>NC_134702.1:278568930-280026430 GCF_043290135.1 Rhipicephalus microplus | reverse complement strand
ATGCAAACATACCCACTTGTAGCACAGCTACAGGAGGTTTTCAAGCTGCTTAGGTTCAGATAACATCTCAACAAGACTTCTTATATACTTTTGGACGATCCTTTTCGGACATTCACTAGAAGTTTTTTAGCTTGTGTTTTGTGGGGAACTCGGCTAACAAAGTTTTCTGTAAATAATTAGCTGCAGTTACTGGAACACTGCAAGAGATACAAGTTGTGCAAAGTAATTAATGGTGTTTACGTTAACGCATAAAGAAAGTCTGAACAACTAGCTTCAAGGCATACAGGTGATAATTCACTGCAGGATATATTAGGAATTGCTGTAAAGCCCATGTGAGAGCCACGACTGTAGTTTATAACAACCGAGTTCATTGTATAATTTTTATTACTGCTTTTGCTGCAACAGGTGGGCACGCTCATGTTTAGGTCTTTGACCGCCATGGCCGTACGAGACTCTTTGAAAAACTTATACTAAATCGTTTTAGACTATTCGCGCCCACGGCACGAGTAGTCTAAGCGCGAGCCTCCGCGATAACGACGGGTACGTATTCAAAGGGGTCCCAATCAGTAAACTCTGTGCATGGACTTAGGACTGTCACCACGTATTAAACATCGTACAGGGACTGGACGCGTTGGCGAGCTAGTTTATCATACTTACATGCGCAATAGCTTAAGGTAACCAAGTCACATCACCACGACTTTGGTCTTTAGAGATCACGCTGACTCTGATCTAAAGGCTGGAGTCAAAATTACACTGATTTGATCCGCGGTGAAAATGGTTGGATTTGGAACAAAAGTATGTGCTGTACAGCTATACCCGTATAAAAGCGCATGAAAATATCACTTTGATGCGCACGAGGTGATAATTCTTATTGGTATGCTTGTTAAGAGCCACATCACAGAGGTCTGGCAATGATTTTGTATTTCTTAACGAGCACACCTTCGATGAATGTGCATGCATGCTGATTGTATAGAATTTCGCATCAGTCGCAGTCGCAATCTAACCCGCGATTTTTCAGGTTCTCTTTCACAACATGCTTCATTTCCAAGATCGAAAATAAAAGATATTCGCCTTAATTGTTTTACACTGAGTGCTATAGCATACACTCATTCATATTAGCACTAACTTTCATCAGCTGTACCTATCACCTGATCAAGCAACGTGTCATTTGCATGCAGCAGGGGTGGAACTGCTGCGCCAATTGCGCCATTGCGCGCCAATTTGCCCTGCTGCGCCAAGCTGCGCAGAAATGGCAATTTGCGCGAATATCGTCTATTTATAGCATTCAACGCCAAATTTAGCCGAGTGTTGTCGTCATCCGGGCAACACTAAGCACTGGCCCCACACTAGACGCAGTCGCATCCATAGCCACGGCGGCCACAGCAGTTCAGTCTTCAGTGCACGACACGGAGGAAGGACTCCGTGGGTGCACGACCTCCTCTATTCCTCTATAAACTTTTATAGAGGAGGTCGTAGACTCGTGGTTCGGTGCGCAGTGCATTCATGGTTACCTCGTGCTTTTCCGGAAGGCTGTCATCAGCATGAATAAAAGTAAGTACTTTGAAGAGTTATGTAGTGATATAACTTGAGGCATGGCCTCTGGAATTTTCAGCTGCTACAAGTAAGACGAACAATCCCTTCGCGTCTGTAGTTTTTTTTTTTTTTTTTGTTATTGCGGGAGTACGCAGTTACTGTGGTGATTGAAGTCTAATTGTTCGGGGCCTGCACAATTTTTTAAAAAACAAAATTGTAGGGAAACTTGCACTCTTGCGTGAAGACATGCATCGCGAAGCTGTTGCAGGCGAGCATTGACAGACTCATCTTCAATAGCACGCCGTGCCATTCAGATCGCGGCCACTTCCTAGGCCATGCGAACTATCCCCCCTGTTCTGTGCGGATAGACAGCTCCGCTGTTAATAACGGCCCCTTTTGCATCAGAAGTTCATTTGAAGCCGAATTTTTCACACTGCTTTAATGAAAGAAGTGGTGTGGCGCTAAAACAATTGCGTGCAGAGAGTAACACAGAACACAGCCGCCGTACTCGTTCGCGTGCCAACGAGGCCCGACTCGGCCGCGAAAGCGGGCGTCTCGATGGGATGCCGTGCCCGCTTTCGCGTCTCCTACGCAATGAGGCGTCGTGAAATCGCCTCCTTCATTAGCTGCGTGCCTTTGCCTGCCTCGGTCGACGCAGCGGCGGCAGCTTGCTGCGAAAACGGCGTCATATTGTACGGCACCCGTCCTCGCGTTGGGGCCTATCGATGCGCCTGAGACCATGCGCGCTCGGCGAGTGTCGCGCGGGCAGAACACGTTCACGGTGCTTGATTTTACGGCTGAGGCGAGGGCGGCAGCGTTCGTGTCGGGCCTTGCCGGCGCGAGCGGGGCGGAGCACAGCATGCAATTGTTTTAGCTCGAAACTACTTTACCAAAAAATTTTAAAAAGCAGCCACCGTTAGGAACATCGTGTTGATTATTATATAAATAATAGCCAAAAAGTCGCTGCATTTAAAGGAAATGGCAAAAAGCAGGTTTCAGTCCCGAGTAAAAGGAAATAACAAGGTGCCAGCTCCTATTTGATAACACAAATAGGAACAATAATAGGGGACACTGCCCCTACTTGAGTCCCTGTTTTGTGGTGAGCAAACTGAGAGTTGTTGCCGGTTTTGTTTGAAGACAGTTTTTGACGTCTGGCTTTTTTCTTTTGTCTAGAGCGGTGCACCAAGCTGAACACTGATGTGTTCACGAAAAAGGATGCCAATGGAGATCTGATATCACTGTGGTGTCAGCCAACTTCTAAGGACAGCGATGCCTTTTGCACGCTTTGCTGCACTACTGTGCATTGTGGGCAACATGGCACTGCAGCGATATACCGTCACGCAAGCTCTCAGAAGCACATCGCACAAGCGAAGAGAAACCGCAATGCAGAAGGTGCTCTTACCAAAAGTGCAATGATTCAAAGCACACTGGACCTACACAGTGCAACAGCGGTGTCCCTTCAAGAAAAGGTGACAAAGGCAGAAACTCTTCTTGCCCTTTCTGTGGTCTCGAGCAACCTTCCGTACACATTTGAAGATGTAGCAACGGCGAAGTACCCCCCCATGTTTCCAGATTCCGAGACGGCAAAAGGCTTCCAGTGTGGACGCAAGAAACTTTCATATACCATTTCTGATGGGCTTGGGCCGTATTTCAAAGCAAAAGTTATTAAGGAGCTCGACATTCCCGACACATTTTACAGCATCATGATTGATGAGAGCCCAATCCCCGAGGCCAAGGTGCAACAACTGGATGTGCTTGTGCGATATTATAGCACTAACACCGAGAATGTTCTAGTAGAGCATCTCCAGTCATTTCATTTGGGTCACGCGACCGCTGATGAGCTCTTTTCGTGCATTGAGGATGCCCTCAGTGATGTTCGTAAGAACAATATGATATGTTTTTACAGTGATGGCCCGAATGTCATGAAGAGCCTAAAGCGAAAGTTAAAGACGGAAGTGAGCCCCAACATGGTCGACATTGGTTGGTGAATGTGGGCTCCACAAAGTCCATAAAGCCTTTGCAGCTGGGCTAGATAGCTTCGGTGCGAAAGTGGAGTCGCTTGTCACTGACGTCCACTGCTATTTCATGTTTGCCACAAGGCATGCAGACATGAAAGATTTGCAGAGGGATCTTGGAGTGCCCCAACTAGAATTTTTGCGGCACGTGAGCAGCAGATGGCTGACGTTGCTTCCTAGCGTTGAACGAGTGCTCAAGTCGTATGATGCCCTCACGGCGTTCTTCTCCAAGGCTGGACAGCCGAGGTCTTCATTGTCCATGAGGCATGGTCGGCTGTCTTCCGCGTTTTCAGGCAAAGCACTGCAGGCAAAGCTGCTTTTTCTTCGTAACGCAGCTCAGATATTTGACAGATTCCAGACACTGTTCCAAAGCAAGGACCCCCTCGTGCATGTTGTCTATGACGAGATGGTGGCTCTTGTAAAGCAGGTCCTTGGAAGGTTCGTACGCCAAGAGTCATTTGCAACGGCTAGTGGGGCGCAACTGAAAGAACGTGATGTACACTCCGCTGCAAACTGGAAGGCAAAACCAGAAATTGGCCTTGACACGGAGCTGTCAATGGTGCAATGGAATCCTAGAGAGAAGAAGGCATTTTACATTGGTGCAAGAGCCTTCTACATCGCCTGTGCCAAGCACTTGATCTCGAGGCTTCCACTCGACAACAAGCTGTTGTTTCATTTAAGGTTTTTAAACCCAGCCATAGAAAGGAGTTCGACGACTCCTTCGCTGCGCTATGTGGCTAACTCTCTGCCCCAAGTCATCCCACCCTGCGATGTGTCATCACTCACCGATGAGTGGAACTCCCTGATCTGTGAAACCAGTGACTGGGAATCGTCACCTAATGTAGTCACTCATTCGGCGAGCGTGTTCTCACTACAGACGCCTGCTGGGCAGGCTAAGTACCCGAAGGTCACCAAGCTTGTGAAAGCAGTCTTGTCGCTACCTCACGGTAACGCAGACTGTGAACGAGGGTTTAGTGAAAACAAACAGACAGTGCACCATCGAAGCACATTGTCTATAGCAAGCATTTCTAGCCTTCGGCAAACCAAGGCCTTTATGAAAAGGTACAGTGGAGATGCTACAAAGGTGCCTCTCACCAGGGACATCCAAAGAAGTGTTAAAAAGTCCCACAAGGTGTACCGGGAGCGAATTGAACGAGAAAACGCTGCGACGTTCCAGGAGCGAAAGCATGAGGAGGAGGAGCTAAGTGAACACTGCGAGCGAAAGAAGCTGATCAACGAGAAGTCGAGCCTCCAAAACCGACTGTCGTCTCTCAAAGCTCTGCTTGCAAGTTCACAAGAGCTTATAAGCGAAGGTCTGGCTGCCAAAGACATGGACAAAGTGGAGAGTGGCAATGTTTTGCTGGGGGATGTGAACTCTAAACTGCCCTCTGTGCTTGAGCGAATCAAAGCAGTTGACTTGGCTCTTCAGTCTATGAAGGCAACCTGAATCCTTGTGAAAATGGTGTTTGTGTGCACATCTCATTACGTGGCTGTGTTGTGTTTTTGTGTTTAGCGGCAAGGTGCTGCAAGCCAATTGCCACCTGTGGTTCTTTTGGCACTGATGTTTACTCTTGTACATTGTCGTCGTGATCTATGTAAGTGGTGTTGCAGGAAAGTGCAATGGTTTGGTTCAGTACACATAAAGTTTTTCCCCCATGATGTTGTGCTTTCCATCTGTTTTCGACTGAAATTATTAGCTTGTCTAAGGCAACTACTGTTTCTAGTGTCTGCCCTTCTCTTTTTTTTTTCCGGAAGTTCAGCGAAAAATTTTTTCGTTTATTGCACTCCTAAACAATTCTGGCCAACTCTATTTTTCTAGCAGTTTTTGGATTAGTTGCTAATAAAAGTGCGTTCAGCCGCATTATTTAAGGCCATCACTGCGCTCCAAAACTGCTCCGAAATAGCCCCTAAATTGCTCCAAACCTGCTCCAAAATGGGATTTTGCTGCTCCAAAATAAGACTTTTGCTGCTCCCGTGCCTGCTCCAAAAAGCTAGACCCTGCTTCCACCCCTGATGCAGCATTCGTGCGAAAATCATCTTCCCTCGCATTTATTGAGGACTTCACGTGTCGCAATGTTTCATAATAAATTTTTAATGCACGTGTGCTGGGACAGATTCAAATGAGTATTCCTCATTGTGCATAGTTTTTGTTCACTAGTGCAGTGGTGTCACGTGCTTATTATTTTAATTAGTGGGTATATTTGAGCTATATACCATTTCAACATATATGTGTGTATCAGTTTGATTTATCAGAGTATTCTTTTATGTCCAGATAGACTGATCAAGTTTTTTGTTTTTTTTTTGCGTTTAAAAATCTAGCTATATATGTAACGGAGGGTATTTGACCTCTTGGGTTGCTCATGGCAAGCAGACTAACAAGAATTAACACCTCTTGCACATCAGATTGATATATCCATGTGCTTTTACAAGTGTGAATTCACACACAAATGCACGGATCGCAACATGACAATTCAGGGCTAAGTAATCAACACACATGTTTTTCTTTCCATTGTTTTCAACTCTGGTCACGACGGCGCAATTTTGACTCAAACGAGTAGATCAGTGTCAGCATTATCTCTAGAGACCAGATTCGTGGCGACATCACGTGGTTATCTTAAGCTATTGCGCGTACAAGTATGATAAGCGAACTATCCCGCTTGCGTCCAGTACGTAGTTCGATGTATATCATTCGCCTGGCATTCAGAACCGCTTCTCATCTGACGATCTAAGTCGTGCAGTATATATCTAATGTCATGTGTGTTCATGATGGTGTGCCGTTTTATGAGAAAGGTGGCCATATCAACTGTTTAAAGAAGAAACGCGATCTTAAGTCGAGTAGACTTGTGCCCGGAAAACCAAGTTCACTCGATCACACATACACTCGCAGTAGAATATTGATTACGACCATCATAGCCATCAATAATCTAACCGTCAGTGGAACGAGAGTTATCGCGGGGGCTCGCCTTGGGAGTTAGCACAGTAATAAAAACTGTCTTACGTGCAGTATACGCTAGCAGTCTAAAACAATCTAGAAGTTTCTCAAACATTCTGGTGCGGCCTGCGCCGATCAATATTTCATGGGTCCAACCCTATCATATAAAAAAGAAATCAGCGAGCGTGGAATATCACGTACCGCTGCTCTATACAACCAAATCTCTTTTAACGACTCACTAACAACTTTTCTAACATACCCACCGGAAAAATCAATCACAAAAATTAAGTCATACAAGTGATAGTCACATTGGTTTCACAACATCATATGCTGTTAATTATCGCCTGTACGTATTCCTTCCACAAGTTGTTTGATTTGCAGTACGAGTACGTCTTGCAACAATATATGTCCGGGTGCACAGTGCATCTTGGGTTCTCTCGAGAGAACCGAGATGCATTAAGCAGTTTATGTAGCTGCAATTAAAACTTGGTTCCCTGATCCATCAACTGCAATGACTTTTGTTGTGCAGTGATGATGCGCATGTTAGTGCACTGTACACGTTATATGTGACCATACTTAAAGTGCAGTATTAACTATACAGTGCTAATTCACTGCAAGTCCGATTCTTTCAGAAAGATATATTCAAAGTTTTTTAACAATGAAACGCCTAGCATTTGAAAGACATTTCCTTTCTGTCCTTTCTTTCCTTTCTGTTTACAATTGCTGGCATATGCTTTTATAATTTTTTGGCAAAAGTGGAAGGAATGACTTTTATAGTTTTTGTTTGGGATACTACTTTTTTTAGGAGGGAATAACAGGGCTGTCGATGAAATAGAGAGAAGGCAATGGACACACATGCTGTGTCTGTAATTTTTACCCGACCCTTTCTTTATTCAGTGATGATGAATGTCGTCCTCATAAATGCATGGCTAAATCAAATCTATGCAAATGCAGCCTAATAATTGAGACATTTGATAAATGTGACACAGCAAACATTGCCCTTACTTGGTACAGAATATTTTGGCTCTGTTATCAGTCATAAGATTGCTTAGTATAGACACATGCACAAAAATGACTGGTATATAAATCATAACCAAAGGAAATAACTACATTGAGGACAGCATAAGTGCAACATTGCTTGCAACTTTGGACACTTCTTTTATCTCTTTCCCTGTTGAAACAACCACATATACTCTCTTTTTTGTTCAAAATAACCCAATTAGCAATTAGTCAACAAATCCATACTCTTTCCTGGGACGTACTTATACTATAGAGAAGTGTTTTTCTTTGCTGTGTTTCATACATCGCCACACCAGTACAGGGACAATGCATACACCACTAGCATCAGCAAAGTCATAGAGGAAACCAGGGTACGAATATCCGTTTATTTTAAGCACACGAGATTATGATGTCTTATTTTGTATGGGTACTAGCTAGGCCTTTGGAATCCTTTGTCCTTTTTTTCTTCAGCTTTACAATTGCTGGCATGCTTTTAACTTCCTGCAAGAGTTGCATACTCATTTTCTTTTTTTTTTTTTTTTGTTGTAGCATCTATGCATGCCAAAGTGAACCTTCTGCTCCTATACTAAGCTCTGAAATGAATAACTCCCTCAATTATTGTGTGGAGCATTTTTTTCGCGATGTGCTTAATAGCACGCACTGATCGAGGATGTACTACTGAATACATATGTTTTAGGAATGAATCGTGCAGCACTGTAGACAAATTCAAGAGAAGACAACAGACACAACATGGGTCTGCCCTTTTCAACTTATATTTTAAGTATGGTGCTGTTTGATTTTTTTCTCATAAAGAAACTGCACGCCATAATTCAGTCATGGCAAATGCACCACAGTTCCATATTTAAGCAGGCTATTGTACAAAATTTTTGTAGATAGGCAAGGCTGTAAAAAAAAAAGAGCTTGATTGAAGCTGAGGACGTAGGATGTTTTTGCCTCATTGTGTATCGGAAGATGTTCAGCATAGACACATAATAAATAATGACTGGAAAAATTAGTCATACCAAAAGAAGATATTTACACTCAGCAAAGCATTAGTGCAGTATTGTGTGTTACCTTGGAACTGGTTTTTATCTGTTTCTTTGTTGATGCAATAACATAATTTTGTATAACGTGAAAAAAGCTCTGCTAGCAATTTGTCACCCGAGTTGCAATTCCCACAGGGCTTGCTTCATCGTACATTTGCCGTACAGCAGAAAGTTCGTTCTTATTTGCTGCATTGCATAAAACATGGCTAGAACTGTACACAGACTGTGCATGCATGTGTGGCATCAACAAAACCACACAGGAAACAGAGTTGTGAATATCGGTTTATTTTAAGGCGCACAAGAATGTAATTCTACTTTGATGCTGACAGGTAAGAGATAGAGGAAAACAAATTTTTTCATACATACTGTGAACAAATTACAAAATTCTTCGTTGTTACAAACTCGTTCCGCAAGAAGGCAAGAGCCAGTGATTTGTGCAACATGGGAGTCATGTGAAATAAGTTACACTGATTACAGGCTCGTTACAAGCCACTTTATGGATGTTTTCTACGAACACATGCTTTCTTAGCCCCTTTGCCATAGCAAGCATGCAGTGCAATAGGATGGAAAGGTGGGCGAGTTGGCAATTCATGATTGTTCAGCGAACTGGGAGCGCGGGGGTAAACGCAGACACAAACCAAAGAGGAGGCACACAGCACGAGAGCTCGTGCTGTGTGCCTCCTTTTTGCTTTGTGTTTACCCCTACGCTCCCAGATCAAGCATGCAGTTCTAGACAAGGCTCCCAACATAGGAGGCTTTAAATATATGAATGTTGTTTGGGTGAATTGGAAACCACAGAGGACAATTAATCTATCTGTGATAAAATAAATACAGCAAGATGAAGCACGATAAAAATAAGGCACATCTTTCCTTTCAAGTTGAATACATGCGGTAGTCTAGCTTTCAGAATTGAGAGGATGCAAGGCACTCATTTCATATATTAAGCACCCTCTTGCAAAGTAAATAGTATGTACCAGAGCAAAGTAGTGCCAGCTATATGCCAGCGTGAAAGAAGACAACATTCGTTTGGCTCGTGCTTGCCGGGTTTCTGCCTGAACCAGCTCGTTGTGGCAAACACTTCGTCAATAATAATAACAACTGTTCGCAGGCACACTCGTTGCATTGTAAGAAGTTGTAGAGATGTGACTGCCTTGGCCGGGATCAAACTCCCAAACTTGGTTCAGCAGGCGAGCACCTTAGCCCCTGATCCACCGTGGTGGATGCAACATTAAGCAGTCGTGTGGCTCTGGGGTAGAAAAATTGGCTGCTTCAGAGAATGCCTGGGTTCACTCTTGGCTTTGTGATTTTTATTCTTTATAGTCTACAAATATTTTACTCACCGGCATTGTCAATGAAACAGGCAGTGGATTTTTTTTTTGAAGCGAGCTTTTTAAAGTTATCATGTTAAGATACCTAATGTCTGTTTTAGCTATACTTAAAAAGGCAAAGCCTTACTGTGGGCTTTTAACCTGCGGGTTATGGGTATGCACCAGATGTGTATGAAAAAGGGTTTCATGATTTACGCGACAGGTATTTCAAGTCATTGAAGCCATGACGCGTCAGTCATGATTGTCATACACTCATAGTCTTATATGCTGGTTTTGGTACATATTAGTAGACGAGGTGATCACGCAAGCACCGAGACGTAGGCAGCTAGCTAGGTGGATAGATCAAAATGGTCAAAATACCTTTATTTCGCTGAAAAATGCTTTGATACTCGGATGGTGCACACACACTTATGAAGACCGAATTGGGAGATCATTTAGAACATAGCAAAAGATTGTGCATGACAACATTTTTCTTATTTTAAGAGTGGAGCTGTTTAAGCAGAGCATTGGTTTGCAATGGGAGGACAAAGATAACTATCATCATGAACGGGCACGTGCTCTCTTTGGCCTCTTGTTCATCTTTGTTCTGCTGTGCTTCGCTGCAAGAATATGCGCCTATAGGTCCGGCATGGGATGCATTAAGACTGATGGACTAGAGAATAAATGCAAAGAGAACGAAATGTTGGCGAAAAAAAAGATTCTGATCGAGATGGCATTGGAATCTATGTACTGACAATCTGAAAACAAACACTCGGCTATACAGGCATGCTAGCAGAAATTCCGATATCTTTTTATAGTGTGCAAGGGGTTCGTAAAGATAAATGACAGTGAGGAACAAGAAAAAAAAGGTGGGGAGAGAGCAAGGTGTCGGATAGAAAGAATTAGGAAAAAATAGAATAAAAAAATGAGGGAGAAAGGTGCAAAAATAAGAATAGAATTTAATCTAAAATAGAGAAAAAAATAAATTGTAAGAAAGGAAGAAATAACAAAAAAAAAGAAAAAGAGGAAGAAAAAAAGACTAATAACACAAAAACAAAGAACGTTGTTCAGTATCACCTCTTTGAGGCTTGGAACTTCTATTGCAAATCTATTGTTATCATGTGAGAACAACACTGGGCACTCATTGCAGATTAAATCAGAAGCCTGACTCTTGTTCCGCCGACCTTTCTTGAGTAACCAAGCCTCTACAAAACACTCTGAAGCCAATACTTGTACCCTATTTAAAATGTCAGTTCTCTAGTGTAGGCTGACTGACAGGGCCCTGCGATCAACCATGACGATCATCTCTGCAGAATTAATGTGGACAATGCTTCTTTTGTCGCTGCTAAATTTTGCAAGGCATCTCGCAGCAACAAGGCCAACAGCCAAAGACTAACGGGCATCCCGCCCAACCACAACGAGCACGCCCACCTCGTCGCGAGGCAACTTACCCGCCGCAACGCAGCCACCCAGGGAGCAGCCGCCACCGTGGTTGGGAGGAGCACCGGCCGAGGCGCGGTGGTGGCCACAGGCACTGCAGCAATTACCACCCCCACCACGTTTCTTGCAGCGGCAACTGAAGTTGGTGCAGAACAGGCAAGGCAACAGAGGTGCACCGACTGCTATGGAGAAGAATTTCCTGCCACGTACCATGACGTGCTTGAGCACTATAGGAAAGACAGGAAGAAATTTCCACAACCCCACGTGCGCCTGGACGAGTCGCAGGCGGTGGACCTGAGAAGGCTGCAGACGAGCACGTTCACCAACACCTACCGTCTGCACCGCCTATGGCCCACGCTGCAGCCTTCGCCTGGCTGCCCGTGGTGCGCGCACGAACGAGCCGATATGGCACATATACTTGGGCAATGCGAAAGAGGTGAAGATGGGCCACGAGAAAGGATGACGTCAACTGAGGGACCCACCAAAATGGGGCGCCTTGCTAAGCGATGGCAAGACGCCCTTCTCAGCAAGGCCCTCGAAGACCAGGTGTGGGCTGTCCAGCGGGCCAGGGCCATCGCCGAGGACCTCAGAAGATGTTCCTCGAACGATGTGTCCCTGGCAGCCCAGCTCTGGGCACAGCAACAACCGTTGGGCAAATAAAGTTTATTCAACTCAACTCAAGCAAGCATGTTCAGAACTTTAGCATATGTTTTGTACTTTACAAGGAAGAAAGTTGTGTCACTTTGCTAAATGGCACTTGCACTTATTCTTGCCTCTTGCGCTTGATAACGTGTTCAGGTAAATTACACAAATATCGTTTGTCTCAAGCTTTTGTTCCACAAGAGCCCCGTGCAGCCAGAATATAATAGCGGAGTAAATGTTTTTATTTCATAATTAGCATCTATATATTAGCCATTCTGATTGTCGGTATCGTCATCTCTCTCAAATTTCGACGACAAATCTCTGTCAGAAATGTCTCATATATAATATGCGGTAAAAAGGCCTTTCGAATCGCACTACCTGACGATTTTTACCCCCTCTTCTACTTAAAATTTCTGTACCACGCTAGCCTTAGCAGGACTAAACTTCGTAAATGTGGTCCACCAGATCAGGAAAATTCGATACCTCTGGTTTCCTTCTAACTGCGTGCTTCCTTATAAGGTTAGTTGTGAAACAGCGCAGTGGTGTGTATTTGTTCTTGCGTCCTCGTTTTTTCATTGTCGATTTCAACATGCAAACAATGCATCTGCGCAGATATTTCAAAATAGTTGCACAACAGCAGATAAAGCAACACTAGAAACACGAGGACAAGCACAGGCTCCCAACTGAAATTTTATAGAACATACAATATATAGAAATGAAGTTCACCAAGGTGGAAAGGTGGGCATGTTGATATTCCATGTTTAAGAAGGGTAAGAGTGCACTGAATACGAATACACAAAGAAAGGACACACACACACAAAAAAAAGTAGCGCTATGTGTGTGTGTGTCCTTTCTTTGTGTATTCGTATTCAGTGCGCTCTTACCCTTTTTAAACAATATATAGCCCACACCCAGAATATTAACCTGGAGAAAAATTAAGTGAAAGTGCACTGAAACAAACTGTAAAAAAAACTAAGGTAAAATAGCACATGACGATGAATACAGGTAAGCCAGTTTTTTATCAGATAAGAACATCGAAGGTTTAATGTCACCAGCTTCCTTTAGCTGTTAATGCAGCTTCAATGATAATCCTGGTGCTATCATAAAGGTGAGCTACAAGAGCTTGCGTTTTCTCGAACACAGGCTGGCAACTACATTCTCAATTAAAAATCAGAAGCCAAAGAACAATCTCTATCTACATTTTTTACTTTTTGACAATGTTCCTGCAAGTGTATATGCACCTGCCTCTCTGACTCACATAACTGTGTCCACAGAACCAAGGTATGCTGAAATCGATGCGTACTGCACAGTCAACAAAGTTTTGTGATTGAATGATATGTGGGGTTTAACGTCCCAAAACCACCATATGATTATGAGAGACGTCGTCGTGGAGGGCTCTGAAAATTTCGACCACGTGGTGTTCTTTAACATGCACCCAAATCTGAGCACACGGGCCTACAGCGATTCCGCCTTCATCGGAAATGCAGATGCCGCAACCTGGATTCGATCCCGCGGCCTGCGGGTCAGCAGCCGAGTACCTTATCCACTAAACCACTGCCGCGAAGTGCATAGCTTGGATATGGTTAAAATTTCTTTCAACAACACTAGTTCAAACACATAACTGAGATTGCATATTCAGTGCATTGGTCAAACAGAAAAGTTTAACATATGGTTACAGGAAAATTCGCAAAAATATAAAAAACATGGATGGAAATGTTTCTTTGCGTTCTCATAATGGGAAATACGATTGCCAGTGCCTGCTTGAGAGAAAACACGAGCTCTTATGACTCATCGTCATGATTGCCCCCAGAACCTTCAATAATTTTGACTACAAAGAACTGGCTTACTTGGATTCATTGGCATGTTCTATGTCGCCTCTTTTTTTGTGTGTGTCTGTGATTTATGCTTCACTTAGTTTTTTTTTTTTTCAGCATAAGCAAGTAGTTTTAATGTGCAGAAACCGTGGGGTGCTAGCCGCACGTTCTAAGTCGAATGCTTTTTCATCGCTTGTGCAGCCATGAAAGCGAATAGCAAGGCTTGCGGAGTGGTTCTTAAGAGAAAGGAAGAGAAAAGTGAGCCCCGTTATTGTCTGCTTCAGTGAGCGACACCGCCACAGAGCTCACAAAGGGATGGGGGTAAGGAGGGATAAAAGGGTAGAGGTAAAGGTATAGGAAAGAGGAAGAAGAAACAACAACAAACTGAGGGGATAGGAGAGACAGGAAAGATGGAAGAACGGTCACTGGAGTCCGAGGACGGGGTACACTTGCGAGAGATGTTGTCGGCGTCTGTAGATGGCGTAGAGCAGGTCCAGTAGGTCAGAGCTGCGCTGTCACCGAAGACAGCCGGCGACAGGAGGTGACGTAGGGCCAGCCCAGTCGGCCAGAGCTACGATGACGCCGAAGGTCGCGAGCGCGCGGAGCGCGCGGGCGCACAACCGGTCGGCACGAAATCCAGGGAGCGTCTCCGAATAGCAAGGCTTGACTGAGCATGTGGGTGTCACATGGGCACTTTCTCTCGAAAGTGAATTTCTGGACCGTGATTGGCTAATCTCCGAATCTATTGCAACCAGGCAACATGGACTGCATAGCCACCGAAACTACATCGTGCGATGCTTGTACATTGAAGTCAGGGATGGTCGGCAGCTTTTCAGAATGATGTACTGGCTAAAATACCGCTCATTTAACAGCTCAGCTATAACGAGTTCGATGATACTACGCCTGTAAAATGAAGTATTAGACGAACAAGCGCAAGAAGCAGGGCAGGTTGCCGAACGGCCGCGCAAACCGCAGAACAACAAGCACGCCAGCAAAGCTGGCAACACGTACGGACTACTACAAGGTCACCACCGCACACACAACAGAAATAAATATTACGAATGTCAAAGAGCACTGAAACAGGTTGACGAGTCCTAGACGTCGTGGCCTTCACACGCAAGCTCAGGCGAACCAGGAAGGTCGGCGAGCCACAAAATTCAGCGGTTCCACACGCGAACACGATCTAACTATTCACGTTCACAAAGCACACTGCATCGTTATTTTGACAATTTTGACCGGGTGAGAATAGCATTGCGGTTATTCTCACCAGGTCGCAGCAGCGGCGGCCGGCACGGTATCATTATTTTTGTCTTCCGAGCCAGGGGTAGTCGCGCTTGTTGCGTTCTCGCCCATCGGAGCCGGTGGTGATCGTCGAGGGCTGATGGCTGCCCTCCGGCTTTTCTCTGAGTTGCACGGCAGGACGATACCGCCACGATGTAGTTTCGTGCGCTGCTGTCATGTGCTCCGCGCCGCATCGTCCACGGCAAACGGTCGGCGGCTCAAGTCCAGCGCATCGCCGGCCGCACTCGATCGGGCCGCCTCTGAAAGCAGCAGCGCCGAGTTGCCGCCGCAGCGGGACCCGCTCGACCTGAGCTTCAACGACGCTAGGGCGGCCTACAAGAGCAAGACAACCGGTGAACTGATCAGGGCGTTCGTGGTGCTCAAGCTCAGCTCCAGTAACTGGATCGTCAACAACCACCAAGAGGTCAGTCCATTCATTCAGCCGAGGTCCTTCCACTGAGTGCACTGTTGCCGCAGGTAAACGCGTTTGCAAAACTACGAAGACGGCACAACGATGTTTGCATTCGAGCCGGCTGTAATGCGAAATAAGAGAAAAAAAAAATCCGAGCGTTTTGTAGCTCAAGCTAATCATGGAACCATCGCCTTACCCGCAGTTTACTATCTGGGCAAGGTTCCTTGCCTACTATCTGTGCAGTTTTATTTGCCGTGCTGAACTTGCTTTTCTTGTATTGTGTGTGCAGAATCAAAACTGAAACAAACTGCTTGCTCTCCCAGCTAAGGATGATGATGTTCAGGGAGCGTGTATTTCTTCTTTGATTATTTCCCGATTCAGTCTCAACATTTTTACGCATAACGTTTCCTCACATGGATAATTAGACTTCTACAAATCAATTTACGGCTGTCATCGCTCAGCGAGGAAAATAAGCATATCTGCATGTGCATAATTTTCAGAACATGAATCAATGCTTGGCCCTGCACCAATGAAAAAGCATGGATAATTTCAGGGGCGGTGGCCATAATGGTATGCTTGGAATGCATTTGGAAATACCCCCCTTGGAGTAATGCTATTGGCTAAAAATTGTGTGGGCAATGGTGCATATTTGAAAGAACTTTGAGTGGCGTAACCATGTTTAGACCTCCATTGACAACTTGAGGTTCGCTTGTATTGCCAGCAGCAGAAAACTGGAAGAATTCCTTTTTACATAGTGTGTAGATGAAACAGGTAGCTTGATGTGCCTAACTGATCTCCTAATGCATGTGTATGGTGAAACCTTGAGCGAGGCTGTATGTGACACAGATATGCTTTTTCTAGACTGCTGCTTTTCTTCCATTCCCCTTCAGTCTAGACCTACTGCTCGTATGATGCTCGCATGAACAAATGTCAAAGTTTCAGTAGCAGCACTGACATACATTTTGTGTATGTCCAGTGCCTCTGTAGAGATATGCACATTGTGATATGTGGCTTGTGTTTGATGGTGAAGCTTTATAAATATGAAAAGGTAGACATCACTATAGCGAGATGCGACTTTGAAAGTGTGCGCCTCCTCGAAGGCACATGAACACAATGGCTGCTCCAATGGGCTTGAATTCCAACACATGATCTGCAACTCGCCTTTGGAGAACATGGTCAAGTACATGAGCAAAACTATTTCTTTAGTCGTGCAGCTGATGGGTTGCTGTGCTTTGGTCATCTGGGCCGGGCCTTTTCATACTTCTCGTCATAACCGACTGTAGTGAGAAATGTTACTCCTCTACTGAAAACTGTAAGGGCCTTCACAAGTTGCGTAGGGACTGAGAAGACTCACACACAGTGCTAATTTGGAATATGTATGAGTCCCCTTCTGAATGCCTGTTGTTCTAACCACTCTCTATCAATTTGTCACTAGTCTTCTGACAGATTAAAGTGAAGCTGCTTTACTGTGTCCATCCTATCAAAACACAGAGGAGTTGTCGAAGTGAAACACATGTCACATTAAAGTGAGTTTCTTTTCATGTATTATCGCATATTGGAATTATTTTCTGGCAATACTTTCATTCTAAAAAGTTTGCTACGGGAGTCGAATAATGCTTTTGTTTATATTGATTTCTCTACCTTTACATCATTAAGAAAATTTCTGTTACTTCCCTAATCACATTGTAACAAGCCCTGGGATCTTCTGAACATTTATTTTTAACATGGCAATTTTAAACACAGTTAAAAGGCCCAACTTCTTCTCTCCAGTCATCCTGTAGCCATATGTCACACATACAGGTTTACAAGCCATTCCTGCATTTCTTGAGAACAATTCACCAGGATGGTGAGAATCAAAGAAAAAGGTGGCTTTCTGTCTGTGAAAAGTGTAGATGGCATTTTTTTTAGACAAATCACCATCATGGTGAGAATCATAAAGAAAAAGGTGGCTTTCTGTCTGTGAAAAGTGGAGATGGCATTCATTTGTGATTGAATATTACGTGGTGCCACTTGTTAATGACTTTTACTGGTCTTTGCATCATGAGTGAAAGTTGATGTAATGAACGCAGGAATCTACATTTGCATACATGTATAAAAACTTCCTTATATTCACTATAACACGATCAGAAAATAGTTCAAGTAGTCACTCTGTGGACTATAGTTGGCAGAGTGCATATAACTTGCATCGTGACAGAACTGACCAAGTTGCGAAATCAACACATGATTATAGCAAACGACAAATGTGTGCTAAGGAATTATCGAGTCAGTTATGCAATTATCTATTTCAATTAGAAATAAGAATATATACAATAGCAACACAGCAGCTTCACAAACTCTTTGTTGTTTTGCATACTTTTGGAACGTGTTCTTTCTTGAAAATTTAGAATATGGCCTCCTTGGCTTAGTATGTATGTTTGTGTCACACAAATTTAGCAGACATGCGAGAATTGCAAAAGCACTTAGCCCCATATACATCTCACTTTGAGGCATTAGGGTGAAACGGAATTATGAAAGATAAACTGAAAACATTCAGCACTTGGCGTGACCTTTTAGAGAAGCTGTGGCATCACATTTACATCGTATGGAATCATGAAACAGCTAGGTGAACATGAAGTAGAGGTGAAGTAATAGAGGGTGAAACAAGAATGAACACAGGTTTATTGAGTTGGCCAGTTATATATGCGACTCCAGTGTAATGTCATGTCACTGACCTTCAGGCATGCGCACTTGGAGTCAGCTGACATCACAACACTTCCTCTTTCTTAATGGGACATTTAGAAACGGTCTGGTTCTTTGCAATGCCGGTTTGATCTGCAAAGTAGATTGTCCGGGGTTTCAATATTTTTCAGTAAATGTGTCATGCTTTTCCGGGACTACAGTGATAGCAGGTCCTGTCTCATGCTCTTTGACGTTAGTCAGTGCCGACACTTCTCCTTCCCTGTCCGATGGCGTCGGTGGCTGCCCCTCAAAGCGGTATCTTAGCTGATCTTTATGACACTCACACACCTCCCCGTCCCCCGTTCTGACCATGCTTAGGCGGGCGCCCCTGGTAGTCTCTATCACTGCAGGTCTCCAGCTAACGCCTGCTCCATAGTTCTTACACCATACGGGTTCTCTAACTGAATTTTTGCGGGGAAGTGAGCCTGCGGTAGAAAAAGGTCGTGACACAATATTCTCAAATAATGAACGTCCATTAGCCGTAACCTTGACTATTTAATCAAGTGAACGTGGTTCAAAACCAAGAAGCATGGCGTCTTTCCATTTCAAAGTGGGGTGCTTCGATAAAGCAGTAACCAGCAGGCCAGGCTCCTTTCTAGAGTCCCGTGCATGTTTTTTCGTTACCCTTCTTTTACCGTTTCCACCGCCCTCTCTGCCAGCTCGTTGGATTGCGGGTGATATAAAGGGGACTGTAGGTGTACGATGCCATTGTCTTTTATGAATTTGTGGAACTGTCTGCTTGCGAACTGGGGCCCGTTGTCAGAAACAACTGTTCGTGGCAGTCCAAACCTGTTGAAAATATTCCAAAGGCTTCGATAGTGTTATTAGCATTGATTATTTTCATTGGAACAACCTCAATCCAGTTTGTATGAGAATACACTACAATCAACAACATTCGCTCTTCCCCTGGACCAGCGAAGTCAACGTGGATTCTCGACCATCGCTGAAAAGTGTCCAGCCGCGAAACCGACTGCTCTGCGCGTAGCATGCTACTGTTTTGCTGGCACAGTGCACATGCGTGAACAATGCTAGTGATATCTTTGGCAAGTCCCGGGAACCAGAAAAGTGCCCGAGCCAGATTTTTCATCGCTGTCATGCCTTGATGCGTATCGTGCAGCAGCTGTAACATCGATTTCCGAGCTGCGGTGTGTATTACGACCCGATGGCCCCAATAAATAAAGTCATAGCTGCGCGTCAGCTCATTTTTCTTCTGGAACAAAGGCTGCAACACTGTTTGTGTTGACGGCAATTTCTTTGGCCAGCCTTTGCGAATGTAGCGCATAACCGGCTTGAAAATAACGTCAAGTGCTGTTGATTCGGCCAGTTCACGCAATGTCATCAGTCATGTGTTTGGATGGTTTGCAAGGAGTACATACTTTTGTTCGTCTTTCAACATTAACTTCACTGTCTTGTCATCATGTGCCATTTGCGCGGGTTTATACTGAATGGAGTACTTGTAACAACAGAGTAAAAGATCCTAACGCTGTATTCGTGCTGCTGCTAAAGATTGTATTGTCTTATCGGGACTAAAAAGGCACATCACCGGCTTGTGATTCGTTACCAATGTGAATTTGTTTCACAGCAAATATTCATAGAACTTCGTCACAACAAACACCACTGCTAAAGCTTCACGCTCAATCTGGGCATAATTTTGCTAGGCTGAAGGGAGGTTGCGCGATTGAAATTCGATGGGTTGGTTTGCGCCATTCACTCTGTGATACAAGAGCCCCCCCCTATGCCGAATGAGAATGCATCCTTCTCCAAGATTATGGTTTTGCTTGGGTCATAGTGCTTCAAAACCTGCATCTCTTTTATCAGGCGCTTCACTGCCTCGAAGGTATCCTCTTGCTTGGCTTCCCATTGCCACAGCGTGTTCTTTCTTAGCAACTTATACAGCGGTGAAAGTGCAGTAGCCAAGTTGCCCGAAAATGTATTGTAATACGTAACCAGGCCTAGTAGTGCGCGCAGTTTGGTGACACATGTAGGTCGAGGCATTTGTAACAGCGATTCAATGTTTTCAGTCTTTGGCCTCAGACCGTCGACATAATTCGGTGCCCAAGGAATTTCACCTCCGGAAGACGAAATCTGCATTTGAGCTGGTGAAGCTTAACACCGGCGTTCCCTGAACCGCTGGAACGCCTTTCGCAGTGTGTCACAATTTTCACTTTTTTCTGCGACCACTACATCATCCAAGTATACTTTTACAGCTGGCAGACCTTGCAGTATCGTTTCCATTCGCTTCTGAAAAACTGCTAGTGCTGTCGCAATCCCAAATGTTAGGCAGTTAAAGCAATGCAACCCTTTTGGAGTGTTTACTACCAACTTTTTTTTATCGCTTCATCTATTGGTAGCTGGTTGTATGCATCCTTCAAATCTGTTGTATTGAATACTTCCCCTCCTCTGAGCTTGGCAAATACATCCCTTATCTTTGGTGACGGATATTGCTCGGTGTGGTATGCTGTGTTCACGGTCATTCCAAAATCGGCGCACAGGCGGATGGATCCGTCTTTTTTGATAACTGCAATAAGAGGTGCCGTCCCACTCGGCGTGTCAAAATGCCCGTGCCAATCAACCTTGCGACTTCTTCACTTACAGACTCTCGTAGCATGTATGGTACAGAACGGGCCTTACAGAATCATGGTACGACTCTCTCACACAACTGTAAATAAACCGGATAACCCTTGATCAATCGTAGCCTTGGTGCAAACAAATCGGCACATTTTTTTTTTAGCGCAGCAGCAATAGAAGTTTCATCAGTCCTTGGTAGCCTACCATCGTTTCAGCGCAGCAGCAATGGAAATTTCATCAGTCCTTGGTAGCTTACTGTCATTGACGTCCATGTTGAGCACTAAGCCTCCGGTCAGCAGGAATGCTTGAATTATGTCCCGTCCACACAGGTTTGGGCCAGATCAGCCGAGGACCACCAGCGTCACGATGATGGTTTTTTCAGCATAGGTGACCGGAACTTGCAGCTGTCCTTTCACAGGCAGTTTTCCGAGAAAGCAAGTCGATTGGAACGACGACTTGCCAAGCTTGGGTCAGCGGCGACGGTGCTGGATATACGTTGCCCACGTTGCCGTTTGTAACGTTGTACTTCTTTTTTTTTTCGCACAACACGCAGGTTCGATTTGGGAGGTCCGAGGAGCCACCTCAGGACACTTCCCGAAGGACGAGTCTGTTTGACGCAGACATTTAATGACAATAGCTCGAGAGCACTTAACCCCAAATGAAATGAGTCCTATCTCTCGAATCCAGTTATAAACAAATCTTCATGCTATAAGTTAGTCACTCATCATCAAGTCCTACCACTCAGTCCCTAAACAAAAAGTCCTAAGCATGCAGTTTCTATACAGAGAGTGTGTCGCGGAACGTCAAAGGAGCGGCATCTCACTGACGTTGCGTAGCAGCTTCGGCGCGAAGCACTGGGTCGATGCTGTTGTCGTCGTAGTTGGCACCGGCGTTGGGCAGCTACATGAACCGTCGGTGAAGCAGCTTTCCTAGGCTGCCGGTGGACGCTGCACCAGCTGACTCTGCATTTTACGCACTGGCTTCGAGATAGAGTCCCGGCTGGACAGCCTTGCCTGAGCTCAAGCCCGAAGAAAGACAGCTCAGACCTCTCCACGGGCACGGGAACGCCAGCGCAGCCTAGTAGTCCTTGAGCCTCTTGTAAGAGTTCACCGGACGATGGAAGTAGCAGCCTCGGCTCGGGTCCGAAACCCGACCGCCCTGATGCGTTGCTCGTCTTCCTCCGACCACCACTGCGACTCTTCTTTTTCTTCTCTGTCTCGCGCGTGCCTTGAATAAAGCTGCGTCTGCCTCGAATTGGTGATTCAGTCGTTTGACACTGGTGATCCCGTGTCTACTTGCATCTTCACCTGTACTCCTTTTCACTGAAACATTCGCCATAATGGCCCGACCAGTGCAGTTGATGACTCACGGAGGTGTAGTAGAAACTGTCCGTAGTCCTCGTTGTCCACGGATGGTTCCTCACAGTGAGCTACGTTTTCTTGGTGTGGGTTGTATTTGCACATAGAAGCCAAGTGCCCCCTCCGACTGCGGAAATACTCGGTGGCACGGAACCTATACTTGGTGATCTTGTGGTGGTCACTGTCGCAGCAAAGGCAGCTGTTTTGGTTCTCGTCGCAAGACTGTGCCATCCGCCTTGGCTGCGGCCTCCTGAAGAACAGCCCCTCTTGCTTTTTCCGGAGTGCGTTGATGCCGTCGCTCATTTGTCCATCTCCCATCTATTGTATGTTGTGCGCCACCATCTCAGCTGCTAGCACCGCTTCCTCAGCTCTCTGCAGCGGCAGTGAGGACCGTGCCGACAGATTACACCGAGCTCCAGCATCTCGCAGGCCGCAAACAAGTCTATTGCGCAGCATTCTATCCAGCACCTGGCCAAAATTGCACCATAGAGATATTTTTTGTAACTTAACGATGAAATCACTCATTGACTCGTCAGCTTGTTGATTTCTTGTGAAAAACCGATACGACTCCGCTATCTCATTGCATTTTTGCGCAAAGTGCTCGTCCTATTTTGTAGCTGCTGCTTCGTACATCACATGCTTTTCAAGTTCACAACGGCCCGCCAAAAGGTCTACAGTTGTGGTACTCAGGGCGCTAACGAGCAAGGCCCGACGCTTTTTCTGATCGACTTTTTCATGGGCTTCGAAGAAAGCTTCTAATTGCACCTGATATGATTCGCACTTGTCGTCTGCTTAGTCAAAAATGGGTGGCCCAGCATACGTCGCCATGCCGTTTTCTCGCCTTTGGGGTTAATCACCTCGTCGCCAGTGAAGTAACAAATGGTGAAATAAGAATGAACACAGGTTTATTGAATTAGTCAGTTATATATGCAACTCCAGTGTGATGTATCACTGACATTCACCCATGCACTCTCGGCATCAGCTGACATCACAAGAGGAACACACAAAGCGCTGACTGTCGTATGAAATTCCTTTGGGCGAAAGACATGTATAATTACATACCTAAGAGCATGAACAATACAAAGAACCAAGAAAAAATACCGAGAAGAAAAGAGAAGTATCTAATAGAATGGTCATCATCATAAAATGCCACATGTGTGTTGTTGAAGAGATTCACTCATGACAAGTTCGTCAAAAAATACTATTTTTTGTCGTATAGTAAAATAGATGGTGTACTGACCAGTGTTGCGGAGTTGCCACTCCCTAATTGGAATGTTTCGTGAATCATTCTACATATACACCGCCTTGGAATAGAATGAGGACAATGCTTCAAGGAACGGAATGGGAAAGGACTTGAGCACCTTTTGCTCGGAATGGAATGGGAATGGAATTACGTCTTCTACCGAAAATAGAGCATGCTTTTGTCTATGAGCTGTTTTTCAAACAACTTGAAGCATTAGGTAGTTAATCTGGGCCTCCAGTTCGACAATGAATCAGCATTTTAAAGTGGCTTGGCTGATTACAGGCATAGTGCATTCCAAGTACCACGCCTACTGCAAGTTCATCCTTATATTGACTGTGCTCCTCTGAAATTTGTCTCTATTTTTCACATAACCACGGTCAAGCGGAACAATGGCGGCAGCATGCCCCCCCCACCCTCCTTATGCCTTGTGATTTTTTTGTTTGCCCTAGGCGGCACCCTAACTACAGTCCCTAGCAGCCTGTCTGCTGCCTTCACACCCTTCACGTCTTTGTGCTAGCTTCTATTACTGTCGGCCAACTCGGACGCATGTTCGAAAAAAGGTTTCTCCAAGTTGTGATGTGTTATTATTATTGTTATCTTCTTCTTTTGTAACTTCGCTTGGTTCCTACATATCAGCATATATGCGTGTCACATCTCCAAGCAAAAAAGGAAAATGCGGAGTATTTTTCTACACCATTAATATCTACTGCTATGATATCATGCTCAAGTTAGTCATGTAGACCTGAGTATCGAAGTCCAAGGTCAGAGCGCATTCTTTAGTTCCAGCTCTAGTTAGCCAAACGCAAGGGTAGGCGTGATGTGAAAGTGTGAACAATCTGCCAATTTCTAAAAAAGAAACTGTGGCATAAGTTGGCATACAAACAAATGCATTATCCCAATGGATACTGAAGGGAGAAACAAATTATCCTCGCATATTGGTTCTTATTTATGCCCCACTTGAAAGGGTCAAATACTCTATGCACGGCCTGATCTTTATTTCACAAACATTTCAGTACCTGACACATGTAAATAACATTGGCGATAAGGAAGATGTTGCATACCTGTCCACAGGCGAGCACAGAGTTCTCACCCCATTCATTCTTGTGAGGCATGCTTGACAAGCGTCAGTGCCGATGAACAGTGCGGCCCTGTGTTCTGTATTGGATGCTAAGCAGTCCTGCACTGTTCCACATAATACCAGCGTTTAATTTCCCATTAACCAAATTTTAGTTTTCTTCATATTTGCGACCGATCGATATGTGAAGCAATACTGCTTAGTCTTCTTAAACACTACTTTTGTCAACAGGAAAATGTGCTGTCACCAGTTTACCATTAACAAATTTAAGCGTAAACAATTAAAATATCAACATTTGTTCAAACAAGCTGACCATGCAAACACTATATGTAGCGGGAGAACTGCTCCTATGGGAATTATTCAAGGTGGTTTTACTGCACGAGATGTCCCACCAAGCTACTAACCCTCAACCTTGGTTACGTGTTTTACATACTTTTGCAGTTCTTAATGCATCTCATGACACTGTAGTTATGGTGTCATTCATTCTTAACTCAAACTATCAAGATGCATTTCCTACATAAGGAATAGATTTGAACAACCCTGCCATTTATAGAGTGGAAATGGGCCGTTTTTTTAAATTTCGAGGAAGTAAAAGAAATGGAATTGCAGCAAATCCTGATTCCCCAGAATGGAATTGGAATGGAGGTGCCCATTCTGCAACATGGGTACTGACACACTTATCTTGTCACATTGCAGCATTGTGTGCCTTGATAATTTATCTCATCATTTTATTACTGCTTCTTGCTAGCACAATACATTTTTTGTGGTCTTACAATAGTTCATTGCTTTCAAAATCACATGTGGGACAGAAGTTGCATGAGATATGAGAAACTAGCTTATAACTATATAACCAGCTGTTTTTACGTGCTTTTACAGGGCACGCACACGTTTTTGAGTGTATTAGACATGCACAACTTAGTTATTCGAATGATCAGCTCGTAATGGGTGCTATAAAATGACAAGATGGGTTTTTTGTTGTGTGGTTTAAATCACCAATGGACAGCCCTCAGAAGCAACTACCTTTCGAATGTAAGCCAAGAAACCTAATGAAATTATCTATTGGCATTTCACAGATTACCTAGAGGGGTTCAGTAATAGATCTGGAAACATCTTATACACTAGAAATGGATTCTTCAAGGAGCCTTGGTTGCACAAAAAAATTTGCAACAAAACAGAACACTTTCGAAATGCAAGAATAGGCGACATCGATATGCAAGAATAGGTTACAGTCGTAGAAACAGTGCAATTTATGCTAGCCATAAAAGGCCACTAAGTATTGTTTGAAGACCCTATACTAATTGCAGCAAAATGGCAAATTGGGCGAGTTGGATTGCGTTCCTATTTAAAAAATTTGGCTCAAGCGCAGGGAGAGATAAGGCTGAAATTATAGTGCTTACACTGCCTAGTCAAGCGCTCTCCTGTCAGCTTCTTCTGTCTATGTCCTTTTGATGCACTTCATGTAAATTTTCAAACCTATACTAATTTGTCACCCCGCCGTGGTATTTTAGTGGCTAAGGTACTCGGCTGCTGACCTGCAGGTTGCGGGATCTAATCCCGGCTGTGGTGGCTACATTTCCGTTGGAGGCGGATATGTTATATGCCCATGTGCTCAAATTTGGGTGCCGTTTTAGACCCTAAGTGGTTGAAATTTCCGGAGCCCTCCACTACGGCGTCTCTCATGATCGTATGGTGGTTTTGGGACGCTAAACCCCACATATCAATCAATTATACTAATTTGTCGTTTTTGTAGATTGCTACACTCTTCCCAAGATGAATATAGTGATTTCAAATAAATTGACTGTGCATTGAAGAAATTTCACAGCAGCTATACTTGTTGCACTCAGGAAAGCCATTTTACCAATATGATCTGTGCACTCGCCCATGCATGAAAGCGATTCATCTTCGGGAATAGAATAGTGTAGATGTTTTTGGTCTGTGGAAAAGACTGAAAACCTATGATGCCCTTTGACCGTACCATTCTAAAACGATCATTGGTTGTGTGAAATGTAATCTCATTGTATAAGAACAAAGAAATGCATTTTTGCCACGTGTTGCTTTCGGAGACTTTAAAAGAAGAACCAGTCTTAAGTATTTTTTACTCTACAGAGCATGTTTAGAGCGTCAAAAAACAATGCTCTGCTGAAGCCGGTCAAGATACAACCTTTTGCTGATACATCGTTTTACGCGAAAACAGGAGTTCTCTTAACTTTTAGCAAAGATTTTTGCATTACTTTATCTTTCACGTCCTTCACTTAGCCAAGCGGAATACTCGTTAAAAGCTCGCACCTGCTGTACTCGGTAGCGGGGCTTCATGTGGCGCATATCCCACCTGGGCTACCGCAACACAGTTTATTTTCTTACTTGTACGGAGTTAATCATGCAGTCGTTCAAACCCTTCGGTTTTATCAGCCAAACGAGAAACTTCATTGACGTTCGTCAAAAGAGCAGTTGAGCTACTCTTAACTTACAGCGGGGGACAGCACATTTCTGACTCAAGCTGCAGACACTCTTTCGGTGACATCGTTCTGCTTGAATTTGCGCACCAAGTTCTCAGTGTAAGATCTTGGTCTCACGCTGAGAACTTGGCACGTCAAGCTCAACCCTCGCTGTCAGCGGTGCTCTTTCGGGATATTAGGTGGTTCGGAGCACCTTGAAAGAGTCAACAACTGGTTTCGGTGGTGGCGGATCGAATGCAATTGTCACTAATGGCTGTTGACGTCGCAGCTCGCATTCTTTTACAGCCCCAAAGTTACGGTGATATGAATCTAAGCGGCCCACGTTCGCTAGCTTTGCCCTCCGCCGCTTTTATTCTGCGCCATACGAACACGCCAGAAAGCTGGTTCGGGCTTTTCAAAGCTCCGCATACCAACAAACACACGCACACGCGATAAGTGAAAGTCGAAGGAAAATGCCTTCTGCGGCGTTCTTCGCATGGTCGTGGGAGCTAGTATACATTCAGATACAATACTCCAGGGCTCGATTACATCCAAGTTTCGTTTCCGTGCTTTATTCTTTGTGCATTCGTGTCAAATGCCTTTGGGAGCTCTGGGAATTTTCATTACATCGCCGTCGTATGTAATAATAATAAAAAGTCTGGCTGTAAATACACTTGTTTGCTCTATTGTGTGGCCTAGCGAAGATCATTGTCAGTTAATTTCGCAATTGTTCGACTATTAAAAGAGGAAGCCCGCTACGTCTACGCGAGGCAACCTGTGTCAGCACTTATTTTTGTCCGTTTGAATCTATGTGGCTCAACTGAAATCCTTGAGTTCGCGGCGAATGAACGACAGCCCTACAACATGTTTCGATAGTCGGTGGTGATGAAATCCCTCAAAACCTCATGGCGAGCTGCTGCTGGCGCTCTTTCAACAGTGCCTGGTTTTCTTTCGCAGTTGATGTGACGACACTCGGCAGTGCACCGCATCAACAAACCAGTCGACGTCAGCGGCGAAAGGGGCAAAATTGATCGCATTGCATGCTTGCCTTTGCATCTTCCAAGGCCGTGTGCGAAAGGGCCTATCACCGGTTCCGAGAGCAAGGGAGTTCTAAGGGCTCATTTTTCTTTGTACTTCAAAGAGGCCTAATAGACAAGAAAGCCAAAGAAAATATGCAGGGGACGTTTTGTTTGCAGCAACTGTGCTCCAAGTGTGAATAGTGGATGGAAAATGGCATGTCTTGGTCGGGGACCGAACCTGCATTGGAGGCGTTATTCAAAGTTCGCAGGTCTGGTCCGTTTCTAAGGTATCTTTTCGTCCACCTTTCTTTCTGCACATTTACATCGAAACTGCTACAAACAAAACGTCGCCTGCGTACTTTCCTTGGCTTTCTCCAAAAAAAAAACTGTTGTACTGCCAGTGTGCTGGCGCGCCTGTTGTATCCACAACTGTCAATTCGAGCCCATTTGACTACATCGCTGCTTGTAGAAGTCGGCCCAGAGTCATCACAGTGTGTTGTAAAACCAAACGCTTCGCTAGAGAAGAGCAAAACGGCAGCATTTCTCCAAAGATGAGAATTTCGGATGCTGCGCTGGAGCTGAAAAGAATCTTCATGAAGGGTCACAGGCAAATTCAAATTGCTGATTACTTTCAATTTCACTACGTTGACTCTGCCATGTAAATGAACCTGTTTTGTAGCGCAAATAGCGGCATATACTTCTACATTAAGGCTCACTGCTCAGGGCCAGTGTTGCCACTCTGGAATTGGAATGATTCCAGAATCATCCCACATTTTTCCCGATCCCAGAATGAAGTGGGAACAAAGCTTGGAGTGGAATGGAATTAGGTATTTTTCTATTCATAGCGAAAGCTGTTATGAAATCATAGCACATGGGTCACGCGCGACGCCGTAATTGTCCGCCGCCGCCGCTGGTGTCCGTAACCACAATCGCACGAAATAGATAAAAAACCCAGTAAATAAAAACACAGTAGAGTTCGAATCCGGGTCCGCTGCGTGCCAGCCCGGTATTCTATCACTGAGCCACGCCGATGCTTGGGACGTGTTCGCAAACTTGCCTTCGGCAGACTTGATGTCGAGAAAGGAATCGCG
The DNA here is from genome assembly GCF_043290135.1 of Rhipicephalus microplus. Taxonomy (NCBI): domain Eukaryota; kingdom Metazoa; phylum Arthropoda; class Arachnida; order Ixodida; family Ixodidae; genus Rhipicephalus; species Rhipicephalus microplus. Next base: position 279,997,502 of record NC_134702.1, on the reverse strand, counting down.
TTAGTATAAATATTAAAGCATTTTAGAACAGCAAAGGAACAACCAGCCGTCAGACAATATGAATCGGGCAACGAGTGGGTCGTCCAATGCTCCAACCCATTACATCTTGTTTTTGATCATCTATTTACCTGTGGCGCACATCAACTTCAGGCATGATTCCTCATCGTCGTCGGCTACTGCATGAACAATTAGCACAAAATTCTTTGCAAGACGCGAGTAGGTTGCTGCTCTGCGAAAACCGAGCACGCTAGAGTTTTCCTTTAGTTCCCCCACCTCTTTCCTCTTTATTCCGGATCAACAATAAAGTTGTTTCACTCACTGCAAGTGTTTAGCGCAAAGCACGCTTCTTCGAAGAATGACGAAGGATAGCATAGTGAATGCAGGCCTACTACCCAGAAATTATGATTATTAAAGGCGTGTGCAAGTGTGCTTGTAGCAGTTATCCAAAGAGTGCTTACAAAAGGCTCTGAAAGGCTGCTGTGTCTACTTTCGCTGTGAATGTGCTGCGCGTTCCACGCAGGCCTGGTGTTTCTTTTTTTTTAATTGAAAATACAGCACGTTTTTTTCTACGCGCAGTTTTTCAAATAGACATTAGTAAGCCAGTACCTCGAATTTAACGATAAAGCAGTGTCTTTAAAATGCCTTGGCCGATGACAAGCACGGCACATTTATAAGCAACGAGCCTACTATAATTCTGTCCTTATACAGAGTGTCCCACATAACTTGAGCCAAGAATTTGAAAGTGAAAGGCACTTAGGAGGCGAATTGAACCAAATGCATACTACTTGCACTAGCCTGTAGGTACTCAGGCTTTTTTTATTTTCCGCAAACTAATTAATTAATACTTGTTAATTACCTTGTTTTTAATTATGGGCTGGACACTCAAAATATGAACACTGAGATGTAGTGCACTTTCAGAAACCACCGACTAAATTATTTCCTGTACGATACGTCTTGCGCTGTTATTTTTTCCACGTTGTAAAGAAAGCCCGCGAAACGTGAAAAGAAGCCGTGTGACGGACCGCGAGCGCACTGCTACAGTGCTGTTAAAGGGGAGACCCACGCCAAGGGAGGCGCTGCAGAGCCTGGCGTGAAGACTGTTCGGACTGTCATGGTGGATGGACGTGTTTTTTGAGCGCTCCCGATCGACTGCGTAGATAAGCTGTTTTGCATGTTTTGAGCTTGTCTTTATAATTATAAGGCAGCAATTAAAATCCCTGTAGCACTTATTTTAGTGTACGGCTTTTTCGGGGGTAAGTCATCAGGTATTTATAAGTTAATGCGTGTGTGTGTTTCATTTTTTTGTTTTTGTTGTTTTTTCTTTTGCCACGCTGTGGGGGAGGTGTACGCACATTGGACGCGCAAATTTTTGTAGTAGAGCTTAGACTTTCTCGTTTTTGTTGGGCAGGGCTCGAGTTTTGTAGTTATCGAGTGAGACAAGTCAGAGGGACAATTGGTGTCGGAAAGACATGGTTAAAAAGACTGTAAAGTGTTCTGGATGTGGGATTGGTTTGAAAGTGGACACAACTGTAGAAGCGGAAGGAGAAGAGGCTGACGCGAAGTGTAGGCAATGTGAGGTCGAGGAAAAAATGGAGAAAGTGATGGTTACCCAGAGTGACCTGCAGATGAGAATCACCGAGCTCGTGACTGCGTTGGCGACAGAGCAACAGAAAACGAGGGCAATGGGAGAAAGACTGAAGTCCGTTGAGAAAGCAACTCGCCAAGGTAAACGAAGGAGCGGCCAACGGAGAGAACAGTAGGGCACCGGCAACCAGAACGGCGGATGAGAAAGAGCTAGCAAATTTGGCGAAAACAGGTTCAGCCGGCTCAATTGTCGCAAGGCCCAGCTTAGCGAAGTAGTGGTGGGGCTGGGAGGGGACAAAGCAGCCGGCGTCACAGGTGCAAGCAACCCCCAGATGCAGGACGCTCCAGCTGAAAAGCCACAGCATGTGATAATCGCCGGGGACTCGAATTTAAATCGATGCGCAGAAGCAATCAAAGAGAGGGTAAGAGGTGAGAAGAGGGTTGCAGTAGGGGCGTTCCCAGGACGCAAGCTGAAAGCAGTCATAAGGTAAGCTAGCGCAAAACTCAAAACTACAGCTGATAGACGAAACCTCGTGATAATTTCAGGTAGTTTAAACGATGTCTCAAATGAAGATACAGCAGGACTAGCAACCACAATAGCGAAAGGCGTCGATGACATGCGCACCACTTCTCCTCAGGTACAGGTAGTGATATGCACGATACCGGAGGCACCGGTGCGTGACAACAACCTGCAAAGAGCGGTTGTCAACGCAAACCAAGAGATATGGCGGATGAGTCGAGAGAAAGGCTTTGAGGTGGTGGAAATAGAGAGGTGCTTAAGTGGGGTGGTTTTCAATGAGACAGAATTCACTTCGATGGGCAGCTAGGTCATGGACAACTCTCCTGCAGCCATCCCTGACAACCCTACTGCCGAAACCCCTTTACGAGCCATGATCCGCGCAATGATACGAGAAAAAATGCAGTCGCTCGGTTTTCCAACACGTCAGTTTCCTTCTGATACCCCAAGTACAAGTTTACATGACGTCGTTAAGGAGGAGTTGGCGGCTATGACTGGTAACGCACCACCTCGTTTTTATGCTGGGAGAGGACTCTGAGCCACCTCCGCACAGTCAGCGAATTGTTAGACTTCTTTCTGATGTCGTTGACCACGGTGATGCACTTGTACAACCCTCCGTACGCTGTGTCACCAGATAAATAGTCTTTGCATCAGGCCTGGTCCGTTTCGACGATGGCTTCGCATTCGTTTACGCAACAAACCCAACGCCCGAAAAACATTCTGGTTTCGAAGGGCTTAACGTTGGCTTGCGTCGCTACACCGCAGCCTTTCTCTGTGGCAACTCTTCGAGACGCTTCCCCTAAAGACTCCCCTGTTGAGCGTTCCCCATCCATCCCCACCCTGAAAACTACCATCGTCTCTGACCTGAACCCTTCGTAGACCCAACAGCTTCTTGCCTTGCTGACTAAGCACGAAGCTTCTTTGACGTCTATTTTCTCGTATTGGGACAGACGTGCATCCCACGCGTGCCCCGGATGGAGACTGACGGTACGTCTATCGTTCGTCGACGGCAATATTGCGTATCTGAAGCCAAGCGGAAGGTCATTCAAGTAAAGAAATTTTATGTAGCGCGAGGCGAAAAAACGAACACAGGAAAGAATAGACTGAGAAGACAGAACGCTACTAGCAACATGATTATTTTCGACCTCCAAGCCGCTACAAAAAATTTCTTTAAAATGTTTCACCAACAAGCCCACATCGCCACTTTTGTCTATTGAAGTAAACGTTGACGACATGTTAAGACGGAACATAATACGCCCCTCTGCTAGCCCTTCGTCATCACCTGTCGTCTTAGTTCGGGAAAGATACGGTTCTGTGCAGTTCTGCGTAGATCACCGGGCGCTAAACAAGATTGCAACTCAGACATGTGGTATATTAAATAACAAGTCAGAAATGGGCTATATTAACATGCTGGGTGGTAGGAACAGGCTGAAGTGGGAAGAGATAGAAGAACAGCTAAGGGAGGAGATGCCGATGGTATCAGCATAGGTGGGGCATAGGTGGGGTGGTTTTCAACGAGACAGAATTCACTTTTATAGGCGGCTAGGTCATGAGGTGGGTTGACGACTTGCAGGACGCGCAGTAGCTTTTTAGGGGGCAAGCGGGCCCTTCAGGGTGCCAGACAGCTAGTAACGAGGGAGACTCTTTGACAGGTGGTATGGACAGATACGATTCCGAAGTGGCACCAGTATCTAAGATAGGTAGAGTCCAGGGCAGAAATAGACGTAGCCACGAGCGCCGAGCCAATGCAGACATAGGGTATATTAACATGCAGGGTGGTAGGAACAGGCTGAAGTGGGAAGAGATAGAAGAACAGCTAAGGGAGGAGAGGCCTATGGTATGCGGTTTTGTAGAAACACATCTCGGGGACATGGAACATCCTACTAACAATGCGGACTACGCGTGGGAATATTGTAATAGAACAGAAGGCAGCAGAAAGGGGGTGGTATTGGGGCATTCATTCATAAAAGTACAGACTGGCAAAAGGTCAAGCAGGAGTGCGTGGAACATTTATGGCTAAAAGGGAAAGTGGCAGGGCAAATTACACTCCTTGGTTTCGTGTACTTGTGGACGGGAGCAAAGGCCAGAGAGGAAAACTAGGCAATGGTAGAGTGTATATCAAAGGACATTCAGGAGTTAGGAAGAGAGTGCGAGGTAATTATACTGGGAGATATGAATGCGCACATGGAAGGTATAGATGGGTATACCGAACCGACAGGCAAAATGATCATGGAGATGTGTGAAAGGCTTGATTTGATCATTTGCAACAGTACCGAGAAGTGTGAAGGGCAAATGATATGGGAGGTAGGAAGGCTGCAGTCGACGATAGATTACGCACTGATGTCACATAGGATGTATGAAAAGCTCAGGGGAATGTACCTAGACGAAGGTGGCTCCAGAAGTCTGGGTAGTGATCACAAACGTATCAAGCTAAGTTTTGGAAGAGCAGTGAATGTGGGAAGGAGACAAGATGAGCAACTACAGGAAAGGTAAATTGAAATAGCCACTAAACGAATTTAGAAACTAATCACTGAGGATAATAAAACAGTGTAGACATAAACGAATCTAATTAGACTGAGCTAGAGCTTGCGAAGACACGAGACAAGTCACCCCGGAAAAGAAGACACAAACCCAAAAGTTGGTGAGTGAGGAAGTTAAGAGAGCCATAGCAAAAGGTCAGGAAGCCTCTAGGGAACACAGACATGCTAAACAGCGGGGTGAACCGACAGATGATGTTGAAAGAAAATGGGAACTCTTTCTAAGCTGTAGAAGGGATGCATCCCTTCTGATCAATGAAAAGATTAGAAGAAAGGAGCTCAGTGGCTGGCAGAAGTACATAAAAAAAGATAGAAAGGCAGCTGTGAAATTTTGGAACCATCTAAACTCCCTAAGAAATGAGACGAGCCTGGAGGAGAGGTTTATAACTACAGCTTAAGGTGCTAGGCGAGAAGGGGACGAAGCTATAGAAAATATAAGAACAAGGGTGACAGAAAAATTTCAACAAAGAAGTGCTTTATGCGCCACAACAGACAAGGATGAATCAAGTGGCGCAATGGCTTCATTTTCACAGCGAGAGTGGGAAAAGGCTTAGAAAAGGGTTGCTAGTACTACATCAACAGGACCAGATGCCATTTCAATTATGCTGATAAAGACATTAGGTCCCAAGTCCAAGCAGGCTGGCGATGCAGATTATAAAGGAAAGACTGCAGGCATGGATAGAGGATGAGGGGGTGCTGGGGGAACTGCAGAATGGGTTTCAGAAACACAGGAGGTTGGAAGACAATTTGTTCTCACTGACGCAGTGCATCGAAATAACAGAGAAGGAACACAGGCCCCTGTTGCTAGCATTTTGGATATCAAGGAAGCGTACGATAGCGTGGTTCTAGAGAAATGGTGGGGAATACTGGACCCACTAGGCGGGGAAGATATAGTCACTAATCTTTTAAAGGATATCTATAAAGTAACAATAATTATAAAGTGGGAAAAACAGGTATCCAAGCCTGCAGAGGTAAAACGGGGGCTTAGGCAGGGGTGTCCCCTGTCACCCTTATTATTCATGATATACCTACAAGGATTAGAGGGCAAATGAGAGAGAAGTGGACTGGGCTTTAACCTCTCTTTCGTAAAACAAGGAAAACTCGTTGAACAGGCACTACCAGCATTGATGTACGCCGATGATATAGTGCTAATGGCGGACAACAAGGAAGATTTGCAGAGATTGGTGGACATCTGCGGTAATGAGGGAGATAGGCTAGATTTCAGATTCAGTAAGGAAAAATCAGCAGTCATGATTTTTAATGACAATGAAGTTAGTGAGCTTAGAATACAGGAGGGCACGCTAGAGATAACAGATAAATACAAATATCTTGGTGTATGGATAAGCAATGGGGCCGAGTACCTAAGGGAACACGAAATATACGTGTCGACTAAAGGTAACAGGAATGCAGCGGTAATGAAAAACAGGGCACTGTGGAACTGCAATAGGTATGATGTTGTGAGAGGAATATGAAAAGGGGTCATGGTTCCTGGTCTGACGTTCGGCAATGCGGTCTTGTGCATGAGATCAGAAGTTCTAGCAAGATTAGAAATTAAGCAACGTGGAAGAGGTAGGCTTGCCTTCGGAGCTCACGGGAATACACCAAATCGGGGAGTACAAGGTGATATGGGATGGATATAATTTGAGGGCAGGGAAGCTAGCAGCAAGATAAAATTTGAGAAGCAATTGAGAGAAATGGGGGAGGAGCGTTGGGCTAGGAAGGTATTCAGCTACTTGTACATGAAGAATGTCGATACAAAATGGTGGAAGGGAACCAGAAAATTGACTGGTAAATACTTCGAAAACAGCAGGGGGCCAAACCAAAATCAATTATCGGTTAAGGGGGGACATGGGTCTTTAAATTTTTTTTTCTGTTTTTGGCTCAATCTTGACCAAACCTCACCATCTTGGACAGTTTTTCATGCTGATTTCAAATATGTAATTGTTTCTGAAATAGCTTCAGTGGATAAAAAGATATTAACTTCTGTAATTTAAATAATTATGCACTTTATTGGGGGCTTTTTGGCAACTTAATCAAGCCAGATCCAAAAAATAAATGCATAGCCCCAATGCTGAGGGCTTTCTGTATGGGGTGATGCTATTTTTATTAATTTTTAGGCATTATATAGATAAGAAAACAGACCAGCACTTACAAGGGATATTCTGTTCAATTTTCGCTCATTACTATCCATAATTGTAATTAACAGTATGCTTCTAGAGTAATCAAAATAGCATCACCCCATAGGTAATGTTATTACAAATAAAATGATACCAAGTTTGCCATTCTCAATCAAGAGTAACATATAAGAAAAACCCCTAAGGTTTAGTGTGGTGCACAAAAACATCGAACTGAGAAAAACATATTTAAAGTTTCTAATAACTGTAACTTTTGCTAAAGTGAAGCTAGAGCAATAAAAATGGCACCGTTGTATAGCTCTACATTATGTGAGTATGGCTGTACCAAATGTGTCAATGCACCTTCCCAAAATATTTGCCACAGCTCATTTAAAAACTGTGTACTGGCCGTTGATTCAGTATAAGGAACCCAGTCTACAACTTTGTGGCTGTTCTAGTGCACTGAAAACCAAAGGAAGACACATGTTATATATAAAAACATCGCCCTTTTATACATAAAACACTATTTCAAGTAAAACACACATTTTTGTCCCAGACATCCTTCATCAATGCGCTGCCTCGGCCATCTCCGGCGTTCTCGGCGGCGCGCAGGCCGCTCCCTTTTGCCGCGCATTCCACGCTCGCTTTCGTTGCCTGCCGAAAGCTTGACGAGTGTTCTTCTTCAGGCGAGCTTCCCAAGCCATGCCGGCGAAATGCAGAAAGACGTATACATCGGCGACGTCTGTACACGAGCGGGTAGCAGACGAGATAACACGCACGAGAGCAGGCGCCGACGAAGCAAAACCAAAAAAAAAAAAAAAGAGCGAGTAACCGTGGCCGCGTCGCCATGCCAGCCAATGGTAAGCGCGAGACGGGGGGGCTCGCCGGCGCGCGCGTGCTCTAGCCAATCAGCGGTCCGGCAGACGGCTTCGCAAAACGGGGGAGGGCAGTTGTTGTCTTGGAGCTACGCCATTTTCAGAGCCCGCAAAACGCGCACAAAGGAACCAGCTTCAAAACAAGCCCAAGATGGCGCCGATCCGCCGGCTGCTTCGCTGGCGGCGCGCGCGGGAAGTTCGAACAAATTTTCTGTTTTGCGGGTTGTTTTGCGACTCCCGTGATGGTTTTAAAATAGATTTTAACCCATTTTTTTTTATCGAATTTAGCGTTAATAATTTGAGGAGAGGTGCTTATAGGTTCAAAGATTCGAAAAGTGCGTTTTTCTCAAAATCGATTTTTTGGCCATTTTTTACTTTTCTAAGACCCGTGTCCCCCCTTAAGAAGAAGGTGAAGGTAGCTGAGACCGATATGTGGAGAATCGGTATGATTAAGAAGTCCACACTATAGATATCTATCGAACTTTTAAGCAGAAAATTGCCAAGGAAAGGATCTATGGTAATACTCGAAGTAGTTCTCTACTGTTTGAGTCCAAGACGGGAGTATTGCGAACCAATACATATCGGGCCAAATACGAAGGGCTAGACATGATATGCAGTGCGTGTGGAGAGGAAGAAGAAACTGCCGAACACTTGATAATGTTAAGGGCTTCACCCTATAGTTAAGGATGATGGCGCAGAGTTTTTCAAAGCACTGGGGTTTAGGGACAGGGAGGGCAAAATAGACTTGAAGCGGGTAGAATTAACTAGAAGGTGGTTATCTGATTGGTGGCTAAAGTCAAGGCACGACTGAAAATTAAACTCTTCACTGCAAAGTGCGTATCCTCAACCTCACTATTTAAGGGGAAAAATAAATCTGGTTTTTGGTTCATTAAGCATTAGGGCTTGGAGGGGCTATAGCCACCGCCCGATCTAAAGGGTACAGCCATATTCATCCATCCATCCATTCATCCTGTCAGTCAATGTGGGGTGAAAACTGGTTACTAGAGTGTTGGCCTCTCCACTGTCCCATTCAACCTGCCTTGAAAACGCGTTGCTTTGCTCGCACGCTGCACGCGTTCTGCACGTGTTTTTGAAAGTTTCGCGTCGCGCGCGGTTATGATGTGTACGTTTCTGTCCGCGTTTAGTAGGATATCCGCAATAGCGGATTTTTTTCGTGGGAACAATTTGGTAAAAGAGCAGTGTCTGCTCAGCCATGTTGCCGATGTGAAGCAAATTGTAGCAGTCGCTTCCACCTAAGCAAAAGAAGGTTGTGGCAGAGATTAGATCGTGCCTTTCACAACAACGTTTATACGTTGGAGTTTTTTTTTATTCAGATATTGTGTGGTGATCAGCATTGAGCATATCTGTAGTGCACCAGTCAGTCAGTCAGTCAAGAACTTTAATATATGGTCCTGAGGAGTTTAAGCCACCAGGGTGCCCACGTGGGACATCCTAGCAGCCGCTACCGTAGGCGACGCCCGAGTCGGGGCTGGAACGTGGTGGCGTTCCGCCAGTGCACCAGATAATAATATTTTTTTTTCATCATCTTCAAGTATAGAATGTACAAGAAGTCTGAAAATGGGTATACATTTAAGGGTTTTCCGTGATCCTGTTAGTAACGCCTTACATTCAGAAAATAAAACTACTGCATATGAAATAAAGCTATTTGAAAACATGTGTGATGACAAAGTGACCCATTAAAAACTAGCAATTGTGTCCATCTGTGTGCACAGAAACACTTCATACAAGAACTTCACGGAGATAGCTGCGTATGAAAATTTATTGATTAAACATTTTGCATTGTCTGTTGCTTAAATCATTTTTACTTCGTATGAAAACTATCAAAAAAGCAATGTGCTTGTTACTAACCGCGTTCCAATCTTACCCTTAAAATGTAATGGTGTGAAAGTGCCATGTTTGATCAAAACCCTTCTATTTTCGCTTTACTTAATAATTGCGCATACGCAGAACGAATTCTCGCTGAGCTTGAAGTCAGGAATCAAGAGTCCTCAGAAAATGCATGCTTTAAAATGCATAGATAGTTATGCGCTTCACTGCCTATCATACCTCTGCGCGGTTTCCACGTGAGGTGCCCGTTTCGTGTAAGCCGCTGGAAACACTGTCGGCACATACGACGAGTGCAGACTTGAGTCATTTTTCCAGTCGCCCATAAAATGTCTGCTACAAATCATTGTCCAAGCTTTTGGCAACCACACACTTCCGTCGGCACTGCGTAGATATAAAAATATATAACAACACGTCTCCAATACCACATGTGTACCCAGCTTCAACTACTACGTCCCCAACAATATCGAATAATAGTAGCGGCATAAAATATTTCTTCGCAATTTTTAACAGTGCTCCAAAGACAAATGTTGAAAATTTATACCTTTAAGATGGGGACGTGCATCTCCCAGTAACTCGATAGATTAGAGGAACTGTGACGCAGGAATTAACACCCGTCATTTTGAATGCATTGCGCGTCTGCTAATTTTTATGAAAAAAATATTAACTTACTTTTTTCGGCGCACTGCTTCAATCCATTCCTGTCGTCTGCTTGTTTCGTACCATTGGTTTGGGAATCGGTAGAATTTCACTGGCGGAGTCAACCCCTTCGTGTTTGCATGGTTATTGGGGAGTTTTAGTGCTGGGTACCCAGGACGTTGGGGCGGCGGTATTGCGCATGCGCGAAACCCCAAACAGATGCGTCGCAAGATCGCTGGGGCCATGCGTCCGCACGGCCATAAACAACGCTGCCACCACTGGCCTCCTAGCGGAGATAAGCTGCCCTGGCGCATCATGTTACCCGTGACGTCACCCACCTTCAGGGCGAGCAAAGCCGAGGCTGGCCAGAGCCACCACTTTGACTTTCAAGTTTTAAGCGCAAATAATATAGTGGCTAACCACTATACAAATAGCATGGCACAAAGGCACCAAATCTTGGACAGCATGAATCGGCTGCCTTGTAAGGTCCACCTTCGCAGGAACTCATGGTATGCGCACTGCAAATACTCTAGCCGTCGAGTTAAAATAGGCCAAAGTGCGAGCGCCAATAGCGATTACATTGTTACTCATTTGTAATATTGTCGCTGTGCAGTTTTTGCACCAGATGTACAATGCACAATGTTTCTGCAATAACAATGTTGTGGTTGTCTGTTTCCTTATGCCGCGCTAGATGGCGCCACCTATTCAACTGGTCGTTACAGTAACCTCGTATTTTTCACTTTTTTACGTATACCAGGATACTGTACACGATAAAAAGGTGTCCTGATCACTATGTATGTTGAATGTCACATTTTAAATCATGAAACTAATTAATACTTACGCGACAAGACGCTGTGGCGCTGCGAGCGCATGTGACCTTCGTGCGGCTTACGTTTGCGTGCGCGCCTCTATAAGGCATTCCAGTTGGGTATGGGTTGGGTACGCAACGCCGCGCGCCCCCAAGCCCGCAGCGCCCCAAGAGCTTGGGTACCCAGCACTAAAACTCTCTACCAGTTCCCCCCTTTCTGTTGGGGTAACATCGCGGAGCGAGGGACGTTTCACGTGCAGCGCGCGCTTCGCAAATGCGTGGAAGCCAAAGGGAGCGGAAGGGTCGCTACACGCTACTATTGTGCGCTTTTTCCGGCAGGGGAAAGGCAAGCGCTGGCATTGCCGGGCAAGCTTGAGCGGGTCTCCCCTATAGGCTTTCTTTATAAAAACGCGGAAAAAATAGCAGCGCTAGACGTATCGTACAGGAAACAATTTTGTCAGTGGTTTCTAAATGTGCTCTGCATATCAATGTCCATATTTTGCGTTTCTGGCCAATAATTAAAAATAGCCAATTAAAGTAATTATTAGTTAGTATGTGAAGAAATAGAAAATCGCCTGAGTACCTACAGGCTAGTGCGAGTAGTACGCGTTTGGTTCAGTTCGCCTCTGAAGTGTCTTTCATTTTCAAATTCTTGGCTCAAGTTATGAAGGACACCCTGTATATAGACTGTGTTGCAGTGAAGTTTGTCTCTATTCTTCCCACAACTGCGGTTCTAACTTCTATACCATTGGTACTCATCGTATGAAGGTGTACGGTGGCGGCATGCCCCCTACGTCTCGTGATTTTTTTTTTCCTTTGCGGCGCCTGAGCCGCCTGCTGTCTCCCCACTCGATCTTCATTTCTTTGTTCTTGCTTCGGACGCATACTCAAAAAGCGCTTCTGTACGTTGCGATGACGCTGGCACGATTCTTGTCTTCACTGTGAGCGTTCATATATACCAGCTTGCGCGTCGTCTAACCAGAGCCCTTCAACACTTTTACCGGTCGTGAAGCTTTGCCGTAACTCTATGGTAAGGGAGAGCTTCGTGCGCTGCGAGCGGTGCGCTGCGAGCGGAGACTCTAGCGCGGGGCATCGGGCAGGCCGGAGGGAGGCTGACTGCTGGTGCCACTATGGGGTCAATGCATAATATCGTGGCATGCCATCGCGTAGTTATATTGCGATAGCAATTATATGGACGCTCTCGGCTGGCTTTTGCCGCCAGCGTCGCCGTCACCGTATTGGGCGCGAGGCCCACCACTGGAGGCGCGAGCGCTGCAATCGCTGTGACGTGCAGAGTTGGATCACGTGGTCTCGCCTTGCTCTGGTGAAGGAAAGCTGGTGGTTGGATGCGTTGTTTTTAACCGCGACTTCGCGGTGTTTTCGCTTTTGACAACGTTGTATTGCTCTGAGTTCATGTGGGCAAACTTCTGCAGACTACACGGTGCGAAAAGTCGCAGTAAAGGTTACCGGCGGTGTTTCCTGTGACACACCGCCGCATATGCGATGCCACTGCATATGCGATGCCACTGTCACGGCCGCCGGCAGTGCCACTGTCACCTTTATCTTTTTTTTACACCGAAAGCTGTTATGAGATCACTTTTGGCGCAAAATGCAATTAGCGTAACGAGGGGACTGTCCATTGCTCAACTCATTACAAAAGCTTGTTATTGTTCCCCTATTAACTGTGGCACATACCCACTTCAGCCATCATTCCTCATCGTCGTCAGCCACTGCATGGACAATTGGCACAAAATTCCTAGCAAGTGTTTAGCGGACACTACGCTTCTCAGAAGAATGATGAAAAATAGCATAGTGAATGCCGGCCTATTACCCAAAAGTTTATTATTAATGCCCTATTGGGTACCATGCAAGTGTGCTTGCAATAGTTACCTAATGAGTGTTTTGAAAAGGCTCTGAAAGGCCGCTCTTTTAGCTTTTGCTGTGACTGTGCTGCGCCTACGGCGCAGGCCTGGCATTTTGTTGTTGTTGTTGTTGTGGTTGTTATTTAGAGGCCATGGGGTTAAAATGAGCTTAGATCATGAATGTTCGCATTAAAGCAGGTCTCTTCAGTTTCCCCACGGTATCCTTTTTGAAAACAAAAAATTAGTGTGAAAACCGTTCGATTACGTATATAATAAATTAAAATAGGAAGGACGTAGGAGCGTACATGTGGGGGAAGTTGCCGTTATTACATTAAAAAAATGTGCGACGTTGTCTGAATTGTCAGAGTCAAGATAGCATGGAAGTTCAAGTCTTTTCCCTTTATTTTCGTTATTTTCACCCTATTTCGGTCTATTTTGTAGTAAGTTGCTTCTGCGTGTACGGCCAGCGCGTTCGACGAAACCTTCTTTCTTACATCATGCATGTGCCACTCTAGTCTTTGCTAAAGCTTACTTCTCTCGCCAAGGTAACCTTTACCACAGCCTGCGCCACCACCATCCTCCTGCCCGGGTGCCCGTCCCTGTGTGTGACCCTATCACACGGGTTTCCATCCGCCAGTGGCGTAGCCATGGGCTGGCTCACCAAGCCAGTGCCCCCCTTTCCACTGCCTTTCTCTCTCTCTCTCTTTCACACACACACACACACACACACACACACACACACACACACACACACACACACACACACACACACACACACATACAGAGAGAGAGAGAGAGAGAGAGAGAGAGAGAGAGAGAGAGAGAGAGAGAGGTGTACCACGTCCGCCTGCCCGAGCCCAACTCCAATCAAGGTGGTGCCCCCTCCGAAAAAAGTTCTTCCAATGCCCCTGCCGTCCGCGACTTCAACTCACAGGTTTAATTCCTTGCTTATAGATTACGTGGGCGTGGCATGTAGCGTGGCATCATGAGCGTGGCATGTAGTCATGTCGTTACATGACACGCATGTCATGGTTTACATGTTAGGGTTTGTCGTTTGTCTTCGCCATGCAATGTCATACCATACCAGTTTTGGAACATGCCATGTGAACAAAACCACCGCAAGAGCTGCAGGACCATAAAATGTAAATCATGACATTCATAACATACATGTCATGATTTTCATGTCATAACTAGTCAAATATGTTCATACTGTCATGTTATGCCATATCAAGTTTGGTATCGATACCATTATCGAAATGGTCAGGAGAGCTAAAAGCCGTAGGAGGATAGATAGACAGACAGACAGACAGACAGACAGACAGACAGACAGACAGACTGACTGACTGACAGACAGACAGACAGACAGACAGACAGACAGACAGACAGACAGACAGACAGACAGACAGACAGACAGACAGACAGACAGACAGACAGACAGACAGACAGACAGATAGATAGATAGATAGATAGATAGATAGATAGATAGATAGATAGATAGATAGATAGATAGATAGATAGATCCACCCCACAATTATCGAAAAGAGCGAAAAAACGGCGAAACACAATATCATGCTGCAGTCAACTGCATTGGACTCGCTTCAAACCCTCCAGGCTTCTCAAGAAACACAAACAAGTGGAAAACCCGAACGCTAAATTTTTGTACACAATTCCGTGCCGCCAAAGTTGCAACAATCGTAGATGTGGAGAAGTCTACTGAAGATGCATCAGTTTGCTGGGCGGAAAAAGCACGAAGGCAAATAAAGTTTGGCCCCAGATAACTGAAAACCTCTTTCAAAACTAGTCTGCTCCTATCATCCTCACTATTGTGTTGTGACTCGCATCTGTCATTTTCATGACTTGACTTTATGAAACACAACCCACTACAATGGTTTTCACTCGAATTCTGCCTGAAACCTACACGAAATAACGGGGCGCATTCATTCTCTCAAAATATACTCAAAACGTAGACGCTATTACCTACTTCGGGACACTCTGACCCAAACGCAAACTCTCACAATAAATCAAACTGCGTTTTTTAACTCCCTGAATTGTGTCCCTGACCTCAACCTTAGGTAAAGCGTAACGCTTATCTCAAGAGATCACATGAACTCTGAGCACTTGTGACGAGGTTTATTAGTCGATAACGACAACGGCAGGACATTGTGAAGAACCGACCAGCAGAGACCGGCACAACAGCGAGCCGAAGCACGAGCCGAGGGAGCCGGGCGTTGGCGATGCTGCTCGCCGCAGGCACATCTTCTTCTTCACAATCGCCCCCGCTGAAAAAAGAGCCATCCTGGCGACTTAAGAAGTTTCAGGCAGAGGCTCATGGTATGGTTTCAGTCGGGAAGCATGGACGATGTCACGTGCGCGCCGGCGCATGTCGTCCGATCTGAAAACTGGCTCAATCAGGAAATTAACCGGAGAGGTTTTCTCCAAGACGGTGTAAGGCCCCTCGTACAGGGGGACAAGTTTCCAGGAGAGTCCCGGTGATTAGTGTGGAATGGCGAGCCACACAAGAGACCCTGGGGCATAGCTGGGATCTGAAAGGGCGGTGCTACGGTGTTCTTTCTGGCGTTGCTGCTCTTCTGAGGGGAACGCACGGGTGAGCTGGCGGCACTCTTCGGCTTGTCGAGAAGCATCGGAGACAGGTGGGCGCTCGGAATCATCAGGACGGTAGGGTAGTAGGGTGTCGATTGTATGGGAAGGCTCGCGTCCATAAAGAAGAAAGGTGAGAATCCCGTGGTGGTTTGAACTGCGCTGTTATATGCGAATGTGACGTATTGGAGAACACGGTCCCAGTTGCTATGATCAGATGCCACGTACATTGAGAGCATATCACCCAGCGTGCGGTTGAACCGTTCCGTTAGCTCGTTAGTCTGCGGGTGGTATGCTGTCGTTTTCCGATGAATGACGTGGCATTCCGAAAGCAGAGTTTCGACGACCTCGGAGAGGAAAGCGCGGCATCTGTCACTAAGGAGCTCTCGAGGTGGACCATGTCGAAGGATAAAGTGACGTAAAATGAAAGAGGCGACATCCTGAGCTGTAGCGCTCGGCAAAGTGGCTGTTTCGGCATAGCGTGTCAGGTGGTCAACTGCCTCTATAATCTACCGATTACCATTTGATGTCAATGGAAGGGGGCCGTAGAGGTCAACGCCGATGCGATCAAATGGCTTGGCAGGGCATGGAAGTGGCTGCAATGCGCCAGTCGCTCGTGGCGCTGTTGATTTGCGTCGCTGGCAGACAGGACAGCACTGCACGAATTTGCGTACAAAATTGTACATGCCGCGCTAGTAATAGCGATGGCGAAGGCGTTCATATGTTTTGAACACCCCGGCGTGGCCACTTTACGGATCATCGTGAAGAGAGGCACATACTTGTGATCGTGAAGTGCGTGGAATGACCAGTAGCCACCGGTGGCCATCGGGGGCGTAGTTGCGTCGATGAAGGAGTTGATCGCGGATGGCGAAATGGAAAGCTTGACGTCAGAGGGATCGAGATACTGGAAGGTTGGGCGTGCCAGATAGATATTCGATAAGAGATGCGATCCACGGGTCACGACGTTGTTCGGTGGCAATCAAGTCGAGATTTAGCGATGACAAGGTCTCCAGGTGAGTGTTTCCGCCCGTCGGATCTGGTGATAAAGGTGAGCGGGACAGGACATCAGTGTCAGAGTGTTTGCGTCGGCAGCGGTATACGACGCGAATGTCGTACTCCTGGATGCGGAGTGCCCATCGTGCAAGGCGGCCAGAAGGGTCTTTCAAAGGGGAGAGCCAGCAAAGCGCGTGGTGATCAGTTACTAGATCGAACGGGTGGCCGTATAGGTATGGCCGGAATTTTCCAAGCGCCCACACCAGAGCCAAACACTCTTTTTCTGTCACGCTGTAATTAGTTTCGGCTTTCGTCAGAGTGCGGCTAGCGTAGGCTACAACGTATTCTGAATAGCCGGGCTTTCGTTGAGCGAGGACAGCGCCTAGCCTGACGCCGCTAGCGTCGGTGTGCGCTTCGGTAGGAGCCGTCGGGTCGAAGTGGCGAAGAATAGGTGGGGAGGTGAGCAGACGGCGTAGAGTAGTGAAGGCAACGTCACATGCAGAGAACCAGGAGGAAGAGGTTCACGTCACCGCGAAGAAGCTGGGTTAATGGTGACATGATAGATGCAAAATTGCGAACAAAGCGCCGGAAATACGAGCATAGGCCTACAAAACTGCGAAGTTCTTTCATGGTCGTCGGCTTGGGAAATTCTGCGACTGCTCGAAGTTTTGCCGGGTCAGGTAATACGCCGTGTTTGGACACGTTGTGGCCCTAGTATGACGAGCTCGCATGCAGCGAAGCGGCATTTTTTCAGGTTAAGCTGCAGGCCAACGTTGGTCAGGCAAGTCAAAACGTGCCTGAGGCGAAGGAGGTGCGTAGAAAAATCATGGGAGAAAACCACGACATCGTCGATGTAACAGAGGCACATATTCCACTTGAGGCCACGTAGCGTATTATCCTTAAGACGTTCAAACGTGGCAGGTGCGTTACAAAGCCCAAAGGGCATGACGTTAGACTCGTATAGTCCGTCTGGTGTAATAAATGCTGTTTTTTTGGCGATCGGCTTCAGCCATTGGGACTTGCCAGTAGCCAGACCGCAAATCTAGCGACGAGAAAAATTCCGCTCCGTGAAGGGTGTCGTGAAGGGCGGCAAAGGATAGACGTCCTTGCGGGTTATCTTATTCAAACGACGATAGTCCACGCAAAATCGGATAGATCCGTCTTTCTTACGCACGAGGACGACAGGAGACGCCCAGGGACTGTGAGATGGTCGAATGACGTCTCTACGTAGCATATCTTCGACTTGATCGTTGATGACGCGGCGCTCTTCAGCGGAGACACGGTATGGTCTTTGACGCAGTGGGCTGGTGTAGGCCGGTGTCAACATGATGTTTGACTTGTGACGTGTGGCCCAGTTGAGGCTGCGACACATCGAAAGAACTTTTGAACTCTTGCAGAAGATCCAGCAGGTCGGCGTGTTCGGTGGGAGTGATAGTGTCGGCAATGGCGCTAGAAAACGTATCCTTGGACGACTGCTCGAGTGCCGACAGTGATTTTGGGTCACTAAAATAACAAAAAACACTCACTAAAATAACAAGAAAATGGCAATAAACTTTTTGCTTCTACACGCCCATTTGCAGAATGTAGCCTCATGTCAGCCCATGTTTTTAAAGAACGCACAGGACTTTTCTATGCGCCCTAGCACGTCATCATACTCTCGTCCAAGGAGCGCTGGCATACCAACACACACCTAACCATAGGCCATATTTCTATAACCTATAGGCGCCACTAAACACGCGTCTGAACATCAATAATCACAAAGAACAACACAGAATCAAAATAACGCTAGATGAAGTACACTTCACGAGCACCTAACAAAAACTGCTTAAGTTTTGTGCTAAAAACCCTATATCAAAATGTTTTTTTTTCCAACTTGAGAATTTCGAAAATCGCTTTTGGTTTTACTCAAAAGCTTCTTGAACAATGCTCATTTACCCTCTTAAGACTGCATACGGTTTCGCGCTACACACAAAAAGGCACGAACCTCTCAAACTTCGGCTCCGCTTGAAATTCTACCACGCTTTCAGTATGAGCGGGCGTACATATATTCATTCACGATTGACGTGCTCTTGTATCAAAGAAAAACTCATTGCACGCCGTCGGCTGACTGATGCGGGTCACTGCGTCCGCATAACGCTTAACAACATAAACCTTTACAATGCTTACAAAAAACCTAGAAGTGAAAAACTGTATCTGTGGGGATGACAGAGGAGTATTACTTTAAACAAAAAATAAACATTCTTCTAAGAAAATTCCTGTGTCCCTTTCTCCAGCTTACAGCTGTCCCTCACTTTTCAATCGTAGCCGTGGTGGTCGGGGTTCTGACGGATTTTGAAAACGCCCGAGACAACAACGTGCACGAGCAACAAGCTGAACTGCACAGTCACGCGTCATTCGTGATTTCGGCCTGATTCTGTCAGTATGGCGGAGGGGACACGAGAAATGCGTGGGAAAGAGTGACCATGCCTTCTTCGGGCTCGCTTCCGTGTGGTGCTTTGCTACTGTGGCCTTTCTTCTAGGACCACTTCGGCACTCTTGCCCCCGCAAAGCTTGAAATCTCCACCGCACATTCCGTCGCGAGGAAGCACGCTGTGGACTACTACCACTTTGTCGGTTGCGCCTTACGGCACAATACAAAGATCCTTTCTTTAAGCTGGCCGATTATCTACTGTTCTTTATTTCGCCTGGCAGTGTGTCACTTCTTTCATCTCTTCGTTTAGTCGCGCGTGTTCGCTTTTTCCTTTTATGGCGACGTTTGCGACCAACCTTTCCCTCATTAGGGAGTTTTAGTGCTGGGTACCCAAGCGGCTTGCGTACGCAGGACGTTGGGGCGGCGGTATTGCGCATGTGCGAAACCCCAAACAGATGCGTCGCAAGATCGCTAGGGCGATGGGGCCATTCGTCCGCGCGGTCCACCTTCGCAAAAACTCACGGTATCCGCACTGCGGATACTCTAGCCGTCGAGTTAAATAAGCCAAAGTGCGAGCACTTATAGCGATTACACGGTTTCAGCCAGATTTCCAAAGCTAGGATGGCCTGGAACATTGAAACTAAAAAGCAAATGCCAGCCCCCGACCAGCTGAATAGGTGGCGCCATCTAGCGCGGCCATAGTGAAACTGAGAACCACAACTTTGTTATTGCAGAAACATTGGGCATTGTACATCTGGTGCAAAAACTGCGCAGCGATAATATGACAAATGAGTAACCTTTTTATTCATTTTCACCTCAAAAACATTTACGTGTAAGCTAACATGTTCATGACTGCGGTTGCACAAAGTGTCACGAGGTGTCGACACTGTCGTTACAGTAACTATGGTGGCTAGAAGGGGGAAGTGTGACGGGCGCCGTATTCGCCCCGTGAGAGAGGAGGCCGCAAAATGCGATGAAAAAATTTTTGCACCGCTAGGGGCGCTGCAGTGGACTGAGGTTTAAATGACAAACAAATAATAAATATAGCCGCAAGAGTCGAGAAAGAAGTAGGCGAAATACCAGGCAAGGACTGGGAGTATAGGGAGCTGTTACATCTAATGACGAAGGAGATAGGGAAAGAGAAGAAAACCGTTTGCTGGAAAGGAAAAAGGAAGCCAAAAAGTTGGTGGAACAAGGAAATCCGGGAGGCGATCGAGAAGCGACGCGAAGCATCACGGGAGCATAGAAAGGCAAAAAAGGAGAAGCGGCCGCAGGACGAAGTCAAAAAAATATGGGAAATATATTTGGAGAAAAAATCCCTTGTACAGAAATTGGTAGAGGCAAAAATTAAAGGTGAAAGTGAACGCTGGATGACAGAGATACACGAAAAAAAGGAGGCCGCGCCTAGGATTTTTTGGAGCCACATAAAGGCGCTAGGTAGGAAGTCTGTCACAACGCAACAACATATTCTAGATGAAGGAGGAAATCAATTGGAAGGGTACGAAGCGCTAGGTTACATCCAAAAGGTAACAGCCGATTCGTTTCAAAAGAGCGTCCAGGGGATCTCCCCAGTGAGTAAAAGTGTGGCGGAGAAAGCAACAGAGGAAGAGCTAGTACTAGATAATTTCAACTGGAAAAAGGCCGAAGGAAAAATTCCAAAGCGCACTGCCGCGGGTTTAGATGGGATTCCCGTTAGCCTCATTAACGAACTAGGACATAACACTAAAGAAGCATTGTTAAAAGCAGTAGAAAAAAGCTTAAAGGACGGACAAATACCGGACAGTTGGCGACAAAGTAGAATGAACTTAATCTATAAAGGCAAGGGAGAAAAGGACAAGATTCGCTCGTATAGACCACTAACCATTACATCGGTACTATACAGGTTGGCGATGCAAGCAGTAAAAATGAAAATAGAAACATGGGCCGAACATAACGATATTTTAGGAGAACTTCAGAACGGATTTCGAGTCGACAGGCGGTTAGACGATAACCTGTTTGTTCTCACTCAGTGTATAGAAATATCTAAAATAGAGAATAGGCCCTTGTACGTGGCTTTTCTAGACATCACTGGGGCATACGACAACGTTAATCAGGAAATTTTGTGGGATATATTGAAAGGAATGGGCATGGGCGACGACTGTATACAGCTTTTGAGGGAGATATACCGAGAAAATACAGTTTGCATAGAGTGGGAAGGAATGCGTAGCAAAGAGAACGTTGAGGTTAGCAGGGGTCTGAGACAGGGATGTCCTTTGTCCCCACTGTTATTCATGCTGTACATGGTGAGTATGGAAAAAGCGCTAGAAGGTAGCAACATTGGTTTTAATCTGTCACACAAACAGGGTGGCATGATGATTGAGCAGAAGCTTCCAGGTTTATTTTATGCGGACGATATCGTCTTATTTGCGGACAGTCGAGATGATATACAGCAGCTGGCGAATATATGCGGAAGGGAAGGTGAAGCTCTTGGACTAGGATTCAGTGTAACGAAGTGTGGTTTGATGGTATTCAATGATCCCTGTGATCAGACGGTGTCCATACAAGGCCAAGAAATACCGAGGGTAAGTGAATACAAGTACCTTGGAGTATGGGTAAATGAGAGTGATAGATACATGGAGGTACAGGAAAAAGCCTCGGCAGCAAAAGGAAAGAGGAATGCGGCAATAATGAAGCACAGAGCGTTGTGGGGATACAATAGGTATGAGGTGCTTCGAGGTCTGTGGAAGGGTGTAATGGTTCCAGGGCTTACTTTTGGGAACTCAGTGGTGTGCATGAGGGCAGAGGTGCAATCGGGAATGGATGTAAATCAAAGGACTGTGGGACGCCTCGCGTTGGGTGCTCACGGGAAGACGACAAACGAGGCTGTAAAGGGCGATATGGGGTGGGCAGGTTTTGAGGCGAGGGAAGCGCAGAGCAAAATAAGGTTCGAAGAAAGGCTAAGAAATATGAAGGAGAGTAGATGGGCAGAGAAGGTGTTCCGTTATTTGTATAGGAAGAGCGTGGACACACAGTGGAGAAAAAGAACTAGAAGACTCACTAGTAAATATACGGCTGGTATTGTGAGCCATATGTCAACAAAGAGCGTTAAGGGAAAAGTCAGGGAGGCGGAGAGGATTTACTGGATGGCAGCTATGGAGAAAAAACCGGCTTTGAGTAACTACCGAAAGGGCAAAAATGAAATAAGGAGGGAGGCATTTTACGATAATTCAAGGGGAAGCGCTTTACTGTTTGAAGCGAGATCGGGTTGCCTTAGAACGCGTAGTTATAAAGCAAGATTCAGTAAAGAAGAAGAACAATGCACATGCTGCGGGAAAGATAAGGAAATGGCGGAACATGTTCTGATTGAATGTGGAGATATCCACCCAGGTGTACGTTTGGGCACGAACCTACAGGAAGCCTTGGGTTTTAGGGACAACAATGGAAAGCTGAACACACCCGCGATTGAAATAAGTAAGAGACGGTTAGAGTATTGGTGGCAGAAAATTAGAGAGAAAGGACAAAAATAAATATTGGAAAAATAAAATATGGACAGTGTGCCGTAAATGGCAGAGAACTTAAGCTGAAAATTTACCTTTTTTCCATTAAGATAGAATTTATCGAAGTAGAGGCATTAGGCCAACATAGAAAAAAAAGAATTTTTTTTTTTTTTTTTTTTGTTGAGCCTGGTGGCATACTTGTCACCACCCCGTTATAAAGGGGACGCTCATAGCATCCATCCATCCATCGTGCAACGTGGAATAGGTAGGCTTGCTTTAGGAGCTCACGGGAATACACCAAATCAGGGAGTACAAGGGGATATGGGATGGACATCATTTGAGGGCAGGGAAGCTAGCAGCAAGATAAAATTTGAGAAGCGATTGAGAGAAATGGGGGAAGAGCGTTGGGCTAGGAAGGTTTTCAGCTACTTGTCATGAATGCATGAAGAATGTCTATACAAAATGGAGGAAGCGAACCAGGATGTTGACTGGTAAATACTTAGAAAACAGCAGGTGGCCAAACCAAAAAGAACTATCGGTTAAGAAGAAAGTGAAGGAAACGGAGACTGACATGTGGAGAATGGGCATGATTAAGAAGTCCGCACTAGAGGTCTATCGAACGTTTAAGCAGGAAATTGCCAAGGAAAGGATCTATGATAATACTCGGGGTAGTTCTCTACTGTTTGAGGCCAGAACGGGAGTACTGCGAACCAAGACATATCGGGCCAAATACGAAGGGGTAGACACAGTATGCAGTGCGTGTGGAGAGGAAGAAGAAACTGCCGAACACTTGATAATGTTCTGTAAAGGGCTTCACCCTATAGTTCCGGATGATGGCGCAGAGTTTTTCAAAGCACTGGGGTTTAGGGACCGGGAGGGCAAAATAAACTTTAAGCGGGTAGACTTCACTAGAAGGAGGTTGTCTGATTGGTGGCTAAAGTCAAGGCGCGAGTGAAAATTAAACTCTTCACTCCAAAGTACGAATCCTCAAACTCTTTTTTAAGGAAAAAAAATAAATATAGTTTTTGGTTCATTATATATTACGGCTTGGTGGCGCTAGCCACCGCCCGATCTAAAGGGTACAGCCATATCCATCCATCCATCCATCCATCCATCCATCCGTGCCGGCGTTCGCCTCCCCGAACACTGCGTGCGCCATCTCCCTGTTCTGTGGTGCGCTTGCTTCGTTTTGATCCGTCAGTCACCTAGTTCGCCGAATGAGATTGTCGCTGGAGGATGTAGCTACGCAATGCCGTCGTCCAGGTCAAGTACGTGCTTTGTACCCGGCTGCAAAACCGGGTATAGGTCGTGCGTGGATAAGGTGTCGGTGTTTAGAGCTCCGAAGGACGCCTCAAGAAGGGAGCAATGGGCCCGAAATATCAAACGGGATGACTATGAGCGTCATTTTGAAGAAAGATTTGTCGAGAAGGCATACCGCCACATCATCAACGGTGAAGTGGTTGAAACGCCGCGGGATCGGCCGCAGTTGAGAGCGGACGCAGTCCCGACAGTATTCCCCGACGCGCCGAAGTACTTCACTACGAAAGCGCCTATCAAGAGGAAAGAAAGAAATTTGTGTGAGCAGCGTGGCCGTCCTACAAAAAAAGCAAAAGGTGCACGATGGTTCCACGGAAGGCGAACTGCCACAAGACGCCGCAGCCGACGCACAGCCGCCACAGTATAGCAGCGAGCTGTCGGCCATCCTGAAGCGGAGGTACTGAACGCCGTGACAGCAGAAGATGTTTGCGGGAATCTCCTCCTGCCTAGTCCATCCTGGAATAAGCTGACATTTACTACTGAACAAGATGCGGTTCACTTTGGCCTATGCGAGCTTGAGGGTGAACAGGCCGACCACATGCTGTTGCCCAAGTTGGTGAAATTCAAGCCAGCTGTCAATCAACCAGAATCGTTGTGCTGCTGTGTGTACTTGAGGGGCCACCTCTACTCACAGCCTTGTATGATGCATTCGCGCAAATGCCCTTAAAATAACTAAGTGAAATGTTCCAGATCTGCTTTTCCGAAAGCAGCCGCGAGGATCCCTTGAATATTGCGCGCTTCTCATTCTTTCGTTCCCCTATGAACTGTAACTTCCATGAGCCATGCGTTGCAAAATGGAAATGAAATAAATCCGCAGACAAGTTCGTCTGTTGGCGAAGCGCGGGCGGGCGGCGCGTACATGTGTACATAATGAGGAAGCGGTGCGGCATTACAAAGCGTACTCCCCTCCTCCCTTTTGTAAATATGCAAAAGAACTGACAGCTGCCCGTAGGCAGGTGAGAGGTGAGTTTAGCATCTTAAAAGTACTAGGCTGCGAAACATGGGAAAAGCAGCGTCGAATACTTCGCGCACGTTTTCTCCGCTGTCTTCTTTCACGCCTTACCGACATTACTGCATGCATTGTAGTGTAATAGAAAAAAAAAGGCGCATCAGTACTGCATATAAGCGCATTAGGCGGGCGAGTTCAGCCGTTCAAACAATCTGCCGCTCCACAACTTAGCGCGGTTTCGGAGAGCGACGGGGCGAACCCACGGAGCGACGGCACCTCAGAGAGAGGCAGCGCCACCTAGAAGGCCCGGCGTTTTTCATCGCTATTTTGTGCGCTCCTCAGCTCCCGTCTGTCACACTTTCCCTTCTAGCCACCATACAGTAACCTTGTATTTTTAACTTTTTTTGCGTATACCAGATTACTGTACACAATAAAAAAGTGTCCTGATCACTATGTACGTTTAATTTAACATTTTAAATCATAAAGAGACTTAAATAATACTTATGCGACAAGACGCTATGGCTCTGCGAGCGCGTGTGAACTTCGTGCGGCCGCGTGCTCCCAAGCCCGCAACGCCCCAAGAGAATGTGTACCCAGCACTAAATCTCCCTATTGCTTTGAAATTGGTCGCGGGTTGAGTCATCGGCGGTATTGCAGTTCAAAGGCAACCCGTAAGAGTTGCTCTTTCCTCGTGATTGCATTCCCGCTTTCTTTTTAGATGCGGAGCATCTTATACTCGCGCCTTGTAGTGCGCCGTCCGCACCGCTTCTCGAACATTCGACAGCTGACGCGCGCGCATGCGCCGTCGCCCACTCTTCCACCATCTGTGCATCCCTTCCTCCTCTACACACCGCGCGCGCTTCACTCCTCCACCATCTGTGCACCCTTCCTCCTCTACACACCGCGTTCGACATCTACAATTCTCCTGATTCTCCAGTGGACGCGCATGTGGCGTCGCGCTTCGAGAACATTCAACAGCTGACAGTGCATGCGCCGTCGTGCTGTATATATACTCAAGGTCGGCGCTCGCTCGCTCAGTTGCCGCTCGTCGGTTGGTTTGTACGGCGCGTCGACGTCCAAGGTCGCGGTGAAATGAATTCCAACGAATCCACAAACACAATGATCGACGTCCCTTCGACCAGCACCGCCCTTTCGCATACGTGTGTACGTGTTCACTCATTTAACACCCCCTCCTACAACCACGTTAACCAATTTAGCCATCGACCCAAGTAAGTCGCAATTTAACACCCCATTTCACAACCACGTTAACCAATTTAGCCATCGACCCAAGTAAGTCGCACTTTAACACCCCGTTAACCAATTATATGGTCCGCATCCTCCTCAGTGTTCCCCCGAGGGAAGCTGCGGGCAATTTTTTACTTTTCGTCCGGTGGCTCGGACGCATGAAAACCGACTTTGAACCCGATGCCGAACTCCTAGTCTCTCTAGATAGGCTCAAACAATTAGAGCCTTTCTTTACACGCGTAGTGTATCTTGTCTCGCTCGTGGCTCTCTGACGTCTCTTGCGGCTCGTTTCCGAGCCTCCTGGTCGCATCTCAACTCGTGAACCCTTTCACTGCTTTTGTCAGCTGTCTAACCCGCGCAGTCTAAATGATTTTTGAAAAAATCGTTTTTTTTTCTTTTCACACCTTTGACTGGCGGACAGCTTGACGCGCTTAGGAACAGTGCCGCTGTTTTCCTTCAAACAATCCACCTCGAATGGGTGGGCGCTGTCGGCAACTGTACTGTTATCACCGCTCTCTACTTTCGCTGCTTCTGAGCTCTCTCCGGTGTCCTTGAGTGCTTCCACACTGTTTCCAAGTTCCACCGTTGTGACAACCGCACCTGAGGTCTGTACGAGATTGCATACAGCTATCCCAGCTGTTTCGCTAACATTCCGCTGGCACGGTGCCTCGTCGCACTTGCTCTGGCCTCCCGTGGCCTCTGTCATTGGCGCAGCATCTTTCGCAGCTCTCACATTTGGTTCATCTTAAAACCTGCTGCTGTCTCCACACGTGTTAGTCTTTTCTGTGGCTCTGAACTGCACCTTACTCATTTGTTCCTCGCACTTCTCGTGCGCTACACTTGTGGGTGGCTGAATCTTCCGTCGCATTGCATCAACTTTCTGTTCCAATAGTTCAATGTCTAAGTCGAGTGTTCGATCATGCTCTTCTATATCACGCTCCTTTTTGCGTTCCTCCTATATTTTGAAAGCTTTTAACGCGTATTTAATATCCTCCTCGCGGGCTTTTTGCAAAATCGGCTCTAAAATTTGTAACCTGCCCATTTTTTTCTCTCAACCTCTATACCTATGTCTTCGCAAATATACACAAGACCATGCTTTAGAAGTGTCTTCACCTCCATGATTGCTGTTCTACTTTGGTCCTGCATCTCATACAAATGGAGGGGATCCCTCTGACTCTCTCAGTACTCACAAATAGGTGCTCTCCCTAATTCACACTCAATCCAGCTTCTACTGAACTCACAAAAGGAAGCCTGAAAGCCGAAGCAAAGACCAAGCACACACAACAGAGCACCATGTCGTAAGGTCCATCTCACCGCTGCCAACCAGTTGTTAAGGGCTCGAAGGTCGATGGCAGGTACGGTGGGTTCTCTTTAGGGTAGCTGGCTCCCTGCCGTCGTCCGCATAGCCGATCTTCGCCAGTGAGGGGATGCGTTAATAGACAGAATGAAGGTTTATTTACATTATGAGAACGATGGAACTGTACAGAGATTCAGCTCAGATTCCGCTCTATGTACAACAGAGATTTCGCGATTATTTACAAATTGCTTCGGCTTTTATAGCCCATCGTCTCTCTTCGCGTAGATCCGAAGAAGGCGGTGACCACTGTTGCCGCGAATCAGGTGACGTGAGGTCTCAGTGGTCTACCCACCAGCAAGGGTGCAGAAGTTGGACCACTCGGCTCATGAGAAACACGGGTGCAAATGTCCAATGGGTAACACGAGCGCACCGCACAATGACACACCCGGCCCACGCCTTGAAGACTTCGCAGGGCGAAAGGGTAGAGTCCGGTGGAGGGGGAAAAAGCTCAGCTCCTCCAGGGAGATGATGGCCGCTGACACGAATGTCAGCTGTGGTCCATAGCGGCATTCTGTCGCAGTGTTTCCAGAAGTTTCTCAAGCTTGGCAGGCCAGGTGCTCAATGCCTGGGAACTGCGAGTGCGACGCCTTCCGACGGTTCCGAACTGTCGCTGCTTTTGTGACGATTTCGCGTGGGTGACAGTAGCCGAGTCGAGAGGTTGACTCCATGTGAACTGCCACAGTGGCGCCGTCTCACGCTGTTCGAAACCGTTCAACAAAAGGGTTGTCTCGCGAAGCTTTTGTTCTGCTCCGACCACAGAAAAATACCTGGAACACTTACAGGACAGGTCATGCTGACTGAGTGCCGATAAGGTTCAAAGCTTCCTAGCAGACCGGCTTACGTGCAATGGCGTCTGCCCAGACGAACTGCCAGGCCAAACGTAACGATATATAGCCTGGGAGGTTGGATATCGCGTCGCGTAAGTGCAGTGAAAAGCACTGCACTCCCGCGACGCGTTAAAAACCACTAGAGTCGTTGAAGAACTGAAGATTGTACACAAGTGTTCACTATAGATGCTTCAGGGAAAAAAAGCATGCTTTTATAGCGGTAGCATAACTAGCAGTGAAATGAGCATGCCGTCGAATTTCTAGCTTCAAGACCTTATTCGGCGCTAAATTTCACTGTATTAGAGCTTTCTCGAATTTCCTTGAAGCTAACAACACTTCGAAGACTTATTCTACCTTCACGGCTACATTTAATAACGTTTCACAGCTCCGGCGCGTGTCGTGCAATTGCAGCACCGCGGATAGTTGGACGGGTGTATGTATCCGGCTGTGCCCTTTAGATCAGGCATCGGCTCACGCAACCTAGCCATAAAGTCAAGTACTATCACTATGTGTTGAATGATTGTATTATAAGTTAGCCTCCTCCTGATCATTTCTACCCGTTTAAAGTCTATGTTGCATTCACTGTCCCTAAACCACAATGCTTTGAAAAATTCCGTGCCATTATCTTGAACTATATAGTAAAGCCTTTTACAGATCATTATCAAATGTTCAACCGTTTCGTCCTTCTCTCCACGCACTCGCACTAAATACCGTGTCTTTGCCCTCGTATTGGGCTAAATACCTCTTGGTCCGCAATACTCCCGTTCTGGCCTCACAGCAGAGAGCTACCCCGAGAATCATCATATACATTTTCTTTTGCACTTTCCTGCTTAAAAGTTTGGTAGGTCTTTAGTGATGATTTCGTAAGCATTCCAGTCTTCCACATGTCCCTCTCTGTTTCCTTTCCCTTCCCTATTGAAAATCCTGGGTTAGTGGATGCTGGAATCTTTGGTGGATATGGTGGAAAGAATAGTGGATATGGTGAAACTATTAGTGGATATTGTAAAAATATTAGTGGGCATAATGGCTGATGACGGCTAGAGTGGAAAAAATGGTGGCAGATGGTGGTGTGGTGGCGAGCCAATAGTGGTGACGGTGGAAAATGCCGGCCCATGGTGGCGAGGCAAAACGTGTTTGGTGGAAGGCTTGGTGAGCAAGGTGGATGACGGTGGCATGATGGAAGCTTGGTGGATGGCGGAGGCATGATGAAAAGCACATGACTGTATGTGAAATCACTTATTTGTAGTGTTTAATTCTTGAATGCACAGAGAGATATGTTTACGGTCAAAAGAAACCAACGCTGTTCATTACGCTTTCTAGTACGTTTTTTTTAAAATTCCTGTGGTGTCAACAACGCTTCAATTTTTGTGGAGCATAGAGTCTGCGGCCGGGAATATGTTTACATTATGCGCACGTACTTAAATCAGTTTGACATCCGTGATGTGTTTTTTTTTGTTGTTGGGATGTTTACAAGACTGGAGTTGTCACTGTGAACATGACAATAAATGTTTTACATCGGCGCGCAGTTGTCAACAAATAAATGGGCTCCAGTTCGCAATTGCCCCTTTCAATGTTAGAGCAGAACACAGCGCGGTCACTTGATGTCACCACGCTAGAAATGCAACTCTGGTAATTCTTGCACATTCTATTGTTTGAGCCGCACCTTTAAGTTAACAAAATGCGTGCGAATACGCATAAACTTTCAACTTTCGACACGTGTCGAGATGAGCCCCAGCGAATTTGACTTTCACCCTTCATTTCTACCACCATGATTTCCACCAAAGGTTAGTCATGCCGACTGAGCCCGTACAGGTGTTATCGGCGCTTCTGGGTTTCAGAATACACAATTTTGACGAGTAAAAATGACAATACAGCACAGCTGTGGCATCGTTTAACCTAAATGAAGCCTTTTTTATTGTGTACGGTGTCCGCGCAAGAAGCGACAAACGTCGATGCGACGTGCTTGCAGCACTTCCACCGAAGGTACGCCTCCCCTCACCGACAGCCGCCGGTCGCACTCGCCGGCATTTCGCTGGCTCCTATGGGAGAACCAATATGATAGCATGTTTTTGGCGCACTGCATTCGTTTTGGACAAGCCGTTAAGTAGCTCTTCTGAACGACAGAGCAACAGCGGTGCGCTGGTACTACTGCGGTGTGCGTTGCGCGAAAAACATCAAAATCAATTGTGTGGGCGTATCTATTGAATGAGCACAGAAGCGTAATAAAGCCTGAAGTGATATCGCCCTTTGGAAGGAGCGAGAAACGGATAATAAACTTGCCAGTAACCGCCGATAAACTCTACCGGCTCCTCAGTCCACTGAGTTGTTTTTTTTTTTCCTTGCGGTTGAAAATTGTAACAAAGACATAGCGCCGTTGCCATTATTGCAGGGGCAATCGTTACAGGCAGCAGTTGTTCGTGTTTATCAAATGTGAAAAGTTTAGGAGCAGGTGCAGATCCCGTCCCTCCCGAGTAAACGACAAACAGAACTGAAGTTAAACAGTTATTTTATGAGTTGACTACTTCTTTAACAGCCATGACGCCATCTGTCGGCGTGGCGCAGTCACTGGATGCACGACAAGATTGGTAATAAATAAAACTGCGGGTGAGCGTATAGCTGTGCTGCGGTCAGTGAGACATGGGTGTCCACTATCGCCCCTGCTTTTTGCTATTTTATCGAACCTTTCTGTTTAAGTGTAATTAATAACACTGCAATAAGTGGCTTTAAATTGCATGAAGCTGAGGTTAGCCTCCTTGCATACGCAGACGACATTGCAGTTTTCTGTACAAATTATGAGAGTATAATGCATGCTGTAAATGTCGTGAAAACTTTCTGCCAGGCGAGTGGTAGTGCCGTGAACTGGGATAAGTGCCTTGGCTTCTGGAATGGGGAATGGGATGTCACGCCAAGAGTATTTCTAAACATTAAATGGCAGGAAACGCCAGTGAAGTATTTAGGAGTGCCGCTGGAGTTCTATCACGACAGTGAACCGTATTTGAAAAAAGAAACACAGGCATTGCGCAATGATGTAGAAAAATGGAAAGGTTGGGGTATTTCGATATTCGCACGGGCCACAACGTGCAACTTGTTTCTGGTGAGCAAGCTGTGGTACGTAATGCAGGTTTTGCACTGCAGTAGACTAAGTGTACAGAAAATACACCGAGTATTTGCAATTTTCATATGGAGCTCTGTATGGGAAAGATCAAGCTGCACAAACCTCTTCAGAAAAGTTAAAGATGGCGGGCTTGGATTAGTTCATTTGTACATAAGACAACTTGTCAATCGTTTCCTTTTTCTGCGTGATGTAGATGACCCCTTTTTGAGAACCGTTATACAACTAAGGTTATCTAGAGTGCGGCCGGGATTTCTCGTATCATCATCAAATATGCAAGGACCAATACAAGGGTATTTAAAGGAAGTTGTTTCGCCTTTCCACTTTTTGTCAGTGAGATTTTCGTTAGAGTATCTGGCTGAAGTACCACGTAAAAAATTGTATAAAGACCTTGTCGGTGTTTTACTGCCTGTACCATTGTACCGTCAGCTATATTGTGCAGGCCCAGGACAGGATGTTCTGAAACGTGTTAAAAGAATGCTTGTAGCGCCAGGGGTCAAAATTTTTTTCTTTAAATTACATACTGATACTTTACCAGTTAAAACGTGGTTGCAGGGTAAGAGAATATTCGTGCCATGGAGCACAAATTGCCACTTGTGTAAAAAACCGGAAACAATTGAACACGTGTTTATAGATTGCTGGAGCGGGGTTTTTTTCTGGGACATACTGCAAAGAACCTTGAAAAAAGAATTACCGTTAAGTCCACACGGCATCCGTTTTCTTTCGGTTAAAAACGAGGCAGGTGTACCTTATGATCTCATCATGCTTCTGTGCCTGCACAGTATATGGAAAACCCGATGTGCCTTTGAAAACGCGGATGTAGAAGTGCTAGCTGCGCGCCAATATTTTTGCAAATTTGTGTGCCATTTTCTTGAAATGTTGAAAAGCCAAGAGGATGTGCCAGACTGGATTGGGTGCATTGGTCGATTGTTACGACTGCCCAAGTATTGATTAATAGTCAGCCAAGAGCTGACGTTACCTCAATGAATTCTGTGGGTGTATTTTGTGACGCACTTGAATTTGGACCAATATGCAAATATGTAAAATGTGAACAGTCATGATATGCAAGGCAATAAAAAAAAAAGTCGGCGTGGCGCAGTGGTTAGTGTGCTCAGTTCGTAATGCAGAGGTGGCAGGTTCGATCCCACGCGGGCGCAGCTTTTTTTTTTTTTTTCACGGGTGCTTGCTACATTCTTTTTTTATACAATAATTTTTAATATTTCTTTAGTGACAGCTCGTCACGGTGGTTATGACGCTGCTTCGCGCTCCACCATTGCCGGCTGGAGCGCGCCATCCACCATCCGCTCCACCATAGCCAGCATACACCATGTGCCACCAACATTTCCACCTCCATAATCCACCAAAATGGTGGACGTTTTTTCAATAGGGTTCTTCTTAACCGATGTTTCCTTTTGGCTTGGTATTCTGCTATTGTCTAAATACTTGCTTGACAATATTCGAGTTCGCTTCCGCCATTTAGTGTCAACATTCTTTGTGTACAATTATCTGAAAACATTCCTAGTCAGAGCTCCTCTCCCATTTGTCTGAATCTCTCCTCAAATTCTATCTTGCTGCTAGGTTCCCTGCACTCAAACAATGTCCATCCCATGTAACTCTGTACCCCCTGATTGGGGTATTCCCGCGTGCTCTTAAAGCAAGTTTCCTATGCCACGTTGTTTAATTTTCAATCTTGCTTGAACCTCTGATTTCGTGCACAAGACCGCATTGCGAAACGTTAAACCCGAGACCATGACACCTTTCCGAATCCCCCTCACAACGTCATACCTATTGTAGATCCACAGTGTTTCATTTACAGCTGCATTCCTATTACCCTTAGTCATTAGACTCATTACGTATATATAGTGCTTTCTTTGGTACTTAGCCCCGTTGTTTAGCTCCACTATTTGTATTTATCTACTATTTTTAGCGTGACTTCGTGCGTCTTATGCTCACTGCCTTTGTTATCATTAAAAATCATTATTGCCGATTTTCCCTTACTGAACTTCAAATTTACCCTATCTTCCTCATTACCACAGATATCTATCAATTCATCTAGATCTTCCTTGTTCTCCGCTAGTAATACTATATCATCTGCATACGTCAATGCTGGTAATGATTGTTCAACGTTATGCCAAGCCTCTTCTTGCTTGGCAAAAGAGAGGCTGAAACCGAATCGACTCCTTTCTAATTTGGCTTCTAGTGGGGCCCGGCGTGGGCGAGGGTGTTCCTAGCGGTTGCTCCTGCCTCTATATGAAGCTTTCGCCGAAGCTTCATGACCAGTAAAAGTATTGAACCACTCGTCTCGCCTCATACTCCCCCCCCCCCCCCCCTTTCAGGGCTATCACCCCTGCCTAGGCAAAAGGGCGCCTTTCCCCGAAACTCCATGCGAAGTGTTGCCAAGCTACTATCCCTGGAGCTTGGAAACGTGTCTTTTTTTTTTTTCATGTAGTGCACGGCCCTGTAATGATATTATGTGCCACTTCGGACGTCGCCTCTTCGTAACGATATCTTTAGGGATACGTTGCTAACGTATCTTACCGTAGCATTCAATCATGTTACAAGTTTCCCCGGAAGTATATTTTGTCAAAATATATCGCCCAAACAGAGCTTACCATGCACAGCCTTCTCTTTGTTCAGGTCTTTTTTGTAAAAACCTCCCCTGTGCTGTTTACCCAAAACTCGACTTGGTATCAGGCACACCAATTGTTCACTTTCGGCATTTCTGCCTCTGTTTCACATGAAGCTGTGAGAGAACAACCTATGACACTGAATAAGCGAAAAAAAAACAAGTGTTACAATTGGTAGGACGACATGCCGGTGCCGGGATGTCACTTCGTGTGCACCCACCTGGAAACTTGCGGGATTTAAATAAATGGTCGTAATTACCACTGCTTAATTTTATGAAACCATGGTTGATTGCTTGATTACAACTTTATTTTCGTCCTGAGAAGACGCAGGGGAGACCCCGCGCCACCCGGCTAATCCCACGTTGGGACCGTCAAGCCGAGCTTGGCGGCCCGTTCACGGGCACTCTGGACGGCCAGGGTTTGATCCTAAAGTTCGGGGCTGCGTAAGAGTGCAGCCCACCTGTCTTCGCTGAGAGCGGGGTCATAGTATACTTCTCCATAAAAACTCATTAAAATTCGTCTAGTGAACTTGTGCACTAACATGAGTTCATTTTACTGATTAAAATATAGGTTTCGTTTCAACAAAACGTCAGTTTCCGTTTCAAGGAGGTCTACCAGTAGTTGTAAAAACGAGCACAAATCACGAGCAGAACCAGATAGACATGTCATTTTTGCTGCAGCGCAATTCCGAACGTCTGTAAACTCTTAAAAAATTAAAGAGTAAAATTCAATTAAAAAAAAAATAAAAGAATTGCAGTATATGAATGGAGTGAATAGTGATGAGTGGGGCGAAGCGTCCGTCAGTCCGTCGCGCTTCCGTGTGCCCGTCCGTTCAGACGGATGACGGACGGACGCGGCCAGTGGATGATTCACAGTTTGCCGATAAAACCCTCAGAAGCTTTGCCCCCATTCATCATCATTCACTCTGTGGATATGCTGCGAGGCCGTTGCTACATAGATGTAGTACTACACAGAAGTACTACATACATGCATACATACAGGTGACGACCGACCCACGCTTTAAGGAGCTTCGCCCTTAAAGAAACGTTGTTTTCAAGGGTGGCAGCATGCCTTGATTTATCTGATCACATCAGCTTTATGGGGCGATCATTCTTAAAATAACATATCAAGATGCCTTTCCTGCGTTGAGTAATCACTGGAATGGAACTGAACTGCCTGGCCATTACTGTAATGAGAATGGGTTAAGTTTTTTCTCGTTTTGAGGAATTGAAAGGAATGGAAATGGCCAGTTCTAATTCCCCGGAATGGAATTCGAATGGAGGTGCCCATTCCGCAACACTGCTGCTCACATGAATGAATGTCGGTATCAGTCAGATTCAACCACCTGCTACAAACATGGAGTGGCTTCCTTGGCGCACAGTGTGGTGTGGTGTCCGTTCGCGCTAATGCCCCCCCCCCCCCCCCCCCGCGCTATAACGTCCCCTTCGAGTTCAGGAGCTTTTTCCTGCAGCCTGGAAAACTGCACGCTTGATCGAGTCTGGATGAGCCGCGTCGTTGTTCTACCCTTAACCGTTTGATTCAACGTCGTTCGCGTGTCACGTTACATCGGGAACCCGGCCAGGCAATGCTATGCTACATTCT
Source organism: Rhipicephalus microplus (assembly GCF_043290135.1). Classification (NCBI taxonomy): domain Eukaryota; kingdom Metazoa; phylum Arthropoda; class Arachnida; order Ixodida; family Ixodidae; genus Rhipicephalus; species Rhipicephalus microplus. Next base: position 279,962,208 of record NC_134702.1, on the reverse strand, counting down.
GCTTCAGAGCTGAAGTGTATGTATAGCAGAGTACTGAGATGAGCTCAAAAAGAAACGTCTAAATTGGTTCACGGTAACGGATGACGGTAACCCCAGCATATGGCGAGAAAAAGCATATGTTCTCTTTCGCATTTCATTCTCCTGCTGGCGTCATAAGCCGGTTCCAACAGCGCTGCCAGGTTGGACGTGGCGGCGTAGCCAAAAGCTAGAGCAACTGTAGCCAAAATGTAGCCAAAGACAAAAATATAGCAAAAATATTTGTAGCCAAATATAGACATTCCCATTTGCCGTTTTATTTAGTTACATTTTCACTTTTGACAATATATATATTTTACAATCCGTTGTAGTGTATTTTCTAAAGCGACCAGAAACCGCGACGTGATTATGAGAGACACATTAGAAGAATACTCCGGAAAGAATGACCAACTGTGATTCTGCACCTATATCTGAGTACAAGGGCCTCTTCGTTAGCGTTCGAGAACGTGAAAGAATCTATATTCATGAATTCCTTAAGCATATAAATTCACCTTAAATTTGTATAGCGTTGGGCATACTTTCGACCATAAAATAATAATGAATAAACTTAACAAACATCACAATTGTGCGAGCCGCGTCGCACTAGTCAGTCACTATTAGAAAGTTACCTTCCGAGGCCAGCTATCACCAACTCAGCGTTATTTGACACGTGCAAAAGGTGACCAAAAGTTACTTTTGACAAATTTTATGATCATATTTTATCATCAAATCTATGAGCTTTTGCCGTCGTCTCTGTGAATATTAAGTTGGTGTGTAGGACCACCAAATTTCCACCACCACTACTTTAGCACCACAGTATAACAAAAGTGGCCACTTATCGACAGAAGCGTAGATAGAATTTTTTTTTTTTTTGGCTGAGGAGGGGGCACCTTTTCGGAATTGTAATTTTTCGCTCTGTACGTCATGGTGGAAAATAAATTTGGTGGAGGGGAGGCACGGTCCTGTATTCCACCCCCTAGCTACGCCTTTGCTTATCGATGTTCAATGACTGAGTTCTTGTGGCAGTGAAGGGATAGTGGGTACAGCATGTGATAGCCGAGGTTTCGCGTCCGAAAGTGCGATGACATGACTATGATCGACGCCGTGCTGGAGGGATACGGAGATGCACGACCGCCTGGGGTTCTTCACAGCGTCCTGTGTAGCATTTCGCCTCCACGGAAATTCGGCTGCTGTGGCTGGAGTTCAATCCCGCGACCTTCAGTCAGCAGTCAATACCCCATAACAACAAGCCCATCGCGGTGGGTAAAACGAGTTTAGAAACTTTAGGCTAATACCCCTGTCACACGGGCACTTAAAAGTCTTTTAAGTAAGCGGTCTTTTTCCGAAAAGGAGTTCCTGACAGCAGACACATGGCACAGAGCGAACTCCTTTTCAGAAGCGGTCTTTTTCGTAAACGGCGTTCGTCGATCTCTTTTACGGCTCCGAATGAGTAGCCTCGAAACCAGTGGGCGCGAGCAATTTTCGAGTGGTGGAAAAAAAAAGAGCGAATGCTTATTTTTCTGTCACCAAAACTCTTTGTAAAAACAAATTTAATATCCCGTAGAAGGTGTAACGAACTCCTTTAATGGTTATTTCCTTTTCTACTCTCGTAAGCAGCTACAACGCGTCGGCAATATCACGTGGTGACGCTCGGTCTTGCGCTGCTTTATCCTCTCCTTGGCGGCTTTTGTAGTGTCTGCCTCGCTTTCCAGAGCGAGAAGGCAGGCCGTGAGGCTTGCGATCCTCGCTTTTTCTCCCGTACGATCGCCCATAACGTGTCGAGACTCGAGAGCAGTCGAGAGCAGCGAAAAACAAATACAGTAAATAAAAGCACAGTGGTGCCAGACGGACTTGTGCACGTCGCTAGTTATGGGGATGCTTCCTTATCTAGTGCAAAAAACTTTCACATTGGTGTTTCTTCATCTCTTATTCTTAAATTTATTTGAAGAAACGAGCAGTGCAACAAGTGTTTAATTTGTACATCGTGATACATCGTTTCATTTTCATTGCTTCTCTTTTAACTGCTAGCGCCACGCTTTCGCTAGCGTCTTCGAACGAAAACACTAAAAGGAGATCGTTGCTGCCGTGTGTCTGCGCCGCAAACACCTCTTTGTTAAAAGTCTTTCAACTTCGTAAAAGACCGCTTACTTAAAAGACTTTTTGCGTGCCCGTGTGACACAGGTATAAACTTGCCGCAAGGAGCGTAGATGTCACAAAAAGCACGAGTGACGGGCACAGGCGCCGAAATCTGATATTGGGTGAAACGCGTGAGCTCATGATTCATGACCGCGGCCAGGTGCATCATTCTTGGCGGGGTACGCGCTTGAACTTCTGTAAGTTCTACAGCATATACGGTATACACAACACAATAGACGAGAGTTGCAGCTGCAATCTGAATAAAAAGCAGATTGACCGCCATGCAGTCGGCGAAATTGCAGCAAGTTCCAATTAATGAAAGCCACTTGTACGTATATACAAATACACATCTCACTCCTGGGCTTCCAGTATAGAACTGCAGCCTAAATTTAAGTGGTTCACATGCCAGTGCAGCCAAAGAACGGCTTCCCGAGAGGCGGAAAGGCGTTCTGCACCCCTCTCGACGAAGATGGACATAGAATGCCGGTGCTCGTCACACAGTTTTCTGCTGTCTTGGGCGACGAAGCGGGCGGACTTCTGGTGATTTTTGACGTTTCGAGCCTCTCCAAGGGCGAATGTGACTGCATGTTTAAAGATTTAATTGGGTCCACTCGATGAGAGTCACCCCTGGAGCGTTCATCTCGGCTGCGTGACATACAGCCCCCCAAAAAGCCACATCTCCGATTTTCAGTAGCCCAAATATAGCCACACAGCCAACTCGTCTAAGATGACGCCACAAATTTTTTTCTGTAGCCCAATTCGGCTATATATAGCCAAATATGGTAACACTGCGGGCCCATTGAAAAAAAAAAATGAATGGTGGGTATGGTGTAAACTACCACCCACCATTATAGTGGATTAATGTAGTGGGTGAATGCTGGAAAACGTACACCATGACGCATGGTGGGATATGGTGGGTGCTGCAGCGCCGGCAACGCTTGAGCGCGAAATGGCGTAAGAATCACCGTGATGAGCTGCCACAAAAAATAAAAAAAAAGAATTGTATGAAAACGATGTAAAAATAACACCCGTCCCGTAAAAAAAAAAAAAAAACTACCATGGAGGATCGAACGTGCAACCTTTGAATTCCCACTCGGAGACACTAACCACTGCACCATACCAACTTTTTTTTTCTTTATTGCCTTGCAAATCATGACTGTTCACATTTTACATATTTACATATTGGTCCATATTCAAGTGCGTCACAAAATACACCCACAGAATTCATTGAGGTACCGTCAGCTCTTGGCTGACTGTTAATCAATACTTGGGCATTCGTAACAATCGCTCAATGCACCCAACCCAGTCTGGCACATCCTCTTGGCTTTTCAACATTTCAAGAAAATGGCACACAAATTTGCAAAAATATTGGCGCGCAGCTAGCACTTCTACATCCGCGTTTTCAAAGGCACATCGGGTTTTCCATATACTGTGCAGGCACAGAAGCATGATGAGATCATAAGGTACACCTGCCTCGTTTTTAACCGAAAGAAAACGGATGCCGTGCGGACTTAACGGTAATTCTTTTTTCAAGGTTCTTTGCAGTATGTCCCAGAAAAAAACCCCGCTCCAGCAATCTATAAACACGTTGATGGATGGTAGCGCAGACAACGAACACGGACAAGAGAAGGCACATAGACACAACACAGCGCTAACTTTCAACAACAGTTTATTACACGCAGATCTCCGTGGTGTATGCGATCCACCACGCCAACGTCGCACGTGCGTAGCTCTAAAAACCATCAAATATAACCAACGCGCGTGTTCCAATACTTTACAATTTTATATTTTTCAATCTTTTTTTACTTTTTCTTTCTTCCTTTTATCCCATGTTACCACAAACCCTATCGCGAATACATGTAATCAAGTTCCTTATCTGTCAACACCACTGATGGGCTGCTCACACACGTGTCACCTAGCTCTGCAATTCTGCCGGCCTCCAATATCAACCGCGTCATCTCGTGCCTACTTCTATTGATTATAACCGTTTCCTTGAATTTCGGTGTGCAATTACATCTCTGGCAATGAAGGGAAAGAAAACCATCAGGAACAACACTATTTACTTTGTTATTGTGCTCGCGCAAGCGATCGTTTATGCATCTACTGGTCTGACCGATATAACACTTTCCACAAGTAAGTGGAATGAGGTATACAACACACATGATGCACTCCACAAATAGGTTTCTATGTTTCTTTTGGCATACATTTGATTTTCCCTTGTCTGGTCTTGTGCTTCTGCAAAGACTCACCAACTTATTGGGTGCCGAGAAAACTACGTTAGTGCCACATTTTTCCGCAATCTTTTTTATCCTGTGAGAAACCTTATGCATGTATGGAATTACGGCAAAACTTTCCTTTCTTGAGCTCACCCTATCCATCCCTTCACATCTTTTCTCCAGCACTTTTCTGTGCAATCCTTCAGCAACGGACACGACGAGGCTCTTGGGGTACCCGGCATTGCTTAGCCTCGAGACCTGTTGTCTGAAGCTTTCATTCATGAGGCACCGGCAGGACTTCTTTAGTGCCTCACTCAAGCACATCTTCGCAATGCCTCGTTTTACCAGTTTAGTATGCGCTGAGTGAAACTGTAGTAAAGGCTTACTTGCTCTGGGCTCGTAACACCAGCATGTCTTTTCATCTGAGAATTGAAAGTTAATGTCAAGAAATCTGAGCCTTCCGTCACATGGCATTTCAAAAGTCACTTCAAGTGGGTTAAGCCCCTCACGAAAAACGCTACACACGCTACTACATTGAGTAGCAAAATCTGCAGTTCTGTCATTGATAAACACTAAAAAGTCATCGACGTACCTAAATACGTGCACAACATTGTATTCATTTAGGCGTCCTGATAGCCTCCTGTCCATTTCAGCCAAAAACAAATTACTTAAAACTGGTGCTAAGCACGAGCCAATGCATACTCCTTGTTTTTGCAGATACAGGGTACCATTGTTTTCAATAAACGTTGACGACAAGTAAAACCTAAGTAATTCTAAGAAATTGTCGACGGACGTACCTGCTTGTGAGCTAAATCTAACGGCACCGTACTCATCGATGCATTCGCCAACACTTGTTAATACTGCTGATTGTGGCAGAGAATAGTACAGATCTTTTATGTCAGCCGAAAACGCTTTTAACCCTATGTTTTTTCGTTCCCTGACGAAACTTATCACCTGTTCCGAATTTTTTGTCAGGAAGGGGTCATTTATGTCAAGCAAGTTTAATGTTCTTTGCAGATACACAGCTACAGCTTTTTGCCACGTGTCCTTCTCCGACACTATCACTCTGAACGGTACTCCTTCCTTATGCGTTTTAGCACTAAAGAACACATCCAGACTGTCATTTTTACTTTTTCTGATACCGCTAAGCACACCTTCTAGATTCATCCTCTTACAAAGTTCTATTGCTTTTCCCCTCACTTTTTCAATCGAAATACTTTTCTTTTCGCTGAACACTGCCGTAATAGCACTTTTAGCCTTTTCTTTAAATTCATCATGCGAGAAAACCGCAAACCCTCCTTCTTTATCGACTGGAAGTACACTCAGAGCATGCTGTGTCAAGTAAGTTTCCACGCGTTTGAGAGGCAAACTGCGGCATGGAGGCCTACACAATTTTAAAGCGTCCACACCTTCGTTGATGTGAAGGGATGGATAGGGTGAGCTCAAGAAAGGAAAGTTTTGCCGTAATTCCATACATGCATAAGGTTTCTCACAGGATAAAAAAGATTGCGGAAAAATGTGGCACTAACGTAGTTTTCTCGGCACCCAATAAGTTGGTGAGTCTTTGCAGAAGCACAAGACCAGACAAGGGAAAATCAAATGTATGCCAAAAGAAACATAGAAACCTATTTGTGGAGTGCATCATGTGTGTTGTATACCTCATTCCACTTACTTGTGGAAAGTGTTATATCGGTCAGACCAGTAGATGCATAAACGATCGCTTGCGCGAGCACAATAACAAAGTAAATAGTGTTGTTCCTGATGGTTTTCTTTCCCTTCATTGCCAGAGATGTAATTGCACACCGAAATTCAAGGAAACGGTTATAATCAATAGAAGTAGGCACGAGATGACGCGGTTGATATTGGAGGCCGGCAGAATTGCAGAGCTAGGTGACACGTGTGTGAGCAGCCCATCAGTGGTGTTGACAGATAAGGAACTTGATTACATGTATTCGCGATAGGGTTTGTGGTAACATGGGATAAAAGGAAGAAAGAAAAAGTAAAAAAAGATTGAAAAATATAAAATTGTAAAGTATTGGAACACGCGCGTTGGTTATATTTGATGGTTTTTAGAGCTACGCACGTGCGACGTTGGCGTGGTGGATCGCATACACCACGGAGATCTGCGTGTAATAAACTGTTGTTGAAAGTTAGCGCTGTGTTGTGTCTATGTGCCTTCTCTTGTCCGTGTTCGTTGTCTGCGCTACCATCCATCATCATGCAACCATACCAACAAGCCCAAATCGCCACCCTCATTGACTATAAACACGTGTTCAATTGTTTCCGGTTTTTTACACAAGTGGCAATTTGTGCTCCATGGCACGAATATTCTCTTACCCTGCAACCACGTTTTAACTGGTAAAGTATCAGTATGTAATTTAAAGAAAAAAATTTTGACCCCTGGCGCTACAAGCATTCTTTTAACACGTTTCAGAACATCCTGTCCTGGGCCTGCACAATATAGCTGACGGTACAATGGTACAGGCAGTAAAACACCGACAAGGTCTTTATACAATTTTTTACGTGGTACTTCAGCCAGATACTCTAACGAAAATCTCACTGACAAAAAGTGGAAAGGCGAAACAACTTCCTTTAAATACCCTTGTATTGGTCCTTGCATATTTGATGATGATACGAGAAATCCCGGCCGCACTCTAGATAACCTTAGTTGTATAACGGTTCTCAAAAAGGGGTCATCTACATCACGCAGAAAAAGGAAACGATTGACAAGTTGTCTTATGTACAAATGAACTAATCCAAGCCCGCCATCTTTAACTTTTCTGAAGAGGTTTGTGCAGCTTGATCTTTCCCATACAGAGCTCCATATGAAAATTGCAAATACTCGGTGTATTTTCTGTACACTTAGTCTACTGCAGTGCAAAACCTGCATTACGTACCACAGCTTGCTCACCAGAAACAAGTTGCACGTTGTGGCCCGTGCGAATATCGAAATACCCCAACCTTTCCATTTTTCTACATCATTGCGCAATGCCTGTGTTTCTTTTTTCCAATACGGTTCACTGTCATGATAGAACTCCAGCGGCACTCCTAAATACTTCACTGGTGTTTCCTGCCATTTAATGTTTAGAAATACTCTTGGCGTGACGTCCCATTCCCCATGCCAGAAGCCAAGGCACTTATCCCAGTTCACGGCACTACCACTCGCCTGGCAGAAAGTTTTCACGGCATTTACAGCATGCATTATACTCTCATAATTTGTACAGAAAACTGCAATGTCGTCTGCGTATGCGAGGAGCCTAACCTCAGCTTCATGCAGTTTAAAGCCGCTTATTGCAGGGTTATTAATTACACTTAAGCAGAAAGGTTCAATGAAAATAGCAAAAAGCAGGGGTGATAGTGGACACCCATGTCTCACTGACCGCAGCACAGGTATACGCTCACCCGCAGTTTTATTTATTACCAATCTCGTCGTGCATCCAGTGTAAGCCATGCGCACTCCTTCGCTAATCAAACTCCCTACGTTAATGTGCTCAAGTAATGAAAGGAGCACGTCGTGCGGCACGCGATCAAATGCCTTTTCGAGGTCAATTTGAAGCATGGCAACATTGAGATGCATAACGTCACAACTTTCTAGGATTGATCGTGCTATGTTTATGTTGGTCATTATTTTCCTTCCCTTTATGCCACAAGTTTGGTGGGGCCCAATCAGTTTTGTCATAACTGTCTGGAGTCTTCTGGCCAATATTTTCATCAATATTTTATAGTCAACATTAGTTAGGCTAATTGGTCTATATGCAGTAACACTTCTTAACTTCGCGGGATCTTCTGTTTTAGGTATTAAGACCGTGTGGGCTGACAAAAACGATGGTGGAAGTTGTTTACACTTAAAAGCCTCGTTAAATACCTCCCTCAAAATAGGTGAAACTACGTGTTTGAATTCCTTGTACACTGCAGCACTAAGGCCATCTGGTCCTGGAGACTTACCATTGTTTAACTTATCAATTGCTTTTTCAGCTTCTCGCTCTGTTATAGGCAATTCTAAAATTTTCTTTCTTTCGTCATCAAGTCTTGGCTATAATGAAATGAAATCGCTATTAAAACGTTCTGCGTGTACACTGGTTGGTGTGAATAACTCTTTGTAATATTCGAAAAAAGCACCGGCTATTGCTTCTTTCGTATGGCACCTTGTTCATTTATATTCTATTTCTCTTATTTCATTCTTACAGGCATGTCTCTTCTCAGCTCCAAGAGCTCGTTTTGTTGGCATTTCTCCCGCTACCAAGTTTTCTGCTCGAGCTCGAATCAATGCTCCACGATAACGTTCTTGGTCTATCAACTCTAGCTTCTGTTTAGTTATGTTTATCTCCTCTGAAAATGTCCCGGCCTGAGTACATTCATCCGCTACTAACTGTTGCAAGTTTTCACGCAAACGCACTTCAAGTTCTTTTTCAGCATGTCTCAGGATACTGGCTCTCTCAAGTGCTTTCAGTTTAATGGTCTGTTTAAATATTTCCCACTTATGTCGCCAGGATTCAAGTGTTCTATTTGCTAAGTCTTCTATGCCCTCTAGAAAAATCCGATTAAACTCTTCATCCTTTAGTAGCTTTACATTAAATTTCCAGAGGTCCCAAGAGAAATGTTTGTTATTCCTTTTATGTTTACCCATTGAGAATGAAACCAAACAATGATCACTAAACGTAACAGGTGTAACTCTGTAATCATGGCACGAAGGAATGATTTCGGAAGACACATATACTCTGTCAAGTCTAGCATGGCTTGAACGCTGAAAGTGGGTAAACATAACCCCTTTTCCACTGCAAAGACATTCACCCACGTCCTCTAGCTGAGCTTTCGCCACCATATCAATTAGAACGGCAGTGCTTAAATCTCTGTATGGCCTGGAACTTGATTTATCTATACTCGAACAAACGCAGTTGAAATCCCCAGCCAAAATTAGTTTACGTTCACATTTTAAATACACATCAAGTTTTTCAAAAAACTCCTTTCGATCTTGAATCACAGTGGGTGCGTACACACAGATTACTCTCCATTTTTCTCTTGGTAGGGATAAATCACATATAATAAAACGACCCGCCTCGCAGGTAGTTACAGACTCCACTTTCGCATTAAGGCACTGCCGAATTAACAAGAGGCAACCTGCAGATGTACCCACTGCGTGACAAACGCACACATCAAACAGTCTCGTGAAAGGCTGCACCATTCGCTCAGCGTGCTCTTCACTCTCTACTTTAGTTTCCTGTACAGCGACGATGTCCAGATCTTGTTCTATAATCAGGCGGTAAAGCTGGTTTTGCCGCCGTTTGGCAGAAAGCCCACGTACATTTAGCGTCGCCAATCTAATCGTCGCCATCATGATGAGAGAAAGCCGAGCGAAAGACGCTTACCTTACCAATACCTAAAACACTGTCCGGCCGACGCTCAAGGCGTCGTCCCGTCGCCGCCGCGTGAAAGCGACGACGAACGCAGGCGGCCAGCACCCCGAGACTTTTTGGAGCCAGCCACTCGCCACTGCCCTTGATCTTCCTGGGTCAGACGCGGCTGGGACGCCGCGTCTCCCTCATTCAGGCGTCGCTTTACTGGCGTAGCTTCAACTGTATCCATGTCCGAAGTAGCGTCGGACCCGATGACTGGTTCAGCCTTGTGCTGGGTTTCCATTTGAGTCGAACGCCGTGGCGTTGGAGTGCCCACAACCGTATTTTCATCTGTGCCTGCGTCTTGCTTAGGTGTCTCCGTCTTTTCCTCGCTGGTCGCCACTGCATGAGACGCCTCCTCTCCTGCCTTCGACGCCGCGGCCCTCTCTGCTTCCTCTTCATCCATGAGCAATTCACTGTGGTCGGCATTTGTTGCTCGACTTGCTGCACTGGCATAGGAACGAGTACAGTCCGCCTGCTCATGCCCAAAAGCGCGACAACCAGCGCACCTGGGCACCCTGCAGTCGCGACGAATGTGTCCCGTGTTCCGGCAACGCAGGCACAGCGGTGCTCTTCCTGGCACGACCACCAGTGCCATGCCGCTTCCGAGACGCATCTGGTGGGGTATGCGATCCGTAGTAACGCCTTCTTTGAGTAGTAGCCGAACGAATCTTGTGGTTGACTCAACTCCTTCGAAGTCTTCGTCTCTCCACTTGTCGCTGATAACTTCTTTCACTTCACCGTACTCCCGGAAAGCACGCCGCACAGTCTCTGCGTTGACGTCAAAGGCTACCCAATGCAACTTGAGACGCACCTCTTGCCTTTCTGGGTCGACGACGACGCAGGGCCGGTCTTTCACGGAGAGTAGGCCAGCGTCCAGAACTATCTTCTTGGCTTCATCTGTCTTCATGTTAAGAAGCCAGACGTGCGACATCTGATACGCTCCTATGCCGCTTACCTCTTGAATGATGCCTAGTTCCTTGAGCGGCTTTCGGAAGTCGTTAATCCCGTACGGACGCGCTGCGATGTCGCAGTGCAGAACCAACGTGCGTCTGAGTCCTTCTCCTGTGGGCAGTGGTGGCAGAATTAAACGGTAGTCCTTGGGAAGCGATGTGCACGAGAAACCGCGGCTAGCGTCGGCCGCTGTAACAGCTCTTGAGGAGCCTGCCATCCTGCGTCCGCACGCGTCGGTGACCAGAAGCAGAATGGCTGCACCATACCAACATGACGTTTGTTGTGTGTTAAAATAGCTAGTTGACATACAAACTTATTGTTCAACTTCAGTTTTGTTTGTCGTGTACTCGACATATACGAGATCTGCACCTGCTACTAAAACTTCCATATTTAATAAACACAAGCAACTGCTGCATGTAACGATTGCCACCGTGATAATGACACTAGCGCTATGTTTTTTTCTTTTTACAATTCACAACCGCAAGAAAAAAAAACAAGTGGAATGGGGGCAGATACAGTTTACCGGCGGCGTCTGCCAATTTTATTATCCGTTTGGCGCTCGTTCCAAAGGGCGACATCTGCTCACGCTTTATGACGCCTCTAGGCTCATTCCATAGATACGCCCACCTAATTTAATTGATTAAGTATTGGGTTGCTTTTCGCGCAACGTAGAGGACAGTCGTGCTAGCGCACTGCTGTGGCTCTTTCGCTATAGCAGCAACTACATAACGGCTTGGTCAAAACGAATGCAGTGTGCCGGAAACATTACGCTATCATATTGGTTCCCCAAGCATTCCAATTGCCAAGTGTGTGTTCTCGCATAAAATCTATAGAGAAGTGCCGGCGAGTGCGACCGGCGGCGGTCGGTAAGGGGAGACTTACGTTCTGGGAGAGGGCTGGAATCGCGTCGCATCGATGTTTGTGTTCTTCTTGCGCGGACACCGTACACAATGAAAAAGTTAATTGATGCCATTGGTTAATTAGGTTAATTGATGCCATTGCTGTGCTGTATTGTTATTCTTAATCGTTGAAATCGTGTATTCTGAAACCCAAAAGCACGAATAACACAATTGCACGGGCTTGGTTGGTAGGCCTAATAACCTTTGGTGGAAATAATGGTGGTAGAACATGTAGAGTACAGATCCCGGCTTGGTACACTATATGAATTGCCCGACATTATAAGCCCACCCATAATCTACTTACTGCTTCTCAGCATTATCGCACTGGTGGGCAGAGCTTCTCAGTTTGGTACACCATGTGGCCCACCATGGCAAGCAGCACCCATCATCTGCTTAGTGCCTCCCAGCATTATCAGAATGGTGGAAAGAGCTTTTTACCTTGGTACACCATGTGGCCCACCATAATAAGCACCACCCACCATCTGCTTAGTGCTTCCCAGCATTATCGCAATGATGGGCAGAGCGTCCCATTATTGCCCACTATATGCTTTCCACCATCGTTTCCGCTTTACCCATCTTCTGTACACCATACCACCCAGTGTGTCCTGGCATATCCACCATACCCACTATTATTTCCACTACGCCCACCGCGTTTTCTAGTATCCACCATAGCAGTTTTTCCGATAGGGTGGGTTCCAATCACCGCGCAGAGACGCGCCCGGTGACTCACCTAGTGGTGGCCGTTGTGCGGCGCTCCTTGCCAACATTTCTAGAACTAGGTAAGTTGCAAAACTCCCCGCGACTACCCGTCATGCGGCGCAAGGACAGCTTCCGGTTTGGTGGCGCGGGTGATGCAACAAGCTTCCGCTAGCAGAAAAAAAAACGCGTAGTTGTCGTGGCAAGACGCCGTGGCGGCCGTTCTGAAAAAGCTTTGCCAACAGTATATTATCGGGATTTGCTGTTGTGCTCCCTATCGGAAAAATTGCCATGGTGGATACTGGAAAACATGGTGGGAGTAGTGGAAATAATAGTGGGCATGGTGGAAATAATAGTGGGCATGGTGGAAATCTTCGATTCCCGGCTGTGGCGGCTGCATTTCCGATGGAGGCGGAAATGTTGTAGGCCCGTGTACTCAGATTTGGGTGCACGTTAAAGAACCCCAGGTGGTCAAAATTTCCGGAGTCCTCCACTACGGCGTCTCTCATAATCAAATGGTGGTTTTGGGACGTTAAACCCCACAAATCAATCAATCAATGGTGGAAATCATGATGGCTATGGTGGGACGTAGTGGAAAATATGGTGGTTATGCTGGGACATACTGGGTGGTATGGTGTACAGATGATGGGTAAACTGGAAATGATGGTGGAAAGCAGAGGCTAGATAGTGGGCAATAATGGGACACTCTGCCCACCATTTAGATAATGCTGGGAAGCCCTAAGCATATGGTGGGTGGTGCTTATTATGGTGGGCTACATGGTGTACCAAGTTGAGAAACTCTTCCCACCATTGCGATAATGCTGGGAAGCACTAAGCAGATGATGGGTGCTGCTTGTTATGGTGGGCCACATGGTGTACCAAGCTGAGAAGCTCTGCCCACCATTGCGATAATGCTGGGAAGCAGTAAGCAGATGATGGGTGGCCTTATAATGGCGTGCAATTTATATAGTGTACAAAGCTGGGATCTGTACACTACATGTTCTACCACCATGATTTCCACCAAAGGTTAGGCCTACTGACCGAGCCCGTACAATTGTGTTATCCGTGCTTCCGGGTTTCAGAATACATGATTACGACGATTAAGTATGACAATACAGCACAGCCATATGGCATCAACTAACCTAAATGAAGCATTTTTCATTGTGTATGGTGTCCGCTCAAGAAGCAACAAATATCGATGCGACGCAATTAAAGCGCTCCCAGAGAACGTAATTGTCTTCTCACCGACAGCCGCCGGTTACACTCGCCGGCACTTCTCTAGCTTTTGTACGAGAACTCAGACGTGGCAATTCGTGTGCTTGGTGAACCAATATGACAGCGTAATGTTTCCGGCACACTGCATTTGTTTTGGCCAAGCCGTTATGTAGTCGTTGCTTTAGCGAAAGAGCTACAGCATTGCGCTGGCGCGACCGCCCTCTACATTTCGCGAAAAGCATCCCAATACTCAATCAAATAAATTAGGCGGGCGTATCTATGGAATGAGCCTAGAAGCGTCATAAAGCGTGAGCAGATGTCGCCCTTTAGAACGAGCGCGAAACGGATATTAAACTTGGCAGACCCCGCCGGTAAACTGTCGCTGCTCCTCAGTCCACTTGGTTTTTTTTCTTGAAGTTGTGAATTGCAAAAAATAGCACTAGTGTCATTAACATAGTGGCAATCGTTACAGGCCGCAGTTGCTTGTGTTTAATAAATGTGCAATATTTAGTAGCAGGTGTAGATCTTGTCTATGTTGTGTACACGACAAACATAACTAAGTTGAACCTTAAGTTTGTATGGTAACTAAGTATTTAACACGCAAAAAAAAAATGGTGTGGCGCAGTGGTTAGCGTCTTCGAATGGGAATCCGCAGGTTGCACGTTCGATCCTCCGTGGCACCTTGTTTTTTTTTTTTACGGGACGGGTGTTTTTTATACCGTTTTTATAGAATTCTTTTTTTATTTTTTGTGGCAGCTCGTCACGGTGATTCTGACGTCATTTCGCGCTCAAGTGTTGCCGGCACTGCAGCACCCACCATACCCACCATGCGCCATGGTGGGCGTTTCCCACCATTCACCCACTACATTAATTCACTGTAATGGTGGGTGGTGGTTTCCACCATGCCCACCATTCGTTTTTTTTCCGATAGGGCTGCCACAGAAACTTAATACTGTGCAATATTTAGCGGCGTGAAGCAAATTTATTCAGTATAGTTATGGCTTTCTGAACTGCCCACGACAAACGATGCTTCATATATGTTTATAGCATAACATTACGAGTCTTTCCGTTAGTTGCTAGTTGAGGTACGTTCGCGATTGATTTTTAGGCGCAAACAGCCAAATTACAATTCTTGTATCCTATTTTGTGACTGTGTTTTTCATGCCTTAACATAAATTACTACTATTTGGCGCAATCCCGTGGCTTTTGTCTGGTTCTGTAGCCGGATTTTTTTTTTCATGTCAGTCACATTCTTTAGCAACTTAAACCGTCGAACAGCTGTGCGTTCGGCCCTTTTCTTGAGCATGTCTTCCATCTGCAACTTCATTTCTTTATTGAGGTTGTTATGACTACATTTCAAGAAATGCACAACACTGATTATACCCATAGCCATAGGCTAATAGGGGGTCTGACGGGAGAAAGTAAACAAGCATAATACAATTTGTATATAAAAAAAATCTTCTTGAGTTCCTCTAATGAAACCTGTTAACACAGTTGAAGCCAAAGCTTCGAGCAAGGACCGCACTTTGAGTTATTGGTGAGCACTTCCTAGTCATTACTCACGAGGCTGCTTGCTGATGCACTAGGACAACATGAACACACTTTCAGCTTTTGTATGTCCTCCAAAGTTAGGCCAATCGGTGATGGTATCTGCATACCTGGCCGACTTGGCGAAGCGATGGTGACGGCTACCAATGGTGACTGTCATGTCTTCTGCAATTACTACGCATTTCTCTTCAAATAGCGCTCTTTTTTCTTCTTTGAACGCTAGAAACACCTTAAGACGCCTCGTCTCGCCATTCTCAACAACGTTCCGCCAGCACGCAGCATGCAAACAAACATTTTCAATGCCTTGAAGAGAACGCCACTCGTTGACGGCATGTCGGGACTTATTTCATCGTCTTCGAGCTCAGTGATCGGCGATAGTTTATTCTTTTTTGCCGATGATATTCTGGAATGTATCCCACTTCTATCCGGCAGCTTTCGCTCCTTTGACGTGGGTTTTGATAGGTAAGCAAGCAAATTCGGGAATACCCGTGGAACCCATCCTTCGACGAGGTCCCACTTTCCTCTGGCGATTTGTACCGTCTTTCCATTGATGACGTGAGTGAAAGTCTTCAGGATGTCCTTCTCATGAAAGTGTACGTAACACACACGTGATGTGCTGGGCAGTTTCGTATCCGAGGAGTAGCGTGGTCCCATGGCTTTCGCTGCTCAGGTACACGCGGGGCACAAAAGAAATGTCGCGGCGCGTGTCTCTCATTTCCTGTAGCCACTCGTACAACTGGAAACGCAACGTCTGGGCATGATGAAAACACGCAACACATACAAAGCAGAACAGGGCACGCTGAAGCACAAAACTGTTCACGCAGAAAGAAATCTCCACGGATAGCGACGCACTGCAACATGCACTGCCGACGGAGGTTACGGGAGTGACACGAGGCGAGCCGCCAGAGTTGCGGCAAGAAACATGGCACGATGTACGGGAAATGGGCCAAAGGCGTTGTTTATGAGATTCCCTTTTCTTGTGGCAACTCGTACATTGGGACTACCGGGCGCTGTATTAATGAACGGGTTAGGGAGCATGAATTAAATTTTATGAAAGATGGCTTGGCGCTTTTGCCCATGCATTGTAAAGCCTGCGGGTGTGTACCACGTTTTAACGAGGTGAAGATTCTAGGTAGAAGTATGTATAAAACTGCGCGTGAGTTGATGGAAGCATATTACATTAAAAGGAAAGGTGAAAATTGTATCAGCGAACCGTCGGTGACATTCTACTTATCGGAAGAGAGATTGTTCGATAGCTGGATAACGTAAGGCTGTGTGAAGACTGCGCATGTCTGTATGTTGTTACTGAAGTCGGCATTTTCGTCCGGTCTACTTTAGTTGGAAGTGGCGCTTGTGCTTGTCGTTGAGTGTTTCTTTACTTTGTGTGTGTAATATTTGCGGCCAAATCATGTCAGTAAGCAAGTACCAACTAGGCCAACAATCAGTATTGTTACAATATATTTCTAGTGCAACTGGCCTTTCTGTGTGTGTCTTCTCCGGGCTTCCTATCTAGCGTCGACATCATCGTCAGTTCTATCGTTGCAACTACCTGCCGTGCAAGATACATCGGTTTTTGCATAAAGAAAGGACTAACGCCACCTGAAGTGAGTTCCCTCTTTGGTCATGTTGCTCCTTCCAGGGGCCACAATGCTCGGCTGTGCAATATTCTGCGTTCAGATTTGTGGAGACAAGTACGCTTACTTCACAACTGGCTACGCATCACGCACCTGAAGAATTATGTTTCATGGTTAGCGGAAGAGAAGTTAAGAACTTCCAGACGCATCATCCATTATATGATGTAATATTGGTGGATGCAGATCATAGGACAATGCTGTAAAATTGATAGATAGATATGTGGGGTTTAACGTCCCAAAACCACCATATGATTATGAGAGACGCCGTAGTGGAGGGCTCCGGAAATTTCGACCACCTGGGGTTCTTTAACGTGCACCCAAATCTGAGCACACGGGCCTACAACATTTCCGCCTCCATCGGAAATGCAGCCGCCGCAGCCGGGATTTGATCCCGCGACCTGCGGGTCAGCAGCCGAGTACCTTAGCCACTAGACCACCGCGGCGGGGCAATGCTGTAAAATTAGCAAAAACAGTAAATCAACGGTGAAATCATCAAATGTGGTGATGTTGGGAAACGTGAGCCTACCGGAGGACACGTCGACGCTTCTTTCTAAAGGACCAAAGTGTTGTATTGATGTCAATGTTCCTGTGCATGAACTAGCGGCACTTAACAGACATGTGCCTAGCAAAGCATCAGCAGAGGATAAAGAAAGGTGTCTGTTGGATGGTGTACATAGCATGGAAAAATGTGTTTCAGGTACCAGGTTGAGCCATAAAGCTGAGGTTATGCGAAAGACTGTAGCGTGGTGTAGGGAAAAGAACATTGTCATTTTGGAAGCTGACAAAGAAGGGTGTTTTGTAGTTCTTCCAAGACAAATGTTTAATTTGAAGGCAACAGAGGCTATAGGAAAGAATTTTCATCAGATTAAGAAATCTGAATCGAAGGTTAAGAGTAAGGTTACCCAGTTATGTAAAGACCTCAAGTTGGAAAAGTTGGCAACAAGCATTAGAAAAATGAAAGCTACGGCACTAAACGTATTTTTCAGCGCAAAAACACACAAAATTGACGTACCCTTCAGAAGTATAGTAAGCGAACAAAACACATGGCAGCTTTTACTTAGTGAGCACCTACAGAAGGTGCTAAAGTGCGTTAAGATCAAGTACTGCTTCTTCACTAGCAGTTCGAAAGACATAGTGCAGTTCCTGAGAGATAATACTCGCTTAGCAATGCCTTCTCAGTAGATGTGGACGATCTTTTTTACTCAATTCCACATGATGAACTCTTCTTTGAGGTGAGATCCTGCATAGAAGAAAGTGGCATCATACCCTTTCAAAATGCGGCTGGTGTAACGGTGGATAAGTTTTTTAACTCTTTTAGAAGCCTACCTAAGCAGTACTCTAATATATTTCGAGAAGCAGCTTTTTCTGCAGAAACGCGGCATTTGCATTGGATCCTGCATTGCGCCGCTGCTGTGCAATAAATTTTTATCTAGTATTGACCGGTTGCTCGATGAAGCTTTTAATCTGGATAGCACCTTAAACATTGCTAATGTTTTCAGGTATATGGACGACTTTTTAATTCTTTTTGACAGACAAGGCTCCTTGATGTGCGCCGAGAATATTTTAAATATCTTTAGGATTCATGGAAAAGGACTTGTTTTCACACAAGAACTGCCGCAAGATTGATTGATTGATATGTGAGGTTTAACGTCCCAAAACCACCATTTGATTATGAGAGACGCCGTAGTGGAGGGCTCCGGAAATTTCGACCACCTGGGGTTCTTTAACGTGCACCCAAATCTGAGCACACGGGCCTACAACATTTTCTCCTCCATCGGAAATGCAACCGCCGCAGACGGGATAACTGCCGCAAGAAAACACCTTGCAATTTTTAGATATCCGTTTAAATTTTCACAGCGGGCAAACGTGCTGGCAACATTTTCCTCGCGCTAAGAAAGGGGTAATGCCGTATGACTTGCCAATCAAAAATAGTCTTGCCAATCACAAATAGACTTGCCAATCAAAAATAGACTTGCCAATCAAAAATAGGTGATCCACCGGGGTTGCGGCAAGAAACATGTCACGATGTACGGGAAATGTGCCAAAGGCGTTGTTTATGAGATTCCGTTTTCGTGTGGCAACTCGTACATCGGGACTACCGGGCGCTGTATTAATGAACGGGTTAGGGAGCATGAATTAAATTTAATGAAAGATGGCTTGGCGCATTTGCCCATGCATTGTAAAGCCTGCGGGTGTGTACCACGTTTTAACGAGGTTAAGATTCTAGGTAGAAGTATGCATAAAACTGCGCGTGAGTTGATGGAAGCATATTACATTAAAAGGAAAGGTGAAAATTGTATCAGCGAACCGTCGGTGACATTCTACTTATCGGAAGAGAGATTGCTCGATAGCTGGATAGCGTAAGGCTGGGTGAAGACTGCGCATGTCTGTGTGTTGTTAATTAAATCTGGATTTTCGCCCGGTCTACTTTAGTTGGAAGTGCCGCTTGTGCTTGTCGTTGAGTGTATCTTTACTTTGTGTGTGTATTATTTGCGGCCACATCATGTCAGAAAACTGTACCAACGTTCCGCATGCAGACTTTCATAGCATTTGCCCAATTCTACAGTCTCGACAGGGTGGCGACGATGGTGGTGCACCTGTGCGACGAACACTTTTTCCTAGCGCCAACACAAGGGATAAAGCTGCTGCGTCGTCTTATCGCTATCATGGACCAGGGAAAGGGTAGCATATCGTTTGTATGCGGAACGTTGTAGGGAGCGATTCAATCACGATGAGCAGACGGGTATGTTTTTCGCATTCGCGGGCACCTGAACCAAGCAGAAAAGGATTGATAATGGAAGGAAAGTTTGAAATTGTCTTATCAGATGTTTAGCAACCTGATCTACAACATCATCGAAATTTTCTGCATAGCTTCGTTGCTTCACAAATTACTCAATTAGAGTAGCTAATTAAGCTGTTATGACTGTTGGACATAACTGTTATATCAACGTTTAGTTCCATGTCACACGTTGGGCACCAATATTCGATGTCGCGAAGAGTTCGCTGCAAATGGTTATAGTCTTCAGAGCAGGTTATTTAAATACGTCAACACAGTCATCCGTGAAAAGTTTGATAGACACTGAGTCAAGGATTTTTTTTTGCAGTAACTCATCTGCATACATATTAAATAATAGTGGCCCCAACACGCTTCCCTGCGGCACTCCAGAAGTAACATTCAGCATCCTAGATACACTTGATTCAACTTCGCTGAACTGCTTTTTATTGGTGAAGTGAGCTTCAACCCATTTGGTAAGATAAAGCGGCGATCTTATATTATTTAGTTTCAGAAGTAATTAACTATGCGGAACCTTGTCGAACACCTTGGAGAAATCAAGCAGTACACTCTAAGCCGAAAAAGACTAAAGTGGGGTATGCCATTGGTCCTTTAGGGGTCTAAATGCGCTGCCACAGATTTTGAACCAATTTTGGACTAACTGCGGGAGTAACTGCAAGGGCTGAACTGTTACCCCAAGCACTTACTCCACTTGGTTTAAATGTTGGCCCCTGTAGAATGCTCCAGCGGGACTAACAGTTGAACCGTCTGGACCAAGGGCAAAAAAAAAATGGCGACACTGCGTTTGTGCAGTATATTTTATGTTTATTCCAATTTAATCAGCACTGAAGATCATAGTATGTTATTCATGCAACACACACACACACACACACACACACATACGCACTATTATTTCAAAGTAAAACACCGCAAACACTGACTGCCCGCGCTGTACCACAGAGAACAGACTCTCGGGTATATATAGCACAGTATTTTAGCCTCCCATCTAGTGCCAGTGGGCGACTTTTACTCGGCTTAAGAAAACGATAAATATTGACACCGTAACGTGAAAATTTACATGGGCTTATTCGTAGCACCGATGCGCATCGATCTTTTAATATGGATCCATCTAATGTTCAACATGCTGTGAAATGTGCAGTGTGTGCGCGAGCGCGAGAGCCACCCTGGCTCACATACTCTGGGGATGTGACGCAGACAGCGCGGACGGTCCGGTGTTACCGCCGCAAGTAGAACAGCGTGTGGGGTCTACGGACCCAGAAGACCAGCGAAGGGCCGTCCGGCAGCTCGAGGTCGCACTGGCGCTGCAAAGGCGAAAGGGGGACACCCTCAGTAACCCGAGCGGCGACGGGGCACGAAGGCCTTGAGGTCTAGGCCCGCGTGACATTAGGACTTCTAGTGTAACGTGAGATAGGGTGAACCCCACGCCCTGCGCGGCCGGAGGGAATCCCGCATGCTGGAACCCAATAAAGTTTATTCTCTCTCTCTCTCCAGCCCGAGACTACGAATTATCAGCTGGTATTCGATCATGTCGGCCGAACCAGCGTTCGCAGTGCTGGCGCACGAGTCCGCAAACACAAACATAGCAGCGGCGCTTGTGCGGGAAAGCCGGCGAAGCAGCCGCAGGCGCCCCGCCGATGTTATACCCTGTCGGCTTGCCGACGGCGTCGCTAGGCTTACGACGAGTACGGCTAAACGACCGCCGGCGATCGCAACATGCGGCTCGCGTGAAATTTTCGTCGTCGTTATTTTATAGTCACAAATGAACAATAGGTAAGTGCCCCATGTTCGCTGTGTTTTACGGAGTGATGTAGATATCTGTATACTTACAGCGACGAGACCGTTCGCAGGCACGATTCTTTCATCGTGCTGGTAAGGCACAACCTGTGTACCGCTGGCCGCACGATTAGTCGTATCCGCGATCGCCTACACGTTGGATTTTTGATAATGATTGTCGCATAGATAAAAATACATAAGTTTGCCTGAGCTACTATTTTTGTGAACTTGTACGCGACGTTTCCTTCGCTTGTGCCGGCAATGCACTCACACCGGCAGCCCGCTTGATACCGAAGACGTACGAAGCCTACTTTTCCTATATATCACTTTGAACTTGTGGTCGCTGTGTGGGTACACAACCTCTGATGAACAGCTTACCTTTATTAGCATTGTCAGTGTTCACTGTAGTTCGAACTTATTCAGCACATTAAAGCGAGTTCTCGGCATTTCCCGTGTTTGCGGAGACTTTCACTTGGCTTCGGCTCGCCCGTGCCGGCATGGTGGAAACGCGAGGGCACTTGCTGTGTGCACTGACAG
The DNA here is from genome assembly GCF_043290135.1 of Rhipicephalus microplus. Classification (NCBI taxonomy): domain Eukaryota; kingdom Metazoa; phylum Arthropoda; class Arachnida; order Ixodida; family Ixodidae; genus Rhipicephalus; species Rhipicephalus microplus. The sequence goes on along the minus strand of NC_134702.1, from coordinate 279,940,398 downwards.
CGTGTTGTACTACTTTCCTCTAATAACATCTTCTATTTGTTTCATAGTGCTTCGCTTTAACAGTGGCGTATAGCCTATATATAACTAGTTTTCATGATCGCCGACCACGCCAAGCATTGCAGTGCAGCATCGACAGGAGGCGATCACGGCGCAGTTGCTCTCCCCGTTGGTCCCTTCATTGCCGGGCATTTGCGCAAGACACGCATTGTCACACATTTAGTCCCTGTTGGACGAACCGTTCGTCCATTGGTTTAACGACTGCAGTTAGTCCAACTTTGCCGAATTTCGGCTTAAGAGTGTAGTATACCAGTCTGCCCCGATCGATCCAGTACTGCGATAAATTCGTGGATAGTTGTTACCGATTGCGTTGTCGTGGACAATACCTTCCGGAATCCATGTTGGCAGAGAGACAAGACGTTATTATCTTTTAAAAAGCATTGGATATAGTGCGCAACTATGTGCTCTAGTAACTTCCAACTCACTGAAGCTAAAAGATTGGTCTGTAATTAGAATTTATTGATTTGTCTCCTTTCTTGTGGATAGGCCCAACACGAGCAATCCTCCACTCATCCGGAACTTCACCACTGCGCAGTGATCTCTTAAATAACTCTGCCAAGAAAGCGCTTTAAAATGTTATTAGGAATTTCATCTGGTCCTATATTTTTGTGCTCATCTCTTTTTTTTTTTGTGAAAGCAATACATCATAGCTTGTGACAATACGAATGTCCGCATCTTTAGGGATAGGTGCTTGAAGGAAATGCGACTTGAAAAAATAGTTGCGTTAGGAATAAGCGCTTGAAGGTGTGAAGACGCTGTGAAGGATTTAATAAAAGCCTGCAATATTAAAAAAGGATTCAAGCTTTGTACTTCACGTTAAGCTTAATTTTATTCACTGTTTCGTTAGTTTGGGCGAGAAATCTCCAGAATTTATCCCGACTTTCTGTAATGAATGAAGACACAGTGACTGATAGTAGTGTGCCTAAATGTCGTTTAGATTAGTTGTCAAATTTATTTACAAAGTATCAATGCTCTCAAGAGCTACGTCTCTTTTACTCTTATGATTATTTTTAGTCGTGCTATGTCAGCCGTCCGTCGGGGTCTGTCGACCACCCTCTCCCATAGCAACAGCTGCGGGCGGGCGCGCTTATCCTCGCCTTTAGCTACCGGAGCATGTGGTGCGAGAGCGTGTAGGAGAGGGTAGGTGCAGGGCTTGCCGCTCATTCTCTCGCCAGTCGCTCTTCCCGCGCCCCGCTTTCCCGTCCGCTAGCGCCTCACTCTCGACCGTTCGCTGCCTGGGCGCCTCTCAAGAACACCCGGAAACATGGGCTCGAGACGCCGCTGTGAAACGCCAACGCTCAGCCGAGAACGCAGTTTATTTTGTACGCTTCACTTCATAGTATTTTTAAGTGTGCACGCTAGCTACAAGAGCTGGAAACGCATACTGCGTTTCTTTATTTTAATTGCGAAGCATTTCTTAGCGAACTTCGGCGACTTTGAGCGTATCTATCGATCTATCTAGCCGCCGATGACTTTTAGCTCTCCTGGCCGTTTCGATAATGGTATCGATTTCATGGTCCTGCAGCTCGTGCGGTGGTTTTGTTCACATGGCATGTTGCAAAACTGGTACGGTATGGCATGATTGCATGGCGAACACCAGCGACAGGCTTTAACATGAAAAGCATGACATGCGTGTCATAACAGCATGACTACATGCCATGCTCATGATGCGCTCGCGACCGTTTCGCAAGCGTCACACATACCAAATTTGGTATTACAGTACGTGGATGGATGACGAAGGCATGTGACTTGTGCAAACATGATAATCATGGGATGCGTGTCATGTAAAAGCATGGCTACATGACACGCTCGTGATGCGCTGGCGGCCGTTTCGCTAGCTTCACTTATACCAAATTTGGTATTACGGGAAGCGAATGGATGACGTAGGTATGATACTGGTGCAACCATAGTAAACATGAGATGCATGTCATGTAACAACATGACTACATGCTACCCCCATGGTGCGCTCGCGGCCGTTTCGCTAGCTTCACATGTACCAAACTCGGTATTACGCGACGCACACGGACGACATAGGTAAATGACACATCCAAACATGATAATCATGACGTGCGTGTCATATAACAACATGACTACATGCCACACTGATGATGTGCCCGCGGCCGTTTCACTAGCTTCGCATATGCCAAATTTGGTATTCCGTGACGCCAGTGGTTGACGAAGGTTTGCGTGACTGGTGCAAGCATGATAATCATGAGATGCGTGTCATGTGAGAACACGACTACGTTCCACAATCAAGGCGCCAATACCTTTCGACATGGCGCGATGCGCGTGCTCGCCGGCGTACATTTCGTCGCGTTACGCCGGCGTTTCCACGCCAGGTCCCGGTCGTGCCATATACTCGCAGGCGCGCGCCGCACTTGCGTTCCTTTGACGCATGCGCGTTTCAACGCGTCCGGCGTCCTTCCGTCATGAAAAAAAGGAGACGCAGTGTTGTCTGGGTAAAGCGCGAGACAGACGTGCGATTTTTCGTGTGATGCGGCGTGCGGCGTCGCATGGCGCGGCGTGCCGCATGCGACGTTTCGGGACACCCGAGGGCGAAGGAGCTATCAGCGGCAGGCCCCCATGCGGCGCCTCGTCATGCAGGGTCAAACGACTTGGTATCCTCGTAATGAGGCTCAAAACAAACAACATTGCACAGCCACGCTTGGTTCTGTAAGAATAATTAATAAATCGCATTCGTGAACGACAGGCACGTCGTAACCACGGCAACAGCTGATTATTCACGACTCCGACAGGTAGGCCTAGCATCGCGGGCGCCGGCCATCACCCACGCCGTTCACACACGAGCTCGTCATCGAGCGCTTGTTTTTGACAACACTATCAAGCATTGCGCTCGTATGTAATGCGTTAGCATACATTATTACTTTATGCCATCGATGTGAAGAGCAAAGGTGGAAGCGAAGCGAGCCAGCGCACAGACGCCTGTAGCTGTGTTTACCTTCGAAATGACCTTGCATCGCTGCTCATGATCTCCGATCTCGCGAGCGGTTTCAAAACGGGCGTTGTCGTGCAGAAAAGGCACATTTCAAGCATCACTTTATTCAATCCAGAATAATATCGCGTCACTAGGGAAATATACTCGATGTTTGTCACGCCGCCGCAGTCGGCGACGTCAGCAAATCCACGCTCGCACCGCTCCATCGACTCGCCTGGAGCCTCGGACAACGGTTGTTGGGAGCGCCACTAGCATCGTGACGGCACTCGTATGCTCGCGCTGTGATTGGCTGCTGCCACGCGGCGGTGCGATGCTGCGACGAAAATATCTGGCCGGTTTGATGCTCGCCGCATCGGCTATGCGGCGGTGCGACGCGATGATACGTCATGAAACGTCACCAATCCGGCAGTCGCATCGTCGCACCGCACGCCGAATCGTAGAGAAAATCGCACGTCTGTCTCGCATCTCGCGCTTAACGCATCGCCGCGAAATGCAGCATATCGCATTTTGCGCCGGTTGCCGTCGGGCCGCGCCGACGGACGCTGGTCGCGCCTGGCGTCAGACTATAGAGTACTTGCGTTTCGATAACGTAGCGTCGCTGTGCCCAGCGTGCGCGTGCCAATGCTACATTGGAGTATATTGGGCCCTTCATGATGCCCTTGCGTGACGTCAATGGATGAATAAATATATGACTGTTGCACACATGATAATATTGACGCGTGTCAGTTAAGAACACAACATACCACGCTCATAGCGGGCTCGCGGCCGTTTCGCTAGCTCCACATATACTAAATTTGTTATCACGTGACGTGAATAGATTACGAAGGTAAACTACTCACCCAAACATGATAATCATGACACGGAAGTCGTGTATGAGATCATTTACCTCCACCTCGTAACGTTGTGCTCATTTTAAAGTGGTATATCAACATTTTTCATTCGGGATTCGCATATCACTGATTCCCACTGTACGTGGGATTTGCCATTTTTTTTTTTGGCGCCAGTATGCCCTACGACATCAGTTAAATAAAAAGTTCTGTTTCCTGTATAAAGGCCTGGAGTGGTCGATGCAGTGGACCGTGCGTCCACCGCGTCAAGTCAGGTGGTCGGCCGGGGTGGTGGTGAAGCCCGCGTAGGTGGCTAGTGCGAGCCTGGTGAAGGCCCGGGCAGGTTTCCAATAGGTGATCAAGCGTTGCCTCTGTGGCTGGGTCAACGCAGAATGGGCATGTCGTTGGGGGAGGCTGTGCACCGGATTTCCATGTAGCCCGGACTGCGGTAGTCAAGGCGGCGCCCACACGAATCCTCCCGAGCGCAACCTACTCTCGGCGAGTTCAGCCACCGGGAAGGTCAGATCCAGGCGGAGGAATGAGTGCACGCGTGGAGCGCCGAAGGGTTTCTTTGTGCATGAACAAGCTGTCCTTCGGGGACAAACGAAGTAGACGCAGCGGGTGTTGAATAGACACTGGATGGCAAGTGGCATCTGCTTCCGATTGAGCCAGTGTAGACTGGTGGGTCCACAATACGCGGACAGGACATGCACACGAGTGAATCAGTCGGTGTGTATCAGAGGCTATATCGAGGGAGCTGTTCACTTTTCGCAGCTCTCGAACTGCCTGCGTGGAGTTCGTATATACAAGCAATTTATGGCGTGACAAAGAATCCATTTTGAATATCATAACTGTCAACCCGTCCCGTATCGCAGTGAGCTCCGCTAATACGGATGGGAATGGTGCCTTTGTTACGTAGGAGCAGATATGTTTAGTTTCGGTTTGCGCGGGGCATACGAGACTGGTGTGCAGAACGCAGTTATGAATAGCTGCGTCTACGTATACCGTTAGTAATTGACCATTTGCGGAAAAGTGAGCGCCCCCTGTCGTGTAAACTGGAAAGCTTCGCTTTTGGTTGGAAAACAAAACGCTTGTTTTGTTGCTTTAGGACCAAAAACGCATGCCCGTTACTGAAACAAGAAGGTAAAGGAGAAAAACATTCTGTTGACGTTTGTATACACGGTGTAAAACAAGAATTTCTCGCGTTTCAGCCTGAGAAATAACCAAGTGAGGTGATACCTGCACTCCGCTACCTCGACGGTTCGCCAGGCTCATTACGCCTGCTCTTTTAAGAAGAACATTGTTATACACTTGAAGTTGAACCTTGAAATGTCTGTCGATTAACTATAGGTTCAGTGAGGACGGCTTGTGCACCGTCTGTGAGGTACGGTGTTTGCGTGAAAACGGCAGTGTTCGCCGTTACTACGGGTCATATTGATGGAACGCCAGGCTGATGTTTCCAACCAAAACCAAAACGCCTGTACAGGAACGCTACCTGTGCGGTTACTGCTCATGCGCAGTGGTTTTCCCGCAAATGGTCAATTTGTCGGCGGTATGCTGACGACGCCCTCCTGCGCCACTTGTGGGTCGGTTGTCGCTGGCCTGTGCCTTGAGCCATGGTGAAACTTCTGCCTAAGGTGCGTCAGGCTGTGACAGCGTTGAAATATAGTAGTGAGCATTGCAATAGGATGGAAAGGTGGGCTAGTTGGTAAGTCACGATGGTTCAGCGAACTGGGAGCGTGGGGGTAAACACAGACACAAAGCAACGAGGAGGCACACCGCACGAGCGCTCGTGCCGTGTGCCTCCTCTCTGCTTTGTGTCTGTGTTTACCCCCGCGCTCCCAGTTCGCTGAACTATTATAGTAGTGCGCTAGAGCTGCCGCCGCAAGAACAGGTTGACTCTTTAGGTAGCCAGTGACTCGACGCTGGTGTACAATTTTGTCGATGGTGTTCAGCTGCGCTTCCGCCTGGGGGGTCGCGATAGGCGTTATAAGAGGAAGGCATGTAATCGCCCTCATGGAATCTCGGTCGGCGGTTTCGAGCAAGTCCCAGTCTCTCAATGTCAGTCGTTGAATCTGAGCTTTATAAACGAGCCGAGGTTCTATGATTGATCGCACCAAAATACGGGCCATTCGAGAACAGCCACCTCCGGTCTTTTGAGAGATGCGACGAATGAGATGGAGGGTATTAGCACTCTTCCGACGAGCAGAGCGAACCCACGCATTCGCAGAGCCAGATACGTCCAGTTCGACCCCGAGCACACGGATTGTGGGCACAGGGGTGAGGGTGTGTTCATTTAGGCCCAAACAAACTGGCGTCTGCAGGAGGCGATGGCGACCTCGCCTGTTGGTGATAGACATGAACGCGGTCTTTGTCGCAGATTGTGTCAGTCCTATGCGCGCACACCAGTCTGACGCCTTGTCCAGAGCAATCTGGAGAGCCTCCTGTTGGCGTTGGTCTGGATGTAGTGTCCACACTGTCAAATCATCCGCATATAGGAGGAAGGAGGCATTTGGAATGCGTGCTAGTTTCCACGCGAAGGGCAGCAGGGCAAGATTGAAGAGTATCGGGGCCAGCACCAAGCCCTGCGGTACACCCCGCTTCATTACAAAGTGTCCGGCTCGTTCCCTGCCTACTCGGATGCAGAAGGTACGGTGTGCCAGAATAGACACCACACATTGATATTAATATTCCAATTATAAATTGATGTGAACGCGTAGTCACTTTTCCCGAACGATAACATACTCTACCGATGTCGGTCCTGTATAGTGGTCAAACTCTTTCGTCTAGGAGGACGACAGAGCGTAGTTCTAGACATCTGTGGTGTCACTGTACTATTGTGTAGCAGACTAAACATCTTGAGGACAGTGTTGAAAGCCTTTTATGAATTGCGAGTGTTGTTCGGGCATTTTCTTAGAACACAGGTTGGTTACAAACACGTTACAAACTGGCTTGTCTTCATTGCTCTATTTTTTTTCTGTTATTCTTTCCGACTTCCGTTACGTGCTGTATCCACACTCTTGCGGCTACAATGGCTTACAGCATTTTCAAGTAAATTCATACGTTGGTCTGCCATTTGAGACATCACAGACGATCGAATAAAAAGGCCGTCTTTCTCCACAATAATCGGCACCTATCCTGCATTTCGCTCTTTGCATTATCGTGCCACTCTCAGGTCACGGGCGAGATGAGTTATCACCTACCCTGCATTTCGCTCTTTGCATTATCGCGACACTTTCAGGTCATGGGCGAGATGAGTTATCAGCGTGACATGGCATTCTTGATAGGAAAGTGGCCAGAGCTGAGCTTTCAACAAAGGAGGCGCAAGCAAGCCGGATGTCGATTACTGTCGTGAAACAAAAAGGCGCCCATTTTACTCGACCATTTCTTTAGAATGCAGTCGTTTAAAATGCTATATTTAATGTTAATACTTACGAGAGGTGAGCGAACACTTAGCAAGCAGAATGAAATGTGTCTTATGGGCACTAACAATGGTGAATGTAAACCATGTAACTCTGAATATAATGCAGTAAAACATTGCTTTGGGGCAGTTGTTCTATGCTTTAAAGAGCAGCAGCACCACGAATAAAGAAACATCTTGAGTTGTCGCAACGAGGCTACCACCACCACAGACAGAGGTGTGTTCAGCCGAAGTGCGGGTATCGTCTCTCGTAAGTGAACAGCGCCATGTCCCGGCGGTAGACGTGTCGCAGGCGAGCCATCAGGTGCTCGCTCACGTTGCCGTAGTAGCGCTGCATCAGCGACGCCGTCGGCTTGGATGAGTACGTTGTACGGCGGCTGGGGAACGCCACGCGGCCCTCGAGGCCCGCGCGGCGTAGCACGAGCCGCGAGTCACGCTCCAGGGTGTCGTAGGAGCCGAGCACGTCGTAGCGCACTTGGCACGGGAAGCAGAGGTCGGCCAGCGGGCGCCAGTGCTCGTTAAAGGCTCCCGCGTAGTCGCCGGGCTCCAGCGAGGCCACGTAACGCAGAAACTCCTCGAAGGTGACGCCCAGCCCGGTGTCCAGGGCCCGGCGAGAGGCGTTGGCGCCGCGTTGCTGCCGCACGATGTGGCGTCCGTAGCGGCGCGGGAAGTAGTCGCTCCAGGCGCTCTCGAACTTGTTTCGGTAGGCGGAGAGCAGCCGCTCGAGCGGGTGCCGCGCGAACACGAACTTGAGGTGTGTGGCCAGCCGGCGTCGCTGCTGGGGCCGTCCCAGGTGCGCCAGGCTGCGGAATGCGCTCGGCTCGTGGCTCCGGTTGGCGGGGATGCGCGCGGGGTCGCCGGCGCGGCTCGAGCGGAGCGCTAGCAGTACCCGGCGCCAGTTGGTCGAGGCCACCTTAGGCACGGCGCAGTAGAGCAGCCCGTGCTGGTCGTCCACCAGCACGTGGTCGAGCCGGACCGCCGGAAGGTCCTCCAGCGTGGCAGAGTCTCCCTGGGCGCGGCAGGCGGTGCGCAGACGCCGCTGACGGCGTCGCTGCTCGGCCCCGCCGTCGTTGTCAACGCGGACCGAGGCCTTGTCCGAGCGTAGGAGCGCAGCCGCCGCGATCAGCAGCAGCAGCAGCAAAACGAGCGCGCCCAGCAGCAGCCGGCGGCGGCCACGCATGGCCGGTTCAACGGTCTGCGGCCGGTGCTGCCTCGTCGTTCGCGGGAACCCCGCCCCCCCCCCCCCCCCCCCCCACCGAGGGAGGAGAATACCACTTTGGGCGGAGGGGATTCCGAGCAGAGCGCAGCCAAAGATGGCATCGCCCCCGTTTTTTTACGCACGCACCCTCTGGTCACGCCCGCATCTGCTGACGCATTCGTTGTTGCAGCGGACCGACGGATGTGCGACCGCTTGGAAGGAGGCTCCTTCGCTCACGTTGTTAAACGTTTAATTTCTGCACTCGTATGTCTTCTTATCGCCGCGTCGTTTTTCTTTCTCTTTGCGCGCTATCTTTCAGCACCGAACTTTACAACGGAAGTATGTGCCTTTGCGAAAAGTGAAAAAAAAAAAAAAAGCCTCCGCGTCATTTGATAATATCTCGGATATCCTCGAATGTACATTCTGGTCAGTGCGGTGTGGATCACAAATTTACCCTCTATATGTGGACGTCAGGTTCAATTATCCCTCAAATTCCGCACGGAAGACAACTTGTGCGCGGATATTCAGTGTGATCTTCAAGTGGGTGGATATGCTGAATATGAACAGTGCTTATAAACGAGGACGACAAAATGCAGTAGCAGAGCCACGGACCTTGTTATGGAGTCGGCAGCCCCTTGGCAAGTGCCCCCGTTCAGAGTTACTTTTCGAACATTGCTCCATATTTGAACTCCGGAATCTGAGGCCCTTCAAGTTTTAGAAACGAAGTACAAAAGCCAGAAAGGGCGTCATGTACAGCAAACTAGCCCAACGGAAAGTTTTCTTAAGTTGCAAAAAGGAAATCAGATTTCCGTTTCAAGAGGCAGCAAAAGGCTCTCTATGGTACTACAGGGGTATATATTTGTTATGCTTTGCTTTCAAATGCAAAGCAAATTAGGAATCACTGATCATCTACCGTGAGTGACTTATGACGATATGGTTTGGTCGAATATTCTGTTATCTTAAGCACAACCAACTAGCCCTGCAGTCAGATACTTGAATAATCGCGACATTGACCTTGAAGAGTTAATCTGTTTTAGCAAGGCTCAAACAACGCGAAGACAGCTCACACAGAAAGACGCGCAGATATGCAGGGTTGCCTATGTGAGTCTTTCTGCGTATTTTGTCTTTTTTTTTTGGGGGGGGGGGCGTTTTTTATTGCGAGCCAAGCATCCGTTTTAGCTTAATACGATTGCTGGACTGTCGTGGCCGTGCTATTTCAAATGATTACCGTTCAGCAAGAGCTCGTTTTACGAGGACGTTTCCAGGGGTAAATCGTGGGAGGCTATTTTTAACAGGGATGAAGCTGTACGCAAAGCAAACTTCGTGCGTTTTGAGAGAAAGATGTTCTACCAGTTTCATTTGACTCGAATGACAACAAACACGTGAAGCCATTTCAAGCTGGACTTCCTAATATTTGCACCAGACCCAGTATCATGTGACCCCCAGCACCCCTTAGTCACTCGCTGTTATCTCACATGTCATTCCTCGTCTGTAATCTATGTGAATTGCAATATTGTGACGTGCAGGCTGAAGGTAAACATGGTTTCTATTCCCGCTTTCTTCTTTTTTTTTTACGTTGTTGTCCATTAAAATCCGCTGAATCATTCCCTTGTAAAGAACCCTCCGCTTCTCCCCCTTCCTGATTGGCCATGTGTGTCGGCCTGAGAAGGTTGCCGACTCCTGCACTAGAACAAGAAAGACGTGTTCGCAATACAATAACCATTCTCCAATAAACTATATCCCCAAAAAGGGCTGTTTGTGTGTAACGCTGTTCTAAGAAAACCGAGCATTCATAAGTTACTCGTCTTTCTTTCGTATGTTAAAGCTCTTGGGTTAAACTTCATATTCAGCACTGATTGTGCGCGTTCGTTACAAAATTTATTTTTAAGCTGTTTAATTAATGATCAATCCTTCATATTTAAAAACAACATGGCTGCCATGAGAAAATATGTCCCCCCTCTCCCGCCCTTTGTGACTTTTGGGTTTACCCCACTGCATAAACGCCATAGATTTGCGCTGAGTTCCAACTAAAAATTATTCAAATACGCGAAGGCAGTTTCTTTATATATGTAGATGCGTGCGTGTTAACAACTAAAAAATGGACCAAAGCAAAACTGCAGTTCTTTGTCAGTTATGTGCGCACTTGCACCACGTGCGCAGTGGAAGCATCAATCGCTTCCTAGGGAAATCTGAGTGGCCTCTGTTATTTCTGTTTTTCTTTTTGCATGCTCGATAAAGGTGGTACGATTGAAACATAGTGTACATTTGCACTCGTTGCAGTGATCCGCTAATGTGCGCCTGTATTGTAAAAAAAAAAAAAATGCTCACGAGCTCATGATACTAAAGCATCGGCCCCGCCTAGCCGGTGTAAGATGAGTGGTAACTTGTGAACCACGTGCGTCACACGATAGGTGGTAAGGTGAGCACGCGTCTTTTTGCAAGATTTCTGCTCTTTTTTTTTTTATCAATAAAGAGAGCTGACCAACCTGGAGCGGAAAACATTTCAACATCAGGGAGAATATAGACATGACGGAAGTGTTTTCTGGTGTAACCGCTATGCGAACAGGGTACTTTCTTTTTCCCCGTAAAAACAAGAAAAAGTATTTACTTGCGTCTTGCCTCATACAGTTCGAGGCACGCTCAAGGCCGCTCGCTGTGACGCCTCATCAGCGCCAATCCCAGTGGTTTGGCAGCGGCCGTCTTTCTTCAGCTGTTGCTTACTGCTTATTTTCCTTCCTTTGCGATATCGATGCATGGAGAAACGGGATATTTTACGATCGGCTGTGCTCACCCAAAGGTTCGATGGAGGCGAAATGCCCGAGTCGGTACACGTCGAAGAATATCGGGTGTCAACGTTTCCGCAGTTCCTCATAATGACATCGTGGGTTTAGTATTGGTAGTACGCCGTATGGCCATTCCAAACACGTAGGGCTGTCGGAGCTGCAGGCCCGTATACCCTTTGCTCATGGCACGACTGCTCCTCGCTGTCAGAGAAAAATATGTAGAGCCTCATCCACCCAGTATTATTGGCTGACGTCAATGTAGTAACAATTGCGAGGCCATGTTGCGTTGCCGCAATTCCATCACGCGTCGTCCGGGTCGCATCAAGTTCTGTTGTGGCACAGACAGTCCGTCGCGTGGCGTCTTGTTTACGGCCATGTTGTGGTTGACAGCGTCTGAATGTGATTTGCCTAAGCACAGAGGACACAAGTCCTGCAGGAGGGCCTTTTCAAGAAGTGAGCGGTGTTTGGACGATCTGATTTTGCTTGGTGCTTAGAGGTGATTTTAAAGCATGGTCGTTCTTCTAGATGGCAGCTTGTGTGCCTTACGGCTCCAACTGTGCTTGTAAACTTGTCACTGTATAGTTTCCCCTTTGCATGGTTTTTTGTGACTGCAGTGCACTGCAAATAAATAAAACGAGATAGATGTCAGGGGCGCGGCACAGCTGTTCTTCGAGGCGGTGTTATTCGCCCTCGTGCTTGTTTTCTCGTCGTCTGCTGCCGCGTGCGAGTTTACGAAAGCGGATCACGCGTGGGGCCAGTACGTCTCAAATGTCGGTGTGCGACCGGGCTGTGTGCAAGCAGCGCGGGCGGCGTGTACAAATCCCGTCTTGTGATATGTACCATAGCACGGTCACCCAACAATCTGTGCCTTTCAGCGAAGACTACAAGTGGAGGGTCGTCTTTGCAGATATGAAAAGTGGGTCGCAATTTAATATTTTAGTGCAAAAGAGGCCCTAGAAGCCGCCGGCGACCGCCATTTTTTCATGGCGCCCGTTACGTCACGGGACGCAAAGAGCGTTGCTTCTGTACCACAGTTTCAGCCGCCGCAAATCACTCGATTTCGGCGTTGAGCCGAAGAAGGAAGGTTTCACGCGCAGCTTTCACGCGCTTTCACGTGCAGTCATTCACGCAGACGCTCGCACAGCCAGCAGCTGCTTGTTACGTCACAACTAACGAGAGTGCGGCCCGACTCTCAGGCTGCTTGAAGGTTTGTAAAAATATTCAGTTGTGAATTCTGTGCTTGGTTAATTGCACTAGAACTTCGCCAGCTTCTTTGTAAATGCTCAAGGATTAAGCTACCTTACATGGCCCCAGCCAATAGCGATGTGTCAATGAGGTCACGTGTTTTACCGCGTCGCAGTGTACCGGACCACACGTACCGTCGCAGCGCGTGGCTAAGCGAAGTTGCACTCTTCGTAGGCGCGGCGCCACATCACGCACTACAACGGGTACGTGTGGTCATTTCCGCTTTACAACGCGCCAGTGCGAGGCGTGTAGACGCTGCGCCGTCTGGAGGGCACACAGGGAAAGGGCACTGCCAGCATTGATGTATGCAGATCATAATGGTCGACAACAAGGGAGATCTGCAGGGACATCTGCGGTAATGGTCAGTAGGGAAAAATCGGCAATCATATTTTTTTATTGATAATGAAGGCAGTGAGCATAAGATACAGGAAGTCACACTAGAAATAGTGCATAAATACAAATATTTGCGCGTATGGATAAACGGGGCTGAGTACGTAAGGGAGCACGAAAGATACGTAATGACTAAGCGTAACAGGAATGCAATTGTAATGAATATGCTAATATTGTGTGGTTCCCTCACACTGTGAGTAGTATCGCTACACTAGAAAGGGTTCAGCGGAAAGCAGTGCGCTTTATCTTCAACAGATACGGGCGCAACGACTCACTTACTGCTCTACTACATCGTGCTAGTCTAGCCACCCTTGACAGTCGTGCAAAGGTTTCCCGGCTCAAATTTCTTTATCTACTTTTACACAAATCATTCCGCATAAACTTAGATCTTTACCTGAGCTTCCGAGATACCAGACCGACAAGGCGAAGCCATGCATGGGAACTCGAAGAATACTCATTTAGTAATAATACTTTTTCCTATTCGTTCTTCCCGCGCGTAATTCGAGAATAGAACACACTGAATCCAGTCATTACCCAGCAGCCAACATTAGAGAACTTTATGAAACTAATTGAAGGCACTGATCTATTCTAACCTAGTTAGCATGTACAGTGATCACCTGTTTTTCTTCACGCAGTCCTTCCTGTTTCCAATTGTCATACTAAAAAACTTGTCTGCATATATTTATTGTTTAATATGGTTCCTTGATAACAATACTCGATCTGTGTTTTCTTCTTTCTGTTTCGTTTCTTCTCGACTCCTGTTTTTTGTTGGTGTACCATTGGTGTACTTCGTACTTGGTTATCGTTCAAATAACTATGTATGATTGTTCTATGCCGTAATGCCGTGTGCAGTGATTATGTGTTCTTTATTATTCTGCTTTTTCTTGATTCAAACGTCGAAAGTTCCGACAGTGATGCTCACCCCTGTAATAATCCCCATGGGGGGATTGACAGTATTCTGTAAATAAAAAAAATAAAAAATAGGGAACTGTGGAACTACAATAAGTATGACGACATGAGGGAAATTTGGAAGTGTCATAGCCCCGGTTTTGACGTTCGGCAATGTGGTCTTGTGCATGAAATCAGAGGTTCAAGCAAGATTGGATATTAAACAACTTGGCATAGGTAGACTTCCCTTGGGAGCACTCGTAAATACCGCAATCAGGAGGTACAGGGTGACATGGGATGGACATCGTTCGAGTGCAGAGAAGCTAGCAGCAAGATAGAATTTGAGGAGCTATTGAGAAAAACGAGAGACGAGCGTTGGGCTGAGAAAGTTTTCTGCTACTTGTATATGAAAAATGTTGATACTAAATGGAGGAAGTGAACTCGAAAATTTTCAAGCAAGTATTTAGACAAGAGGAGAATACCAGGCTAAAAGGAAACATCGGTTAAGAAGAAGGTGAAGGAAACAGAGAGGGACATGTGGAAGATTGGAATGCTTACGAAATCATCACTGGAGACTTACCGAACTTTCAAGCAGGAAATCGCAAAAAAAAAAGTTCTACGATAATTCTCGGGGTAGTTCTTTGCTCATCGAGGCTAGAATGGGAGTATTGCGGACCAAGACGTACCGAGCCAAATACGAAGCCACAGATACGGTGTGTAGTGCGTGCGGACAGTAGGACGAAACGGTTGAACATTTAATAATGTTCTGTAAAGGGCTCCGTCCTATAGTTGAAGATAATGGCGCACAACTTTTCAAAGCATTGGGGTTCAGGGACAGTGAAGGCAAAATAGACTGTAAACGGGTAGAAATAACCAGGAAGAGGCTAATTGATTGAGGGCTACAATCAAGGTGTGAGCGAAATTTCATCTTTCAACACATAGGGATAATACTTTATGGCTAGGTGGCGTGAGCCGCCGTCCAATCTAAAGGGCACAGCCATATCCATTCATCCATCCATCCATCCATCCATCCATCCATCCATCCATCCATCCATCCATCCGTCCGTCCGTCCGTCCGTCCGTCCGTCCGTCCGTCCATCCATCCATCCATCCATCCATCCGTCCGTCCGTCCGTCCGTCCATCTATTTACCAATCCGTTCGTCCATCCGTCCGTCCGTCCGTCCATCCATCCATCCATCCATCCATCCGTCCGTCCATCCATCCATCCGTCCGTCCATACATCCATCCGTCCATACATACATCCATCCACATCTATCCGCTCATCCATCCATCCACCCATTCATCCACATCCATCCACATCTATCCGTTCGTCTATTCATCCACCCATTCATCCACATCCATCCACATCTATCCGTTCGTCTATTCATCCATCAATGAACTGGACTAAATCCAGCAAAACTTGCTCAAACAAAGCTCTGTTGGCACAGATCTACTTTCGACTTCAATCAGGAACAGCAGTAAGAAATTAATAATAATAGTCATTTGTTTTTACTGTTTCAAAGGTAAGTTGAGAGCATAGAAAACGGGGGGAAGTAAAAAGAAGAAAAAAAGGGTGAAGGAACACCTTTTTAGTTTTTACTTTTTTTTTCTTTTTGCTTCATCTTTCCCTTCTGTCTCCTGCCCTCCTGTCTCAACAAGCTGTAAGAAGACACGGAAAATGTGTAAATGTTAGGGATTTTTAGCTTGTATGTATACTTCTTTACGTTAACGTGTTACCGGATACCGGTTTGCGTTTACCGTCTTACCGGAACGCATATCTTTCAGCGTTTTAGCTCATCATACGTAAATGTTACGTACATACCTGAGCGCGTATACCTTTGCGTTTTCGCAAATCATAAATGTCGATGCTAACTGCATATAAACTGCATTTGGCTTAGGTAGGATTGAATCACTGTTGTGGCAAAACCACGAGATGTTATTTTATCGCCTACAGATTACTCGTATGCGCGAAAAGGTGAAAAATACAAGGCTACTGCAACAATGGTATCGACACCTTGTGACACTTTGTGCAACCACAGTCATGGACATGTTGGATAACGGGTAATGTTTTTGAGGTGAAAATTATTGAAAAGGTAACTCATTTGTAATAACGCCGCTGCGTGGTTTTTGCATCAGGCGTACAATGCACGATGTTTCTGCAGTAACAATGCTGTGATTACCTGGTTCACTATGGATGGATGGATGGATATGGCTGTACCCTTTAGATTGGGTGGTGGCTAGCGTCACCAAGCCGTAATACTTAATGAACCAAAAACTAGATTTATTTTCTTTCCCCTTTAAATAGTGAGGTTGAGGATTCGTACTTTGCAGTGAAGGGTTTAATTTTCACTCTTGCTTTGGCTTTAGCCACCAATGAGATAACCTCCTTTTAGTTAATTCTACCCGCTTAAAGCCTATTTTAATGTCCCTAAACCCCAGTGCTTTGAAAAATTCTGCGCCATCATCCTGAACTATAGGGTGAAGCCCTTTACAGAACATTATCAAGTGTTCGGCAGTTTCTTCTTCCTCTCCACACGCACTGCATACTGTGTCTACCCCTTCGTATTTGGCCCGATATGTCTTGGTTCGTAATACTCCCGTCCTGGCCTCAAACAGTAGAGAACTACCCCGAGTATTATCATAGATCCTTTCCTTGGCAGTTTCTTGCTTAAAAGTTCGATAGATCTCTAGTGCGGACTTCTTAATCTTGTCAATGCTCCACATATCGGTCTCAGCTTCCTTCACCTTCTTCTTAACCGATAATTCTTTTTGGTTTGGCCACCTGCTGTTTTCTAAGTATTTACCAGTCAATTTCCTGGTTCGCTTCCTCCATTTTGTATAGACATTCTTCATGCACAAGTAGCTGAAAACCTTCCTAGCCCAACGCTCTTCCCCCATTTCTCTCAATCGCTTCTCAAATTTTATCTTGCTGCTAGCTTCCCTGCCCTCAAATGATGTCCATCCCATATCCCCTCGTACTCCCTGATTTGGTGTATTCCTGTGAGCTCCTAAGGCAAGCCTACCTATTCCACGTTGCCTAATTTCTAATCTTGCTTAAACTTCTGATCTCATTGCCAAGACTGCATTGCCGAACGTTAGACCAGGAACCATGGCCCCTTTCCATATTCCTCTCAGAACATCATACCTATTGTAATTCCACAGTGCACTGTTTTTCATTACCGCTGCATTCCTGTTACCTTTAGGCGTCACGTATATTTCCTGTTCCCTTAGGTACTCGGCCCCATTGCTTATCCATATGCCCAGATATTTGTATTTATCTGTTATCTCTAGCGTGACATCCTGTATTCTAAGCTCACTACCTTCATTGTCATTAAAAATCATGACTGCTGATTTTTCCTTGCTGAATCTAAAATCTAACCTATCTCCCTCATTACCGCAGATGTTATCCAATCACTGCAAATCTTCCTTGTTGTCGGCCATTAGCACTATATCATCTGTGTACATTAATGCTGGTAGTGCCTGATCAATGAGTTTTCCTTGTTTGACTAAAGAGTGATTGAAGCCAAGTCCACTTCCCTCTAATTTGGCCTCTAATCCTTGTAGGTACATCATGAATAACAGGGGTGTCAGTGGACCCCCCTGCCTAAGTCCCCGTTTCACCTCTGTTGGCTTAGATACCTGTTTTTCCCACTTTATAACTATCTTGTTACTTTTATAGATTTCCTTTAAAAGATTAGTCTTCCATCTTCCACACCCAGTGTGTCCAGTATTCCCCACCATTCCTCCTGAACCACGCTATCGTACGCTTCCTTGATATCCAAAAAATGCTAGCAACAGGGGCCTGTCTTCCTTCTCTGCTATTTCGATGCACTGTGTCAGTGAGAACAGATTGTCTTCCACCCTCCTGTGTTTCCGAAACCCATTCTGCAGTTGCCCAGCACCCCCTCATCCTCTATCCATGCCTGCAGTCTTTTTTTTTATAATCTGCATCGCCAGCCTGTAGACCACTGATGTCACTGTTATAGGACGGTAGTTGTTTATGTCAGCTTTGTCCCCCTTTCCTTAATAGATAATGCTCATCCTGCGAAGTTTTCATCCATCTGGAACTTCACCATCGATTATTCTTTTGCTCACTGCCTCTCTCAAAGCTTGCTTAGACTTCGGACCCAATGTCTTTATCAGCATAATTGGAATGCCATCTGGGCCTGTTGATGTACTACTTGGAACCCTCTTCTCAGCCCTTTGCCACTCTCGTTGTGAAAATGGAGCCATTGCTACACTTGATCCATCCTTGTCTATTGTGGTGCATAAGGCACTGCTTTGTTGAAGTTTTTCTGTCACCCTTGTTCTTATATATTCAATAGCTTCGTCCCCTTCTAGCCTAGCACCTTGAGCTGTAGTTATAAACCTCTGCTCTAGGTTTGTTTCATTTCTTAGGGAGTTTAGATGGTTCCGAAATTTCGCAGCTGCCTTTCTATCTTTTGTATGTACTTCTGCCAGCCATTGAGCTCCCTTTCTTCTAATCTTTTCATTGATCAGAAGGGATGCATCCCTTCTACAGCTTAGAAAGAGTTCCCATTTTCTTTCAACATCATCTGTCGGTTCACTCCGCTGCTTAGCATGTCTGTGTTCCCTAGAGTCTTCCTGACGTTTTGCCATGGCTCTTTTAAGTTCCTCATCCCACCAACTCTTGGGTTTGTGTCTTGTTTTCCGGGGTGACTTGTCACGTGCCTTAGCAAGCTCTAGCTCAAACAGTCTAATTAGATTCGTGTATGTCCGTACTGTTTTATTATCCTCAGTGATTAGTTTCTAAATTCGTTTAGTGGCTATTTCAATTTGCCTTTCCTGTAGTTGCTCATCTTGCCTCCTTCCTACTTTCACTGCTCTTCCGAAACTTAGCCTGACACGTTTGTGATCACTACCCAGACTTCTGGAGCCACCTTCGTCTATGTGCATTCCCCTGAGCTTATCATACATCCTATGTGACATCAATGCATAATCTATCGTCGACTGCAGCCTTCCTACCTCCCATGTTATTTGCCTTTCACACTTCTCGGTACTGTTACAAATGATCAAATCAAGCCTTTCACACATATCCATGATCATTTTGTCTGTTGAGTCAGTATACCCGTCTATATCTTCTATGTGCACATTCATATCTCCTAGTATGTTTATCTCGCATTCTCCTTCTAACTCCGGAATGTCCTGTGATATGCAGTCTACCGTTGCCTGGTTTTCCTCTTTGGCCTTTGTTCTCATCCACAAGTGCACGAAACTAAGGAGTGTCATTGGCCCTGCCACTTTCCCTTTTAGCCATAAATGTTCCTTGCACTCCTGCTTGACCCTTTGCCAGTCTGTACTTTTATGAATGAATGCCCCAATACCGCCCCCTTTCTGATGCCTTCTGTTATAATACAATATTCCCGCGCGTAGTCCGGATTGTTGGGAGGTTGTTCCATGTCCCTGAGATGTGTTTCTACAAAACCGCATACCATAGGCCTCTCCTCCCTTAGCTGTTCTCCTATCTCTTCCCACTTCAGCCTGTTCCTACCACCCTGCATGTTAATATACCCTATGTCTGCATTGGCTCGGCGCTCGTGGCTACGTCTATTTCTGCCCTGGACTCTACCTATCTTAGATACTGGTGCCACTTCGGAATCGTATCTGTCCATACCACCTGTCAAAGAGTCTCCCTCGTTACTAGCTGTCTGGCACCCTGAAGGGCCCGCTTGCCCCCTAAAAACCTACTGCGCGTCCTGCAAGTCGCCAACCCACCTCATGACCTAGCCGCCCATAAAAGTGAATTCTGTCTCGTTGAAAACCACCCCACCTATGCCCCACCTATGCTGATACCATCGGCATCTCCTCCCTTAGCTGTTCTTCTATCTCTTCCCACTTCAGCCTGTTCCTACCACCCAGCATGTTAATATAGCCCATTTCCGACTTGTTATTTAATATACCACATGTCTGAGTTGCAATCTTGTTTAGCGCCCGGTGATCTACGCAGAACTGCACAGAACCGTATCTTTCCCGAACTAAGTCGACAGGTGATGACGAAGGGCTAGCAGAGGGGCGTATTATGTTCCGTCTTAACATGTCGTCAACGTTTACTTCAATAGACAAAAGTGGCGATGTGGGCTTGTTGGTGAAACATTTTAAAGAAATTTTTTGTAGCGGCTTGGAGGTCGAAAATAAACATGTTGCTAGTAGCGTTCTGTCTTCTCAGTCTATTCTTTCCTGTGTTCGTTTTTTCGCCTCGCGCTACATAAAATTTCTTTACTTGAATGACCTTCCGCTTGGCTTCAGATACGCGATATTGCCGTCGACGAACGATAGACGTACCGTCAGTCTCCATCCGGGGCACGCGTGGGATGCACGTCTGTCCCAATACGAGAAAATAGACGTCAAAGAAGCTTCGTGCTTAGTCAGCAAGGCAAAAAGCTGTTGGGTCTACGAAGGGTTCAGGTCAGAGACGATGGTAGTTTTCAGGGTGGGGATGGATGGGGAACGCTCAACAGGGGAGTCTTTTGGGGAAGCGTCTCGAAGAGTTGCCACAGAGAAAGGCTGCGGTGTAGCGACGCAAGCCAACGTTAAGCCCTTCGGAACCAGAATGTTTTTCGGGCGTTGGGTTTGTTGCGTAAACGAATGCGAAGCCATCGTCGAAACGGACCAGGCCTGATGCAAAGACTATTTATCTGGTGACACAGCGTACGGAGGGTTGTACAAGTGCATCACCGTGGTCAACGACATCAGAAAGAAGTCTAACAATTCGCTGACTGTGCGGAGGTGGCTCAGAGTCCTCTCCCAGCATAAAAACGAGGTGGTGCGCTACCAGTCATAGCCGCCAACTCCTCCTTAACGACGTCATGTAAACTTGTACTTGGGGTATCAGAAGGTAACTGACGTGTTGGAAAACCGAGCGACTGCATTTCTTCTCGTATCATTGCGCGGATCATGGCTCGTAAAGGGGTTTCGGCAGTAGGGTTGTGAGGGATGGCTGCAGGAGAGTTGTCCAGCTGCAGCCGTGCAGATTTTAGCTCGTCCAGGCGCTCACACATAGCTACAATGTCAGCAAGGGTAGTTTGGTCCTTTACGACCAAAGCATTGAAGGCAACAGGCCCAATGCCTTTGAGCAGATGGCGCACTTTGTCTGTCTCGGTCATGGATGCGTTGACAAGTCGACAGACAGAGAGAGAGAGAGAACAACCTCGAGATACGAGGTATAAGACTCGCCTAACTGTTGTTTGCGACCATCAAGTGTTCTCTTCGCCAGGCTGGCTCGAACTGTCGGAGTAGTTAAAGACGTTCCAGTTGGGAAAGTCGTTCTGGTGATTAAAAAACCACGTCTTCGCCATGCCGGGAAGATAGAAGAAAACGTGGCGGAACTTGTGCCGCTTGTCCCAACGGTTCGCTGCACTCACTATGTCATACTGCTGTAGCCAGTCGCCCACGTCCTCATTGCGGAGTCTAGAAAAGAGAGGGGGCTCACGAGGGGGTCTGCTGACGATGCAAGAGTGAGTAGCTGCGGCAGTCGTAGCGAGAGGGGTAAATGCAGAAGCGCCTGAGCTTCCATCCCGCGGCATGCTAGTAAACACGTGCCCCCCCTTCCCCCGCCCCACACACTTTATATATATATATATATATATATATATATATATATATATATATATATATATATATATATATATATATATATATATATATATATATAGTAGAGAAGCCGCCCCCCTTCCCTCGCCCCACACACTTTATATTTATATATATATATATAGTAGAGAAGCCGCCGAACACTGAAATGGGTCGAACTCTCAAGTTCTTTCTAATGGGTCTACCCAAAAAGAACGCCGCTGGCGCGGGGAGTCCGTGCTTGGCCGTTACTGTCGCCATTGTGTTCACTCGCTCTGTGCCGGCTTATAAACGCCATAACGAATTGGTGGAGAGTGCTACGGTCTCCTTCGATGCCCTTGGAACTACGCTCACGTACCCTGCAATATACCATGTCCCACGACGCCTCTCAGCAAACGCCTCCTCCCATGCCACCCCTTTGTCCCGGCGTCCCCAGGATCCGCGATCCACCCATCTTCACGGGCGCCGATGGCACTGACGTGGAGGACTGGCTCGCCATTTACGAGCGCGTGAGCGTCCCCAACAAATAGGACGAGGACGGCAAGTTGACAAACTTGGTGTTCTACCTTGCGGGCGTCGCAAGTTTGTGGTACACTAACCACGCTTCTGAGTTCGCAACCTGGTCCGATTTTAAGACCGTTATCGCCAATGTTTTGGCCGCCCTGCCGTTCGTAAGCTGCAAGCCGAGCAGCGCTTACGCGAACGTGCTCAGCAGGCCGGTGAATCATTCACCAGTTACATTGAAGATGTCCTGGACCTGTGCAAGGAATCCAACGACAGCATGTCCGAATCAGACAAGATCCGGAACGTCATGAAGGGCATTGACGATGATGCCTTCACGATGCTGCTTGCCAAAAACCCAGGCACAGTAGCTGAGGTCATCACACTGTGCCAGAGCTACGAGGAGCTCCGCTGGCAGCGTTCGATGACCCATCGCTCCACATCACGAGATGCAGGGCTTGCTGGCTTGGAGGCGAGATGTGATCAGGTGGCGCTGCTGGCAGACCTCAAGTCCTTCGTACGTGAGAAAATCGCGCGCCAGTTCTCTTTCCTCCCCTTTGCCCACCCACCGGCTGTTCAACAATCGGCAACTACCATTCTTCCACCCATCCGCCGGCCGATTGAGCAGGAAATAGCGGAGGTCATGCCTGCGTACCACCCACAACAACTTCCGGCCCCTGCGCGCCCAACTTACGCCCAAGTGGTCGCAAGGCCGCCTTCGGTCGGTCAAGCGCCTGCACCACTGACTTACGCCGAAGCTGCCGCACGACCTCCGTCCTTTGCAGTGGTTACGCCGGCTGCGCATGTTGGCGCGACACCTCAGCCTCATTTTCAGTCCACCATGCAGCCTTTCCAGCCACCGTTCCGGGCGAGACCCACCCCGGCAAACCGGTGGCGCACACCCGACAACCGGCCCATCTGCTTTGCTTGCGGTTACGCCGCTCACGTAGCCCGTTATTGCTCTCGACTACAGCCGGCTCCCATTTCTCCTCCTGTTGCTGGCCACCTTATCCGTTCGTATAACAACAGACTGCCGTCTGTGCCACTGTCGTCTCGCCCAGGTCCGTCTGCTCGAAGGTCGCCGTCTCCACGACGTCGGTCTCTGTCCCCCATGCGGCCATGTTCGGCTGCTCATGAGCGGGAAAACTAGTCGTCGCAGTCCCAGAGGCAAGGACTGCGACGCTGTCGCATTGTGAAAGTCCTCAGAGCCGCGCATCTAATGTCATTGACGTGCTTGTGGACGGTGTTCATGCATCTACTCTTATTGACACTGGAGCTGCGGTATCAGTTATGAGCGAAAACCTTTGCCGCTTGCTTCGAAAAGTGACGACGCCTATTTCTGGGTTGTCCCTTTGTATCGCTAGCTCACATCGTATTCATCCTACAGCAGGCTGTACAGCTCGCGTTGTTGTTGAGGATGTTCTGTATGTCTCCCAATTCATCATCATTCCTGCATGATCTCATGACGTCATCCTGGGAAGGGATTTTCTCTCCCGCAACGACGCCGTCATTCATTGTGCCGCCGCCGAAATTGAACTCTCGCCCTTCTCGCATTTGACGCCAGAAGACGGTTCCTCGACACTGAGCAAGATTCTCGTGAAAGACGATACTATAGTGCCTCCAAGCTCGACGATGGGTGTATCGGTCTACTGCACCGGTCTCTCCGACACAAGTGCACTCGTTTCGCCATTCGACCGTGCTTCCAGAAGGAAAGGGTTGCTAGTACCTTTCGCGACCGTGCAAATCACCCAGGGCAACGCCGCTACTTTCGTGACCAACCCATCCCCGTACACTGTTGCCTTGGTACGAGGGGAATGTCTCGGCAGAGTGGAACCAGTCAACGACGCACAAGTCCTGGACGTACCCGAAGACTCGCGTTGTCCCGATTCGCGTACCATCAGTGCTGTTTCTACTTCTGACCCATCATCTCCTGATGTATTTGGTCCATACATTGATGACAACCTTACGTCAGTGCAGCTTTCCCAGCTTCTAGACCTGTTGCAAGAATACCGTTCTTCTTTCGATGTCGAGCGAAGTTCTCTCGGTCGCGCGTCCACTGTTACGCATCGTATCGACACTTGTGCCTATCCACCATTACGGCAACGTCCATACCGCGTGTTTCCTGCCGAACGCCGGGAAATTAACGAGCAGGTAGACGATATGCTCCGACGTGACGTCATTCGACCCTCGGACAGTCCATGGGCGTCTCCTGTTGTTCTTGTTGCGAAGAAAGACGGTTCTGTGCGGTTCTGTGTGGACTACAGACGGCTGAATAAGATCACTCGCAAGGATGTCTACCCACTGCCGCGCATCGACGACGCAACTGACAGCCTTCACGGAGCCGAATGTTTTTCTTCTCTCGATCTGCGCTCAGGGTACTGGCAAGTACCCCTGGCTGATGACGCTCGACCGAAGACTGCCTTCATCACACCCGACGGCTTGTACGAATTCAACGTCATGCCGTTTGGTCTGTGTAATGCACCTGCGACATTAGAGCGCATGATGGACACCGTTCTGCGCAACTTGAAATGACACATGTGCTTGTGTTATCTCGATGACGTTGTTGTCTTCGCTCCAGATTTCTCTACGCATCTCCAACGTCTAAAAAAAGTTTTCGCACGTGTGAGCAATGCCGGCTTGCAACTAAATCTGAAAAAGTGCCGCTTTGCAGCACGCCAACTCACCATCCTAGGGTACGTCGTGTCCAAGGATGGCATTCCTCCTGACCCAGCCAAGCTTCGGGCCGTGGCCGAATTCCCAAAAGCTGCGTCCGTCAAAGAACTGCGTAGTTTCGTGGGCCTGTGCTCATACTTCCGACGCTTCATACGAAACTTTTCCACGATTATATCACCGCTGACGAAGCTCCTTGGAAGTAACAGGCCCCTCAATTCGTGGTCGTCAGAGTGCGACAACGCGTTCTTGAAGCTCCGCCATTTGTTGACGTCTCCTCCCATTCTCCGCCACTACGACCCTACGGCCCCAACGGAGGTGCACACGGACGCCAGTGGTGTAGGCCTCGGCGCTGTCCTGGCGCAGCGCAAAACCGGGTTCCCCGATTATGTCGTGGCATATGCAAGCCATACGCTCACGAGAGCCTAGTCAAACTACACCGTCACGGAAAAAGAGTGCCTGGCAATCGTCTGGGCCCTTACAAAGTTTCGACCTTATTTGTATGGTCGCCCATTCGATGTCGTCACCGACCATCATGCACTATGCTGGCTGTCATCATTGAAGGATCCCTCAGGCCGCCTCGCCCGTTGGGCTCTTCGCTTACAAGACTACGACATCCGCTTGCTCTACCGCAACGGACGCCAGCATGCTGACGCCGACGCCCTCTCGCGCTCCCCTCTGCCTGAAGCTGACGTGCTCTGCTCAATGTCCTCGGTTGCTGTTCCTGCCATTGATGTTTACATCATCGCTACCGAACAGTGAACAGCGAATCGCCCAACTGATCGACTTGCTCTCTGATCCGTCCGCAACGCCATCCACGCGTGCCTTGCGTCGTCGAGCTCACCATTTCGCCATTCGTGACGGTCTCCTACACCGACGCAATTACGACGCCGATGGCCGGCAGTGGCTACTCGTAATACCCCGCAGTCTGCGGTCGGAGATATGTGAATCCTTTCATTCTGATCCACAGTGCGCGCACTCTGGGGTATTCAAAACCTACCATCGCATTAGACAACGCTACTTCTGGTGCGGGATGTACCGCTACGTCCAGCAGTTCGTTCGCTCCTGTCTCGCTTGCCAACGCCGCAAACCGTCCGCACACATGTCACCAGCCGGTCTGCAACCGTTACCTTGCCCTGACCGTCCGTTTGGACGCATAGGTATCGATTTGTATGGACCACTGACGTCCACTGGCAACCGCGGGGCCATCGTCGCCGTAGATCATTTAACGTGATACGCCGAAACCGCCGCTCTCCCTGCGGGTACTGCGCGTGATGTTGCGTCCTTCCTACTGCATCGATTCATACTGCGCCACGGTCCACCCCAGGAGCTTCTCAGCGATCGAGGTCGTGTCTTCTTGTCAGAAGTGGTCGACGCCATTCTCACTGAGTGCCCTTCTGTTCTCCGCAAAACTATTCTTACCACCCGCCGACGAATGGTCTGACCGAACGCTTTAACCGCACCCTCGGCGACATGCTGTCGATGTACGTCGCCGCCAACCACACCAATTGGGATACTGTACTGCCCTTCGTCACCTACGCCTACAACACCGCCCCTCAGAGCACGACCGGTTTTTCACCTTTCTTCTTGCTGTACGGAAGGCACCCGGCACACACCATCGACACGATACTCCCGTACACGCCGGATCCATCTGAGTGTGCACCTATTTCCGAAACCGCCAGGCTTGCTGAAGAGTGTCGCGAGCTTGCCAAGACTTTTACGACGCATGAGCAAGAGCGGCAGAAGAGTATTCGTGATGGCTCCGCCACTTCTGAGCCCACGTTCCTTCCTGGTTCCCTTGTATGGCTCTCAATCCCGACCTCTGTAGCTGGCCTTTCTTCCAAACTACTCCCGAAATATGAAGGTCCCTACTGTGTGATCGAGCGCACATCTCCAGTCAACTATCTTATCGAGCCAATTGAACAATCTTCGGACATGCGCCGCCGCGGGCGCGACATGGTCAACGTGGAGCGCCTGAAGGCTTACTATGACCCGCTCGTAGTGACAAGCTGTTAGGTCACCAGGCGGCTCCCTGGGGTAATTGTAGAGAAGCTGCCGAACACTGAAATGGGTCGAACTGTCAAGTGCTTTCTAGTGGGTCTACCCAAAAAGAACGCCGCTCGCGCGGAGAGTCCGTGCTTGGCCGTTACTGTCGCCATTGTGTTTACTCGCTCTGTGCCGGCTAACAAACGCCATAACAATATATATATGTGAAAAAGAAGGTGTCCTTGGATCCAGTGAAAAAATACCAAGAAGTGGAGGACGGGCAAAACGAAACTTTATATATATATATATATATATATATATATATATATATATATATATATATATATATATATATATATATATATATATATATATATATATATAAAATAAGGGAAAGAAGTGTATACCTAAGGGCTCGTTTTCCCGTGTTTTAACACAATATTAATGAGATATAACAGACAGTAATGCCAAGGAATGTACAGGGGAAGTTATTAGAACCAATGGAATGTAAATAAGAAGAAAGAAAAGTGGATGAAAAAATAACCAGCCGTGAGCAGGAATCGAACCTACGACCTTCGAATAACGCGTTCGATGCTCTAACCACTGAGCTACCACAGCGGCCTTCCCTCCATCCACTTTTTTGGGTTTATATGGGAATTTAGAAGTAGGAGTGACAGTCAGCGCCATCTATAAGCCAAACAACGAGTGTGAAAACACTATATATATATATATATATATATATATATATATATATATATATATATATATATATATATATATATATATATATATATATATATATATATATATATATATATATATATAAAACAGACGACAATAATGCCAAGGAATGTATAGGTGACGTTATTAGAACCAATGTAAAGTAAATAAGAAGAAAGAAAAGTGGGTGAAAAGATAACTTGCCGTAGGTACGAACCGAACCTGCGACCTTCAAATAACGTGTTCGATGCTCTAACACATAGCTACCACGGCGACTATCCTCCCAGCCAGTTTTTGTTGGGTATATATGTGAATTTAAATGTGGGAGTATCAGTCAGCGCCATCTGTAGCCATGGCGGCGAGTGTGGCACACTGTTTTACGAGCCCGTGTGGCGTCACGTAGCACGTGAACTTATTACTAGCTGGCAGCTGACCAATAGACCCTCGTATACAACCTTAGGCTCAAAGTCTGCCACTACGAGACCCTCGTTAATGAATATGGGAAAGAAGTGTATACTTAAGGGCTCGTTTTTCCGTGTTTCGACACAATATTCATGAAATCTAACAGAGCTTAATGTTAAGGAAAGTATAGGAAAAGTTATTAGACCGAATAGTAACGTAATCGTCAAGAAAGAAGAGTGGGTGAAAAGATAACTTGCCGTGGGCAGGAACCGAACCTGCGACCTTCGAATAACGCAGGTTTGGTTCCACAACACACACACACACACACACACACACACACACACACACACACACACACACACACACACACACACACACACACACACACACACATACACACACACACGCACGCACGCACGCACGCACGCACGCACGCACACGCACACGCACACACACACACACACACACACACACACACACACACACACACACACACACACACACACACACACACACACACAGTATGAGCGTTCAATATAAAGAGTCACATCCGATGTATTCCGGTGTGAGACAGCCGCGACATGATTAAAACACATTTCCCTGACGCGAAAAAAGTTCAAAACTGGCCACTGTTTTCTATACTCTAAATCGATAGCTCTACCTTCGCTGAAACATTCAAAAACAATTTTTGACTAAAATAATCTTATTTTGCTACTATTGCAGACGGCATCAGAAATGCCCCTCCAGATAATTTCTTAATTTTAATAAATGACAATTCTAATTATTACAGTCGCATTGTAGTGCGCGCTCATCGTAATACTTCTAGCAAAGTGGGCCCTTACAGTTTGCATGGTTGCTGCTTGTTTTAAGGAAAGATTATTTTCACCTCCTTTGTGAAACAATTTTCGGGATAAGTTGGCATTGTTTATTTTTTATTTGTACTGACTGCTCTGTTTTGATATTTGTCGTTGTGAACATCTTTCAAAGTAGTTATTTTATGGGCGTGTATTTTTTCAAGATGAACAGCTTCAAGCACAAAATAAAAAAGCTCACTACAACGTGACAAAACGAATACGCAATAAAAGGCGCAGGCATTACGCCATCTAAGCCAACTGCGTTTTCAAAGAAAGAAGGGAAGGCCGACCAGTTTACTCAACTTAAAGGTCCCTGCAAACGTTTGGAGGCCACGGAAGGCGATGCAGGTGTTGGTAGTGGTTAGAAGAAAAAGAAGCCACCTAATATCTGCAGCACGGTGGGGAGCAAGGCGCAATGCCTATGCAAATGCAAGCGTCACCACGAGCGTCTCAGGCTTGAAGTAATTTACTTTTCCCCTCTCCTGTTCACAGGCCAGCGTTTTTGTATTGCCCAGGTCAACACTACATCTCAGCACTTTTCACACTCCCATCTTTCGCAAAAAAAAAAAAAAGAAGAAAAAGCTGTAGTCACAGCCACGACAGCACCACTGAAAAGAGAAAAAAAAGTGCAGTAGCAATATAGTAGTCTCTGCCATCGGCAACACCAAAAATACGGCTAGTTTTTCGAAAGCGTGCCACCTCTTTTCTTTTTCCCTTTCTAGAATGTCTCCTTCGTCTTGGAATGTTTAGCTGGGCTGTCATATAGGTTAACTTCACTACCCTTCCCCACCCTCTCTTCCACAGAAACGAGGAGCACGGCACGGCTAATCCTGCCTAACAACTCCTCTTTTTTTTTTTGCATTCCTCGTCCGCGCGCTATTGTCAGTTTATTTGGCCCTCTTCTTTTTTTCCTGAAAGCACCACCTCGCTTGAAGAGTGCAGTATACGTCTAGAATAATATCTCAGATACCACTTATCCAACCAAAATCACTTTTTCACCAGTATGAGTGCGTGTATGCGTTCTAAACATCTGCACCAAACACATTGCCCTACTTCAATTCACTACATTTACGAAGAATTGACACTGATTTTAGTTATTGAATATTTACTAGTTCAGCCTACATGTTCTACCAAAATGATTTTTACGCAGTGGTAGACTTCAACCTGGCGCTTATTAATATAGAAAAGGAATAAATGTTACCGTTTATGTGTACTGACAAGACCAAGAATATCTTAACCAATTAGGGTTACCTATAAAAATCATTAAGTTTTATAAAATCAACCTGAAACAATCTTATTTTTATTGTGGCATATCTAATCAGTGTTCCAAATATTCGAGTGACTTGATTCCATTCACCGAAGTTATTATGGCGTAAATGTAGCGTAGAAAAGGATGAGAACAATGAAGTGAACAACCACAAGCGCTTGTGGTGTTTACTTTTTTTACGCCGCCATTTTTTTTCGCTGCATTTACTCCATAATCAATCAGTGCCAACTCGCTCACCTCATCGTTTTGCTTTACCAAAGTTGTGTTAAGAAAAATAAAAACAGGTTGTCCAAACTGCGCATCATCGAAATTTCCACTGACTTTTCACTGGCGGCTTGTAAAGTTAGCCTACATTGATCACATGTTTGGTTTATCACCCCAGAATTATCTAATCTAAGCATTACCTGACAAGAATAACACAAGTAAATAAAGGAGAGCTCACTCACCATTTTTTCGCCGCACCAGCTACGGACGGGTCCCTCAAAACTCGCGACTCGCGAGATCACAATCTGTCGTCCAGGAACCATCACACGATTACTGTTCGCACAACTCCTTTTTGTCGATGATAACTCCTTTTTGTCGATGTCAAGTTATGTTCACGCTTAGAGAATATTCCATCCGACTTTCGCAAAGCCAGAGTTGTCCCAATTTTTAAAAAGGAAGACTATCTTGCAGTTTCTAATTATGGACCAGTTTCTATTACAAGTACTTGTAGTAAATTATTAGAACACATTGTAGCAGGTTTTGTTCGCCAGTATTTGAGTGATCACAAGGTCCTCTCTCAACAACAGCATGGATTTCGAAAGGGGTTATCGACCATAACTCAGCTTGTGTCAGTTGTTCATGATATCTCTGAAGTATTTGACTCTTCCGGACAAGTTCGCATGCTATTTTTCGATTTCAGTAAAGCCTTCGATAGGGTGCCTCACGGAAAATTAATCTACAAGCTTGAGTGCATTGGTCTCCCTTCAAACATTATATCGTGGATCCAGGCATACCTATGGCACAGGCAACTGTTCGTAGAAATTAAGCAATGCTCGTCCGTTGCGCGCCATGTAACCTCGGGCGTGCCGCAAGGCAGTGCACTGGGACCACTCCTATTCCTGATTTATATAAGTGATGTCTCAGATAAACTCCCTTGTGACGTGTATGTAAATTTATTTGTGGATGACTGTGTCATATTTAAAAAAGTTACCTCGCAGAATGATCACCAAAGCTTGCAGCAATCAGTCACAGCACTTTCAGAGTGGTGTATACTTTGGGGAATGGAAATAAATGTACAAAAAACAGTTTTGATGTGAGTAACAAGAAAAAAGAACCTAGCATATTTTCTTACGTTCTTAACGACACCATAATAACCAAGGTTGACCAGTACGAATACTTAGGCGTCACGTTTAATAACAAACATACTTGGTCAGATCATATATCTCTTACATGCTCTTCGGCCTTGCGCGAATTGTGGTTTTCGAAAAGAAAGCTTAGCAAAGCCCCAACGAGTACAAAGCTTTTGGCATACAACGCAATTGTGGGCTCAAAACGTGAATATGCAGCGGTTGTATAGGATCCTCACACCAAAAAAGACATCATGAATTTGCAGCGGGTGGAGAGGAAGGCTGTTAGATTTATTTTTGGAAAATACAAAAGAGAACATTCCCCTTCACTTCTAATGCTTACCAATAAAATAAGTTCACTAGAACATCGCCGTAAACTTAGTCGCCTACAGTTCCTGGACAACATAAGAAAAGGGAAAATTGGCCTTCAGAAGCTTCACTTTTTAGCACCCCTAAACACGGTCGACTAGACACAGACACAGCTTTTCTCCCACGCCTATATTCGCCAAAACCGAATCTCACATGAACAGGTTTTTCTGCGCACCATGAGAGAATGGAACTCTTTACCTGTTCATGTCATACAATCGGAAAACTTTACAAAAGAATGGGAAGACCACTTCTCTTAATATTTAGTATAAATATGATCAGTGTTTGAACATTTCTTACAATTGTGTCGTGAATCCCATGCTGTGTGTAGTGCTCTGTTATTGTCATAAGATTTTTTTTCGTTGCTATCACTCGTGTGAATTGTTTTGCGAAGCAAGCGTCTTGCACTGTACGTTTTTCTTCTTGCATTGTTAGTCTTTTTGGGAATGCCTTGTCAATGTATTATTGTATTTGCACCACCTGCATGGGCCAGCATATTGGCCTGCAGTATCGATAAATAAATAAACAAACAAATAAATAAATAAATAAGTAAATAAATAAATAAATAAACTTCTTTGCTCCTTGTTGCTTGTGATATCGAGAAGATGTTCAGAATGATTCTCTTTTCTCCAACGCGGCCGAACGCTTTGCACAATCTTCTCGGCACTCTCGCCCACATAACGTGGTATTGTCAGAACAAGCCAACCGGAATTAACTCGCCGCAAATAGCCGGCAAAATTTCCGCAAGGGAGCAGTGGGAGACTTTGCTCGCCAGCGAGGAGCTGGGGGTGCAACTAGCGCTCCTTGACCAGGTGCAGCGAGCCGCTAAAGCTAGTGGAGCCTTGGAATAGGGGCCCCACCCACATGCTCTGCGTACCTTTTTTCTCTTGTTTCTTTTTGAAATGACTGTTTTCATATATATATAAATTCACATGGAATCACACCCACTATCCCAATGTCTTCTAAACAATCGCTTATGTTGGGCATATATATATATATATATATATATATATATATATATATATATAACTGGCTTGAGCGGATAAACGTGTGAAAACGTTTCGGCCGGGGTCCGGCCTTCGTACGTGCTGCTTATATACATGGGGGGTCCCCAACACGTGTCTATTTAATATCAAATGTCACATATATGACAGTGGCACACAAATCAACATGCGAAACAGCACGATGTGATAATGACAAGACTATATCACGAAATGATAGTATACGGTGAAGTCTGTGCAGCAAAAAAGGGCGTTTTTCACAGTCACGGAAAGGATCAACATAACAACGCGTATGATTATGTACCACGAATGCATTTGACAATATTGCGTTAAAACAACTCGATGAACTAACAAGAAACATAGGTAAACAACCAGCAACAATGCGCTAAAAGAATTAACAAAAAACAGGTGTAAAGCAACGAGAACAGCAATATAAAGAAAATATAGGTGAATTATGTGGCAATGGTGATTTGAAAAAAAAAAAACTCAGATAAAAGTGAGATACATGGCATTCATGAGAACGAAATATAACAGAATTGTATGTAACAGGCTGAAAACTGATGAAAGCGGCAGACATGTGATAGGGAATTTAGCCTTGTCCGTGACATAGTGATCCCGTTGCTGAACGTGTGCCCAGGAACGTGAGCTTTCCTGCGCTTTCGTTAATGCCGAATGACAGTGCTTTAAATTTGTAGATGAGAAATGATTCGCGTGCTTCCCGTTCGTGGTGAGACTTAAAACCAGATTCTAATATGGTTGCTGTTAGGTTATCGATTGAATGTCCTGTCGCATTCAGGTGCTTAGATAGGGGTAGGTTAGGAATACCGTACAGCCATACCGTACAGCCAGGCGCTCCGTTTTAAAAGGTTGTGCTCCGCACAATCTGACTTCAGGGATAATTGTGACAAGCTGAGTGATGCGTTAAGAAGACAAAAGTACCCGCCTCAGATAATTGACGATGCCATTAAACGTGCTAATGAAGTGGACAGGAGCGTGCTCCTCCACTCCAACAAGCCTGCTCAACAGCGACCATCTACAAACCTCATATTAACGTATTCCGCATCAGCACCAAACGTTAACCACATCCTACGAAGGCACCACAACATTCTTATGCAGAGCAACCGTCTCAAAAACATATTTTCGGAATCGCCACGTGTAGTCTATCGCCGGTCGAGAAACTTGCACAATATGCTGACTTCATCTGTACT
The DNA here is from genome assembly GCF_043290135.1 of Rhipicephalus microplus. NCBI lineage: Eukaryota > Metazoa > Arthropoda > Arachnida > Ixodida > Ixodidae > Rhipicephalus > Rhipicephalus microplus. Next base: position 279,906,739 of record NC_134702.1, on the reverse strand, counting down.
AACTCATCCTGCCTATTCAGGTTGCCACCCTTGTGGCAAACCACGTTGCAAGGTTTGCGTACACATGACCACCTCTATTTCAGCCCACAGTTCGGCGTCAAATTTCACAATGAAAATTAATGGTGATTACGATTGCGATACAAGTAACTGTGTGTACCTACTTGAGTGCTCTGTCTGTAAGCTTCAGTACTTAGGCCACACAGCGACACCATTCAGACTGCGGTTTAATAACCACAAGGCGCATGTCACAACTTTTCCTAACCTACCCCTATCTAAGCACCTGAATGCGACAGGACATTCACTCGATAACCGAACAGCAACCATATTAGAATCTGGTTTTAAGTCTCACCACGAACGGGAAGCACGCGAATCGTTTCTCATCTACAAATTTAAAGCACTGTCATTCGGCATTAACGAAAGCGCAGGAAAGCTCACGTTCCTGGGCGCACGCTCAGCAACGGGATCACTATGTCACGGACAAGGCTGAATTCCCTATCACATGTCTGCCGCTTTCATCAGTTTTCAGCCTGTTACATACAATTCTGTTATATTTCGTTGTCATGAATGCCATGTATCTCGCTTTTACCTGAGTTTTTTTTCTTCAAATCACCATTGCCACATAATTCACCCATGTTTTCTTTATATTGCTGTTCTCGTTGCTTTACACCTGTTTTTTGTTGATTCTTTTGGCGCATTGTTGCTGGTTGTTTACCTATGTTTCTTGTTAGTTCATCGAGTTGTTTTAACGCAATATTGTTAAATGCATTCGTGGTACATAATCACCCTTGTTATGTTGATCCTTTCCGTGACTGTGAAAAAAGCCCTTTTTTGCTGCGCAGACTTCACCGTATATTATCATTTCGTGATATAGTCTTGTCATCACATCGTGCTGTTTCGCATGTTGATTTGTGTGCCACTGTCATATATGTGACATTTGATATTAAATAGACACGTGTTGGGGGCCCCCAATGTATATAAGCAGCACGTTGACGTTTGCAATGTATTCCCTGATGAAGGCCGGACTCCGGCCGAAACGTAGGAGCAATAAACGTTTTCGCACGTTTGTCCGCTCAAGCCAATTTCTATTCATCACTGGATTCACAGAATACACTCGCTGGATATATATATATATATATATATATATATATATATATATATATATATATATATATATATATATATATATATATATATATATATATATATATGACGCATTCACAAGGTGATTCTAGGAGAAGCCGACGAAGAGGAAATGTGCGTGCATTAGAATAAACGCATGGAATCTGGACCACGACGTGTCTCCATTTTGTAGCGTCACACAAGTCGGCAGGATCGACCTCATCAACGTGCCATGGCTAAGCCAAAGCCTCCGCTCAACATCCAGAAGTTCAAGGGAACACCAGAAGACGTCCCCATCGACAAGTGGCTTCTTCTTTTCGACATGAAGGCAGCCGATGCATCATGGACTCACCGCGATCGGGTCACTCACTTCAATGAATACATTGAAGGGGAAGCGTTTAAGTGGTACCTGACAGAAATTTTCGGCAACGGCGAGACAACTTGGGACAATATCAAGCGTGGCATGCAAGCCCGCTTTGCTTCGGCTGACGGAGATGCCTTCCGTCTCTTCATTCACTACCGACTGAAAGGAGGGCAGACCATCAAGGACTACTACGACGAGAAAAAGCGACTGGGTTCCTTGGCTGACCCGAAAGAGTGCCTCATCATTTCTGGGCTGACTGATGGTGTTCCTCCTGATGTGGAACTGGCGCTCGCCGGACTGTCTTTCAACTCGTCATTAGAGTGGCTCACCGCTGCTCAACGGGTCGAGACATCTTTAAAACGGGTGAGAAGAGTTTCCTTTACTCGTAACGCTAGTATCGCATCAAGAGCTCTACGTCTCTTCAGCAGATCGCAGCAACCGACAATAACTCTTCATCCGCGTGCCCCGCAAAACGAATGTAGATACTGCTCAGCTGCTGGTTTCCCACGACAGTTTCACTGACACAACGAATGTCCGCGTCGCGGCAATGTGTCCGCTATTGATACTGAACGGGGAAACGAGGAGGGCGACCCAGAGTTTCATTAATACAGTTCAGTGCTCTCATCAATGGAAAGCCGGTAAATGCAATTCTCGATACATTAGCAACAATTACTTGTATCAGCGAGGATGTGTGCAAACAGCTAAAGCTTCAGTTGATGAGAGACTCCAGCATCATGGTCCAGCAAGTTGCATCAAGCATTCGAACTTTGGGTCGCGTAAACATTCAGTTACAAATTGGGAACGTCATCAAAAAAGTTTATGCACATGTGCTGCGAGGCATGAGAACGCAATTAATTCTTGGCCTAGACAGCGCTGCATACTTCAATCTTTCTGTAAATCTGGAAAGCAAGTCAGTGACACAAGCACGTGAGAATATGAACCTTCTGCATCACAATGAAAAGAAAACCATTCAAGCCCCGCTGATGTGAACCCTGAATTCAGAAAACTTATCAGAGCATGAGTCTGTGGCGCTCGACTCTCTTTTAAGCAAGTATGACGAGATATTTTCGAAATCTCAGACAGATATTGCGTGCATCACTACTGAGAAACATAGGATCGCACTTATGCTGTCCCTGTTCGTCGATCACCATACCGATGTTCACAGGCAGACAAAGTGGAGATCAACAAACAGGTTAACGCTCTCCTCAAGCAAGCTGTTGTGAGGCCTTCATTATCGCCCTACGCCGCACCTGTCATTTTAGCAGAAAAGAAAAGTGAAGGACGCACTCGTCTATGTACTGACTACCGGAAACTCAATGCCATAACGGTACCCGACTTTCAACCAATTCCACGTATAGATGATATTCTTGACCACTTAGGAAAGGCGGAGTTTTTCACTACGTTGGACGTAACGTCGGGATACTGGCATGTGCAAATGCATCCTGACGATGTTCAGAAAACTGCATTTGTCACGCCTGATGGTCATTTTGAGTGGTTGGTAATGCCGTTTGGATTGAAGAACGCTCCAGCTACATTTGAAAGAGCCATGCAATCAATAATAGCGAAACATCAGCTCACCAATGTTATTAATTACTTTGACGATGTGGTCGTATACTCAGAGACATTTAAAGGTCATATATGACACCTTGAGGCGCTATTGAAAGCTCTCAAAACCGAGAACGTAAAACTCAAACGAAAAAAAGTGCCAATTTGCACGCTGCAGCATTGAATACCTGGGCCACAAAATTTCATAAGGAACAGTGACACCTAAGCAAAGTAATGTGGCTGCCATACTCAAATTTCCTGCACCAAAACGAGAAAAAGATCTTCAGCGTTTTCTGGGCACTGTATACACCTACCGTCAGTACATCCCCCACTTCAGCGATATCGCTCTTCCACTCACAAAACTACTCCACAAAGGCAGCAAGTGGGTGTGGACAGAAGCATGCGAGCAAGCCTTTTGTGAACTGAAGGAGCGGATAACTGAAGAACCGGTGCTTCGCATATACGACCCTTCGAGACCATGTACTGTGTACTGTGACGCATCTGGCGAAGGCATCGGTGCAGTGCTGAAACAACCTGATGACAAAGGCAAGGAACATCCTGTCGCTTACTACTCCCGCAAAGTACTTAAGCACGAGGTGGACTATGCTATTACAGAAAGAGAATGTCTTGTCATTGTAGATGCCATTGATAAATGGCATTGCTACCTTCATGGGAAGTCATTCACTGTTGTAACAGATCACTCTGCACTCCAGTGGCTGAAGAATGTTAAAAATCCTCAAGGTCGTCTCTTCCGGTGATCTTTGAAACTGTCAATGTATGATGTGAACATCAAACATCAAAAGGGCGTAAGTAATGTCGAAGCAGATGCGCTCTCCAGAGCCCCAATAGTTAATCTTCTATCACACGACGACCTTCAGCGATGCAAGAATGAGCGTCCAAAAGGAACGCACTCATTGGAAAATAACATCATCATCGTTAAAAGAAAAGGACTACGGAAAATATAGGTGCCCCATGAACTACGCCCAACCATTCTGAAGAATGCACTTCAACATTTTGGGCATGTCGGAGTGAAGAAGACGCTATCACTCCTGTCTCCGCAATATTATTGGCCGCATATGGTAACCGATGTTTCCACTTACATTCGGCATTGTGATACACGACAGAGATGCAAGAAGACGAAAACAAAAAGTTTGGGACGCTTGAATCACTGCCTCCAGCTGAAGAGCCCTTCGACCTCTTTGCAATAGACACCATAGGAGGATTTTCTGGATATGGCTCGTCAAAAAGGTTTATACACTTGGTTATTGATCATGCGACTCGCTACGTATGGGCGTTTGCTAATAAAAGTGAGAACAGCGACGCCTACATTCCATGCTTAAAAACGTTTTTTTTTCTTCTGGAAAACCACGGAAGCTCCTTTCAGACCGTGGAACAGGATTTACCGCAGGAAAATTCAAGCAGTTTTTAAAACATAATCGTGTACACCAACTATTCACCTCATCTCATCATCCACTATGCAACGGCATGAACGAGCGGACAAACCAGACTATCGTAACGAGACTTAAATGTAAGATCAATGACGAACCACCCACAGAAGTCTTGGACTAAGCTGCTTCCGGAGGTAATTGACGAATACAACAGAACACCCCACGAAGTGACCGGCTACGCACCTTCCTTCCTGATGTATGGAATTCCATCTTATCCTGCTGTACTGGAACAACGAGAAGAAACCGTCGAAGAAGCGCGAAAAACTGCAGTTACCAATTCTATCGCCTACCATAATAAGAACAAAGTCATTTATGATAGAAAATTTCTTCCGATTGAGTTCCAAGTCGGTGACTTTGTCCTTTACGAGACACCATGGCATCCCAACAACGGCAAACTGAGTTCTGTCATGGAAGTTCTGTCATGGACCCTAAAAGATTCTACGCAAGGTCTCAACAGTGAACTATGAGATCAACCGCTCCGTTCTACCCTTACGTAGAAACTCTGACATTGTGCATGTTAGCAAACTGCGGCGTTATTTTGAACCTTCTGAACTGAGACTTTCTCGAGGGGAGGGGGAAGTGTGACGCATTCACAAGGTGATTATAGGAGAAGCCGACGAAGAGGAAGTGCGCGTGCATTAGAATAAACGCATGGCATCTGGACCACGACGTGTCTCCATTTTGTAGCGTCACATATATATATATATATATATATATATATATATATATATATATATATATATGCCCAACATAAGCGATGGTTTAGAAGACATTGTGATAGTGGGTGTGATTCCGTGTGAACCAGGGTAATTTGTGTCGTAGGAAAAAAAAACAAAGATGCATGGCTACGTTCAGGAACGGTGTTCGCGGTAAACAGCAAGACCTCTCGCTTCGCACGTCTAGTTACAGTACATGGGTCATCATAGAGATTGGTGTCCGTAAAGAGCGTGGCTGCGCACCTTGTAACAAACCGTGGTGGAAAGTATATATTTGTGCACATGCAAACCTTGCAAAACGTCGCGAGCACGTCTTTGGACTTTAAAATAAAGATTCGTGGTAGAATAGACTGTGACACTCACAATGCCGTGTACATGTTAGAATGTAGTGCCTGTTGGAAGCAATATATTGGTCACACAGAAACTCCCTTCAGAATACGCTTTAATAACCACAAATCCCATGTAAATATTTTCCCTCATCTACCGCTATCACGACACGTTCGCATGCCAGGCCACTCTTTCGACCAAATGAAAGCAACCATTCTTGAATCTGGTTTCCGCTCAAGTCATGATCGCAAACTCCGGGAATCACACCTGATATTCAAGTTTATTACTTAGCAGATGGTATTAATGAGGATGCAGTCGCATTCGCGTGTCTTCCTTCTACTCAAGTTATCTTGGTCAACAGCTTTTCGTACCAAAACAATTGATTGATATGTGGGGTTTAACGTCCCAAAACCACCATATGATTATGAGAGACGCCGTAGTGGAGGGCTCCGGAAATTTCGACCACCTGGGGTTCTTTAACGTGCGCGCAAATCTGGTACCAAAACAATAGGGGATGACCAAGGGCTAGTTGATGGACAAATTATTTCTCGTTGGAGCATGTCAGGGACGTTTTCCTCGATGATTTTTCGCTCAGCGAGAGACACCTGGTACGGGCGGCGATGCACAATAGATGTTCCCTCGGTCTGAATGCGGTGCGCTGCAGTGATAGTTTGGCCCAACGTCGAGGAGCAAGTGTCGAAAGAATCCGCGTGTTTCGTTAACAAATCTAGCAACTGCTGCGCCTGCATAGCTGTTAGGTCATCTCTGATAAGTGCTGTGAAGGGAGAGGAAGAACCAGGCTTACTCTTAGAAGGGTCGTTGGTAGAGGCAGGTTTAAGTGGCGTGACGCTGACAGGCTCAGCATCCACAACACAGGCTACTGCAGTGCCCTCTGGCTGAACTTTCTCCGGTGTTAAATTCGTAGCACTGACGATCGCGGAGCCATGGTGAAAGCGTACGACACCTGATGCAAGGGCTACGCCTTTAGCGACGCATGTCGACGAAGGGGACACGAAGACGTCACCGTGGTCGATGTTCTTAGAGGTCAGGGTAACAATTCGCTCTTGATGTGGCGGTAGTTCTAGATCTTCGCGAGCGAACAGGCGTAGTGGCTTGTAAACGCCTTCGTCGAACATGGAGTCCGTATTAGTTAGGTGCAGAATTTGTTCACCACAACATATAGCGGCTGAAGAAGATAGGAAGTTTCACCCTAGAATTAGCTGGTGAGAGCACCGGGTGAGCACAGTGAACTGGATGCATTGCAGGATGTCATCGATAAAAACACGAGCAGTACAAAGAGCAAAAGGGCGGATGGTGTTCCCCTGGGCTTCAACTAGAGTGGGCCCATTATAAGGTGTCTTTACTTTTTTTAGGCGTTTACACAAATCACACCTAATCACAGAAACTGTAGCACAGGTGTCCACCAAAGCGTCCACGAGAACTCCATCCACCATAACAGAAACCATGTTGAACGGGCGTGCTGGAAGAATATCAGTCCTACTGTTACATGCCGTTTCTCCTCCGAAAACTGCATCATTTAGTTTTCCGACCGGTTGTCAGCGGTAAACAAGGCTGGCCGAAGAGAAGAGGAGGAGCGACGAAAGGGGAAGGTGGTCGGTGTCGTCTTGAACGGTAAGTGTTCCGTGTCTCAGTCGATGCGGGCGGAGATGGACACTGCTGCTGTCCAGATGAATAACGCCGGGCGTAAGAATCCCCACTGGGAAAGTCCCGTTCGCGCATGTCGTACCCTCGATGCTCGTCCTGCTGGCGCTTGCGGCAGAAGCGTGATATATGGCCACGATATCCACAGTAACGCCGCGTTCACACTGAGCATTCCGGACGCCGAAAGTGCTCCGAATCCGGTTCGGCGGTGGCGAGATCCGCCGAGAGGGCCCTCTCCGCGCCGATCGCTCTCGGACCGATTTTTGTGGCGTCTGCCGCCGAATCGGTCACGCAGACCAATAGGAGCGCTAGTCAAGGAATTTTGAAAAATGGCGGCCAAGCCCTACTCACTTGTTATGCTGCAGTGCACGTAACTGAATGTTGAAACCAACGGGAGTTTAACCTACTCTGTGCCTACTTCGCCTCCGTATTTCGTTAAAGAGGTGACCGAGCTTGCTGTTGGCGTGACCGAGCTTGTTGCGGTCTTGCAGAGCAAAACGAACCCACCAACGCCAGTGGCGTTGGTGGTTTTTCTGCTCTTCGTGCATTACAAGACAGCCACTTGCCAGCAAAGTAAGCAGTACTGTCTTTTCTTGCTTCTCGCGTACGAGAATCGTCGAAGTATTTACCACCGGATAGCGTAGTAGCGTTTGTGAGCCGCGACAATAACCGGGTGACAGCGCATCCATCCCGCGTTCGCCCTGTAGTAGATGGCATATTCGGCGGTGCGGGGCGCGTCCACTGCGAACAACGCTGCGTTTCGGTGGCAGGGGAATTTCGGTCGCTGTAGAAAGCGGATTGGATTGGATTGGATAAACTTTTATTTGGTCCTCCAAAACACAGATCACTGTGTTGCGGGCGGCTCCCACGTGGGGACTGAGATGCCAAGCTCCTCAGCCGCCTCGCGGGCTTGGTGGACAGCCCAGAGCTGATTTGCCAAGGATGAGCTGCGGATTGCCGCCTCCCATCTGGCAGAGGTGATGTTCGATATATGAGCGAATTTGGTGCACTGCCAGAGCATGTGTTCTATTGAAGCTATTTCCCCACAATGTGGACAAAGATTACTTGGGTATAGGTCAGGGTACATGATGTGTAACATTTTCAAAGTAGGGCACATCCGCGTTTGCAAAAGCCTTAATGTAAGTGCTTGGGGCCGGGTTAGATTTTTGTGAGGTGGAGGGAAAGTCCTTCTAGACAGGTAGAAATGTTTAGTGAGCTCGTTATATGTTGTAAGAATTTCCCGGTTATCCCCTTCACCGGTAGAACGCATTTGTAAGAATTTCCCGGTTATCCCCTTCAACGGTAGAACGCATCCACGGGGAGGCGCGATTGGAGAGTTCTCGCGCTGCCTCGTGTGCTGCTTCATTGAGATTGGGAGGGGAATTATTGATTTGCCCAAGGTGAGCTGGGAACCAACTCAGAAAATGATGCGTTATGTTCTTGCCTTGCAGTATTCTCAGCGTTTGTTCAGAGACCGTCCCCTAGGCGAACGCCCGTAGTGCTGCCATGGAATCACTGTAGACGACTTCAATGTTTTCCATCTTGAGTGCTAAGGCGATGGCCACCTGTTCCGCAATGATTGGGTCTTTCGTCCTGACCGTCACTGAGTTGATGACATGGCCAGCCCCATCGACCACCACTTCCACAAACGCTTTCCCATTGGCGTAGGAAGCCGCGTCAACAAATACGACCCCTCGTTCCTCGTTTGAGATTTGACGAAGTATAGTCCTGGCCCTCGCTACTCTTCTTCCGACGTGTTCTGGATGCATGTTTCTCGGTGTAGGAGATACCGTGATATTCTCCCTGATGTTGTCAGGGATATCATTGTAATTGCGTCTGATTGCTATTGAGTGTTGGCCCAGCTCCTGCAGGATCATTCTCCCCGACCTTGTAGTAGATAACCTTGCAAACTGTGCTCTCTCTTGGGCTTCTGCTATTTCTTCGAGCGTGTTGTGTATGCCAAGCTCAAGCAGACGCTCGGTGCTGGTATGTATGGGTAGGCCCAGGACCCTCTTGATAACTTTCCTGAGGAGCACATTCAGTGTCTCGGACTCTGCTCTTGACCAGTTGTGCATTGCTGCCTCGTATGTGATTGATATGTGGGGTTTAACGTCCCAAAACCACTATATGATTATGAGAGACGCCGTAGTGGAGGGCTCCGGAAATTTAGACCACCTGGGGTTCTTTAACGTGCACCCAAATCTGAGCACACGGGCCTACAACATTTCCGCCTCCATCGGAAATGCAGCCGCCGCAGCCGGGATTCGAACCCGCGCCCTGCGGGTCAGCAGCCGAGTACCTTAGCCACTAGACCACCGCGGCGGGGCGCCTCGTATGTGAAGTGACTTAGAAGAAACGCATGCATCAACCTGATGAGGTTGTCTTCTTTGATCCCATTTCTTTTGTTGGCCCCTCTGCGTATGAGGTGCACCGCACTGTCTGTTTTCCGAGTTAACTTGGCTATAGATTTGCTGTTGGTGCCGGTAGACTCTATCAGCATGCCCAGGACTTTGATGGAGTCGACCCTCTGGATGGAATCCCCTTGATTTGTACGGAGGTGGATGTCTATCTGGTTTAACGGCTTCCATCCCCTGGGTTTCGGTCCCCGGCGTGCAGTCCTATACAGTAAAAGTTCTGACTTACTCGAGGAGCACTTGAGCCCAGAAGGACGAAGGTACTCTTCTACGGTGTCAATCGCCTCTTGCAGGGCGCTCTCAATCTGCCCCTCGCTTCCACCTGTGCACCAGATGGTAATGCCATCTGCGTAGATGCTGTGCTTCAATCCTTCAATGCTCGATAATTTCTTTGACAGTCCAATCATGGCAATGTTGAACAGCATTGGTGAAATCACAGCCCCTTGCGGCGTGCCCCTTGCTTCTAGTTCGATTGCTGCGGTCTCGATATCTGCAATCTTCATCACGGCTTTCCGATCTGTAAGAAAGGACCATACGTAGTCATAAAAGGCTTTCCCCAGACCAAGCTTGGAAATTGCTTCGAGTATGAATGAGTGGTGGATGTTGTCAAACGCTTTTTCTAGATCTAGGCACAGAATGGCTCTCACGTCTCTCGTTTCGTTGTCGATGACCTGGTGTTTGATAAGCTTCAATGCATCTTGTGTGGATAGCCCTGCCCTGAATCCAACCATATTGTGTGTATATATGTCGTTATCTTCCAAGTACTTGTTTATCCTGTGCAGTATGGCATGTTCTGCAACCTTGCCGATACATGATGTCAAGGATATTGGCCTCATGTTGTCCAAGTTAGGGGGCTTTCCTGGCTTAGGAATAAGGATCGTCCTGGCCAGCTTCCACTGCTCTGGCACCCTGCCTTCTTTCCATGCTGCACTGATCGTATCCTTCAGGGTTTCAATTGAATCATCATCAAGGTTACGAAGGGTCTTGTTTGATATACCGTCCGGGCCAGGGGCCGACCTGCCGTTGAGATCATGCAAGGCTCTTCGGATCTCCTCGATGTTAAAGTCGCCCTCAAGAGCTGGATTGGGCCTGCCCTGGTACTGTCTACCTGGTGGTGCCAATCCTCTTTTGATTGGGAGGTACTTATGCACGAGCCGCTGCACAACTTGCTGTTCTGTAGTGCGCCCTATCTCTTTGTGCAAAATTCGAGCGATAACATGCTTTTGATTTGTTTTGGTGGTGTTTTAGTTGAGGAGATGCTTTAACATATTCCATGTCTTGCCATTGCGCATCTGACCATCGACAGAGTTGCAGATTTCGTCCCATTGCTGCCTGGATAGTGCGCGACAATGTTCCTCGACTGATCTGTTTACCTCAGCTATCTTCTTCCTCAGTCTTCGGTTCAGGCGCTGACCCTTCCAACGGTTCAGTAGTGCTTGCTTTGCCCCAAGAAGATGAGCGAGCCGGCTATCCATTCTTTCAACAGGAAAATCTGTGGTAATGGTGAAGGAGACGGATTTGATGTCATCTTTAATCTGTTTGACCCACTGCTCCAAGCCTCGTCTGTGGCCATCTTGTTCCCTTTCCATCATTATCTTCCTGAAATTATCCCAGTCTGTGAAGTGGAATTCTCTCTGCTTTTTACGCTCCACGGAGAAGGTAGTGGCAAGAATGCAGTGGTCACTCCTTTGGTCTACAGCAAGGTTCATCCACTGGGCCTTCTTGATGTTCCTTACACTTGTAAGGTCCGGGGTGGAATCCCTGCAGCAAGATGTACCAAGCCTTGTTGGTAGGCTGGGGTCTGTGATTAGGGTGAGATCAAGTTCACTGGAACTTTGCCAAAGTCGATCTCCTTTGTCAGTGTTGTACTTGTAACCCCATGTATGATGAGGGGCGTTGAAATCACCTGCTATGACGAGTGGACATTCCCCGGCGATATTAACAGCTTTCTTTAGAACTGTCTTGAACCCTTGCTTTTGTTCCTTTGGACTGCTGTATATATTAAGAATGAAAATGCTCTGACGGTTGCTGGTACCTGGCACGATCTCTAACATGACGTGTTCCAACCGGCCTGCTTCTATCTTGAGGTCGTGGGTTACGTGCGTTAGTTTGTTGCATACGAAGGTGCAGACTCCCCTCCCTTCAGTATCCTCTATTACAGGCCGGAATCCAGGCAACGTTGCTTGCGGTGAAAGGGTTTCTTGTAATAATATAATATGAGGCTTTTCTTGGCTGCTCCTGATATACTGCTGTAGGGCTGCCTTCTTTTTAAGGTAACCTCTACAGTTCCATTGCCAGATACGAAATGCTTCACGTAGCGCTGCCATCATGGTTATTACATGGGCGGCCAGAGCCTGATGCTGCACCTGTCGACAGGTTTGGTACCACTAGTATTGGTGGCCGAAGGGGTGAGTTTGGTGCATGAGGAGGCCTTGCTGTATTGTGCAGATATGCTTCGACCTTTGTAATGCGCAAAGTCATATGCTCTTCCAGTGCGCCACGCTTGACTGTAGCCTACCCATCTGCTCGCTAAGATTGGCTACTATTTTGCCGAGCGTGTCAAGGACCTCTTTCATATCTGACATGCTCGTTTGGTTGGCTTCCACGTGTTCTGCCGTGACTGCCCTCTTTTTTGTGGTTCTCGAGTCCCCCTCGTTTTCAGCCACAGGGACATCGACTGGCTGAGGCATTGGCTGTGGAGACTGCGCGCTGGTTAGCTTAGTGAGAAGAATTTTTATTTCCTTTAACTCAGCTGATAGCCTCTCATTCGATTTTGTAAGTCTCGCGTTTTCTTGCCCTAGCTGTGCAATTCTATCATGCTCTGGCAGCTTACCTGTCATCACCTCTGCCGCGCCGTTGCGCACTCGCTCAGCCCAGCTGCCTTTCCATGCAACTGCAGGCGTCCTCCCGGGGTGTGAAGCCGTGATCTCGAACTGAACGCCAGGCAGCTGGCCATTCGGGTGCCGCCCAGGCTGATCCCGACCCTGATGGTGACCTTGAGAACTCGAGCGCCCCCGTGATTGGGAGCGGGCCTTGGGTCTAGAACCTCTTCTGGAACACGACCTCCCCCTGGAGTGGGGCCGCCTTTGCTGTTCTTGAGTAGTCTGGATGCTCTGGGTCCTGTAGGCTGGAATAAGCTGCTTTCGTTGATGTCTGGACTCGATGTGATTGATGCGTCCCGGGCCTCTGCGGCTGCTCGCGATCTTTCCCAACGTCTGCGTCTGACGACGTATGGCACTAAGAACCTGTTCTTGCACTCTTTGTCTGCCGTGGGATGGTGACCGTCACACAGCCTGCATCTTGGATTGCACTGGTGCAGGCTATCTGGGTTCTTGATCTCGCAGCCTCTGCAGATGGTTTCGGCTGGGTTCGGACAGACGTCAGATCGATGTCCCAGCTTTCCACAGACGTAACAAATAGCGATGTTCTTGCGGTAAAGGGAGCAGCACTGCAAAAGTGAAGGTCCATATCTCACGAATCTGGGCACCTTGTGTCCTTCGAACGCTATGATGATTGTCCCGGTGTCCTTGATTCTCTTGGCCTGCAGCGTGAGCGGGTTGTTCGCGTTCACAATCTTTCGGGTCAAAATGTCCTGAGTATCGCTTACGGGGATCGCGCGAATCACTCCTTTACAAGTATCGTGGGGTGCCGTGGCGTACGCGCTAACCTCGAAAACTTTGCCTCCAATGTCAATTTGCTTGACCTTGAGGTATCTTGAAGCTCTCTCTTCGTCCGGAGTGCTCGCCACCATAATGTTCGGCTGCAAGTTGGAACAGATGATGTCCTGCATGACCTCCTCCTCTTTGATGCCGGCCGCCAGTACTATCGCGTCTGCCATGGCTCCAGTGCCGATTCTCGAGATATTTAATTCTCCTCGTGGTCGCAGCACAATTTTGCTGAAGTCCTTAAGTAGTGGCGGCATGCGTCTAGCTCGCACGATTATATGCTTGGTATCATACCTACTACGACTGGTTCGAGCGTCTCCCGCAACGCCAGCCTTGGTCGAACCGTTGGCAGCAGGAACGCTAACCGCGGCTTGCTTATTCCTTGAGCGTCTCGTTTCGGCTTCCTTCCAACCCATGCCTTCCGTGCAATCCTCTGGAGAGATGTCCTCTCCATCTACTTGGTATTCCCTTCTCAGTTGCAGGTTCTGGAACGCGCAGAGCGTTGCGTCACGTTGGCGCCGGGTCGGCGCATCGGCGACAATCGCCTCCTTGGTTGTTAGGTTTAAATCCCCCGATGGCGTTGCCGTGTAAAAATGCCCCAAAAACGGTTTAAAATTCCACTCACCAGCACAAAGGTGGTATCTGCTGAGTTCTTGAGAACTTAGGCACACGATGGGACTGAAAACTTGGCGACAAATTCGTGAATACCACAGGAAAGCATTCTTGAAAGCAGGAGCCGATCTTCGCGCGTCCGCACTAGTCGGCACCTAGAGCGTCTCAGTGTATTCTAGAAAGCGGATGTTTCAGTGTGGACTAGGCATGAAAACATGTTGGGCGAGACGGGTGCCAAGGCGGGTAGTAGAAGGCGTTCGGAGCACCGGGAGATAGCGCTCTCAAGTGGGCAGTCGTAGGGTGGGGTGGCATTGGCCGGAAATGGACCGTTGGAGCAGCAGCAACCGACGTGAAGGATGGCAGCGGCAACGTAGAGATTACCTTGCGAGGAGGCGCGGCCGCAACTTGCGCGTACGTTGGAGGGCTGGACGGAGGTGGCTGTACGTGGGCTGGACCGGTGAATGATGTTAGTTCCTCCCTTACGATGTCATGCAAGGCCATGCTTGAAGGTTGCGTGACAGATGGAGAAGGTGGTGAGAAGCCCATTGATTGGAGTTCTTCGTGTATGATCTCCCGTATCATGTCACGCAGGTCCCGGTCTGCTGGATGGTGTTCGCTATTGCCCGACTGAAGGCGAATAGAGTCAAGTTCGTCGAGACGCTGACGCGTAGAGACGACGTCAGCGACAGTAGAAAGATTCTGGGCAACAAGGGCATTGTAGGCAATGCTTCCGATGCCCTTCAGGATTTGACGCAGTTTGTTTGACTCAGACATCGAAGAATTACCACGCCGGCAAAGCGCAAGGACATCCTCGATGTACCATGTGTACGACTCGCCGGGATGTTGTTGGCGAGTATCTAGAGTTCTCTTCGCTAGAGAGGATCGAACGGTAGGTGTGCCGAATACTTGGCGAAGCTGCTGCTTTAAGTCAGGCCAGTCGGTGAGGTCAATCTCATGGTTCAAGAACTATGTCTTGGCAACGCCCGTCAGATAAAGCGATACTCGGCGGCGCTCGTTAGAGTCGTCCCAGTGATTAGTTGTGCTTACTCGCTTGTAGTTATCGAGAGAGTCCTCCACGTCTTCGCCGCGGAGACCAGCGAAGATCGGAGGGTCGCGCTGGCGGTTTACGATGTAAAGAGGAGGGGCTTGCGGTGCAGAGGCGGGAGCAGAAAGGGCGTCTGCCCACTCACTCTGAGACATGTTGGCGGACTGAGGGTCCAAGCGGCGGCCTGAACGGAGCTCCAGCAAGTAGGCGTTGGGAGGAGATGACCGGGATCGTCAATCCACGTCCACCACGTATGACGACTCGGGTGTAACGAGGTTTATTGGCCGTGAACTCGGGAACAAACCACCGCAACGGACCCGAAGATGAAGCGCACGTTCAAAGACGATGCCTAGATATATATATATATATATATATATATATATATATATATATATATATATATATATATATATATATATATGAAAGTAGATGCGCTTTCACATAACAACTGTTTATTGTGCCGATGTTTCGACGGGAACCCCGTCTTTTTCAAGGCATAATACTATTTACACATGTTCTGTGTCCTCTTATAGCCAGTCGAGACAGGAGGGAAGGGGTCAAAAGAGAGAGAGAGGGAAAAAAAAGAAACAGCGAAACGGGAGGACAAACATTAAATAAAGTATAGAAAATCTAGGAGAAGAAGCAAGACCGACACGGCGTAATTAGAAAGGGGCAGCATTTCAACAGAGTAGGGCAGAGGTAGATGAGCATTGTCATCATTGTCAACAATACCTCCCCCGCACCCACTCTTCGCTAAGTGGGCAGGGAGCTGCCGTTCTTATATTTCACCTTTCCGTGTAGTCCGCTGGCGGCTCGTTCCTATTTGAAGTGTATGACAAGTTAATGGGGAGGGCTTAAGCGCTTTGAGTGCGTGCTGGTGGCGTCGGGAGGAACAAAAAAGCCGGTGATTGAGGCACCGCCATCGATATTCATTATATGCATTGGCTCCTTGTCAGTGAAGGAACAGAATGTGTGTTAAAAATTAAAGAAGAAAAAAAAAGAACAGGGGGGGGGGGGAGACTGTACGACATCCGGGACAGTCACCACACAGTTGCGGCGCACTGGGAAGATATGCGCGCATGTATGAAAAAGTTAACGAAACCACCTAGCTGTCAGCTCTTTGTCAGTGAAGGAACAGAATGTGCGTTCAAACTTGAAGAAGAGAAAAAAAAAAGAGGGGGGGGGGGGACCGTACGACATCCGGGACCACTTATCTGTGCGTTCCGGCTGTGCTTGATGAGGCAAATCATTTCTATGTTGTCAGATGCATAGGCCAAAAGCTTTGTTAGCGGGTAATATTATTGTTGTAATGAAACCGGACTGATTAGAGAGAAGCGTTTGCGTCTTTCAGCGGTCGTAGCGCAGACAGAGTGCCTGGGTGTTCATTTATTCCGTATTTTATCGTGTTAAATTTGTAGATAAAATAAGATTCCCGTTGTTCCCGTTCTCTGATTGTTCGAAAGTTGTTTTCTAGTAGTGTAACCCTGATGCCATCAAAGCTGTGGTCTTTTAATGTGCAGTGTTTTGAAAGTGGAAGGCCTGGCAGAGATCGTACATGTGCCCGATGGTTGTTGAATCCAATTCTAAACGGAGTGTCTGTCTGGCCCACGTATTGCTTGTTACATACCCCACATTCCAGGAGGTATATGACGTTGTCTGAGTCACAGTCTAGTGCACCTCTTATCCTGTGCTTAAAATTCGAGTGGGTGCTTTTCGCCACTGTCGTTGTTAGCATGTGTTTGCATACCCTGCATCTGCTTTTTCCGCAAGGGTGACACCCAATTTGAGGTTTCACACCTATTTTTGAATTTATTAAATGATCCTTTATATTTTTTGGCCGTCTGTATACAACACAAGGAGGAGAAGTGAAAATTTTTGATTGTCGCACGCTCTGTTCCAATATGTTAGTGTTTTTTAGGACCTTGTTTATGTTCGGTGGGTTGCTCGTGAAAGTTAATAGCAAGTTTTTGTTGCGGTGTTGGTCGGCGTTTCTCTGGTGGTTGAGAAGAATCTGGCGGTCCATATTTTCAGCTTTTTTGATGGCGTCATCGATGATAGCTGGCGGGTATTCTTGATTAAGGACTACTTCGCGCATATGTGTGCTGTTTTTGTGGAAGTCCTCGGTGCGGGAGCAGATTCGTCGGAATCTGTGTGCTTGGGAATAGGGAATGCTGGTCTTGCAATGTCGCGGGTGGCAGCTTTTGAAGTGCAGGTATTGTTGCCTGTACGTAGGTTTTCTGTATACGTTGGTTACCAACGCACCATCGTCAACTCGAATGAGTACATCAAGAAAGTTTATTTCAGTGTTAGAGTAGGTGTGTAAAATAAATGCTGGGGTGTACCTGGTTGAATGCCTGTATGAATTTGAGGAGCTCGTTTTCCGAATGTGTCCAAATTATAAATATATCATCTAGGTACCGTTTATAGAGTAATGGTTTGATATTACAAGATGAAAGAAAATTGGACTTTATGTGGTGCATGAATATGTTAGCGTAGTTTGGGGCCATTCTTGTACCCATTGCCGTACCGCTGATTTGAAGATAGTACTGGTTGTTAAATTCAAAGCTGCTCAAATCGAGTACAAGTCTTGTGAAGATTTCAATTACTTTTTTGCTTGGATAAGCGGCAGGGTTGTGTGTGCCATACGATTCAACAAGCACCCTTACACCATCGTCATGCGGGATATTTGTGTAGAGTGAGCTAACATCCAATGTTACGAGAAATGCACCGTCTGGAATTTTCACGTATGCTATTTCCCGAAGGAAGTGGTTTGTGTCACCCAAGAAGGACTCATGTGTGGGTGGTATGTCTTTTATTAAAGAATCAATATAACTGGAAATGGGTTCCGTTAACGTTCCCATGCCTGATATAATGGGTCTGCCAGGGTTATTCTCTTTATGAATCTTCGGCAGCATGTAAAAACGACCAGGCACCGAATGTACCGTAATAAGTGTCTTTTTAAGCTTTGAATTAATGGCGCCTTCACGTGTGAGATCCTCTAGGGTTGTTACAATGATCTTTTTGTGCTCCGCGGTAGGGTCAAAGTCGAGGTGTTTGTAGAATTGTTTGTTATTTAGTTGTCGCTTGCCTTCCTCAATGTAGTCCGATCTATTCAGAACAACAATCGCGCCTCCTCTGTCTGCTGGTTTAATGACGAGATCTTCGCAGTTGCTCAACGTGAGTAGTGCCTCTTTTTCTCTTTTTGATATGTTATTCATGCTTGGTTTGTGCACCTTGTACGCATGTATAACATCTTTTTGAAGCGCGTCTATATAGAGATCCAGATGTCGATCTCTGTTGGCGTCTGGGGTCCATTGCCGTCCAATTACCCCACGAAAAAGTGCGTTATCTTTTTCGGGTTTATCAAAGAAATATTCCTCCAATCGTAAATTTCGTGCGAAGTTGTCTAGGTCTTTTAGGAGCGTGAATTCATCATACCTTCCGTTGCCAGGGCAGAATGTAAGTCCGCGCGATAGTATACTCAATTCTTCTTTGCTGAGTTCTTTGTCGGAAAGGTTAATAACGTTTGGCTCTTTGGGGTGTGGTGGCAAATTTTTTTGAACGTGAGATGATTTGGTATTTTTTCTGGAAGCAGCAGTGGGTATAGCTTGTGACACATTGTCCCGCGCAAATTTCTTCCTCTTAAGTTTTTCAATTTCCTCCGTTTTTTTGTGTTCAAATACGTCTAGTTCTTTAGCTTCCCACTCCGAAAGAGAAAAGTTTTCTTAAATACCGCTCCTCGTTTGTCAGTGCGTTTAGAGTCTTTCTACAGTGTTCGATGGTGACCTTCGTTAGCTCCTGTGCGGCGTGATCGAGAATTTCGTTCCACCGTTTCATTTCCCCTTCGGCAAAGTTATGCATCGATGGTGTTAGCGACAAGCGCAGCCCCTTCGGAGCGGTACCCGCCAGTACATATTGTTCGAGGCTTTGCACGTGAAGTTCGTGCCGTATTCTTTTGTCAACCACATTTTAAGTTTAAGAAAATTTGGACCCGTTCTATGGCCTAGTTCATCTGAAACGGACGGTGTTTGCCCACTCGCACAGCCAGTATGTCACTTTGCACAGATGCGGCGAATAGAGCCGCAAGGTGCCCGGAGGTCGTACCTGGGTTTGGGTTGGAGCTCCATCCCGTTGTGCCTCCCGTAACGAGCTGGCCTGTAGACGCCTGCTGTTGGCTGCTGGTGGTTGCTGCTTGTTCGTTGATGATGTTGGCTGCTGATTTTTCTTTGCGGGTGGTTTACTCTGGCCGCTCGTTGCTGTTGATTGTGGTACAGCTGGCCGTTGTTGTTGGCCCGGATTACCCTTCGTGGCCGTTTCCGGGGTGTGTGTTGTAGGCGTCTACGACAGCCGTGGCAAGCGTGACGGCAGTTGTGCACTCGGTGAGGGGGGTCTCGACGGGGTTTGCTGGCCTGGAGAACGGGCAGCAACTGTTTCTGGGGCTGCTGGGTTCATATTCTTCTCTTTGCCGCCTCGACAGGTGGCATCGGAAGAGTCACGCCGCAGTGCTTGGGAGTAGGATGGCGTCTCCCGAAGCTCGTACGCCCCCGCCTCTGGTTGTGGCGCGTGTTCCAGCCAGTTGTTGATGTAAGGCCGCCGTAGGTCGAGGAGCAGGTTGTAGATGTTCCAGGCCAGGAGAGACACTCCAGCGAAGCTTGGGTGCAGACCATCGGCCGCGAGTACGGTCCACGGCGGGAGCGCGTCGATGCGATGGTTCACATAGAAGACGCCCTCTCTCTCATGGCGCAAACTCAGCAGTCGCAAGTTAAACTCCCGAGCCTCGAAGTTGAACCGCCTCACCGCACGCCAGTTGTGTCGGCGGAGTCGTTGGTTGGGGGCTCGTGGGAGCACTAGTGTGGCAAACACCATAGGAATATCTGGTCTCTCATGCCGGATGCGGTCAAGGAGGGCGACGTAACGGTTGAATGCTGTAGGGGCATCCGTATTGGCCAGGTCGTTAGTTCCAATGTGCAGAATAAGGTTCGAGGTACCTTTAGGGACGAAGTCCAATAGCTCTCCGATGTCGCCAATGCATGCGCCAGGCTGGCAGATAAAGGCAGGTGAATGGGGGCTGGCCGGATCGAAGTGTTGATGCAGGTACTTTAGTTGTGAGTCACCGACTATTGCCGTCGAGGCTCCGTGGATCGGAAACCTCCATGTAAGTTGTTTGCGAGAACGTACAAATATATATGCGAGAACGTACTAACACTTTTGTTAATGCCTACGTTTTAGCTGGGGTCCTGCCTTCGTCAGGGAATACATTGCAAGCCTGAAATGCACTGCTTATATACATCGCGAACCCCCAACCCGTTTATATTTAGTATCTAATATCACATATATGACAGTGGCACACAAATAAATATGGGAAACTGCACGATGTGATAATAAGAGGACTATATCACAAAATGACAATCATGCGCAGCAATAAAGGGCATTTTTCAGTCACAGAAAGGGTCAACGTGATAACATTGGCGGTTAGGTACAGCGAGTACATTTAACAACATTGCGTTAAAACAACTCGATGAACTAACGATAAACAAAGGTAAACAACCAGGAACAATGTGCTCGAAGAACTAACAATAAACAGGTGCAAAGCCATGAGAACAGCAATATAAAGAAAATATAGGTTAATCACGTGACAATGGGAATTCGAAAAAAAAAGAACAAGTAAATATGTGATACATGTCATTCATCAAAATGAAATATAACAAAATTGTAGGTAACAGGCTGAAAACTGATGAAAGCGGCATTCATATGATATGTAATTTAGCCTTGTCCGTGACGTAGCGATCCCGTTGCTTAAAGTGCTCCCAGGAACGTAAACTTTGCTGCGCTTTCGTTAATGCCGTATGACAATGCTCTAAATTTGTAGATGAGGAATGATTCGCGGGCTTCCCTTCGTGGTGAGATTTAAAATCAGATTATAATATGGTTGCTGTTAGTCCATCGAGTGAATGTCCTGTCGCATTCAGGTGCTTAGATAAGGGTAGGTGTGGAAAAGTTGTGACGTGCGCCTTGTGAATATTAAATCGTAGTCTGAATGGTGTCGCTATCTGGCCTAGGTACCGAAGTTTACAGACTGAGCACCCAAGTAGGTACACACAGTTACTCGTATCGTAATAACCTTTAATTTTCGTTCTGGAATTTGACACTGAACTGTGGGCTGAAATAGAGGTGGTCATATGGGGTACGCAAACCTTGCAACGTGGTTTGCCACAAGGGTGGTAACCTGAATAGGCAGGATGAGTTAGTACAGATGAAGTCAGCATATTGTGCAAGTTTCTCGACCGACGATACACTACACGTGTCGATTCCGAAAATATGTTTTTGAGATGGTCGCTCTGCATGAGAATGTTGTGGTGCTTTCGTAGGCGTGGTTATCGTTTGGTGCGGATGCGGAATGCGTTCACATTAGGTTTGTAGATGGTCGCTGCTGGGCAGGCTTGTTGGAGTGAAGGAGCTCACTGCTGTCCATTGCATTAGCATGTTTAATGGCATCGTCAATAATCTGAGGCGGGTACTTTTCTCTTATTAGCTTATCACTGAGTATGTCACAATTATCTTGGAAGTCCGATTGTGAAAAGCACAACCTTTTAAAGCGGAGCGCCTGACTGTACGGTATGCTTGTCTTGTTGTGTCTTACGTGGCTACTTTCAAAGTGAAGGTAGCGGTGTCTATCAGTCGGCTTTCTGTAAAGCTTTGTCTTTAGTTTATCACCTGATATGCATACCATGACGTCCAGGAAGTTTACGTTTGATGCTGAATAGACGGGCTAGAAGGAGATTGATGAATGAAAATTATAAAGCTTGCCACAAAAGACAAAAGTTCAGTTTCTCTGTGATGCCATATCAAAAAGGTATCGTCAATAAAGCGCTTATAGTAAAACGGTTTTAGGACGTACGTGGCAAGAAACTTTTCCTCCAATGTGCCTATGAATATATTGGCGTGATTTGGTCCTATCTTGGTGCCCATCGAGGTGCCACTCGTCTGTACGTAGTGGGTTTGATTAAATTCGAATTTATTTAGTTGCAGAATTAGTTTTAAGAAGGAGGCCAGTGTTGAGCTGTCAATAGGCTTGTCTAGTGACGATTCGTCATATGCACGTATTATGGACTGAATGCCGTCGTCATGCGGGATATTCGTGTATAGAGAAGCTACGTCTAGAGAGACTAGTAGCGCTTTGTCGGGGACGTCAAAGATAAGCAATGTCACTCAAAAAACGGTTAGTGTCTCGGAGATACAAGGGAAAAGGAGGGAATTTTTTTGGATAAGAGCGTCAACGTAGCTGGAAAGAGGTTTAGTAACCCTACCAATAGCCGAAACTACTGGACGACCGGGGTTATTTGGTTTGTGCACCTTCGGTAGTAAATGAAACCTTCCTGCAGCAGGACTAAGCGGTATCAGTGATTCCATCGTCTTTTTACTAATGCATTCATTCTGGAAAAGTTCCCCAAGGGTCTCGGCAATAGTGCACTTAAAGTCCTCTGTCGGGTCGTGACCGAGCTGCCTGTAGTATGCAGTGTCGCCCAACTGTCCCAATGTTTCAGTCATATAGTCGGAAGTGTTCATTACTACTACTGCACCGCTTTTGTCAGCGGGCTTAATAACAATGTCTGAACAATTCTGCAGTGTCCTAATGGCTTTCCTTTCATTAGAGGTCAGGTTGTGTTTAAAATAATTTTTCTGATTATACGCTTCAAGAATATCGTGTTAGACAGCTGAAATGTACATATCAAAGCAATTGTCACGTTGTACCGGTGGTGTCAAGTGTTTGCTCGATGACACGCTCTTTTGTTTATTTATTTATTTTATTTATTTATTTACATTCCCCAAGGACCCGGGAGGGCATTCCATAGGGGAGGGGATTAGGAAGATTTTCAACATGTGTAAGATACATTAAATGTTCAGTAGCATCATTATATAAAGCTTAAATGGAAAAAAAAGTACACAAAACAGTAGTGATAGGAAAAAGAAAACATGTATATAAACTCTGCAGAAGAAAGGTACGTTAATAAAAATACAATAGACTCCAGGTAACCAAGTGTAGGCGCAAATAACGCACATAAAAATATTCAAGCAATTTACATGAGCAACATCACCGCAAAACTACATTATTCGATTGGAAGTTCTAAGAACACTTTACTGCTTTCAGAAAGTATGAAGATTCTGTTAGAGTGGCTACATCAGCTGGCAAGGAATTCCAGTTGGTTATTGACATGGCTAACGGCGAGTTTTGGTATTTTTTTGTTCTCGGGAATATGGGTACACATATTCCCGAGAACAAAAATAGCATAGCATTGGGGGCCCCCATGCTATGTCTTTAAAAAGTGCGTGTTAGTGTAATATGCACGTATGCCCTGACGAAGGCCGGTCCCCGGCCGTAACGTTGGCAATAAAGCATCGTTTTTCGTTTGCTCGTTCGCTTCTTCTGGTGACTTATAACTCGACCGGAATCCAGGAAGACTTTCAAGAAATACCAAATACCTATGGATTCTGGCAGGATGGCAACGAAAACGATCAAATGGAAATTCCCGAAGACGACAGTTTCTACGGCTGTCATTGGCGACTCCCAAACGAAGTATATGTTTCAGCATTTCGACCCTCTTCGAGAGGGCACCCCTGCGTTCATCACACAGTTTGGCGCTGTGATACGTGACGTACATGGCCTTTTGGACTTCGTGCCATCTTCAACGACAACTCTGATTCTTCATGTTGGAACGAATGATTTGGTTCACAGCACTGGACGTGTAACGTTCCACAAGTACAAGGCCCTGCTACAACTCATTCTGTCGAAACGCCCCATGATAAGCCGGATCTATGCAACTTTATTACTACCCCGTGCTTTAAACCGCCGCCGTGACAAGCACAATGAAGCAATTGTCCGCCACTGTAATCGCGAAGCCTGTGATTTCAACGACCGCCTACGGAGCTTCTGCTGTCGCTCTGACCGGGTGTTCTTTCTGGACCATGCCTTGGAATGGTTTCCTTCGGTGCGCGTCCTCGCGGCAGACGGCCTTCACCCAAACTTCGAGGGCGTTGCACTGATGGCTGGCCACATCAAGCAGCTGTGTTTCCGGAACGCAACGGACGCCTCGTCTTCCTCTTGGCTAGACCACATGCCCAGTGGTCCCATGAAGCAATCCTCCAATGCCTACCAACCTGGTCTTGCAGAACTTGCGCCCTCGCCCCGCTCATCTTCACCCCAACGCCTCCAAGTGCCCGAAATCTACACCGAGCCACTGGCGCAAGAAAAATCTACCTACGCCACAGTTGCTGCGAAAGCAAAGAACCAAGGACTCTCCACTCGTGAAAGGTCTGGAAACATTTGTCTCGCCGGTACCCTTTAAGAAAATGCAACCGTGAGAAAAGCACTGTATCTTCAAACAATTGACTAATACCGACCTCATGCGACAACCCTATTCAGAGTCGTGACTTTCTCAGAATAAGAAAAATTGTGGAAAAACGTGTAAAATACAAACTTCACTCATCTACGCTAAAAACCTATCTAAACGCCTTGACTGTACCGAAAGGACTTGTGATTTCGCTCAAACCAGCAACTTCCCAAATGTCACAACGCAACGTCGAGAAATGGAACGAAACGTTAAAGAATGCGTCCCTAGCTCTCATGCGCATCATAATCGACCATTATAATTCAGCTGTCAAAGCGTTGCTAAACAGTGAACGACAGTTGCGCAAGGCTCGTATGTTGGATCCCTCTGAATCGGCTTCGCTGGTTAAATACGAACAGAGAAAACAATTAGAAATTGAGCAGAAGAAAGCAAAAAAGTTTTTGCGTGACCGCATTACCCTTTCAAAACCACTGACCAACGCAGATTCCCTTCCCGTCGAATCGTCCTGTTCTAGACGAGACGAACTATCAGCTAGACCTAACGTAGTAAACGTTTCAAACGTGGTTTTATCTGACTCAGAAATGACTGTGCTTACTCGGGGCTTGAATTTCTGTCCAGCTACTGGCGGCTACAATGAATTTCACTTGGTAAAAGACTTAGATGAATTCGCGCGCAGTATGAGGCTAAGCGAATTCTTCCATAAACGTTCATCATCCAAGAGTAACATGTCTTCCCATCAACACTGGACGCCGCCTACACAACGCGATAAATTCCTCGATATGTACATTTCTGCAGCTCAGCGTGACATCTTGCAGGCTTATGGGAACCGCATTTCATTCAAAGGAAACCTCACATTCAAAGAACGGAATGCAGTTAAATGTTTACAAGAACGCACAGATATCGTAATAAAACCCGCCGGTAAAGGAGGCGCAATCGTGATAATGAACACAACGGACTACGTTTGTGAAGCTCAGAGACAGCTAGATGATGACACGTTTTACAAGCGACTCAGTGAAAACCCCACCGAAGAATTTAAGGACATCGTTACTGATACAATCAAGCATTTAATACTGGATGACAAACTTCCCGATAAAGCAAAGTACTCATTAGTCCCACTGAGCCCTGTTCCAGGAAGGTTTTACCTATTGCCTAAAATACATAAGCTTAATAACCCCGGTCGTCCTATAGTGTCAGGCATTGGCACTGTCACCGAACTACTTTCAAGCTATGTCGATGGCCTGATTAGTATACTACCTCCAACTTTTCCATCCTATCTGAAGGACACTTCTCATTTCCTCACTGACATCATCGACCTGAATATACCTGCTGACTCATTTCTGGTAACATTAGATGTTGAGTCACTTTACACTAATATTCCCCACAAAGACGGCATTCGTGCAGTAGTGGATGCTTATAACGACTCATCATGTGACAAATCTGTTGATAGCTGTACACTAGCCACATTATTAAAACTCATCCTGGAGTTTAACAATTTTCAGTTTGACGGTGTTCACTACGTACAAGTTAGTGGCACTTCAAGGGCACCAAAATTGGTCCGAATTACGCGAATATATTTATGGGCCAATTGGAAAATCATTTTCTTTCAACGCGCAGACTACAGCCATATTACTACAAGCGTTTTATAGACGACATATTTTTTATCTGGCATCACGGCGAAGCGGAACTAATGACTTTCATTGCAGACTTTAACAAGGTTCATCTATCCATTTCATTGTCACATTCGTACTCGAAGGCATCCATCTGTTTCCTGGATGTAACAGTATCCTTTTGCGGCGAAAAATTATCTACTAAAGTGTACAGAAAACCCACCGATGCTCACCGATACCTTCATTTCAAAAGCAGCCATGTAAAACATTGTAAGACGAGTATACCCTACAGTCAAGCACTTCGTTTCAAAAGACTGTGCTCTGAAAATTCAGACTTTGTTGAAAACTGTGATAAGCTTCGTGATGCCCTAACTGTACAACAGTACCCGCCTCAGATTATCGACAATGCGATTATGCGCGCCGATGCAATTGACCGAAGAGCGCTTCTAAAATCAAATAAAGAACCTGCGCACCGGAAACACATCAATTTAATTCTGACACATTCTCAGTCAATTCCAAACGCTAAAGCGATCCTCAAAAAGCACTACAACATACTAATGCAGAGCAATCGTCTCAAAGACGTCTTCCCGGAGCCTCCACGAGCAGTTTACCGCCGATCGAGAAACCTACGAGACATACTTACGTCATCCAAACTATCAACGCCAGCCCCAGTGGGGTGTCACCCATGCAACAAGGCACGCTGCAAGGTGTGCCCCCACATGACCACGTCGCGTATTGTTAAGAGCTCTGCGTCGAACTTCACTCTCTGGATAAAAGGCAATTTCGACTGTGACACGAGCAATGCAATCTACTTGCTCCAATGCTCATTGTGTGACCTCCAATATATTGGTCAAACAGAGACAGCTTTCCGGTTGCGCTTTGATAATCACAGGTCACACGTCAGGTGCCTGCCTAGCCTTCCCCTGTCCAAACACCTCGCTACCCCAGACCACTCTTTCGACAACATAACTGCCACAATACTCGAATCTGGTTTCAAATCGCACTACGAAAGGGAAGTTCGTGAATCTTTTCTTATTCATAAATTTAACGCCATAGCGTCTGGAATAAACGAAAAACCCTGGGAGGCTTACGTTTTTACCGGCAAATCAGATAAATCAACCGCCGTAGCCCACATACACGTTTGTCCATTGCCGTGATTACGTTGCGGTGTCGTTGTTGACACATTAGTTAGTTGACCAGAATGCATGCACACTCTGTTACCACATTTGTGACATCAATGGTGATATTATGCTCATGTATATATATATTTCATTGACAACGAACGTAACTTACCATGGCATTGCCTTTTTTTGTTCATTCACAAATGTTGCGATATCACAAGTGTCCATCATATTATTTGTATCTATGCTTTCAAGTCACCTTGCCCTATATTCTGTATAGCGCGCTGCTGCTCCGCTATCAACAAAATGCTGCGCATGTCTGAATATCTTTTTGTTAACATGTATGCCAATATTGCTAAGAGTGATGATTCACAATTGGGGGCCCCCATGCTATGTCTTTAAGAAGTGCGTGTTGGTGTAATATGCACGTATGCCCTGACGAAGGCCGGTCCCCGGCCGTAACGTTGGCAATAAAGCATCGTTTTTCGTTTGCTCGTTCGCTTCTTCTGGTGACACACACACACACACACACACACACACACACACACACACACACACACACACACACACACACACACACACACACACACACACACACACACACACACACACACACACACACACACACACACACACACACACACACACACACACACACACACACACACACACACACACACACACACACACACACACACACACACACACACACACACACACACACACACACACACACACACACACACACACACACACACACACACACACACACACACACACACACACACACACACACACACACACACACACACACACACACACACACACACACACATATATATATATATATATATATATATATATATATATATATATATATATATATATATATATATATATATATATATATATATAGAACTTGAAGGGAAGGCACGACAGGTCCGGGTATTTTCTATATTGAATTAACTTGCAGATAGCACATAAGAAAAGGATCGTATTTACTAACGTTTTAGGTGTTGGCACGGCTTTCGTCTGACGAAGGCCGTGCCACGGCCGAAACGTTAGTAAATACGATCCTTTTCTTATGTGCTATCTGCAAGTATATATATATATATATATATATATATATATATATATATATATATATATATATATATATATATATATATATATATATATATATATATATATATATATTGTCGTGAGAGGAAACGATAGGCAGGAACTACAAGTGGAGGACTGTTTAGTCAGCCACAGCTGCCATTCACTTCTTCGCCGCTCTCGTCTTCTGCCACCAACACAACGTGGCATTACCCTCTCCTCAAAGAAAAAAAAGAAGAAGAAGCATCGCATGAATGCCACGGTTCCGAAAAACAACGAAAGGTAGTCAGAAATGTCTCTGTCTTTTGAAAAGAAAAAGGACGAGATGAAAAATAAAGAAGCAAGAAAGTAATGCACAATTGTCTTGAAGGCTATTGCCACATCACAAAGTTCTTGACTTGCAGTCAACGCGAATAGTACGGCTTCATCCTGGACACGTGAACCACATCCGAGGAGCGTGGTCTGCGAGAACGGTGTGACGTGTCTGCTGGGACAACTTCGAAGTTCACTTCGCCGAGGCGATGAAGAACTCGGTAGGGTCCGAAGTACCGACATAACAATTTTTCTGAGCGTCCCCGTTGATGTATAGGAGTCCAAACCCAGACTAGGTCACCGGGTTTGTACATTACTGCTCTTTGGTGGGTGTTGTATCGCGAGTCGGCGAGCATCTTGATTTTGCCGCGATAAAATGCGAAAGCGCGCCAGCTGCCGGGCGTCTTCGGCACGCTGAACAATTACATCTGCGTCCGGGGTGATCGTGTCCGGCAGAGTTGGTTGGAGCATGGTGTCAAGCATTGTGGTGACGTCGCGGCCGTAAACCAGACGAAAAGGAGCAAAGCCGGTGGTTTCCTGCAAAGCCGTATTGTAGGCAAATGTCATGTACGGGAGGATTTCGTCCCAATTCTTCTGATCCTTGGCGACATACATCGAAAGCATATCTGCAATCGTTTTGTTAAGGCGTTCGGTTAACCCGTCAGTCTGCGGGTGGTACGCAGTTGCTGTTCGGTGCGTCGTGCCGCTCAGCAACAGGATCTGTCGGAGCAACTGTGCCGTAAAAGCAGTACCACGATCTGTGATGACGACAGCGGGAGCACCGTGGCGGAGAACGATGTTCTTGATGAAGAAGTTAGCCACCTCGGAAGCAGTTGCTCGCTGGGCGGCTTGTGTTTCGCAGTATCTGGTCCAGTAGTCGGTGGCAACCACAATCTAGCGGTTACCAGCCGTAGACTTCGGAAATGGGCCAAGTAAATCCATCCCGACCTTTTCAAAAGGTGCGTGAGGGGGTCGCAAAGGCTGAAGCAGACCGGCTGGTTTCGTCGTTGGAGTTTTGCGGCGCTGACAGGCTGTGCACGTCTTGACGTACTGCCGGATGGTTTTCGTAAGTTTCCGCCAGTAGTATTTGTCTTTGATCCGCGCCAGAGTACGCGCGAAGCCAAGATGCCCTGACGATGGCTTGTCGTGGCAAGCACGCAAAATATCATCGCGCAGAGCAGCAGGAACGACGAGGAGGCAAACAGTTTTCGTTGAATGAAAGTTGCGCTTGTAGAGGATGCCTTGGCGTAGACAGAAAGATGACAAATCACGCACGAACTGACGTGGGGGTTGTGGGTGACGTCCCTCAAGGTATTCGATCAGTGGTTGTAATTCTAAGTCTTCGCGTTGCTGCTCAGCCACGTTTAATGACGCGAGAATAGCAAGACAGCTGAAGTCTTCATCATTGTCTTCTTCAGTGACCTCGACGGGTGCGCGGGAAAGACAGTCAGCGTCGGTGTGTTTTTGACCAGACTTGTAAACCATCGTTATATCGAATTCTTGTAACCGAAGGCTCCGTCTTGCGAGACGGCCCGAAGGATCTTTCAGATTCGCTAGCCAGCAGACAGAGTGGTGGTGGTCACTGACGATTCGGAAGGGGCGTCCGTACAAGTAGGGCCTGAATTTCGTTATGACCCATACAACCGCCAGACAATCTTTTTCAGTCGTCGAGTAGTTCTTCTCCGCAGATGACAACGTGCGGCTAGCGTAGGCGATGACGCGTTCCACGCCATCTTTATATTGCACGAGAATAGCTCCGAGGCCAAGGTTGCTCCCGTCAGTGCGGACTTCTGTGTCTCCTTCGGTGTCGAAGTGACCAAGGATCGGTGGCGTTTGTAGGAGTTGTTGAAGGTCGCGGAAAGCGCCGGATTGTTTGGGGCCCCAGACGAAGGCGACATAATCCTTGACGAGTTGTTGTAGAGGGTCGGCGATTTTCGAAAAGTTCGGCACGAAGCGGCGGTAATAAGCACAAAGTCCCAGAAAGCGGCGTACATCATGCTTTGTTTTCGGTATCGGGAACAAAGCAACTGCCATAGCCTTGTCAGGATCGGGGCGAACACCACTGCTGCTCACAATGTGGCCAAGAAATTTCAGTTCCTCATATCCAAAATAACACTTTTCCGGTTTTAGAGAGAGGCCGGCAATGCGAATAACCAGAAGAACCGCCTCAAGCCGCTCAATGTGCTGTTCAAAAGTCGTAGAAAAAACGACTACGTCGTCTAAATACACTAAACAAGAGTACCACTTCAAGCCACATAAAACTGTGGCCACCATTCGTTGGAACGTGGCTGGAGCGGAGCACAGGCCAAAAGGGAGAACTTTGAATTCATAGAGACCGTCCGGTGTAATAAACGCTGTTTTTTCTCGGTCCCGTTCATCTACTTCAATCTGCAATATATATCTACTTCGATCTTCTCTTCTACTTCAATCTACTTGAATTTACTTCAATATATATATATATATATATATATATATATATATATATATATATATATATATATATATATATATATATATATATATATATATATATATATATATATATATATATGGGATATGGCACAACGGGAGCGTTGTCAACAAGGATAAATATATTTATTTCCCAACAGTTTCGGGAGGGGACCTCCCTTCATCAGGGGATGAGTTATACTATATATATATATATATATATATATATATATATATATATATATATATATAAGGGAAAGAAGTGTATACCTAAGGGCTCGTTTTTCCGTGTTTTAACACAATATTAATGAGATATAACAGACAGTAATGCCAAGGAATGTACAGGGGAAGTTAGTAAAACCAATGGAATGTAAATAAGAAGAAAGAAAAGTGGATGAAAAAATTACCAACTGGTCACAGTTGGTAATTTTTTCATCCACTTTTCTTTCTTCTTATTTACATTCCATTGGTTTTAATAACTTCCCCTGTACATTCCTTGGCATTACTGTCTGTTATATCTCATATATATATATATATATATATATATATATATATATATATATATATATATATATATATATATATATATATATATATATATATTGACTCGTGTCTACGTGTGAACGAAAACGATGATGGGAGGATTCAGTGGACACCAGGTAGTGGGCCTCTGGCTCTACTCGAGAACGAATGACAGTCTTGCGGCTCAGCTGTTGAGAACACGCTGTTTTCGCTGTCTCAAGGCGACGTGTGCTTTGTTCGCGTTGTACCGCGACACTGGTGGAGGTGCTGGATCGCAACCCTTCCTGATAACTCCACATTCCCGCTGGGAACCGTTCATCCAGTCCAAACGCATTGTCACCAATTGCAACTCCTGTGCATCGTTTCAGTCGATGGTTGCGAGGCCTCGCGCCAGAGCTCTCTCTCGCCGGACCTCCCGCGCACCGCTCACCTCAACCAATGGCCAACGCAAGCTCCCAACAGGTGCCCTAAGGCAGCTTTCCGACGCACCCATCTCGGGTGACCATTTTTCAACCACTTGTTCCTGATCGCTTTAGTGGCAGCGCCCATGAAGACGTTGACGACTGGCTTGGCCACTACGAGCGTGTTGCCGGAACAGGAAAAAATTTCTCGCGTTTATTTCTACCTTGATGCTGGTGCTCGTACTTGGTATGAGAATAGAGAAGCCAATCTATCAACTTGGCCTGACTTTCGACAGCAGTTCGTTGATACCTTCGCCAATGTCGATAGACGGGACCGTGCACAGCAGGTATTGGAGCTACGGGTTCAAAAACCTAACGAAACCGTTGCAATGTTTGCCGAGGACATGACTCGTCTCTTTCGTCGAGCTAACCCGCACATGACGGAAGATAGAAAGTTGAGTTACTTCATGCGCGGTGTCAAGGAACAGCTTTTCGCCGGGCTACTGCGCAACCCTCCAAGTACCGTGGTTGACTTATTTATTTATTTATGACACCTTACAAGCTCAATGAGAGCATTGAGTAAGGGGGGTACAAACTTCAAAGAGTAATAGGGCGGTCATCAATACCATGGAATACACAGAAAATAACACAACATCGCGACAAAGCGTGTCTAGTCACTGACACTCAAACAAATGTAATACGCGAATGTTTACCGATGTGCAGAAAGCTTGAATAACAAGAAATTCAAGGTACACGAACGAAACACAATAAAGAAATTCGGAAGGTGTAGGTATACAATTCAAGTGAGCAGCAACTGCGGTGCAACTGAGCAACAAAAACTTGGGAGAATAACAAGAACTGGGAGAACAATGGCAATAAAAAAATCAAAGAGAAATCGGAAGGCCGAGGTGTACAACATACACACGCATTTTCCAAACACACATACTGCTAGCCGTACGAAGGCGTTTACCAATATAAATTGCAAGACAACGGTGGGTACAGCAAAAACTAAAGAGAACCAAAGAGAAGTGTGAAACTAGGTGAGTGGCACAGCTGCAGCTACAAACATCAGTGAAGTTAGAGCGATTAGTGCGATGAAAAATGATTACACACATGCTCGCGAAAAGAATCTGGATCGGTGATGGAGGCGATGCAGTCGGGAAGATCGTTCCATAATGATATGGCCTTAGGAAGCGCTGATAAGTTGAATGCCTTCGTTTTGCCGTAAATGTGAGTGAAACTAAGGTGATTGTGCAGGCGTCTGGACATGCGCAGTGGTGCTGTTGAAGGTAGTGTCGAACGTCTTCTGCTGTGAATATATTTATGCAGCAAACATAACAGTGCAACAGAGCGACGAACGTGCAATGGCGAAATAAAATGTTCTTGTTTTAATGTTGTTACGCTGCAATGAGTGCTATAATTGCGAGATATAAACCGGCTTGCTCTGTTTTGTATGGACTCTAGCAATATGGTTAGGTAATCTTGGAAAGGGGACCAGACTGAAGATGCAAATTCCAGCTGGGGCCGTACATAAGTGAAATAGGCCAGTTTACGGATGCTTGTTGGAGACTTTCGCTGATTACGACGGAGATAACCTAATGCTTTTGAGGCTTTCGCGCAAATAACACTAATGTATGCCGGCCATGAAAGATTGGGTGTTAGATTGACGCCTAAGTATTTGTAAGAAGAGCACTGCACTATTGTATCATTTTTAATAGAGTAGCAATAATTGGAGTTTTTGTGTTTACGACTGAAGGTCATAGCACGGCACTTGGAAGAGTTAAGAGACATCTGCCACACGTCACACCAGTCACTAATTAGGGTAAGGTCTGTGTGAAGGGTAAGGTGGTCGCCATCATTGTTAATAGCTTGATATATTATGCAATCGTCAGCGAATAGTCTTATATTGGAAGATATATTATTTGGCAAATCATTTATGTAGATGAGAAATAATATAGGTCCGAGAACACTACCCTGTGGAACACCCGAGATGACATCAGAGGGAGTAGAGGCGTAGTTATTAACCGTAGTGAATTGTTTTCGAAAGGAAAGAAAATTGCAGATCCACGAAAAGGTTAAGGAATCGAGCCTAAGTGCAGATAATTTAGATATTAGGCGGCAATGGGCAACGCGGTCAAAGGCCTTTGAAAAATTGATGAATACGCAATCAGTTTGTTTATTTTCATTCATATTGAAATGGAGATCGGTTGTTAATTCAAACAATTGGGTGTCACACGAGAAGTCTTTCCGAAAACCATGCTGGTGAGGAAAAAAGAAATTATTTGATTCGAGGTGGCGGCGAACATGGGAAGCGATAATATGCTCCAGCAATTTGCAGCAGATTGACGTAAGCGAGATGGGTCTATAATTATCAGGTGAGTGTTTACCTTCACTTTTATAAATGGGAACCACTTTACCCATGTGCCAATCATCTGGAAGTTGACCAGACATCAAGGACTGTTGAAAGATGAGAAGTAAGAATTTGCTCGATACGATTTTTGTGTTCTTTAGTATTTTTGTGTTAATGTTGTCGGGCCCCGATGAAGTAGATAGTTTAAGTTGGTCAATGAGGGAAGCAATACCTTCGACTGTAAGAGCATAAAGGGCTGCATAAACGCCCAGTCGTAATCTGCGATGAATGGTATGTTGGAATGGTCTTCTCTTGTGTATACTGAAGAAAAGAACCTGTTAAATGCGAATGAACAGTCACTATCTGAGAGGGGTTTGTCGTCATCACCACGTAACGAGATATGCTGGCGGTCGGTTTCTGGGGTTAACGACTGCCAAAACTTCCGAGGGTTTGATTTCAAAAGATTGATTGATATGTGGGGTTTAACGTCCCAAAACCACTATATGATTATGAGAGACGCCGTAGTGGAGGGCTCCGGAAATTTAGACCAGCTGGGTTTCTTTAACGTGCACCCAAATCTGAGCACACGGGCCTACAACATTTCCGCCTCCATCGGAAATGCAGCCGCCGCAGCCGGGATTCGATTGATTTCAAAAGAGACAGGAGATCATGGGAAAAATATTTGTCTTTCGCATCCTTAATTGCAAAGCAGTAGCTCGCCGCACACTCGTCGTACTTTTTCCATGCAGCTTCAGTTTGCCCATTTTTGGCGTTTTTGTACAACCGCTTTTTTTTGTTTCTGAGCCGACGGAGTGACTTAGTGAACCACGGGTTCGACCTGTCATTCGTTATGGTAACTATGGGAACAAACTTATCGACCAGCCCGCAAAGCTTGTCCCGGAAGATACACTAGTTTTCGTTGACGGTGCGAGTATCGAACATGGGCATCATCCCTTCAACAAGGAATACTTCAAGGTCCGAGTTAATTGCTGCGTAATCGGCCTTGTTATAATCTCGTATAATTTTTCTATCTTTACCTGTGTGGCGAAATGGCACTGCTATAGGAAAATGGAGTAACTTGTGGTCACTTGGACCGTCCCGATAAGTGATTGGCCCCATAGTTTCAGGCGCATTACTTAAAATTAGATCTAATTAATTAGATCCACGTGTAGGTGTGTCAACAGTTTGGAAAAAGTTAAAATCCAGAGTTAAATTTATAATTTCTACAGAAGCATAACTAGGTGAAGAGAGAGACGGCCAATCAACATCGGGAAAGTTGAAGTCGCCGAGGAGGTAAACGTTTTCACACTGATAGCTTTGCACAGCGGCCGCTATACTTTTTCCGATTTCATCGCTAAAGGAAGGACTTGCGTCGGGTGGCCGATAGAAAGCGCCTATCAGTATTTTTGATGAAGCGGAAAAGCAGGCAGCCCAAACTATTTCGAGGGGTGAGTGAGTATCAATCAGAAACGACGACAGTGTATTCTTTATCGCGATCAAAACACCACCCACCTTTCGTTCAGAACGGTCACACCGATAAATACTGAAAATATTCACGCCCGAAAAGAGTTCTGCATCGAGAATATTTGGGTGAAGCCATGTCTCAGTTAAGACGGCAATTTCCGTGTTGCTATCGTCCAAGATCGAAGAGATATTTTCACGTTTCGGCAGCAGGCTACGGATGTTAGTCAACGTCACTGTTAGTGGTCGTACCAAGGTCGAGGAACGTGACCATTGTTGCTTAGGAAGTTTATTTTTGCCTGCTTTCTTATTTAGCTACCTTTGAGAAAGAACAACCGACTTTGTAGAGCTGTCATAACCATACGTCTTGCCATTCATTTCTAACCTGTCTACTCGCAGTTTAAATGTCTGCTTGCTTGGTTTCGCAAACTCGATCAACCTTTTCCGCGCTTCGCGGGTTGCAACAGAGAAATCCTGACTAATAGAATAGCCTGTACCTTTAAGTTTTCTTGATAATGCTTGTACGATTTGTTTGTCTTTAAACAGAACGAATTTAGCAATTATTGGTCGGCACTTATCTGGGGAAAACCGGCCAAGGCGGTGAACGCGTTCAAACTGCTGGGTTGTAAGGGTGATGTGAAGATTTTCTTCGCAAAAATCAATTAGTTTTTCCTCTGAAGCTTCCCAATCTTCATTAACGTCATCTTCGATACCGAAAAACAGAAGATTCGCGCGGCGCATCCTATTTTCTGCACTATCGCATCGGGATGTAATGTGCTGCAGTTGGTCATTTACACACTGTAAACTATTCTCGGGCAGGCTGATTTCACCCGGACTGCGGGATGCAATAGACGCTTCCAAGGATGCAATTCTATCATTCAGTTGTTTAATTTGAGCGTCAGTTTCGGCCTGCTTTTCCTTAACTCCTTTGAGCTCAGTCAATATTGTCGCCTGTCCCGCTTTCAGCCCACGCACGCTTTCCAGGATGACCGCTAGAATCTTATCATTGGGTCCCGGGTTTAGCTCAACGTCCCCCGAACAGAGTAGCAGCAGGTTAATGACACTGTCACAAATTCGCGACGGCACAGACAGGTATCGCTTCACTGTTTCACATAAATCAGGGGGGCACGACACCGCTAGCAGACAGTAATTGCTGGTTTTAACACCAGCGCTACTATTCAGGTAACTGACCTGTAACAAGAGCATCGGTGAACGCCCCATCCTTGATGCGATGCCGTGCCCAAGTGAAGAGCGGTCCGGTGGGCGTTTATATAGGCTCGTCGGTGCGCAGATGGCAGATGAAGACGTCGCTTGTTGCCAGATTATGTGCTCTTTTTCTTCCAAACCTGGCGCGCCGAAGCATGTCTGATGACGGCAAAGCTGGCGTTCCGTGGAAACGGCCGGCCAGGATACGAAGGGACAGGAACTGAAGGCAAGATGTAGCGTCACCTGTAACAAGAGCATCGGTGAACGCCCCATTCTTGATGCGATGCCGTGCACTTCATTTAGGAAGCTACGGCTATCGAGCGGGTCCTTCATCAACGCTGCAGGCAATATGACCTCACGTCGAACAATCTCCCAATCAATGCTATCGCTATGACGTCTGAGAGTCAGAGCTCCTTGCGAGACTTGATTAGGGAGATAGATCGCGGAGAACTGCAGAAGTTCCGGACTCCGCTCGCTGAAACGCCCATTGCGTCGGTCGTTAAAGTCGTGCGCGACGAAATCCGCCAGGCGTTGTCTACGGCTGGTCCTGATACTGAGCAGCGTCCCATAAGCTACGTTACCGCTCTACGACGTCCACCACTCGCTACGCCGATGCCGTACCGCCAGGCACCAATGGTTCTTTGGTCACCGCCGCAAGAGCAGACACTACAGCAACCACCCATGCCACAGCCATACGACCAGCCATTTACAGCCACGCCGTAGGCATCGACGCCAGGGGAGATGCTTAGACGTCCACCGACACGAAGAACAGATGCATGGCGCACAGTCGACAGGCGTCCATTTTGCTTTCACTGCGGAGGTGTAGGCCATATTACCCGTTATTGCTGGCATCGAGGTGATTCATTCCGCCGTGTTCGACCTCAGTTTGACGGTCGACGTGCCAAAGACGAATAGACTCTACGCCGCGACAATAGCTCTTTCTACGGAGCCCGTTCTTACTTTGAGAATGGCCGACTATATCAGAGGAGGCTATGCCTACTGAACCGCCTGGTCTGGAACGTCGATTCCACTCTCCGTCACCCGCGCGTTCGCCTTTGTCGCACCGCCGCCCTTATGCGGACCTTAATACAAGGTCACCTAGCCAGCGCCGGGGAAACTGAGGGTGGCGACCTCCGGGGGCAAGGTTGCAGGCCATGAAGATGACGAAAGAAAGCCCCCACTGCATGACGTCGTACAGCCGATAAGCCGTAAAAGCGATGAAATTGTGACTGCCCACCTAAGTATTCTTCTTGACGGCCAGAAAGTGACAACTTTAGTCGACACCGGTGCCGACTTCTCTATTATCAGTCAGGACCTCGCCGACAGCCTCAGAAAAGTGAAGACGTTGTGGACGGGTCCTCACATAACAACGGCAGGGGGCCAGTTATTGATGCCCTTTGGAAGATGTACAGGAAGAATTGACATCAGAGGTTCTGCTTTCACTGCGTCGTTCGTCGTTATCGCCGCATGCTGCAGAGATGTAATCCTCTGCATGGATTTTTTACTAGAATATTGCGCCGTAATCAACACCCAAAGAGTTTGATTACTTTCTGCAACACTACGGGCTTACCCGATTTTCTAGTGGCGCGAGCAAACCAACTGCGTCTTACTGATGACGACGTGGTCCTCCCTCCTAGGTCATGCACGCTTGTTTCTGTGGCCGCCACTGTCCAGTTTGACGCCGAAGGAGTTGCAGGCCAAATAAGCTCGCTTCTCTTCACCCACGGTATTTCTGTCGCACGAGGTATCGTCAGGGTTTCTGCTGGACGCATGGACCTACTGCTGACCAATTTTAGTGCTGAGCGCCGGCATCTTCCTAAAGGCACGGCTGTCGCTTACTTCGACGATGTCATAGATGCCGAAGGCTGCTTGGCGGTAGTCGATGAGTCGCTAAATCTTGATTCAGCGCCTGTTCTGGACGTTAGCATTACTTTGCCAAAAGACGACCGACGCAGACTCCTTGAGTTACTGGCCAAATTTCAAGACTGCTTTTCGACAACATCAAGAGTTGGCCGCACGCCTCTAACCAGGCATCGAATAATTACCGAAGAAGCGGCGAGACCTATTCACCAGAACCTTTATCGCGTGGCTCCAAAAGAACGTGAAGCGATACAACATCAGGTAGACAGAATGCTTGAAGATGACGTCATTCAGCCTTCACAGAGCCCCTGGGCGTCGCCTGTAGTCCTCGTTAAGAAAAAGGACGGCAGCCTGCGCTTCTGTGTGGATTACCGGAAGCTAAATAAGATGACCAAGAAAGACGTATATCCACTACCGCGTATAGAAGACTCTCTGGACAGACTTCAACACGCTCGATACTTCTCTTCAATGGATTTGCGGAGTGGATATTGGCAAATCGA
Source organism: Rhipicephalus microplus (assembly GCF_043290135.1). NCBI lineage: Eukaryota > Metazoa > Arthropoda > Arachnida > Ixodida > Ixodidae > Rhipicephalus > Rhipicephalus microplus. The sequence goes on along the minus strand of NC_134702.1, from coordinate 279,867,586 downwards.
GGTGGACCCGAGAGACCGCGAGAAGACCGCTTTTGTGACACCAGATGGGTTATATCAATTCAAGGTCTTGCTATCGGTTTGTGTTCAGCGCCTGCTACCTTTCAAAGACTCGTGGATACGGTGCCTTCCGGGTTGAAGTGGAAAAACTGCTTAGTATATCTGGACGATGTCATAGTGTTCTCCGCAACGTTTGACGAGCACCTTGAAATGCTTGAACTGGTCTTACGAGCCATACGGTCCGCGGGCTTGACGTTGAAGCATGAGAAGTGCCACTTTTGCTACGAAGAGCGGCAATTTCTTGGTCATGTCGTCGGTCATGCAGGTGTTCGTCCCGATCCTGAAAAAAATTGCAGCCGTTGCACAGTTCCCTGTGCCAACCGATAAAAAGGCTGTCAGACGCTTTCTAGGCCTCTGTGGATATTATCGACGATTTATCGAGGAATTCGCACGCATTGCATCACCGTTAACTCGCCTCACTAGAGAAGACGTCACCTTTGAGTGAAAGAACGAAGAGGAAGCTGCTTTTAACGATCTTCGCCAGCGACTACAAACACCTCCAGTCCTTGCCCACTTTGATGAGAGAGCCCCTACGATGCTTCACACTGATGCCAGCAATGTAGGTGTGGGAGCTGTGCTTGTGCAGCAGCAAGATGACACAGAAAGGGTAATCGCCTTTGCCAGCAGAACGCTAACACGCGCTGAGTCTAATTACTCCACGACTGAGAAGGAATGTCTCGCCTTGGTATGGGCGGTTACAAAATTTCGCCTGTATTTATATGGCCGCCCCTTCAATGTAGTTAGCGACCACCCCTCACTGTGCTGGTTAACAACTCTCAAAGACCCTACCGGGTGATTAGCGCGTTGGAGTCTCAGGCTGCAAGAATTCGATATGGTAGTCGTACATAAGTCAGGCAAGTGACATATGGACGCTGATTGTCTGTCCCGTTCACCCATTGAGTCGGCAACACTACCTGAAGAAGAGGAAATGGCATTTCTCGGTGTCCTCGACATGACTGCTATTGCGCAGCAACAATGTGACGACGCTGAGTTGCTTGGCTTAATTAACTACTTCGATGGCAGATCTCAGAAGGCGCTGAGAGTTTTCCCAAGAGTATTCTCATCGTTTTCTTTACGGGGTGGAGTACTCTATAAAAGAAATTTTTCGCCGACGGGATCTACCTATCTTCTCGTCATCCCAGCAGCCCTTCGCACCGAAGTACTCAAAGCATGCCACAATGAGTTTACCTCTGGCCACTTGGGTTACACAATAACGTTGGCCAGGGTACAGCAAAGGTATTACTGGCCAAGACTAACCACAGCCGTGAAGAACCACGTTCGTACTTGTCTCGACTGCCAGTGACGCAAGTCGCCACCGACTAAACCAGCTGGCCTCCTGCAACCCGTGCAAGTCCCAAACGCTCCATTCGACCAGATGTGCATGGACATTTTGGGCCCACTACCTACTTCTACTGCAGGGAACCGCTGGTTTATCGTCGCGACGGATTATCTGACCCGTTATGCCGAGACAAAGGTTATCCATAGAGGTACAGCAGCGGAGGTGGCAAGATTCTTCATTGAGAATATTGTACTGAGGCATGGTGCACCAGCCGTCGTGATCACAGACAGAGGAACTGCATTTACGGCAGCTCTTGTGGATCACGTCCTGATGCTGAGTGGAACAATGCATCGTAAAACCACCGCCTACCACCCACAAACGAACGGGCTGACAGAGCGTCTAAACAAAACCATTGAAGACATGATTTCGATGTACGTAGATGTTGAACACAAAAATTGGGATGAAATATTGCCATACACAACGTTTGCGTACAACACGGCCAAGCAAGAAACGACCCGCATGACCCCGTTCAGCTTCGTTCATGGACGAGATGTGCGAACTATGTTAGAGGCGATGATACCGCACGAAGGTGACGACATCGACCCAGACGCCTACACGTTTATGGAACGCGCGGAAGAAGCTAGGCAACTTGCACGTTTACGGATCCGCCAGCAGCAAGAGTGCGATGCAGGCCGCTACATTGCTCACCGCAGAACAGTCGTCTACCAAACTGGCGACAAAGTATTGGTTTGGACACCTGTACGGAAACGAGGACTTTCCGAAAAGCTCTTAAGAAGATACTTTGGTCCATGCTGAGTGCTGCGACAACTGAGTGATGTCACTTACGAAGTCGTCCCCGACTGTTCGTGTAGTACGAAGCGTCGCCAGCACCATCCTGAACTCGTTCATGTAGTGCGCATGAAGCCTTACGTCAGCGAGTGATTGCGTGATATTTTTCTTTAACAAAAAAAAAAAAAACTGCATTATTGACTTCGCATCGGGTCGATGCTTTTTGAGAAAGAGGCAAATGACCCGTGTATACATGTGGACGAATACGATGATGGGGGATTTAGCGGACACCAGGTAGTAGTGGGCCTCTGGCTTAACTCGAGAACGAAGAAGACAGTCTTGCGGCTCAGCTGTTGAGAACACGCTGTTTTCGCTCTCAAGGAGGTGTACTTGTGCTTTGTTCGCGTTTTACCGCGGTAATATATATATATATATATATATATATATATATATATATATATATATATATATATATATATATATATATATATATATCAAGCGAGTGTCTTATGTGAATCCAGTGATAAATAGAAATCGGCTTGAGCGGACAAACGTACGAAAACGTTTATTACTCCTACGTTTCGGCCGGCGTCCGGCCTTCGTCAGGGAACTGACGAAGGCCTGACGAAGGCCTGACGAAGGCCTGACGAAGGCCGGACTTCGGCCGAAACGTAGGAGTAATAAACGTTTTCGTACGTGTTTCCGCTCAAGCCGATTTCTATATATATATATATATATATATATATATATATATATATATATATATAGCCGCCGTGGTAGCTCAGTGGTAGAGCATGGAATGCGTTATTCGAAGGTCGCAGGTTCGGTTCCTGCCCACGGCAAGTTATCTTTTCTCCCACTTTTCTTTCTTCACAATCAGCTTACAATTGAGTCTAATAACCTCTCCTATACTTTCCTTTTCGTTACTGTCTGTTAGATTTCATTAATATCGTGTCAAAACACGGAAAAACGAACCCTTAAGAACACACTTCTTTCCCACATATATATATATATGGTATGGGAACAACCTCGTAGTCGAGTGGGCCGAGACGTCGTCGAGCTACTCTGTACGGTCCGAAGTACCGTCGCAGAAGGTGGTTATCGCCGCTAGCAAAACGAGTGTCATCGCACAGCCGCCGCCCGCGTGTCTTCCGGCGGAAGCCTTGCAACATGTTCGACTGTCAGCGTGTAACTATCAGGTGCGGCAACATGTCAAAAAGCCACGTGCTGGCACGTTGCAACGCGTACGTAGGTCACGCCTTTATGGATGAATAAAACGTTCGCTCGACCTGGCGTGTGAAGATACGACATGGTTGCTTTTTTATTGTATTTCGTGGACACCTGTCGTACGCAAGAAATTACGAATACATAACAAATATAAAATTAGAAGCTGTCAAATCGGACGTTTTGAAAACCGATCTTCTTGTTTCCCTTTGCCAGTTGTCGCCCAGCTTCGGCGTTTCAAAAGTTCGTAAATAATAATGCCTAATTGGAAAATTGCGTTTGGTCGTAGAGTGCGTCGGCATACGCCCTTTGTGATCACGTGACATATAACAGAGCAGCCTGACGCGAACCTCACGCGTGAGCTTTGCAGCTGCTAGGCCAGGCTAAGTGGAGCCAACGCATCAGCATGTCAGATGATTTATATGTGGGGTTTAACGTCCCAAAACCACCATATGATTATGAGAGACGCCGTAGTGGAAGGCTCCGGAAATTTCGACCACCTGGGGTTCTTTAACGTGCACGCAAATCTGAGCACACGGGCCTACAACACTTCCGCCTCCATCGGAAATGCAGCCGCCGCAGCCGGGATTCGATCCCGCGACCTGCGGGTTAGCAGCCGAGTACCTTAGCCACTATAGACCACCGCTGCGGGGCACACCAGCATGTCGGCGGCGTTTCTACACACATGGAGCAGGTCTATACGAACACCAGTGTGTTTACTCATTTACATCCCAACTTAGTTCGCTCGCTTCGTTAAACATTCTGAAGGCAACCATGGACGGGGATAAAAACAAGCATATGTGACCATGAATTGAACGCTTTCCCGAACGGTTTTTCATTAGCATGCAGCCACGATATATCTGGCGAACTTTTCAAAGCAAGTCTTCTCGAATGTTGCTCAACTTTCCTCATTCGTCGATGGCGACTCCTGAGAACCCGCGCAGCATTTCCCTCGGCGCTCGCTTCGTGACAACTGGAGCGAGGACGATTCTTCGAACTGCAGCAAGGTCTCGCAAAAAGCCACACAGCATTATCTCCTAGGTAGAAATTCGTGAATGCTGAAAAGCCCTATCGATGAACGAATCGTGAGATCTACCTAAAATGACCTGGGAGGTGTCGGCTATCTATTTTTACACGCGGTGTAATAACGCCTCAAGAATTGTGATGCTTGATTATAAGTATTACCTTCTTGGGCGCCTTTTATAGGTTGCGTGTGAGTTTTTCTATGAACACTTGAATATATCCACGTGAATAAATTCAAGGTACCGCTTTCGTGCGTTGTTGTTATAGAGGAGACGAATAAGCAATGGTATCGGGCCAGTGGGTATGAATCTATCTTGGGAAGGAAACGCAGCAACTATTTAACAGAACACACAACACAAGCGCTTAACTTCAACTAAACGTTGCTTCAACTAAATGAGGGGCAGAAGCAGCAGAAATGACGCGTGTATATTTTAGCGTGCTAGTGCACCTTCTATCTTGCTCACGCGGAAAGAAGTTTGTTTTTTAGGGGCGAAGCTCCCTAAAGTGGCACACATTCATCCCTCGTCGTAGTCGTAGTGCGTAACTAGTTTTGAACTTTGACCTGAAGGTGGTGCCGGTGGGAGATTTCTCCTGTGCGTTGTTGAACAATGAAAAATTCGCAGCGTGCGCATTAACTAAAAGCCGAATTCTCCTGTCTCTCATTCCCAATCAGCAGCCATTGGCATGTGCATTGAACACTATCTGACAAGAAAGGGTTGCTAGGATATACCCGCTGGGCGTAACCTCCTTGGTTTCAAAAAGGTTTAGCGAGCGTTGGGCCGCAGTGCCATATATACAGTGAACTAGTATATACCATGAACTAGAGGTGGTTAAAGGTGGGAAGTAGACACGACGCGCAAGCCGTAAGAAAGTGTTCGTGTGCTACCTCTGCTTTAGTCCTTGGAATGCCCGCCGGATGGCGGTGCTTCTATATGCGGAATATATGATGAAAAGATGCGAGATGGTCGTACTTGGAGTGTTGACTAGATGGACAAACGGACACACAGACAGATGCATGGACGGACGCATGGATGGCTGCACAGACGGATGGACACATGGACGGACGCAGGGGCGGATGCATGGACAAACGCAGAGGCGGATGCATGGATGGACGTGCGGACGCACGAACAGACGCACGGATGGTCACACAGACAGACGCATGAACGTATGGAAGCAAGAACGAATAGATGGACGGATGCTTCGCCCCACTCTCCATGATTCACCCTGTGGATATGCTGCCATTTGTTGGATGGTGTGATAGATAATAACGGATGAGTAATGTGTGGCACTGCACGTGTGCTTTTTGTTGTTCTGTCTTTTATTATTTTTTTCTCTTTCACCTCCTTTATATACTCTGACGTTTGCAATAAGCATTTAGTTGAAGTTAAGCGCTTGTGTTGTGTGTTCCGTGTAATAGTTGCTGCGTTTTCTACCAAGAAAGAGGAGACCGGCCTTGAATTTTTTTTTAAAATAAAATGTAGCGTCATAAAATATTTGACCCCGCTTGAGTGGTGCGAAAGTTATCTAAAGATTCTCCCGCACGAGATTGAGGTGGTCACGAGGGTCCCGTCTGGTGTGGCCGACAAGACGACACACTGTTACGATAAATTGAATTAGCTTAATTAACTTTAGAAACACCGTATACGTAGAATGGCCCGGAATCAGCACTTGGCCTCAACGACGTTCATCGGAATTTGCCGAGATGTTCGGAATACTCCTTGAGAGCTGCGAGATAGTTGATAAGCCTACACGTGAGTATTTTCGACGTTTCAACGGATCGTTCGAGACAGAACATTCGTTACAAACGCGGAATAATTAGGCTCGTAGGAATAGCATACGATTTAATAACGTGGCGTGCCTCTTCTGCTGGCGCTTAGACCATTTCTGCAGGTCAGAAATGCAGATGTCCAGGCGATACATTGTTTTCAAGTATGTAATGGAGGCACGTTTTCGTGACTGATCGCTCCCTTTTGTCGTCGCAACCTTCTTGGAGGAATGTCATGCACGTCTGCTGTTCTGCCGGCACAAGGCTGCAAGCGAGCTTTGCGGTATTGTTACGAGTGCGAGTGCGGAATAAATTTAAGGCACTCTCTGTGGCGTTCGAAGAAAGCACGAGGGCAAAAACAAGCGTTCGACCCAAACACAGTGATGGAAGTGCTGCTCCAATTGCTCCAAACTGCTCTAAAAGATAAATGCTGCTCCAAAGTGCAATATTTGCAAGTAACTGCTCTAAACCTGCTCCAAAATGGTGTTGGCAGCTCAAAAGAATGAAGTTGAACCATGAGACCATCCCGTGAGCTTAAGCAAAACCAAAGGCAAGCTGTCTGCACAATCATCGTAGTATGCTACTCAGTGGCGTAAATCCAGAAAAATCTCAAAGGTTGACACATATCAGGTCATGGTTTTCAATTCGTATTTTTATTATGGGTTGTATTTTTATTTATATAAGAATTAAATCACGCTGTCTAATGAAATTTAAAAAAAAACGAGCATGGGGTCTGAACTCGAACATTGGCATCGTTCTATTCAGTCTCTATTGTTTCACTTTTTTTTCGATTTCCATAGTTCACACAGCTGAGAGGCATTTAACACAGGTACGCAGTAAAAGATGAAGAGCCTTTTAAAATCTTTATTGTGCCATCTTTAAGTGTAACCTCAATTATATCACGTGCTAAAGCAAAATCTCAAGTAGGATGCTTGGGTAGTTATTATTTGGGTAGTTATTTATTTGAACGTGGGTAGTTATTTATTTGAACGGACTATACAGTGTAACGCTAATGTTTGACATTCATGCGTTGAAGGCTTGACTAGCCAAGTGGCATTCTCAGCTGGTCTTGTATATTATAATGATCTCGGTGAAGCTGGGTAGCCGTGGCTGATGGCCGCCAACTCCTTTTAGACTATGGGCTTTGTTTATCCAAGCGAAACCTATATAGACTGTCTTGTGTAGCTGGTCACTCACAAGTAGCGAGCTCGCACCAGACGAATGATAAATTATACAAAATAACTTTCCATTTCGGGGCGGCTGGTCTTTATTTTTGCAAAACTTCAAAAGCACGCCCTATTCCATGCCTTTCCCGGATTCCCTCACAGTTGTAACACGACGCTCGGTTCGCTGTGGGACGGCCACTGTTAGAGAGAGAGAGGGCTGTGACAGTTCAAGGCTTTCTCCGCGTGGTTCGGGGCCGCCATGGGAGAAAGTAATCGCCTTCATATCTTGTCTGAGTGCCATGCCATGCGAAAGTATTTTCGCGTCGTCCACTCGTGTCTCTAACTTTGAAGACTTTACTTAATTGGAGTTTTCTTTTTCACAAATATTTTTGCGTTCATCTAATACCGGACACCCTCCTGCAGAGAAGGAAGTCACGTAGTCAAATGAGTGGCCTTTAATTCAGAGACCGTTGTGAACTATATGTCATATATTTGCCATCATTAGTTCGCCATGTCTGACATTACCCGTGCCCTTGAGAAGTTTGGAAGCACCCTTTACGTGTCTGTAAGGTTATATGCACGCCTGCTCGCTTTGTTAGTCGTGGTGAGGAATAATTATGGCTTAACTCTGTGTAATGCATGGGTGGGAACATGTTATGCAATTCACATTGTGTGTCCGTACTACGCTATATTCCATCTGTTTACACGATTCCTCGGCTGGTGTGACGCCCACCGTTTTGCGAAGAAGTTTCAAGCACCGGCGTAGCCACGCAGCGTCCTTACAAGCGACTGTTGTGAGCGCACAACAGCTTCCGCTGTAGAGCGTTACGGCACGGAACACCTATAGATGTTGCCGAGCTCCTTCGCGGGCTTTGTGTGTGGAAATCGCATCCTGCGGGCACTTGGCTACGAGCGCCAAGTTGTCATTCTCTTCTTAAGCCCGTCTTCTCTGGCTTCTCAGATTGACTGACCGGCGTTCATCTAGAGCAGCGTCTGGATCAGATGCGCTTCTTGTCACGTGGTGACGCCACTTGTTGGTGAGGGGGTCCATAGTGAATCGGACAAAACAGCGAGAGGGAGCGATTGCGCTTCTCCCAAGCCTCCGGCGCGCTCGTCGAGACGAGAACTCCCGCCGTGACTCCGCTCGTTCGTGACAATTTCTAGAGTCCAGTGATGCCGAGGTCGTCTTGAAGCGATCAAGTCCAACAAAATGAAGCTAGAAAAGAGTATTAATCAAGCAACAACACCCGAATGTTTGAAGCCACGAGTAGGAAATTAGACAGAGACCATCATTTCCATTAGACGTGTACAGATGATTAGCCACTGAAAGATGCGCATCGTTTAATCTTGATACTACTGATTCGTTTCACTTGCAAGGCCTTGCGTGACACAGTTTGGGCAGTAGCGAACTTTCCATTCCGTTTTCTCCTGCGTGCAGAGTCGAAACGCGCTCTCTTGCACCGTGCAGGCAAAAATGGGTGATGCAGTTGTTCGCCGTGCGTCGTGTTGAATCGCAGTGCTTTTTCAGTAGCACGCTCATTCAACTTCATCGCCTGTGACGACAATATCGTGAACCTTGTTTTACGGTTGCGTGTAGAGCGAGCATGCGTAATATTGTCGCAGTATACGATAAGGACAGCAATCTGCCTCGATCCCCTGCGGCCTGATGATAGTTATAGCGCGAGAACAAAATGACGACACTGAGACAAGAAGAACACGAGCGCTCGTGTCCTTCTTGTCTCTTTGTCGTCGTTCTGTTCTCGCGCTATAACTATCGTCATGCCATACCAACTAGTCCAAGCTGCCACACCTCTGCGGCCGCTGAACTTTCTGGCTGAGCATATGTTGTGGACTCCGGCGGACATGCAGCGGAGAGAACGGTGATAAGAGGTCGTTGTGACGCTACTTTATGGCTGTTTATGGGATGTTAGAGTCGTGATGATAGGCGCGCATTTATCGCCATTTCCATGACTGTTCACGCCGCCAGGAATTTGACGAAAGGACAGTTCAAGAGAGACATATGCGCGTATACTATCAACTGGTTTATTTCCGTGCCAGACGTATTCTCATGTTCTGCAGAAGGACTTGTTCTTGGGCTAGTTGGTGCTTCCTAATAATCCTGGTGTAGCGAAGTGGACATACAGAATAACGCACCACAGGCACCGGTGTGGTGTGTTAGGTGCGCGTTTCAAACTTGAAAATTTTGTTCGCTAAAAACTAAAGCCCACTAAAAAACAGACGGACAGAGGAGGCTGACACAGACAGCGCTTGCACTCATTTTGCAGATCACTGCAAAAACTGTGGATGTTACCCAGTGTTTAAAGAAACAGAACTATTATTTCGACTCAAGCATCAGCTAACACGCGAGATAGGGAATCTTAACCGCACCTGAAAGAGGGGACATGACCATGTTAGCCAAGCTACGATTCTGCTGCATGATAAAGAATGCGCTTATTTCACCACCTAGTATTTGCAAAATATAATGAATTACGCATAATATGGACAATCTTGTAATCCCGATACGAGTGGTTTCTGGTGCACCCTGTTGTGATGTGTTACGACACCCTGTTCTGATGATTCACATATGCGAAAGACCACGTAGCCGCTTTAAATTCTTTTTCTGATAATAAAACTAATAAAGCAATAAACAGTTGTGAGAGCAAGCGTTGTCTTTGTCAGCCGTCTGTTTTTTTTTTTTCAGTGCTCTTCAACAAATTTTTCACTTATGAACGTAATCCAACTGGCCCAACGTGACATCTTGCAGCGCTTCAGATATTTATGCCCAGAAAAGAAGGCTTGCATGTGCACCGTTATGATCGGCCTCCCTTAAATGGCGCCGCTTGGACGTGAGACGGTTTCGAGACAGCGCTCCCAGAGGTGAAGCGGCAACAACACGCAGGTCATGGCCAGGAATCATAGACATTGTGGCAGTTGAGGAAGTGCCCCCCAGGTGTCACCACCACTGGGTCGAAAATTGTGCCTGTGCTGCGCCCACCGAAGCAGTGGCGAGGGATCTCTTGGGACATTGTACTTCTCCTCGCTCTTGCCCTCCCAAACCCCGATTCGCTCGCAGGATTTCAAGCTGGACGGTTGTGCCCTCGCGATCTCCGACATCAGCGTAGCTCCTGCCGACTGGTTCGCCCCCCGCGGTCTCCTGACGCCGTGCAGCTCTCGCATTGTGGCACCCCGCCCTTGGACTGCTTCGACCGGATCCCCACTTTCCTATCTCCTTCTTTTTTTCTCTCGCTTGGCTGTCTTCTTCTCCGTCTATTTTCCTTCTATTCTTTTTATCCCTCCTTCCCCCCACCCCTATAAGGCACTGCGCCGTGTCGCCTGAAGGCAGACAGAAATTAGGTGCCTTTTTCCTCTTCATTCTAACCGCTACCACCCTCCCACACCCCCTCCTGAGCATTGTGTCTCCCTTCGCTCGACCGCGGCCGGGCTAGGCTGCATGGTATAACTGTCAGTTCAAGCGCACGAATAAACAGAAAGGAAGAGAGGACAAGCGCTTTCTCGCAACCAAACTCTTTATTAGAAAGGGCAGAATATATATACAGGCAATTCTAGGCTGCATCTAAGCTACGCAGATGCTAGGCTGCGTAGGCTACGCAAATTCTAGGCTGCGCAGATGCTAGGCTGCATCTGCACGCAAGGAGTGGGCGCAGGTGCAGCCTAGCCCGGCTGTGGCTCGACATACGTTTCGGAAGGCACCGGCTTTCACCGTCGCTAGTTTGGGGCAGGTAATTCAGGGGCACCTGTGAAACTTATCAGCCTATGAAATAAAGGATTTTTTTTTGTCACGGTATGATGTGGGCCATGTAAACAAAAGAAAAGCGTTCAGTTTTCAGTCATTTGTCCAGCTGTACTGTTGTTACTTATATAAAATCATTAAGACGAAATGCGAGGGCATAAACGCTGAAAAAGTATTTTAGTTCTGCTGCACTAGGTGTCAAACTGCAAAAGTACGCGATTGAGACCTGCTCTTGTGAGACCGTCTCTAGAAGTCTTGGCGTTTCAGAATCGACTCATGCCCGATTGCATTTATTTTCAAGCGCTAGATTGATCGTCCTGTGTGTCCGAATTACCGTATGTATAAATAATTAAATTGATTAATTCACTTTCTTCTACGAGAGGTTTCGAGGGCACGTCGGTCACCCAGGGCTGTCGTTAATACCTGGGTGAGCGGTGTGAACTTCTTTATGAAGTATGATGCGCCCTTCAGAACACACGGGAGCGTGAACAGTGGGATTCATACTTCATAAGCGAATTCGAATTACTTGCCCACGAAATTAATGAAAGTCCTGGGCGACTGACGTGCCCTATAGTTAGAAACAGAAAGTGAATTATTTAAGCTATTTTTCAATTCAATTGTTCGTATATACGTAAATTAGGACACACAGGACAATTATTCTGGCGCTTGAAAATAAGCGCTATCGGTGCTACGGGCGTGAGCCGGCACATGTTAGTATCGCTAATATATATATTTTTCTTTTCTACGCTGTTTTATGTCCTTGTGTTTATCTCCTAAAGATTCTCCAGTTATTTATTTTGAGTTTTATTGTGGCCAATGCTTTCCTAAAGCGGAAGCAGGTCGTATGTGTGTATCCACTTCGGTGTGTACGGCTCGGTGCCGTGGGGGAATTAGCGAGTGACCGAACCACATCAGCTTGAACTCAGACCATGTGTGTGATGTGAAGAAGAGGAAATTCTTTAATTTTCCCCTTTTCTTGGGTCGTTTCTTCAGGCGGCCATTTCATCTTCCACTCGGGACAATGCACGGACAACCCGCCCGCTTCCAGCGGCACTCCATCTCCCGTTTTTTTTTTTTTTTTTACTGACGAACATTTCAGCATAGCCATAGTCAGTTTGTATCTTTTCGAGAACTTTCGCATTTTTGGCAAGGTTTTTCTGCTTGTTTAAGCAATTGTCTGTTTAAAGCCTCATGTTTCGCCATGACGTACAACACTTCAACAAGGCTACTTCGTTCCAATCATCCTTCTTTCTGGGTTGTTGCAAACAGACCTTTTCCCTTCCACCTCCGGAACTGTAGAGCACAGGCATTTTGTCAAAATGCACTGCACCAACGCAGTGACAATAACGTCCATGAGCATTCCTTTCCTGATTTCCAGTTTTTCATCCCTTGTGCGCTCTGAATTCGGCAGTTCGCGAAATATATACAGTTATGTTTGAGGCACGCGATAAATGGCCAGTTGTTAGACGGCGCCCGACGAAAAGGGAAGTTAATGAAAAGAGGCGGCCCAGACGCGGACTAAGCCGTTCTTCTCGGAACGCGTCTTTTTCGTCAAACCCCGTGAGCCTTTGTTCACCGCTCCTTGTGCTGGGGAGTCACCCAGACGGCGGTAGCGCTCTCACGGTGAGCCAGACTGAGAAATAAGTGGTCGCTGTCGCGACACTGCTCCCGACAAGATAATAGACAGTTATAGTTTAGCGTTAGCGTGGTAGCGTAGGTTAAGGGAATGGCGTTACCGTGCAGCAAATGTTCGTTGTGGGCAGCGTATAGTTTAGCGGGATAGCGTTTACGCGGTTTACATCCCCCAGCTGGTTTGGTGGCGCCACCTATTAGGTTGTTAATAAGTTAAGCAGTGAAAATGAAAAGAAAACGAGAATGTTTGCCTACGCCACCGCGCGAAACATTGTTAGAAGTTTATTTTAGTGATAATAAATGTAAATAAATATGAACCACGCACCAAACGCGATAACATTATGTTGCCGATTTGTTTACATCAATCTTGTAGTTAGGCCTGGACGCTTGCGAAATGGGAAGATATCTGAAGAACTACGCCAACTTATCCGTAATTCTCATTCATCGAAGCTAACTGAAGGCAAGCGAAGCCACTTGAAACAGTCGTTTGTTGCGAACAAGGTGAATCTTTCAACAACTACGCCAAAATCACTTCGGAGCGGGCGTCCGAGAGTGCCGCAGTGTTTACCTCCACTACATACACCTACGCTACCACAGTAACGTGAAATCCGAAAAATACCGCGCATACGGGAAGCGGTACGGGTGACGTACGTATCTGCGCATGCGCACTTCGATTCCGATATCACGGTACATCCGGTAACCTAGTAAGCCCGATATACTATAATTCTCTAATGTGGCACCATGCTGTAACAATACGTGTGGATAGATGGCAGAATCATGTCTACTAACGCCAGACAGCCTATCAGCCGTCTAAACAGGCTTGTTGTCGCACGAAGGTATCTTTTAAGCTGTACATTGACGAAATGACGGAGTTCTTCTTAGCCGTTGCTCGGAGGATAGCAAAGTGCGGGAATGCAGAGGCGGAGATCGGTCTCTGAGGAAAAGGGGAGTTGTTTGCTGCATTGGTGGAGCATCGTGTAGGGCGTGACGATAGTTATAGCGCGAGAACAGAAGGACGACACAGAGACAAGAAGGACGCGAAGGTCTCTGTGTTGTCGTTCTGTTCTCGCGCTTTAAACATCTTCATGTCATACCAACTAGCCCTAGCTGCCACACATCGAGTAGGGGTTCGTCCCTCGAGGCTGTCTCAGATGAGACGGGAGGTGTTTAATGAAGAGAAATGGAGAGATGTGGAGCTTGGTGATCGAGAACGAGATCGGGAAGCGGGGACAGAGGTCGTGCTTAGCGCAGACTCTGATCCAAGGTTGATAGTACGTTGAGGGGGACAGAGGTCGTGCTTAGTGCAGACTCTGATCCAAGGTTGATACTACATCAAGAAGTTGGTGTCGATGTGTGGAGTATATGAAGGGCTCGGGAAGTAACGCCCACGTTAATATTAATACAACCCAGTGCTTACTGTACGGTTGGTTTATTGGCCACCCTGGCCTTTGTTTGTAAATAAGTGTCAGTGTGTAAATAAACCGAAGTTTACCAGGAAGTGAGCAAGCAGTCCAGTCTTTCAACGTGTCGTCGTGATCATCTGAATCATCGGATTACATCCATCATCCCAATCTTAACTTATACTATGTACACATGAGCAGCTGTGTTTAACATGAAAAACGTTGACCCCAGACTAGAAGACATACTATTCTTTTCATTCAACACGAATTCCAATGTTTGCTTTCTAACGCATGCCCCTCCCTCATTTTGCTTCTCTCTGTGCGCCAGGACGCCTGGGCACAATGAGGGGTGACATTCCAGCAGTGATTTTTAAAACGCATTTGTGGGGGTCACCGACCTTGTCATAATGGGGAGGGCTGAACGGAGAAGAAAACCTGTCCAAGAAAAAGTCTTGATAGGAAAATATCTCAAGGAAAGCAATCTTACAGATGTTTGTAAGATGCGCTTACTATTTTTCAAAGGGTTAATTGTCGCTATAATCACGTTTTCATAGGTTTGGCTGGCACCCTGTTACGTCATGTGGGAGGCATCCAGAATTCAAAGCGGTGCAATCTATCGGCTTATTTCTAATTAGTTCTGCATATTTTTTATTCATCTCCATAAAAGAATCAGTAAAGCAAGCTTGCTTCTTACTAAACACCAATACGTCGACGCTCAGGGCCTGTACACGCGCTGTTGGCGCAGCCACATTCCACGTGTCGGGACACCTTCCGCACGCAAGTGGAGGGCGAAAAAGTGACGCCGATACTCTGTTTTACTTTCCCCTTGTGTGTGGCAGGTGTGCCACAAGGTATACATACGGTGTGGCGTTGCAGATAACGCGTGTAAATGCCCCTAATTAAGTCCCCAGATTTCTCCTTTTTACCTATGCACTGACCACCGCCTCCTCTCTCGACCACCTGACACATGAAAACGGCATTTGCCATCATGTTCTTCATTACATGTCAATGCTAGCGCTACAAAAGACGTACACATGTGAGAGACAGAGAACAGCAAGCACTACTAACAACTGATTTATTGCAGCTGCTGACCCGCAGGGCGCGGGTTCGAATCCCGGCTGCGACGGCTGCATTTCCGATGGAGGCGGAAATGTTGTAGGCCCGTGTGCTCAGATTTAGGTGCACGTTAAAGAACCCCAGGTGGTCTAAATTTCCGGAGCCCTCCACTACAGCGTCTCTCATAATCATATAGTGGTTTTGGGACGTTAAACCCCACATATCAAATTGATTTATTGCAAATGTAGCAATGAAGTATAATTACAATGGTGCGCAGACACAGTGAGCACATATTATGGTGGCCCCGCTTATCAGGCTACAGTCGTGTACGTGATAGAAAAAAAAAAAAAAAAACCAGTTTCATTTTTGTTTGTCCTGTTTTTAGGTTTTCGGCTTTGTCCGATTGGCCAGAGCAGGTGCTGAACAAGTCTAACGCAACGGCATCAATGTACTCGGTTCGCAGAAATTGTGGTGTTGGTGTAGTCAGTTGCGAGCGAAGCAGCATCTTGCCCGCGATCGAAAAATTGAGAAACACAAAAAAATAGAATAGGCAACAAAAAGCTTCGGTCACAGTCACACGCACAAACAACCAAATCCAGGCTTCCTGCGTGGCAAGCAGGTATTCTACCTCAGAGCCACGCTATTTCTTCAAACTGCTTTCGAAAAAAGAAAATAGTATATAAATGAGTAGCATGCTAGTATGGACTACAAGAATTCGAGCAGAAGACAAAGGGACATGAGGAAAATATCCACGACACTGCGGAGATTGTTAGATTTCTGTTTGCCGCTCTATGTTCACACCTAGTGACAATGCCACCAGGTACTGCGAAGACCGTGCTGCAGGCCGTGCTGGCTCTAGAATCAGTGCTGCTTGGTTGTTTCGGGCACAACCAGCAGTAGGATACCAAAGGCCAAGCCTCAGTGCACGTTAAATCACCGAAAAGTGCCTATCATAATGCAGTGGAATCGTGCCGGTATTGTTTCTCGCATGAATGAACTACACCTGTTTTTGAGAGAATATCAAATTTTGATCTTGGCTCTGTCGGAGGCCGGGTTACCGAAACAAAAATCAATCACTGGATACGTCAATCACAAGCACCCCATCATAACGACTTTCCCAAATGGAAGCGCTGCTTTCATTGCGATTTCTGTTTGCCGCTTTAGGTTCACACCTAGCGACAATGCCACCAGGTACTGCGAAGACCATGCTGCAGGCCGTGCTGGCTCCAGAATCAGTGCTGCTTGGTTGTTTCGGGCACAACCAGCAGTAGGATGCCACAGGCCAAGTCTCAGTGCACGTTAAATCGCCGAAAAGTGCCTTACATAATGCAGTGGAATTGTGCCGGTATTGTTTCTCGCATGAATGAACTACACCTGTTTTCTAGAGAATATCAAATTTCGACCTGGACTCTGTCGGAGGCCGGATTACCGAAACAAAGATCAATCACTGGATACGTCACTCAGAAGAACCCCATCATAAAGACTTTCCCAAATGAAAGCGCTGCTGTGTATATACGAAGCGAGATACCACACGTAGCACTCAATGTGGCGGACTTGTGCACAGATTTTATAGAAGTTTGTGCGATCAGGGCCCAGATAGGAAACCGCAAAGTCAACATTGCATCGGTGTATGCGTCTCTTTGCAAGAAAATTTCGATCGAAAAGTTTTTGGAAGACCTGTGTCATCGCTGCCCAGCTCCGCGCATCATTTGTGGTGATTTCAATGAGCATCACACCTCATGGGGGGACATGAGTTCAAATGCACGTGAACGTTGTCTGGAAAAGGCTATTGATAAGCTAGACTTATGCATTGCGAATGATGGCAATGTAATTTTCTTTAGGCCCCCAGCTTGTACAAGTATTATTGACTTGACGTTGCATTCAAGTGACGTTCAACTCATGTGTTGCACAGCTCCGAACAGAATAGGCAGTGATCATTTTCCTATACTGATCAATGTTGCTGTCAAACCATGTAACTAAATCCTGCAAAGTGACTGATTGGGATCGCTACCGAGAGCATCTAGATCACCGATCGGGGGATATGTTTCAGGATATGCTGGCGAGCAAAGCGGCTGCAACCACTATGCTTAAGCTACCTGCACATTTTCCAGCCCCAGACTTAAAGCTCCGTAATTTGTGTGCGGCCAGAAGAAGGGCAGAGAAAAGGCTTATGCGAAGAGGTGGTGAACCTGCTAGCAAAACTCTGTTCAACAGACTTAATGCAGCAATACGGCGATACAGCAACAAACTTCGGAAGAAACAATGGGCATCGTTTTGTGAGAGTTTAAGTGTATTCACTCCACTGTCAAGGATTTGGCGAGTAGTAAATAGGGTCGAAATCACGCCCGAGCCTTTGAGGTCGTTTATTGCCCTTGCGTTATTCAAAGATGCATCAATGCCGTCTCTAGCCAAAGAGTTTGCTTACGTGTATGTAATTGGAAGAGATAGTGAACCACCTTACCAACTTTTGCCTCATTCTACATCTGCCATTGACGCACCTTTCACGCTGCGGGAACTTACGTCAGCCATAAGTTGTCTCCGTCGACGCTGTGCTCTTGGACCTGACGGAATTACAAACCAAATGATCTCAAGTCTGCCTGCAGAAATGAAGAGGAGGCTTCTGATTAATTTCAACTATGTTTGGGAGTTGGAAAAAATTCCTCAAGCCTGCAAAATGGCCTGGGTCATGCCAGTGCTGAAGCCAGGTAAAAACGGAACAGAACTGGCATCATACAGACCAGTATCACTAACTTCTTGTGTAGCGAAGCTGATGGAGTAGCTGGCCTATGTTCGGCTGACATGGTGGATGGAAAATCACGAGGCCCTTCCAGCATGTATGACTGGGTTTTGGCAACACTTGAGTACACAGGACATCTTGGACTTGGCGAGTCACATAGAACACCGACGAGCATACGGCTTTTCAACTCTGGAAATATTCCTGGACATTTCAAAAGCATACGACTACGTGTTCAAAGGTGCAATAATTAGTGGTTTTTCATCTATGGAAATAACGGGGCACCTTTTAAGCTTTGTTCAGGCATTTCTTAGTGATCGCTCGATGCAGGTGAAGTTAGGGACAGTGCTCAGTAGCTCAAGGAAAATCGCCAGAGGAGTGCCACAGGGCAGTGTCCTGTCTCCAATGTTGTTCATTGTGGCCATCACTGGTTTACCTAATGCTCTCAAGACTGTGAGCAAGGTAGTACAAATATCAATTTATGCCGAGGACATATGCATCTGGCTGTCTGGATATCAGCATAAGCGATTGTAAATGATTGGCCAAAGAGTTCTACTCTCCGCACAAACCTATCTTGAATCTATTGGACTAATAATATCAGCTGAAAAGTCTTAATTCATGCTATTCCCAGGTATGCGAAGACGAGAAACAAGCGTGAAAATATTACTTCCTGATGCATCAATTAAACAAGTTAAATACATGAGATTCCTTGGAGTCACACTAGACACCAGGATGAATTGGCGACGGGCAGTAGACAAGGCAATGTTAGCGCTGTCACCTCATGTAAACATTCTCCGAAGGATGGCAGGAACAAGCTGGGGGAGCCATCCAACATCAATGTTAAAGTTACACGAGGCATTAATTGTCAATCGTCTGCTTTTCCAATTGCATCTGATCTCTCCGAGTGAGTCACAGTACAAACGGCTGGAAAAACTTCATCGTAAGGGCCTCAGAGTTGCTTTGGGAGTGCCAAAGTTTGCAGCGAGCATAAAGGTGCTTCATGAAGCTCGTTTTCCACCGTTACGTCTTCTCGCTTCTCAATGACTGCTGACACAGCTTTGCCGACTTGGCGAATCGAGCCCAGGACGAGCGCTACTCAGTCGCCTTCGGCGACGCACGGAATCGCGAGCTTTCATGGCCCTCAACACCTTTCGCCATCTTATCGATTTTGCCAAACAAAGACAACTTCGACAAGACCCACCTTGGTCACATGAGGATGTCGACTGTAAGATGGCGATTTTATGTATGCACAGCAAGCATTCCACACCCACAGCAGAAGTACGTTCTTTGGTACTTGAATGTAGTGAAGAAAAGTATGCCGATCATTTGAAAGTTTTCACCGATGGATCAGTCAACATAGTGCGCGGAGCAAGCGCTGCAGTGTTTGTGATCCCGTCTCTAAAGGCGTCCTGGGCAGCGCGACTCGAGTGCGTTGTTTCATCGACAGCATGTGAAAGCATGGCAATTCAGGCAGCCCTGACGAAACTGAAGCTTCGTAGGCAGCAACAAGTCGTGCTGTTTTCAGACAGTAAGTCAGCTTTGCAGCGGCTAAAACATGGATTGCTTTTGGATCGATGCACTCAAAGATCACTGTGAATCCTTAAAGACCTGCATTACATTGGTATAAGCATTAAGTTTCAATGGATTCCATCACATGTGGTTATAGCGGGTAATGAGGCGGCAGACAGACTTGCCCGGAGTGCTCTGGAGCTTACGCCAACAAAGAAGGCTCCCAAAGACAATCAGCGTATCTTACGAGAGGCTGTCGATAAGCATTTTCACTCGTTATGGCTGACGCCTCACCAGCTATGTGTGACACAAGGGCTATCAAGGGAAGAGCTTGCTTCATCGCATCAGAACGGGATCAGCGCGTACACCAGCATGGCTCCACAAGATCAGACTCTTTACGATGCCCTGGTGCTCAAAGTGCAAGGAAAACGGTGATATAGAACACTACTTGATTAAATGTTGTGAGCTTAAGAAGGAACGGCAAGGTTTATTTGAAGAACTGCAACAGTTAGGCTCGCCATGTGACAGCGTGACTGATATTGTGTTTCCGCGTGGTTCCTCAATCTTCAGGAAACAGGTGTCACGACTTGTCTTAAAATATTTGATTTCTACAGACCTCGCATGTGATTGGTGATAAGTGATAATTATGTTTGGGGTATAGTGCAGCGAGATAGAGTACCGGAACAATACTGCAAGTGGAATGGTACAAAGGCCGCCGTCTTATGCAGGATTACGTTGTGCTATGCACGATTTTTTTTCAAAAGCCTGCTCATGCTTAGTTAAAAAACAAAGGACATTAGCTAGAACTACAAAAAGAAAACTGGGCGGGGCAATTGCCTGCAAATTATGCAAGGCTAGATCCGCCAGCTACCTGCAACATCTTCAACCTCAACCTCATCCTTTACAAGAATTCGACCAGGAGAATACAATGACGCACCAAGCACAAGATAGTTGCGCCAGTTCTTGTTAATTTTTCCTCTTTATATCAACCACCGGATTAATGGCTTATCCATCTTGTGAGTATGAGCAAAATGTAAAGGGTCAAGCAAGCAAAAAAGTCCCGCCTGTATAAATTGCTTCCAACGGAATATATAGTTTGTGGTCTCACAGCACCGACATTTGTGCCTGTTTCCAGATGGAGTAGAGGGAGCCTCCTTAGCCCCTGCAATATCGCCCGGCAGGAGCATAGACTCGCAGCATGTGTCAAAACTAATTTGTCCAACGAGTGGGTGCTTTATAGGGCCGTGCATTGTAAAGTTCTTAGACCTGTTTAATTATCATCAGCTGCTAATGTATGAACAAAGATGATGCTAATGCATCATCTGCGTAGGTTCGTGTGTTGCCTTTCAGACGTGTAGTGACCCCTTCACTATTTCGCCAAATAAAGAACTATGGCCTGCACTTAACTATACTTGCAGCGGACATTCTGGGAAAATTTGAAGCGCCAGTGTTACAAGCCAAGTCGTTCGTTTTCTCACAGCATAGTTGAGACATGCACCTAGCAGTTGAGAAGGCGATGTGCATAGAGCATGATTACGCTACCACCTTCTACCCTCGGAAACGGGGCTCAATTGGCATCCTCAAAGATTTAGCTTTTTTTTCTAGTAGCACACCACACCTCGTCTTCATCCATTTTCCTCCGAATAAATAAAAGTATGAGTCAATGAAAGAAATTTCACGTGGTCTCCAGCGTTATGTCCTTTTGGCATTTCTATTTTTCAGCATTCAGGTTTTAGGCATTGTAATTTAGGGTGTTCCCACAATTGGCCTTTCCATAATTCAGCCTTTCAAGTTTCGGCTTTTTATAGGCATTTATTTTATAGGCATTCAGAAAAGTGAAATTGAAAATGACGAATTATTGGAATGCTAAAACTTACAACACAGAAAATATAAAAAGTTGAATTGAGGAAAAACTGAAATTCGAAATGCCAAAAGAGCAAAATGGCGAAACATTGAATTGCGAAAACGACAAAATGCTTCTATAACCTAGCTATAGTTGAACATAAAAGTATTTTGCTAGAATAAAGGTTCCGTTGGCTTTGTACAATGTTTATACGCTTTGTACCTTTTTTCCAACTGCCATGTTCTATTTGCATGTGGTTTAAGCACTCAAAAAAGACAAAAATGCATAACTACATATGTCATAGAAAAGATGAGCGATTCCTTGCATAGATGTACGTCACTGAAACTGCAATGTTAGGCACCACATGACGCACACAATGTTTTTGACGTCACATGTTAATGCTATCATTATGTTTCTAAATTTCTCTTAGTGACGTAACTGATTAAAGGGAGTGTTTGGGTGAGCTGGCATTTCGTCATCAACAAAATTTCGACAGAGCGAGAGTAAACACGAAGGACAGCGCTTGCCTATGTTGGCTCTTTTTTCATGCATTCACGTTTATTTCAGTGCTGTCGAAATTATCTTGTTATTGACAGACAGAGGCCAACTAAATTCTCGCCGCACCGTCATCATATTGACGCAGGTTGAACGTGCTGTGATTATGCTGCGTTTACGTCAGAGGTGCCTTGTTGGTGAACGAGTATGTGAGGAAGCTATGATCATGACGTCACGTGCATGCAATCTATATTGCATCTCATACAAACATGTTATGTGAAAATTTGAAATGCCGATATCGTACTGGTTGCTTATAGGGAAGCTGCGAAAGATTTCCACGTTACTCTTGGCTTAATAAAACTTTTTGTTTGGCTAGTTGATGCTTGCTTACTGAAATGCAAATAAAAAAAGATGCGTACCATCAATGGAAAACAAATAAGGAAAGGACAGCGATGGCGTAACTCATAACTAACTCCATTCTCAGAACATCAGCGGCATATATAACCGTAGCAACCATGCACACACACTCATTACCTCACCTCACAGAATACAAAAGGTTCGCAACCTCTTAAATAGGTTTCCCCATGTGGCTGGTGCAAAAAAAGAACAAAATGAGATCTTGGCTCTTAAGCGACAGCTTTTCACAGTTCCGAATGAGGGAATTGAAGGTGCCCTGGCTGAGCTTCCTTCTTTGCTAAGGCTGTCATTTATGACATCGCTAAAGTAACGAGTGCTGGGTAATAAATAAGCGAGAGCATGCAAGGGGGATGGTTAATATTTCAGCCCTCTCTCTCACGAGAGATGGCAGATAACTGCTCTCTCTAATTACTCTCATGAGGAAATTCTCTTCCAACAAATATATCTATGCGTTCCTAAAAAAATGCAACTAAAAGCAGAATGGATTTATAAAGTGTTTTCATCATAGCACAGCAGCCATTTAGTTAGGAAATTTTACAGGTCGATGAACAACGAAAAAAACATGAAAGATGCCCAGCTGATTGGAAAAATAAACTGCGCTCAGAGGAGTCACCAGAATAGAAAGACGACCGAGGACTAACAACTCGTGCTGTGTGCTTCTATTCTTGTGTCTTGTCTTTAGCGCAGTTTATTTTTATAATCATGTCTTACTAACTAGCGCCCAACACAAGCTTCTCGGGCCCAGCCGATTCCAGCCGAAAACAGCCCTCTGGGGACTGTCGAAAAATAAATAAGTAAAAAATAAATAAAAGTAAGTTACTTGATTAAAGGGTCAGTAAACAGGCTTTGACTTTTTTTTACACCCCCATACAAGCTCGGCAACTCGTGGATTAGACTGCAGCGATCACGTTTTTTGAATATCACAGCACTGCATCGTGCAGAGCCTCTATTTCGAAAAACGATTCCCGCGCATCTTTTCTATGTCTGACCAACCCTCTTGCATGCGCAGTGACGTTAACTCGGCGGTCGGCGACTTGACATCGCATGCAGCTCGTCGATTGGTCTAAATCAGGTGTGAAAAAACAGCAGTGAGGTCAACGTCAGTTCCTGTTCCCACCCAACAACTACGAAACTGCCCCTTATTTTTTGGCATTGGGTGAAAGAACAAGCCTGGCAGTTGTCGCAAGCACGTCTACACTCCTCGCTCAACTACAGCGCCTGTGCGCACTTACGAACGTACTTCGCCCTTGACATAAGCAACCCGGGTAAAAAGTGTTGCTCTGTCGTCAGCTGCAAATCGAGCGACTGGGCAGCGGAGAAGCATCGGTGCCGGGTGCCTCATGATGGGGCCCTGCGCGCTGCATGGCTGAAGCGAATCGGCCATCCAGCGAAGTACATCGTCGTCAGCTGCAAATGGAGCGACTGGGCAGGTGAGAAGCATCAGCATGGAGTCACGACGATAAGCTACGTCTTCCCCTTCATGGAAGGGTTCTAGAAGGGGGGCGAGGCCGTGCGAAAATTTGAAACCATCTTAAACCGATGTTATAAGCCCTGTAACTTCCTTAATATAGCACGTATTCGCAAAATTCTTGTGGCAGCATGTTCGCAAAAAAAAAAAACTGCACATATATCTCTTTTTAAAACTTTTTGGACCTCAGGGCTGTTTACTGGCCCTTTAAGAAAGGTTCCTGAAGTTTAGTGGTGATTATGGAGCAAATGTTTTACAATCTTTGCTTCTTGAAGCAGTGTAATATACTGTGCAAATGTCAATGGTGAATCTTGGCTCTCATGACTGGCTAGAGCTGTGACAACACAGATCATTCCCGCTGTAGCAGACAACGCGCAGCTTGAAGCAAACTGGCACAGCAGCGCCACTAGTTCTCGCGTTGGCCACCGCGGCCACTTCAGAGAGCGTGCCCCTATGGGAAGCTGCAAAACTGACCTGGTTCTAGTAACGTTGGTGCGTAAAGCTTGCATATATAGGTCATGTCCGTGAATTCATAGCATGTGTAGTGTGCGTGCATCATCTGCTTTGAATATCAACTACTGCCAACACGAACGGGCGAGTGTTCAGAAGCACACAATCTTATTCATTAGCAACTTAATAACATGAATTAGTGAACGTAAAGGAAGGAGCACTCCTATTACAATTGAAACTACAATTTTTCTTATTTCAAAATATACTGGCCAAGGCATAGCTCCGTCCTGTAATTAAGTGAGTGGCATGCGTATGCAGCTTATGATGGCACAACGGAACTCAGTGGCATATACGCAATCGGTAGCACGAGCGGCAGTGTAGCTACCTCGAAAACTGGTAAGGCCTTGCCTGTAACAGTGTAGCAACGCAGCACAAAAGTGCTAGCACCTTTTGGAGAGGGCCGCTACACATAAGAAGTTGACTTCTTCAACCTCGGGTTCGCTAGACATTTTCTTCAACTTGAAGTAAATCTGATGCGGTTCGCTGAAGTGGCTCGAAGTTTACGCACACAGCGCAACTATTTCAGCTATTTTGCCAGTGAAATCCTTTTTGCCACGATCAGAACGAAGCAGTCCACGCCAGCACCCTTTCCCCTTCGATGAAACAATGTAATTTGATGCCACAATCAAGAAACTTCAGCATAGCGCCAAGTAAAAGTGCTGCGTTGACCCTGTTCAGCGCAGCCGTCATTGTTTTAGGGGCGAAGCTCCTTATAGTGACACCCGTTCGTCTCTCGTAGTCGTAGTAGTAGTGCGTAACCAGTCTTGAGCTTTGACCCGAACTGAAGCTGGTGCCGGTGGGAGATTTATTCTGTGTGCTGTTGAACAATAAAAAATTCGCAGCATGCGCGTTAACTAAAAGCCGAATTCTCCCGTCTCTCATTCCCCCTTAGCAGTCATTGGCACGTACATTGAGCACTATCTGACAAGAAAGGGTTGCTACGTTATACTCGCTGGGCGTAACCTCCTTGGTTTTAGAAAGGTTTAGCGGACGTTGGGCCGCAGTGCCATGATTACAGTGAACTAGTATATACCATGAACTCGAGCTGGTTAAAGGTGGGAAGTTGACTCGAAGCGCAAGCCATAAAAAAGTGTGCGCGTGCCTCCTCTCGTTCAGTCTTTGGACTGTGCGCTGGATGGCGGTGCTTCTATATGAGGAATATATGATGAAAATATGCGAGATGGTGGTACTTGGAGTGTTGAATAGGTGGACGAACGGACACACAGACAGATGCATGGACGGACGCACGGATGGCTGCACGGACGGATGGATGCATGGACGTACGCAGGAGCGGATGCATGGACGAACACAGAGACGGACGCACAAATAGACGTGCGGATGCACGAACAGACGCATGCACGGTCGGGCGGCCACACAGATACACACATGAACGAACGGAAGCAAGAACGAATGGACGAACGGATGCTTCGCCCCACTGTCTATCATTCACTCCGGGGATATGCTGCCATTTTTTTCCGGACCAGTTTTGCCAGCCCACGGAGTGTTTTCTGGAGTTGCGAAATTGAGCTGCGCCCGTAACGGGATCGCACACGTCCGACTTAATATTAGAAGTATAATGTTTTTTTTTTTTGCACATAGTGGCGTTCGTCGCACGAGATATTTTTCGGTCGCAAGAAACGTGATATGGGATTCTACATCAAGTTGCTTGCGTGCACGGTTAAAGAAAAAAGAAATGAAAAAAAGATAAATAAATACACGCGTGTGCCTCATCGCGATAAATTTGAGCCCCCATGTTGCACTGCCCCCCACGAAACTGCAGCCGGCACATGTATTAAAGCCGAACATTATCTGGACGCGTTCTGTGTCACGATGGGTAGAGAGGGTCCACTCCTAAATTATTCTTACACCATGGTCACCATGCCGGTCGTGTCACTGGCAGCACTTGCTGCTGTTAAGCCTCGGTCTAGACAACTCTACGTTCTCACTCCGTCTTGAGTTTTACGTCCGACGTATGTTCATTGTTGAGTACTCGTCGCTATGTCAGGAGTTGGTGCGCATGATGACACGACTGATGATTGAAAAGCAACAGGTTTAATAAGGATTCAAAAGGATTACATGACTCATTTATGAGCACGGCTTTCTGCCTTGAATGCCTGACGTCACCTGTCGCCTTCTTGCGGCCGCTGTCATAAACCGTTATAATTTGCCAACATCACAATAGGTGGCACTAGTTCGTAGTGGTTGTAATTGCCTAACAGAACACATACAAATGCATGCAAGTACTCAAACACACATTATAATTTGTGGTACGTATGACCGGTTCATCAGTCACTGTAATTTTTAGTGTCTCACCCCCCCCCCCCCCCCGCCCCCCTAAAAAAATGTCCAATTAACAATGATGTTTGACCTGCTATTTGCTTCAAAACTAACTTGTGCTGCCCTAAAACACGTCTTTTACCACCACTCCAAAGCTGCTCTGAAACATGAATATTATGCCCCCTAAGCTGCTCCAAAAATGTGAAGTGCTGAAGCATGGAAACTTGGGCAAGTTGGTAGGACATAACTGAATATACGAACAGCGCAACTTAAAAGTAGTTACAGTGTAACTACGGAAGCGAAGATACAGGAATAGAAAAGAGCGCCGACTTTCAACAATGATTTAATAGCAGAGTGGTGTACATATATAGGCGAAATAAGAAGAAAATGGGCATGCTCAAAAGGGTGCAGTATACAACCACTGCGAAACAATATCAGCTGAACTCTTGTCTTTTGTTGATTGAACAAATACATAGCTTAAAAATGATCAAGATATGCAATCTCTTTCTGCAATAGCACAACTGATGGCGAACTTACACATGCACCGTCAAACTTGCTTATGTGATAGGCTTCGATTATTTCACGCGTGGCCTGTGAGCGGTGCTTGCCTATTACCTCGCAACGCTCAAAGAGAGGCACGCAGCCGCAGTCTCGGCAGTGGATTCCGAGGCCGGCCTATTACCTCGCAACGCTCAAAGAGAGGCACGCAGCCGCAGTCTCGGCAGTGGATTCCGAGGTGTCCTTGGACCGCATTGTGCGCATTATTATTGTGCTCTCCACATAACGCACTGCTCCACTGCCTAGATTAACGCATTGATTCCTTTGGGTGATAGACTTCCAGAATGCGTCAGGCATGTCGATCCATGGTTTTCTGGAATTGCTTTCTTTTTATTTAAAATCAATGGTTGCGTCCTGGAATGAGCAACGTTTCAATAAAAAAAAGTGGCACTTGTATAGGTTCTTGCTTGGCACCAGTCTTGAGCGACATCTTTCTCGCACACAAGGATCCCCTCATTGAAAACGATCTCAACTTGCCTCTTGTTGTGGAAGTCTTAAGGTTTGTCGATGATTTCACTGTAATTGGTGATTGTTTGGATGGTGTTTCTGAAGTTGTTGTCCCTGGTCTTCTAGGGTTGTTTAGAAACCCTCTGGAACTCACTCATGAGCTACCGTCTGGTAATTCGATTAGGTTGTTGGACCTAACACTCTGTTTCTGAAGCAATCATTTGTGTTTACTGTTCTCAGTAAGCTCCTCTTACCTTTCCACTCAGCTCATTCGAAACTGGTGAAAAGGGGTATTATCAATGTTTGTCTTCTCACCTCTCTTAAGAGGTCATGCCCACACTCTATGCAACACAGTTTCAACGCACTGGTCGACGGCCTCTTGAGCGCTGTTTATTTGAACGCCCTGATTTCTGCTGTTGCGGAAAAGCTTTTAAAGCAAATAAAAAAATTAAGGAGGGTGATCTCAGCCTCAAAATGCGTCGGTTCTTAAGAACTGTCTTGCAGTCCTTTATCTGCACCACGTTTCGCATAGGCTGAAGAAAATCGGGAAACGAGCTGGTATTACTGTTTTATTTTCCGCCCCGGAAAAGCTATCAAGGCGTTGTAGGTTAGTGAATCAACCAGCTGCAAATAGAGTAAAATGCTCTGTGAAATACAGATTGCGCTTCGTGCCTTGTGTGATTAGTGTTGTATATCTTATTTCGCTATCCTGCGGTATGATATACATTGGGCAAACCGGAACGTGCTTGAATGACCGTTTAAGAGAGCATAATAATAATGTGTACAATGCGATTCAAGGACACTTCAGAATCTACTGCCAAGACTGCAGCTGCGTGCCTCTCTTTGAGCGTTGGGAGGTAATAGGCAAGCACCACTCAAAGGCCACGCGTGAGAGAATCGAAGCCTATCACATGAGCAAGTTTGACGGTGCATGTGTAAGTTCCACATCAGTTGCGCTATTGCAGAAAGAGATTGCGTATCTCAATAATTTTTAAGGTATGCATTTGTTCAATCAACAAGAGACAAGAGTTCTGCTGATATTGTTTCACAGTGGTTGTATACTGCACCCTTCTGAGCATGTCCATTTTCTTCTTATTTCGCCTATATATGTACACCACTCCGTTATTAAATCATTGTTGAAAGTTAGCGCTTTTTTCTATTCTTTTATTTTTGCTTCCGTAGTTACACTGTAACTACTTTTAAGTTGTGCTGTTCGTATATTTAGTTATGTGAAGCGCGCTTATACCACTGCCAAAAGTGCATGTGCACAGCGCAGTTTGACTGCACCCTTGTGCTGAGGCGTTGTGAGGGCAGTGTGAAAGCAAAATTTTCAAGGCTTTTTGTATAAGAAGAGGGAGTAATTGGTGTGTGAGTGTTTCGTTGCCAGCTGTCAGCAACAAAAAAAAAATGCTGCTTGCAAGACGTGGCAGCCCTGCGCCGCGGTGGTTTAGTGGCTAAGGTACTCGGCTGCTGACCCGCCGGTCGCGGGTTCAAGTCCCGGCTGCGGCAGCTGCATTTCCCATGGAGGTGGAAATGTCGTAGGCCCGTGTGCTCAGATTTGGGTGCACGTTAAAGAACCCCAGGTGGTCAAAATTTCTGGAGCCCTCCACTACGGCGTCTCTCATAATCATATGATGGTTTTGGGACGTTAATCCTCACAAATCAATCAATCAAGCAAGACGTGGCACAAGTTTAGAATGGAGAAGAACCAAATAGAGACAGATAGTACGCCAACCAGTAAGCCTAGCATGGCAAGGAGCAAAACTCATCAAGCGCAGGTAATCCTGAGCCTGATTCGAAGGAAAACATGCCAGGCCTGCGTGGAAAGCACCCCACAGTCACAGTGGAAGCAGGGTGCGTACAGGTCTTTGAAATCCTTGAAAACCCTTGAATTTGGAAAATGCGTTTTCGAGGCACTTGAATTTCTTGGGCAAAGTACTCTCATATCGACCTCGCGACCTCATGAACGTGGTAGATCGGCATCAACATGAGAAGCTCTCTATTTCAGACACAGCCATTCGGCGTGAGCACTCTTGGTCCCGATTTCCAGAACTACTGAGTGAAAACAAATTTACCGCATCAAAGAGCAAACGAAGTGAGAGACGCAATCTTCGGTGCTAGCTCCATGCTAGTGTTCATGCTGCTTTCCTTGCTCTTTCTTCTCACCAATGTTTTCACCTCTTGCTATCTGTCTGTCTTGTGTAAGTGTGCAAATGGTGCAGCTAAATTAGGGTAAAATGGAGCAACTTTACTATTCATGGTTAGGACCATTATCGATGTAGCCAGCAGTTAAATGCATATTTGCTGTCGGTGCTCTGCCGTTGTGGAAGAAAAAAACAAATGCTAACTTTTACTGCCAGGCAGAAAAATACTACGGTATCTTTAAGATGCCATTTAACGCTTAATAGTTGGCTTCTGAGGTATATATATATATTTTTTTGCGCAAGCATTAACAACTCATATATAGCATGTTCTCATTTAGCTTTTGGCAACATTGACACAATTCCACTTTGTGTTCTGTTGAAGCTACACCATCGAGTTTCTCTCAATCATACTTGGAGAGAAATTTGGCGCTAGTGAGCTGATCGATGCAAGGGATTGACGGGATATATCACCTTCAAACTTGACTCGGATTTGTATACCTCGAAGATGCGTGTGGCTTCACGTTAAAATGAATGATTTCTTACTAAAAAAGCACGTAATAAGCTATTTATTTTTATCACTGCACAGAAACATGTTGTATTTAATACAAGAACCTTCTACGCTGATGCACAATTTTACGAAGCGGTAAAAGTAAACAACGGCCGCTTAACTTGGCAGGCAGATGACAAAGCGAGCGTTCTTTCTGCCATGTTTATGTCGTCTGTTTCTTTCTTTCGGCATTTGGTTGTGCCGTCAAGGTGAGTGGACTTTTATTTTAGAATATAATACACGTGAATGAGATCCGCTTATAAACGTTTTGTTTTAGAGAAGCTTTATTTACGCAGTTGTATTCGCTTTTGAGCCGAAGCCTCGCATAACACCTGCCAACACAAGCCTCGCAGACACATATACCGTCATTCCCAGCGCTCCAACATTGCCCCTTAAAAAATACGCATAGCGATAGCGCCACGCTTTTCTCTAGGTATTTGTGAGAACCTCTATGGGCTACACTACGCTGTATTAAGGCATAGCTTCTTTTATTTGGTGCCTGGCCTTACACTGCAATTGTTGTGCACGTGCGTTTGTTGTAATGGGTGCCTGTGTTCAACGGGTGTCTTAATGTTAACTTCCGTCTTTTCATGTCAGTGGAATAAATTCAAGAACACTGGCATAATGCTGGGGAAGTGTACATTTCAAGCTGCGTAGCTTAGCAATGACAGCCACAACAAGTAGATTGCGCCGTGCACCATCGATCCTCACCGAGCCTCATGTAAGCCTTGCGGGTAGTCGTTTAACATCGCGGCAATGGGCGAGTCGGCACTTAAAAGCCACATGCAGAGTCCTAAGCGCAGTAACCCAATGAAGGCTGCATCAGGTAGCACTGTGCTTAACTACCTTGCCCCGGCGACGAAACAATGGTACGTTAGTGCAAGCCAAGCACCCACCTGCGCGGTTTCATCACAAGCGATGGATTTTGATGCCGCGTGTAATTCCTATGACATGGTCACAGATGCTGAAATCTTGTGGACTCTGAAAGTGGTCACTAGCCACTATTCATACTGGTCTTCAGCACAAGCAGCATACCTTTTCAGGCGCACAATTCCTGTCAGATCATGAAAGCTTTTTCCTGCGAAGAGAAGTAATGCTCCTACATTGCGTGCCACGGGCGTGGACCTTTTTTTTAATCAGCCATGCAGCGTGAGGTTGAAAACTCTGATTGCTATGCGTGCTTCTTGATGATTCTGCCGAGTTTTTTCAGCAGAAACAAATTGATGTTTATGTGAGATGCTGGCATTCCTCACGTACGATCGAAACAAAATATCTCGCATCAGTCTTCACGGGACATGTGACAGGTGACAATATTCAGGAAAAGTTGTGAAAGGTTCTTGAACCTTTACCACTTAAAAAGGTGGTTCAAAATTCGGTGGATGGACCTAATGCAAACTTGAAGTTATTTAGGTTCCTGCAAGCAGACTTGCATGAGAACTACCAAGTGCAGTGTGTTGATATTGACACATGTGGCCTGCACACAGTCCACAATACCTATAGGGTGGGTATCGTGGCCAGTACATGGAGACTTGATGGCCTACTATCTAGTCTGAGCACGCTCTTTGAAAACTCCTCAGCACGAAGAGAAGATTTTACAGCCACAACTAGGCAGAGCACATTTCCGCTGAAGTTTCTAATGCATCGCTATGTGGAAAATGTCAAATTGATTGAAAGGGCTCTTTTTCTTTGGAGCAATATGAGAAAATACATAGAAGCAGCTAAGAACAAGGAAATCACCCTACTGAGGTGCGCATCCTTTGAGAACTTGTGTCAATTCTTCCACGACCCTTTTGTTCTAGCAAAGCTGAACTTTGCCCTAATTGTTGCCATGGCTGTCAGATCCTTCTTGGTTGAATATCAAGTTGACAGGCCTATGGTTTTCTTTTTTGGTGAAGGACCTGGAGACGGTTGTAAGAAAGCTGCTCATGAAGTTTATAAAATGTGGAATTCTGTCAGCAGCAGGAATCAGTTGCCTTATGAGACTTGATATTGAAGATGTGAGCAAGCATGTTTCACTGGAAAAAGTGGACATAGGCTACACATGCGAGCAGATCATCGAAAACTGCAAAGCTAGTGCTAAAAATGTATTGCAGTGCAAAATGGAATGTAAGAAGGTTTTGATAGCTGTTGCAAAAAAAATTCCCTACAAGAGCCCTTTGAAGTCAATACTAGTCAGAGGCCTGACATGCTTAGACCCACGGCTTATGTGCAGCAAGCCAGATGAATGTCTCTCGGGCTTAAGGAAAGTGCTTAGTGCTCTCGCCGCAGCTTGAAGATTTGACAAAAAGCAACGAGACTCTGTTTTGGCTGAATACACGGAGTTGTTGCAACAGGAAAAAAAATATGCTTGGACTCTCCAAAAAAGGTTCAAATCGGCTGGATGAGTTCTTTAATGAGTTTATTGGCCTAAATTGTTCATATGGTGAGCTTTGGAATGTTGTCAAACTGCTAATTCTCAGCCATGGACAAGCAACAGTCGTGCATGGGTTTAGTGTAAACTGTCAGGTTGCAATAGAGAACCTCGCTGACTTGTCCTATGTGTCACAACCCATCATACGTGATGCTGTAGAGAAAGCTGATGGTATCCTGAATGCTCTCATCACAAAGAAACTACGAATATCAGTGTCAGCAGCAAGTAATCACTACAATGCACTCATAGAGGCTCAAAAGCAAGAGAAACTTCGTGACAGTACACATCTAAAAAAGCGTCTGATCAATGTATAAATCGAGGACATGAAGAAAAGAAAAACAAGAACTGGAATCTGTCATTGCTGATTTAACTGTTTCTGTGGTTCACTATTCAGAAAAAGCTGAAAAATCAAATGACGTCACGTTTATAGTGAAGTCCAACAGCTTGCGGAGGACGTTAAAAAACTGAAGCGGAAGAGCTGGTAAACATCACACAGCTAATACAAGAGAGGTCCCAGCAGCTGTTGTGAACTTGCTGTTTGTTTGTTGCTTATTTGCTGATTGTTATTTGTTGTGAACATTTGTATTTTGTTAGGAGTATGAAAGTGTTCAGAACTGAAGATTTGTAAGATATTTGAAAATGCAGTATTGAGCTGAGTCCTAACAGAAGTTGTGAACATTTGTAGTGAACTTTTCTTTCTCGTTAATACGGACTTGGGAAGTGCAATCAAACAATGCAGAGTATTTAGGAAATGCTCAAGGAATATTACCCAGGTAATACCATAACTGTCGTCAGCTCTTCTAAACTTCTTGGGTGTTGTGAACTTTTCAGCGTTATGAACTTCAGAGGCGATGAACACTGGACATTTGAAAAAAAATATACTCTGATTGTAGCACAAATTTATTCGTGATAGTATGCTGTGAGTGGACTAATACTATGTTGAATCATCTTGAGATGTCTGAGCAGCTGGTATTTGTGTTCATTTTGTGATGTATTTTAATATATCAAGCTTGAGAAGCAATCAAGATTAGATATGTTTTACATTTGCTATATACAATCATTTAATGGCAGTGTAGCAAGAGTGTGCTGAATGTCTTGGAGACGTTTGATGAATCTACCAAGATTACACAGTATGAGCCGTAGCAGCCAATAGGAGTGTACGTTGTGTGTTAACTTTTCTGTGTACAGCCACGGCCATGTCTCTTTCGAGCACGCGAGAAGCCGGTTCTTGCTCTGCGGACTGAAACCTCGAGGCAGTTTCGGGCTCTGATGTGGTCAGTCTGACATTTAGGCCGCACATGCTTCTGATATAGCACTTCAGAGCCCGAAACTGCCTTGAGGTTTCGCCCCGCAGAGTGAAAACCAGCTTCTAACGCGCTCTACAAAGACGTGGCTACGGTGTACTTTTGTAAACTTGTGAAGTCATATAATTGTGATACAGGGAGTATACACTCAGCCTTAATCGGCAAGGTGGCAATACCATTACCGTACTGCTAGCGCTCTTCACGAATGATCTCAAGTGCATATCTCTTCTGCATTTAGTTATTTTTATAAACAAAGTGAAGTAACATGATGCTCAATGTTTAGAATATGCTTGGTGAACTTCACCAAGCTTATACTAGAGAAATTTCAGCTGCTTTTCTAATTGTTCATTGTGTGTTATGATCTTGAGAAGTTATCGAGACTTTTTTCTTTTAATTGTGGTATTTATTTCTTTGAGTGCAATAAAACTAGTCTTTTTCGGTAATTTTAAAGTGATATAATTCCAACTTTACATGCTGCTTCGAGTCCTTGAAAAACCTGTGGCAGGTCCTGGAAAGTCCTTGAATATCCTTAAATTTTTACTTTGAAAAGCTGTACGAACCCTGTGGAAGGTGGCAGAGTGGCATTCCTAGAGCCCTTCTAAGGCTCTACCTGGGCAACTGTATTACAAGTATGTTTGCAAGGTACCCACTAGGCCATAAATTGGTTTGGTGGCTGACGGCAATAAAGAAATATAGCTTAGCCCTTAGTAATAAGAGGGATGCAATTAATGACCCACTAATTTTA
The DNA here is from genome assembly GCF_043290135.1 of Rhipicephalus microplus. Taxonomy (NCBI): domain Eukaryota; kingdom Metazoa; phylum Arthropoda; class Arachnida; order Ixodida; family Ixodidae; genus Rhipicephalus; species Rhipicephalus microplus. The sequence continues at coordinate 279,833,036 of NC_134702.1, read as the reverse complement.
CAATTCCTGCTGTGTGATTCCTTGTTACAGAATTCGCATTGTGGATGCCAGATTATTTTGCCGTTCTACCACACTGAATTGCACATGTTAACATGGTTCCTTCCTGACATATTGTTCGTGTAAGGTGTTTTTGCAAGGAAGTTTCGAGTTCACCAAGGTAGACAGCTGGGCACGTTGGTATTCCTTGTTTTAGAACGATAAAAGCACACTGAACATGAGGACACAAAGAAGGCACACCAGAGATTTCCTGAGCTTAAACAGCTCTGTTGTTAATTTTTAAAGGAATGTTTACTTCTTCAGTAAGTGAAAAATGACCATTATAAGTCCATGGTTGAAATACTTTATCTTAGCAAAGATAAGCAGACATGCCGCATCATGCCTTAGTTCTTGCTGCTATGCCCTGCGACTTCATGACGCTTTATGTGTTTGCTGTCCACTAAATGTGTCGCACACAATGTGAGCAACTTAAAGCAATACAGTATATTGAGGCCTTGCTGTTTCTTGTGTTTGCAGCTTCTCCGGCTGGGCCAGCGGGTGCTAGGTCGCCGGTTGTTCCGTGCATTGATGCGCAACACCTTCTATGGCCATTTTGTGGGCGGCCAGTCGGCGTCGGCCATCCAGCCCCTGCTGCAGCGCCTGCGATCGTTCGGTGTCAAAGCAATACTCGATTACAGTGCCGAGGAGGACCTCTCCGAACAGGAAGCCAAAGAGGCAGAGATGGCGTACGTTGTTTGACTCTGGCATATTAATGGGGCTACTATCCTACAAGTAGCTCATAGGCAAATGCATCAACCAAATATGCAGTGCCAAGCGACATCTTTTTACTGTTCATCACTGGTACGAGGTTTGTGTCGAGTCCGGCTGGGTGTTTTCACATAGTATAATTCTTATGCTAAATCATAGTAACAAATTCTGATTTTGATTAACCCATCAAAGTTCACATATTTATCAAACTACAGTAGACAACAGGAGCTGCAAATTTTTATAGAGTAACAGTTATTTCTCAGAAGCCATAATACTGTACTTTAGAAATTACGCACAGCTCTTGCCTTAGCTGTGGGCAAGCTAGCTCGGTACAAAAAATTGCAAGGTCGCTACACCCTTGCAAAACTAATACCAAAGTTCATTTGGCATATAATACTTGCCAAAGGCTTCCTGTAAAGCATAACGCCAGACTTTTCGCAGCACTATTTCTTTTTTTTTTATGAGGGATAGTACACCTCGAACATCTTTCAATCTTCTTTGTATGAATAGAGGTTAATAGCTGACAGAATGGATGCTAGTGACCACTTCTTTCAGGTACAAGTAATACCTTGCTATTATGCAAGTGAGTGGCAGCAATCAGCTCATAGTGAGTCTGTTAACCTCTCGTTGGTTAGCAGATCCTCTATGTGTATACTCTGTTCCAGAAGCTCCGTGCAGCACTGTGGAAGCTATAGGCCTTCTCAATCAATCAGGAGGACGAGCACATCTAAGTGTATCCTTCCGCACCCTGTCGTCTGCTAGCGGCGCATGCTGCAGCAAAAGCAGCAAGAGCGTTTCGGGACTCTGTGCAACTGCGCAGTGAGATGAGCTGTAAATGTGAAAGCGGTTAAATATTCTCCTTGGCACCCTAAAAGAGTGCGTATTCGAGGTACTTGCATGTAGACATCTGAGGGATAGGGTTCAGTGGCTCATATTTCGATGGAAAACGCCGCACTTGCCAAATTGAATATGAAAGCACCACGCTTCATCAGATTTCGTATACGCATGCCTATGGGCATGCAAGGTGCCGCTCGCATTCAGTAGGAAATGATGGCTCTATTCCCGGTGCTTTACTTGTCTCTCTCTGTGCGGAGTAACAGTATGCAATCCATACTTTTGCACACACCGCGTCCTAATACGCTGCGGATTTTTCGCTAGGCGTGCAGGATTCGCTCCGAGGAACTCAAGCTGAACAGTTTTGCGTCGATATCGGCTCGTCGCCTGCGAACTCTTGGGGCTGTGAGTCGTCTCGATTGACTGTGCCTCGTAGCCCTCGCCAATCGGCATGTCGTCCGTCATCTCTGGTGCTGTGTAGCGTTGGTAGTCATCAATGACATCATCAATGATCTGTTCAATCTTCAATAAGTCATCCTGCACTTTTATTACGTGGTTCACATAATTTTTTCATTTTTGAGCAGTGACTTGCTCTATGTCTTTCCATACAAGAGCATCGAGGCCTTCCATCTTGAAGTGTGTATTGGCTTTTGCAACATAACCTTTAACATCACTCCATAGGAGCTCGATCGGGTTGAGCTCACAGTGGTATTGCGGCAAGTGTATGACAGTGTGACGAGCATCAGCAGCATTGCAGTCAATGCGATACCTATTACCCTCTGTAGTTACAGTTTGAACAAGCTTTATCAGTTGTGCCTTCGCCATGTCACTGCTCTGGGTCACAACCTTCAGAGAAAGCCAGACCAGGATGTCTTTTTTCAAGGTACTCATACGTGGTACCTTGTCAAGCTTCACAGAATGATAAGGTGCATTATCAAGCTTAATGGCACTTTGTGGCGGCAAATTCGGCAGTAGCTTTTCTTTACATCACTTTTCATAGTAAGCGCCATCTATTTCATCATGATAGTCACCTGTTCTCTTTACGGCTCGAAATACTTCACCGGTAGCTGTGATAAAGCTGTCCTCATTGCCACAGCGAGTAATAATGAGGCCACCTCCCTTACCACTGGGTTTTGGCAGGCCTGTCATCAAGTTGGCTTACTTGGTGTGCTCAGTGGACTTGATGGTCTCGTTGACCCACCCACAGCTCAAAATGTGTGCCCTGCGTTCACCCAGGTTTCATCAGTGTAGAAGATGGGTCGTCTCTGGCGTCAAACTTCCTCATTTGGTGCAAGTACTTGCGTCACCACTGGATCGTGTAAGTGGCCTCGATCAGGAGCGAATTTCAGTAACATTTTTTAAAGTGGAAGCCTACTTTGAGCAGCATCCTGTGAATAGTTGTTGCGGACGCGGACAGCAGCGTGTCATCTTCTTTGAACTACGCGGCGAGATTGCGCACCGGCGGAATTTCTAACAGTTTACAGAAATCGTGCATGAGTGTGCATCACGCCAAGGTCGAAAACGTCCAGCAGCTGCTCTTGATCGTGTCCCCTGCCACCGCGAGACAGCGTCTTGGGTGAAAGTACCTCACCATGCTTATCGTGCTTGCGCTACCTACTTGTGCAGCCCACGCTCGCTGACGTTGGTGTACGCAGCCGTTCTCTTAATGAAAGAGCTCATGCTTGCATTCCTGTCGCCCTTCTTATGCATTGTCCCGAACACATTTAGAGCCAACCGCTTCGCTCCCTTGCCGTAAAAGCTGATCCGGGAACAATATCACACAGGTGAACCAGGCGCCGCCATTTTGACAGGAGTGACTAAATCTGCCACCGCGGACTAATCACAACCCAAGACTAGGTCCTCCACGGTGCTGTGTACGCTCGGGCTGTGCGGACTACTCATAAATGTTTAGACAATGTCGTATCATTCCTTCGTACTTTATAAGTAAAAGCATAACACATACGAGCCACAACAGCGTTATTTCTTTCGTCATTTTCATGTTATAACACGTAAAAGCATGAACGTTTTTTTCAGTATCATGGAGCCACAAAATTGTTTTATATGAAAAATGCAACAAAATCGTCATGCAAATCACAGCTACAACACACAGAGAAGCCCGCAAGTAAAAATTCTTTGATGAGACCGTTCGCAAAAGGCTCGAGTACAAACAATGGGCTACGTATAAGGGGCACTACATCTCACTTCGCAACAACCTGCGTTCGAGGGTCGTGTAGCCTTGGCTTTGCTGCACGGAACTTCTGGAACAGAGTATAGAGTTGATCATCTCTGAATTAGGGGCCTTCACTATTTTTTTCGATGGATGAAAATTTTGTAGTTGTATGCTTTTTGATTGTGCAGAGGAATCCCCCTTATGCCGTTGCCATAGCTGCAGATGAGGTTTGGTGCTTGCACCATGTTTGTTTTTTAGCAGATCATTATCTTTTCTCTCTGCATAGTGGCTTTTTATGTGAAAATTTCAAGTTAGAGTAATGATAAAAATATTGGATTTGTCGTACAGTTACTCACGTTCCTTTAAAAAAGGGAGACACGGGGAGAACACGTTTACCACACCGTCAGTTCTTATAAATCAGCGCAAACCAGTGCCCTTCTTGGTTACAGGAAACTTTCTAAAAATGATGAAATCTTTTCTAGCAGGATCAATGTATTGAGTCCAAGGAGTGAGCATGATCTTCAAAGCAGCCCATCTCAGAGCGTATATCTTTTTTATGGGAAACCTTTGTTTAGTATATAAAACAAGCTTCCATGCCAAAGGTGCCTTTCCTGTGCTGGCATGTGTCACAAAACTCCACTTGAGTTGATACAAAGATCTCTGGTTTTCATTTTTCGCACAATTTCAACACATCTTTAATTAAGAATTCTTGCTTGTGATGCGCACTAGTATGGTACGCTGACATGTGGGTTATTGCTGATGTTACATGATTGTTTTGGATTGCCATTGCCACTTGTACTGAAAAACTACAAAGAAAAAATTGGCCCCATATCTGCATGTTATACTTCAAATGTTGTCGAAAGACGATAGTCTTGCATCTGGAGAGAGTGAACAAAACATTTATTTGATGTTATGCGCAAGAAAATCGGTGAATGGTATTCTGGAGGCGCTGCGTCAGAGTGCCTCGAGCGAGCAGCGGAGGCGAACGAGCACATCAAGTCACTTCACAAGTGAGGCATGCGTTATCTGGCAGTTATCTTGGAAAACGAAGCACGCGCGGCCTGTGCGCCTGTCTTGGAGGTGATAAGGTGCAGAATGCAAGGCGATGGGTAGGTGCCACCACCTTGCATTTTTAGCAAAGCGTTGGAAACACTCGCCTTTTCGTGCAAGCGTTGCATCGTCAAGGCAGGGTGATAAGCGCTACGGTCCATAGAAGTACTTATGTATGCCTTTTCTAGTAAAAAGGCACACATACAAGCTATTCACGTGTTGTTATAGTGCCTCAGATATGTGCAATAATTGCTTCTAATTGACAAGTGCACAAGTATGAACGCTGAATCTTGAACAATATTAGTTTACGCTGCTGATGGGGTTGATGGTTGGGGTTATCGTTAGGTGCCGTTGTGACTTTAGGGTATTGTTAAGGGTGGACAAACAGACAAATGGACAGACAGATCAAAATTTTTTTGTTGGTGATTCCCAAAAAAGAATATCGTCTTTAAAAGATCGGTTTCTCTCTGGAATGATATTACAGATAATTTTTGTTACAGTGAAAAATGTTTTCTTTTTCATTTTTGGTTTTTGTTTCATTCCGATACGCTGATAGCAAATGATAGCTATTTTATCTTTGCCCTTTACTAAACGATCCAAATTTTTGTGATCTAAACAGAAGCAGCATTCTGCCAGTTTTTTGATCGGTCTCGTTTATCACTGGCCGAAGGCATCCATTCGTATACACTGTCGTTGTCCCTCTCCTCCTCATCAATATGTGTGTTGGGGTCAGGAGTGCTAATGACAACACAAATGGGCTGCCATACACTGATATCTGTTGCAGTATCAGGCAACTATCATAATGGCATTCTTCTGAACAAAATACCCGGTTAAATATCTGAGCCAACAAAACGCACCTACAAAGGCCCAGTGTGTTATAAAAAGTACATCAATATTTCATTATTCTTCAGAGCAAAACTTCAGTGTCGCTTATGCACAATGTGCAACTTGTGCATAAGCAACAAGGTGCGCATAGCTACAGCAGGCAGATGGATGAATGGAAAGTCCTTTATTTATAGGGTGCCACCTATACTTCATATCATAAGTTCCTTTCAGCACTGTCAAAGCTACAAGGCCTCTTAGCCAATAAGAAGGCCAATTAGCCTCTGCACATGTATTCACCCGCATCGGGTCGTCTGCTTGGCATCTCCCCGGCACCTGCTCGCATGCGTAGAGAACAGGAGGTGCTTCCGTGCAGCCGCAGGACGATGAAGAATAAAATCGAGGAGTGTCACCCGGTGATAGTAGAGTGTAGACAAAAGAAAAAAAAAAAAAGATGTACACATGGTTTCTGTTTTGTTTGTTATTTACTTCTTAAACGACACTTCAGTAGGTCACATGAGAAATTTCGCTTAATATACTGGAAGTTGTCGCATTCCCAATGAAAAGCTTCGTACCACTAGAATGTTTTCACTGGTTCATTACGAGCCGCGAAAACATTATGCGAGAAGGTGAGCTTCAACCCTTTGTCACTCGCCCGATGTAGACTTCACAAGTCAAATTCCTTTCCTGCCCTCCTCGGTATCAAAGCAACTTGGAGCCAGAAGACCACAGGACACCAGCGCATCGACAGGTCATGCGCACACAAGGTTACATTTGCATGACATGCCCATGCCAGGTCGTGCACGCAAACGGTGTGGCGTCGTTTCGATGTTCTCTGTATTGTACTGCCTGTTTCTGTGGGATGGATGTCTCTATGCGCGCACGTTTGGACAGGCTGGTACGGATCATGTGTCCTTACCACGATAGACAGTGTCGCCCCAATGGAATTGCTCTAAGGGACGATGCACCAAAAACACGCTAAGTGTTGTGAATGCTAGCACCAACACCATGTGAGATTAACGAGAACACCAATATAGACGAAATGGAGGCAGCTCAGTCTCGCATCTCGCTCAATATGAAGTTAAAAAAACATGCATAGATTCAATTTGTATGTTTTGATACTTCTGGCCACCATCACTTCTATTCTGGCAACAAATTGCACAAATTACACATGTCCCCTTAAATAAATCTCGCAATGTCATGTACTACTTTGACGTACGCAGGATCATTCATTGTTGTATACCTCACCTCCACCTTTTTGGGGCGTGTAACCATGAGATAAATGTTAAGCGGAGTTCAGTCTCATTTCACCTCTTTTCGGGGTGCGTAGCATTGCAAATTTTGGCAGATGGCATCGTGAGCGCTCAGTGCCTGCATCCCTTTTGCCTGCTCGAAATGATGAAACCTGGTGAAAGGCACTTTAAGGTGTTCACGTGCAGAAGAGAAATTTACCCTGTGAGGTTAAATTAAATAACCCTGTTAAATTTACCCTGTGCGGCCTATTAGCGCTCTGGTTATTTGATGCTGTGTTGCATTTCTCAGCTATGCCAAAAAAAAAAAATAGACCCAAAATCCTGTTTATTCAATATATGTTGGAAACTTAGCTCACCTTGCTGGGCTAGAGAAAGAGACACCGTATTCTGCATACACAACAGGAAAAAACAATGCATCGCTATGTTAAATCATTGGCGTCTTTGTATAATTTAAACTAAAACGTTTCTGTTTGCTTTCCTGAAGTAGACACAGATTCCACATGTACCTCTTTGAAAACTAGAATTTTGTTGAAGTTTTTTGTGTTTATATTTACTATTCTGGGGGCCTCAAACAGTGTTCTGCTCGCCCATTTTTGGTGCCTAAAACAGGGTTTTTTAGTGCCTCTAAATCCGGCCTTTAGTTATGAGTATCTGTGTGCACTAGGAAAAGTAGATATTATACACAGCTAAAATATTTTGTTGGAGCTTGTGTTTGCAGTGCATTCAACAACACTGTGATCATGCACACTTGTGTTTGAATCTTACTACTGAGAAATATATTGAGTAACTCCTTAGTGATTGTGTGTACAGGTCTTGCAGTTCACAAGCACAAGTCAAAGAGGACAAACAGGCATCAGGTGAGCCACCTGTGCTTTTTAAAGTGCACTATGACAAGTGCTTTCATCTCAACACACAACAGATGATCTGTTCTCTCACTTGTCTCATCTGTGCTTCATTATGTTCTAATTATGCCTGCTCCCACAAGTCGGCAAAACCTGTGGAGCTCTCTTAAACTCACTTGTTGAATACATTTTGCGCTTTGAACACACTTGGACCGAGACTCGCCAGTTTCCTGAAGCTGGACTCGCGCGAACTCACACTCATGAAAGTTTTCTTCGACCGGACTCATTTGAACTCACACTCACTCAAATATTACTCATCTGGACTCACTCAGACTCATGGCAAGATATAAGTTTGAATGAGACCGAGTGAGTCGACTCATGGAAACTCTTATATTAAACTCATCCTAGGATTCGCTTTTTTGACCATAGTGTCAATGTTCCTTAACACTGATATCTAAGGTGATCGGTCCTCTTCATGGCGCCTTTTAATATAGTACAGTTGAATATGAGTTGAGTGGTTGTAAACCAATTAGGACATTTTTATTGAAAGAATTGACAACCTAGATATATTTATCAAAATTTTTCTGAAAGAGTAGCCAGGGAAAGTCATAGCACCCCTTCTCCAACGTAATTTGCACTTCTGATCAATAAATGTTGAAATGGTGTATGAATGGTACTGTTTTGGAATGTGTGTGTGGAGGACATGAGTATAAATGTGAGTCCAGGTAAGGCTGATACGTAGTAATGCTAAAGATGAAATGAGTAAATAGGACTGTAGATCAAAAAAAAAAAAAAAAGTGGGATTCACTCAGACTCACTAAAAAAAATGTATTGTGAAATACATCTGTTTGGCAGTCATAGTCTTGTAGTATTTTTTTAGTGATGAGAGCATGTGATTCGCTTATTTACAGGCTGAATGAAATTAACCTTTTTTCCTATTCCTATTTTATTATGGGGATTGCAGCATGATGCCGCTATTCTGGAGGTTTCAGTTCAGCCTTTTCCACTAGCCTACTTACCGATGTGCGCCAGCTGTACATAATAAAAATAAAATGTACTGTTTTTTTTTTAACACTTTCCAAGTGGACCATGTTCTTTTTGTGTGAGAATCCCATACTATCGATGCGTTTTCGCCTGAGGGTCCCATACTATCCTGAGTTTGCTCACCTATGGTCATAGTTCATGAGCTGAGAATGACTATTGTATGTGCACTAAGCCATCCTTACTTTTTGGTGGATTTGCTTTGCGCAAGTAGACTCACTTGTTAATGTTAGCCCTAGGTATGCATAGTCTTCTACTGACTTCAGTAATCTATCACAATTTGTTTATTTTCTCGACACTGCAGATCTTGTCATTTACAGATCTCGTTGTTTTACAGCTTCAAAGTCACTCATAACTAAGAGGTCACAGATTGCCCCAATCTGCTAGCGGCTTGCCTCAGCTGTTTTTCATTTCACAATGCCATGCAGCCATGTGCATGAAAAAAGATAGGGGCAGAGGTAGAACCCCCCTTCCCCTCCTTGGTTGCCTTAGAGGGAGGGGCACAAAAGCTGCCCCTATACGTTGACCTAATAGGGGCAAGGGGAGGGCATTGTGGTAAACCTTAGCCTCCCCCCCAAAGGGCAACCCTGTGCATGCCTATGTATACCAGCCAGAAGCGTAGCCAGGGGGTAGCACACCGAACCTGTGCCCCCCTCCCTAAAATGTTTTTTGCCACGCCATTGAAAGTGAAAAATGACCATTTAAATAGGGTGCCCTCCTCAAAATCTAAATGTTGCCCCCCCCCCCCCCCCCTAAAAAAAATATTATGGCTATGTGTCTGATAACAGCATGTTTTGTGAGCCTTGCAAGCTTGTATTTTTAAATACATCACGTGGAAGACTACTGCTCAGTTGGATTTAGGTTTAATTTTCAAACTTTGTTTCTTAACTAAAATTATTTGTTCACTTGTCTGAGCATTGGTCTGATCAGACGCTTGACAGAAGTGTACTGTTATCATAAGATTGTCATTACTATGACATGATTAAAAGATGATTATACTTGGTCTTTACTGCTTGAAGAAAATAATGGCTAGGCCTATCTTTGTCATCATATCAAGTTTCTGGTACTCAAAATGCAATAATTTACGACCCATAAAGGTGTTTGGTAATGGCTTGTCCCAGAGCCTTCGATGAAAGAGCTGCTGCTGTCACATATACATCTGTGGGGGTAAACTTGAAACCCAGTTTCCCTCACCCACCCACAGTGTAATGGATGTGCAGGTGGCCACCTTCGTCAGTTCCAGCCCAGTGAGCAGTTTGCTGACCGGCGACACCCTCACGTGATGGCACGCACATACTTCTACTTGAACGAAGCACAATGCGAGAAGAACATGGACACCTTTCTTGAGTGCATTGATGCTGTAGCAGGTGAGTGCGACCCTCGTCATTTCGTGCCGTGCTTGTACAAATCCAGGTGCTTGGAGCTTCAGATCAGTCACTCTGAGGCATCTGATTTCAGGAGAAGGCCAAAATAAAGATTGGCATTAAGAAGTGTTGAGATATCCGCATTTCTCCACGAAAGCTAAGTCTTTCACGAAGCTCAGGCTGAGTGAGCCAAGTGGGCTGGTCGTTTCGTGCCTAGTGTAGGAGGTCGAATGATCTCATTTTGGTAAGATCTGTGCATAATCATACCAGCTTTGTTAGAACATATTTAGAGTCATTGAATATTATTAAGTGTAAAGCAGCTCTTTGACTAGCCCTCCCCTAGGAGAACCAGCCAAAGTCCTTCCCCTAGCCCCTCCTCCTGGGGGGGCTAGCCTGTATAATGCTGTCTCTGCATGCATCCGTATGAACGGGCTGCGACGTGCTTCTTTCGCTGCAGGTGTTGGAGCGGTGCGAAGTAGGTCACACTTATCTCACAGTCGCGCTGACGCCACTCTCTCTCTCGCCTGCCGTGCGCTCGACGCAGCGCCCGCAGCTGCCACCTCGTCCGTTTGCTCGGTACACCGCTGCGACTCTTCGGTTCGCGAGCAATAAATCTGATTCGCACCTAATGTATCTATTGAAACGTGTCTGTACATGTAACCTCTGTCTTGTTTCACCCTCTCTACCGCTCGCAATGCTCAAGCGCACATCGAGTGGTAACACTCATTCGGCTTGTTTATCTGCAATGGAAAGGATGCTGGCAGACAATGCTCCTTCGCCCGCCGAAAAATCCGCCGAAGTGATTAGGCATAACCCGGCTCTCGCCAGCATTGCGGGAGTTAGCGAAGCCGATCACATTTGCGAATGGCGACGTCGCGTCTGCAACACCGCAGTACCCGCCCCGCGTTAGCACCGTTCAACCCGTGATGCCACCCGTGCGCAACGCTGCTGCTTCACATCTCGTCAGGGTTCCCTTTCAGAAGATGGTGTGAATTTCATTCATGTTTGCCTATGCTGTTGCGGACTCCAAGTTTCGCGGGTTTCATTCTGGTAGCGGGCCCCCGTCCTAGGACTCATCGTCGAACAAGGTAGATGAGGCGCTCGTTAGAACGACAATTTATTTACTTGGTTAGTAACTGAGAATACGAAAGGAAATGATCAAGTTATCAAGTATGAACTAGAAGTTAAGAACTGAACAGGAGAACTCTTGTACTGAGAATATACAAAAATCTTCCCTTTTATAGCGCCGCATTGCTAACCTTGGGTGCATTGTCTGCAGCTTCAGCCAATACGGCGCTCTATGATCTAGGTGCTCCACTATCGAAGGCAGGGAAACACACCACACAATGCACGTGGAAAGGGCACAGTCTACACTATCCCCAAATATGGTCACAAATGCACTGCACCAGCGTTTTGCACACGTCACCAAGATTTTGCGCACGTCTGATGATCTTAGATGACCTTGGTTTCCAAGAACTCTTCTGGCAGTTGGGCGAGGTTCGAAAAAACCGGCTCCCGGTACACGTGCCGAACCTGCCTGACTGCGTTCGGGTAGGCCAATGTAGTGGCCTGACAGTTTCTCGTCAAAACATGCCACTCCATTCAGCCGATCCTACGGAGAGAGGGGAAAAGAGGAGTGGTCGACTAATCCGTCGTCGTCAAGGTGCTGAGGCGTGCTCCCGCAAGAGCTGCAGAAGATAGTACTTTTTTCCTTTCCTTTAACCGCACATTCAATCCCTCGTTGTTTGCTTGAAGGTGTGGCTTAACTGCGAATCTTGGGACTTTGCTTCTCCTCGCAAGGGGCAGCTTCAACCGGCATGGGTTTTAGCTTTCAGTCCAAACTGAAAATACAACGCTGGTTCCGGTCTCTCCAGATCCACGGTGACCTTAAAAATGGCCCAGCTGCTTTGTTTGCCTCGAAAGCCTTGCATAGAGTCGAGTTCACAATGACCTTTCTTGGCTTGTGCGTTTTCTTTGCGTGAACTGTTCTTTTACCACTTGTTCACATTTTGCTGAGAAGAAATCGGCCCGTTTGACGGCACATCTTTGCTTGGAATGCGTCGAAATATTTTCGTCCAGTTCACAAAAGCCAAAAAACTTCAACAATGATGACTGTCATAACAAGACACATGACTACATGTTCGATAATAAAGTCATAGTTCTCAAAAGTTCACTACTGGAGTATGCACTGCTCATAAAACTGCCGACAACTTTGTGTCATACATTTCTATGGCTTATACTTTTGGTCAGAACTCCAACATTTTGAGATGCAGTGTAAAAAGTGTGTTGGATTTAAAGCTGGACTAGTTGGTGACAGTACTTGAACATTAGGCGCTCACAATGAAAAATATAGGCACAATAAAATTTTACCCGAATGCAAATGATTTTAAGCGAAGATGTGCACGACCTCTAAGAATGACCGAAGAACAAGAAAATAATTTTCGCTATGCCGGCACACAGGTGCCAACATTTGAACATGGCCGTGCAATGGTCCCATAAGTCTACTGGCAATCTATGAGTATTGCTGTTATTAACAAGCCCGCTGCTCATGAGGATGTTCTATAGTCACTGTAGCTTACACACACGTCACATATATTTAAATGGACACGAACAACAATACTTAGTAGCAGAAATAATGATTTAATAGTGGGCTACTTAGTCTGCTGGCCGAAGTTTGAATAAGACACCTCAAAACGTGCAAATTATAAATTCAAGAGAGATGATAATTTATTTCACAAAGTTACATTTTTTTACATGAGGACTGTGAAGCACAGTGCTGCTGTTTTTTTCCTATACAATGAAATTAATATAATTATAAAGGCAGGCTGTTCCAACACTACCCAGTACACTATTGCTCATTTGAAGAGTGCAAGTTCTAAAAAACTTGGTCGGAGATCACGTAGAATGTCTAAGAATCATTGTATAAATTGTAGTAACAGTAGCAAACAACCACCATCTTAAGATTCTTTGATTCAAAATTGTGCCTCTTGTCACTTAGAATCTGTTTGTATGCTCAGAATGAACGTTTGACGTCCACAGATGTTGTTAGAGCGTATTTGTACTTGGGAGCATTCGATGGCTTCACCGACACTGGGATTGTTGAGTGCTCATCAGCAAGGACTCCTGAAACTTCTTTAAAAACAGAAAATCCTTCGTTCTTGTCTAAGACCAACTTCAACTTTGCACGCAATATTTCGGCAACCGGGCCTCCAGGAACGGCGGCGATTTTTCACTGCACATCGAGAATGAGCCTAATGCTCGTAATTAGACGCTCTCCTGAACTTTCAAGTTTCTAGATTGTGTTGGCGAGAAATGTGAAGTTGGTGCACAAGTACGCGAGATCTCCTTGCAAGCTATCTACCGAGAGGACAGCTTGAGCCTTCTTTACAGCTGCACTCCTATCCCCTGAGAAGCTGTCAATCACAACCTTAATGTCCACAAAATGGGAGCTATAGTACTCCACAGCTTCAAGCCATGTTTTCCCCAACGTGTCATGATGGGCTCTGGTGGAAGGGGAACATCCGGCAACTTTTCCTTGAATGACCGAACGCGAGGGGGTGCCTTCAAAAACACGGCCTTGATTGAAGCAATAAGCTCCTTGACCTCAATGAAGTGCTTCCTTAGTTCTTTACAAACACGGTGGAGTGCATGCGCTAAGCATGTGACATGCATCACCTGGGGGTAGAAGGCCCTCAGCAGATGAGCTGTTTTATGCATGTAGGCTGCGGCATATGTATAGAGCAGCAAAACCTTGTTGTCGTCGACCCCTGCAAGGTACAGAACCTTCAGGGATTCATTTACAAGGTAGGCTATTGACTCCCCGTTTGTTCTCTCCAAAAGCTTCGAACACACAAGGAAGGCCTTTGTCTTCTCATGAGCTGCCAGCTTCCCAGCTAGAAAGTGAGCGACAAAGCACCCCTTCATGGCTGTTGTTTCGTCTACGGAAATCAGAATGCAGTATTCGCAGATCTCCTCTCTGATTCTCTTCATTGTTTCTTCATACAAAGGCCGGAGGTGGTTTTTACGCAGCGTCGACTCCGATGTGACGTTTTGCTTGCAATATTTTTTACAAGAATTTTTTTCAGCACAGAATTTTCAATTTTGGTCTAAGGAATGTTTGCAGCCACTAGAGCCTCACACAAGTCGGCGTTGAATGCATTCGGGCTGTCATCTTTGAAGGATGTTGTTAAAAAGGACTGTTTCGTTGTCGAGGGCTGGTTGTGCTTAACATTTGTCAGGTGAATTTCTGTCTTCTCCTGCTGTGCCAGATGGTACTCTTTCTCGCAAGCAATCTGCGCAAAAGCATTAGATTTCTTAAATACAAAACGTATATTCCATCTATTAAAATGCTATATACTATAGGCATCCTGACATGCTAGCACAAGATGAATCACTGCTATAAGCATCATTAAAATTTTCAACTTATATAGTGAAGTGCCTAAATCTCTACCGCATCCCATTTGTTTGTAGAACTGAACTTGAACAAATAACTGCCACGCGCATCATACTATCACAATGTGCTTAAAGTGGAAGAAGCTCCCCTTGCATGGACGTAGTAATTATTTCACTCAGCACATGCACAGTTTGTGATGTCAATTTGCTAAACTTCTTTATTTAATAATTTAATTTGCATGCACAGATACACAAAGAACCAAAGCAAAATAAGCAGACAGCAAGCTGGTAACTACCAGTTAGAAGAGCACAACGCTGGCTTACTCTTTGGGGTAGAGGGATGAGACAGAGCAAAGAAAGATAAGTTGAGAGAAAGATGAATGGAGCGGAAAGTAAACAAGAAAAAAGATAAAAACATAGACAGGCATACGTAAACACGAAAAAAAGTGCCTATAATTGGGTGGCAAGTATAAAAACACCTCGGCTAAGGATAAGGCACCGTAATTCAATTAGGTACTGATTTGGAGCAGGGTACATCAGAAATCTTGGCTAACATCCTCATGTATTTAGCCGGGCAGCAACCTGGTGGACCTCGTGTTAACGAATAGTTGGTGCACAGCAAAAAACATGACCCATGCATCAGAACTATTTTTATGAAACGTCATCTTTCAGTATCAACTGATTAATTGGTCGTTCAATCTACAAATATCTAAATGTTCCCCTTATGCAGCACACATGTATGGACATACTCTTGTAACTCACTACAAGAACGTTTATGAGACATTTCGGGTCATTAATCTCAATCGTATTAAAAATTTAGAACTTCACCAACAAAGAGATCACGCAAAATAAGCAATATTTGAACAAAAGCAGGCTCCCAAAAAGTGCCGTTTGCACATTTCAAAATAATACAAAGGACTTTCTTTTGTTAGCACTAGGAGCAACACAGGCGAAAATCAACGATAGCAAATTCTAATCACGACAGCTAGATGCCAACGAACGCGACGCAATGGATGACTTCGTAGTTTCGGATAACAAATGAAGGACTCATGCTACGTAAAAGCACGTCGGCTCACCTTTTTTCCGCATGGTTCGCAAAAGATGGTTTCTCCATTTATCTTGTACCATGGCGAGTTATGCGTCCACTGTCGGATTAACACGCTCCTTGGTGTCTTCCTTTTTGGCATGGCTGAGAAGCGCAAAACTGTCGCAGATGTCCACACCGCTCAAAGTGAAATGCCTTCTACTGACGTGGTCGAATCGCGTAGAGCCAATGTTTACCATCGCAGTGAACACCTAAAGCAGTAAATCAACAACAAAACAAAAGCTGCACGCACATCACATTTTGTTGCGATAGCAATTATATGGACCCTCTCAA
Organism: Rhipicephalus microplus; assembly: GCF_043290135.1. Taxonomy (NCBI): domain Eukaryota; kingdom Metazoa; phylum Arthropoda; class Arachnida; order Ixodida; family Ixodidae; genus Rhipicephalus; species Rhipicephalus microplus. The sequence continues at coordinate 279,817,146 of NC_134702.1, read as the reverse complement.
CATGTTTTCGCCACATGCAGTGTCAAGTTAAGTGTAAAGTATAAATGGATAGGATGCTCTACCTTTGCGAGTGGGGGCTGGGCGACGACCACGGTGGAAGCAGAGATGAAACGAGCCGGCGGTTTCTATAGCACAAAGGGCGTATATGATAGCATCATCCCGCTTGCGAGAACTGTGAGCAGATTGATTTTCAACCAGAAAAGAAAGGTGCCGCCCATTTTTGCTTTGCCGAAAGACCATAAACGCCGGGTGATGGGGTTGTGAAGGGGCTGTCATTGTTGAAGCAGAAAGCATGATCTTTGGAGGAATTGACATTCTGGCAAGTTGGAATTGGTTATGCACATTGGAAGGGCAAGTGCGAAAACAAGGGCACAAGAAGTACTACAGATCACACGCCTCGGGGATAGTTGCTGGCGGTATTCTTGTAAAGCGCAACTGCTACTGAAAGCTTTAATACTCTCAATTTATGGGCTTTACGAATGCCTCTCCGTCTGGGGAGGCACAGAAAATCACTTCGCAAGGGGTTGTCTGTGTTAATCAAATATATTTCGCGTGTCTCTTACACACCCTTTTTTCATAAACGTCTTATCATAAAATTGTCAAGGTCCTTGTTGTGTTGCTTGTGGTGTTTTGTCACTGAACTGTTGCCTGTTGATGTGTGCCAGAATGCAAGAAATAAAAGACCCATTAATCCGACGAGTTTTTGCATAGCGTAGAGTGAATGCCATGAAGCATAACTAAGGAATATTTCTTCGGCAGTAAGGTGGCTAAGGAAGCATTTAAAGTCTCACTGTAGAGAGCTCAGCTGAGGTGGCATACTTACGGCTACCTAGGCGAGTAGTTACTAATCCTAAATTTGATCGGGGCAATGTATTCACACCTAGCAACTTGTATTAATATTGTCGCGATACTGAAGCACACAGGCTTCTAAAACAAACTTAGGGCAAACTTGTGCCCACAAGTTAAGGTAACTGTGAGAAAAACTGCGAGTCCATTGAACCACAAAGAAATCCCAGAGCACTTCTTCCTTTTCTTCACTAGAAGCCCGAGCGCGTGACACATGCGGGCTTGGTCTGGCCATGTGCTCGTCCTACCAGGGTCTCTGTGCGGCATGGTGAGGGGTGCTCAATTTGGATGCGGCCAATATATCGCGGCAATATTTTCTCCCATCACCTTTCTAAGTTCTCTCGCTAAGCAGTGAACAAAAGTGACATCTACTTAGAAGAAACACTTCTTGTGAACAGCTCAGTCACTTTTGTTAAGTAGTGGCTGTAATGGCTCGAAACCAGGTCGCGAAGAATGCACTGTATTAGCTCATTCTGGCCCAATACCAACATTCTCCATATTTATGAAATCCTTGGAGGCAGCTTTTAAATTTTACTCTATCTATTGGTAACAGATTGCACAACTCCCGTGCCTGTACAACCTAAGCACAAAAAGTGGCCGCTGGATGGCTGCTGGTTGGCCGCTGCGTGAAGTGTGCGGATCTAACCAAAGCAGCGATTCTGCCCAAGTACTCCTGTCGTGTAGCCAACATGCCAAGATGCCTCTGTGTCATGCCAATGCAAAGGTGCACATGGTGGCCGATGCAACTCATCTCACTGCTGCTAGTGCTTGATTTTTGGTAGTTGGTTGAGCCGGAAAAGGGGGATATACCGCTATGGGTAAAGCTAAAGGGCCAAGCTAACCCCATAGAGTACTGAACAAAGTGACCCGGTAACATAAATGATGGTCTCAAACTACACGCGGCAGCAAAACTTAAGGCTAAATAATGTTAATACAGTTAAACCTCGTTATAACCAAATTGGAGGGCCGCCGCTATTTGCTCGTTATAACCAATATTTCGTTATAGCCGTAGCGGACATTTACTGCAAATATTATGCACTGTACTTACCCCTAAAAAATAGCGGGCGAAATAGCATCCCGCCGCACGGTGGCATGCAACAAAATAACCGCATTCCCAAATAAAAAGAAAAAAAGTCATGCACCTGTTTTAATGCACTTCAAAATACACAGCTTGCATTTCAGGCAGACTTAGCTGCAAAGAAGTCCGTAATTGGACGTTGATGCATCTTCCTGATGCGAACGATGGCTTGCTCAGCTGCGGCCGCAATATTCAAGCCATCTTCGCTGCCCTCGTGAGCGCCGAAGTAGCGGCTCAGTACGTCCACCGCGTCTAATGCTTCCGACGCCGTCGGCACGTTTGTCTCCTGTTCGTCGACAGAGTCATCGTCACTGGTTTCGTTACGATCACTGACAGCGCGCACAATATCGTCATCCAGGAGCTGCTCCGTTGCCACCACTTCCAAGTCTCCACTCACATAGTCGCAAAACGACTCGCTGTCAGGCACGACACCGGCGTCACGGACTGCCGTCCATGATGCAGCGACTTCGTCTGATGTGGCAAAACCGCCCAGCACAGTGGGCTCGTCTGATGGCTCATCGCTGGCATCCAGGCTTTGCGATTGGCTACGTACTTGACTGGGAGCTGCCTCTTCCCCTTAAAGCAGCGAGGGGATGCACTTTTGCCAATTACGAAAATTGGCAGCTTCTCAGAGCCAGTCATGTTTGCACAAAGTAGCGCAGTGATCCGCAGCTTACTTTGTTTGCCGCCATGGCGTGGCTCGCCTTTGAGGGCTAACGTCTTGTGCGGCAACATCTTGAAAAAAAGAGAGCGGTTTCGTCCGCGCTAAAAATATCCTCCGCGCTGTATTTTTCTAGCTGCCGCACGATGTTTTCTTTCGCCCACTTGGTAGCCTCTGCTTTGTCGACAGATTGCGATTCGCCGCAGACCGCTCTCTCGACAATGTCGTGGCGCTCCTTGAAGCGTTGGAGCCAACCCGAGCTTGCTACGAAGTTGTCATAGCACATGATGCAGGCAAAGTCTCTCGCTTTTCTTTGCAGCAAGGCGCCGCTCACCGGCAGATTCACGGCCCGCGTGTCCAAGAACCATTTAAAAACGGCCCTTTCGACCGCTTCAAAGGCAGGTGCCCTCATCCTCTTAGCGCTTCCTTTCACGCCACGTGCAACAGCGTCGATGATGGACTCCTGCTTGCTCAAGATAGTTGACAGTGTGCTCGTCAATACGCCACAGTCTCTAAAAGTGCCACGATGCCTTTCTTGGTCCCCGATTCGATGGCTCTTATCATAGCCGCCTTCTGATCTAGCGTTATGCGCTTTCGCTTCCCGCCTGGCACATTCATGTTGCTGGAATCACGAGTGCAGCACGATAAAAGATAAGGCAGAAGCGGTCGAAAAAGAGAAGAAACACGCACGCAAAAGCAACGCAGCTCACGCCGGTGAGCGACAACACTTGTAGAGAAGAGGAAGGGGCAGAAGGGGCGCTCTTTTGCGCTGCCCTCTAGGAACCGGTTACTCAAGGGGAAGGGGGTATGTAAGATTAGGAAGCGCGCCTCAGCGCCATGAGAAAGAGGAGAGGGAGAATATAAAGAAGACACAAAAGAAAAGAAAAGGGCGAGACGTTCGCGGAGCTGCGGTGGTAGCCAAGCGGTGCACGTGCAGCGACCTCTTCTCCGGAAACAGCGCGTGCCGTCTGCTTTGCGCGCGTTGCTTTAGGGCGCGTGACGGGAGTTTTGAACTGCTAAATACACTTCTCGCGTTGCGCTCCGTCTCAAATTCGCGTTGTGCACTGTCGTGACATCGGCTCAAAATTTTACTTCCTAACAAAATTTGTTCGTTATATCCCATAACAGGCAAATTTTGCCTCGTTAAAATGAGGTTTTGAATACATTGGTTTGTATGAGGACTTTCAAGGGGAATTAAGATTTGCTCGTTATATCCATTATTTCGTTATATCCCTTCTCGTTATAACGAGGTTTAACTGTACAGGCATCAAATATAAAGAAAGCATTTATAGGCACATATGGGCGCATAGGCACGAACGCCCAAAATAGGCATTTTTAGACACAATAAAAATGTTTTAAATGTACTTTTTAGCCTCTAATTCATGCTCATATATCAAAATGGTGCCATGGGAGAGCAAGGAACAAAATAGGCATTTGCCTATAATCCGGTCTCTACTCATGATGCATCACTGATCACAAGGCACAGTTTTCATGATTTTCCACTGCTCCGTTTTGTAATCTAAACTCTCAAAGTGCGCCTTAAGAGGCATCGCTTCATGCGTGCTGGCTTTGGGCCATGCCTTTAGGCTCAACTCGATTGGTGTTTCGGTTGGGGGCAGTGTGACTTTATTTTTCTTTCTTTTCTTCTTATGCAATAAAACCGACGTCTGTACGTTTGGCGGTTCGTTTGCGTCTATTAGAATTTCTTATCTGCACTGCACGAGTGCCTTACACGAGTCGCGGAGCGGCAATCACAAGACGATATATTATTGGGAGTTCTACATTGACATTGATGACCTATAATGAAAAAAAATAAATAGAACTGGTCAACATGTTCTTTGCTAATGACGCGTCGTTGCTCGCTATGAGAGGTGTCATCAGTATCACTCGCTTATCACTTAGTGCCATACGCACACGCTTTATGAGATAGTCGATGCGGCAAGGTTTCTTGGCTTCCACGCTGCAATCTTGAAGGTGGTCCAGCACGAGGTGGTCGCGAACGACAGTGAAGCGCGCTTTTGTTGTCGCTTAAAAGCTCTTGACGCTATCATGTCAAGCTTTTCTTTAAGCGAAGGACCACTGTTATGTAACTAAGATTCTTGTGCAATCACAATTTTCGAGTTTATTTTTGAGTGGGATGTGTTTTTCTTTTTAAATGTTTCCAGGGAAGCTAGTTTTCCACAAAACCTTTTTTTATTAAATATTATTTCACATGTTTGTTACGGGAACCAGATAGGTCATGTAGTATAAAAAGGGTAGTGCAGTTCATACCTGGCGATAATCTGTTTAAAAAATTGGCCCTGTATCTGCATGTTAATCTGCAAATGTCGTCGAAAGACGATAGTCTTGCATCTGGAGAGATTGAACAAAACGCTTATTTGATGTTCTGCACAAGAAAATCGGTGAATGGTATTCTGGAGGCGCTGCGTTGGAGTGCTTTTGGCATTTTTTTTTTGGAAAAAAAGCGCGTGGCCCTGAAACGGGCGTGCATCTCAGAGGTGATAAGGTGTAGAACGCAAGGCGACGGGTAGGTGCCACCACCGTGTCATCTCAGCAAAGCGTTGGATACACTTCTCTTTTCGTGCAAGCGTTGCATGGTCAGCACCACGTGATAAGTGCTACGCTCCTTAGAATAACTTATGTAGGCCTTTTCTAGTAAAAGACGCACATACAGAATATATACGTGTTGTTATGGTGTCTCAGATATATGTCATAATTGCTTTTAAAGACGATAGCCTTTCTTTGAGACATTCGACGGAAAAATTTTGGTCTGTCTGTCTGTCTGTCTGTCTGTCTGTCTGTCTGTCTGTCTGTCTGTCTGTCTGTCTGTCCGTGTCTGTCTGTCTGTCTGTCCATTTGTCTGTTTGTCCATCCTTAATGGTATCGGGCACTTTAATCGGCGCCAGCAGATATCCCAAACAGACGACCCCATCCGCTGCGCCCACCAATGTTGCTCAAGACTCAGTGTTCAAGATTCAGTGTTCACACCGGCCTTTTGTCAAATGGTTTGTGCAAATGGAGAGTAAAACCACCTTTCTTGTTCGGAGAAACAAAACATAACAAATTCTCACATAAAAAACTGATAGTGCCTTTTGCAGGAATTTCAGAACCACAAGGTTTACACTGCATTAACACATCAACGCCTGCGGAATTCATTCTAGCTGCTTCGTCCTCAAGCGTTCGTGGAGAAACCTGATGTACAATAGATAAAAGCTAACACTTGTTATTCCTGGCCTCCACGGCGAACTTTGGTCCTAATCCAAGGAGATGCTGCACGTCATCGGTTGGTAAACTTCGTCAGGATTGTGGAGTATAGTAGAAGTCATCTGATACATGTTTGCAACGTGTTGCTGAAGAAGCCGGAGCTGAGGCTGCCATAGGAACTCGGTGAACTGGTCCGCGATTTGCATGTGTTCTCAGAACTGTGTTTTAAGTGTGAATACACTTTATAAGCGACCCCAAACCATCCACCGCCGTCGGCGGCGTCCGCAGTCTTCTCTCTATCTTTAAAAGAAAGAGGACTTGGCGGGCCGCAGCGCGACGCTCTACCGAATAAGCCACGGACGCGACGCTGATATCGGTGTCAGTAACGCGCCTTATACCCCCTCCCCCTTCGCTCGCTCCTTTGCTCTCCTCGCTCGCTGCAGCTGCACGCGCACCCCTCTCTCTCGCGCGCCCGCCTTCTCTCTCAGTCTCCCGTCGAGAGCGGGTCGTGCGATGGATGTCCCGGAGGCAACGCTACCATCAACAACGAATGCAGTACAACCGAATGCCAGCACTGCACCCGTCGTTGGAGGTGACAGTACCGCGGTGGTTTCGCCGGCGTTGGAAGACAAGGCGGCGCTGCGAAGGGCTCGTGAGACCGAACGTAAGCGGGTGAAGCGTGCAGCGGATGTCGAACTGCGTGCTCGCGAGGCCGAGTGCAAGCGGGTGAAGCGTGCAGCGGATGCCGAACTGCGCGCTCGCGAGGCCGAGGACAAGCGGGCGAAGCGTGCAGAGGATGCCGAACTTCGCGCTCGCGAGGCCGAGGACAAACGGGCAAAGCGTGCAGTGGATGGTGAACTGCGCGTTCGCGAGGCCGAGATGAGGCGTCAGCATCGAGCCGCGAACGCGGCCCAAGAAGCGGAACGACAACGCAAGCGTCAGGCGGAAAAGGGCGATGAAGGCCGGCGTCAAGACGCCGCTCGCAATCGTCAACGGCGAGTGGACGTTTCCGAAGTCATTCGAGCCAGTGAACGTGCCACGCGGGAGAGGGTGCGAGCCCTGGACTTTGCTCGTCCGGATGCGTCGTGAAGTGTAAATAAATAATACTTCGTATATAATGTATCTGTGTACAAATGTTTCATGACAAACAACACCTAAATTCATTAATTACACTTTAATCATCATCATCAGTAATAAAACTCCCAAGCATTTCTCCGAGGGTGAACATGGTTAAGTGCGAATGCACGGGGTGATGCTATGAGGGGGAGTAAAGTTAAAATCCGTTGGCATTCGCCAGTGAGTCAAGGTAAACTTCCCCGTGTGATCAAATTGCGATTCCCAGGAACCATTACATCATAAAGGCACCATAGTGTGAATAATAAATATAATAGTGCGAATTAATAAATTCCCCTCATAGCATCACCCCGTGCATTCGCACTTAACCATGTTCACCCTTGGGGAAATGCTTGGGAGTTTTATTTGCCGTGTGAAACTCGAAGCTGTTGTGCAACTAGACGACAATATGGCAACGCAAGATCTGAGCATGCTTCAGTGACTCAGCTGTGAGGATCTCCATGAAACGTATCCCGTGTCCTATGGAAAGCTTGACGCCGCCAAAGAGAGCTGTGATGACCTTTGAAAGCACACGGTTGAGGATGCGAAAGCCAAGGGATCGGGCTTTACAAAGGGTTGTGGTGATGAGGGCAACTGTATTGCATGGATTATTGGAGACATGTAGAAAAGAGCCCGTTGAACTAGACATGTAGTTGACTAAGGTTGCACAGCAGGCTTGTTGTTTATCCATAGTATCGGAGATATAGCGCATCCAGAACGGGACAGAGAAGAAGATGACTTCTGTGATGCACGCTACAGATTTGTAGCGTAGTGTGCATCACCGGAGTTATCTACCAGATCCCATTAACGTCTGACGCATGCTATATAGGCCAAACCAGTAGATGCATCAATGATAGGCTCATCGAACACAAGAATGAAGTTGCCAAGGCGCAGCCTTAGCATTTCTTTGGAATTCACTGCAAGGAGTGCAGTTGCCAACCCCTCATAAACACACTAGCACAATTGGAAGGAACACTAACAAAATAACAAGGCTCATGATAGAAGTGCGATTCATGCCCAAGTTTGGTGACACAGGTATTAGCAAGGCATCTGTATCATTATTATTGAAAGAAATGTAATATTTGAGTGTTGCACGATTTGCCTTAGACACACAATATCTGGTTCGTGGATGTGTTTTGTTACGTGCTGTGTTGGAATATATGTATTGTTGATTCTCGGAATAAACTGCATTGTTGAAAGTTAGCGCTGTGTATGTGTGATGTGTCTTCTTCTTCTTTGTCCCGTCCTGGATGCGCTATAGTTCAGGTACTTTGAATAACCAAAAAGCCCATATTTGCAACGGTAGTTATATAGCTTGAGAACGTTGGTGCATGGGAAAAACACACAAAATGAACAGGCATAAGGGAAAAACGAAAAGAATCTTGTTAATCATGCAATGACATTGTGCATGTAAGAATACAAAATAACAAATAAAGTAAACTACACGTGCAGTCAGCTGAAATACTTTTGCCCACTGACCGCTTCGCTCAAGACTATATACAAGCATCTCATGGTTACCAGTGGTTTTTTAGCCATATGTATGCTGCTTTACTCAATAATTTGTCAGCCTTGACTAGCGCTTTATTATGAACAGGACTCATCAGGAAGTTGTAAGGGAAGCAAAAGGAAGCTAGGAACGGTTGTATTACCGCAATACTATTGGCTTATTTTTGCTTCTGAGGTAGTGTACAAGGCTCACTGAGTGCAAAGCTTGATTTAAATTTCGACATTTGAAAGAAAAGGAATACCACATAAAGTTACTTCATTCCACAAGTGTGCAAAAATAAGAAGAGGTATTATAGAAAATACTCTATCACTATCCAGATACGATGATAGTCATATATACCTCTATTCTTGCTGTACAAGTTGCCTGATTTTCACCAGCTGTCTGGACAAAAATTTGGCAAGCCTACAAATGTGAAAGTAATATTAGAGCCAGTTTAGAAAATGGCTCAATTATGAAAGTAAACTTAAAAACAATAAACCACACACACACACGCACGCACACACGCACACACACACACACACACACACACACACACACACACACACACACACACACACACACACTAAAGAGAGAGATCGAGGGAAGTTGTTCGGGAGCCAGCTGTGGTCACTCATGCTCGGGTTTGTTTTTATCTACAGGGATCGCTAAACGTCAGTATCAAACATTTCTGTGAATGCGTGTATAGCTTCAAGCCTTCACCATAAGCAGTGATAACAGTTTCAAATAACTCATTCTTACCTTCAAATATTTTGAGGGTTCTTAGTGCTTAGCATTGGCACTGCTTAGAGCTTCTACAAAAAAATATGCGTGCGAGTAATTACATGAAATGCGATTGTTCCCGCAGCAATGGAGTGCGTTTGAACAAGGCACCAGGCTTACATTTACTGCACTTTCCTCATGAGCTCAATATAGAACATACGCAGATCTTTTTTTTTTCTTTGCTTGCTTAAACTTCACGGTACTGTGACACCGCTCAAAATTTTCCTATTAACTGATGCAGTGTGTCTGTCATCTCTTTAATAAATATAAAAAGATGGCGTGATAGGTAACTCTAGCCATTTTTGTACCACGGGCATATAGCTGATTATCACGTTTGTTTCCGGGTGATCGCTCATAACATGAATGGAGGCACACTTGCTAGTAAGCTGTTATTTATTATTTACTTTGGTTTGTCCTGTTTTTTCTCAAGGTGAAAGCCTTACTGCCTCATCAAACATGGGAATCAACTACCAGCGTCTCGCATCATCAATACGAGTGATGCAAAAAAAAAGATCACGCGATGGTATCAAGTCGTCATTCAGCGTGTCTTATGATGACGTCATCACCTGAAATGGTCAATTTATATTGTGTTGCCTCCGTGTCTCGATCACAGATGCCATGTAAAACCAGGTGACATGCAAAAACCTTTCAATGTTTTTGATCATGACGGCGATGCGATATCACATCATGTGCAGAAAGCTTTCGAGAGGGGGAGGGTCAAGGAAAACAGAAAAACGGGGCCTTCGCCAGCGAGTCGTGTTAGGCGAACGCATAGGGACGTTGTGAGTCCTTTTTTTTTATATTTTAGCAACCTTGTCATTTCTCCAAAATGTATAGGTAATTAAGTCCTAAATCTTCGAATAATGTTGCTGATAACCATGTTTAAATCTCTGGTGGGGAAAAATATCATCAGACCATGTATTGTCAGAATTATTTCTGGTTAATGAAAGTAGTTTTGCATGCCGCACACCACATTATTACCACTAATCATTACGAAAATCGCAAGTATGTCGAGTTAAGGATGCCACCGTTGATACGATAGACCCCGCGCCATTGAAGGTGAAAACACCGCCGTGCCGTAGCCGGCAATTTCGGTACTCGAGCACAGGTCTAGATGAGCTCAAAACGATGCAGGTCATCATCGAGGTTGTCCCTTCGCCTATCAAAGAGTGCCATCAGATTGCATGGGCAAATATGTCTAGGTCTGGGAGTAGGCGAGCCGGCAGAAGCCGATGTAAGGGTACTCGCAGCACTGGCGTCATTGCGTGAACGAGCATTTATCTCTCCTAACGTCAGTTTGAGGTCAAGAATTTTCTTCTAGCGTTCGTGTTGTTCACGCTCTCTCTCTTACTCGCGCTCATGCTTTTCGTGCTCCCCCACTTTCTCACGCTCTTTTTCCATTATTGTTCTTTCTGAATGTTCTCGGAGAACTGAAGGGTCTTCTCCTTGGTCATCCCTACGTCTTTGCGCATGGCCGTCAACTTCTCGTAATCCATCGTGAAACACCCAACGACAGTGTGACTAGGCCGCACAGGGGGAAAATCCTGGCACAGGCTCTCCAATTACTGGCACTATTTGCCTCAAGAGTGCTTGCAAGAGACTGGATTGAGAGAAATAGGAGACGGGCGTGGCAGAACAAACACAGTTTATATAAAGTACGAATGAAGCAAATACACAAAACTTGTATTAAAATACTCAAGAATTGAACTAATACTTTATGTACATACCATACCAGGTAGTCAGGGGCCACTGTGCCTTGTGTTCGCTAGCAAGCTTGAAGGACCCTTCAGGGTGCCTTGCATGGTGAAGCCAGAAACTTGAAAAATTTGATTATGCTGTCATTTACAAGTCCAGACGAAACAGCATGATGCTGACTGCTTGTCCTGTGCACCAGTTGATATGCCATCGCAGGACGATTTAGGCGAAACAGCAAAGCGACCCAGAACTGAAAAGCCTGACAAAGTACTTGGAAGGCAAGATGAGATCGCCGTTGTACCGAAAGCATTCAGGTAAAGATTAGCATCATTTTTCATTAGCATCATTAGCATCATTAGCAAAGTGACTTTCTTGTAATAAAGAAGTTCTCTCTGGCCTGGACTAACTACGTTATCATTGTATCTTTGCCACTATGACCAGAGGTTTTGTAGGCCCTTCATGACAACCTGTTGGCCGGCCACCACAGTTTTTCCTATACGCTCCCTACAATACAAGAAAAGCACTACTGTCTATGCAGTGTTGCCATTGTGACATGCCGAGATGTTCGCAATGCAAGACACCGCGAATCAGCAAGTCACCATGGACTTCCTACGGCTGTTCACAATGCCGACTGTCAAAAAACAAGTGGATCGTCATAGCTACTTATTACTTCACTCTTTACGCCGAAATGGGCCCTGCCTTGGTACTGCCGTCGAGGTAGCAAAGTTCCTCATTGGGAACAGCATCCTGAGTCATGGTGCTCAAGAGGTCCTCGTCACTGACTGCTGACCTTACTCAGGTGGTTTTGAATTGCTGCCAAACAAGCCACCGCTGTGGAGCAATGTACTACCCACAGACTAATAACCTTGCGATGAAACAATCGCTAAAAAATACACACACTCAGAGAGGACGCAGACGAGCGCTTACTAACAACTGAAAATTTCATTTTGAAGCGAACACTAATATATGCATAACACGCATGCACATCATTTCAAACCCGAGAACCCCCCCTCCCTCCTGTCATCATCAACGTGATATACCAAAAAAAAAAAAAAAAACACGTGTTACATGTGTTTGTTTTCGTTTGTGTGCCAGCAGCAGACAAATAGCCATCACTATAACCTTCGACGATGCGACAGAAATTTTCAACACAGTGTTTTTGTTGGATCTGGAAGCCAATACGCAGACATGGACTAAGTGAAAAACTTCTTTGGCGATATGTACTTCAGGCTCTACAAGATGCTTTGGCTTATCTACGGTTTCGGCTATGAGGTTATTCTGGATGGCATTGCGAACTCTCAGCGATGCAGTGCTGTTCTATCTGCGTAAGAAAACTGTGGACTGTAGTATTACTTGGCTTATTATTGTTCTTTTTTATTGCATGCATGTTTTCAATTCTGTATAGCTATGTTTTTTCAGAGGGGGACATTGCCATGCTTTTTTTTTAATAGATAGCAGAACCTTGTTGCTATGTTTAGAAAGAAAATGTGAAAAATAAATGTACGATTTGAAAAACGTGTGGCGCGAATCCAGCAAAAATAGAAGTTGTAAAGCCCATATTGTGGTTCAAGGGCAAAAGATATATATTTCTCAAAAAAGAGTATAGAAGGGCATTTGACTTTTGAACCTTTGGCATCTCGCTTGCAGCCAGAGGTCAGCCAAGTAGATGCTGTCATGACAGGACACAATATTGTGGTCATGTGTGTTGAAATTCCAAGACAACCCAAGTATTGTTATATCGAATGCTGGGACAATCAGCGTAAATGTAAAGAAACACTATCGTCGTGGCTGTCAATGACACTTTGTGCCATGTGTGTATCAGCTCTTTCTCCACTTGGAAATATGGGGCTAGGCTTATGGAAGAGTGTAAGTGATATTCTCTATCATATGTATTAAGGATACAATTTGTTAGTTGTTATACAGGTTGCCCTGTGAAGAAGACTGTTGACCTGCAAACGGCCTATTAAGCTCAACTCTATGCAGTACGTGTAACAATCGCAGTGTGCGAAATCTTGCAAAAATAGTAAGTGTCTCCAAAAAAGACAGCTGCTCACAGCTCTCACATGCTATGTTGCTCATGTGCACTGAGCAGTTTGCGTTCTCTCTTGAGACATGCGGCAGCACGTTTGTCACCACTCAGTCACACCCTCATGCACGACAGAGGAGGCCTCAAAAGATTATGGCAGGTGTAATGTCAACCAAAGGTTGAAGTCTTCAAGCACCCACATTGCAATCCTTCGGGTCCTCATAAAGATGCTGACAACTGCGAATCCTCTGTTTTCAACGTGTGGTAGCCTTTCAGATATCTCCCGAAAAAGTTTGTCTCGGCAGGCTTTGAAAACCCACTGGTAGCCACAATTGTCCCACTGGTAGCCACAATTGGCTGAATATGTGTATATTCCTGGAATGTATTAACTAGTACACGCAGCTTTATTGAGTTATATTTAGTTTTCGTGATTTCGAGCACAGGAGCTGGGAAAGTCTATTGAGCACAAGCGTATCGACGAGTTTCTATTGTATTTGGATTGCACCCACCAAGACTGTTTGCAGTACTAGGTGCAGGCAATGCCCCTATGTTTCCAAACCTTCTCCATTGTTTAGGATCATTTCGTTAAGATTGTGTACATGATGCAAACACTCTAGTTTATTAGAGAACTTATGCCATCACCAGTGATAATTTTTACTGTGTTTACATCACAAATATATACACAATTCACAATGTGAAATATGTTCACGAGGTAAGACAAAAGAAGACCCATATTCTTTGACCTTTACCCTGGATTTGCATGTCTGACAGCAGGAGCAAAATAAGTGAAACCGTGTGAATAAAAAAATATTTATACTGCTCATTACACAGTATTCAAACATGAAAATAAAAATGAAGAGAAAAACTTCCACATGATTATTAAGGGAAAAGTTTGTACAAACTACAATAGTGGAAGTAACAGTCTTTGCATATAAAGTACATACAATATAAAGCACAAGGTGACCATCAGCATTTTATGGCCCGATACAATTGCTAATTGAATTGTTTATTGTTTATTGAATTGTTTATTGTTTTATGTTTATCATTAGAGACCGGATTATAGGCAAATGCCTATTTTGTTTATTGCATTCCTATATGCCACTTTGATATATAAGTATGAAGTAGTAGTTAAGAAAAGCTTTAAAAGTGTTCTTATAGTGCCTATAAATGCCTATTTTGATGCTTGTGCCTAAATTCCTATAGGAGCTTATAAACACCTAATTGCAAAATTGGTGCCAGTATGAATGCTGTTTAACCTCAAATTTTGCTTTCGAGTACAATCGGAGACTGGTATTCGTGTTACCGGGCAAAGTTGAGCCCTCGGAAATTCATGGGATGCAACCTATACTCGATCTCATGAGCTTCTTGCACTACAAAGCCTCTTATCCAATGAGAAGGCTGACTAGCCTTCATTAATTCGCGTCGCATCGTCTGCTCAGCATCTCCCTGGTGTCTGCTCGCATGCCTAGGGAATAGGAGCTGCTTCTATGCAGCCATAGGACGAAGAAGAACGAATGCCAAATTGTGGAGTGTTAGCAAGAGAAATTAGCATGTAGATAAAACGACCATTGCCACATGGTTTTTGTTTTTTTTGTCATCTTTCTTGAACGGCGCTTCACTAGATCACGTAATAAATTTTGCTCACTGGAAGTTGTTGCGTACGCAATGAAAAGCTTTTTTCACTAGAGTTTTTCAATTGGTTCATTACAAGCTACAAAAGCATGATGCAAAGAGGTGAGCTTGAAACGTTTTCCACTCGCCCGGTGTAGATTTTGCGAGCCTAGTTCCTTCCTTGCCCTCTTTGGTATTGGAGCAACTCTGCGCCGGAAGATCACACATCGCATTAACATGTATGCACGCAAGGGTATTTCCACGACATGTCCTTGCCACGTTGTGCATGCAGGCGATGTGGTGTCGTTTCGACGTTCCCTGTATTGTACTTCATATTTCTGTGGAATAAATCTCTCTATATTCGCAATTTGGATAGGCTGGCGTGAATCGTGTACCCTACCACGATACACAGCGTCGCACCGCTGGAACTGCTCTGAGGAATAATGCACCAAAAACACACCAAGAGTTGTGAATGCTGTCACTGGCACGATCCGAGAAGGGTGAGGACACCAACACAAATGAAACAGAGGCAGCTTAGTCTTGCATCTCGTTCGATGCAAAGTTAAAAAAAAATAATGCGCATAAATTCTGTTTGTACGTTTTAATGTTTCTATTAACCTTCATAGTTCTATTCAGGCAACTGATAGCACAAATTACACACGTCGTCTCGAATAATGCTCACAGTGTCAGGTACTACTTGACGCTTGCAGGACCATTCCTTTTTGTATACCTCACCTTCACCATGTTGAGGCATGTGCCCATGAGATGAAGTGGCATTCAGTTAGACATTTCACCCCCTTTTGGGGTGCGTAACATTGCAAATCTTAGCAGATGAGATTGCGAGCGCACAGTTCCTCTTGCCTGCTCTAAATTTTCAAATCTAGTAAAGGGCCCTTGAGGGTATTGAAAAGACAGAAGAGAGAAGTTGACCCTGTGCGGATAGACCAAGTTAATACGAGGTAAAGGAAACGATCATTAGGCCTATTAGTGCTCTGGGTATTTCCTTCTGGGTTACCCTTCTCAGCCATACCAAAACAAAAAGAAAGAGACCCAGGAGCGTGTTTGTTCGACACTGGACACTTAAAGGCCAACTCCGGCGATTTTTCGATCATGTCAGGATGATGGTGCTTTCATGTTCCTTAGACACTCTTCTCACGTGCCCGATAACTGAAATGCTCAAAAATTTTGAAAATGTTTTTTTATTACTGAAAAACTGCAATAGCGAAACAGAAACCCAACAGATATGCTTCTACGCGTGACGTAAAGATTTGCCTGACGCTGCCGGAACCTGCCTGATTGCACATAATGCCCGCCAAATGGCACTACTTGTCGACGCCATTTCAGTTCAGTTCAGACTGGCACGGTGGATGGACGTGTTTTTTGAGAGCTCCCGGTCGACTGCGCAGATAAGTGGTTTTGCATGTCTTGAGCTTGCCTTTATGGTTATAAGGCAGCAGTTAAAATCTTTATAGCACTTATTACATTATACGGCTTTTCAAGGGGTCAGTCACCAGGTATTTACTAGGTTGTGCGTGTGTGTTTGTTTCTTTGTGTTTTTCTTTAGCCACCCCGTGGGGGAGGTGCACGTACATAGTACACGCAAATTTTTGTAGTAGAGCTTACACTTTCTCTTTTTCGTAGGGCAGAGATCGTGTTTTGTAATTATTGAGTGAGACAAGTCATAAAGACAATGGGTGCCATAAAGACACGGTTAAAAAGGCTGTAAAGTGTTCAGGATGCGGAGTGAGTTTGAAAATGGGCCCAAGTGCAGAAGCAAATAAACAAATGGAGAGGAGGCTGACGCGAACTGTAGGCAGTGTGAGGTCGAGAAAAAAAATGTAGAAAACGATGGTTGCCTAGAGGGAACTGCTGTTGAGAATCAACGAGCTGAAGACTGCGTTGACACAGTGCAAGAAAAAACTAGGGCAATGGGAGAAAGGCTGAAGTCCGTTGAGAAAGCACTAGCCAAGGTAAACGAAGGAGCGGCCAATGGAGAGAACAGTAGGGCACCGGCAACCAGAACGGCGGATGGGAAAGAGCTAGCAAGTTTGGAAAAAACAGGTTCAGCCGGCTCAATGGTCGCAAGGCCCAGCTTAGCGAAGTAGTGGTGGGGCGGGGGAGGGGACAAGGCAGCCGGCTTTACAGTTGCAAGTATAACCCTCGGTGCAGGACGCTTCAGCTAAAAAGTCACAGCATGTGATAATCGCTGGGGACTCGAATTTAAATCGATGCGCAGAAGCAATCAAAGAGAGGGTTGCAGTAGGGACGTTCTCAGGACGAAAGATGGAAGCAGTCATGAGGCAAGCGAGCATAAAACTCAAAACTACAGCTGTTAGACGAAACCTCATGATAATTTCAGGCAGTTTAAATGATGTCTCAATGAATATAGCTGGGCTAGCGACCACACTGGCGAAAGGTGTCGATGGCATGCGTGCCACTTCTTCTCAAGTACAGGTAGTGATATGCACGATACCGGAGGTACCGGTGCGTGACGGCAACCTGCGAACAGCAGTTGTCAACGCAAACCAAGAGGTATGGCGGATGAGTCAAGAGAAAGGCTTTGAGGTGGTGAAAATAAACAGAGAGGTGCATAGGTGGGGTGGTTTTCAACGAGACGGAATTCACTACGATGGGCGGCTGGGTCATGAGGTGGGTTGGCGACTTCAAGGACACGCAGTAGCTTTTTTGGAGGGGTGCAGGATAGCTAGTAACGAGGAAAACAACCAGGGAGACTCTTTGACAGGTAGTATGGACAGATAAGATTCCAAAGTGGCACCAGTATCTAAGATAGGTAGAGTCCGGGGCAGAAATAGACGTAGCCATGAGCGCCGAGCTAATTCAGACATAGGGTATATTAACATGCAGGGTGGCGGGAACAAGCGGAAGTGGGAAGAGATAGAAGAACAGCTAAGAGTGGAAAGGCCGATGGAATACGGTTTTGTAAAAACACATCTTAGGGATATGGAACAACCTCTTAACAATCCAGACTACTCGTGGGAATATTGTAATAGAACAGAAGGCAGCAGAAAGGGGTTGTGGTATTGGGGCATTCATTCATAAAAAGTACATACTAGCAAAGGGTCAAGCAGGAGTGCAAGGAACATTTATGGCTAAAAGGGAAAGACGCAGGGCAAATGACACTCCTTGGTTTTGTGTACTTGTGGATGGGAGCAAAGGCCAGAGAGGAAAACCAGGCAGTGGTAGAGTGTATATCAAAGGACATTGAGGAGTTAGGAGGAGAGCGCGAGGTAACTATACTAGGAGATATGAATGTGTACATAGAAAATATAGATGGGTATACTGACCCAAGAGGCAAAATGATTATGGATATGTGTGAAAAACATGATTTGATTATTTGCAACAGTACCGAGAAGCTTGAAGGGCAAATAACATGGGAGGTAGGAAGGCTGCAGTCGACGATAGATTACGCACTGATGTCACATAGGATGTATGGTAAGCTCAGGGGAATGCACATAGATGAAGGTGGCTCCAGAAGTCTGGGTAGTGATCACAAACGTATAAAGCTAATTTTGGAAGAGCAGTGAACGTGGGAAGGAGACAAGATGAGCAACTACAGGAAAAGTTTTATTCAGAAAAACAAATAGAAATAGCTACTAAACAAATTGAGAAAGTAATCACTGAGGATAAAGTAATCAATGAGGATAATAAAACAGTGTGGACATACACGAATCTAATTAGGCTGTTTGAGCTAGAGCTTGCTAAGGCATGTGACAAGTCACCCCGGAAACGAAGACACAAACCCAAGAGTTGGTGGAATGAGGAAGTTAAGAGAGCCATAGCAAAATGTCAGAAAGCCTCTAGGGAACACAGGCATGCTAAGCAGCAGGGTGATGATGTTGAAAGAAAATGGGACAACAACAGATGATGTTGAAAGAAAATGGGACATCTTTCTAAGTGATAAAAGAGAAGCATCCCTCCTGATCAATGAAAAGATTAGAAGAAAAGGTGCTCAGTGGCTGGCAGAAGTACATAAAAAAGAAAAAAAGGAAGCTGCGAAATTTCAGAACCATCTCAACTCCCTAAGAAATGAGACAAGCCTAGAGCAGAGGTTTATGACTACAACTCAAGGTGCTAGGCTAGAAGGGGACGAAGCTATTGAATATATAAGAACAAGGGTGACAGGAAAATTTCAACAAAGAAGTGCTTTATGCACCACAATAGACAAAGATGAATCAAGTGGCGCAACGGCTCCATTTTCACATCGAGAGTGGGAAAGGGCTGAGAAGAGGGTTCCTAGTAGTACATCAACAGGCCCACATGGCATTCCAAATAGGCTGATAAAGTCATCCGGTCCGAAGTCTAAGCAGGCTTTGAGAGAGGCACTGAGCAAGATAATAATCGATGGTGAAGTCCCCGATAGATAGAAACTTAGCAGAATGAGCATGATCTATAAAAGAAAGGGGTCAAAGCTGACATAAACAACTACCGTCCTATAACAGTGATATCAGTGGCCTACAGGCTGGCGATGCAGATTATAAGGGAAAGACTGCAGGCATGTATAGAGGATGAGGGGGTGCTGGGGGAACTGCAGAATGGGTTTCGGAAACACAGGAGGGTGGAAGACAATCTGTTCTTTCTGACGCAGTGCATTGAAATAGCAGAAAAGAAACACAGGCCCCTTTGGCTAGCATTTTTGGATATAAAGGGAGCATACGATAGCGTGGTTCAAGAGGACTTGTGGGAAATACTGCACACACTAGGTGTAGAAGATGGAGTCATTAATCTTTTAAAGGATATCTATAAAGGTAACAAGGCAGTTATAAAGTGGGAAAAACAGGTATCTAAGCATGCAGAGGTAAAACGGGGGCGTAGGCAGGGGTGTCCTGTGTCACCCTTGTTATTCATGATGTACCTACAAGGATTCGAAACCAAATTAAAGGGAAGTGGACTGGGCTTCAACCTCTCTTTCGTCAAAGAAGAAAAACTTAATGAACAGCCCCGCCGTGGTGGTCTAGTGGCTAAGGTACTCGGCTGCTGACCCGCAGGTCGCAGGATCAAATCCCGGCTGTGGCGGCTGTGTTTCCGATGGAGGCGGAAATGTTGTAGGCCCGTGTGCTCAAATTTGGGTGCACGTTAAAGAACCCCAAGTGGTCGAAATTTCCGGAGCCCTCCACTACGGCGTCTCACATAATCATATGGCACTTTTGGGACGTTAAACCCCACATATCAATCAACTTAATGAACAGGCACTACCAGCATTGATGTATGCAGATGATATAGTGCTAATGGCCGACAACAAGGAAGATTTGCAGAGGTTGATGGACATCTGCGGTAATGAGGGAAATAGGTTAGATTTCAGATTCAGTAAGGAAAAATCAGCAGTCATGATTTTTAATGATAATGAAGGTAGTGAGCTTAGAATACAGGAGGTGACGCTACAGATAAGAGATAAATACAAATATCTGGGCGTATGGATAAGCAATGGGGCCGAGTACCAAAGGGAACACGAAATATACGTGACGGCTAAAGGTAACAGGAATGCAGCGGTGATGAAAAACAGGGCACTTTGGAATTACAATAGGTATGAGGTTGTGAGAGGAATATGGAATGGGGTCATGGTTCCTGGTATGACGTTCCGCAATGCGGTCTTGTGCATGAGATCACAAGTTCAAGCAAGATTAGAAATTAAGCAACGTGGAATAGGTAGGCTTGCCTTAGGAGCTCACGGGAATACACCAAATCAGGGAGTTCAAGGTGATATGGGATGGACATCATTTGAGAGCAGGGAAGCTAGCAGCAAAATAAAATTTGAGAAGCGATTGAGAGAAAGGGGGGGATTGATTGATATGTGGGGTTTAACGTCCCAAAACCACCATATGATTATGAGAGACGCCGTAGTGGAGGACTCCGGAAATTTTGACCACCTGGCGTTCTTTAACGTGCACCCAAATCTGAGCCCACGGGCCTACAACATTTCCGCCTCCATCGGAAATGCAGCCGCCGCAGCCGGGATTTGAACCCGCGACCTGCGGGTCAGCAGCCGAGTACCTTAGCCACTAGACCACCACGGAGGGGCAGAGAAAGGGGGGAGGAGCGTTGGGCTAGGAAGGTATTCAGCTACTTGCACATGAAGAATGTCGATACGAAATGGAGGAAGCAAACCAAAAAATTGACTTGTAAATACTTCGAAAACAGGAGGGAGCCAAACCAAAAAGAATTATCGGTTAAGAAGAAGGGGAAGGAAACTGAGACGAATATGTGGAGAATTGGCATGATTAGGAAGTCCGCACTAGAGATCTATTGAACTTTTAAGCAGGAAGTTGCCAAGGAAAGGTTCTATAATAATACTCGGGGTAGTTCTCTACTGTTTGAGGTCAGGACGGGAGTATTGCGAACCAAGACATATGGGGCCAAATACGAAGGGGTAGAAACGGTATGCAGTGCGTGTAGAGAGGAAGAGGAAACTTCCGAACACTTGATAATGTTCTGTAAAGGGCTTCACCCTATAGTTCAGGATGATGGCGCAGAGTTTTTCAAAGCACTGGGGTTTAGGGACAGGGAGGGCAAAATAGGCTTTAAGCGGGTAGAATCAACTAGAAGGAGTTTATCTGATTGGTGGCTAAGTCAAGGCACGAGTGAAAATTAAACGCTTCACTGCAAAGTACGAGTCCTCAACCTCACTATTCAAAGGAAAACAAAAATAAATCTAGTTTTTGATTCACTAAGTACTACGGCTTGGTGGCGTTAGCCACTGCCCGATCTAAAAGGTACAGCCATATCAATCCGTTTATCCATCTATTTGCAGTGATCGGCTGAAATGCTTACGTTGTTATGGTGAATATATGGTGAATCGTGTGTGACTCACAACGCAACACCACTTGGCACCTATCGCACGCCCACCAACACGGAAAATGAAATTGCATGCTCAACCAAGTAAGCGTCGGCCAAACCCACACGATCCATTACAGACAAGCAGATCCTGCAATGGCACACCAGTTCGTCACTTCCACCAGTCAAAACTCAACATCACACACACAATGTTGCCATTAATCCTGGCAAGCAAAATGAGCGTTTCGAGGCAAGCTACGAAATTCACTTGAAAAAAATCAGCGAAACTCTCAAACTTGCGATTTGGCATGAATGGTGCAAACATGCAAATGAATGTACCCAGTGAATTTCATTGAGATCCACTGACCTCGTAAAATCGCCAGAGTTGGCCTTTAAGTCACTATGCTGGACTACAAAAGGAGAAACCTCATGTTCAGCAAACCGGCGGGAGAAAAAATTGCATGGCTGTGCTAAACCATTAGCGCCTTGGTGCCACCATTAACTACAACATTTCTATTTTCTTTCCCTTCGTAGACACAAATCCCACTCGTAATTCTTTGAAAATTTAAATTTTCTGAAAGTTTGTTTACGGTTTTGGGGGCCTAAGACCGGGTTTCACCCCCTATTTCTAGCACCTAAAACCCATTTTTTTAATGCTCATAAATCCGGCCTCTATTTATAATGCATCGCTGAAAATTTTTAGGTTTGAAGGAGACACCAGAAGTAATTTGAAATGTTTTTTTAAATGAGAAATACATGAGTTTGAGAAGTGATTCTCAAAAGAGAAAGGAAGAGAAAAGTGAGCCCCGTTATTGTCTGCTTCAGTGAGTGACACCGCCACAGTAGCTCACGAGGGATGGGAGGGATAAAAAGGGCAGGAGTAAAGATGTAGGAAAGCGGAAGAAGGAGAAGAGAGGAAGAGACGTGAGGTGGTAAGCCAGAGCGAGCGACGACAAACTGAGGGGATAGAAGAGATAGGAAAGATGGGAGTACGGTCACTGGAGTCCGAGGACGGGGCACTCCTGTAAGAGCTCCTTTAGGCGTCGGTAGATAGCGTAGAGCAAGTCCAGTTGGTCAGAGCTAAACTGTCGTCGAAGGTCGTCGGTGGCAGAAGGTGACGTAGGGCGAGCCCAGTCGGCCAGAGCCACGCTGACGCCGGAGATCGCAAGCGCGCGGAGCGCGCGAGCGCACTACCGGTCGGCCCGGAATCCAGCAAGCGAGTCATACATGAGTTTGCATGGGCCAGCTTGATTAAGGGGGTATGCATTACACAACAAAATTTTTTGCTAATTATAGTTTTGATATCCAAGGTAGTCCTTAGTCTTGATCCCTTCATTGACGTAGTGTGTAGGTCATATGTCACTTTTCTGTTGAAGTAATTGTTTGAAAAGGCAGTATAATCGTGCTAAATTTCGGTGGAAAATCATTGTTGCTAAGCAAAATTTATAGAACCGGGAGAACAGTATTATGTTTGAAGTTTCATACAGGGAATCAGCTGATGAGATTGGATGGGAGGAAATCATTTTCAATCTTCTTTTTTGTAGAGAGGAAACACGTTAGGCATCAGTCTTGTACCCCAGGCTAGATGACAGTATGTTAGATGAGAACGGATAAATGAGAAATGCATTCGAACACCGTTACAATGAAACTGAAAAAGTGGTGAAAAAAATTTAATTCAAGAGAAAACTGTGTTGTAGTAAAATCTAAAAAAAAATATAGGTGATCTGACCTAGCAAACCAAAGAAACTTTTATTCTGAAAATTCAAAAAGAGCTGGCTGCTTCCTTTTTTTCACCAGTGCCATGACATGATTCTCACACATGCATAGCGACGCTGCGTTGAAAAGCATGCTGGAACAATGGCCACGAGAACTTTTGTGAACGAACCTTACAGTTGCACCAACACACTAACACCAGCAGCCGTCAAATGGTATTCCCGTCGAGATCGGGCTATAGGTGGCAGCACTATCATCGCGGAGAAGTGGATGGGCGGTCGGCAGCGCATATACAAATACATGCATCGACGCTCGGCTGCGTGTGGTCTGAGCTGACTGTCTGCAAATAAAATGTGTTGACTGCAGCTTACTGCTAATATTTATGCTTTCCTCTGTCAAATTGACGCACGAAGCACATGCAACGTTGCTATACTATCGAGTGAAACGCCCTCTTGCTATAAAAGGGATGCTCACCCTGGGTGACTGTCTGCGCGCTTTCGCACTAAGTCACACTTTTTCTGTCTTCATTTTGTTTGTGCACCGCCTACTACACACTTCTGTTGCGCGACTGAACTATTTATTAACATCTTGCTCATCTGAATGCTCTAAAAGAAAGAGGAAGAAAGATCCTAGAAAGCCCTCATACCAGTGCGACGCTTTCGGTAATACATTTGGTTCCTTTCTTGCAAAGATGCTGTCCTCGAAAGACCACACAAAATGATAGTTCGCGTCCTTTGCAAATTCTTTGGCGAGCCACAGCAATTTTCTCATTGGAGCAGTCAGGTTGTAAAAAAAACTGAATGTCATCTTTACTGTCTTTGAGACTATTACGTTTTCCAAGCTAGGTATCCTTGGTAGCCATTGCATGAAAGTGTATTAATGTAATTGCTGCTTTATCTTTGTTTTGGCCAAGTGGGAGACAAGAGAATGTGTTCATGTTATTCTCTGCTATGAGCGCCAAGTTGAGTGTTTGAGCGAGGTCGTTTCAATGGCGGTATCTTTGTTAGCACAAGTATAAAAGCCAATGTGCTTTGCCGCTTGGCAGTTTATGGACCATTACTAGTGTACAGTGTGTATTGCTGTTTCTGGACATGTTGCATGTCAGTGTTTACGCCCAAGTAAAGAGTTTCAAATTGGACATGCAGACTGCTTCCATTGTCAGTGTTGCTACCACGTGGCGATTTGTTGGTCGATTCCTCAGAAGGGCGTATTTGGCCCAGGTATAAAATTTTAAGAAGTTTTATAGGTATTTTTTCCACCATTGTGGGCATGTATGCTTTGTATTCGTTGCATGTCACTGTTTACTGTAACTCTATGGTTATATCCTTCAACCACTTTCAGTGCCACTACTTGTCACACATGAAAGCTCAATGTGTGATTGAGTAAACACATATGTTCTCCTTTGGCAACTACATTTTATGCCAATTGGCAGGTATGGCTTCCTCCTGGCTAATCAACTTAGGCTCGCTGCTGTGCTTTTTGTATACAGAATAACGTGACTGCATTTTACTGCATCATAAAGGGAGTTCAAGGTGCTCATTTTTGTGTTAGACGCAACTAATGACACCGAGAGACAGTGAAGCCAAGGAAAACATCAAGGACATTATTTCTTTAGTCAAAGGCAGTGGGTTCAGACACCAACAACCAAAGGACAATCTTGCATTAGTACTTTCATCTCTTTCAATTTAGGTTATAATCATTCTACTTTAGTTATAAGAACCTGATAATAATGTCTCCTGTGCTTTTCTTGACTTATTTTTTTATTGGTTTAATAACTTGTGTTTGACTACATTGCAATGTACAGCCTCTTTCTCATTTTAGGTGCCACTGAAGGTACAGGCTTGGCAGCCATTAAGTTGACAGCCCTGGGCAGGCCACAGCTGTTGGTGAGTACTGATCACCAGCTGCTAGGAGGTCTCAACAGGTTTTGCAAGGCATGTTTCATTGAACAGAATATTAACATAAATGGTATCCATGTCAGTTTTTTATGCCAGTACCTATGGCATCATTCTTATTTTAAAATATTGTAGCACTACATTAGAAAAATACATGACAGAACGGGCACTGCATCCTGTCAGGTACTTCTGTGTCTTGCCCTCGTCTGATGTGGTGCTACAATATCTTAAGTAAGAATGTATTACCAGCCGCCTCCACAACATGTTTCGTTAGTGTGGGGACTCGCCTTGCATATCAATCAATTCAGCCTCCAGCTCGTCATCATCTGGCCTGGTGCTACATTACGCCTCCGATAAGCAACAGCACCACCATCACCGAAGAAATGCGTTACTGGCAGTAGGCAGGAAACCGAGCTGCCAAGCTTGGTAGAGCTCATTGCTTCGCTACCCAGACAAGCATAACTTCGACATGCTCTCCCGCTGCTGTTGTTAATCAAATAAACATTTGTTGTGCTTTATCTTGAGATTACTTTTTACGTCGACTTATAATGTCACACTAATATATGGCACCATTGGGCAAAAATTTATTATAACGCCATTTGCAGTGACACGTTGTGGAAACAGGTTTTCAAGTGTGCTGCAGTAAAATCTTGATAACAATGCTGTCGTGGCCTTTTTTTTTGTAAATGCATGTCTTTTTGACCCTTGTTTGGTCATTCTGGGGGCTTCATCATCTGCCACACTTGCTGTCTCAATTCGCAGATGCAGCTGAGTGAGGTGGTGGTGCACACGCGGCAGTTCTTCCAGCAAGTGACAGGAGCGGACAAGGCCATGGCTCTGTCCTGTATCACTCCGTCCACCATTGGCCAAAAGTTGAATGTGTCACCTGCCGACCAGGAGACCTTCAAACGATGGCTCGAGCGCATGGACTATGACCGCAAAGGGTGCGTTGCTGGCATTCATTACGACCTAGATATCTTTCGATATTATGTGATGTAGCTTATTCTTGGTGGAGTAAGAGGGACTAAGAACCCCATCGGTACAAAGTTGCTGGTGTCAGAAATGAAAGGGGCACTGCCACATAATTCTGTTGCTAAAATAGCCTGCAGAGGGTGCGTTGCTGGCATTCATTACGATCTAGATATGTGTTGATATTATGTGACGCAGCTTATTCTTGGTGTAGTAAGAGGAACTAAGAACCCCTTCAGTACAAAGTTGCTGGTGTCAGAAATGAAAGGGGCATCGGCACATAATTCTGTTGCTAAAGTAGCCTGCGAATTTCTTTCTATGAATACCAAATATTATTATGGCTTTGAGGGTACTTCAGTAAATTTCGTAAGGCTAGTTGGTACATGGTACATAAAACGTAGACCACGTGATCCACCGAAAAGAATTGGTGAAATAAAGAAAGCATCATTTGCAACTAACTTTATTCTTGCAAAACCATCGCAATATAGTATACACCATGGCACACTTGTGCAATAACACATCATACTTCGGATCACAACTTGGCATATTTGCCTACGCACTGCTGCGCGTGTGGATGCTAGGCAAGATTCACCAATATCACCAATCTAGGTAAAAGGTGATTGAGCGAGAGATGCTAGAAGCATCATCAGAAAGAAAAAAATTTTGCCATAATCACTGAGTGAATGATGATGAGTGGGCGAAGCTCAGGAGGTAAATCTGGTTAACCTGGAAACCTCTGTACATTTTGCCCACCCGATCATAGAAATGGTATGTTCACAGAAACATCTACGCTCATTGCGGAGACTTTTCCTGCCTCCAAAGAGTCTTTGCAAGCAGAGCACACCCTGTGCTCACTCCGATCTACTTCACGAGAAGTGGTGGTTTCAAGCTCCCGCTGTAGCACTCCCACTGTAGCATTGTTGGGGATTGCTCGTTTCTGGTGGTGGAGATTGTGGTCAAGTTCTTATCCAACCACAAGCATACCTTGCAGCTGTGGCCAAAACTTCAGCCCAGGAAATGGTGCTTAAACCACACATTGGCGGCAGCAACCTCAGGAATCGACCGCTTTAGGCGCTTGCTTTTAGCTTTCCACGGCTGCCTTGCCTCAGGATCCACTTCCGGCTCTTAGCTCAGAGTCCGCTTCTCTTAGTCACCATTTCTCTTTGGCTCTGTGGGCCCTCAGCTACGAGTCCGCTAGTGGTTGAGCCCGTGCCGCTGCGCGAGCCTTGACGCCTCTGGATCCTTTGCTTATGCTTGCTGCCGGCGTCTTTTTTCGGCTTTGCAAGCTCTCATCTCCAGGTCTTGAAGGGGAGCCTGTGCTGCAACTGATTTTTGAGCCCCTCCACTCTGCCGCCTTGTCTTCTTCGTTGTTCATTGTAGTAGTAGTAGTATCGCAGCGCGCTGAGCATAAGTCGGCGAACTCACTTGTGAGTTGACTCGCTTGAACTCACTCGTACTCAGATCGAGCCAAAGAGTCTGAGGTAGCAATATTTTGCTGAGTTTGAGCCTGAGTGAGTTCGATTGAAGAAAATTTTAGTTAGTGTGAGTCCGAGTGATTCCAAAGCGCTGTATATATACTTGAGTGAGTCTGAGTGAGTTCCATTTTTTTTGCCGACCTATGGTCCTATCTCCTCAGCATTGCTATGAGCCTTACCTGTATTTATGTTCATGCTTACATCTACCACAAAGTTTTCCAAAGCAATATCGTGCATACACAATTTAATACCCTAAAAGCCCACATATAACTGAGACTAGAGCACTGCACGGGCCTGGGCCTGCCCGTAAGCCCGGGCCCGGCCCAGCCCGCGGGCCGGCTCAGGCCAGGCAAGGCATTGTTGGGTCGGGCCCGGGCCGGGCTCGGGCTCATGAGCTTCGGTTTTGGGTCGGGCCCCGGCCTGAGTCAGGCCCGTATTAGGCCCGGGTTATATATACAGGGTGTTTCAAGAAATGTGTCCAATATTATTTCAAATTACAAAATGAGCCATCTGCATGCTACATGCAACGTTGCCCCTACTTTGATGGATTGCATCTTCAGATGCGTACAAACATTAAATACAGCAGTAAATAAAGAAATTAAAACAACAAAAATTTTGCACAATTCAAAATAATTACATTGTCAATTAGCGGGTTTTCAAAGTGAATGGTATATGCGCTGTTTTGTGCGCCGGTTTCGGTTTCGTGAGCAAAATTGGCCAGATTTCATCGCTCCGCCCTGATTACCCCGGGCCGCCTTTCAAAAAATTCAAAGTGGCTATAGACTATTCATAGGAAGAAGTTTCATTCGACTATTTGACTCGACCAACGATTTACACTGGTTAAAAGTCAGTTGCTTTATATTTCTGTAATTACTGCTGTAATTGGTACAGATAGAAGTGGCCATCATTCTTTTCATCTGCGACGACTTCAGTAAATCTTCAAAGACAAATTGACTTCATGAAGTCATTATTGCAGAAGTTGAACCATTGGTGGATACAGTTGTTTTCCCAAGCGTCACCTGCGAACCCGCAATAAGTCTTCTGATTGTATAGTCAAGAGTCCGACGGAATCCCGTCTGGTCGGGGACAAACATAGTGCAAAATAACAACAAGGCTCCCCGCACGGGAGCCTTGTTGGGAGCCTTGTTCACGTAGTGCGCTCTTCTTATGCATGTTTAACATGCATAAGAAGAGCGCACTACGCCATTTGCGGTCACTGTGAACAAGGCTCTCGTGTGGGGAGCCGAAACGTCTTTTCAAGTTTTGTGTATTTCACCTTGGTCGGCGTTTTTTGTTATTTTGCACTAAGTCTTTTGATTGGGTCGGACTGAGTGCGGAAAGTAATGCCAACTGACAGCGAAGTCCGTTGGGTGTCGAATAACAGAGCGTTAATCCCTATTAACACGAAAATTGAGTGGACTGTCCAAGGACCATATATCCGTCGAGGAGCAAAGTAGGCAGTATTTGAGCAGTCGTATCTGCGTCCTGCGAACAGAGGTCTATCAGGAGAAGAACTTCACTAACTCCTCACAACTGGTCTTGGAGCTCGATACCAGTAGTATTGCTAGAAAGACATTCCCGAAACAAGACATCGACATAAGAGGGTTGAATGAACCCATCGATTTCCGAAATGGTCGCGATGAATTTGCGCTAACAAGGACATCAGCGAAGAATTATGACAGTGTTGCCATTTCTTTGGAGAAAGAACCAGTTCAACCTTGTGTAAAAAAAGTATGAAGTCAGACAAGAAAAACGAACATGTGGAAAAAATTGCAGCTGATAAACTGTCAGAAGTAATTGGCGAAACAGGTATGATAAGAACCCCAGCGGTGTATGACGCCTCTTAGAACGGAGCAAAAAAGTACCTTTCTATGTCCAACTTGAAGAGGCATTTGAAGACAGGTACTCCTGGCCTCAGCTCTCCGGCAACGCGACAACTCTAGAAGACAGCAACTGGCCTAAATGGCTGCTGCAATATCAGCATTACGCACACCTCAATGCGAGTTACATGCATCGGCGCCGTCGTCACGGTGGCCTTTATGGCACTTTGGCTGGGCTATGTGAACTGTTGTGGTCACTAAGATGACACACACGTGTTAAACAAGTGTGCTGTAATTTTGATGCATGCACGCGTTTTAACCTTAATGGTTCATCAACAACTACAACACCTTTCCAAAATACAGTGTGTTCCAATCGAAGCTGCTTCAAGTCAGCAGTGTCGACATTTTCCCTGTGGCTGCGAGAGGAGGCCACCGTGAAAGTCGTTAAACGTGTGCCAGTTAGAGTAGTGCACACATTTGAGGTGTCATTGAGGCTAACGCATCTCTGAAGGCTTTCTGTCCTTTTATCGTGGGGAGTTTCATATTCTGATAAGGAAGTATCGCTCAAGAGAGATAGTCATGAACTAAAGTTGAGGCTTTTGAAACACATTTTTATAGCACTTCGATTAAACTCGTGCAAGTAAGGTGAATATTGTAGTGTCATTTGTTGTGGGGAGGATTTGTGGACAAATTACACGGACTGTAAAAGGCTGCCTGCCGAGAATATTTAAAAAAGATTTGTGACATTGTCGTGGCGGGAGTATGTAGAAACTTGCGCACGACACGGACGAAAGAGACGAATAAGGGTAGTGGGGCAGAGGCTTGTTTGTTTTTGGAGTGTTCGAATGCACGCCATATTGTGGACGGCACTGCGCTGAGCGCCAACAAAGCTCCACAAAGATTTTCTCACCAGGACATAACAATTTCAAAGATCGAAGGCCGTCACGAGAAGAGGACGAAATGGGAATCTTGAAGGAACAACGAGGACTGTGGCTCGGTTACTAAAAGGGTGTGGGTCGCTTTGACAGATTATGGAACTGTGGTGACGGCGACTCGGGCAAGAAAGGTGCTCGAAAAGGCAGTGTATGTTGAAGACAGCAGAGACGCCAACACGATAGCTTTAATTTATGTAACACTGTCCAGCCTAGTGTATACCTCCCAGAAATAGCTAGAGCCTGTTTTTTATTGTGTGGCATACTCAATGAAGTTTGCCGGAGATTTGTTACTTTCGTGGCTCGCATGCAATTTATGTAGACTCACTATGTAAATGCCTGATATTTTTTTCACTTCAAGGGGGCGATATACTTTGTGATCGTTTTTTGAAATGCAAAAACAACATTTTGTGGTTAGCACTGCGTACATGAGACAGCCAGCTATGACTACAATTATGTTTTTTATTACCCTGAAAACATTTCTCAAAAGTGTTACGGGTGTAAATAACTGAACATACTATGCCAGTGAAATGTTGTGACCCTGAAAGAAGTTTCAAAACACACACTATAATATATTTTCAGTGAGAAACGTATTTCTACAATAACTGAAGAGTAGACAGTGACACGTTTATGTTCAACGCTTAACTGGCTGAAACAGGCCGGGCCGGGTCGGGCCGGGTCAAGCCCTACGGGCCCGGGACGGGTACGGGCCGTAATTAAAAACACCGGGCTGGGCTTGGGCTAGCTGGAGCCAGATGTTTTCGGGCCAGGCCGGGCTCGGGCGGAAAAAGTTGGCCAGTGCAGTGCTCTAGCTCAGACCTGCATATAGGCTGGATACAAGCATCGTATTCCATTGCTCACCAGGAACTCCGCGGCGACATACAGGGTTGCTTGACCGTCTCAAAACCGCTGTGTCTGCAGTTGGCGTGCACATCCCACCGCACCTAGAAGTTTAAGTCGACTTCGAAAAAGAAAAAGCTAATTTCGCATCCTGCCTTTCTTTAGAAGTCCAAGTCCACTTGCAAAAAAAAAACACACTAATCTTGTGTCGATAGGTCATAGTCCTGTAAATGTCGAGGTTGTGTACGGTCACGCTGGAGTCGTCGACGTGGAGGTTGGGCTAAGGCTTTATCTGCACACGTAGCTAAGGTGTGTGCATCTAGAAGGTCAGGCAATAGAGTCTTGAGTTGGGACACGGTCTTCTGAAGGGGACTCATCCGAGTTTGGAGTAGGAATCATGACAGGACAGGGTGGAAGTTTCACCTCGTGTGGGAGCTGGTCTTCCTTGTTGCTCTGTTCAGATGACCTAACTGTCATACTGCTCGAAATCGTCGATTTCTTGTCGAGAGGTTTGGTGTGTGTGCTTGCTTTCTTGGAGCTATACTTGGGACTGTGCATCTGCCCATCTTTTTGTGTTTCTGCTTCTTGTGCCGTTTCTTGCGGTTGGAAATACCCAACGTTGTGCCACTCTTCTCAGACTTTGAGGGAGTCTCTCCATCGTGTGAAAAGTGAGACTTGGAAGTGAAATTCAACGCATTGGGTACAGTGTTGACCATGTTTTCATCTGTTAGTCTTTATGTACCTTGGAAGGTACGTTGGAAAGGGTCGGCTTCGAAATTTGTGGGCAAAATGCAAAGGAACAAGTTGAGAGAGGAACTTGATGTGGCACGTATGCAGGCAATAGTTCCACGGAGGACACTGCTGTGATGGAGACTGCAACTGACTGGTGCTCAGCTCAGAAGCAGGCATTGGCTGTGGCACTGTTGGTAATGAGCAACAGTTTCACTGCACTGCAGCATCTTTGCTGGCTCTACAACAGTGATGTCGTTGAGTTGCTCTTCACAGACCTTTATGGGCTGCAATGTCTTAGGGATGGTGACGGAGATGTGGCAGGTCACCTTTGCAGTCTGGAGCACTGGGGGAAGATCAGCGGATGACACTGCCTGTGCAAATGCTTTGTTTTCTTGTGCACTATTTATGTCGCACTTAGAGGGGTGAGCAGCTAGTGTCCGTTTTTTCATCATTCTTAGGTGGTAAATAGTCAGTAGTGAAATCTGTGCCATAGGCTTCGCTGGGATACAGTCTAAGCAGATTTCTGTTGCTGTGCTGTGAGGGCTGGCTTGTGCACAAAGTTTTGTGAAGGCGTAGCATTTCCGGAACAGGAGCGTTCTGGAACAGTGATGACCTTAGCACTTCTTAAGGCAATGGGCTGGAAGAGCTTGTCTAGACTGGGCTTGTGGGACATGGTGTTTGGAGATGAATTAGGGCAGCTTTGTGGAGCTGGCTCCACAAACGTTGGTTCTCATCAGGCTCATACTCGACTTGGAGAGACTCTGTTGTTAACCGCGAGGGGTCAAAACGTGACAACGCTCACGTCAGAATCACTGCATTTGACTTCCGTGGGAATGGTTCTTCTTTGCACTGCACAACAACGTTGGCAGATGGCTGGCAGATCACAGGCAGATCACAGGCAGATCACAGGCAGCTTTGGAGGTTTGAAGTTGAGTTCAACTTGAGCTGTGTAAAACCAATCTTCACCTAGAATAAGGAGAAGGGTGTTTCATTCAAAGATTGCTGCTTTAAAAATTGCAGATAGTGGTCCAATGATAATATTTAAAAAGGCATATCCTTCAGGCACAGCGGTGTTTTGGCCTGCCGCCGTGGTCTAGTGGCTAAGGTACTTGGCTGCTGACCCGTAGGTCGCAGGATCAAATCACGGCTGTGGCGGCTGCGTTTCCAATGGAGGCGTAAATGTTGTAGGCCCATGTGCTCAGATTTGGGTGCACGTTAAAGAACCCCAGGTGGTCGAAATTTCCTGAGCCCTCCACTACGGCATCTCTCATAATCATATGGTGGTTTTGGGACGTTAAACTCCACATATCAATCAATCAATCAACAACGGAGTTTCCCCCGATGACGAGCAAAGGTGGCTTGTACCATGGCTCAATTTTAAAGTTTGATGCTAGGCTTTCTGCAAGAATGGTGACGTTTGAGTCAGTGTCCGGAATCTCACTGATTTCTTCCACTCCGCAGACTTGAGCAGTAATCATGGCGCATTGGAATTTCGATCCATGCAGCTTGTTGTCGACACGGCCAACACACGCTGTTGGTTCTTTGGGACTGTCTGCTTGTCATTAGAAGGGTGCTTTGGTGCAGTAAATATATTAGCAAGGTGACCCTTTTGTTGGCAAATATAACAAATAGCGTCTCTAAAGTCTTGTCCTTTCCTGTTTGCTGGAGCACCACACTTGGCTAAAGCTGCTTCATACTTTGACTCTAGGTCATCAAATGGTAGACTGTCTATACGAGGTGGCTGCATCATATGCATGGTGTACTCGAATGTAGATGGTGGAGGGCACTGTGGGGCGTTCTTATCAGTTCTAGTACAGTCGAGCACGCTTATAACGAGCCTTAGCCTGACGCGGCATCCGTTCTGTATCCCGAAGTTCGTACTAAATCAAATTCAGCTTTCAAAAAATTTGGGGGAAAACACAAATTTTTTTGCCCTAAATAGTCCATGATGCATGTGTTTCGAAGAACAGTAGCAATAAGGGCTGTCTTTAGTTTATTTCAAACGGCAGTGTACTCTTTGCCGATGCCTTTGACAAAAGCAGCATGAGACGCTTGCTCCAAAGTTTTGTCGTTCTCGCAATACGATTCCTCCAAAAATGCTCTTGCCGCGTACTTCATTTACAATGCCCTAATCTGTGCACAGTTCTGCGGTGTCGGCATCATCATCGGCCTTAATGAAACCATCGCAACAGATGTCCCACCCGCTCTCCCATGTCGGAGTCGACCACGCGCTGCCACAAATCGCCGCCGCAGTGGTCCTGTTCGGTAGCTTTATACTCGGCATTGGGTTTGATGTTGACGAAGTCGGCCTCGCGAAAACGGTTTTGCACGCATGCAACCGTCACTGCTGCCCACGAAATATTCATCATCTCCACAGCTTAATACCGGGACGTGGTCAACAGCTATGAGCTAGCGCTCCGCGATGCGGCACCTAGCACGCGAATTAGGCCCAAGCCAAGCAGTCACACTTTCGAAGTTTTGTTGAGTAACAGGAAAAAGCCTGCAAGGCCTTCCGTCTGCCATCCTGACCACACACGCTCACTGAGAGCGAGCAAGACGCGCACATGTCACACACATGCCAGAATGTGTGGTACAGCTCTGGGCCTGTTTCTAGTCAGAAAACAAAATTTCCTATTTCGAGCCAGTGGGGCGGGTGTCGCGGAGCTGTGGAGACGAGCGAAGGAGTTGTGATCAAAAGAGGAGAGCAGATTTGCAACAGAAAGTCAAGGAGTTGCGATAGAGTGAAGAGAAGGGGGGATACGGCGGGGAAGCGACCTTGAAAACTAAAACACGCGGGAAGAAGGCAGGTCGGGTAGCTTGCTTGAAAGGTCCGCGAAATGAAACGCGCAACTCGCGCGTAGAAAAACTTGAAAGAGGGCCTGCGCGCACAGAGGCTTAAGCACGACCTGCCTGGATCGGCATGCACAGCTGTGTTCAAAGAATCAGGGGTCGTCGTCAAAGAATCGTTTTGTTGCACCGGTGAGTTTGCGTGGCCTCACCGACTTTGAAATTTCATGATTCGTACCACGCAAATTAACAGCCGTTTTTACACTTACGCGCGCGTGCGGAGGGCATGTGGAGCCATGTGCAAAGTGTGCGAGGACAGGTCCTAAACACAAAGTGAATTGAGAATTGTCAGAGTGATTGGGGTAGCGTACGCCTGTGCAATAGAACACAGACGATCAGATACAGACGATGTTGGCAAATGGTCAGGTCACTCCAGGTGGGCAATGACAATGACAGTATCAGCGATTAAAAACAGGTGAGATGGCTGATCGGTCTTTGAAGGATCGATGGCAGTGTGAAAACATGGGCGGCGTCGGGCGATGAGGGGTGCTCAAGGTAGCGGGGGAGACAAAGGACGGAAAGGTGCGTAACAAGAAGCAGTTGGAGAGCCGCAACTAGAGGGGCGTGGAGGCAGGGTCGGCATATAACAATAAGAATGTATGGGCACTTCGCTGATGCCTTGATTGGTAGTCGAAAGTGGTTTCTCAGGAAGTCGGCATAGCGTTGACTTCGTTTGCTGTAACAAATGGGCGGCGCTCGGAGATGTTCGTTGTAAGTGCGATTTTGTGTCATTGAAACAATGTATATTGTCACGAACAAAACAAGACCCGCAGCCAAGAGTTCACTTGAACCAGAGCAACGAAGATGTTCTCTTCTTCTTCGCGCCCAAAAACGCGTATGAGCCACCGTGGCTCGTTTATCAATGGTGGCATTACCCCCTCTCCCAAGAAGCATCGTCTCGATGCTGTACATGAAGGCAAAAAAAAGAAAAGAAAATTAAGTGAAAATTAGCATGCGAGCAAAATGAATGGCGTAAGGCGGAATAACGTAGTTGGTTGTGGGGACAAAAGTTAGAGAAATAAGAAAAATAGGAAAAATGTAAGGAAAGGACGAAACAAAAAGAAAGACGCGAAGTTACTAATAAAGTCAGTCACTCTCTGGCGATTCACAGCGCGAAAAGTATGGTTTGAGACGTGAAACGTGAATGACTTCAGTTTGCGGGGTGAAACGGGAACGTCTCGAATTGCCTTGTGGGAGAACCTCGTAAGTGACGTCACTGAGACGTCGCACAACCTTGTAAGGGCCGAAGTAGCGGCGAAGAAGCTTTTCGGAACGTCCACGCTGTCGGATAGGGGTCCACACCCAGACTTCATCACCTGGCTTAAAAATAACTTCACGGTGGCGAAGATTGTAGCGGCGCGCGTCTGCGGTTTGGTGACGTTGAATGCGGTGACGAGCAAGTTGACGGGCCTCTTCTGCGCACTGCGCGAATTTGGCGGCATCCGTGTGGTATATTCCTAAGTTGTCGGGCAGGAGCATGGCGTCGAGCATCGTCGTGACGTCACGACCGTGGACTAAGCGAAAAGGCGTGAAACCGGTACTTTTTTGAACAGCAGTGTTATACGCAAAAGTTACGTAGGGAAGTATGGTGTCCCAGTTCTTGTGATCGATGTCCACATACATTGACAGCATGTCTGCAATTGTCTTATTGAGTCGTTCAGTCAGCCCATTTGTTTGCGGGTGGTAAGCCGTTGTTTTACGATGTTCCGTGCCACTTAATCGCAAGACTTCCTGCAGCATCTCTGCGGTGAAAGCTGTCCCACGATCAGTTATGACGACAGCTGGAGCACCGTGACGTAAGACGATGCTGTTAACAAAAAATTGGGCGACATCTGCTGCGGTGGCTTTTGGAAGTGCCTTGGTTTCACAGTAGCGTGTTAAGTAGTCTGTAGCGACAACAATCCACCGGTTTCCAGACGAAGACGTGGGGAATGACCCCAGCAAGTCCATGCCAATCTGATGAAAGGGCGCCTTTGGTGGGCCAATTGGGTGCAGTAGTCCCGCTGGTCGTAAAGGTGGAATCTTACGTCGCTGACAGTCGCGACATGTGCGAACGTAGTGCTTCACAGTCTTCGCGAGACGTGGCCAGTAGTAGGAGCGTTGAATCCGTTGCAGCGTGCGCGTATAGCCGAGGTGTCCGGATGATGGCTCATCGTGACACGCACGTAAAATGTCACCACGAAGCGTAGTTGGCACAACAAGCAGATACATAGCTTGTGTAGGATGAAAGTTCTTTGTATAAAGCACTCTATCACGGAAACAAAAGGAAGATAGTGAGCGCGCAAAGCTTCGGGGAAGGTGGGAATTGCGTCCTTCCAGGTAGTCAATGAGCGGGATGAGCTCTGAGTCATGACGCTGTTGCTCCGCTAAGCTGGTCGCTGATACGGCAGAAAGAAAAGTGTCGTCGTCTTCAAGGTCAGTGTTGGCATTTTCGACCGGTGCACGTGAGAGACAGTCGGCGTCGGTGTGTTTCCGCCCAGATTTGTGGACGATGGTGACATCGAAATCTTGTAGCCGAAGGCTCCATCGTGCTAGATGACCTGAGGGATCTTTGAGATTCGCGAGCCAACAAAGGGAATGGTGGTCGCTAACTACCCTGAATGGGCGGCCATACAAGTATGGGCGGAACTTTGTTATGGCCCAGACAACAGCGAGGCATTCCTTTTCGGTTGCAGAATAGTTTTTCTCCGCTGGGGATAACGTTCTGCTCGCATAAGCGATCACGCGCTCTATGCCATTTTGCCACTGAACTAATACCGCTCCTAGTCCAACGTTGCTGGCGTCAGTGTGTAATTCCGTGTCAGCGCTTTCGTCAAAATGACCTAGTACAGGCGGAGCCTGGAGGAGGTTTCGGAGGGTGTCGAACGCATGGCACTGATCGGGACCCCAAACAAACGAGACACCATCTTTTGTAAGCTTGTTGAGGGGTTCAGCAATCTTCGAGAAGTTTTTGACAAAGCGCCTGTAATACGCACAGAGCCCCAGAAATCGGCGTAGGTCGCGCTTATTTGTGGGCACGGGAAAGGTGGCAACGGCGCGGGTTTTCTCGGGATCTGGGCGGATGCCAGCATGGCTCACAACGTGACCAAGGAACTTCAGTTCTTCATATCCAAAATGACATTTGTCGGGTTTGAGAGACAACCCCGCTGTTCTAATTGCCTGAAAAACTGCATAAAGGCGTTGGACGTGTTGTTCAAACGTGTCTGCAAAGACCACGACGTCATCAAGGTAAACAAGGCATGATTGCCATTTGAGCCCCGTGAGAACCGTATCCATCATTCTTTGAAAAGTAGCTGGCGCTGAGCATAGACCGAAAGGCAACACTTTAAACTCGTACAGACCGTCGGGAGTAATAAACGCCGTCTTTTCGCGGTCGCGCTCGTCCACTGCGATTTGCCAGTAGCCGCTACGCAAATCCATGGAGGAAAAATATTTAGCGTTGCGTATACGGTCCAACGAGTCATCTATTCGGGGTAGAGGATAAACGTCCTTTTTGGTGACCTTGTTCAGTTTACGGTAATCAACGCAAAAACGCAACGTACCATCCTTCTTCTTTACTAGCACAACTGGCGAAGCCCAGGGACTGGTCGATGGCTGAATGACGTCGTCCTGAAGCATCTGCTGGACTTGGTCACGTATAGCATCTTGCTCTTTTTGCGACACCCTATAGGCATGTTGTCGGATGGGTCTCTCAGTAGGTTCCGTGATGATACGGTGTTGAGCAAGTGGTGTCTGTTTAACCCTTGACGTAGTGGCAAAGCAGTCTTGAAATGAGCCGAGTATACGCAAAAGGCTTTCTCGTTGAGCCGAAGGTAGTCTCTCGTTTACGTCGAGAGTGCTCACGAAGGCCTCCTCAGGGTGGCCATTCGATGAAAATGAAGCTAACGTAGATGGACCATCGGCATCGGCAAGTTCTTCACAATATGCAATGGCAGTGTGTCTCGTTAGGTGGCGATATTCGTCGCTGAAGTTCGTGACCAGCAGGTGAGCATGCCTATTGCAAGGCTGAATGATTCCTCGGGCAACACAGATTTGTTGTGAAATAAGGAGAGACAAATTGGCCTCTGCAATTACCGCGTCAGACAAGTCCTGTCCCAATTCTACTTTGACAAAGAGGCTGCTTCGAGGTGGGAGAGTCAGAGAATCGTCGGTAACACGGAGCGCTCTTTTCCGGAATTGCGTACTGTCAGTTGCAGCGCAAAAAGGATCCTCGAACGACACAAGTAATTCACGGAGGTCGATGACGGCGCCGTATTCACGAAGGAAGTCCATTCCTAGAATGACTGGCCGAGAGCACACGCGCAATACGAGGAAAGAGCCCGCAAATGTTGACGTACGTATTCGAATGCGTGCCGTGCACATACCAGTAGGCGTCACCAGATGGCCACCTGCCGTGCGCAACTGAGGTCCTTGCCAAGGCGTCACAACCTTCCTCAGTTCAGATGCCAGTGTTGCGCTCATTACGGAATAGTCGGCACCGGTATCGACGAGGGCGTTAACAGCATGATTGTCGACGAAGACGGCAATTTCGGCAGAAACAATCTTTTTGCTGTCGGAGAACACTGCAAAACCGGAATCACCCTCGTCTGGTCGTTGCGTCGAAGGAGGGTCTTTTACAGTTCGCCGGGCCGCGACTTCACCCCCAGAAGTCGCCGTTCCTAGTTTCCCCTGCGGGGACTTGGTGACCGGCTCCTGAAAGGAGCGGAAGACGATGAGGGCAAACTGGGTGACGTAGACCGGCGAGGCGATGGTGATCTCGATTGGTGGTGCCGAATAGTCGAAGGAGTACGTTGGCCCGTGAGATAGGCTTCAATTTCGCGGGGGCGCTCACCGTAGCGCGGGCATCGAGCATCAGGGTGGAAGCCGCGGAGACCTAGTTGCCGGTATTGACAGTTCCGGTATACGTGACCCGCTTCGCCACAGTGATAGCAGAGCGGACGGTTATCCGAGGTGCGCCACGTGCTTGCCTTGCTACCACTTTGTCTTGAGATGGACGGCGGATAGGTGGGTGGGTTCGAAAACCTTGAGCCGAGAGGTGGGCTTGAAGCAGTGTCGTGAAATGGCTGCCTAGCCTGGTACCTTGGCCGCATAGCAGTATCTGTAGCCGGTGGCGCAGGGGATCGCAATGCCGCTGCGTATGTCAGGACTGGGGCCTCGGGAATTGGCGGTGCGATTGGGGCTAGGGGTGTGACGGCCTGTCGGACTTCTTGTCGGATTACATCCGCGAGGGCTGACACGGGTGGATGGGATCCCACTGCCTGCAGCTGTCGCAATTCGTCCCGAACGATACTTCGAATGAAGTCTGCGAGGGTCTGTCTCTCGCTGTCAGAGCCGATAGAGCATGTGGTGGCCGGGATCTGGCGTTCGTATTGTGACGACCGCTGCTGCAGCGTACGTTCCATCGTAGCCGCCTCACTGATGAACTGGGCGACTGTCGTCGGTGGATTGCGCACGAGCCCAGCGAAAAGCTGTTCTTTTACTCCGCGCATTAAATGGCGCACCTTCTTTTCCTCAGGCATGGCAGGGTCCGCGCGCTTGAAGAGTCGAAGCATGTCCTCGACAAACATGGATACACGTTCGTTCGGCCGTTGGTTTCTGCTGCTTGTTCGGCCCTCTCCTTCCTTTCGGTGTTGCGATAGGCGTCACGAAGCTGTCGGCTGAACTCTTGCCATGTTGCAAAGGAGCCCTCGTGGTTCTCGTACCACGTCTTCGCAGAATCCTCCAAGTAGAAATAAACTCGGCGCAGCTTGCGAACATCGTCCCATTCGTTGATATTGGCAACCCGTTCAAAGTGGTCTAGCCAGTCATCAACATCCTCGAAGATGTCTCCATGGAACGGCTTTGGTATCTGTGGCACGTGGAGAACATGGGCGAGAAGCGAATCATGGCCATCGCTGGTTTGGACCGCCTGGCTTGTCATCGCACTTGCCATCTTTCTGGGTGTCGATGCCAAGGGACCAAATTCAGGGAGTAACCCACGCAGGCGGCGGCTGATTCTTGCTCTGGGAGATGTAGCTGTCTCCACGATGGCCGACACAGCCGAAGTACACGTACCCAGCACCTCCACCAGTAATGTCACGAACAAAACAAGACCCGCAGCCAGGAGTTCACTTGAACCAGAGCAACGAAGATGTTCTCTTCTTCTTCGCGCCCAAAAACGCGTATGAGCCACCGTGGCTCGTTTATCAATGGTGGCAATATTTTCACAGTCACGCGGATATTGTTTTTTTTAAGCGAAAGTTTGTCTTAAGTGGGGCCGTTATTGTGGGCTCAACTGTAGTAGCACTCTGAAACTGGGGCCGTCTGGACGGCCCTGCGAATTGCTTTGTCGAATGCGGAAATCTGATTAGGCACGTATGCTCGAGTGTTTTATCTACTTTTATCGCAATGTTGAAAAAATTATCCACTGTACGGGTACGTTGAACAGCGATGGATGTGGCTACCTGGTCGCCGTGAATGCTTTGAAATAAGTAATGGGTACTGGACAGCGAGCCATGACCTTGAGTTTTGCTAAAGCGTGCTCTTGCAAGCTCTCTTTACATTTTTGTGCAAGGGCTGTTACCTTCTGTTGCCACTGTCTCATCGAAAGTTGCTCGCTGAATTGTTCTTGGAGCCTGGCTTTCCAGATAATCCAGGTGGTAAGCTGACGCCTTATTGAGGCATGAACAGTCTGCTGCAACTCCACGAAGCTTCCCTTGCGCAATAGCGAGCAGAGTCGTGTTGTCCCACTGTGCAAGCCGTTGAATGCGCTCGAGCTCTTCTATCCAGTACTTCAAAGTTGGGGTGCCACTTCTGTTGAAGGTAGGCAGCGAAGCTGAGAGATCTGGTAGCGTTGTCACATACACTTGGTTCGTGTGACTTGCCATCATTGTCATCATCACGGCCGTATTCTGGTAAACAAAGGCTGCCATACTTTGCATGTTCTCTGCTGGGTTTTATGTGAAGGTGGGCATGGCTGGAAATGACATCGTAGGCGCT
Organism: Rhipicephalus microplus; assembly: GCF_043290135.1. NCBI lineage: Eukaryota > Metazoa > Arthropoda > Arachnida > Ixodida > Ixodidae > Rhipicephalus > Rhipicephalus microplus. The sequence continues at coordinate 279,775,656 of NC_134702.1, read as the reverse complement.
GGCATGGACATTTGGTGCATTGAAATGTCGGACGCGCCTGGCAAGCGTTTGGGAGCTGGCGGTGGATTTTTCTCGATATTGTTACGAATAAGACGCGACGCAGTATCGACGAGGCTGTGCATGAGGTGTACTTAAAACCAGCAGTAATGGCATGAACGGTTCACCAGTGAGCGGGCGGAGACCACCTTTTGTCTTCTTCGTCAGGCACACACATGCATCGTTCCACAAAATATCAACATGCATGTAGCATAATCCCCAGCGGCAGAAGCGCCGTCTTGGCACATCTAGATGTCAACATCAGCGGGAGAGTGGTAAGGCTTCAAGCGTGCCACATGTACGATATCGGTGGTCTGTGAGGCAGTTGAAGACGATGGGGCAGCAGGGGCGATTTCATATGTCACAGGAGTCATTTCACTAAGGACTCTATATAGACCTGTGTAGCGGGAAAGAAGCTTTTCCGACAAGCCGACTTGAAGGATCAGGGACCACAGCAGCACCAATGATCCGGGTAAGAAGTGCACGTCGCGGTGCCATTGATCGTACAAACGCCGCTGGTTTTCTTGAGAGGCCAGAAAGCGAGTGCGGGCGATTTCGTGTGCGTGGGCAGCCCGAGTGATAGCGTCAAAGGTATATTTATTTTCTATTTTTATTTATTTATTGATACTGTTAGCCAAAGGTCATTACAGGGTGGGGTAAAGAAATACACTTCACTTGTTGACACAAGCACTACAAAATGAAATCAAGAAAGGCAACACAACGGGCAGTGCTAACAGAGAACCAATCCAACAGGTAAGTTAATTGAGGTTTACACATTAGTGACCAATGATTGGCATGGTAGCATAACTTCGTACAATGCAGTTGACGAAGTCTATACCATATACATCACAAACTTCAGCGTCGTAGGAACTTTTCCTACCAATGTCACGTACAGTTATAGAAAAATATACAAAAAAAGAGAACATCTCTGGGTAGAAGAGATGAGGTAACAGCGCCTAGATATGGTTACCTAGAGGAGTAATATGCCATTGCCGTCTTCTCAAATTCCTCTGTAGAATTAATTTGAGTTATGCTATCGTGTAGTGCGTTCCATTCTTCAATTGTTTTCGGGAACAGAGAATATTTAAAGGTGTCACCCTTTGTAGGCATAGGCACAAACTGGTCCTCGTGGCTTGATCTAATAACTCGTGAAATACGTGACGTTCTGTTTTCTGTTAATCTGTAGGGGTTGAAGTTGAAGCAGTTGTGTTTCATTAAGTATATGAATTTTAATCTAGCCACTTTTCGTCGCAATGAAAGCTCAGACAATTTTAGTTGAGTCAGCATTTCGGTCGCTGAGTCTGCGTACCTATATTTTGTTATAATAAACCTTGCTGCACGCCTCTGAATTTTTAAAATTTTCTTTACTTCGTTTTTTGTATGTGCATCCCATATTATGCCTACGTATTCTAGTGCGGGACGTATCAAAGTCAGGTATGCTGTTAGTTTAACATCTCGGGTAGCAAATTTCAACTTACGTCTAATTGATTTGATTGATTTGTGGGGTTTAGCGTCCCAAAACTACCATATGAATATGAGAGACGCCGTAGTGGAGGGCTCCGGAAATTTCGACCACCTGGGGTTCTTTAAGTGCACCCAAATCTGAGTACACGGGCCTACAACGTTTCCGCCTCCATCGGAAATGTAGCCGCCACAGCCGAGATTTCATCCCGTGACCTGCAGGTCAGCAGCCGAGTACCTTAGCCACTAGACCACCGTGGTGGGGCGCAACTTACGTCTAAGTGACCAGAGTTTAACCTCAGTGGCATTACATAGGTTAGTAATATGCTTTTTCCAAGATAAGTCATCTGACTCGTAATGTCTAAATACTTAAACTGTGTAACTTGTGTCAACGGCTTTTCGTCTAATATGTATTATGTCCAATCTAATATGTAATACAGTCGAAACCCGCAATAACGAAACCCCACAAGTACGAAATCCCCGCTGCAACGAAATATTTCCAAATCCCCGGCGAACGTTTATAAAAGCCCATGTATTACGTATCTCGCGGCAACGAAGTGTTTTTGGACAGCGATCCCGTATTAACAAATTTTCTGCCACGGTGCAGGCCTTATTTTACCCTCCCGCCAAAGGTTAGCTGTCGAAAATATGCTCGTATGCGTGTTATGCGCACTCAAAATTTATAAACGTCTGCTTTTGCCAGGCTAGCGTGGGTACCACCATTTTTGTTTACTTAAGGGGGGACGCGGCTTTGAGATCGCGAAAAATGGCAAAAAAATCGATTTTTTGAAGATGAAGTTTTTCACTTTCTGGAACCCTTTTTCTATCTGATTCTAAAATATCTACACTGAATACCGCGCAGAAGTGCTTCGGAAAATTCATTTCACCCACCTAGGTAGCGAAACTTTTTCTGGAAATTGCGAGAAAAGAGCGATTTTCAAAAAATTATGGCTTCGCGATAGCGGGGCTGGGAGCCAGCTTCTTGGGCTTATCGGTAAGAGCATTTCTCCGTGTTCAACTTTTCGCCTCAGCTGGCTCCTCCCTTTAAAAACAAGTGCACAAAAAGCAAATGTCTGAAGGTCGTTTCGAGGCCTTTGATTGGCTGTGGCCCCCATGTTGCCTCAGCTCGCCTCGCCATTGGCCCGATGCTCGCTCCGGGAGATCGTCGTCTGCTGCTTGTGCGTCGCGAGGACATGGCTCTCGAAAATTGCTACTTCGTGACGTGTTCACGGCTCGATGATCACTTAAGATATAATTACGCTTTAGTTAGGAGCAGTAGGCGGATGCGCGATCAGGTTACTACGAGCGCGGTGCGTCATCGGAGTCGTCTTCAGCCCTCACTCCGCCGACAGCGAGACTGCGGGCAGGAACGACGCGCTAGCGCGCTCGTGGCGACGTGCTTCGTCGCAAGCAACGAAGCTGTAAGCGGGGGCACGATCAGATTACTACGAGCGGCCGCAGCGGATGGACGATAAGATTACTAGTACGAGCGAATGCACGGTCTACGAGTGCGGCGCGTCATCGTAGTTGGCTTTAGCCCTAACTCCGCTGACAGCGAGACTGCGGGCAAGAACAATGCGCTGGACATCCTTCGTTCCTTCTTCGGCGCACATGACGACGACGTAGCAATGGACCACTTTTTCCAGTGCGAAGAGAGAGCTTTCAAGTTGTTGCATGGCAAGGGTCGGCAAAGTAAGTTGACCGACTTCTGGCAATAAATATTCGTTCTGATGGCCGTATCACTGTTTTTATGTCTCATACTCGCGGCAACGAAATTCTCGCGAAAACGAAATTTTTTGGTTTCCCCGGCAATTTTGTTATTGCGGGTTTCGACTGTATTTCCGTCTAAAACGGACACATTTTTTTTTCCTAGTTATACGTGCGTATACCCAGGTGGTATACCCTTTTCTCTTGGTTTATTTTCATTTTCCATCGTGTGCACCAATCAGCAATGGATTGCAGTGCTGAGGCTAAGTCTAGGTGACCTTCATGAGATTATATTTTAGAATATATTAGGCAATCGTCTGCAAACAGACAAACAGTAATTTTGCTGCTAAGGCCACTTGTAATATCATTTATATAACAGAGGAATAAAACAGGTCCAAATACTGATCCCTGGGGGACACCAGACGTTACATTTAACATTCTTGATTTCTTTCCTTTCACCTCCACGTATTGTGTCCTATCAGCTAGAAATGATGCAATCCCCCCTAATTATATTTCAGTTTACTTCGAGATCAAGTAATTTACCAATTAAATAGGAGTGGGAAACACGATCAAAGGCTTTCGATAAGTCTAAGCAAATTGCGTCTATTTGACCTGTTTCATGAATTATTTCAGCGAAGTCAATCCCTGTTTCAGCAAGTTGGGTGATTGGGAATAAGCGTCTCCTAAATCCATGCTGGTTAGGATTTAACCTGTTTGTGCTTTCGAGAAAACTAAACAAGCTTTTTGATAATATATGCTTGAATATTTTACAGCATGGGCATGTAACGGATATTGGTCTGTAGTTTTGTACTTTATGTTTATCACCTGTTTTGTGTACTGGTACGACTCGTGCTATTAGCCAGTCATGTGGTAATTTATGCTGCTCAAGAGACGCATTAAAAATTATCAGTAAATATTTAGCAATCCATTCAGAATATCTTTTCAGGAATTCATTACGAATGCCATCCGGGCCAGGTGACTTTTTGGTATCAAGGTTTAACAAGAGAGAAAGTATGCCTTCTTCAGATAACATAGCGTCTAGCATGTCTGAATGTGCTTTATCCATTTTAGCTCTTATCAACATAGCGTCTAGCATGTCTGAATGTGCTTTATCCATTTTAGGTCTTATCTCTGTAGGCAAAGGTGTGGAAGGGTTGAAAACAGAGTTGAAAAATTCATTGTATTTATAAGCAATTTGAGTGGGGTCAGTAATTATATATCCATTATTTGTAATGTAGGTCACATTCTCCTGAGATGAAGCAAGGTGATGCCAAAATCGCTGTGGCGATTCTTTCACAAACTTTGACATATTTTTGGCATATCCGCTGGTCGGTGTCGCAGTAGACGGAATGACTGTATCTAGGGGTAATGTAGGTTTCTGGCCGAACAACAGCGAAAATGGGGAGTAAGCGGCAGTGTCATGACGAGAAGAATTGTAGGCAAATGTGACGTACGGCAACGGGAGATCACAGTCGGTATGGTTAGTAGAGACATACTTAACGAGCATGTCTTTAAGAGTTCGATTTAGACGCTCCGTGAGTCCATTGGTTTGCGGGTGGTATGACGTAGTCAGCTTTTGTCTCATTTGACAGGACTGCAAGATCTCGGCTATGACCTCCGACAAAAAGGTGCGGCCACGGTCTGTAAGCAGCTGCCGTGGGGCTCCGTGTTGCAAAATCACATCCTTGAGGAGGAAGTCGGCGATATCTGTGGCGCAGCTTGTTGGAAGAGCTCGTGTGATGGCATAACGCGTGGCGTAGTGGGTGGCCACGGCTACCCTCTTGTTACCCGAGGAAGACAAGGGGAAAGGGCCAAGTAGGTCATAGCCAACGCGGAAGAACGGTTCTGACGGAATGTCAAGTAGTTGAAGGCATCCGGTGGGAAGTGTCGATGGTGTTTTGCGGCACTTGCATTTCTTACAAGCCACAACGTATCTTCTGACTGAGCTTGCAAGCCCTGACCAAAAGAAGCGTCGGCGTATTCGGTCATAAGTGCGTGACACACCAAGGTGACCAGCAGTCGGAAGGTCATGAAGTTCAGGTAGAACTTCCGAGCGAAGGTGTTTCGGAAAAGCCAGTTCATCCGGCTCAAAATTTTGGTGGTATAATACATCATCGTGGAGCACGAACGAGCGATGGGACTGATTGGAAGATGGTGATTCGAGGCGCTCAATTATAGCACGCAAGGAGGCATCATGGCGCTGATCGTCACCAATGCATGTCATTTGTGAAAGGGAAAAGATGCAACGCTCAGTGTCAGTGTCAGGCAAAGAGCTCGACTCAGCAACCGGGTAGCGGGGCAGGCAGTCTGCGCCTTGATGTAGGCGTCCGGACTTGTACGTCACCGTGTAGGTATGCTCTTGCAGTCGCAGAGCCCAGCGCCCGAGCCGGCCAGCAGGATCATTCAGTGACGAAAGCCAACATAGCTCATGGTGGTCCGTTATTACAGAAAAACTCGTGCCATATAAATATGGGCGGAAATCCATGACTGCCCAAACAAGAGCAAGACATTCACGCTCTGTTATTGAATAGTTGCGCTCGGCAGTTGTGAGAAGGCGGCTAGCGTAGGCGATGACTCGGTCGTGTCCCCGCTGGCGTTAGGCTAGGACGGCTCCAATCCCATGACCACTTGCATCGGTTCTGACTTCTGTCGGAGCCGACAGGTCAAAGTGGGCCAATATAGGTGGAGTTGTGAGGAGGGTGATGAGTTGAAGAAAAGCGGCAGCTTGAGCGGAACCCCACGTAAAAGTTGCGTTTTTCTTCAGAAAGCCGGTGAGTGATCGAGCGATCGTTTCAAAATATTTCACGAACCTTCTAAAATAGGAACGAAGTCCTGCAAAGCTCCGGACGTCCTTCACAGTTTGGGGTAGAGGAAAGCTCATGACGGTATGAATTTTCTCTGGGTCAGGCTGCACACCTGATGCGTCGACATGGTGGCCCAACACCGTAATCTGCTGGCGGCCGAAGTGACATTTCGACGAGTTTAGTTGAAGGCCAGCAGTGCGAAAGATGTCGAGAACCGCTGACAAATGCTGGAGGTGTGTTTGAAATGTAGGCGAATATACAAGGACATCATTCAGGTAGCACAGGCATGTTGACCACTTGAACCGTTGCAATAGCTAGTCCATCATACGCTCAAACGTGACTGGGGCGTTGCATCGCCCAAACGGCATCACCTTAAATTGGTATAGGCCGTCGGGAGTTACAAACGCAGTCTTTTCTTGGTCTTTCTCGTCCTCCGCAATCTGCCAATAACCAGAACGTAGGTCAATTGAAGAAAAGTATCACGTGCCGTGAAGACAATCGAGGAAGTCATTGATTCAGGGCAAAGGATAAACGTCGTTTTTCGTGATTCGATTAAGATGGCGGTAATCAACGCAGAAGTGCCACGTGTTATCTTTCTTTTTAACGAGCACAACAGGAGATGGCGAAGGGCTCGAGGAGGGTTCAATAATTCCTTTGGCTAGCATCTTGTTGACTTCTTCTTGAATTACCTTACTGTCCGTGGCAGACACCCCGTATGGTCGGCGATGAATGGGAGGAGAATCAGCTGTAATAATGCGGTGCTTTACGAGGGAAGTCTGACCGAGTGGACTGCTGTCGATGTCAAATATGTCGCGGTAGGAAGCCAGAAGGCAGAATAGGGCGTCGGACTGCTCAGGTTTGCGTTTCGGGTCGATCATGGGGCGCAAGGTCGCATTGAGGGATGTGGCATCCTGCGGGCGACATGGAAGATCGGAGAATGCGTCTGCCACAAAAGCGGTGACATGAGCGTCTATTAACCCATATAGGCATATGTAGGACGCTGAAACTTTTCATTGTAACTTGAACGTTTTTTCTGTAGAAAGCCTAGCGCCACCTGACGTGCGTTTTTTTTAAATTGTAACTTTCACATCCATGTAACAAAAAACTTCGCAAACACTTGTTTGGTCCCATAGCCTAACTGGCTAGTAGAGGGACCAATTGAGTGACATACCTACATATTTGCGCAAGCGGTTACACAGCGACAAAGGACATCAAACAGGATACAATGTCAAAAAATAGAAAGAAAAAAACACATGATTGAATTATACAAAGTAACATAGCACAGAACATAGCTACTTATAGCACAGAATAATAATAGCACTAGAATAATAATAATCATAATAATATTAATAACACTAAATGACTATACAGTCGTATTACTTAGAAAGTTTGCATGAAGTGCATGCTTCATGGCCAATGAAAAATTTCTGGCCTCTTTCACATCAGTCGGTATCGCATTCCATATGAGAGCGCCGTGAAATTCTATGAGCCTTCGACTGTAGGCATTTCTGGCTACCGGTAAATTAAAACAGTGATTCGCTGCAGCTCTTGTACAGCGCACGGGTAACATAAAGATGCCTAATGGGAACGGGTCATCATGTTTTATCATTCCATGCACTATATCAGCAACACTGGACACATGAACAGAGTCCAGTGGAAGTACACGCATCATTTGAAACAGTTGTTTTGTAGTATCCGTCCTGTTTGAGTATGTGATAATCCGAACTGCCCTCTTTTGCAGGCGGCTAATACATTTCTAATGAGTTTTATGTGTACTGCCTCACGATGCTATACAGTAGCTCAAGTGACTGTGCACGAATGCAAAATATAGGATGCGTAAAATCGATGCGCCAAAACATTCACGGGCTTTTAGTAGCGTGTGACACCCATATGCTAGCTTGGAGCATGTCTTTTCTAAATGCGATTTCCAGTTCATGTTCGAGTCAAACATGACCCCTAAGTACTTAAACGAGGCTACTGGCTGTAGCAGTGCAGTATCTAAAACCAAGTTGAAACCTGCAAAGTCGAGTTCTTTTTTCCTAGATGACGTTTATGATGCTCTGCCCTTCTCACGTGCAAGTCTAGGTGGTTGCCAGGCCACAAATCGCCACGTGCTCGTAGTCGCGAAATTGTTGTTCTGCGTGAGTGAAGCCGAGCGCCATGCCGCGAAAGAAAATGTAAGTAATATAGGTTCAAATTGTTCTCGATTCTGCCTATATTGTTGTTGAGTGTTGGTCAGTTATTGGGCGTGCAGTAAATTTCGTATGACTGTGATACGCGCAAAAGTCTTTTGTTTGTGGTCTGTCCAACATTGCTGTCCTACATATAGGATGCTAGGCAGATCACGTGTTGTCATCGTGTCAATCTGGAACGCGCGCTGCGTCCTGCCCGTGAGGCTTGTAAAAACGTAATGGCATGAACACGAAGCTGTAGTACTTTCATCTCTTTATTTTATTTGCAATCGGGAGATTCCCTGCAGTTCATTTTTCTCAAGAAAAGAGCCGCAAACTCTAAACGACATTTTGAATAGTGTGGACGCTGGCGAAGATGTGCCTTCGGTTGTGGTCATTCTTCCGCCCGACAATTACGCTGTGGCAGTGACAGATGAAGAAAGCGGCGATGAAGAAGGCACCAGCATGGACCATCTACCGGGAAGCACTCTTTGGGCCGAAGTCGTGGACTCGTGTTCAGAGCCAAGTGACAACCAGGACGAGGAGGAGCCACCAGCTAAACTACAGAAACGTCATGTCAAGTGGGATAAATGTGACTTGAACTCGAGCTTGCCAGTTGGCGATTCGTGGGAGCCGGATTCCACCAAAGAAACACCACTAACTCCAGTAGATCCATTTGAAAAATTTTTCGATGATGAGGTAATCAACCTGCTAGTTGAAAACGCCAACATCTATGCACAACAGAAGAATCAGTTGTTGAACGTACATGCTGGTGAGATGAAATCTTTTCTCGGCATTTTGCTTCTCAGTGGCTATGTACCTGTTCCAAGGCGTCAAATGTTGTGGGAAAACTCACGTGATTCTCACAATGAACTCATCGTCAACTCCATGAGGCGTGACCAATTTGAAGCCATCTTTACAAACGTACATGTGGCTGACAACAACAGCTTAGGGCTAGAAGATAAATTCACAAAACTGCGACCAGTGTTCAAGCTGTTGAATGAGCGGTTTCTGTTGTATGCTCCATTACTTGACTGCTTCAGCATTGATGAAAGCATGTGCGAGTATTTCGGAAAGCATGGATGCAAGCAGTTTCTTAAAGGGAAGCCTATCTGTTTTGGCTATAAACTGTGGTGCGTTTGCACCCCCCAGGGCTACTTACTATCCGTTGAGCCCTACCAAGGGAAGTACAGTGTCAACATTGACGATAAAAACAAGCTCGGCCCAGGAGGATCTGTTGTCACAGAAATGGTCTCCAGAATGAAAGCAAAGTTTCATAACTGTTTCCATGTATTTTTTTACAACTTCTTTTCAAGTCTAAAGCTCGTTGGAATGCTTTCGACAATAGGTGTCAAGTGCAAAGGCACCGTGTGAGATGACCGTATCGAAAACTGCCCCATCCTCACGCAGAAACAAATGTAGAACAAGGCTCGGGGATTCTACGACTACATACCGTAATTACTCGAATCTAACGCGCACCTTTTTTCCGGTTAAGCGCGTTCATAAATTGCGCGCGCGTTAGAATCGAGTACGAAAAAAAAATGAATACGGTCATTCTATTGCCATCGGCACTTCCAAAATGGCCGTCTCTACGTGCGTCGGCATGGCGCATTGGCCATTTCTGCCTATGTGTTTCCCATGTGCGGCACTTGTACGTGGGTATGTGTGCTGAGGAGTTCGTCATCTTGTAGTGCATTAGCATCGACGGCATGGTAGGGCCGACTCTAAAAACTCGACGAGTGCACCACAATGCCGCTTTTAAAAGAAAAGTCGTAGCGTGTGCCGAAATGGACTGAAATCGGGCCGCATCGCGGTCGTTCGGAGTTCCCGAAACGTGCGTGCGGGGCTGGCGGAAACAAAAGCAGAATATTGTCGCCAGGAAAGATTCACGCAAAGGTTTCAGTGGACCACAGCAGGGTCGGTTTCCACAAATTGAAGAGCTGCTCGGCGAGTATGTGATTAAGCAGTGAGCGGCACAGCGGCCCGTGACGACAGAACTGCTCCAAGTGCAGGCTACGCAGTTAGCCTTAGAAAAAGGGCTAATTCGGAGCCAGTTTAAAGCGAGCAGGTGCTGGCTAACTAACTTTATGAAGAGAAAAGGCTTTTCCCTCCGAAGGCGAACGGGCATATGCCCGAAGTTGCCGGAGGAGTACGAAGAAAAGCTTCACAGTCTTCAGAGGTTCGTCCTAAACTTGCGGCACAACAACGGCTACCTGCTTGGGCAAATCGGGAATGCCGATCAGACGCCTCTTTAATTCAACGTGCCTGGCACCACAACCGTAGAGGAGAAGGGGGCGAAGAAAGTTAGTGTGCTGACATCGGGCCACGGTAAAACTAGAGTGACAGCAATGCTCCATTGCACGTCAGATAGGCACAAGCTTCCCCTGTACCTCATATTTAAACGGAAGACGCTCTCGAAAGGAGTCGTTTTCCCGGGTGGTGTGATCGTGCGGGCCAACGAGAAAAAATGGGTGCGCATCGCAATCGATGTCTTAGTTTTTTTTTGAGGGCGCGGTAGAATCGAGTGATACGGTAGTTGATGCCAAATCAGAAATTTTGGTATGCCGTCGGAAGGACAATAGCACGGTTGCAGTTGTCTCGAATGCTTATGGGCTTCAACCAAAACAAATGGTGAAAAGGTACTCAAAAGAAAACAGATCCAAGGTCACGGTGAAGCAGCTTTTTTTTAATCTCCAGATACAATGCCAACATGGGAGGGGTTGACCGACTGGATCAAAATATTGCGAAGTATCGCACTACCATTAAAAGAAAGAAGTGGTACTCATAACTCTTGTCGTATTTTCTTGATGCATGTGTCAACAACGCATTCCAGTTATACAGAAGGGGAACAGAGAAAGTGGAGCTTCTCACGTTTCGAAGGGCAGTAGCAATGCCATATATGAAGAGCTATGACTTCAAGCCATTGCGTGGAAGAAGCTGCCAATCTCCGCTGGAAGCGCAAAGCCGATTTGACTGCACTGACCACACAGTGATCCCTCAAGAGAAGCAGACAAGGTGCACTCATTGCCATGAGAAAACCACCACACGTTGTGAAAAATGTGCCGTCGGAGTGCATGTGAGATGCTGTGAAAATGTACCATTCAATTAAGCAGCGCATCTGCCTATGTCCTACATGTAGGGCGGCGCCAAAACCGTTGTTTGAAAAAGTTTTTTTATGAATAAAAGCCTTATTCTATTTTCTGAGGTCGTAGAAGGAATAATTTCGGCTAAATAAATTAGTTTTCTTAATTTCAGGCATATATGGGTTAAAGGTCGAACCTTGGTGACTGAAATTTTGTGTGGTAGTGCTTCCTGTGTGAAACCAAAATTTACAATTGGCAGACAAATTCGGTTAGAGGCCATAGTTATGACGGAGTGTGGCACAGTGATGTCGCATGCCAGGAGAACATCAGGAATAGGCGTGACGACAGAATCACCGTCAACAACGGGTGAACTTGTTGCCAATTCAATGAATTTGAGGGCTTTTGGCGGTATCCGACTGAAGTCTGTGGTACAGAGGCTTTTTGGCAGTTCGGGGCGAGAATCTGGAAGAAGAGGAAGTTCCAAACAGAGAGTGCCGGCGGAACAGTCGATCAGGGCAGAATGAGTTGATAAAAAGTCCATCTCGAAGATGAGGTCATGAGGGCAATTGTCGAGCACGGTAAATGAAACGGGAACATGGCGGCCAGCAAGGTGAATACGTGCGGTACACATTCCAATGACGGCGACAGTTCCACCATCAGCGACACGGATGGCTTGTGTTGCGGCAGGCGTGAGTACTTTTTTGAGGCGGCGACAGAGACGAGCACTCATTATAGACACCTGAGTTCCAGTGTCAACTAAAGCCGTCAAAGAAAGACCGTCCACATGCACTTCCAGCAAGTTCTTATTAGTAGGGAGCATCAACGGAGGATAGGGGTCACTCGCACTTGATGCAGCACTGCCTCCAGGAGCTGCATAATCTAGTTTTCCGTCCGGGAAGATCCATAGTTAGTCGGCGATGGGCAGCGGCGAGGTTGGGGTGATGGTGAACGAGCAGTGACGGTGAACGAGCAGTAGAGTGGCTGTTAGGTGCGTCGGAAGCAGGATACTCACGGCTGGGCGAATACCGACAGAGGTTCGGGTATGGCCTAGGAGAAGAAAAAAATTGGCTCCAACGGTCCAAGGGCTGCGACAGTAGCGGGAGACATGGCCAACTCGGTGACAGCGGAAACAGATTGGCTTGTCGTCTGCTGTTCTCCGTTTCTTCGGATTGCGGAATCGCGGAAGAAAATATGAGTCATGGCACGGTGAATTTATTGTCATCGGTCTGGAGGCGGGTCGGGAGACAGAGCAGGCCACAAGAAAACCGAGCATTGCAATTTCTTGCCTCACGACGGCTTGAATAACAGAGACAGCCGGAGGGGTTTGTGCGGCGCCATGGTCGAGTGGAAGTGAAGAAAATGGCGCCGGACTGAACACGTGAAGCTCCCGTTGAACTATACGTGTCACGTTCTTCTGCATGGGTAGTGCGGCATTGAGATCGGTGCAGGCAGATGTCACAGCCGTGTTTGGTAGCCGCGTAAATGGAGGCAGGACACAGGGGCTTTTGGCCCTTTCGAAGCGACGGCACTCTTTAATAATCACATTGACGGTCGTGACATTAGTGTATACGAGCAAGTTGAAGGCATCGTCCGCGATGCCCTGAAGTATGTGACCCACCTTGTCACTCTCTGTCATTTGCTCATCCACTTTCCAACACAGCGCGAGCACGTCCTGCATGTACGAGACGTACGACTCAGTTGAGGACCGCACACGAGGGGCGAGTTCTTTTTGCGCTTCCATTTGGCGACCGGACGGGTCCCCAAAGATGTCGCGTAGTCGCTTCTTGAAGATATCCCAGCTGGTTATCTCGGCCTCATAGACGTCGAACCAAACACGTGGGGTGCTGTCCAAGTAAAAGATTACATTGGCGAGCATAATGGTTCGGACCCATCGGTGTGTCTGGCTAACACGCTCGTACATACGGAGCCAGTAGTCAACGTCAAGCCCAGGTTGTGCAAGCCCAGGGATCACGCGGGTAGGGCATCGTCAGGTATGTTGTGGCTGGAGCTACAGATGAAGATGCTGACGGGTTGTCATTGGTAGCCATGGCCGGAGACTGAATGGTGCGGCCACTGCGAAGCTTCGTGGTGAAGACGGGGAACGTTCCACCTCCACCAAATATGTTACGGATAAGACTCGACGCCGTATCGACGAAGCTGGGGATGAGATGTACATAAAACCAGCAGTAATGGTGTGACCGGTTCACCAGCGAGCGAGCGGAGACCACCGTTCGTCTTCTTCGTAAGGCACACACGTGCATCGTCCCACAAAATGTCAACATGCATGTAGCAATATCAACTAATATTCGGTCGAGTAATTCCTCCTTGTTGCCGGTGGTGGAGAGGCTGCGAGGTTGCAGTTCAGCTCTAATAAACTGTACACTCATGACGGCAAGGTCTTCAGCGTTGGCAAGATGCCAGTGAATGAACATTATCGTGCACACGCCGGGGTGGTTAGGCTTAGGACACGTTCGGCATTAAACAGCGTTTGGACGAAAGCACGGCAACTTACTTGGCGACAAAGTTGCTGTTGGAGGTTTTGGATGGCGACTGCGTCATATGTGAAAAAAAGAAGGAAAAACTTTTAATCACTAGAAAGACTAGCAGCACATTCCATTGCTCTTTGCTCTTCAACCGAAACTCTGTGGTGACACACAGGGTTGCTTGGACTTCTTCTCAAAATCACTGTGTCTGGAGCGGGCACTCACAATTGACACACCATTCATTGTAATCATCGGATGCACTCTCTTTCGAAGCTTCTTTGTCGGAAATGCTCTCCCACAGCACATCATCCACAGTGACTTTAAGCGCGTTCGAGATGGAGCACTTTCTGTATGTGCAGTAAACGAGCGCCTCAGAAATGCAAGCCCAAACCTTGACTGTCCACAAGCACAGCATCGCTGGCGAGGCCCATTTCAGCCGTCCGGCAGGGGTCACTTCTGGTTCTCCAGACCTCATTCATTCCGTGTACAGGTGCTTGGCCTGGTCCTTAAATAGATCAAGCAACTGCTACGCCGCTAATAGGATCGGCTCCTTTCTGACACAAGAACTACATAGTTAATGAACATTAAGGTGCAGATCAAGCGGCTGCAGCTGTGATGTCATTCCTCTCGGGATGACGACGAGCTCGGAGCCCTGCAGCAGTTGCTTTACGTAGTCGGTAAAGTCACGCAAAACCCCTCGAGCACAGGCATCGAAAGGAGCCCCAGCAGTGCTCTGGGCTGGCGACACCACACGGACTTTATACAGTCAAGCACTAGCGATTCATCCATTCACCCCTTGTCCTGGCAGCGGACGGCGACTACTTTTGGGAACTTCTCCCACTTCCACAACGTCTTTCGTTTGAACACCACATAGGGTGGTTGCTTGTGGCCATCTGCAGTGTAGGACAACATTACATTCACCCGCGTTTTTTCGTTCCCAGTCGATCGCATGATAACTTGCCTGGGGTCTTTTGATGCACCCTCACTACCGAGGGCATATCCAGGTAGGCCAGCGTTTGATGCCCATGGCCTATCTTGCCCAGCTGAAAGGGGACAACCTTTCGAAATACATTTACATACCTTCGAAACTTCACAAGGTCCTCTTCATAGCTCTTTGATAGCTCCTGCGCGATCGACGTACGCCGACGTATGGACAACCCAACGCGGTGCATGAAGATAGTCATCCAAAGCTTGCTCGCTTTGAAATCCTCCAGCTGAATGAATGCCTTTATCTCGGGCGATCTCCCTTGCCTTTGCTTGTAGCAACTCGATGTTCACAGCGAGATGTGCAGCTCGCTGCCTCCACACAAAGTCTGGAATTTCGTTCAAAGTCAGGAAGTGCTCCATTTTTTGGTGCACTGAAACTTTTTCACTGGCCGCTGCAAGCAAAGATGACGTCATTCTGCTTCCGCGAACCGCGAACACTCTGCTTGTTGACTCCGAACTGCTGCTCCTTGGCACAGTTGCCGATGGTTTTGGCAGCAGCGATAACTTTCCTTTTAAATGCAGCCGAGTACTGCCTGTGCAGTGCTGATATGGCCTGAAATGACAGGAGCAAAAGCGTGACTATCGTTATGGGCGCCAAGTTGAAGCAAAGGCCACTGACCACTGTTGCACGTGTGGAACAGTCAGACTAACGCCTGCTACTGCTGCTAACACTAGCGCAGAAGCACACAAACACCTTATGATGTGCTATGCCAAAGCCAAAACTCAATTTAAGCCGAAAATTTTTAGGACTTGCATATAGCTGAAAGCATGGTCGCTAGGAGGCCACTGAGTGCGGACGCGCATCGCATCGGCTCTGCGGATTTTCTACAGTTTTTGGCATTTGCTTCCTGCTGTTTTGTTGAAATATTCCCAAGTGACTGAGAAAGTTTCGCGGACTCTCCGGATACCAGATTCAGGCAAGTGAGCCCGTAATTCGGCTACTCCGACAAGGTTTTTCCTACCACCACGTTGGCTCAACAAGCCAATAGACTGACACGATAGGCCTGACGTGTCAGCATCGCAAGCCGATGCTAACCATCTGCCGTGATGGCGTCTAAAATGGACGTCGTGCAATTCGATGGAGAGGAGCTATCACCGAAGAAGTTCGGGAAAGAGCAAGGATGGTGCGAGATCAAGCGTAACACCAAGAAAGTGGCTGGAGACGTGGACCCAGCGACGATCCAACAAGCAACGCCAGCGTGCTCCAAGAAGGCGACGTTCATACAGAAAGCGACGCAGCATGTACGGAAGCTCACGAAGGCGAGCCGAATGCCCGCCTTGGTGAGCATTCGGCTATCTACCAACAGATGATAAGATCATCGTGCAACCCTGAAATGGCTTCAATGTATTGCACTACCAGAAGGACCGAATTCACTGCTGCATACGCAATGCAGCAGGAGTGGGACGCGAAGCAGCCGAAGAGGATAGTGTTTGCCTGAATGACCGACAGAAATTGATTGTGGTAAGCACGCCATCAGAAGATCGTGCAAGGCGGTATGGTGGCATTTGCAAGCTGCACATCGGTGACCACAAGTTTGAAGCGAATGCCTACAGAGCGGCGCCGGAGAACACATCCAAAGGCCTCATCAAGGGTATATCACTAGACGAAAAGCCAGCGGACGTAGTGAGAAGTTTCGTGAACCACCGTAACCCGAACGTCCTGCATGCCAAGCGCATGGAAAACACGACCAGCGTGATCATCTTGTTCAACGGATACTACATGCCCTGTTACATTAACTACAAAGGAATTGTGCTAAAGTGCACTCTCTACAAAAAAAAATGTCTACAAGTGCTACCATTGTGGACATCTAAGACATAGGGCCGATGTGCACCCCAACCCGAACGACAAGAAGTGCCGTGTGTGCAGATGCAGCAATCCGCCCAACGATCATCAGTGTGAGCCCGTGTGCCTGCTGTGCGGAAAGGATCACCTCACCAAAGGCCGCAAGTGCAAAGAAAAGTACAAAACACCCTACCTTGTGAAGCAACGACAGTGGGAACGCTGAATGCGCGAGGAGGCTAAGGCCACCTATAGCAGCAGCAGCACCGTCAACGACGGAGCGGAAGGCTCCCGCTGATGCCACACATTAAGATGACGCAGCAGCAACAGGCGATCGTCCTCAAGAGAGAGCCACACTCGGAGCCGCACTCGCTCCGGTACTCGTTCTCGAGCACACTCCAACAGTGTCTGCTGACCCCATTCAGTGAGGACAGGCAGCATGTTAATGACCCAAGCCACCTATGCCGCTGTAGTCAAAAGGGGAACAGCAATCGACCCTCATAATGTCAGGTGGGTGGACGTCGCCTCCAATCGCGCACCGCAAACACGAATCGAGGCTGCCATGATTAGAAACCCCGGTGTAAACTGACCCAAAAGTTTTTCTGGTAATAGTACCAACAGTGAATCAGAAAGCTCAATACAGAAACTACTAGATAAATTCGAATCCTTAACCAAGAACTACACCAGGAAATTGATGAGTTAAGAAACGAAATCGCGACGTGAAAGGGGGAGGCCCCTACTGTTTCTCTACCCTCTCCTCTTCCTACACCCATCGCTGCCAAGGTGGCTGCTAATACCGGTATTGTTCAGCGTGCGCACGAAGCTATGGACACGCAAGATGCGCTCCACACTCTTTAAACGTAAAGCACTAGACCCGAAGCAGGCTGAGCTCGTCAAATCACAGAAACATGAGAAGAAACTCCGTGAGTGGCTCGACAGACTCGACGACAAGGTAGACGCAATAATGGCCCAACAAGTGCAGGAAACTGCGCAATAGCTCAACAAACCGCGCAAACTGAACTGTCGAGCTTGCGATATCTCAGCTCACACAAATGGTCGAGGCGTTGCAAGCGTGGATGGACGAACTGCGTCTTCCAGGGGGAGTGGGTCGCTCCGTGCAGAATACCGGGAAACGTTACTTTAGGCCGTTACCTGATGACGAGGCACAGGATCAATTGGACAGCAAATAGTAACACGTACAGTCACCATGGATCCACACGAAACCACACAAAGACAACGCTCACGACAGCATAACACACGGAACACGCTCAAGATCTGTCAGTGGAACTGCAGGGGGTTCAGGAGGAAACAAGCATATCTCCAACAATTCCTACGAATCCGGGGACAAATGACCCGGTCAAGCTGGCGGGGTACAAAGCTACAGATGAGGCTGTAAACACGGGAGCACCGCCGGTCGCTGCAACGCTAGTGCGACGCAACCTCACCGTGGCGCAAGGCGAGCTTATAAACGTCAGCATACTGCAAATACTTATAGAGCTCATTCCACTGAAAAGGCGTGGCCCTGGCTTGTTTATACTGAACTTATATAGCAGACCCAAAGCCAAACACCGTTTTAGCACATTACTGCGAAAGGCGTGCGAAGCAGCTGCCGGTGAGCTCTTGCTGATCGCGAGTGACTTTAAGGCGCCCTTTGTGGATGGGGGGTATGGATACGAAACGCCCAAGGGTAAGCACCTTTGGGACAATCAGCAGAATGAGGTGCTCGAGCTTATAACAGATCCTTCTGCTCCTACGCGCAGGAGCAACAGCATATGTGCGGATACTTCACCCGATCTTACGTTAATTAAGAACGTTGCTAGCACGCAATGGCAAAATACGCAGGAGGACCTGGGTAGTGATCACTCAGCAATCGAAATTCAGGTCGACGTTAGACCTTACCACCACCTTCATCGGTACGCTGCCAAGGGCAAGCATCATCGGCTAGTGGATTGGGCTGCGTTTTGCAAAGCCGAGAAAGCGCAGAAACGTGGCAGCACAGCTATCGAGGATATTGAGAGCTGGACCGTGACGCTTAGGGAAGATATAAAGTTGGCAACACGGGAGGTGCCGCCGGAAGCAGAGCTAAATGTAATAGATAGCAAACTCCTACACATTTGGGAAACAAAACGCAGCCTGCAAGACAGGTGGAAGTGTCAAGGCCACAATAGAATGCTACGCAGACGCATTGCATGGCTAGGCAAAGATATAGAAGAGCATGCCTTACAAGTATGCGGAGTGCAATGGAAGGAGATGTGTAACGAGATGGAGAACCAGCTAGGCTTGGCCAAGACTTGGCATCTTCTCCTGCATCTCTTGAATCCGGAGGAGGCCAAAACAGCACACGCACATAAGCTAAACAAGTTACTGCACGAGTACGAAGGCACGTCCGCGGATTTTTTGGATGATGTGCGCAGTCGTTACTTCACGTCCTCAAGCCTCATCGCACACCCGGCATGCGGACCCGATTGTGAAAGTAACGCGGAGCTAGACAAAGACTTCAGTGTGGCAGAGGTGAAAGTGGTACTGCACAAACTCAACACGAGATCAGCACCAGGTTCAAATGGGATAACAAACAAAGCACTGCGTAGCTTGGACGATGACTCAATAGAAGAGTTTACAGCTTACATGTACGAGTGCTGGAGTGGGGGCACTATACCAAGTTGGCAAAAACGTGCGTGCATAATTATGATCACCAAACCAGGCAAATGGGTAGAGATTGACAATGTTCGACCGACATTTCTGACTTCCTGCGTTGGTAAGGTCATGGAACATGGGGTTCTTGCTCGTCTTACCAACTACCTCGAGGACCTAGACATGCTCCCGCACACGATGCTGGGGTTCTGTCGTAACCTTTCCATGCAGAAGTTATGCATCAACTCAAACATGATATCGTAGACAATACCATGCGATCAACAAAAGCGATACTCGAACTCGACCTCTAGAAAGCATTCTACAACTTTAAACACGCTGCAATACTTGAACTCATACGAGCGTTGGAATTGGGCGAAAGAGTGTATCACTACGTACGGGATTTCCTTACAGGCCGCCAGGCCCACTTAGCGATCGGCGAACTAGAATTGTAAAGTATAGACATAGGTTGCACGGGCACGCCGCAGAGCTCCATAATTTTGCCCATGCTTTTAACCTTGTCCTTGTTGAGTTACCACAAAAATTAGCTGAGATAGAAGGCCTCCATCATAGCTTATACGCTGATGATATCACCCTCTGTGTTGCCGAGGGGAATGATGGACAGATCGAGCAAACGTTGCAGGAGGTGGTCGACATGGTACAGGACTACCTTCGCGACATAGGCCAAGAGTGTTCCACAGCTAAATCGAAGCTCCTTTTCTACAGACCCATATGCAGGAGCCGTAAACCCAAGCACTCGATTCTTCCAGTGAGCATGCAGACGGCGATATTAAAGTAGTAACATTGGACAACGCCATCATTCCACAAGTTAACAACATTAGAGTACTGGGCTTGCACCTGTCAGCCAATGGCCGCAACGGTGAAACCATATGCAGAGTAGATGGGGCTGTCAATAGAACGCTCCAGCTACTGCAACAAATAACAAATCGCCATAGTGGAATGAAAGAAAGCAACACCGTTCGTCTGGTTCATGCTTTCGTAATAAGCCACATAACGTACGTCGCCTCCTACTTTAAGTGGAAGGCGACTGAACGAACCAAGCTAGACCGGCCCATCCGCAAGGCGTACAAACATGCAATAGGCTTATCAATAAATACTGGCTCGAAAAAATTTCACGAGCTGGGGTCGCACAATACCCCAAATGAACTTATCAGAGCACTCAACATCACCCAGTACGAACGTTTGGCGAGAACCAGAACTGATCAACACATCCTTGAGAGACTGGGCATAAACTACCACATGCAGCGTGGCGAAAAGGTAAAAATACCCAGACATATTCGCAAGTGCATCGTCGTTCTGTCGTTGGCCAGGAATGTGCATCCCACTTATCACATCGGTCGATGCAACAGATGTGCACAAAATCTGGAAAAGAAATTCAGCAACAGTATAGACACCGTTCACGTAGATGCGGCCCGTTATGAGAGGCAATGCAGCTTCACCATAGCGATCACGAATAATGCAGGAACTTGCACCACGAGCGCTACAATACGCACAGAAAAAACAGAGGTGGCTGAAGAAGCGACGATAGCCCTCGCGATAGTTACCAGGAACGCCGAAGTCATAATAGGCGACTCTCAGGCGGCCCTACGCACCTGCGCCAGCGGCCGGATCTCCAGTGAAGCAGCACACATTCTCCGAATTTGCGAAGGCAATATTTGCCTCAAAAGTGACAGTTTCCTCGTATGGACCCCCGCCCACACAGATCCTCGGCTCACAGGCAACGCGACTGCCCACGCGACGGCTTTAGGCCTTGCATGCCGAGCTGTGGCGCCTGCCGGCAGCCCGTGTCTCGCAGACATCAAGGCTGAGAACAGTGGGGGAGTGGACGTGGGGGAATTGCATGACAACTTTCAGAGACATCACCCAACACTACTGGCTGAACAGATGCAAATATCCACCATCACTCGAAAAACTAAGCAAAAAACAGCAGGTAGCCTGGAGACAATTACAGACTCACACGTACCTGAACCCAGTGATCCTATGCCTCTGTTACTCAGACATTTATACATCCGACGACTGTAAAGCATGTGGGGCAAGAGCGACGCTGCAGCAAATGCTGTGGAAGTGCCCCGGTAGCGTGCAGCAGTCCCCTATGAACTGGGTAGACATGGCAGTCTCGAACCGCGAGGCACGATGGGAGGTGGCTCTGCTCAGCTGCGACGTCGTCAATCAACTGTGGGCAGTCCAGCACATCCAGGAAGCCGCCCGTGTCCAAGGACTCTAGGCCGTCACCTAGGCTGGCTGCTTGTAGCCCCACCCCACTAAATACCACCAGACTGTGTCAATAATGCTTTTACTCACTCACTTGCATATAATACGGGGCCGAAATTTGGTACCCTAAAATGTAGAGAAAAAAAAAAAAAACCCGAGCTATACGCGGGCTTTTACAGTATTTATTGATCAGAGGCGTGAATTACGTAAGAGGAGGCACCCCCCCCACCTCTCACAAACTCTTCAGGGAAGTTCTTTAAAAATATATTGTATGTTGTCATCTCTTTCAAGAAAAATGTCCTTGTTGTTTGCAATCACTCATAAATTAGGCTTAACTATCGATTCTACGTGACATTGGAATATGCACATTAAAAATATTGTCTCTAAAGCTTCAAAACAGCTCTCGTTGCTCAGACATCGATTGAAACACTGTAACAGTAACACAAAATTAGTTGCATACATGTCTCTCAACCGTCCATTACTTGAGTACGCAGATGTGGTCTGGGATCCATACACCAAAACGGATGTCAGTCGTATAGAGCACATTAAGATAAAAGTGCTTCGTCTTGTTTACAATAAATATAGTAGAAACAGGTCTTTACATGAAATATGGTCTTCACACTCTCGAATAATGGTGGAAAGTACACCGTCTCAAGATGATGTTCAACATCATTAACAACAACAACAAACCAGACTTCCAGACAAACGTGCAATTTTACAGGTCGCGACCTACACAGACAAAACACAGCAAGACTATTTTGGTACCTCAATGCAAAACAAATGCGTACAAGGGTTCTTTTTTTCCTAGGATGATAGCTGAGTGGAATGGGCTATCACAAGAGGTGGTAAACATGCCAACGTCTGATTATTTTATGCCAGCCATTGTCCCCTACTTGTGATCACTGGGTGTGCTTTTTTTGTGGATAATGATTCATTTATTGTTGAATGTTCATTGTATTGTTTCTTTTAGAGACTCTGTGCTTTGTTATTCGCAATCAATAAGTTAGATTCTCGATAATTCAAACTTGAAGGGGCCCAAAAATTTGTTCGAATTAAAAAAAATAAATGAAAGCTAAATGAGCGGAGGGCTCACCATGCAGTGGCGCATATGCATTGAGCTAACACACGAGAGGGAAGTTTCAGAAGACCTACATTTATTCTCAAATCACAAGACATTCGTCATTATTGAAGTAATTGCTAATGTGCATCTGCACACTTTTGCCTTACAGCGAGTCAACCGATTTCGCACGCAGTTTGCAACGCATTTCTATTTCGGCTTCAGCATCCTTCAGGGCAAGAGAAGTTGTGCGCAACAATGTCTAGCGCCACCACTCTCTAAAGACGACGGCAACCACTGCATCTTTGCTGCTACCCTCTGCGCCGCAGCCAGACCAGACCGCAGAGGGCCAGCACATGACGAGAAAAGAGGAGTGTCTCTACGCGGAGAGCAGCAGATCGGCATTTGAGAGAGAACCAACACTGTGCGGCAGCTTCTCCTTTTTTTTTTGCTCTCTTTGTGCACGGCGTTAAAGGGACAAGGGTCTCTACGTGGCAGGGACGGGAAAGGGGAAGCGTGGCATGGGCGCATCGCAGATCGGCATTAGAGAAAAAGCCAACACTCTGCGACAGCTCTCTCTTTTTTTTTCCTCTCTCTCCTCGTGCACGTCGTGGAAAGGAGAAGGGTCTCTACATGGCCAAGACAGAAAAAAAAAAGAACCGTGACATCGGCCCATCGCAGATAGGCATTAGAGAGAGAGCCAACACTCTGCGATAGCTTTTTTTCTCTCTCTCTTCGCATGGGTCATTGAAAAGAGAAGGGTCTCTACGTGGCCGGGACGGAAAAGGGAGAAGCGTGGCACAGGCGTGTCGCAGATTGGCATTTGAGAGAGAGCTAACATTCTGCCGCAGTCTTTTTTTTCCTTTTCTTCTTTTCCTCTTTCGTGCACAGCATTGAGGTGTCGAAGGTGCCCCCGCAGGATTGGGCGTGGTGCTGAGAGCATTTTTAGAGCGCGGTATGTTCCAATGAACCTTCACAAGTTCTTGCGTGTTTGAATGACAGGTCGTTTTCACCCATTGGAATACATATAGCTTTGACGGGACCACACCGCGAATTCAAATTAACCAGAAATTAGAATTAAGCATGTTCGAATTGATGAGATTCGACTGTATCTTGTTGATGTTTATGTATTTCCTTATTATTTCATACTTGTAACATATTATTTTGTAACTGATCTAAATGTTCACTGCATTGTAACCACTCCTGCCTTGGCGACCAAAGAATTGCTGGCAGTATTGAATAAATATTAAAAAAAACTTGCATTTAACGGTACTATGTCAAAAAGCACCATGAAGAGCACCAATTATTCAAGATATCGGTGCGAAAAAGCATTGATGCCATGATCAAAAAGGCTAATTCTAAACTAGCGTACTCATGAGTCAACTCACAAGGACTTTCTCAGACTTGGATGAAGCTGTGAGTCTGAGTACAGTAGGGTTGAGAGCTGGGCTAGTTGGTGAGACATCATTTAACCATATGGTGTAGTAGCGCAATTTTAACGGGGACGAAGAGGACAAGAACGAGTGTCAGGTGTTCTTGTCCTCTTCGTCCCCGTTAAAATTGCGCTACTACACCATATGGTTAAATGCTGTGAGTCTGAGTGAGTCCGGGTGAGTAATATTTTGGTGAGTTGTATCTTGAATGAGTCCAGTTGAAAACAATTTTCGTGAGCGTGCATCCAAGCTAGTCCTAAGGGTAGAATATATTTCGTGGGCGAGTCTGAGTGGGCTCCCCGATTTTCGCCGAACTATGGCACTGAGTGACGACCGTTGAAAAACGGCATATCCATGAAACATATTCTATACGTGTTTCAAACATATTATGCCATCGTCATTACTTGCGCCGTAAGCACCATGGAGTTGCTTCTTCAACGGACCACAAGCATGTAAATTCTCATTAAGCAGCGCTTGTGTCACAGATTCTTACAGTTAGCAATTCATTGCACTTGGATGTTGCAGGTTTCATCAGCTCGATCACAACAAAGATATCAAAACTAATGCACCCGTACGGTTTTCAAAACATCAAAATTGTGAAAATTCGTCAAATAACACACGTCGTTCGGACAGTATTGGAGAAGAGCAGGAGAAGTTTGAGGATTGGTGGACTGTAGTCATAATTGCACGTTTCATTGGTCTAACCATTTCACTTTGCTCGTCAAGCTTGAGCGTGTTGGCGGCACGTGGCGCTTCGCAACCTCCACCGTAATTGGGCTACGTGCAATGCACAAAAAAAATAGTATGCTTTTATTTTGAGCTCGCTGAAGAATATAATACAATTAATACAATCGATGTAACTTACGAGCGTGACAAAACATTAATGCACAAGGAAGTGCAACTCACTGCTCAAGAGCTAGCAGCTGATCATTCATCGTCGCTGTCACTATAGGTGGGTTACATCTATGTCCAGTGGAAAATCTTCGACATCGAAACAGTTTTTCTGAACACTACTGCTGAACGTAATTTGAAGAATTCTCTGCACCAAATGACTTCGATAACACCAACAACGCGCCAATCACCATGCACAACACCAACAGGGTGTCACTCACCACGTTTATCTGGGCTTGGAGAACAATTCGTGCTGACACCCAGCAAGAAGCGAATCACTCGCAGTGTGCTGACATCTATCAACGAACGTAAAAATCAAGCGGCGCAGCATTGGCCATGGTTTTGAAGAGAAGAAAATTGCGATCCTGTGCTATTTTCCACAAACAATGAATGTAATAGGATTTACGCACTACAAAAGCACGGACGAATACTATACGCATGTAAAACAAGGTGAGTTTCAACTGCAAAGGTCAAAAGATAACATTTAGCTATCGAACGTGGCTGCGGAAAATCTTGTGAAGCTTATATATGTACTCTCCAGGCTATAATCGAACGCGGGAGTTGCCACGTATTTTCATGAAACCTTTGCGTCTTGCAAGAACGAATCAGATTTATCGTGACACTGATGGTTCGATATATTCACTTATGCACGAAACATACAAAGTGGTTTGCGTTTGTTTTTGCTTTTGCATTAACACTGAGGCTAACACAACCGAACAAGGGAGCGTCTGCCTACTGATTATCCTCAAGAGGATGCTCCTGAAATCCGCTAGGTGCCGCGACAGTTTATGAACATTGCGAGTAGCATCAGCACTGTTGCGTCCCTCGACACTGGACTTTGTCTAGATTATCAAATGCTGTGGAAATTCTTTCTAGCTTGCAGTCGGGACTAGGCTCTGCCAGATTTCATGGCTCTGTCTGGGAGCGAAATGTCATTGAATAGTCGGCTCGAAAGAGCCGTGAGGGACAAACGTATGGTGCTGGCACATTTTAGTGGCAGTGGTCACTACAAGAAGCATCGTTCTTTTTTGTGCACAAATTTATATTGTAGTTAATGATGTCTTTCATAAGTGAACATTCAATTTTAATTTTAAAATGAGTTTTTCGCAAGACACAGATTTCAACTTTCTTCCAATGTGCCTCTCCTTTTTCTGGTACATGTGGTGCTCGGATCTGCATTTAATTTTGCCGAACTTTTTTTTCCAAGTATGAGAAATGCTATTATCTTGTTTACATTTTAATATTTTGATTACAGTGAAACCTCGTTATAACGAAATTGGAGGGCCGCCGCTATTTGCTCGTTATAACCAATATTTTGTTATAGCCGTAGCGGGCATTTACCGCAAATATTATGCACTGTACTTACCTCCAAAATATAGCGGGTGAAATAGCATCCCGCCGCACGGTAATATGCAGCAAAATAACCGCATTCCCAAATAAAAAGGAAAAAAGTCATGCACCTGTTTTAATGCACTTCAAAATACACAGCTTGCATTTCAGGCAGACTTAGCTGCAAAGAAGTCCGTAATTGGACGTTGATGCATCTTCCTGATGCGAACGATGGCTCGCTCAGCTGCGGCCGCAATGTTCAAGCCATCTTCGCTGCCCTCGTGAGCGCCGAAGTAGCGGCGCAGTACGTCCACCGCGTCTAATGCCTCCGACGCCGTCGGCACGTTTGTCTCCTGTTCGTCGACAGAGTCATCGTCACTGGTTTCGTTACGATCACTGACAGCGCGCACAATATCATCATCCAGGAGCTGCTCCGTTGCCACCACTTCCGAGTCCGCACTCACATAGTCGCAAAACGACTCGCTGTCAGGCACGACACCGGCGTCACGAACTGCCGTCCATGATGCAGCGACTTCGTCTGATGTGGCAAAACCGTCCGGCACAGTGGGCTCATCTGATGGCTCATCGCTGGCGTCTGGTGCGGCGGCAAATGAGGCGTGTCGAAAGCAGCTTGCGATCGTGGTCGCCGTCACACTCACCCACGCCGCCTGAAGCATTTCGAGCGCAGCGTACAAGTCAACATCGGTGTCTCGCTTCATCCTCATGTTGAGCAGGAGCTTGTCTATCACACGCTTGCGGTAACCTGCCCTCAGCGACATAATCACACCTTGGTCAAGCGGCTGTATTTTTGCTGTGCAGTTGGCAGGAAGGAACAGCAGCTCGATGTTTTGAAGCACGGCAGCGGTATGGTGGGCGGTGCAGTTATTTAAAACAAGGCACACCTTGCGGTTCGCCTTTGCCAGCTTCTCGTCCCATTCGCAAAGCCATTTTGAAAAAAATCTTCCTGGTCATCCAGGCTTTGCGATTGGCTACGTACTTGACTGGGAGCTGCCTCTTCCCCTTAAAGTAGCGAGGGGATGCACTTTTGCCAATTACGAAAATTGGCAGCTTCTCAGAGCCGGTCATGTTTGCACAAAGTAGCGCAGTGATCCGCAGCTTACTTTGTTTGCCGCCATGGCACGGCTCGCCTTTGAGGGCTAACGTCTTGTGCGGCAACATCTTTAAAAAGAGAGCGGTTTCATCCGCGTTAAAAATATCCTCCGCGCTGTATTTTTCTAGCTGCCGCACGATGTTTTCTTTCGCCCACTTGGTAGCCTCTGCTTCGTCGACAGATTGCGATTCGCCGCAGACCGCTCTCCCGACAATGTCGTGGCGCTCCTTGAAGCGTTGGAGCCAACCCGAACTTGCTACGAAGTTGTCATGGCACATGATGCAGGCAAAGTCTCTCGCTTTTTTTTGCAGCAAGGGGCAGCTCAGTGGCAGATTCACGGTCCGCTTGTCCAAGAACTATTTAAAAACGGCCCTTTCGACCACTTCAAAGGCAGGTGCCCTCATCCTCTTAGCGCTTCCTTTCAAGCCACGTGCAACAGCGTCGATGATGGACTCCTGCTTGCTCAAGATGGTTGACAGTGTGCTCGTCGATACGCCAAAGTCTCTTGCCACGTTGCCTTTCTTGGTCCCCGATTCGACGGCTCTTATCATAGCCGCCTTCTGATCTAGCGTTATGCGCTTTCGCTTCCCGCTTGGCGCATTCATATTGCTGGAATCACGAGCGCAGCACGATAAAAGATAAGGCGGAAGCGCTTGAAAAAGAGAAGAAACACGCATTCAAAAGCAACGCGGCTCACGTCGGCGAGCGACAACACTTGTAGAGAAAGTGACTGTGAAGAGGAAGGGGCAGAAGGGGCGCTCTTTTGCGCTGCCCTCTAGAAACCAGTTACTCAAGGGGAAGGGGGTATGTAAGATTAGGAAACGCGCCTCAGCGCCATGAGAAAGGGGACAGGGAGAATATAAAGAAGACACAAAAGAAAAGAAAAGGGCGAGACGTTCGCGAAGCTGCGGAGCGCTCTGCTGTCGGTGGTAGCCAAGCGGCGCATGTGCAGCGACCTCTCCTCCAAAAACAGCGCGTGCCGTCTGCTTTGCGCGCATTGCTGGAGGGCGCGTGGTGGTAGTTTTGAGCTGCTAAATACAGTTCTCGCGTTGCGCGCCGTCTCAAATTCGCGTTGTGCACTGTCGTGACATCGGCTCAAGATTTTGCTTCCTAACAAAATTTGTTCGTTATATCCCATAACAGGCAAATTTTGCCTCATTAAAACGAGGTTTTGAATACATTGGTTTGTATGGGGACTTTCAAGGGGAATTAGGATTTGCTCGTTATATCCATTATTTCGTTATAGCCCGTCTCGTTATAGCGAGGTATAACTGTATATAACTTTTAATAGGGTAGGAAAAATATGGAATATTTCACGTCAGTTACTTTATCACGTTTACTAAATATTTTGTATGCACTTCCTAATTAGCTTTTCACATTCTAAACTTTATTTGAAACATTAACAATTATTAATGGTTAAAAATTATGGAAGTACAGTGATAAAAAGAGGGCGGCAAAAGGCTTAACGTTTTCATTTTGTCATGTTGCAGAACGAAAACTATGCAACTTGAAAAAAAGATGATTATATATTTGTAATTAGCATAAAAAAATTCATAAACAGCTCAAGTTTTATTGCTCTGAAGTGAATACTTCAAAAAAAAAATTTTCGAATTGCATCTCCCTTTAAGAAAAGTAGCAGTCATGCATGCTCGCTTGTCACTTCCGTGTAAGCATTGCTTAGGAATAGTGTTTCGAAAGTGCTGCTGCTTATCTGCATTGCTTAGTATAAAAAAAAAAGGAACATAATGCGGGCCTTATGCATTGGCACCAAACAGCGCCACGACATGCTCCGTGCTCTTTTTTTCCCCAGACCAAGATACACATGGGATTCGGTAGCATCTCGTAGAAAAATGCACACATGTAGGTTGTAGGTGTCTTCACACTTTTGGAACCAATGTTGTCATACTTCAATTGGAGCCAATGTTGTCGACATACGTCTACAGTTCCGCAGTCCACAGCTGGATTTTGATCAGTGATAGACTTCGAGGTCATGTCATTTTTTCGAGGTCATGTCATGTCAGTTTCTTGAACCACTCAAGCCAGCCATTGCAGCACTTGAAATTTTGGTCTTTTGGAAGTCCATTTGGGCGAGATTCTCAGCTTCTGCACCAAGTGCAGGTCTTAGCACAGAGAGATTTGCACTCCTGGTGCTCTTCAGTCACTGTAGAAGTGCCCCTTTCACTTCAGGAAATTTTCAATTGTGATTGCTCTTTCTCTTCAGTGAGCAGCTCTTTTCAAAGCCATCCAGGGAAGCTTCCACCTTTTCCCATGTGGTATGCTGAATACTGTGTATGGTGAATTTTTTCGTGATACCAATTTACTGCCAGCATTTTCCCACTTCTTTCATCAGCAGGACTTGCTGCTCCAAAGTCAAACACTTTTGCCCTGAGCCTGGAGGAGCCATTTATTATTGTATTGCCAATTTTAGTGCTCGTTGGCAAAACAAAAAAAAAAGAGAGAGAGAGAGTTGCACGCTCATCGCCATGACTATGAGCGGCGCTAACACTCACCCACTCCCAGGTTTGCACGCATATGAATGCGTGATAATGTGAACGAGAAAATGAATACCGCCATAGCTCTTTAAATAAGCCATCAGGCACGTTACCAGAAGAGTGTGTCTTTTTGTCCACTTTACTTTCTTAAAATTTATATCTGAATTACTGCAATACACTGTGGGAAAGCACATGTGCCCATGCTTCCTTTCCCTTTTGCGGCAGCCTCGAAGGGACACGTCAATTCCTTCGAGGAAGAGACAATAACGCCTCATTCAGGGGGGGGCGTTCACACCGCGGCCGGTGCACGCTATTCCCCCTTTCACGGCTTGCGAAATGGGTTACCCTCCCTCTGCGAAGGAATCAACCCTCGTTGGGAATAGGGAAACTGGGAGGTTGGTCAAAAGGATCATGCCGATGGGGAAACGCTCTCTTTTTTACCGGGCACCACTCGGAGGACAACCCCCGGATTTCTCTGTGATGCAAGGACATCGACGAAGAAAGGCAAAAGCGTCTACTCTTTGTTATCTTCCTCGAGCGGATAGTCCGTCTACGCGACATTTACACATTGTTGCTAATGTAGCAATAATGTTGCTTTTTTTACCTAGCCTGTGGCTTTATTTGCCCGAACCCGTGTAGCCGTGATGACTCGAGCTACGGGAAGAGGGCATTAATCGTGCATGGTACGACTGTGTGGGGCTGTAACGTTAGCTAGGCTTCTGCACCAGCCGAGCATAGGATGGACCCCTTTAACAGTAGAAAGAGTACAGCTAACCTACTAAGGGTGTACATAGTACATGTACAGCATCACTTAACCCCGCACCAATAGTTTATACTCTGTACATGTACAGCGTTGCCTGCATATTTCAAACGCTCACCTTTTTCGATTATTTCTCAATGTGCTTCCAGGCTTCTGGAATATGTGGACATTTTTTCATCGGCCATTGTCTCTCTGTTGTTGTTTGAAATTTAAAAGATTGCGCAAAAAGCAACGACAAGCTTACAAGCGAGGGTACAGGAAAAAGTGCAATAGTTCTTTTTTTCTTCGCAAAGCAGCGCTCTGGCTTTCACTTGCTCGTCCGAGTGCGCAAGCGTGCGGGTGCTGCTGGTTTGTAACGCCCACTTTTTTCAATCATTTCTTGCTTGGTGTGTGTCTCCAAACTTCGAGAATATGTGGAATTTTTTCTATGCGCCGTTATCTTTCCATTCTATTTTTTAATTTCCTCCATTGAGGCCCACCAGCTTTCGCTTGCTCATCTAAGTGCTTGCATGGTGCGGCTGGTTTTAGTTTCGTCCTTTGAATCACTTTTTGCTCTTAAAAATCTGATGGCTGTTTGGTTGACCACTTGTTGCTTTCTTGTTTATTGCTCCACAGGTGCAGTTACATCTGTTTCTGCGAGGTGTTAAATTATATAAACAATTCCGCTATGGTTGCATTTCCAGTTTTAAAGACATGAAAATGAACTCCATCTGCTTGATGACATCACGACGTATGTGAAAGATTAATACAGCTTTTTCACATGTTCTGCTTTATAGATGGACATGAAGCTAGAAAGTTTTCTTTCCATATTCCCATTTACATGCTATAGACGCATGCCAGTTGCTCTGCTACTGATGAGTTGAGTGGCAAGTTTTCCAAGTGCCGAATCAGAATCTGATGCATTGGGTGTCAGTTTGTCAGATGAGTATCGTTTACAAGTTCAGATCTGGATAATGATGAAGGAGTGACATCTCGAATGTGTGTGTGTCAAGGTGAGGCGAAACGCATCAAAGGTGACTAGTATTCTCCAGTTATAGTGTTTGGGCAAAAGACACTTTTTTAAAGAAAAAGTAGTCTGGCATGCTTAACTATGTATGCCTTTGAGCCATGTTTAATACAAAACGTAATCTTTATTTATAAAAAATCTTTTTTTTATTTAGGATTTTGCTTGACATTACTTAGGAATCAGCCATGTGTATGTAACAACAAAAATGAGCTTTTGTTCCCTTCATTCGTAGACCACAAAAGCCTTTGTTAGGCATGCCTAAAGGAGCGTTCATAATGACACAAGAACATGACCTGCAGCATGGATTTAAAGGCATGTGTGTTCAATGAAATGCCACAGTGAGCTAGCGTGACAAGCTATGCAGAAGCTTCGAAAATATTGTCAAAGCACAAATCATCTCGCTCTCCTCATGCATGCCAGCAGTGGCGATGGTTTTAATGGCGGGCATGACGTGTTGCAATATTGGAGGATGTTGAAATTGGGAGCCAGGAGTTCAGATGAAGGCGAGTGAGAGCAGTGACTGGCATTTGTATGGCTGCTCGCAGACTGTAGAGGGAAGGAAAAAGGGGAGGCAGTGGCCGCTTTTACAGGGTGAAGTATGACACTACGAAGCGCTAAGAGAGTTTCGTGCTGCAAATGCCATGGCTCGAGTTCGAGTTTGTTGTGCCCAAGAAACGATCACCTGCTCATTCTGGGTACACAAGAAAATAGTGAAGACAAACCACTTTTGTAGTAGGGGCTTTGCA
The DNA here is from genome assembly GCF_043290135.1 of Rhipicephalus microplus. Taxonomy (NCBI): domain Eukaryota; kingdom Metazoa; phylum Arthropoda; class Arachnida; order Ixodida; family Ixodidae; genus Rhipicephalus; species Rhipicephalus microplus. The sequence continues at coordinate 279,743,459 of NC_134702.1, read as the reverse complement.
CGATCACTAGGCGGCTTTCTCCCAAGGCATGCAGCTGTCAGATTTGCAGAATAGGTGTCGTTTGGCGCTTGTTTGTTGACAAACTGCTAATTCTTCTCTTTGAGTGTTTGTGTTTGTGCACTGTTGCATCCATGCTATCAACACATGTCTAGGAACAAAATTTGTGTCCGTAGCACATAGTTTGACCGATAGTCTGATATCAGATGGCATGTTTCAGTGTGAGAAGTACTCTTCAGAGTGCTAAAATTTTTCTTTAGAGTGCACCTTTCAATGCTGAGGCACAAGTCAGCCCTCGGTATCTTGGGCATTTTTTAGCATCCAAGATATTGTGGTTTTCTGGCCCAGTAGTGCGTCTGCAAAGCTGTACTTTCGTGTATGTTCTCTCACGTGAAATGAAAGGGATGCGGTTACAACCAAGATCAACGGTATGGGTGTGCTGCACCATGGAAATGGACCGCTCCTGTTTGCTCTGCAGTAAACGGCTGAGAGTACGTGGCACTTGCCTGGTACCCTTTACTAAACAATCATTTAAATTCATATTCTTTATTTCAGCATTCATTTCAAACATATTCTATGCTAGGACAGGAGCAAAAAAGCCTCTATTATAGTGGCTTGACAAAGTCCCCTGCTTTTACAGAATCGGGCAGCAGACAACACACGCATACAAAAAAATTGAAATGCATCAGTATGTAGATTATATATTGCAAAAAAAAACAACGCTGACATGTGTTTTGCAAATATACAGCATAACAAAATATTTTTTATTTTTTACATAGAAAACATGCTTTTTTTGCTAACAGTACACAACTTCTTTGAACACAATCGTAAACATATGTATCATGGTGAAATCATATAGATTTTCAGGTAATTAAGAGCATGTAAGATGACTTTTACACACAATCATAATAAAAGACGTACTATACCTAAGCAAGAAAAGCAAACACATATATGGCATAGAATTACTCTCATATAACTGCACGGCTAAGAAAATACTGTTTTAGCATACAATGTAAAGCAATATTTAGATTAATGTTTTTCTCTCAAGATTGTACGGTAGCCGGTCTTTTCTATGATTTATTCGCAAAAAAAGGGCAACCCAAGTTTCTCACTCTCAAATGTCATAATTTAGGGGGTGTGGTTTGCTTAAGTTGCAAAGACGAACAAATGCAGTGTGACCTCACTTTACGCTTTCTTTATACTTCCATCGCAAGGTTAAACTCATAATTGTAACTAAATGGCAGGACGTTAAACTGAGCAAATAATGGACTTGTATGGCTGTCATAAGGAACACTCGCAACATGCTGCAATGCTTTCTTTTGTAGCATAAACAACATTTTATATGTTTTCCCCATACTAAACTATAATAATTAGCATGAGAAACAAATATTGTATAATACAACAATAGCCAAATTTTTTATGGCTGAACATCCTGAAGCCTACACAGTGCCCCATATGCTTTCACCATACGTGTTGCAACACGTCCTATGTGTTCATCCCACAATAAGTGCTCACCAAAGATTACACTTAGTATTTTCATGTCAGCCACAGCATCAATTCGGGATTCATCGATCGATGATGGGTATGGTACTTTTGTGGCCTTTTCTGAGCCTGCATCAGAGTAGTACTTTATTGGCGGCATTAATTTGACACTGCATGCGCAAAAAAGTCACTACCGCTTGGTTCTTTCTTAGAGAGTCAAGCTGTGTGCACTTTGAGTACACACGGGGGACGATCGAATTTTGCAGCAGAAATTTCAAATACAGTGATGTTTCGAATAAAGTGATTAATGTATGAGGTGGGGTCACAGTATGCCTTCAAGCGAATAATTCTTTTACTAAAGTTAAGCTTTCACAAAGTCTGCCACTTAGCTTGGTTTGTCCACGTCAACTCAGATGAAAGTGGATGATTCTTGCTATAATATCTCGTGTATTTGTGTTTTTTGCTGAACTGTGGGACACACGTGCACATTATCAATGTTTTGGAAGATAAATACATACCACCTAATTAGGTGCTTCACATAGATTGGAAAATGTTGGTGGAGTTGCATATATATTTTTTTCTTTCCTAGTGCATGTGGCAACATTTTTCTCAGGATGGCCATATTCTGAATCTTAGGGCCATTTCATTATGACTCTTTGTTTTTGCACTTCTGTTTGGGCCTTCAAAGTCAGGACGAGACATTCTCTTACTGATTTGTGTCATTGGAATCCTTGCCAAAAAAAGATTGATGATGAGACCTGCACTCTCAACTATCACCAACTGATTTGAACCAGCATTTAAAATTATGTTAAAGGCAAGACACTGCAGTACTGACATCAATTAATTTTGAAGGCTATCTGCAACTTGTTCAATCGTTTCACTCCTCTAGGTTGATGAACATCTTCTCGTGGAGTGGCCTAGTCGACACCAACTACTTCATTTCAGACTTGTTCAAAGTGCCCAATCTCAAGGTGAGCTTCAGCTGCATGTAAGTTTGCACTAGCCGGCATAGTATAGTCCCCATCGCACTTGTAGGGATTAACTGGAAACCATTAATGCGTTAGCTGGTCTTCAATCAGCGTGCCTTATTTTGCAATCACAATTTAAAATGGGGCCATTCTTTTGTAGCAGCAAAATTTGTTTTGACGCCCTTTGCTTGTTCTGGATAACACTAGTGTATAGTATATCAAAATCAGTTATAAGCATGTGCATGGCAAAATATCACCAGTGTGAACAATTTGAGCTAAAGTGACTGCTCAAATTCAGATTTCAAAGTACCAGGGAAATTACTAAAATTGACCGAATTCTGAATTTATCAAGAAAACAACCAATGTCTTTCACATCAATGCACTTTAATTTGCTTGGTCAATACGTAAGTTTTGTGCTCAGTAATTTGAATAAGAGCAGCATACGAGCTGCAATTTTTTTCATCCTGAAACTTCTTTTACAATTTGACTACAGCTCGAGATCCCCATGTATTAATTAGTATGAAACAAGCTTTGCACCACTCTCTAATTACAGCCACCACCACCACCGCCATGTACATGGGTTGGTACTTTTTTATGGCGAAACTCCTTAAGACGTTCGTGTGTACATCCTCAACATTTGTAGTTGTAGGTATTTGGAGTGTTCATTAGATGGCGATACTTGTATATGATAAAAAAATGCGAGATGGCAGTACTTGGATGGACAGCACTAGATGGACAGACGGATGAACAGACAGACAGACGATTCACGGTTTACCGATAAAACCCTCCGAAGATTCGCCCCACTCATCATTCACTCTTTAGATGATGATGAGTGAAATAATTTCGTTGTAGCCGCTGAAGCCTTGGTTGCCAATAACAAATTATGGGTGGCGACCATGCCTTTTCGAATACCCATGCCCAATGAGGTGTCGCTCACAGTGATAAGTGCAGATAGGCATGAAGTGTTCTGGCTTTCCAGCCGCTACCGTACGATTCACAATGATGACCATGGCGGTGCGAACAGTTGTGTCAGTTCTCTGTAAACATAGTTTTCGCTCTTTTGTGCCACACATTTGTGGCACTTGTCCAAATTAACTGGGCTGAAGGCAGTTATTACCAAATAATGGGAGTTTTGTTTTATAACAGTGTACGTTCTGACCAGGACTGGATTACACGTTCGAATTATTATATTTTCGGAGTTAAAAGGGTCAAATTAGCAAGCTTTTACTGTCATGTATTGTGTTAAAATAATGGGTTTGATTTCATTGGGCCATGCAATATTGCAGTGTACTTCATTTTGCTAGTGGTAACTTATCGTATAGAAAATTAAATTTATTTTTGGAATCTTCAGGGTTCCAGAAATCTTATTTTATGTTCTTTATTAAATTTTAGTACATTATGTGATGAATAACAAATGTGAGTATGCACATATATTTAGATGCCTAGTTCTACTTCAGCAGCATAGCTAGTGTTTTGCCATCCGATAGGAGTGTTAGGTGGTAGTGTGCAGGATCCTGGCCAGCCGCGTTGGCATTGAGCCTTGCTTTTTTTTTCAGGCTTCGCTTGATGGTACGCACCACTCGCTCCGCTAACCCCTTCGATTGCGGGTGATATGGTGCAGTGCGCATGTGCTTTATTCCATTCAGTTTAGCGAAATTCTTGAAAACTTGAAAGCTTGAAAACTGCGACCCGTTATCTGTTACGATTGCGCGTGGCAACCCAGAAGTGCTGCCCCGTCTCGGTGGTCTAATGGCTAAGGTACTCGGCTGCTGACCCGCAGGTCGCAGGACCGAATCCCGGCTGCGGCGGCTGCATTTTCAAATGAGGCGGAAATGTTGTAGGCCCGTGTGCTCAGATTTGGGTGCATGTTAAAGAACCCCAGATGGTCGAAATTTCCGGAGCCTTCCACTACGGCGTCTCTCATAATCATATGGTGGTTTTGGGACGTTAAACCCCACATATCAATCAACTTAAAAGTGCTAAAGAGGATATGCAGGGCATCTACGACCGTCCCAGCCATGGACGTTTTCAGGGCACAGCTTTCATCTGTTTACTGTGGCAATAGACCACAATAAACTACATATATCCATCCACAGGAAATGCGAAATCCACTTCCAGACAAGACCATGATAGCCTGGTTTTCAGCTACAGAACTGGTGACGATCCTGCAGGCATCGGTGCAGCTTGAACACACACTTGGCATATCTTACCGAGCTGCTCATTATCTTTGTCTCTGCTGGGATACCAAGTTAATTACAAAAAAAGCCACAGAACCTCAAAATCTGAAAAAAAACAGAGCAGCAGAGACGTGGCACTAATAACTGACGTTCATTTCGTAAAAAACTTTTTTCCCAAGTTCATACGACGCATGCACAGATACCAAAAACCAAGCTGGCTAATCTAAGCAAATCACCTCTGTGCTTGAAACAAGCATTCTTTTTTTGTGAGATAAACTGAAGTCGCACTAACACATTTGTCTGGACCCAGTTTCTAGATATGCAGTGCCTCAATAATCTCCTATTCACGCTGCGTCTTAGCCTTACCTAAGATTGTCACCTCATCAAAGAGGGGCATACAACCACACAGCTTGCAATGCAACGGCGAGTTGCAACCAGTGCCTGAGGGTAGAAGATTTTCATGTTCTCTCAGCCAAACATTCACACATCGACCAGATTGTACAACGTAAAACCTGTCACAACTTCAAAGGGATGCTATACACCACACATGTGTTACACATGCAGTATTTCTTGACATGTTTTATGTCACATATTCTGCTTATCGTGCCGAGCTGCACTACCCACGAGTTTGCTTGGTGCAGAACAGACCTGTTTGACATCAATTCTGGCCGCAACCTTCTTCAATCTGTGTGAAATGCCATGTACATACGGCATAACCACAAGGTTTTTCTTTTTCGAACACCAATATTTTTGTGTTCTTCAACACCACCGTTACTTCTGTGATTTACATTGAGGCACTTAAACCCATATTCAGCAACAGAGGTTATGTTCCAACAGAGGTGAAAAAAAAAAAGAGGTGGGAAGTGGGATAGTGGTGTAGCAGTTAGAAAATTTCTTAGCGTTGGTTTCAATGCTACTTGAGCCACCTTCGCCGCAGTACACAAGTGCCCTGCAGAAAAGCGTATTGAGATTTTGAAGGGGCTTTTAGCGTTAGTGGGACACTGCACATTTTGCTCAGCTACTCGTGCGTTCGTATGCTGCACGATTCCGAATACTAGTAGAATTACTGATGTCTAAATAAGCTACTGGCAATCATTTGAAGCAGTGTATGACATTTCTGCTTCCTTAAAAAAAGCTAACTAAATTGTGCTCGAGTTTTTTTTTCGCCACCCCTACTTCTCGGTTTTACTTATCTCCCAAATTTCAAGGTTGCGAGCTTGGCACATCCATATTTAAATACGCAGTCTGTCAAATGATTTCACAGGGGCAGCAAATGCTAATATGGACTTCATCATTGTTTGCTCAGCGCTGTAGTTCAAAATACTACTTTCATTGAAATGGCAGTGCTGATGTTCACACCGTACTATTTGGGTGATGTTGAATAATTTATACATATTTTTTTTCTAAATTTAAGCCTGCTTTTTTATACTGCTCCAAATTTGGTATTTCATGATTAAAAATGTATGTTTTTTCCCCCCATAACCTACTCCAAACTTGGAATTTAGTGCTCCAAAAGTAAGGGTTTGCTGCTCCAAAAACTGCTCCAAATAGTATTTTGGCTGTTGCACCCCTGCATATATTTTTATTTATGCACGAATCATTCGCCTTTAGGCATGTAATAAGGTTACATTTTTGCATGCAATATTCACTTTCATAGGGTGTATAGGAGAAGAAAACATATTCATTGCACATATCTATTCTGCAGCTGAACTGCAGAATATCTTGAAACTTTTGCAAAATTTTTTTTAAACATAGTGTAGAAAATTGGTGTACTGTTTCGCAGAAATGCAGCCTTGAAATGGGGCATGTATACTTATTAATATATTCTCTGTTTTCATTATTCTAGTAGAAAACGGAGGTATGTACGTTTGTATAAGCGTTTTCGTGCCTCTTGCTGAGACAGTTTGTTGATGAGCTCTTCAACATTTACCCTCCTACACTCTGCAGTGTCAAATCACTGAGGCGGCTGCTGGTCATTGTTGATTGAAGCTGTTTTTGATCAATTTCACTTTGCTGAGTGATCCTTCAGTTTGTGACCATTTTGACTACTCTTCACACATTGTTTTATTTACACGTCGCTTGGGTAGGACAAGAATGCCAGAGCAGTGTGCCCCCCCCCCCCCCCCCCTTCGGCATCCGTACAGGGCAATACTGAACTGAAGCACAATAGTGTGCTCCATAAAATTTCTGTAACAGAAGAATGCATCATAAGAGCCGTGCTGCCTCGTTAATCGTTTAGCACGCCAGCGGTGTTATGTGATCTCAAACAAGCTGCACGCATCCGGTTGGTGTGGATAAGTATCATGTTCACCTGAGACTATAGCACTGCACGGGCCCGGGCTGCTCCAAAAGCACGGGCCCGCAGGCCGGGTCAGGCAGGGTAAGGGGTTGTTGGACCGGGCTTGGGCCTGGGAGCTTGGGGCCCAGGTCGGGCCCGGGTCTGCATCAGGCCCGGATTAAGCCCGGGTCTCATACGTATCGGTATAATGACGTGCGTGTGCTGCTTTACTTTGTTTTGTGAGGTTTAACATAGCCATGCTACACATACTATTTGAAACGTTGTAGATGACAGCTTTGGGTAATTTAGAACACTTTAAGTCCATTAGCCTGCATGGTAATTGCGCAGTACAATACGTCTAGGGTTTTGCTCCGTCGGCATACTACACGTAATCGTAATATACTCTTAATTTGACTTTACATCATAGAGTGAAAGAGGCTTTCGAGTACCGTGTAAGGAAATATTTACCAGGTGGTTTGCAGCAAGAGCAACGATACATTGCCTAGAGTAGTGTATATAATATGTACGCTTATCTCGGGAAACATTTCACTCTTTTGTCCAGGTGCGTGACTCTGTGAACTGGTAGATGCTCTAGAGAGTCATTAATATACCAGCAGCTATTTTTCGTGCATTTGAGGTGCATGACGCGGGGTGACTCTTATCCCAGACACACCTACTGATGCCAATGTTGCCGATTTGTTGTGCTAGTGAAACAGTTTCATATATGTAGTATCTGGCAATTAGCAAATAATACCTAACTAGAATTTCCTTCGTATAGAGCATATTTTTGGGTCATTTTTATGGCCTCATTGGTCTTTGCCATATTTTGTCAGTTATTCATAAGTGTACTAATTTGTTGAAGTGCAAGTGCAATGCTCTAAACAATGTAAAAACTTTCACACTGCGATTGTGAGTAAAAACTATAAAGAAGTTGATGATGATTTGCTGCTGTAGCCTTTGTAACAAGGAGGTGTAATATCATGGCTGTATCGAAACATTTTGTTGCATAAATTTCTAAAGGCTCCAGTGACACCTCAGGTTGAGGATTTTTTATATTCTTCGAAACTTCTTCACTTACCTTCTGCCATTTTTAGATATCAACGAAAAAGTAAAACCCATCAAAAGCGGCGACATGATCTCCATCTGTTGTGAAATTTCAACGTAGCTTGTACTTGCTTAGCTAATGTCTGCTTGGTAGACGCTGCAGAGGTCCAAAATGCTGCAAAGTTCCAAGTTGGTTGCCTTGCATAGTTTTGCAAGCGCTGCATAGTTGCTGCATTATCGGGGCCTGAAGAAGCCGCGTCCACTGTATACCGTGTGTCGTTAAAAATTCTAAGAATGCCTGCCGCTTGGCTCGTCGAAGTGTGCCTGGCGGACATGTGGCTTTAAATTTTGAATCATTTTTTTATGGGCTGCAGGCACCGTTAGCCTATCTCGGTCGGTCGGTCGGTCGGTCGGTCGGTCGGTCGGTCGGTCGGTCGGTCGGTCGGTCGGTCGGTCGGTCGGTCGGTCGGTCGGTCGGTCGGTCGGTCGGTCGGTCGGTCGGTCGGTCGGTCGGTCGGTCGGTCGGTCGGTCGGTCGGTCGGTCGGTCGGTCGGTCGGTCGGTCGGTCGGTCGGTCGGTCGGTCGGTCGGTCGGTCGGTCGGTCGGTCGGTCGGTCGGTCGGTCGGTCGGTCGGTCGGTCGGTCGGTCGGTCGGTCGGTCGGTCGGTCGGTCGGTCGGTCGGTCGGTCGGTCGGTCGGTCGGTCGGTCGGTCGGTCGGTCGGTCGGTCGGTCGGTCGGTCGGTCGGTCGGTCGGTCGGTCGGTCGGTCGGTCGGTCGGTCGGTCGGTCGGTCGGTCGGTCGGTCGGTCGGTCGGTCGGTCGGTCGGTCGGTCGGTCGGTCGGTCGGTCGGTCGGTCGGTCGGTCGGTCGGTCGGTCGGTCGGTCGGTCGGTCGGTCGGTCGGTCGGTCGGTCGGTCGGTCGGTCGGTCGGTCGGTCGGTCGGTCGGTCGGTCGGTCGGTCGGTCGGTCGGTCGGTCGGTCGGTCGGTCGGTCGGTCGGTCGGTCGGTCGGTCGGTCGGTCGGTCGGTCGGTCGGTCGGTCGGTCGGTCGGTCGGTCGGTCGGTCGGTCGGTCGGTCGGTCGGTCGGTCGGTCGGTCGGTCGGTCGGTCGGTCGGTCGGTCGGTCGGTCGGTCGGTCGGTCGGTCGGTCGGTCGGTCGGTCGGTCGGTCGGTCGGTCGGTCGGTCGGTCGGTCGGTCGGTCGGTCGGTCGGTCGGTCGGTCGGTCGGTCGGTCGGTCGGTCGGTCGGTCGGTCGGTCGGTCGGTCGGTCGGTCGGTCGGTCGGTCGGTCGGTCGGTCGGTCGGTCGGTCGGTCGGTCGGTCGGTCGGTCGGTCGGTCGGTCGGTCGGTCGGTCGGTCGGTCGGTCGGTCGGTCGGTCGGTCGGTCGGTCGGTCGGTCGGTCGGTCGGTCGGTCGGTCGGTCGGTCGGTCGGTCGGTCGGTCGGTCGGTCGGTCGGTCGGTCGGTCGGTCGGTCGGTCGGTCGGTCGGTCGGTCGGTCGGTCGGTCGGTCGGTCGGTCGGTCGGTCGGTCGGTCGGTCGGTCGGTCGGTCGGTCGGTCGGTCGGTCGGTCGGTCGGTCGGTCGGTCGGTCGGTCGGTCGGTCGGTCGGTCGGTCGGTCGGTCGGTCGGTCGGTCGGTCGGTCGGTCGGTCGGTCGGTCGGTCGGTCGGTCGGTCGGTCGGTCGGTCGGTCGGTCGGTCGGTCGGTCGGTCGGTCGGTCGGTCGGTCGGTCGGTCGGTCGGTCGGTCGGTCGGTCGGTCGGTCGGTCGGTCGGTCGGTCGGTCGGTCGGTCGGTCGGTCGGTCGGTCGGTCGGTCGGTCGGTCGGTCGGTCGGTCGGTCGGTCGGTCGGTCGGTCGGTCGGTCGGTCGGTCGGTCGGTCGGTCGGTCGGTCGGTCGGTCGGTCGGTCGGTCGGTCGGTCGGTCGGTCGGTCGGTCGGTCGGTCGGTCGGTCGGTCGGTCGGTCGGTCGGTCGGTCGGTCGGTCGGTCGGTCGGTCGGTCGGTCGGTCGGTCGGTCGGTCGGTCGGTCGGTCGGTCGGTCGGTCGGTCGGTCGGTCGGTCGGTCGGTCGGTCGGTCGGTCGGTCGGTCGGTCGGTCGGTCGGTCGGTCGGTCGGTCGGTCGGTCGGTCGGTCGGTCGGTCGGTCGGTCGGTCGGTCGGTCGGTCGGTCGGTCGGTCGGTCGGTCGGTCGGTCGGTCGGTCGGTCGGTCGGTTTTTTTGGTGATTCCACTAAGTCGCTCATTTGTCATTCTGCAAATACCACCAAAAAAAGTTGGACATGCGCCGTAAAACACATAAAAAAATTTGTAGATTGTGCCGTTGGTGTTGTTTACGTGATTCCTTTAACGTGCGGCCGTTGTTATATAGGCCAAACTGGGCGGTGCATTAATAAAAGGTTAGGAGAACATATGAATGATATATGCAAAGGAATCAGTTCAAACCTTGTTTTGCATTGCAAAAGCTGCGGGTGCCAGCCTCGATTTCCGGGCGTGAGTGTGCTGGCACGTCACATGGACAAGTTAACTCAGGAAATAGCTGAAGCGTATTTTATTAGAAAAAATGGTGACGGATGCGTGAGCCAACCTTCGGTGGCCTTGCATGACAAAGAGTTTGCGCTTTTAGATAAGGGTTAGCCATTTTTGTACCTTTTTTTTATCAGAACATTCCCCAGAATATGTCACGTTGCTCACGTGTGCTGTTCAAAGGTTGCCTGTTGTATATATTATCATGTGTGCTGCGAATAATAAAATTCAGTTGGTAGTCAGCGCTCGTGTTGTCCTCTTTGCCTTCCGTACCTCGATTTTCGTCTGTTTCTTCTAGCACATTCGTGCTCGCGCTGCAACCCTTATTTTCGGGTCTAGTTTGGAACATATTTTATTAAGCTTGTTTGATGCCGATAAAGGAACTTCTAGGCCATACTGATTACCTACATTTTTCATATTATGGGCAATCCTATGCGCATGAGTAATTGACACTACCTTCTTTCTGTTTTCATTATTTGTTATTGTTTTCTGGAAATTGTCGCGTACGTGACTGTGGCGACGCAAAGCGGTGCTTCTGTGTGCGGTGCAGAAAGCGCATGCGCCCGCACGAGAAAGTTATCTTCGAGAGGAAGGGTGATAATAAAAGTCAGTTGTTGTTTGGGATGCGAGTTGTTCACTTGCGCAGCTCTGCCGAGCGACGCGTCTCAACATTGGTGACCCGGACTCGGAATACAGACACAGCGACCGGAGTGTCGAACCAGCCGCAATATGGATTCAACGTCCACGACCGACGCCCCTCCGACAGTCTCCTCAGTCGACGGTAAGCTGCCCCCTTTTTGGATTGCGGACCCCGCACTTTTGTTCATACAAGTGGAATCTCAGTTCGCAGCCAGACGAATTACCGCAGACCTTACGAAATACCACTACGTAGTCAGCAGTCTGCCGCCCGTCATAGCCAGTGAAATCAGGGATCTGTTGCTCGCACCACCTGTCGAAAACGTATATGCAATGCTAAAAGAAACCCTTATTCGCCGAGTTACGCCCTCCGAACCACAACGACGACAGCAATTGCTTCGCGGCACGGAACTCGGCGACCGTACTCCTAGTCAGCTTTTGCGGCACATGCAACAGTTGCTTGGCGGAACATCAAACACGATAGATGGAGTATTGCTCCGAGAACTTTTTTACAAAAGTTGCCTGCAGGCGTCCGCATGGTCATCGCGGCCTCAGAGCACAAGGATTTAACCGCAGCCGCCGAACTTGCTGACAAACTGGTAGCAATGACACCGCCCACACCCATGGCTGCCGTGCAAGCGCAACAGCCTCTAAACGAACTTCAAGAGATGCAGGAGGAGATTGCTCGACTTGCCGAAACAGTATCAGCTTTGCACGCTAGCAGGAGGGCGCAAACGATAACCGAGCCTAACACGCCGCTATCGCAAGAGCAGCACGAGCATATCTGCTGGTATCATCGGAGGTTCGGAAGTAGTGCTCGTAAATGTGTCCCACCCTGCGCGCACTCGGGAAACAGCCGCGGCAGGCACTGAGGGCGACCAGTGCTACTACGTTGCCTCCAAGTCGTCCCTCAGTATTTTTTATTACCGACTACAACAACGGAGTACGTTTCTTAGTGGACACAGGCGCCGAGGTGAGCGTTATACCGGCGTCACAAGCTGAAAGAAAGAAACCTAGTACATCGCCCTTGCAAGCTGTCAATAACACGGTGATAACACCATATGGCCATCGTTCACTGTCGCTGAACTTCGGTTTCGGCAGAACGTTTAGCTGGGTGTTCATAGCTGCTGATGTCAAATTCGCCATACTAGGCGCAGACTTTCTCCAGTTCTTCGGTCTGTTGGTCGACGTCCGCAACAAACGGCTTCAAGATCCCGTTTCTCAGGGAGCGGTACAAGTCACGCCGTGTTGGCACCCCCCTATCAGCCCGGCCTTGCTTAGTCCGGCTGGAGAAGCGTACTTCACCGCAATACTACAAGAGTTCCCAGAGCTGACACGACAGCCACAGGCATTTCCAGAAGTAAAGCACGGTGTCCTGCATCACATCGAAACCACAGGCCCACCGGTCTATGCGCGACCACGGCGCCTGTCACCCGAGAAGCTGCGGTTGGCTCGACAGGCGTTTGCCCACATGATGGAACTCAGGATAGTACGTCCTTCATCCAGCCCATATGCGTCACCTCTTCACATGGTCCCAAAATCAACAGACGGTGATTGGCGCCCTTGCGGGGACTATCGAGCGCTGAATCGGGTAACCGTGCCAGACCGTTACCCAGTCCCGCACATTCATGACATGACCTCCTTCCTGCATGGTGCTACCATTTTCTCTAAAATAGATTTAGTGCGAGCATATCATCAGATATCCGTAGCACCAGAGGATATCCCCAAGACCACAATAACAACGCCGTTCGGAATGTTCGAGTTCTTACGCATGCCTTTCGGCTTACGCAACGCCGGCCAAACTTTTCAACGGTTTATGGATAGCGTTGTCCGTGGCCTCGACTTTTGCAAGGTATACCTCGATGATCTTCTGATTGCTAGCAGCACTCCTGAAGAGCACGAGCGGCATCTGCGCTACGTACTTCAGCGACTGACAGAGAACGGCATCGTTATCAATACGGCAAAGTGCGTGTTTGGGGTACCGACACTATCATTTTTGGGCCACAGCATTTCAAGTGCCGGAGTACAGCCCCAGAAGGACAAGATGGAAGCAGTACGGCAGTTTCCACAGCCGAAAAACCTCCGCCAGCTTCGAGAGTTCCTGGGACTCGTGAATTTCTACCGTAGGTTTATCCCGAAATGCGCCAACATCCTTCACCCTCTCCACAGCCTACTTGCGGCATCTGGATCTAAGGCAACTGCCATTCAGTGGAACGACCAATCCACACAAGCATTCCGGATGATAAAGGAAGCCCTCGCAAATGCCACCATGCTCACGTACTCGCAGCTGGGTGTTCCTCAGTGCGTCATGGTGGACGCCTCCGATGCAGCGATTGGAGCCGTGTTGCAGCAGAGGGTGAGCGGAGTGTGGCGACCAATTTCCTTCTTCTCCAGGAAACTGAGCCCGTCCGAACGAAGGTACAGCACCTTCGGTAGGGAACTCCTGGCCATATACGTGGCTATCCGGCATTTCCGACATTATGTGGAAGGACAAGAATTTTTTGTGCTCACGGATCACAAGCCACTCACCTACGCATTGCGCGCGAACTCCGATTCTGGTGCTCACGTGGCATGGGAGCTCCGCCAAATGTCGTACATCGCAGAATTCACGACAGATATACGCCATGTTAGTGGCACGTATAATGCTGCTGCCGACGCTCATTCGCGCTGTTCAGTGAATGCCATCAGCCTGCCGAGCTGCGTAGACTTCACCACACTTACGACGGCTCAACGCAGTGATGGAGAATTGAAGCGTATACTGACGTCTTCAACCAGCGCCTTGAAGCTGCAATGGTTGGCAGAACCCACAGGATCCGTATGCTGTGACATGTCTACAGGCAAGGCCCGACCGTTCGTCCCCTTGAATCTCCGTCGCAGCATTTTTGACTTGCTGCGCAGGTTGGCGCATCCCGGGATTCGAGCCACGCAACGGCTATGCACAGCGAGGTTCGTGTGGCCAGGAATAAACCGGGACGTCCGATACTGGACACGAAAGTGCATCGCATGCCAGCGCTCCAAAGTTCAGCGACATACTGTGACCCCCTTGGGATCCTTCCCTCTGCCGGACTGTCGATTTGCCCATGTGCATGTTTACATTGTAGGACCACTGCCGTTGTGCCAGGGGCAAAGCTACTTGCTAACCTGCATCGATCGCTTCACGGGATGGCCGGAGGCCGTGCCCATTCCAGACATGACTGCTGATACCGTCGCCCACGCATTTATCTTCCACTGGGTGGCCCGCTTCGAAGTGCCGGCAACCGTGACTACGGATCGCGGAACACAGTTTGAGTCCGCCCTGTTCACAAGCGTCACCCGGCTCTCGGGTACTCACCGCATCAGAACAACTGCCTACCATCCGATTAGCAACGGTATAGTGGAAAGGTTCCATCGCCATCTGAAGACGAGCCTGACGGCTACTGCGAGTCACAGTTGGGTAGAGGCACTGCCGTTTGTTCTGTTGGGCGTCGGCTCTGAAAGCAGATATTGGATGCTGCTTCGCTGAACTGGTGTACGGAACAACGCTTCGCCTCCCAGGGGAGTTTTTCACTACCAGCAAGGACGAAAACCTTTACGCGAATGCGGACTATGTCGTGCGACTGCGAGACATCATGAGCAAGCTACGCGCTGTTCCTCCGCGTCCGCCCGCAGCCCGGCCAGTCTACGTGGACCGGGAACTCTCCTCCTGCTCTCACGTGTTTGTGAGGCACGACGCCGTACAGCCTCCACTCCGGCCCCCGTACGACGGGCCTTTCAAGGTGCTGCGACGGGCAGACAAGCACATTACAATCGACAGAGGTGGTCGTCACGACGTGGTTTCTCTAGACCGCGTAAAATCAGCACACGTGGACTCTGATAGCGAAGCACCTGCACCACCTCGAGCTCCATCTTCGCAGGCACCCCCGGCAGACCACGTAGCGCAGCCCCAACAAGTCCTCAAACGGTTTACACGGAGTGGACGGTGTAAGAGACCCCCGGTGCGCATGAACTTATGAACCGCAGTGGGTCGTCCGAGTGCGGCCGTTGTGCGTGCACTCACTAGGGGGGAGTACTGTGGCGACGCAAAGCGGTGCTTCTGTGTGCGGTGCAGAGAGTGCATGCGCCCGCACGAGAAAGTTATCTTCGAGAGGAAGGGTGATAATAAAAGTCAGTTGTTGTTTCGGACGCGAGTTGTTCACTTGCGCAGCTCTGCCGAGCAATACGTCTCAACATGACCAATCAATTTGTCGGATGATCTACACAACATGTTTTTTTCATACCTAGCATTTTTTGGCCTGATGATTTGTTGGTAGAAGCTTTTGCTAATTTTTTCTGGACATGACTTTGTTAGGGTTGCTCTCAAATATGAAAATGCTATGGCACTCTTTACGGTTCTGAGGTGTGCCAAACGGTAGCTCAGAAGGGTTTTTTTAGTTCACGGATTGTATGACCAGCATACATGTTCCGCTGCGGCCTCTAACTCCAAATCAAAAAACTGGAGTTTGTCATTGTCGGCTAATTCAAAAGTAAATTCAAGCCCAATCATGACTTTCAAAACTTCTGTGTCTGTGTTCTTTCGACCATGTGAATTAATCAAAACCAGAAAGTCATCTACAAACCGAAACACTTTTAGTGCAAGTCCATTAAGGTATAAATTAGTTGCCTTGTCCATTTTTGTCAAATAAATTGTGCTTGAAACCGGGGCTACTTTCAAGCCTATTGTGATACCGGATTTCTGTCGATAGATAGCCTTGTTCCACTTGACAAATGTCGACGTAAGGTAAAAAGATAACAACTCCAGAGAAGCATCAACCGAAACGCCACACTTATTCACAAACTCTAGCACATTGTTTTTTTCTATAGTACACTGCTTTATGACTCAAGCGTAGCACCTTTTTCTATCGTCTCATTGATGAAACCACGATAGCCCTATTTCGCTCACTTATTAGCGAAATAAGCTAGGAATCTGAACTGCTTGAAAGTGACCCAAATAAGGCATAAAATTCATTTTTTGATAAAATGATTGCTGGTTACGAAAAAGCCTTTCTGCAACATAGTGTTACAAAACGACCTAAAAAAATTAGGAAACCATGGGTTAATGCTGCGCTTCTCACAAAAATTAAAAGAAAAAAATCAAATGTACCACACATTCATTTAAACACGTAATAATAATCAATTAGCTGAATTAAGACTTATTGTAATCAAGTAAATTCAGAGCTAAGAAAAGCGAAGGAAAAATATTACGAAAGGGTTTTTTCGCGTATATATACGAATCCTAGAAAAATTTGGCAAGAAATTAAGAAGTTGCCTGGAGCGAATGCTACTTGTGAAAACGTACGAATATCTTCGGTAAATGGTGCTCTTACAGACAGTGAAGCTGCCAGTGCCCTAAATACTTTGTTGAATGCTGTAACAGCAATTCCTTTGAAAATCCCGAGTTTGTAAGACTCGCTGTAACGAAACAATCTGTGCCAAATTCTTTTATATTATTTCCTACGACTGCAGGTGAAGTTGAAAAGGTAATCAGTAGTTTTAAATGCAATATAGCTACAGGATTTGACGGTATACTGGCATCTCTTATAAAATATGTATCAGATATCATATCTACAGTCCTAGCCCATATTATGAATAGAATGTTCGAATGCGGAATTTTTCCAAGCAAACTTAAAATAGCCCGTGTCTCTCCAATTCACATAGGGGGTGCAGACAATTCTGTAAACAATTTCCGACCTATTTCAATACTACCACTCTTCTCAAAACATTTTGAGACTGTTAATAATTCACGACAGAAAGGTTTTTTAAATAAGTATGCTATAATTAGTACATCTCAGTATGGATTTCGGAAAAATAAATCATGTGAGGATGCACTCCTCAAAATAAAACATCAATACTACAAAACATTTAAAATCATTTATACACGGTCGGTTTATTCCTTGACGTCCGTAAAGCATTCGACAGTGTGAATCATGAAATACTGTTATCTAAACTTCATAGCTATAGGATACGCGGTACAGCATTAGATCTCATGCGAAGCTACTTAACAGATCGTTTTCAGTATGTTTCACTTAATCAGGTGATCTCTCCATATCTTAGTGTACAGACTGGCGTACCACAGGGATCCATACTTGGCCCAGTATTATTTAACATATACATCAATGACCTCCCAAGCATTTCACCTACACCAAACATAGTCATGTATGCGAATGACACAAATCTTTTCTTTTCAAATTCATCCCTAAAACAGATTGAAAAAGAAATTAATGATTATTCAGATTTATTATCGGACTGGCTGAAGTTAAACAAACCTCAACTAAATGTCAGCAAAACTAAGTATATAATATTTAAACCGATAAATAAGCCAATTTCTGTCAAAATTTCTGTTTTATTTAAAGGAGAGCAGATAGAACAGGTAACAACGCAAAAGTTTATGGGGTTATGGTTTCAAGAAAACCTCTCTTGGGACAATCATATCAATAAACTCAGCAGCGACCTCAGTAAAGTAGTAGGCTCTATGTATAAAATTAGTAGTCTTATACCACTAACACTTCAGGCATTAATATAGGCAACAACAACTGCAAAAAATTACAACAATTAATAAAACTGCAAAAAAGGGCAATGCAAATTTTCGAAAACTATCACGGTAGACCGCGAGATTTACCCACACACAATCTTTTTGAGAAACACTCGTTAATCAGAGCAAATCAAATCGACTATTATAGATTACTTTTTCACATAAAAAAGCGCAGGCTCCATGTTAGTAGCCTGCCCGTTTCTCCCCCTCGATATGAATTACGCCACCAAACGAGAATGCCACCACTTATGCTAACTACGGGCGCCAGGACCTTGAGTATCAAGTACCCCGGCTATTGAACATTGTTGAACATCATAGAGATTTTCATGCACCCCGCTTTAAAAAATTTATAAAGAACTTTCTGTTACATTCCACGATAACTTATCAATAAAATATATCTGTCTAATTTTCTACGTGCACCGCATATACAGTTTAGCTACAATTTGAAAGTTCACAATTTAATGCGTATAGGTATATAATCTTGGAGTGTCTGTATGATATGTTTGTTTTCATGAAGAGTTTTCATGTATGATGTCTACCTGTAATGCTTTATTTGCAGTGACAATTATGTACATGCATGTTTTGATTTTTCTGGTTGCTCTATTGTTTGTATACTTGCATCGCATGCAAACATGTACACGCATGTAGAATGCGCATGGGAGTAGGAGCCTCTGTCAGGCAATACGGCCTTTAGCTCTTACTCCTCTTTCTGTATCATAAAGAAATAATATAAACTTCAACTTCAACTTCAACTTTACAATATTGGACGATGCGGAACGTTGTAATACATATTTTGTATGTCTATGGTGAAGAAATCCCATCTTCCTGGGTTATGCGTGCTTAAGTATGAAACTAGCGCATCAGAATTCGGCAGACTGAAAGGATCCGATACTTTTGAACGGCTGGCATCAGCAGTAAAACGTGCAGGTAGCTTGCATCTTGAGTTATTTTTTGCAGCAAAGACTCATAAAATTGGTGTTACATTTCGAGCCATAGTAACCAAAAGGAACTCGTGGCAGCTATGCTTGTCTACCTGTTTTCAGTGTATTAAAGGTATCGGATCCTTTGAAAAAGTTTCATCCAAATCTGTTTAAGCATAATTGATGTGTCCTATCCCTTCATGTTCATGTGCACATCGGTCGTCTTTCTTTTCTTTTTGTTTAAAATTCTGTTTCAGGCACGTTTAAGTCCACGCCAATGTTCGTCATAATACCCAGCACCGTCTTTATTATATCATATAAACGTGTCTAAGCTTATCTGCCGTGTATACTATCACATGAGAAGGTTTTTTTTGCAATGATTCTATGTTCATAGTTCTTTTTCGTGTTGCTAGAAATTCAGGTTATATATGGAGTGCTGCTTCTTAAATAAAATTAGTTGTGAGTGTCGTGTTTTCTTATCCTCTGTGTCCCCGTCGAAGTTGCCCTACTGCACCATAGGTTAAAATTATCCTATGATAGGGTTAATGTTAATGTTAATTATACTTGGGTGCCGTCCACTGAAGTTAATTTACGCAGCAGTGTTCGGGGATACCATCCTCACGAGTGCAAACGTGGCATATAAGCTTATTACTTCTAGTGTTGCCAGTAATCATGTTGCTGTTGGTATCCTTACACAGCTGTAAACAATTGTTTATATAAGCTATATGCCACTGTTCAACATAAATCTGTGTGCACAACTTTTGAACACAACTTTAACATTATTTCGTAACTCTTACTAAAAAAATTACTACACAGTCACCTTCCCTTTGCATGATTCGCATAATATCAATTCTTATGTATGTGGGATCTGCCGATTTTTTTTCTTTCTTTTATTTTTTATTCCCCACTATATTCCCCACTTTTCTTTTTTGTCACGCATCTCATTCCCCTCTATAGTCGCTCCCTACGAGCTGCAAGTCTGCAACCACTACTGTGGGCCACAGACAGCCAAACTTCACTACCCTGATCGTACTGAGGCCTTCGGTCACCGGTCACCCACTCTCCAGCTTCCGGTCCCGTGGGGGATCGCACTCGGAACACTCGACACACTGCGTACTGTGGGGAGGGGAGCGCCAAAGATACCGCAGGTTGGTTAACTTCGGCGCCCTCACAGGCAGCTATATGGAAAGTTGTTAATCTGATCTTGCTTTGGAGACATAACACTTTTAAAGGTCAAAGGTGGTCACACGAAGACGAGATAAGCATCGTTAGGGAACATCGAGTACGGTGGCTTGCCTTCACACATCTATGGCAAGGTAGTGGCAGTGATTTGAGGGAGAAGGGTAGGGTAAAAAACATTCTTGTTTTGAGAGTGAAAACATAGTGTAGGTTGGGGAGTCTTACCGAGGAGTCGACACAACAGCTTTACAGAACACTACCTAGCCTGGTGTTTTCCTACCAGAAGTAGCTAAAGCGTGTTTTAAATGTGGAACACTTCTGAGGCGCACCATGTTGCGCTTCAGCGTCGGTGTTGGTGGTGGTGGTAGCGGTTGGAAGAGGAAGAAGGTGCCTGATTTCTGCTGCCCAGTGGGGAGCACGGCGCAGCGCCTGTCTGCGGTGGCTTGCGTCTTGTGCCGGTCCAGGAAGACCCCTTAAAACAGTCGCTCCCCTCCCACTGCTCGCCTGGCAAGGCCGACGCAGGCAGCGTCTGCTAGTTAAAAAATGACTGCTCGCACTCTGGACTGCACGTTCGGCATTCAGTCAAGGGTGTC
The DNA here is from genome assembly GCF_043290135.1 of Rhipicephalus microplus. Taxonomy (NCBI): domain Eukaryota; kingdom Metazoa; phylum Arthropoda; class Arachnida; order Ixodida; family Ixodidae; genus Rhipicephalus; species Rhipicephalus microplus. The sequence goes on along the minus strand of NC_134702.1, from coordinate 279,723,122 downwards.
TTTACTTGGCTTTCGCTTGACGTTGAAGGCTACGCTTCTTCTTCATTCATCTAGTATTGAAGACGAAATAAGAATAATAAATAAACATGGGACAGGCACGTAGCACGTAGGCTAGATAACCGCTGTTCTGAAAGGGTAACTGACTAGAATCCCAGAGAAGGCAAATGCACGAAGGGGAGACAGAAAGTTAGTAAAAAGTTCGCAGGTATAACGTGGCAGCAGAAAGCACAAGACCGGGTTGATTGGAAGATCATGGGAGAGGCCTTTGCCCAGTAGGGGGAGTAGTCAGGCTGATGATAATGGTGATGATAAACAATTAAGCATTCCCAAATCATACCCAATTATGCAATATCCATGTGATATCCGCCCCACAATGCAATTTCGTTTCATTCCATTGTGCAATAAATGAAATTCGAAGGATACTTGCTACATTAACTCAATAGCCACAGCTCATATACACTTTAAATAAGTAGAGCCAGAGTATAAATGTCTGGCATTTTTTCCTCTTTATGAGGATACTATACTTTGCAGTCTTTGAAATGCAAAAATAAAATAGCGTGGTCAGCACTGCGTAGATGAGAGAGCCAGCTATTACTCCTATTTTATTTGACATTGCTCTAAAATTATTGCCCGAAAGTGTTACAGGTGTAATTAACTGGGAATATAATTATAAACAGTTAAAGTTGTGGCCCAAAAAGAAATTCTCAAAACACTCTTTAGAAATTATCTTTTAAACTACAAGTATCTACACAATAAGCGATTGATTGATATGTGAGGTTTAACACAATAGCCGAAGAGTGGGCAGTGCTTCGTTTATGCTGAAGGCATATTTGGCTGAAACGGGCCGGGCTGGGCTGGGTCGTGCCCAAACCTTTCGGGCCCGGGCCGGGTAGGGCCGTATTCGAAAACCCCAGGTTGGGATCGGGCGGGCCGGCGCATAGATTTTTCAGGCCGGGCCGGGCCTGGTCCGGAAAAATCGATTGGTGCAGTGCTCTACCCGAGACATCCATGATTGCGTGTGCTATGCAGGGCGTTGCGTAAAAGGGGTTTCGTGGGGGTCGGTTAAAGACTCCCACAACAAATCTTAAGCAATCCGCCTTTTCCATTTTCCTGTGCTGTCCTCTGAGCTTTTCGTTGGGGTTGGTAGGGGCAGGGAGAATCGGTATTGTTAGAACAAAGGCCTTTGAGATCAGGAGTCGTTTCACGACTTTTTCGCGAGTGAACGGCGCATGCGCCAAGGCATTGTGGAAAAAACGGATTGCGGTGAGGGTCTACTGGCAGCCAGGTAGTGGATATATGTTGTAGATATTTCCTGTGCACAACCTTTATCAAGTGATAGTCTCATAAATTTCCCCATATAACCACAAGCAGTAATTAAGACAGAACAATAATGCCAGAAATGAAGGATCAAACTATCCCAGACAACACAAAAGCATCCACCGTTAATTCATGGGATGTCAGGTTTGGGACATCCGAAAATCCCAAAAAGATCCTGCAAGGATCCTGAAAGGTTCCTGATCAGGTCCATTTGATCACCCAAAGCAGATCCTGAAAACGTGGCAGGTATGTAGAAGTAGGACCATTTTATGATCTTGTCTGGATGTGCTCGAAGCAATTCGCTTGGCTCATACATACATGGCATTTTAAATCGAGTTAATGCATCCATATGACTAATATAAGGTTTCTTGTCTTTCTTTTTTTTTTTTCATTTTGGTGTATGCCGATATTTCAAAAAATGGGTGTTTTTTCACCTTGCCATTACAGCATGGAATTCAATCAAAAATGCATAAACCACAGGATGGCCTATTTTACCCAAGGCAAAGTTATGTCTTGAAATTAAAATCTAAGGCTTGCCAGTCACTTCAGAAAAAGTTCGCGTTATCTCAAGCATGTATCCTGCATATGAAGAAAATGTGCAGTACACCACACATATAGTAAAATGCTGAAAATATTTTATTGAATACACACTTTTCAGGTACGAATAAAATATGACATCCAGTTCTTGTGATTTGCTGACTACATAAATAGAAAGATACACATAAATCAGTGGCACAAAGGCAGATCACTTTTGGTGCCAAATCACAGCTTGTGTGAACTTACAATAACTAAATATTCAGCTTGAAAGGGTTGAAACTTGGGCAAGTTGGTCTGGATTTATTTAGAAATGTTAATCGCACAAAGAGCATTTGTTAACAATGGAAAGTGCTTCCACTTCGCAGAAGACGAAGCATGTCCTATTGTTCACAGAACACGCAGAACATGCTTCATCTTCTGCACAGTGGAGGTTGCTTATTCAATCCCACTAATGTGTGGGAAAATAAATATTGGTCAAACGGGTAGATGCCTGAATGACCGATTACGCGAACACCACAATAACGTCTTCAACACGGTGCAGGGTCATATCGGCATTCCTTGCCATGACTGTGGGTGTACACCCTGTTTCAATCAGAGCGAAGTTATGGCGAGACATAAGGTTCAGCTATTTGCCAAGTTATCAAAGCTGATTTGATACATAAGCTGGGTGACATGTGTGTTAGCACACCCTCTATTGTTCTTTCAAATCAAGATTTTGATTACTTGGCTGGGTTTTAGGGCATACGTAATGGCATACTTGAAGTATTTCAGATGACATGGCAAATGGGAACGTGTCCATTCTTTCTCGTCTTTTCTTGTCTTGCACCCTCTCCCTTGCCTTGTATATATGAACCTTTAATCAAAATAAAAGTTGTAAGTCGGCACTTTTAGCCTCTGTTGTCTCATTCCTTCCTAAACGTTCTTTGCAGTGTTAACATTTCTAGATAGATGAGCAAATGTTGGTTTTAAAGGCTGTTAAAAAAAGAGTGGCAAACAAACAATATAGAGAAATTTGGTGCTGACATCACTGGTGCTTGATGATCACAAGTCTTGAGAACTCTGGTCACTCCCAGTAAGCGGTGCACCTGGAAAGCATAAACACAATGCTGCCAGGTAACTAAGCTATTCCAGGCTTAATCAATTATTTTCAGTCTCACTATACCCACTGCAGGAAAAAAGCATTTCCTACGTTTATCCGGTGCAACCATGTTGATGCTGATTACATATACTTTTGCCTCCTATAGCTTATTGCTTTGACCATGTGCACTAAGCAAAACAATGGCCTCGAAATCCAAGTAGGCATTGTTGCAAAGCTCTATATAGACACCATGCACTAGCATCCGCAAGGATGCTCTTTATGTTATAGATGCAAAGTTGTGACGAGTTTGGCAAAATGACCATTACTTTGAAAATATACAAAACAGTTGCACAGCATGAGCTAAGATGGTATATTTAAATATACAAGCTTAGACAGAAAGTTACACGTCACATTTATGAAGCAGGAGGCATCATGGTAATTAGCTGTGCCATTGCACCACCTCTTCATGCACTGGTCATCGTTTCATCTTAAATGTACACAACACTGACGTGTATTTTTAATTCAAATGAACTGCACACCAGCACAACCTGTGAGAGCATGAATAAAGAAAGGTGCAACCTATTTATTTATAAGGATATGACTGTCTTATCACAAACTGACCACGTGGATCCTGAGTTGCAGCATTTGCTTGCCCAAATATAATCAGATGCACTAATTCATTGCACATATATTGTCACGGGGTCGTGACGTGGCCGAAGACAGGAGACTTCGTGTTGGGATTTAACTGTTTATTTGGGCGAACCTGTGCCCGGTAAAAGGAAAGTCCAATTACAGCAGCAGTCTCGCGCAGATAGCAGTCTCGTACTGATAGCGGCGAACGGAGCGTCGGCCTTCGATCAACAACTGACAAGCGGCAAAGCGCGTCGGCATTTATACTCTTGCCATCGAATGTTTTAGCGCTATCGCTAGCGGTGGCGTAGGTTCCAGAACAATCTGTACCGTTCGCACAGTGGGCGTGATCTTATCGAAATGATCTACTACAGTCCGGAACCTTCTGGAAAACTACAGGTGCGGTTTGTGCTGCGAATTGTGTGGTGTTTTGGGACGATAACAAAAACTTAAGAAATGGAACGTGGCATTGCTCCCCTCTGAAAAAAGGCATCGTCCTGATGCTTTAACTAAAGATGAAGGTACAATAATAATGCAAGAAAGTACAATGAATAAATTACGATACAACAATAATACAAAAAAAAACACTGTTTCAGTTTGTTAACGCGTATGAAACGGCTTGAGGCGCACAACATGGACGACTTCAGGTCGCGATCGGCGTCGTTGAGAGTTCGTGATGCCGTCGGGGACAACCTTGTAATCAAGTGGGCCGAGACGTCGAACCACCCTGTACGGTCCGAAGTACCGTCGCAGAAGCTTTTCACTTAGTCCACGTCGGCGTCTCGGCGTCCACACCCAAACACGTTCACCGGGCTGGTATTCCACGAAGCGTCGTCGAAGGTTGTAACGGTGGCTGTCGGTCATCTGTTGATTCTTGATACGGAGACGCGCAAGTTGTCGGGCTTCTTCGGCGCGTTGAAGGTACTCGCTCACATCGAGGTTTTCTTCGTCGGTGACGTTGGGTAACATGGCATCGAGCGTCGTTGCCGGGCTCCTTCCGTAGACCAATTTGTATGGAGATATCTGCGTCGTCTCCTGCACTGCCGTGTTGTATGCGAAGGTCACGTACAAAAGAATGGCGTCCCACATCTTGTGTTCGACATCGACGTATATTGCCAGCATGTCGGCGATCATCTTGTTTAGCCGCTCGGTGAGGCTGTGTCTGTGGGTGGTATGCTGTCGTTCGGCGGTGGTTTGTCTGGCTGTATGCCAACATCGCTTGAGTTAGCTCAGCAGTAAATGCTGTTCCTTTGTCGGTGATGAGCACCTCCGGTGCGCCGTGACGTAGGACGATATTTTCGACGAAGAACTTTGCTACCTCGGATGCACTGAATTTGGGCATAGCTTTTGTCTCAGCGTAGCGGGTGAGGTAGTCGGTAGCTACCACGATCCATTTGTTTCCGAAAGCCGACGTCGGTAACGGCCCCAGTAGGTCCATACCAATCTGCTGGAATGGTCGGCGAGGCGGTTCAATTGGCTGCAGAAGTCCCGCTGGCCTTGTCGGCGGTGTCTTGCGTCGCTGATAATCCCGGCATGTCCTCACATAACGAGTGACGTCAGTGGTAAGACGTGGCCAGTAGTACCATTCTTGTATTCTTGCGAGCGTGCGGGAAACACCGAGGTGCCCTGCCGTCGCATCGTCGTGCAGGGCCTGAAGCAGTTCTGGCTGCAGAGCTGAAGGCACCACAAGGAGGTACTTGACTCGGAGTGGTGAAAAGTTTTTTCTTTGGAGAAGACCGTTTTGCAGGAAGAACGACGCATGTGCTTGAATACCTTTTGGACTTCGGCGGTCCAGCCTTCAAGGTATTTTATTAGGTCCTTAAGTTCCGGGTCAGCCCACTGTCGTTCAGCGAAGTCGTCGGCAGTTGTCGTTCCCAAGAAGTAGTCGTCATCCAGGTCGTCAGGCGGTGGTTGGTCGACAGGCGCACGAGAGGGACAGTCGGCATCGGAGTGTTTCTTGCCGGACTTGTAAACAACGGTAATATCATATTCTTGAAGTCTCAGGCTCCATCGTGCGAGGCGACCTGAAGGGTAGCTTCAAGGTAGCTAGCCAACACAAGGCGTGGTGGTCACTCACAACTTTGAAGGGCCTCCCGTAAAGGTATGGGCAAAATTTCAACGTAGCCCAGATGATGGCGAGGCACTCCTTTTCTGTTGTGGAATAATTGGTTTCTGCTTTGGATAGCGATTGGCTAGCGTAACTAATAATCCTTTCAAGCCTGTCAGCCCTCAGCATAAGAATGGTGCCAAGACTTATGCTGCTTGCGTCAGTGTGTATTTCTGTCTCGGCGAATTCGTCGAAATGGGCAAGTAACGGAGGTGTCTGGAGGCGATTTTTAAGCTCCTGGAAAGCGTGTTCCTGCAGCGTTTCTTACTTGAACTCCATGTCGGTCTTGGTAAGGTTAGTGAGTGGATCAGCGATGCGGGCGAAGTTTTTCACGAACCGCCTATAATAGGTGCACAGGCCCAGAAATCGGCGCACCGCCTTCTTGTCTGTGGGCGGCGGAAAGTTGGCAAAATGGCGGCTGTTTTCCGTGGATCGGGACAAACTCCAGACTTGCTAATCAAGTGCTTCAGGAACAAAAGCTCCTCGTACGCAAATCTGCACGTTTTTGGCTTCAGTGTGAGTCCGAACGTCTTGATGGCTTGAAGTACAGCTTCAAGGCGCCAAAGATGCTTGTCGAAACTCGAGGAAAATATGACGACGACGTCCAAGTATACAAGGCAAGTCTGCCACTTAAATCTTGCCAGTACTGTATCCATAACGCGTTGAAAAGTTGCAGGCACTAAGCAAAGACTGAAGGGCATCACCTTAAACTCAAAGAGGTCGTCCTGTATTACAAACGCCCTCTTCTCTCGGTCTCTTTCGTTGACTTCGATTTGCCAATAGCCAGTCTTGAGGTCCATTGACGAAAAATACTTGGCGTTATGGAGCCGATCAAGTGTGTCGTCTATTCGTGGGAGAGGATACACGTCCTTTCTTGTGATTTTGTTCAGGTGGCGATAATCAACGCAGAAACGTAGGGTCCCATCCTTTTTCTTCACTAACACCACGGGGGACGCCCATGGACTCTTTGACAGCTGGATGATGTCATCCCGCAGCATTTCATTAACTTGTCTCTTAATGGCCTTGCGCTCTCTCGTCGAAACCCTGTACGGACTCTGACCGAGTGGTCTGGCATTTTCTTCGGTTAAGATGCGATGTTTCGTGATTGGGGTCTGCCGAATTTTCGATGACGACGAAAAGCAATCTAGGTATTGCAGGAGCAGGGCCTTGGGCTGTTCTTGCTTATGGTTCGGAAGTCTGGGATTGACGCCGAAACCCCGCCCCGCCGCGGTGGTCTAGTGGCTGAAGTACTCGGCTGCTGACCCGCAGGTCTCGGGTTCGTTTCTCGGCTGCGGTGGCTGCATTTCCGATGGAGGCGGAAATGTTGTAGGCCCGTGTACTCAGATTTGGGTGCACGTTGAAAAACCCCAGGTGGTCAAAATTTCCGGAGCCCTCCACTACTGCGTCTCTCATAATCAAATGGTGGTTTTGGGATGTTAAAGCCCACAAATCAATCAATGATGTCGAAACCTATGGTGGGGCTTGGTACAGATTATTCTGGAACCTACGTCACCGCCAGCGATAAGGCTAGAACATGCTATGGCAAGAGTATAAATGCCGAGGCACTTCGCCGCTTGTCAGTAGTTGATCGATGGCTGACGCTGCGTTCGCTGCTATCTGTGCAAGACTGCTACTGTTATCACACTTTCTGTTTACCAGGCACAGGTTCACCCAAATAAACAGTTGAATCCCAACATAAAGTCTTCTGTCTTCGGCCACATCACGAGCCCGTGACATCTGTGGTGAGAATTGTGTAGCGTATTGGGGCGATAACAAAACTTGAGGAATGGAACCTGACAATACGATGGCGATTTATGAGCTCTGAAGGCTCGTGGCTGACGCAGCGGTAGGATGAAAGGCAGTAAAAACGTAAGAAGGCTAGAACCGTTTTGCCATTCCTGTCCAAAGAATCTAGTAGCGAGCGAAGCCAAAGGTTTGACCGGGGCTTTTGCCGCAGCCAGCTGCGCGGTCCCGTCCATTGACGTGTGTCCTAGGAAGACATGCGCGAGTTGTTCTGACGTAATTATATTGAAATTTCGGCCGGGAGCATTTGTGCTTCCCCTTTCAGACTCTCACCTTAATGGAAAACCTTACCTTTGCGTGTTCGGACACTCCAAGCCAACATAAGACCGCAGCGTCGATGTTAGCGCTTGTGTTTGGACCCCCCCCCCCCCATTGTTTTTCACGATATTTTTTTGGTGCCATGAATGAGGGAAAATAATTAACAGTAATAATAACTAAATAGTGACGGCAAAAGGTGAATATGCTTCTCGCTAAAGGCACAGCACAGCTACAAATTAAAAAAAAAGTTGGTAATCCTTCTCATCTGCTCGGGGGTTTGACGAATTTCTCTGTTGCCAGGTTGACAGGTATGCACTTGAGAGAGAGCAAACATTCCGCCCCAGCCTTTCTTTTTCTTCTTTTCCTTCTTCGCGCACAGCCTTGATGTGTTGGAGGTGCCGCCGTGGGATTGGGCGTGGTGCTTAGAGCATTTTCGGAGTGTGGTATGTCCGAATTAAGTGCTTTCGCGTTTGAATTACAGTGCGTTTTTGCCCATTGGAATGCACATAGCTTTGATAGGACCACAGAGTCGGTTCTAATTAACTGGAAGTTAGAAATAAGTGTGTTCGAAAAAATGAAATTCAACATTAGTAAATTATGCTTTCATAATTCTAAAATCACCATGATTGCCACAAGAACTCTCTCGGTAAGCAAGAAAATACTCAAAAAGAAATTTTGGATGGTTTCACATAGTTGCATTAATGCATCAATTGCCGTGACTTCATAAATTTTGACGTTTTCTTTACTAGTTTCTACATAGCCCTTTAATACTAAAAACAAAGTAAACTGGCTTCTGACATGACTCTAAACTTAACGTACCTAAGTCTCAGGAAATCACTTAGAGCGAATGTCACTAAAGTAAACAAAAATATACACATTAAAATTCTTGGTATCTGTCACACCGGTCCCGTTAATTAGGGAGGCGATCGCCGGGCTAATTCCAAGGGCCGAAGTATCGGCCCCCCGAACCGCACCACGAAAGCGTGGACAATTTAGAAGTGGTCCTTTTTGGCGCGCCAGCGGACGCCGGCTGTGGCCCAAAGAACAAGTCGGAGCCGAGAGTTGATAAACAAATTATATTCTCAATAATGGCAGATCGAAAGCAATACACAAAAATGCACACTCCTCAATAGTTACATACAATATGTCACCAATCAAACCAATCAATCAACGTACTACACAATACAATCAGCCACACTTGAAACAACGGACACGGACAACAATACGCACTACAATGCAGTCGCATGCATTGAACAACCAAGACACTTAAAGACTAAAGAGACAGAAAACCTATTCAGTCCAAAGTTCTTGGAACCAAAGTCGAGATGATACTCTTCCGAGAATCACTCACTCAAAGTCCAGCGTTGTTGTCGTTCCGCAGCCCTCGAAGTTTCTCTTCCAGGAAACCTCCCGTCTTCAATTGGCCACTCTTTAAACTTCAACTTCTTCGCCGGAACACGTCGGCTTCACACACGCAGTTGTTGCCCCGCGTCTTCGCTCGATAGCGGTAAACACACACTCTTGCCGGTAGCTCGAGTCGTCACCCCTCAGGTGGAAATCCTCTTCACCTCCGGCCTCGTCCCTTCGGACCAAAACTTCGCCGACTACACGGCGGAATCCCTACGCGCTCTGGCGTTAACTTCCGTCTCCTCCTGATTTCTCATCTCGGCCGCTCGATTAACTACCTTCCGCGCCACCTTCCAGAAATTTCTCGTCATTTCGTCGGCGCGATACGCAACGAAGGCTGGGGAGAGGTGTGAGACGGTTCGACTGCCCTCCCCGGAGGATGATTCAACTCGGTTTGACCACGCCCCGTTCGTTCTAGAAAAATCGCGGGCTTGCTGGGCCGCCGATGCGGGGTGAGGAGGTTCGTCTGCGACGCCACGCTTCCGCGGGGAGAGCGCGCGCCTGGGGACCTTGGATGTTTGTTTTCTTTTTTTTTTCTTTTGACCTCGCGGCGTCTCTTTCGCGCGTTATCGCAAGAATTTGGCGTCGCGCCCTTTTTTAGCGCTCGTTCTGTGACAGTATCACATGCGGAAATTTCAGCACGAAATTCAGAAATAATTTATAAATGTATTAGTACCAATATTTTCTCCCCAATTAATAAACCTGAGATGGTGAAAAGATCGACATGAATGTTCTCGAAGCCTTTTTCAATCTAAAACGATCCTTTGTTGTAGGTCAGTGTCCATTTAATATCAAAGTTTTTGAGGCACTTTTTCTCCAAAGTGCTCTATTATGAATATATAGCTATGCCCAAGTGCTCCTATTAGTAATATTACCTGCTCCAAAACTAAAATTTTACTGCTTTAAATTGCTTCTAATAGCAAGATTACCTATTCCAAAATGATCCAAAACTAAACTTTTACTACTCCAAAGTGCCCCTAATTGCAAGATTACCTGCTTTGAAATAATCCCAAACTAAAGTTTCACTGCTCCAAAACTGAAATTTCACTGCTCCAAAAGTTGCTCCAAATCGGCAGCCCCCAGTGGGATCACTGTTTTCGGGACATCCACGTGCCAGACATTTTGTGTTGTCTGGGATTACTCTATCGGAGTCCTTGCATAATCAGGAAGTTCCAGAGCATGCATCTTTCATGATCATATGGTGGTTTTGGGACGTTAAACCCCACATATGAATCAAGTTCCAGAGCATACAAATATTTCATGGTGCATTGTTAACACTATATTGAAAACATACTATGGCATACCTATGCGACAGCTTCGTACTGGTTATTTTCATTTTGTGTGTTAAATTATATTTTAAACAGAAATCACTCTTTATGCGCCTTCATTTAAGTGTGGGACCGTAGCTGCTAAAATCTTCGTCAGGCTGCTCTATGTGACAATCCACTAGATAAGCTCCTTCTCTACACAATGCATGGTCTTGGGCGAGTAAAAGGTTTTTACCACAGGCTTCAGAATTGTGAGCGGATCAAAATTAGGCACATTGTGCAGGGAACAGCTTTTTAGAAGCATGTATATTGATTATTGAAATAAATAATCTGTTTCTTTAAGGGGAATCCAGCAGTAGAGTCAAAATTTTTTGAACAAAACAACGAAGTCGGCCATTTTTTCTGACCTTTGGGGGGCGCCTTCTCAAACTAGAGGGGCCGGTTCATTTGAACTAATGAACCCTGGATAATCTACCCCTGCTCAAGATGCTTGTGTTGTTTGAAATTCCTGAATGCTAGGCCACTTCTGACCTCCTATTAGTGACAAGTATTGCCTATACAATATTCTAATTTGGTTTTGAAGTAACGGCATGGGCTTATCTAAGTATTCAGGTCTGATAGATGTTTTCTGTGGTTTGATGTATGCAGAGGCCTCTCGTGATGTTTCAGAGGTCGAGCAAGTATTTTTAATATCATTGAACATTTGCGGGGCGCGCAGAATACCCTGACTAGTACCCAGCGAAGACTTTTGTTTGTCACCCCTCTCGCTTCCTTGGTAGCTGCTCTCAAAGTGGTTTTGGCTGCTCACACCAGGAATGCTTTTCTTTTTCAAGGGACATGCTCAAAGCATCCACATTGTTTTATTCTTCACAGCCCATGGATCCCCCTACAGCGTATTCAGTGTCACCAAAGCTTAAATGCATGTAGGCTCACACGCTGCCCCACTGTGGAGCAGTAGTTTCTTATGGTATTTAGGCAGGCGTTTCGATGTGACACCAAATAGTTCTGAAATAAAAGCATTAGCATTAATCATACAATGCGTTAGAGCATTTACAATTCAATTTGAACATTACCAGCCAAAGAGCTACAAATTACTGTAAAAAGTCGCAGACAAAACATTAGCTGTCAGGGGTCCTCTAAAGTAACTAGTTACAGTTTCAAGTTACTGAAAAAAGTAACTAGTTTATCAGTAATGCATTACTAGTAATTGCCCGAAACAGCTCATGTGTGATGCATCACTTTTAACCAACTGGTCTGTCTAGCACAAGGTACAGCAGATGTATGTCCTTGTTCTGCCTCCCTTCTCTGCAGACAGGGCGCATGGAGCCAATCATTTCAGCCCTGACCGAGGAAGAAGAGGAGATGTTCCGCAACATGATGCGCCGTGTGCATACCATTGCCAAGGTCAGTGCTGCTCCTTTCTGTGCAACTGCAACAAAATTTTACTTGGGTAGAATTGACTCAGAGTGCGTAGTGTACTTTGGTTAAACAACGATATGTGAGTGAAAAAGCTTGCAATTGCATATTTGATTTATAATCAGTACTCTAATTGACGACATGGAACCCTAGCGGTGTGCCTTTATGAGATGATCGTTGAGATCAGTTTATTTTTTTGTAGTACGAAATCCGGTGCGGTAGGCTGGTAGAACATTTGTTACAGCTGGAACTAGCTTTCATGTTTTTCCGAAGAAATGTCAAGTTCCAAAAGTTGCAAGCTATTGGATTGAGATGAAAGGAATGGGAGGTGTCGAAGAGCATGGGGCTTTATGAGGTGCACTTCAAAGATGGCGAATATAAACACCACCGGTGCCTCTTGCTGGAACACTGTTGAATCTGAATGCAATGTTAAATCCTGACGCAGTGCCTTCAATATTCTGACACTGCAAACACAACAGCGGAGAACCCCAACGAGAGTTTGGAGAAGCGCTGGAAACGACTTGGAATCATATTAGACAGCTTTAGTATTGCATGTTTCACTTACAAAATTATAGCATAATGCTATTCCTTTTTGCAATGTGGCGTGTATCTCTTTTGAATGAAACAAAAAAGAGCTAGGCTGGACATCACAGCTGAAAGTCAACAGAGCATTCGTCAGATCATGCAAATCACGTGGGATCCAAAGTATTGAAGTAACATAAACAATCGTGGCATACTAGTTACTTTCAGAAAACAAATCTAATTTCACGTCAAGCGCACAATGATGGCACAGTGTGTTCACAGTCATTCAAAAAAAAAAAAGAGCGTCTCTATTTTCTAGAGTATATTCTTTTGTCTTAAAAGAATGGTGCTACCATATTTGAGTTTGTGCATTCTTTGCTGCAGGCGTTTCTTACAGCTCCAAGAAGCATGATGAATGCACCAAGATTCATTGTCTTGTTTATCTGGGCAATTTTCGGTTTCTGGGCACCGTGTATGGCAGTGACATAGCCATGAAGGTGGCTTAGTCGCATGACCACACAAAGCTTTGACGTGCATCATGTTGAGTATTGTCTGCTCTTGCAGAGATGTCCCACACAAGCACCTGCAATACAAATGTGCTTCTAGCTGCAACAGTCGCAATGCTTTGCCTGTACATACCTGTCCAGAGCTCCCTCACATTATTACGGATCTGGTGTGACATCGCTATAACTTTCGTTTCCTTTCCTACAGAGGTACGTCAGTGTCGGACATGCTAGCAATGTGCTTAGATAAGGGGAATGAGCATTTAGGTACACTTTGGAAGTAAAATAAAATGTTATAGTGTTCTAAACATTTTCCGTGTTCGATCAATAGTTTGCAGTGTTCTTGCACACAGAGGAAACCCACAAGAAGCTTGTTACCACCTCGAGACTTGATGGTGTTGCCCCTTTAAGAAACATTGCTATGCGTGGTTGCATTGTGCTCTCGGCACCAGTGACCATACAGACTGTTTGGACACAACAATCCAAAGGCAGTCAGGATTTCATCACATTTGGTTCCTCAACCTTGTAGCATTTTTTAAACACCATCTGGTTCCTTAACTACTTACACTGGTCGCATGAACAAATTGTGGTGACTGTTATGTGAAGGCTGTGTATCTGACCAGGCTTTGTCTGGAACCACTGGTGGAGATGCTGGCCAAAGGGAGAAAGAAGCTGGAAAGCCCCATGGCCAGCATGCGCCTCATGCACAGTTCAATCTCTGGCAGCACTTTACCTGCTTATGCTATGTTTGTCACCAGAATAAACCAACTTCAATTGTTACTGGAGTGTGTCACTTGGCAATCAAACACTAGAAACTGTAATCACTGTGGCACTGGCAACTGATGGTCACTACAAGCTGTCCACCTTACTGGAACTGGAAATTGATAGAGTGTTGTCCTTGTAGATAATTTGACTGATACGCTAAAACCACCGTATTTTCAATGCATTAGCGAAAGAAGTTGCCTCATTCATTCTGCACAACTTTGTTCTCCACCATGGCACATCTTGTGAACTGCTGAGCAGCCACATACGTATTGCTCTTGGTGGTGTTTGTGGGGGCTCAACGAATCAGCGAGCATGCGACACGCCACGCTCTTGGAATGAACGGACACAGTAGAAGCGGTCGGGGCAAACAAACACAACATGCATACATTTATTTAACTAATTTACAACGACGATATCGTCCACCGAATGATACATCAATTGTAATTAACATGCTACCATACAAACAACATAACACAGTAACACACCAAACACACAATCACATATCCAAGGCAGCGTCACCAATGCTTGACTTACCACGTGGGCCCCCCGGCGCGCAGGCCCAAGGTGCCACGCGCCGAGGACCCACGCTAGAGACAACCGTTCGCGGCAGCCGTTACGCGCAGAAGAGACTCACTCAACTCTCGCCTGCCACCGAATCCTGCCTCATCGTCGGCGCTACCACTCTCATCGTCATCGTCGGCGCTACCACTCTACCAACAGTGGTACTCAACGCGAACACGCCATCTATCGTCCGGCGGTTGTCGCCCCCGAGCTACGGCTTTTGTGCGAGACATGTGCGCCACGCGGCGCAAACAACTTTACAGGGGGTGTCAGCACCCCCACATGTTTTTGTCAATCCTACCTGAATGCCAAATCGTTTCACATGCTGGTATCATCCACAAAACAGTGCTGTAACAGAAGGATTGAACACAACTTTCGACGACATGTTGTTGTCTCACATCAAAGGCATTGTCCAGAAAGCCCATTTGATTTCATTTATTTTACCTTAAAGACCCTGCAGGGGTGTTACATAAGGGGTGGGGTATACATCATAAACAGGAAAAAAAATTACAGGGACTGTTCACAAAAAAAATCTTGTTAATGCATCAGTGAAAGCAGTTGGGGTGGTGATGGAAGTGATGTGGTGAGGAAGGTCATTGTAGTCTTTGGCTGTGCGATGAAAAAATGATGACGAGCAAGCAACAGTGCGCGCACTTGCGTGAGCAACATTGTATGAATGGTCTGTGCTCTGTGAAATGCGTGAAGGAGGAGAAATGTACGGTGCGTGACGAAGTGAACTGTTGTAAAACTTGTGATATAATGATAAGCTCACGATACGACAACGATGAGCCATCGATTCCAACCCAGAATCTATTTTCAAAGATGAAACACTGATGTTGTATGGGAATAATAAATGAATATACCTTACTGCGCGACTCTGCACGGACTCTATGGCGTCGTTGAGGTAGTTCTGATAAGGGTTTCATATGGGCGAAGGATATTCAAGCTTAGGCCTGACCAATGTTTTATATGCAAGCAGCTTTAAGGGTTGAAGAGCACTGCGGAGGTTTCGTTTGAAAAATCCTAAAGTTTTGTTTGCAGATGAAGTGATGTTCACATGGGAGCACCAGTGGAGATCATGCGTAATTGTAATGCCTACGTACTTGTATGAGTTGACATGGTCGATGGGGGTGTTGTCAATTGTGAAAATAATGTGATTATGATTATGTCTGTGAGAAATCGACATGGATTTACATTTATTTGTATTCAAGACCATCATTCACTGATCACAGCAGTTTTCAATGTTATTTATGTCTTTCTGCAATCAGATGTGGTCATTGTTGTTAATGATAGATCGATAAAGGACGAAATCGTCTTCAAACAATGGAATGTTAGATGATACATGGGAAGGTATATCGTTTCTGTATACAGTCGAGCCCGCTTATAAAGAATCTCGAGCTTGACGTGGCATCCGTTTGCTGTATCCCGAGGTTTGTAGTAAGTGAAACAAAGCTTTCAAAAAAGTTGCGAGTTAAAACACAAACTTTATTGCCCAAAATAGTCCGTGATGCACGTGTTTCAAAGAGCAGTAGCGATAAGGGCGGTCTCGAGTTTATTTCAAACGGCAGCGTACTCTTCGCCGAGGCCTGTGACATAAGCAGTATGAGGCACTTGCTCCGAAGTTTTGTCGTTCTCGCAGTTCGATTCCTCCAAATCACTCTTGCCGCATACGTAATTCACAATGCCTTAATCTGTGCACGGTTCCGTGGTGTCGGCATCATCATTGGCCGTAATTAAACCATCACAAGAGATGTCCCACTCCCTCTGCCAGATCGGAGTCGATGACGCATTGCCACAAATCGCCGCTGGAGTGGTCCTTTTCGGAAGCTTCAGGCTCGGCATCGGGCCCGACGTCGAAGAAGTCGGCCTCGCGAAAACAGTTTCGCATGCATGTAGTCGTCACCGCCGCCCACAAAATATTCACCATCTCGACATCTGAATACCGGGACGCCCGAAGCGGCATGTTGGTTGCCACGTGGTCAACAGCTATGGGCAAGCGCTTCGCAACGCGGCACCCAACGCGCGGATTACACCCAAGCCAAGCGGTCACACTTTCGACGTTTTGTTGAGCGGCAGGAAAAAGCTTGCAAGGTCTCCCAACCGCCATCCTGACCACACACGCACACCGCGAACAAGCAAGACACGCACACACAACACACATGCCAGAACGCGTGGTACAGCTCTGGGCCTCTCGGAAAACTAAACTTCTGAATTCGAGTCAGCGTGGCTGGTGTCGTGGTTCGGTGGAGACGGGCAAACGAGTTGTGTCAAAAGAGGAGAGCCAATTTAGGACAGAAGGGCAAGGAGTTGCGGTAGGGTGAAGAGGGGGTGAGGATACTGTGGGAAGGCGAGCTTGAAAACTAAAACACGCGGGAAGGAGGCAGGTTGGGCAGCTCGCTTGAAAGGTCCGCGAAACGCGCAGAGGTCTAAGCATGGCCGCCTGGATCAGCGCGCGCGGCTGTGTTCAAAGAATCGGCGGTCATGGTCTAAGAATCGTTTTGTTGCGCCGGCGGGTTTGCGTGGCCTCATCGACTTAGATATTTCATGATTCGTTTTGTTCAAATTAACAGCCGTTTTTACGCTTACGTACGTGTGTGGAGGGTATGTTGAGTCGAGTGCGAAGTGAGCGAGGACAGGTCTCAAACAAAAAGAGAATCACGAATTATCAGAGTAGGTTGGGTACCATACACGCGTGCACTAGAACTACACGATAAGCCAAGACGCAGGCGATCGCATACAGACAATGTTGGCAAATGGTCGGCTAACTTCAGGCCGGCGACGACAACGACAGTACCAGCGATCAAAAACAGGGAAGATAGCCGACCGGTCTTCGAAAGATGGATGGCAGTGTGAAAACACGAGCCGCGTCTGGCGATGCGCGTGCTCAGACTAGCGGGTGGACAAAGGACGGAAGGGTGTGTAAGAAAGAGCAGTCTGGGAGAGTGGCAACAAGAGGCGCGTGAAGGCTGGGTCGGCGTTTAACAATAAGAATCTATGGGCACCTTGTTGAAAGTGGTTTCCCAGGAAGTTGGCAGAGTGTTGGCTCCATTCGCTGTAACCGATCGGCGGCGCTCGGAGACTTTCGTTGTAAGTGCGATTTTGTGTCATTGAAACAATGTATATTTTATTGGTCACGTGGATATTGTTCATTTTAGGTGAAAGTTCGTTTTAAGTGGGGCCGTTATATGTGGGTTCGACTGTATTATGAATAAGAGGGGACCTAAAACGAAACTATGCAGGACGCCTGACGCGACTGGTAGAAATTCAGAAGCAGTATTGTTGATAATGACAGATTGTGATCGGCTACTGAGAAATTCCTTTATCTAATTTAGGATGTCAGGGTGCAAGTTAGGGTGTTTTAATGATAATCTTTAATATTAATTAATATCAATATTTAATTTAATAATTTAATATTGTCGCGGTACAACGCGAATAAAACACAGGTACACCTTGAGACAACGAAAGCAGCGTGTTCTCAACAACTGAGCCAGAAGATCATCTTCTTCTGTCTCGAGTGAAGCTATAGGTCCACTACTCATGTCCACTACATCCCCCATCTTCGTTTTTGTCCATATGTAGACACCTGTCATTTGCCTCCCTCTCAAAGAGCATCGCCCCGATGCGAAGTTGTAATGAAGTGTTTTTTTTTCTCAAGAAAAGTCTCACACAATCACTCGCTGACGTAAGGCTTCATGCGGACTACGTGAACGAGTTCAGGATGGCGCTGGCGACGCCTTGTACTATACGAACTGTTGGGAACAACTTCGTAAGTGACATCACTCAGTCTTCGCAGCACTAGGTACGG
The DNA here is from genome assembly GCF_043290135.1 of Rhipicephalus microplus. Classification (NCBI taxonomy): domain Eukaryota; kingdom Metazoa; phylum Arthropoda; class Arachnida; order Ixodida; family Ixodidae; genus Rhipicephalus; species Rhipicephalus microplus. Next base: position 279,705,145 of record NC_134702.1, on the reverse strand, counting down.
TCCAAAGTGTCTTCCTAAGAGCTTTTCGGAAAGTCCTCGTTTCCGTACCGGCATCCAACCCCATACTTTGTCGCCAGTTTGGTAGACGACTGTTCTGTGGTGAGCATTGTAGCAGCCTGCATTGTACTCTTGCTGCTGGCTGATCCATAAACGTGCAATTTGCCTAGCTTCTTTCGCGTGTTCGGTAAACGTGTCGGCATCCGGGACGATGTCGTCGCCTTCGTGTGGCAACATTGCATCTAACATGGTTCGTACTTCTCGTCCATGAACGAGGCGGAACGGTGTCATGCGGGTCATTTTTTGCTTGGCCGTGTTGTATGCAAATGTTATATATGGATCACAATTTTCGTGTTCAACGTCTACGTACATCAAAAGCATGTCTTCAATGGTTTTGTTTAGACACTCTGTCAGCCCGTTCGTTTGCGGGTGGTAGGCGGTGGTCTTACGATGCTTTGTTCCACTCAGCATCAAGACATGATCCAAAAGAGCTGCCGTAAATGCGATTCCTCTGTCTGTGATTACGACGGTTGGTGCACCATGCCTCAGTACAATATTCTCTATGAAAAATCTTGCCACCTCCGCTGCTGTACCTCTCTAGATAGCCTTTGTCTCGGCATAACGGGTCAGATAATCTGTCGCAACGATAACCCATTGGTTGCCTGCAGTAGAAGTAGGGAGTGGGCTCAAAATGTCCATGCCAATCTGGTGGAATGGAGTCATTGGGACCTGTACGGGTTGCAGGAGGCCAGCTAGTTTAGTTGGTGGTGACTTGCGTCGCTGGCAGTCGAGACAGGTACGAACGTGGTTTTTCACGGCTGTGGTTAATCTTGGCCAGTAATACCTTTTCTGTACCCTGGCCAACGTTCTTGTGTAACCCAAGTGGCCAGAGGTAACCTCGTTGTGGCATGCTTTCAGTACTTCGGTGCGCAGGGCTGCTGGGATGACGAGATAGGCAGATCCCGTCGACGAAAAATTTCTTTTGTAGAGTACTCCGCCCCGTAAACAAAACGATGACAACACTCTTGCGAGAACTCTTGATGCCTTCAGAGATCTGCCATCCAAGTAGGTAATTAAGCCAAGCAACTCAGCGTCGTCACGTTGCTGCTGCGCAATGGTGGTCGTGTCGAGGACACCGAGAAATGATGTTTCCTCCTCCTCGGGTAGAGTTGCCGACTCAATGGGTGAACGGGACAAACAGTCGGCGTCCATATGTCGCTTTCCTGACTTATGTATGACTGCCATATCGAATTCCTGCAGCCTGAGACTCCTACGCGCTAAATGGCCGGCAGGGTCTTTAAGATTTGTTAACCAACACAGTGAGTGGTGGTCACTAATTACTTTGAAGGGGTGGCCATATAAATATGGACGAAATTTTGTAACCGCCCATACCACAGCGAGACATTCCTTCTCATTCGTGGAGTAATTAGCCTCAGCGCGTGTTAACGTTCTTCTTGCGTAAGCGATTACTCTTTCTGTGCCTTCTTGCTGCTGCACAAGCTCAGCTCCCAGACCAACATTACTAGCATCGGTGTGAAGCATCATAGGGGCTCTCTCGTCAAAGTGGGCAAGGACTGGAGGTGTTTGTAGTCGCTGGCGAAGATAGTTAAAAGCAGCTTCCTCTTTGTTATTACACTCAAAGGTGACGTCTTCTCTCATGAGGCGAGTTAACGGTGATGCCATGCGTGCGAAGTCTGCAATAAATCGTCGATAATATGCACAGAGGCCGAGAAAGCGTCTGACAGCCTTTTTATCGGTCGGCATAGGGAACTGTTCTACGGCTGCGATTTTTTCAGGATCGGGATGAAAACCTGCATAACTAATGACATGACCAAGAAATCGCAGCTCTTCGTAGCAGAAGTGGCACTTCTCAAGCTTCAACGTCAGGCCCGCGGACTGTATGGCTCGGAATACCACCTCAAGTCTCTCAAGGTGCTCGTCAAACATTGCGGAGAACACTATGACGTCGTCCAGATATACTAAGCATGTTTTCCACTTCAACCCAGAAAGCATGGTATCCATGAGTCTTTGAAAGGTAGCAGGCGCTGAGCACAAACCTAATGGCAAGACCTTAAATTCATATAACCTATCTGGTGTTACAAAAGTGGTCTTGTCGCGGTCTCTTGGGTCCACCTCGACTTGCCAATATCCACTCTGCAAATCCATTGAAGGGAAGTATGGAGCGTGTTGAAGTCTGTCCAGAGAGTTTATACGCGGTAGTGGATATACGTCTTTCTTGGTCATCTTATTTAGCTTCCGGTAATCCACACAGAAGCGCAGGCTGCCGTCCTTTTTCTTAACAAGGACTACAGGTGACGCCCAGGGGCTCTGTGAATGCTGAATGACGTCATCTTCAAGCATTCTGTCTACTTGCTGTTGTATCACTTCACGTTCTTTTGGAGCCATGCGATAAGGGTTCTGGTGAATAGGTCTCGCCGTTTCGTTGGTAATTATTCTATGCCTAGTCAGAGGCGTTCGGCCAACTTTTGATGTTGTCGAAAAGCAGTCTTGAAATTTGGCCAGTAGCTCAAGGAGTCTGCGTCGGTTGTGTTTCTGCAAAGTAGTGCTAACGTCCAGAACAGGCGCTGAATCAAGATTTAGCAACTCATCGACTACCGCCAAGCAGCCTTTGGCATCTACGACATCGTCGAAGTAAGCGACCGCCGTGCCTTTAGGAAGGTGCCGACGCTCAGCACTGAAATTGGTCCGCAGCAAGTCTGTGCGTCCAGCAGCAACTCTGACGATACCTCGTGCGACGGAAATACCGTGGGTGAAGAGCAGCAAGCTTATCTGGTCTGCAACTCCTTCGGCATTAAACTGAGCAGCGGCGGCCACCGAAACAAGCGTGCATGACCTAGGTGGGTGAAGCACGTCGTCATCAGTAATACGCAGTTGGTTTGGTCGCGCCTCTGGAGAATTGGGTAAGCCCGAACTGTTGCAAAACGTAATCAAGCTCTCTGGTAAGTTGATGACGGCGCCATATTCCCGTAAAAAATCCATGCCAAGAATTACATCTCTGCAGCATGCGGCGATAACGACGAACGACGTAGTGAAAGGAGAACCTCTGATGTCAATTCTTGCAGTACATCTTCCAGAGGGCATCAGTAACTGGCCCCCTGCCGTTCTTATGTGAGGGCCCATCCACGGCGTCTTCACTTTTCTGAGGCTGTCGGCGAGGTCCGGACTGATAATAGAGAAGTCGGCACCAGTGTCGACTAAAGATGTCACTTTCTGGCCATCAAGAAGAACACTAAGGTCGGCAGTCACGATTTCATCGTTTTCACGGCTTATCGGCTGTATGACGTCATGCTGTGGGGGGCTTCTTGTTGTCATTTTTATGGCCTGCAACCTTGACCCCGGAGGTCGCCGCCCTCAGTTTCCCCGTCGCAGGCTAGGTGACCTTCTTGTATTACGGTCTGTGTAGGTGCGGTGGTGCGACAAAGGCACGGTGTAAGAGGTATATTTAGGTGGGCGAACGGCGCGGGCTAGCAGCTCGCGGGCAAGGGGAGGCGTTCTCCTTCCACGGCGCTTCAAGAGAGGGTGCTAGCAACTCGCGCCCGCCCGCGTCCGGCTCATCTCGTTTTGTCAGTGCTCTCCGTGCCTGTGTGCGCGGCATTTGTACTGTTTCTGCGACGTTTTTGTGCCGGTTTGACATGCTGTGCTCAAGAACTGAACTGTGCTCAAGAACTAAGAACTCATTCAAGAGCATGCACGATGGGAAAGTGCTTTGTTCCGTTTTGCAAAACGCGGTATAAGTCGTGCAAGGGAAAGTATTCGCTTTTCACGCCGCCGAACCAACCATCGAGGCTCGAAGCATGGAGACATGCAATACCTCGAAAGGACCGCGTGCTTCAAAGGACGGACAGAGTCTGCGAGAAGCATTTCGCCCCGCATTTCATCATGAAGACTTGGTCCGCGGAAATAGACGGCCATGTGCTGATGTCTAAAAAAAGAAGAGCCGGCCTAGCGAAAGATGCTGTACCGTCGATTTTCGAAGGGGCACCTAGATACCTCTCCAAGAAGATCAAAAGCCCTCGCAAGCAAGTGAAGTGACAAGCCCATCGTGTAGCCCCTTCAACAAGCACTTCTCACAGTGGAAGCAGCACTGAGCCCATGCCGACGTCGCCTGGTGAGATCTCTAGCGCTTCAGGAGTAAGCGCTGAAATGCCCTGTGACAGCAGCACGCGAGCCCTACGCAAATGCCTCGCGTGACTTATCTTTTGGAGAGCTTTTTAACTCGACGCCTGGCATTAGCCTACCACAATCTTCGTGGGCTGTGCATCGCACTGACGCGGAAGGCGTGAGGGACATAGTCTTTATAGACGCTGTGGTGACGCACAGGACAAGCGACGGCTCTTCGCTGGTGTTCAATCGGAAGGCATTGCATGTGAAGAGTGACATGACTGTGCAGGCCTACGTCTTCGGCAAGCAAGTAGGTACTGCTGCTTTGGGCTTAAATCCGTCAGTCTCAACTTTATCGGAACTGGATACTAAGCTCAGCATCATGAACAGCACTAGCGTGTGTTGCGGAGGGCCGAATTTAAAGGATTTCCCTGGTGTCGCCCCTGAGTGTGCTTTTGTGTACTGCCAGGGGAACTAGAGACACAACAGGTGCTTTTTAGTTCCACCCAGTGGAACCATCTGTCAGTTCTGCAGCGGCCTTGCTGATACATTGCGAATACATGCCGGTCGTCGAGCTACAAGAGCCAAACAGGATCGACCATTAAAGCACATCAGGTTAGAAGTAGCCCCTGCTCAAAAACAGAAGCTCCACGCTTTGAGACGAGCAAACTATGCACTCCAAAGATCACGAGCACGACTCGCAAGAAGGAACAAGCTCCTGTTAGAGCAGTTGCAAGCTTCTAGGAAGGAACTTACACAGCTGCAGGAAGAAGACGTCACTGAAAAATTGAAGAACCTCAACTTGCCACCAGCGCAGCTTCTTCTGTTAGAAGAGTGCATATCGGCCTCAAAGTGCACCTCAAAAACAAACAGGAGGTATACGGATGACTGGCTCCTGTTGTGTCTTCTTCTGAACATCCGCAGCCCAGCTACATACGCTTTTCTGCGCACTAATGACGTGCTGCCGTTGCCATGCATCACTACGATAAGAAAGTACATAAGCATGGTTGGCCTCAAGTGTGGCTTCGATGAAAACTTAAAGCTTTCAAGATGAAAATTTCCTCTAAGCCACAGTTTCAGCGCAGAGGGATGCTGATATTTGACGAAATTCAAGTAAGGAAAGAAATATCCGTCAATTCAAAAACGATGACATACACTGGCCTCGTTGATCATGGAGAAACAAACGATCAGAGTAGTGAGCTCGCAGATCACGGCCTGGTTTTCGCTGTTGCCCCATTCGGCGAGAACTATTTACAGTTCGTAGCAGTGTTTGTGTCCAAAGGACCGACTAAGGGGACTCTTTTGGCGCAGCTCTTGATTCAGTGCATCGTGGAAGTTGAGCAGGCCGGAGTGTTCGTTGACGGCGTTGTGTGCGATGGAGCATCCACCAACCGCTTCATGTGAAAGCAGCTTGGGATCAGCGGCGCACTGGGCAGTGTGGTGAATGCATTCGAGCACCCACTGGACTCTTCAAGGAAGGTGTATGTCCTATCTGACACCCCTCACCTTTTCAAGTGCATTAGGAATCGACTATACGACAAGAAGGTATTGATGAAAGATGGCAAGCTCATTAGATGGTCATGCTATGATGCCCTGTTCGTTGCAGACAGCAAGCACTGTGGTGAACTTCGAGTGTGCCCAAAAATAACGTATAATCACGTCAACCCATCTAAGATGCTGAAAATGAGAGTTAAGCTTGCAACACAGATTTTTAGTAACTCCGTGGCTAAAAGAATAATGTTCTACGCACAGAAAGGCACACCACGTCTAACTAATGCCGAGCCGACAGTCCAGTTTACCCTTTTTTTAAATGACCTCTTTGATGCACTGAACCGGCGTTTCCCTGCAGAAGGCCTAAAACTGGGATGTAAAGAATTTTCTGTCCTAGAAGCTGTATCTGTGTGGCTAGACTCCTGGGAGACCGAGGTCGTGAAAGGAGAGATTTCCAAAGACATTTTTTTGACGCAGTCAACCGCTGAAGGCTTACGTGTAACAATTAAGTCGGTGCGGGAGCTTTCAGTTTACCTACTGAAAGAGTGCAGTTTCAAGTATGTTTTAACAGCAAAAATGAATCAAGACCCGTTGGAATGTTTTTTTGGTATTGTCTGGCAAGCTGGAGGGCAGAACGAACACCCTACATTTCCCACGTTCCTTCAGCTATACCGCATGCTGAGCCTGTATTCCTTGCTAAAGCCACCGCAGTTCGGCAACTGCACAACTACTGGAAACAAGCAAGCTTCTGTTGTCACCTTGGCGGATTTAAGAAATATTTACAGTGATTCATCCTCGCAACACCCTGCCAAATTAGATCAACTGAAAAAAAAAAAAACGTGACGGCCTGATTGAAGAAGGAAGCTGGGAGTGCGACGACCTCTTCGACTTCGACGACTCAGACGCAACAGTAGTTGACTGCGTCGTCTACTACGTCACAGGATTCATATCCCGGAAGGTTGGCAGCTGCACATGCTGCACCAGTTGCAAAGAGGCTCTTGCGTGAAAAAAAGGCACTGTAAATGTCCCTGAAGCCGACCTAGTGAACTACAAGACAAAGGGCTGGCTGACACACCCAAACATGCATCTCTTCGATCTTTTCAAATGCACTGAAGAGCATTTTGCAAAACATGCTAGTGACCGAGATGTATACGACAAAACCATTGATGCTGTGCTGGAGAATCACAACATTATCTTTCCATGCAGTGCTCACAAAGAAGAAATGTTGGCAAAGCTGTTCCATTATTACGTGTGCCTGCGCATGCGGCAGTACTGCAGGCAATTGAAAAAGAAGAACGAAACAAACAGCCATGATTTGCGAAAAATGTCAAAGCATGTTTGACACCCAATGTCGGGACGAGTGCAGTATCGCTTTTATAACCTTCATTCGCGTATAATTTTAGGTGTACTCAGTTTGTATGTTTCGCTGTTATTGTTTTGAGAACGCTGCTATTATTTAAATAAATGGTGAAGAAACAAGCAAACATGTGTTGAATCATTGTATAATGGCTCGTTTAGAGGATAGAAAAATGTTGGTGTTGTTTTTTGATTGTGGTTTCAGGTAGGGTTTACCGTAAAAGCCGACAGGAGTGTCATGTTTGACAACTTTATGACTGCTAAAAGATCGGGGATCGAACTTCAAAAAATCTATTATTATCTAATGTCTTGTTCGTGCCGTGCTGTCCATTCAATGTCGTTGCAATTTCTCTAAACAAAATAAAAAACAAGTAGCAGCAGTTGTCTATAGAATACGATGAAACTTGCGCAACCACGCCGCACGCTGGGGCCAATGTGACGTCTACTCAATCGCAGTTCGTCATAGCTGTACGGGTAGGTGCAGCAGATATTAAGGAGTGCAAGCAAACATTCGCTTGATTCATAGATGAACTCCCAATGGTCGCTCACTCGAACGATATATTTTTCATTCGTCGCGCCGCGACTGCGTTCGCACCAGCGTGCACGCGCAGCGTAGCCGGTTGAGCAGGCCGCAATCACTTTTGCCATCTATCGGCTGGCCCCCGAAGGAGAACTTTACGTCGACGCGCTGGGCGGCGGCGCTCTCTCACCTAATAAACCTCTTACACCGTGGACAAAGGCGAACGCGCCGGGGACGGAGAGTGCTATCGACGTCTCAGACTAGGAGGGTCAGTAGGCATTGCCTCCTCTGCAGTGGTACAGTCATTCTCAAAGTGAGAACGAGCTCCATAGAAAGGGGTGTCGTCACGGCGTGGTGTGTTCGTCGTTGGCACGTCGACAATCAAACCAGGGTCGATGAGGACGGAATGAATCACCTCGATGCCAGCAATGACGGGCAATATGGCCTGCACCTCTGCAGTGAAAGCATAGTGGATGTCTGTCCACTGTGCGCCATGCATCGGTTTTCCGGGTCGGTGGACGTCTGAGCATCTCCCCTGGCGTCGCTGCCCATGGGGTGGCTGTGGTAGTATGGCCGTAGCGTGGGTGGTTGATGCAGTGTCTGCTCTTGCGGCAGAGACCAAGGGACCATGTGCACCTGGTAGTACAGCGTCAGCCTAGAGGGTGGTGGAAGTCGGAGAGCGGCAGCGTAGCTCATAGGACGCTGCTGAGTATCAGGACCAGTCGTAGACAACGTTTGGTGAATTTCGTCGCGTACGACTTCAGCGATCGATGCAATGGGATTTTCAGCAACCGGAGTCCGTAACCTCTGCACTTCTTCGCGAACTATCTCCCTAATCAACTCTCGTAAGGAGGTCTGATTCTCAGACATCATGGCGTTAGCGTTGATTGGAACATTGCCGGACATGCGGTCATATTGCCTGCAGCGTTGATGAAAAGCCCGCTCGATAACCGTAGCTTCCTTAATGAAGTCAACCACGGTACTTGGAGGGTTGCGTAGTAGCCCGGCGAAAAGCTGTTCTTTGACACCGCACATGAGGTAACTCAACTTTTTATCTTCCGTTATGTGCGGGTTAGCTCGATGAAAGAGACGAGTCATGTCCTCGGCAAACATTGCAACGGTTTCGTTGGGTTTCCGAACTCATATTTACAATAACTGCTGCGCACGGTCCCTTATATCGACATTGGCGAAGGTATCCATGAACTTCTGGCGAAAGTCGGGCCAAGCTGACGAATTGCCTTCTCTATTCTCATACCAAGTATGAGCATCGTCGTCTAGGTAGAAATAGACGCGAGAAAGCTTTTACTGTTCGGACCACTGATTGACCTTGGCAACACGCTCGTAGTTGTCAAGCCTGTCGTGAACGTCTTCATGGGCACCGCCACTAAAGCGATCGGGAACGAGGGGTTGAAATATGGTCACCTGAGATGGGGGTGTCGGAAAGCTGCCTTGGGGCACCTGTTGCGGGCTTGTGTTGGCCATTGGTTGAGGTGTACGGTGCCTAGGAGGTTCCGGCGAGTGAGTGAGCTCTGGCGCGAGGCCTCGCGACCGTCGTCTGGAGCGATGCACCGGAGTTGCTACCGGTGACAATGATTCTGGACTCTATGAACGGCTCCCAACGGGCATGTGGAGCATCAGACAGGGTTGCGGCCCAGCACCTCCATCAGTGTTGCGGTACAATGCGAATAAAACACAGGTACACCTTGAGGCATTGAAAGCAGCGTGTTCTCAACAGCTGGGTCACAAGATCGTCTTCTTCAGTCTTGGATGAAGCTATAGGCCCACTACTCATGTCCACTAAATCCCCCATCATCGTTTTCGTCCACATGTAGACACCTGTGAATATTGTTACCAATAAATATAGCACCTGGTACTATACAACCTATTTATTTAGGGCGAATCTGTGCCCGTAACTCAAAACTAAATGGTCAGCCAAAAGGCCCCTTGTTCGCTGTCTTCAACTTCGTCGGTCTCTTCCTCTTCACTCCGAGTCTCATGCCGGTCTTGTGGCGTAGCATCGTGGTGCGTGCAGGATGGTGTTCCATGGTGCAGCTTTCTTGCTACTTGTGTGGCGGCTTTTAGAACGCAAATCGTTGCACGCGCCTTCTGCGAATGTCGAACTGTGGCATTAGTTCCCCTTCTAGCACGCATCGCCCCGATGCGTACAGCTGGCTGACAGTTTGTAAACAGTTTAATTGTAGTTTCACAGCAAGGTGTTGCATCTCTTTTAAAAAACCTTAGTGCAAACTCGGCATCAGGGCCAGATCAAATCTCAAACTTCATTTTAAAGAACTGTGCCCTTTCAGTAAGCCCATTTTTTACAGCTGTGTTCAGAAATTCTTTATCGCAGGGTGCATTACCTGATGACTGGAAACGAGCAAATGTATTTCCTATTTTCAAGAGTGGTGACAAGTCAAGTACTTGCAACTATCGGCCCATTTCGTTAAATGTGTGTGTCCTGTAAGACACTTGAGCATATTATATACTCGAACTTGGCAAATCATCCTCAGACTAACAATTTTTTCTGTCCAACACAGCACGGTTTCCGGAAAGGGTTTTCCTGCGATACGCAACTCGTAAAATTTACACATGACATCGCCGCAACGTTAAATTCCGGTAGCCAAATTGATTGCATTTTTTTTAGACTTTAGCAAGGCTTTTGACACTGTTACACACTCGCTCATTTTACTGAAATTATCGTGTCTCAATATATCTGCTAACACAATGGCATGGCTACAAGCTTATCTGTCATGCAGAAAACAATGCACCATCATCGATAGCGTGTCGTCGTCACATGTAGACGTCATTTCAGGAGTGCCACAAGGCTCCGTCCTGGGGCCGCTTCTCTTTTTGATTTATATCAATGATCTTGCTGAATGTGTGGACAGTCAAGTGAGGTTGTACGCAGATGGCTGCTGCATATATCGTGAAATTAAGTGCACTCAAGATTTCGAACAATTGCAGAAAGACTTTGACTCAGTAATAGCATGGCGCAGTACGTGGAAAATGCAGCTTAACGTGTCAAAGTGCTGTGTCATTAGGTTTACCAAGAAAAAGCAGCCTTCTATCACAAATTACTTCATGGAAAGGATACCATTATCCATGGTAAATGAATACAACTATCTTGGCGTTGTCATCAACAGCACACTATCGTGGAATGATCATGTTCGCATGGTATCCGTTGAAGCCAGTCGCGTGCTGAACTTCCTACGCCGCAATTTCAGAACCGCCCCCTCTGTTCTTAAACAAGTTCTTTACGTGTCAAATGCACGCCCGATTTTAGAATATGCTTGCACTGCCTGGGACCCTACCGCAAAGTTAAATATTGGTGCATTGGAGCACATTCAGAAACAGGCCGCCCGGTTTGTGACGGGTGATTACGACTTCACCAGAAGGTCTAGCGAAATTGTTAGTTCACTTGGTTGGCCGTTACTCTCCTCTAGGCATAAATATATCAGGCTGTGTCTTTTCTACAACCTAATAAATGACAATGTGTGGACAGTCAAGTGAGGTTGTACGCAGATGGCTGCTGCATATATCGTGAAATTAAGTGCACTCAAGATTTCGAACAATTGCAGAAAAACTTTGACTCAGTAATAGCATGGCGCAGTACGTGGAAAATGCAGCTTAACGTGTCAAAGTGCTGTGTCATTAGGTTTACCAAGAAAAAGCAGCCTTCTATCACAAATTACTTCATGGAAAGGATACCATTATCCATGGTAAATGAATACAAGTATCTTGGCGTTGTCATCAACAGCACACTATCGTGGAATGATCATGTTCGCATGGTATCCGTTGAAGCCAGTCGCGTGCTGAACTTCCTACGCCGCAATTTCAGAACCGCCCCCTCTGTTCTTAAACAAGTTCTTTACGTGTCAAATGCACGCCCGATTTTAGAATATGCTTGCACTGCCTGGGACCCTACCGCAAAGTTAAATATTGGTGCATTGGAGCACATTCAGAAACAGGCCGCCCGGTTTGTGACGGGTGATTACGACTTCACCAGAAGGTCTAGCGAAATTGTTAGTTCACTTGGTTGGCCGTTACTCTCCTCTAGGCATAAATATATCAGGCTGTGTCTTTTCTACAACCTAATAAATGACAAAACTGGGATCGATAAAGGCAAATAAATCAGACCACCAACATACATCTCATCACGACGGGACCATCCTTTGAAAGTGTGTGAATATATGTGCCGAACATTAACGTATGCAAATACTTTTTTTCCTAAAACTATTCACGAATGGAACGATCTTCCAAAAAACATTGTGACCGCCCCTTCCACAGCGTTTCCTTCCCTTTCAAAGGAGTATGTAGTCACATAACGATATTGTATGCTGTGATTTAGTTGTTTTTGATTCGTTTTTATTTTTTTTGAGTGCCTTGCAATTCAACTTGTCCCCACTGATTTAAATGTACTTTGAATTTGTAAACACCCCTACAACAATGCCCCCAGAGGGCGCTGTAGGTATATGTATAAATAAAATGAATAAATAGGACTTGTCCTTGTGTTAGACGATGCGAGCCAGTTCGCTTGTTCAGTTCCTGTCGTAGTATGGTTTTATCTGTACTACATGTACAACTTCCGGGACATTCTTGCGTCGTGTTGTGCATACTTGACCTTCAGGGATCACTTCGTAGTTTAATGGGCCTAGCTGACGAAGAACCCTGTAAGGCCCAAAATAACGCCACATAAGTTTTTCTGACAAGCCACGTGCATGTACAGGCGTCCAGACCCGCACTTGGTCTCCAGGGGAGTACTGAATGTCCCTTCGTTTTAGATTTTAACGGTGTGCGTCAATGTCCTGCTGTTGAATGATGCTGTTTCGTGCTAGTTGTCGCGCCTCTTCTGCCCTTTCTACATATTCGCTGATGTCAGGGTCCTCTTCATTCGTGCTGTTGACAGGCAGCATTGCGTCTAATGTCGTTATTACTTTCCGACCATAAACAAGTTGAAATGCCGTGAAGTGGGTTGTCTCTTGTACTGCGGTATTGTATGCAAATGTGGCATACGGTAATATGGTGTGCCAAGTCTGATGCTCAATGTCCACATATATCGCGATCATGTCAGCAAGCGCCCTGTTCAGCCTTTCAGTTAAACCGTTAGTTTGCGGATGGTACGCTGTAGTTTTTCTATGATCGGAGTGCGTTAGTTTCATGACAGACCGTACCAGCCTGGCAGTGAACGCAGTTCCTTTGTCAGTTATAAGGACTTTAGGTGCACCATGTCCCTGCACTATCTGGGTCACAAAAAACTGAGCCACTTCATTTGCGATTCCTTTTTTGTGATAGATGACTTCTCGGCATACCGGGTCATGTAGTTGGTCGCTACAACTATCCAGCGCTTCCCGAACGATGACATAGGAAATGGTCCTTGCAAATCGATTCCTCGATTCCAACCTGCTCAAATTGGACTTTCGGCGGCTCTATCGGTTTCAAAAGACCTGCTGGCTTTAGGGGTGGCACTTTGCGTCTTTGGCATTCTCAACACGATCATACATAGTGCTGTAGCATAGTGCTGTACTGAATCCATCAATTTTGGCCAGTAATATCTCTGGCAGATTCTTGCCAAAGTCCTAATAATGCCCAAGTGACCTGCTGATGGGTCATCATGGCGCGCTTTTAAAATTTTAGCTTGCAGTGACGATGGTATCAGAAGCAGGGCGTCTTCTTGCTCTTGCTGCGAGATGGATGGTGCACCTTCCTTTGTAAGCCGTGTCAGTGTTTCCGCAATCTTGGAGAAGTTTTCAACGAAGCGCCTATGACGAAGTGCCAACGAAGCGCCAGCAAAGCGCCGGAGAAGTTTTCAACAAAGCACAAAGCCCCAGGAAACCTCGCATAGCCTTTTTGTCTCTTGGCCTTGGGAAATTTTCGACCACAGTGATCTTATCCGGGTGTGGGCGGACACCGTGAGAACTGACAATGTGCCCGAGGAACCGAAGCTCACGGAATCTAAAGTGGCACTTTTCGGGTTTAATTGTAAGTGCAGCCGTGCGAATAGCGTCCAGTATCATTCTCAATCTCTGTACGTGCTGCTCGATCATAGTGGAAAAAATTACTACGTCATCAAGATAGACAAGGCATGACTGCCATTTTAGGCCGGAGAGCACAGTGTCCATCATCCTCTGGAAGGTAGCGGGAGCCAAACACAAACCAAATGAGAGTACTTTGAACTCGTAGAGTCGGTCGGGTGTCACAAACGTCGTCTTACCCGCTCTTTAGGTCCAATGATGAAAAAAAGTGAGCCTTGTGCAGTTTATCTAACGTATCGTCAACTCGTGGGAGTGGGTACACGTCCCGCTTTGTGACGAGATTGAATTTTCTGGAGCCAACACAGAACCGCATGGTGTTGTCCTTTTTCTTCACAAGTACTACCAGCGATGCCCATAGGCTTTTGGAGGGCTGTATGACATCATCGTCGAGCATCTCCTGTACTTGCTTCTTTATCGCCTCCCTTTCTTTCGGAGCTACTCGGTATGGATGCTGACATATTGGTGTAACATGTCCTTCGTTTACAATGCGGTGTTTTGCTACGGGAGTACGTTGGACTTTCGATGAAGAGGAAAAGCACTCTGCGAATTCTTTTATCAACTCCACAATCTGGTCTTTCTGCACAGATGAAAGCTCCCGGTCAATATCTATTTTCTGGAGGACAATGTCCACTGTTGAAGAAGTTGTTGGTTCTTTTCCTATGGTGCAAACATCTGAGACTTCTACGTAGTCATGAAGTGATGCTATGGCTTCTCCCTTCGCTACATGTTGTACCTCGTTGGTAAAGTTGGTCAATAGCACATCAGTATATCCATTCCGCAGGTTCACTAGACCTCTCGCCACGCCTATCCCCTTTGTGAGTAGCAGTTCGATATTTCCATCAGCTAGTCCGGCATACTCACGAAAAATGTCGCTTTTCACGGCAACTGTCACGCTGCTACGTGGCGGCACTGTCACACCTTCATCCACAATACGAAGAGACGAAACGATTGGTTGGTCCGCATGACACGTGGCAACAGCGTTCTCTGTAGAGAAATAAACTTGGGATTTCTGCAAGTCGATGATGGAACTGTTTGCTTGCAGAAAGTCCATGCCCAGAATTGCCTCACGGGAATATTCAGGGAGAACAATAATACTGCTGACGTACACATGGCCTGTTATTCCCACTCTCACTGTGCACAATCCTTTGGGGCTGACTAAGTGCCCTCCGACGGTGTGTATCTGCAGTCCGGTCCAATTAGTGAGCACTTTCTTCAGCTTCTTTGCGAGCATGCTACTTATTACGGAGTAGTCTGCACCAGCGTCGATTAACGTTATGTTCTTGACGTCGTTGATTTTGATTTGTAGCTCGGATGTCACGTCGCCATTACTGCACTTGTCCGTCTTATCCGTTATTGTGTCAGTGTCGTCGTCTGATCCAGTTAACGATGGAGGGTTTTCAGTTTTCCTAAAATTAGTGGCCCTGCCTCCACAGGTCGCTGGTTCTAGTTTTCCCGTCGCGGGATTGGTGAACGATGCCTCGGGACAGTAGATGATGGGCGTGGACTCGGCGACCTATTGCGCATCGGTGCAATCGACCGGGATTCATGTCCCTGAGTGTTTGGAGAGGCATAGCACGAAGATAAAAATCCGCAGACTGAGCCCGCTGTGCAAGTGGTGGAGGTGCTGGGTAGCAGAGGTGATGGGTAGCGGGAGCTGCGAAAGACAGTGGGCAGCGACGTGCTGGCGGCCACTCTTGTAACAGACCGCAAAGTCAAACTCCTGCAAGCGTAGTGCTCACTAAGCAAGGCTACCAGATGGGTCACGGAGACCAACTAACCAACATAGTGAATGATGGTCAGTAACAAGCGTGAAGTGATGGCCGTAGAGATACGATACGGGTGGGAACTTCTGTACAGCAGAAACTACAGCGAGACACTCTTGCTCCATTACAGTGTAATTCGGTTTGGCCTTGCTCAACGAACGGCTGGGTACCACAAGGGCGCTCCCTACGAATGACGACGAGAATGATGGTCGGTAACAAGTGTGAAGTGATGGCCGTAGAGATACGATACGGGCGAAACTTCTGTACAGCAGGAACTACAGCGAGACACTCTTGCTCCGTTATGGTTTAATTTGGTTTGGCCTTGCTCACCGAACGGCTGGGTGCGACAATGGTGCTCCCTACGAATGATGACACACTGACTGCAGAGACGCAATACGTGGTGATTCACTGAAGTAGACGAATTGCTGGTCTGCCGCCAGAGATGGATTCTGACACGAACGACGAACATCTGGCACCTGCTTCCGGTCTCCCGACAGCGGCTGCCTCCAGTCTCCCGTGGCAACCCTACATCGAGCCACAAACCTTCGCAGGAAAAGCTGTTGAGGATGTGGATGCATGGCTGAGCTTCTACCAATGAGCAAGTCAGTTTAATGGTTGGAATGCCACCGGTCAACTCACTAATGTCGGCCTTTTCCTTGTGGCAGAAGTTCGTCGATGAGATTAGGAAGTGCTTCGAAGACCCAGCGGCCAAGAAGAAGCGTACCAAGCAAATGCTGATGCAGTGCACTCAGCTTCCTGTAGAAACCTGCACAACGTACATTGGAGAAGTGCTCAAGTTGTGCAAGGTCCTGGACCCTCGTATGACCGAAGAGGACAAAGTGCGTCACCTTCTGAAAGGAATTGCTGAAGACGTCTACTAGCGCCTCATCGCAAAGGACAGTCTGGAGTCTGTGAGTGACGTTATCCTGCACTGCCGCACATTTGAAGCCTTAAGAGCTCGGCACATCACTCCGAAGTTTGTCTGCTTGACCAACATAACGACTGTCGCCAGCGTTGACGTCGCTCCAGCCCTGTTTGGCCTTGCGTCAATTATCCGCCAAGTGGTGTAGGAAGAGCTCGACCAACGTGAAGCGGCGTCTGTTCCGTCTCCTCGGGTTCGGGAGCCTCTTCCTTCGTGCGATCCGGGTGTGTCGTTGACCAACACTGCTTACGTTGATGCATACAACTTCGCAGCTCGCCCAAGCCCTGTAACGAACGCCCATCTAGGTTGCAAGGTCCACAACGGCTTCATATACGGTCCATATGCAGTCTTTCAAATGTGGGACAGCCGCACCATATATTCTCCCGCTGGCAATTGCAGCATGTCTCGTGAGCACCCCATCTGCTTCCAATGTGGCATAGGCGGCCATGTCACCCGATTTTGTCCTCAGCGCCGTCTCATGTCAGCACCATCAAGGCATCGATCCACTCGCGAGACAAGTGGTTTTTGTCCTGCTCTTTTATTCATCCTCCCTGTCATGTTAGCGTAGCAATATTATTAAAGCTTCACCTCCTTCTTAGACGTATCTGGTGACAAGTCGTGGGTGTCAGTGCGACATTGAAACAAAAGGGCAAAATGCTGAGTGGCACACCACAGAGTCTGCTCACTTTAAGGGGATCCTAAAACACTTTTTCAAGTAACCATGAAATGAATTCACTGGAAGAGCTTATTGCCACACTAATTCAATGCCACAAAAATTTCAAGAATTCGTTCAGTGCGAGTCAAGTTACAAAGATTTGTCACATGCTGCAATTGTATTCTCTCTTCTCTCGTTCTAATCCAATGAAAGTGCTGCAAGCTAAGTAGGGAGAGACAGCAGGGGCAAAGAAAATTCATCACGCGCACCTTGTGACCTTAAGCACGTTTTCTTTTTCTTGGAATATGCAACTTTGTCAGTGTGATAGCGCTGGCCCGCGTGGTCAAGTCGCGGCCTCCCGCAGAGATCTCTGTAATAACAAAGCATGCCATGTTCAAATCAGCCATTGGACGATAGATGGCTTTCTACAGGTGATTTTTGAGCATATTCCGTCATTTGCCGAAAGAAGAGAAAGCAATTTTAACTGACTTCGATAATTTATTGTAAATTCCAGACCGCGTGCTGTGCTATATTATTTGGCTCGCATGTTCTCTGGAGCCTCTACTATTGATTTGCAGCGTTTTCTGACCATGCTCAAAAAGTGTTGCAGTTCTCCTTTAAAGTGGCCCTCCAACACTATTCAACTCCCCATGTTTTATCCATGGGTTATGCAGAGTGAAGTATAGATAGACTAATGCAGCAAAAACTGCAGTGATAATGGCACGCAGTCTGAAGTTATTCGACTCAGAAAATTCAAAATACAAGAAAAAAAGTGCCGACACCTCAAGTCGATTTTCTCGGGGTCAGTTGACCACATTTCACTCACCCATGACGTTGGAAGGCTGCCCCAATGAAATAAGCTGGAAGCGCCTACGTAGGGGAAACGCTCGCACCCCCCTGTTGCTTGTTTTTTCTTTTTTCAAAGGATTGTTGATCTTGTGCCTGACGCCTGGCTTGTCAGAACGTGAGCGGAAGCTACTGTGTTGAAGCGAGGTATTTTCTACTGTTTTCTTTTTCAACATTTCGAGTCACTCCCTCTTTTTATTCTGAGAAAGGAACTTGTAAAACGACCAGGACAGCAAAGTAGTACTCTTGACCCTTCGCGCATTGTTCGGTGAGCCACCAGACGAACAATAACGATGCACTGCACCCCTTCAACAGCGCACATGCAAAAAGAGACAGCTCGCAAACTCCCAAAAGCAAGAAGAGGGAAGAAAGAGAGACGTCTATCGTATCCCATCCGGGCAAGCTAAAAATCAAAATGTCAGCCACCGTCTCTGTCGTTCTTTGTATTCGCAGTGATGTTTTTTTGTTGGGGCCGAGTCTGTTCAGGGTTCGATAAAAAAGCCCAGAGACGAAAATTGAAACAGATTAATAACCTCAGTTTTCATCCTACACCACAATCGCTTCTAATGTTACATTTATCCAATCATATGGCGGCAACCTTTTGGCTTCATCTCTGCCCGCAAAGTTCTGACAAGTGCCACTACGTGGTATTGCGGTCTGCAGCGATGTAGAGACTTTATTGTGTGATTAAAATACTAAATCATATCATATCCGTGCTTAGACTAATGCTAAAATTACCTCCAGCTATCGGTCTATGTAAACCACAAATAAAAAAACAGGTGCTTCAATAGTGTTAGAGGGCCCCTTCAAGAAGGCCAGAATGAGCTAGTCAAGGTCCACATCATGCTCATTGTACTGTTTGACACCAGAGAGCTTGTTCACCATGAGTTTCTACCACACAGCACTACCATCAGCATCTAATGCCAAGTGGGAGTACCTGTTCAAGAAACACTAAACGAAGGCACCGTCATTCACCCCAGGAATGACATTGTGGGAGCTTAGGATCATCATGACAACCTAAGGTCAACATTTGGCAGGAGTCTGCCTGGTTGGGTAGAAACTTAAGAAATGAGAAAATTCCAACCAAAAATGTATTAGAAAAACCTGACATTTCGAAGCCATTCTGGCTTCTTCCTCAGAGGTAGGAAGGCCTGAGGTGTGCAGGGCTATATACCGCTGCTTGCCGTAGGCACTAAGTGAGGGTCACAATGAGGGTGAAAGCCCTGGCAGTAGAACGATGCCAATGTTCTCATGGAGGAGTTGCCAGCAAGTGTTCTTTTCTTTTTTTTAGAATCACCACGTCGTGCGCCCTGTTACTGTGCTTCGTTGGCTATTCAATTGACAGATGTTGTTCCTGTGCTGTAGCATTCTTTTGTGAAGGTTTTTTCTTTCGCCGTGGGGCAGTTGGCGCACGGGATCTAGTACATGACGCTTTTCCCGCAGTTGCATGATCGAAGCGTCAGGTTTTCCCAATATATTTTTTGTTGGAGTTTTCTCTTTCCTTTACCATAACAATGCATCAGCCCACACTGGTCGATTCAAAGGTGCCAACCATTCCCCAGCCGCCTTACAGTCAAGACCTGGCTCCCCCAGGTCTTTTCATTATTTTGCTGCTTAAAAAGCTCTCATGAAAGAAGATCACTTTGGCACAGCTTGCATCAAGGCTCTAAATAACATTCCAGAGGAGGCCCACCATGATGTCTTCCTGGCCTAGTAATCTCACTGGAAGCCATGTATCGCTGTAGGAGAAAACCTCTTAATGGGTTGTATTTATATTATCTATATATCTTTTCAAATAGACTCATTTTCATTAATTTTTTGACGCACCTTGTATACTATACTTTGCAAAAAAATATTTTTCTTAGTATGTATAGATGTTTTAGTTCTCTGTGCATCAAAGTTCCACTTATACTTTTCTCACAAATATATTTTTGAATAAATCGACCAGTCCCAGAAAAGAGTTTTGCGGACGCATGGTATCATTAAAACTTTGTTGTTCCTGTAATGTTCCTTCTTGATGTATTGTGAACTGTCGCTGTGCTGAGCACATTAAATGAATTTTGTCATTAGGACTGCTACAAAGCCATAAAAGTGTTCTAAAATGTTGTAGTTTCACGAGAGCCATTAAGAAAATGCTGGACTTTCATCAAAGACTTCTTAGGCCATAAACTGATAGATAAATTGTTCTGAGGTGTGAAATGTGCCTGCTTGGTTGAGTAGCAGCTCCTAATTATAATGCTTGTTCACGCTATTCGTTTCCTGAAACCAAAAACAGAGTTGCTATGGATTTATACTCTGTGCAGCACTCAGAAAAAAACAATGATGAATGGGTGAAGTGTGTGCAACACGCGACTTTCCTAACTCAGTTTTTTTTATGTGGTTGTGAATAAAAATATGAGAGACGGTGTATGCTGTGTGCACTTTTTTGATCATTCATTGTTTTTTATGATTCCTGCACAGTTTGTACCCCAATCAGTGAATTATTTCGGAGTTGCTGGAAAAACGTGTCTCAGGGTTTATGCTCAGTTATTGTTTATGTTATGCTGGTGCAGGCGGCCCGTGCACGTGATGTACGTGTGATGATCGATGCAGAGCAGAGTTATTTCCAGCCAGCCATCAGCCGCATCACCATGGAGCTAATGCGCAAGTACAACAAGGAGAAGGCCATCGTGTTCAACACATACCAGTGCTATCTCCGCGCCACGTACGACCACGTGGTGCGTGATTTAGAGCTGGCGCGTCGGCAGGGCTTCTTTTTCGGTGCCAAGCTGGTGCGCGGAGCCTACCTAGAGCAGGAGCGACTGAGGGCACGCACTCTTGGCTACGAGGACCCTGTGAATGCCACATACGAGGACACCAACACCATGTACTACCGCACTCTCACCGAGTGCCTGCGACAGGTGGTGGAGGGCAAGGAGCGGCGCTCCATCGCCATCATGGTGGCCTCCCACAATGAAGACACCATCCGCTTCGCTGTGAACAAGTGAGCCACAATGCCCTTGAAAGAGGGCTGTTCGAGAAACGCAGCATAAAGCAACACCATGCACCTTTTCATTTTGCATCATTTTGTACCACATGGAAGTTTGAGGAATTTTCTCGTCCACTTTGTTTGTCCTTGGTTTGATGGCTGCTTGCAAAAGCTGCAATACTATCATATTGGTGGGAGCCCCTGCACCACTTTTCTTAAATTTTCAGAAACACTTTGGCATGATTAAACTGTCTACAGGATTTATCGCTCTGCTAATTAAGAAAATTTGGCTGCACTGACTTTAAATTAAGTGTCAATGTCTTGGCATAGCATTTCTTTATTATGGAATGTAGTTATCACTAGGAAGTATTTACAAATATACCATGCTGTGGGTTGTTACAATATTTAAAGGGCAGTAGTCAAAATGCCTTTTGTTTCAACAGCACTAGTGGAGGTGTGGAGGTACTGGTGTAAGCAATGTTTGAAGTCAGTGCTTGTTTTACAGTAAGCGCCAGCATTGCATGCATGCCAAAGAGTGCACATCAAGATACAGTGCAACAGCTGTACACGCAATGCACAAAAGTGGTGATACGCAAAGAAGTTGCAATTCCACCTTTAATTCAGAGAAGCGACATGAAAATTGGTGGAATGGGATGAGTAAGCATGGTGTCACTCACCTTATCTTCATTCCATGGTGACTTTTAATCTTTGGTATGTGGATTTCATTAGCATGAGCAGCTCAAAATGTCAGATGTCATGTACGTTGAAGAGATGCCACGACTAATTGGCAGGTGCTCCTTTGTCAGCATGATATTCGACATGAAATTCTGGGATTCTGCTTCTGCCCTTTGGGGATTTGAGCGCTAGGAGTCTGCAGTGTCGATTCTCATTGAAAGCCATGTTTTCAAAGATTGCTGGTGAACCGCTGCATTCAAGGTGGGCTTGCTTGCTGGTGCTGAACAACAGCCTAATTGTGAACGCCAGTGCAGGTAATGTTTAGCAGAGGAAAGAAAACATGATCTAAAAGCCAACTGCAATGAAATTTCCCACACCTCTAGCTGAAGATAATGCACCCTCCCAAATTTTACCTTCGAAACTAAAGTGGTTACGTAAGAAAAAAAAAACGTGCCAACAACGCAATTTTCGATGCCGAAACTGGAAAAACCGCCATTACAGCTGGCTGGAAGTGACGTAGACTGCGGCCTGACCAATGCAAATCCACTCTGAACTTCGAAGTATTCCCTTCGTGGTTGCACCTCAGAGTTCCTTGGTAACAAAGAAGAAGCAAACTATGTAAACTTCCACATTGTGAAGGAAACACAAATGCATGCCCATGAAGCGTTGCTCTAAGCAACTGCTGCCGGCTTCACACTTGTTGTTTTGTCCTGCCATCTTAACAACTTGCTGGTTCACAATAAATGGTGCAGCTGGTTTTCACATTATGTATTCTCTCTTTGTTGATGGACAATATATGAATGGTAAGACAGTATTGTTATCAATACTGATGCTCAGTTTGGCACACTTTCATATCTACCGAAAGCGTCTCTGCATTTCTGTGAACACTCCTCTGGCTGTGCCTAAAACTTTTACATTGAACCTGATCTAGCACAATTTGTTTCCTTAAAATATGTTCATGCACTTGAATTCTTTTGAACTGAGTACGTCTACTATTCTGTTGAACTTGGCTGCTTTGACTACTCGCAAGAAGCAAGCCGATCAGCTTTTGGAGCTTTGATTACTCGTGTGTAAATGGCACAGCTAGTCTAGCGCTTCACAAGGCGTCATTTTATCAGCTTTACGTTACTACAAGTGTTTTTCTAATATCGTTACGCTATAACTCAGTGAGCGAAACACACTCAAGTGGGCCTTTTACGCTACTATACTAAAGCTGTCCAATATGAATACATCTTGACACCGTTGCTTCCCTAAACATTGGTCAGGGCTTCCCATCGTTGGGGTCACAGTGGTTGAATATTGAAGGCATTGCGTCAAGATTTAACATTCTTCTTAGTATCAACAGTATTTGTGCAGACACCGGTAGCAGATCAAGTCATCATCATTGAAATGCGCCGTGTAAAGTACCACCCCCTTCAATATATATAGCTCCCATTTCTTTAGCCTCACTGTCATAACCTGCAGCTATAGGAGCTTTAGGGTTTTCGGAAAATCATGAA
Organism: Rhipicephalus microplus; assembly: GCF_043290135.1. Lineage (NCBI taxonomy): Eukaryota > Metazoa > Arthropoda > Arachnida > Ixodida > Ixodidae > Rhipicephalus > Rhipicephalus microplus. The sequence continues at coordinate 279,682,299 of NC_134702.1, read as the reverse complement.
AGCTGGTCCTGTCCGTAACATTCATGTTCCAGCAGCTTAGGGCCCCATATTTCATCCTACAAAAGAGTTAACTCTTGTGAATGAGCTGTGCATAGAGTGGTGTCCACAAAAAAGGAGGGATTTTGGTTTGTGCACAATTTGCCTGGCCTGACCACTAGGGCTCCACTTTGCTAGCTGACAATTGGAGCAACGATTTAAATGAAATGCACGACTGCAAGTTTTTTCACTGTGATTATCATTACTTACCCAATCCAAGCAAACTCTGTCCAAGTGAAATTTCGTTGCAGTTGGCCTTTACGATCATGACGAGGGGGTGGTAGATGCGCATGCAAAGCTGCCCAATACCTCATTTACTCACGTAATCTTCGCACTTGCATAAGTCTCACACCCCCCACATCACCCAATGAAAATACAATTTCTTTTTTTTCCGCGAGTAATTATCGCACCCCCAAAAATTTTCTAGTAACGCTGTCTGCTCGTTTCAGCCACTGATGATGACAGCGCACGCCATCTGGTGCTATCTCTTAAGCATCAGCGTACTATTATAGTGCCTAGAATATACTGGCTAGTGTGCCATTCGCGGCCTTCTGGGTGGCACCAAATTGTATGAATGGCGGAGGCTGCTGCTTGGAGCACTGCAGGGCGGGAGGGTGCCTTGGCGCCGCCCACTTCTCATAGCCCGCTGTGTTTTCACAGCATTGGCAAGAAAGCTGCTGCCTGTTTTGATGCTAGAAGCGGAATATGTTTTCCTCGGTAAAGCGATCATATGCTGACGTATTTTAATGAAACACAATAGTACCACTATACATGACGTCGGCAGAATTTATAAAGCGAAAGCTTTTAATGTCGCCTACTCGCGGTGTATGGCCGCGGCGTGCCTTGGGTGCTAGCATGCTCTGCATCAAAGAGTTTTCGCTCTTGCACTAGTTTCTCTTCAGCTTATGTCAGCACATAAAGCTCAGTAAAAGCATAAAAATATTGGCATTGAGGCCAAAGCTACCCTCGACATGCTGCAGGTATGCAGACAAGTTCTCCCAGGCAGTGCCATGACGGCTTCTTTGTGGAGTGTTCATACAACTTCAGGCTTCGCATCTTCATCGTGATGCATTCCACAATCCACTCATCGTTGTACTGCATGCCTTTATGTGACTTCTATCATGCGGCAACGAAGCAGCTCTTCGCAGCAAGTTATTGTTTTAGGGGAAGATATCTAATATTACTTTCGAATGCCTTTTCGCTAGCTGTCTCAATTCGCACTTTCATACAAGACACATGCTCTTTTACGTTCGCGAGTATCTTCTTGATTCTCAACAAATTGTGAAAAATGTTCTTGCAGTGCTTCTTTTCGACATCATCTCTTGCACTTTTCTTTGCCTCTTTCTTTCTCTTGAAGGTCTGGTTTGGAACCAGAACCCTCTGGTACTTTCTAAAAATCACAAGGCTTTCCATCTGACTGCACTGTCAACAAACATTTTTCAGAAAAAAAAACGCCTCTGAATGAGTTGTGTTTCGATGAAACTCGCTTCAAGCCACAACCACCACAAAGAGCTGTCACTGAAACTTCTTTGATGAGGGCTTCAGCCTCATCACTACGTTTGAGGATTTGTTTTGATTTCTCTCGTCCTTTGAGATATACCGCTGCGACTACTGATTGCTGTTCAGGCAAAAGCTTTTCGAAGTATATTGTTTTCTCTATGAACAGGGTAGAAAAATTGTTCGCTTCACTTTCACAGTACGGATACGCTACTTTTCCTGCTTGCAGAGACGACACTTTCAGCCAAGTGATAGAAATACTGAGGTCTCAGAATGGGTGTCGATTGGTTCATTGTGGGTGCTGATCGAGCTTCAGTGTTTTGCACGCTTTCTTTTTCTGATCCATGGGGTGTAGCGCACTCTTCAGGCACAGTAGAATTATCCTCAGCACAAGATTGTTTAATGGCAGAGATCCCTTCCAAGGCAATTAACTTGGTGCTGCGGCGACCTTTTGCTAGAATGTCTACCTCAGCACAAGACTCTTTAATGGCAGAGATCACCTCCAAGGCAATCAATTTGGCACTGTGGTGACGTTTTGCTAGAATGTCTACGTACTGAAGCCAAAAAGTTCTTTTTTTTTTTTTCGTTTTGTCGGCAATTTCGAACAAGGTGCTGGGGATATTTGGAGAATATGGTGGGCACCGCATCAATTTTGAGGCACGGTTTGTCGCGGGGAATCTTGTTGACAACGCCGTTCACGCTTACGGTGAACAAGCGCTCAATAAAACTCTATCAAAGTGTTTCTCACAAATCACAGCAGTTGGTGTCAGTCTCTTGTCTGCCCTCATTATCTTTCTGTTCCATTACGCAAGACGTGCTTCACCTGCTGGGGCTGTGAATAATGATAATTGCTGTTTGTTCTAACGCTGACAAGTTGTGCAGAACGGTACGAAGCAAGTGCTTTTCTTCAATCATTTGACTTCAACATTCTATCATTCACTTCATAGTTCCCGTTGTGACAGGCAGGGAGACACGATAATCGCTCACTCACCCTCTGACGACACGAACAACTAACACACAGCCTGGTAATAAATGAAAACATAAACATAAAATTGAGCATGAACTGAAAACATGAACATAGAAATCCACGCGACCTTGGCAAATCGGCTGTGCGAAGCCGACGACACACGGTCAGCACCCACCCATTTGGCAGCGCCCCTCGCAGCCACCGCGGGCATTCATCTGAATTTGTGCCACCCTCCTCCATTGAAAAGAGCTGGCGAACGGCACACTAGACAGTATGTTCTAGGCCCTATCACGGCGCAGTGCCTGTTTTAGGCACTGCAACGTGCTCCCGACCGGGCTGCAGAAATTAGGTGCCTTTCTCCTCTTCTAACCACTACCACCACCACTATAGTACTATTATTGCACGGAGCCTCAATCCAGTCCAAGCCTAGCCAAAGGGCAAGTGTGCGTTGCGGCGTGTTTTGAGCAAGGTTTTGTTTGGCTATGTTCGTAATGTTGTTACTCTATGTGCGATAGGGAAGCTACACGGCTGCTTTTAAGTTGAAAGTGATTGATCATGCACTAAACAACGGCAACAGGGCCGCTGTCGGAGTCGATAAGTTTTGTGTTAGTTACTGGTGACGACAGCTGCTAGATGGATGACACACTTTATTTCATCAGAAAGCAATTGCGAACAATTCTGCGTTAAATGGTCATCAGCCTAAAGCTGACGTCGTACGCTAACCTTTTAGGGCTCTCGTTAAGTGACGAATGCTAATGCTATGCCCGCAATGCTCATAAGCTTTCCATATGGTATTCTATTTTTCGACTATTTGCTTGCGTTTTTTGTGTCTCAAATAAATTTTGCCTTCTGTTGGACGTGTGGTTTTATTGTTGAGGTAAGTCTTAATTAGTACGTCTCAAAGCGTGCTAGTTTGCTAGCGTGAGAATCCCGATTTGCGGCCACTTCATTTTCTTTTCACTTTGAGCGTTTTCGCGGAAAAATTTCTCGTGTAATTCTCACACTCCCCAAATTTGCATTAGTTTTTCACCAAGAAAAGTGCAAGTATTCTGCAAGTAAACATTTAGTAAATACAGTCCAAATCTGTGATCACACCATTCTTAGAGAACAAATGCAACGAAATATTTTTGGAACACTGCCGAACTACAAAACATATTTTTTCTGCAGTTTCTCATGACGAAAATTTTTGAAACGAGAGTTTGTAAATAATCTACTCTCGTAACATTAAGTACATTCAGAAGCTACTGAAATGCATTTGTGGCAGACTTAAATTGTGCAGAACTATTGCCGCAGTCCGTTTGAGCAACCGCTGCCATCATTGTTTAGAATAAAAGTAAAGCTGGCGACAATGATTATGATGATGATGATGATGATGGTTTGCTCATCTGTACGGGTGACTGCACAATATACCAACTAAATATTCATTTATTTTGCACTACCAACTACATTTTTAAAAACAAGCCAGGAGAATGTGAGGTGACCTTACAGTGGGCTCATGTCAACGTTTTAAAAGGCTGATGCATAAACACCAGCTCGTGAGTTACGTTTGTTGGCTTTGTGTACCCATTAGTGTCGCCACATGGTCGTTCAGCAGTAGCAGTCGATGTGTGTTATTGGTACGACATGAACTGTGTGTAGCGGTGTCGAAATGGGGCGAGTTGGTGATTCGTGATGGTTTGAAATAGTAGTATTTCAAAGTGGACTGTACAGTCTGATTTGTCTGCCTTCAAGTGAACCTGAACTTGGCAACGTTTAACGCTAGAACCTTATCTAGTGAGGAAAGCCTAGATGTACTATTCGAGGAGCTAGAACGTGTTAAATGGGATATAATAGGGCTCAGTGAGGTTAGGAGGACAGATGAGGCCTATACCGTGCTACAGAATGGTCACGTCTTTTGCTATCGGGGCTTGGCTGACAGAAGAGAACTGGGAGCGGGGTTCCTTATTCACAGAAACATAGCTGGCAACATAGAGGAATACTATAGCATTAATGAAAGGGTGGTAGGTATCGTAATTAAACTAAATAAGAGGTACAAGATGAATATGCTACAGACATACGTGCCTACATCCAGCCATGATGACGCGTCAGTGAAAGCTTCTATGAAAACGTAGAATCGGTAATGAGTAAGGTAAAAACACAGTGTACTATATCGATGGAAGACTTTAATGCAAAAGTAGGGAAGAAGCAGGCTGGAGACCAGGCAGTGGGAGATTATGGCATCAGTACTAGAAATGCCAGAGGAGAGCTACTAGTAGAATTCACAGGACGCAATAATTTACGTATTTTGAACACCTTCTGCCGAAAACGAGGAAACCGTAAGTGGACATGGAGAAGCCCTAATGGCAAAAATAAGAACGAAATAGACTTTATAATGAGTGCACACCCAGGCATCGTGCAGGATGTGGAAGTGCTTGGAAAGGTACGATGCAGTGACCATAGAATGGTACGGTCTCAAATTCGCCTAGACTTGAAGAAGGAACAACAGAAACTGATACGCAAGAAGCCATTCAATTAGCTAGCACTGAGAGGGAAAGTAGAGGAATTCAGAGTGTCACTTCAGAACAGGTACTCCGCTCTTATCGAGCAAACCAGCCTTAGCATTGATGCAACGAATGATAATCTGACCATTATCATTAGGTAGTGTGCAGTTGAAGTTACGGTACTTAGACACTGGCAAGCTTCCCCAAGAAACCAAGAACCTCATTAAAAAGCGTCAAAGCATGAAAGTCTCTAGTATAACAGACAAAATTAGAGTGCAGAGCTTTCGAAGTTGATTAACAAGCGTAAGGTATCCGATGTAAGAAGGTATAACATGGAGAAAATTGAATACACTCTGAAAAAGGGAGGAAGCATCAAAGCAGTGAACAGGGAACTTGGGATAGGCAGAAATCGGATGTATGCACTAAGGGATAAAGAAGGCAAAATAACTACGAATATGAATAGGATAGTTAAAATAGCAGAAGAGTTTTACAGAGGCCTGTACAGTAGCCGGGACAACCGCGACCTTAATACTATAAGAACTAGCAGTAACCCAGATGACACCCAACCAGTAATGATAGAAGAAGTCATAAAAGCCTTGGACAGCATGCAAAGAGATAAAGCTGCTGGTGAGGACCAGGTAACATCAAATCTGCTGAAAGATGAAGGACAGATTGTGTTAGAAAAACTAGCCACCCTGTTTACGAGGTGCCTCCTGACGGGAAGAGTACCAGAGTCTTGGAAGAATGCTAACATCATCTTAATACATAAAAAAGGAGATGACAAGGACTTGAAGAATTACAGACCTATCAGCTTGCTCTCTGTAGTATACAAGCTATTTACAAAGGTAATTGCTAGCAGAGTTAAGAAAACATTAGAATTCCATCAACCAAAGGAACAAGCACGATTTCGAAGAGGCTACTGAACAATTGACCACATTCATACTATCAATCAGATAATAAAGGAATGCTCTGAATATAGCCAACCACTCTATATAGCCTTCATATATTACGAAAAGGCGTTTGATTCAGTAGAAATATCAGCAGTCATGCAGACATTGCGGAATCAGGGCGTCGATGAAGTATATATAAACATTCTGGAAGAAATCTACAGGGGATCAACTGCTACCATATTGCTTCATGAAGAAAGCAACAGAATACCAATCAAGAAGAGTGTAAGGCAGGGGGATACAATTTCCCAAATGCTATTCACCGCATGCTTACAAAGGTTTTCAGAGGCGTAGAATGGGAACAGTTGGGGATAAGAGTTAATGAAGAGTACTTTAGTAACCTGTGCTTCGCCGATGACATTGCATTGCTGCGTAACTCGGGGGACGAATTGCAACTCATGATTATGGAGTTCGACAAGGGGAACAGAAAGGTGGGTCTTAAAATTATTCTGCAGAAAACGAAAGTAATGTCCAGCAACCTTAGAAAAGAGCAGCGCTTTGAGATAGATAATAGTGCACTTCAAGTTGTACAAGACTATGTCTACTAAGGGCAGGTAATAACCGTGGAGCCGTACCACGAGATTGAAGAAACTAGAAGAATAAGAATGGGGTGGAGCACATTTGAAAAGCACTCTCAAATCATGACAGGTAAATTCCACTATTCCTCAAGAGGAAGGTATATAACAGCTGCATCTTGCCGATACTTAGCTATGGAGCAGAAACCTGGAGACTTACAAAGAAGGTTGAGCTTAAGTTGAGGATGACGCAGTGAGCAATAGAAAGAAAAATGGTAGGTGTAACCTTAAGAGACAAGAAGATAGCAGAGTGGATTAGGGAACAAACGGGGGTTAAGGATATCATAGTTGAAATCAAGAAGAGGAAATGGACATGGGCCGGGCATGTAGCGCATAGACTGGATAACCGCTGGTCATTAAGGGTAACTAACTGGATTCCCAGAGAAGGCTAGCGATTTAGGGGGAGACAGAAGGTTAGGTGAGCAGATGAGATTAAGAAGTTTGCAAGTATAAATTGGCAGCAGCAAGCACAGGACCGAGTTGACTGGCGGAACATGGGAGAGGCCTTTGTTCTGCAGCAGATGTAGTCAGGCTGATGTTGATGATGATGGTGATGATGATGATGAAGTGACCCCGCAGGATGTGTTTCAATGCCCTAGACACAATTCGCTAGTTTCTCGGCAAGTAGAGCGGTAACATGGAAATGGACCACTTTTTACCATACGAGTCAAGAGCTACCAAATAGCTGCAAGGAAAGGCTCGGCAAATTAAGCTTACTGACTTCTGGCAATAAAATGTGTTTCAGTCAATTCCTTGTCCTTTTTGCAGTATTCTCCCGCCAATGAAATTCTAGCAAGAGCTAAATATTTTGCTTTTCATGTTGATGTCGTTATTGCAGGTTTCAACTGCAATGACAAAGCATAGCATTTTCATCCTCTTAAAATTACTACAGTTATACCTTGTTGACTCAGAGTAGCAACAAGCGAAAAAAAATTTGAGATTGCAAAAATTTCGGTGAAGTCATGTTCATTCTGCGAGTAAAGCCGCTATGCGGCTATGACTTGATGACTTCATGCACTGTCAGCAACTTGACGAAAGCACATGCGAAAAAATTCACATGCAGTGTGTGTCTTCTTTTTTTAATGATGGTTTTTTGATTGTGCTTTTTCCAAGTTCAGTCTCAAAGTCTTTGCTGCTACTGACCAGCTATGTAACAGAGCTTCTAAAGTGATTCCTCATGAAGGTTAGAAATAAAAGAATAAAGTTATCTGGCGCTACAATTTTATTCGGTGAAGAGCAATCCTAGTAGGGCATCCTCGAGTTGCTTTGCACATCTCTTTTGCCAGTTGTCCCCACTGCTGCACTTTACTATTTCACAGTAAGCATGTTTTCTAATTTGGCTTGTGTCAGCACCTCGATGGTACATAGTTTAATCTAACTGCCTCATTAGAGCAAAAAGCGCAGGCAAATGGGACAAGTAAGGCAGACAGGACCTCAAGCTGGTCACCAACATGAGCATTGATTCTGTGGGCACGAATATATGTGCCTCTTTGGAAAAGGAAATAACAAAAGGAGGGGAAAAGAAGCACTGTGCATGTCCCTCGACCGGTACATGTTCAATTCCTTTGTTATTCAAGACTGCAATTTCTCAGCAATGCTTGTAACTATACGCAGTTTCCATTATCTATCTTGGTCTTGTATGTGCTTGAATTCTTATACATTTTTAGTTGACTTATGTTGCCTTCCTGATTTGCGCATCTGTCACTTGTTTCTTTATTTTGTCTTTTTTTCTCTTGTGTGTGACAAATGTTGTACCCACCCCCTCTGTAATGCCCTACGGGCCCTGAGGGTATTCTAATAAATAAATAAATAAATAAATTAAGGAGGCTATTAACCTTCTTGTTGATTGCTGGATGGAAGGGTGCACCTACACACCCAATGGAATAGAACGCTTTGTAGATTTATCCTATGTGACAATCACGATATCTGCACTAGATTCACATCTCTTCAGCATAAAAGCGCCAGCCTCAATCGGTTTCCATGTTACTTCCAGTTTTGTTGTTGAGGAGGTTCTTGTGCTCTCGCACCCTAACCACCTACCCAATGTAGCGGCCACCACAAGACATTGCTATCTCATAGATGATTTGTTAGGATAGGGCTCGTTGGTATTGCCTGATCTGAAGTAAAAGGTGCAAAGAAGATAGTGGATAAAAAAAGAAGTCTACATAAATAGCTACGTAGCTATAATCGATAAAAATGATCGCATTCTGTGAGTGCCATAGACTTAGCATACAAAGTTTCAGAAAATTTCATCAATCCAATGGCACGAAGATATTGAAAACACATTTTGCAATTTGTTACGACACACGCGGAAATATTGGCGCAAAATTTAAAAATGAGCCTTCAACCTTGATTTTCTCCGTATGTAATGAAGTTACAATAGTGAAACATATGGCACTGGCATTCTCAGAGAACCGTCGATGAATCTATAAGAAGTCAATGTTCCTCTTTAGTGTCCCTTCAAATTAACTGTGTTGTAAGTGGTAAAATAAAGGTGCTGTGTGTGCAGTGTCTTTTTTCATCCGTCATCTTGCTTCTTTGTGCATTTTACCGCAGGTCTTATAACTTCGGTCTTTGAAAACACAGGCTGCATTGCACGTTGATCCTTGCAAAGAGACGGATTTTTTCATGAATTAGTTGAGGCTCATGTGTAGGGTTTTCCTTTTCCCCCTTTTTGTTTTTGTTACTTCCCTTTCCAAAGAAATGTATGTTTCTGTCCCTGCGAAAAAAAAAAAGCTCATGTTGTTACCCAAGTCCTGTATTTGTATTGTTCTGTTTCGTGTGATGAAGCCATGCCAACAAGCTCAAGTTTACACTAAGTTACCACAATTTTTTTTTACAATATGTGCTCAAATATTTTACAACACATGAGAGACATTGTTCTATTGTCACCTTTAAAAATTGAATACAATAGCCATCACCAAAAAGGGTCGTGAAAATTCATTCAGTATACAGTCAGGTCTGCATGACGTCTCAAGAAAGTAGCTGGTTGAATACAGCCGTGGTTCATATGGAAAGGAACTGTTCATTCGGAAAACTTTCTCCATATATTCTTGTGCCCAGCTTTGTTGCTTTGAAATTTGTTTGAGTAAATGTGTGTAATTACGCAGCTTGGCGAAACTGGTGTAATAGTAAGCAGCATAAACTTGTTCATGTTGCCATGGAGTGCGTCAGCATATCTTTAAACTTAACTGTTCATGGCTGGGGCACCCTGTATATGACCAACCGCCAGGGACACCATTATTGACAGCATATTTTCATATAAGGTATAAAAGCGTATTACAAAATTCACCCTTCTCAATATTTGATAATGTTTGCAGTATTGATAATAACACTTGTTGAGGTTTAACATCCGAAAACCACCATATGATTATGGGAGACGCAGATTTGCAGTATTGAATAAAGAAATATGGCAATAAATAGTTAGAACGTACTTTGTTATGTATGATTACTTGTTAGTGAGCTCAGGAGGTTGCTTTGCAGGATGCAAGAGCTAGGAATCCGGCCTGACGATAGAGTTGTCTGCTTTGGCCAGCTGTTGGGAATGTGTGACCAGGTCAGCTTCCCATTGGGTGAGTGCGCGTCATTCTTTTGCCTTTGTCACACCTACTGTCTGCGTCTCTTTACATGCTTGCATGATCAGTTTTGTAGCAAACTACGGTTGCCATCATTTTGCTCCAAAACAGCATTTTAGCTAAAAATTTTGCCATACCGCTATCCAGTGAAGCACAGGAGCACCCGTTGGTATAAGAAATGAACGCAAAGCTGCCTGATGCAGTGCGAAACAGTGCATCATGACTGCAAAAGAATGTAACAGTGCTATGTTAGAGGGCATCAGCAAAAGAGCAAGCGAGTGGAATCTTTAAAATAGACCTGGCATGGGGCGAAGGACTTCTCTGGCCCTGTGTAGTTTTCGTCACATTAATGTGAAATATATCACAGTGTACCTTTTTTTTTTTAACAGCCCGTTTCCAGCAAAAAGGAAATAGGCTAACAGGAGACCTTCTTCTTGGCCTTGTTATGACATTTTAAGGGCATGAACATGGGCGGCACTTCCAACTGATTCAGATCAGCTGGAAGCTGTGTTCGTGTCTGTCTTGAGTTGTCTTAACGTGAGGCCAGATGTCATACACGGCGGCTTTCAAGGACAATTGTATAGCAGTGTGGGTTCAATTCCACCTCTGGTTGGAATGCATAAATGCTGAAAGAGAATTTGTACTGTTTGTTCTAGGCCTCTCTCCTTCCACTGACCATGTACGTGTGACATACAAACACTTACCACTGCTGCCCTTCAGTTCTGCAATGCCATCTTTTCAATCATGTGCACCAAGTAGTAGCACATACATCAACCGGCTTAAGAAAATCACTGAGTGGGTAGGAGTTATCTCACAAGCTTGCCCCGCTCTCAAGGATATTGGGAAAGAAAATGCTCCGTGTGATATTAAGGAGGCAATAACAGTAGTAAAAGTAAGCCAAGATGTTCTGTTGCTTGCAATGCTCAGACCATCATTCATGTTGTAGTGACATATTAGAATGAAATGTGCCGTAGAAGTTGAGGAATAAAAGCACTTTACTGTTGTCAAAACCAATGAGACGATTGGGCTTTGCAAGGTGCAAATCTCACAGCTTTTCCTTGGCACAGTGCTGCCATCATTTTAAAGATTTTAAAGGAGCCCTGCAACACTTCTAGAGCATGGTCAGAAAACGCTGCCAATCAGCAGTTGAGGCTCCCAGGGACATGCAAGCCAATTGTTATAATACAGCGTGCGGCCTTGAATTCACTATAAATTCTCATACTCAGCTAAAAATTTCTTTCTCTTTTCTCAGCAAATGATGCTACAACCTCAAAAATCACATGTCATAGTCATCGTATCGGCCATTGGCTAATTTGAGAGTGCCGGACTCAGTCAGTGCCGGTTTGCTGCGGGAGGCTGAGTCTTGTCCATGCAAGTGAGTGAAATTGCACTGAAAAGCCATGTATTTAAAGAAAAAAAAACAAAAAATATATGCTCAAGGATACAAGGCACTCATGACATATTTTCTTTTCCATTGCCATCCCTCCCTGCCTAACTTCCAGCACATTCGTTGAGACTAGAGAAGAAAGAATACAATAGCAGTGTGCGACGAATTTTTGTAACTTCACTTGTACTCGACCGATTATAAAAACTTTTACGGCAGTGAATTCGTGGGGCAAAAACTTCACGAATTCACAGCCACCAAAAATTTTCAGAATCCATCCAGTACGAGCGGAGTTACAAACATTTGTCGCACACTGCTATTGTATTCTTTAGTGAATTGCTAAAGAATACTATTGCTCCATTACTGAATTCATTTTACGGCTACTTAAAAAAGCATTGCAGGGCCACTTTGAAGTGGCCACCGGGCCGAATTTCTCCAATGAAGATTTGAGACCAGGCTCGTCTCTCTTTTGCAACTTCTAGCTATGTTCTCTCAGCTTTCATCTTTTGTGTGGTAGCGGTCAGTCATCTGCGTGATATTTTAAATGAAGTAGGCTTACCATACGAAGCAACCGGGAAGGGATGCGATGCTCTGCACTGCTGTCACGCACAAAGATGCAATGGCCGGGTTTGTCGACTTTCCGACATGGCACATAGATGGCATTCAAGGCAGGTCGTCAACACACACGGGTTCATTTACCCAAAATACAGCACAGTGTAACAATCGCGGACTTGCAGGCTGCCAGGGAAACTCCACAAGACCGCTCGAGTACGCTATCCTGCAGCGTAATGGCTGCCGCAAAATGGGGTACCACTGAAGCGCAAGAACGAGAAGTCGGCCACAAAGGCAGAGCATGACTTCCTTCGTTTCAGGCCTGCAAAAATCCTCGAAGCCCACCCAGCGTGCCAGCACTGCGCAGTAGCAAGCCCAAGGGAGAGAGAGGGGTGTCACCGGCGGCTGATGATTGGCGGATCGCGGTGACGTGTGCCTCCGTAGTGTGTGCCGGTGTAGCATGTCTGGGCTTGCCGGCTACTTGAAAAGCAGCGGACTACTCGAAGCTTAGCTTTCTGAAGTCAGCCAAAGCAGCAAGCTTCTTTTTCAGTGGCTGCCGTTGCTAACATCGAAATTTATGCCTTGCTATAGAATTATCAAATGTCTTCGATTCTTACTCGTCACTTAGTTTGTCTAATGCATACTTTAAGTTTTTTTGCTGCCTGTGTCGGTTTAAAGTAAACGTGTCTGTTCAACATGGATAATTGCTAGGCTTTCATGCCAAACAAGATATCATTTTGAGGCACAATCTAGTGTGGGTATTGGGATTAACTCTTTCGTTACCACCTCTATTCATATCGATCACCGGTAATTGACGCTTTTGGATCATGGATTTCGGCATGTTAAACTTGTTTCTCATGCACCCAGCACTTTCTAGTAGTTAGTGCAGCCACTCAATTTTCAGAATAAGTTTGAATTTACCTGTTTGGACAACGTAGTGATTTTTGACAGACTTTTGTGCGAACCAGTGTGCATGATTGTTGAAAAAAGTGCACTAGGCTGGCAAACTTGACAGAAGTGCATGCCGCTCGTGATTATGATACAGTAACATCGAAGTTCTGTAATGAAAAGAACTTTTGCAAGCCAAATATCGAATTAAAGTGTCAGCTTTGCAATTTTACTGTGTTGAGCAGTAATGATATCCAGAAATTTATGCCATATATTCAATAGAAAGCTCTTCTTAGGAGTATGGAAAGGTTCGTTCTACAAAAAATATTTGTGAAGGTCCGCCGTGTGTTCAAAGTGTCGAGGTGGCCTTCTACGACAGTTTCCAGCAGCTTTGGTTGTGCTTTCATCGTTATATCAGACACAGGGTCGCATCTAGTGTCACTAGTCGCTCCTATGATGTTGTCATCACGCGCGCATGGGTGTGCATCAGAGCTGAAAAACACATGCGCTGCTCCAAACTGTCTTGCGACCCCATCTGAATTGAGTGATGACCAGCTTAGCATTCGAGGATGACAGCACCACAGCTTCAAGTTTTATGGTGACAATGTTTTGAGTCAGCCTAATGCATCCACAGACGTTCAAGGGTTTGTTTTGTTTACATCCTCAAGTTGTTTCCTCGGCCGCAAGTTTGTATAGCTTCTGACCTTTGCACATAATTTTATAGCTACTCTGGTTACGTGCCCGGTCCACACTTCGCTGGGGCGCAGTGTGCTAGTGCTGGCCGCAGAGCTTCTCCTAACAACAAGAAGGCCCCCGGAGCACATCTTGGCCCTGTCTACAGAGCAGTGCGAAACGTTTTAGAACTGCATGCAATATTGTTCATTTTTTAATACGATATTTGCAAAAATACGAAGAAATATGCTTGGGTGCATATATTGGAACGCCAATCTATGCGTTGTAAGGTATGAAAAGAGGTGATGCTAGATGAAATAGCGAAGTTCATTAGACATCTCATTTATAGAGAGATTATTCATATCACGGGTATCTATATACCTCCAATGGAACTCCAGGAGACTCTTGTCGCAACACAACAAAAATTTGCTGAGAAAAAGTGTACAAGTACACTTGCATCTCACGAAAAACCATGCAGTGCTTCACCACATGGCACAAGACGATGGCGCCTAGGTATAGACGGTGTAGCCTAGGTATTTACTTGTGAGAAACTCTGTGGTTCTACAATTACACTATAACACAAAAGACAGTCTGAAGATTGTGAAAAAAAAAAAAAGAGAAATTAAATGTTTTCAAATTTAAATGCTTCATTTCTTCAATTATGTTTGGAATGGATTTTGAGGCTAAACGCTGTGGTCTGCGGCTTGACAGAGGTCCAGAAATCAAAAACACAAGGCAGGACTTGATTTCAAGGCACCCGACTTACATGTACAATACCGTCCACTGTTAAAGGGAAAGCTACAGTGAGCACCGTTCATATTGTCAGTCTTCTAGTAGTAAGTGGATAAGTTAACAGTGCTTATGCACAGCACTAGTTTATCAAAAGGAGCCAGAACTGCCAATCACTGGTCGTCTCACGTAAACTTAGCCACTATGCCTTTGCAAGAAAGTGGGATGCAAACATGCTGTGCTGCTGAAGCAATGCAGTGGAGGTCATGAAATGCTTGATAGTGGGCAAACGCACGTAAAATGAACGCATAACACAAAATGCATACAGGTGACATGTCCTCATAATGTTGTATGACTCAAAATAATATGCTGTGGATTCGTGAAGCAATCGATAATGTCAATGTTTCGAATGGCTTTCTTTTGCAATAAGTAAATTGTCGTTATGTTTCCTTGTGTAGCGATTACAGATACCAAACTACAATAATTAATATGTGATGCAAAGAGTGCATAATAAATTTGTGATTGGACTTGCAATGGACGAATAGTGCGGCAACGCGTCATAGCACCTGTGCTCATTGAAACCTTTTGCCACAAATTGGAGATGTGTGTGTCCCTCAAAAGATTGGAGCTATGTGTAACACAAAAAATTTTACGTTCATTAACAATTTAATTCCTGTGTTTGCCGCAATACATAACTTTCTACAAATCAATCGATTTATTTTGGGCACGAGAAAACATTACTTTAGTTTTAGTTGGATTAATTTTTAGGCAGTTTGAATGTGACCAGGATACAGTGGAACCTCAATTGCCTGCACGTGAGAACCAAACCGAAACGATAATGCCGATAGCCTCCCATCAGATGATTCGGACGCAATATCACATAATGGCGACCACTGTGATGGGGATGGACCACAAGTTTGCGTAAAATGCCTTCGCGCACAACTGAGCGTTGCATGTTGTAATTTGTTGCCTTGTGAATTGTACTAGTGGTGTTGCGCTGTTATTATGAACATTGACGTCAAGTGTAAATAATTCTGCACGGTGAAAACAGCTGTGAAAGCCTGTGACCACGAATGCGACAAAGGAAGGAGATCAGCTGTATGTCGACCAGGAAAAGTTTTCATGGACTGAAAATGCGACAATATCAGTAGGGTTGAGAGCTGGGCTAGTTGGTGAGATATCATTTTAACATATGGTGTAGTATCACAACTTCGACGGGGACACAGATGATAAGAAAACACAACACTCATAAATAATTTTATTTCAGAAGCAGCACTTCATATAAAGCCCAAACCCCTAGCGACACAGAAAAGAACTACGAACATAGAATTATTGCTAAAAAAAACCTTTTTAAAGTGATAGTATACATGACAGATAAGCTTAGACACATCTATACGATACCATAACAAAGACTGCGTTGGGTATCATTAAGAACATTGGTGTGAATTTACAGCTGCCTAAAACAGAATTTTAAACAAAAAAAATGAAAGACGAACCATGTACACACGAACATGAAGCAATAGCATACGTCAGTTATGCTTGGACACTTTTGGATGAAACAAGAAATAACAGCACTGGGTATTATCAGAAAAAAAATGACGGGAATTTACAGGATCCTGAATCAAAATTTGAAACACCATGAAACACAATATGATACTAGTAAACACTATCATCAATTAAAGTCCTTCGAGGAAGCTGGCTTCTCGGTAACTTAACGACACTGATGACTGACTAATGCAGCCATCTTCCGTCATGGAAACCAACTAACTAGAGAAATTGTTGAAGCCTTCCACATTAATAAAAGAAAAGATGGCTGCATTAGTCAGTCATCAGTGTTGTTAAGTTACCGAGAAGCCAGCTTCCTCGAAGGACTTTAATTGATGATAGTGTTTACTAGTATCATATTGTGTTTCATGGTGTTTCAAATTTTGATTCAGGATCCTGTAAATTCCCGTCATTTTTTTTTCTGATAATACCCAGTGCTGTTATTTCTTGTTTCATCCAAAAGTGTCCAAGCATAACTGACGTATGCTATCGCTTCATGTTCGTGTGTACATGGTTCGTCTTTCATTTTTTTTGTTTAAAATTCTGTTTTAGGCATCTGTAAATTCACGCTAATGTTCTTAATGATACCCAACGCAGTCTTTGTTATATCATATAGATGTGTGTAAGGTTATGTGCCATGGATACTATCACATTAAAAATTCTTTTTTGCAATGATTCTATGTTTGTAGTTCTTTTCTGTGTCGCTAGGGATTTGAGTTATATATGAAGTGCTGCTTCTGAAATAAAATCAGTTGCAAGTGTAATGAGTGTCGTGTTTTCTTTTCTTCTGTGTCCCCATCGAAGTTGCGCTACTACACCATGTGTCAAAGTGGCAATATCAGATTTTAGCCAACTGAAGCTACTCTGTGTGGACCGAGCTTGACCAGGTAACGACCCCAGATACGGACACATGCGATCGAGGCGTATGTAGAAGCACATGAACTTACAGTAGAATAAACTTTCCATTCCAAGAAGACTTTCTACTTTCTAATCATCAACCTAGGGGGACCCAAGTTCATATTTTGCACTCGTAAATATATGGTTGACGTTTCATTCAAGTAAAGGCGTTTTTTTTTTTTTGTCTGGCAAAATCTGAATGTCGTCATAAGATGTGGGGTCAGCGTAAAACTGCGTCATACAAGCAAGGTGCATTACTACATTACAGTACACTCGTAATAATTCAAACTTTGATGGTTCATACTTTTGGGTAACTCAAACAAAATTCAATTTTTTGGTTTCCCCTCTGTTCTTTCAATGTGTTTAGAAGGCTCCTAATTCAAACTTCATCATTCGGATACTTCACGCTTTTTGCAGGTGCATACCAGAAAATATCTGCTGCTTTCCCACTACTATTCAAAACTTTGTGTGCTTATATAATCCTAACAGTCTAAAAATGAAAAATAAGCACCTCAGGCCTTCAAGTAAAAAAGGCTTTGCTAGTAAACAAATGTTTGAAACAAAACACACGCATGGTAAACCGTGATGCTTCTCAACTAGTATAGAGATAGCTTTGTGCTGAAGGCACATAGCTATAGCAAAGAAGCAGTTGGCAATTCAAGATTTTTTTAAAATGTTTGATCAGCAGTGAATGGCCAATAAACTTGTGGACTTTACAACTCTTCTATTTGTTCATTGCTTGCAGTTAGGGCTTAAAAACACTTGAAAACTTTTTAAATGTGATAAAATCAATGCCTAATCATAATGTGTGATGTCACATCACCCAGTGCCATCTATCTGAGAACTTCTGATTATTCAAATTTCTTGATAATTCAAACCAAATTCAGGGATCCCTTCGAGTTTGAATTGACGAGAGCCAACTGTATTTCTATGGGGATTTCGCCGGGCCCAAACCGATTTGTCGTAACATGTGGGTAACTGCGAAACTGGAGGACGTATAATCAAAGTTCCACTGTACTAGTTTTTCAAGGACATGATTACATTTTAATGCTAGAGCTTTTTCACCAAGGCTGGTCAAGTAGGATAGTGCTGTCATCTGCATAGATAATAAATAAATTTTTGGCTTGCATCAGTGCTTACAATATTGTTAATGTACCCAAAATACTGCCTTCGTGTACACCACATTTTATAAAAAGGGGAGATAAACGATAGTTGCCAATGCACACACATTGACTCCTTTTGGTGAGATATGAATGGAATAATTCGAAATGCTTATTACGAACCCAGCTATCTGATAGCTTTAGTAAAAGAATTTTATGATTCAGTGAATCAAAACCATTGCTATAATGAATGAAGAAACCGAGAGTTATATGTTTATTTTCAATGTTCGGTAGCACACACTCCTTAAGACTTAATAAAGCTGTTTTGGTAGAATGCCTTTCCCTAAAACCAAACTGCTCATCAGAAATTAAATTTACTTTGTCGAATAAGCCATTCAGCTGAGAAAAGTTTTTTTTTTCAAGCCCTGTAAAAAAATTGGAAACACAGATAGCAATTTTAATTCTTGGTGTCATTCTTATTGCCACTTTTGTGAACCTTCAATTTTTTTTCATTGCATCAGAAAATTCACCTAACTGAGTGGCAAGATTACGTAGGTAAACGAGGACAGGTGCGAGATGTTCTGTAACATATTTAATAGGCTTAGTCTGGAACATATTTATATTATTTTAAAGCCTTGCTATCAGACGTGATATTGATTGTTGGCCGGATAGCTTCTGCCTTACTATCTAGCTAAACATGCTCTAAAAGAACCTGGTTGAAATGATTCGCAAGCATTTGTCCAACAATTTCACGGTTATCAAGCCTTAGCGTCAGGGGTGTTTCCGATTTATAACTATGAACGACCCAGAACATTGTTTAACATTTTCCACACGACTTCAGGTTGTTTCTCGTTGATATCAAAAAGTATTCGTTGACAATATGTTATCTTTGCCAATTTAAGCTCGGTGTTAAACTTATATCTGAAAGCTTTAAAATTTATAAGGTCTGAAGACGTTCTTATTAAGAAAAAGGTGTGAAATAATTTGTTTCTTTTTAATAATAGCTTTCTTGTGAGCTGGGGTGACCCAATGCTTTCTATTCTGTTTGATGATTTAAAAGATCTCTGCGGAAAGTGTGCGGCATAAGTTTGCAAAAACATTTCAATAAACTTTAAATATGCAATGTGCCCATTTTTAATTTTTAGCCAATTTTATCATTCCAATTGCCACATCCTTTTTTAATGACCCTAATACTTTAGTCAAGCTTACAGTTTCTGAAAATATAGTCATACCTTGTCTACATGTTTAATACGCTCAAGCCGATGGGTATAAATGTTTCATAGGAACTCTTTGACATGACAGAGTTGTTTGGTGAATCATAGCCCTCAAAGGGGTTGCACATCTCAGATGGGACTAGGCGAAACATGCATACCATAGGGCCATGTGTGTGTTTTGCCTTGTCCTGGTTTCGATGCACTATGGCTTTTAGGGCTCCTAAATCCAACCAATACAGTGTGTCCACACAAAAAAAAAAAACAGCTAGAACTAAGCACTTTTCATTCTAGTGTGAATATCAGCTCCTACTCGCTTTTGACCGCAAGCAAAATTCCAGTTTTTTTTGCCTTTTCCTCCTTTTTTGTTTGATCTGGAGGAGGCTTGTGCGAGTTATCCAGCACCCCAAATATTTGAATGAATATTAACTGATTAAAATGTTTGATTCAACTTTAAATTGTGGGGATTTAGCAGTATTCAAAATGAACGAATAGTTGTTTATTAGTCTACATGTAATCTGCCTTGAAAGGGGGTTTCTGCAGTGGAGAGGTGCTATGCCGTGAATACACTTTTCCAAAGAAAATTGGCACTGCCACGATACCTCACTTGATAGTTAAATGTACATATTAACCTCACATTGATTCTTTCTTTTCTAAGGTTTAAAGCTTGTTACACTTTATTTACGCTTCAAGTTTAGCAAATTTTAAAACGTAACATATCTCACAGGTTTCCACTTGTGTTATGCCAAAATTCAAGTCCTGCTGTTATTCAGAGTTGCATTTTCAAGGAAAAAAATTACATTTTCACGAGCCTTGCTTCAATTTTAAAAATATTTCGTGCAGGTTAGTTGGGTCATGACAAATATGCATGTTTTCCTTTTAAATATGTGATGTATACTATTCAAATTCAATTTTGAATTCTAACGAAATCACTATTCGCTTCGAACCTAATATTTAGCATTTGCACAACAAGCCTATTCTGGAGGAAAAGGTTGCAGCCTTGAATAGTGAGCTTGTCGACTTCAGCCCGTAACTCCTTGTTCCAAGAATGTCAGCGCTGGTAGTTTTCATCGCTCTGCCTAAGTGCAGCCCAGTAAAGCGTGTGAAACTGCAGGGGTGCATTTGTGACGCTTCCATTTGCAGGCCAGGCTGGTTACTCGGTGTACAAGTATGTCCCATATGGCCCCATTGATGAGGTCATGCCATACCTGTCACGGCGTGCCATTGAGAACAACAGCCTGCTGCAAAAGCTCTCCAAAGAGCTGGGTCTCCTAAGGCACGAGATCACACGACGGCTGCTCTTGGGACAGATTTGGTACACACCTCAAGGTCGCTACAAGCCCGTCTGACCTGGCTGCATCGTCCATCAAAGGTTCTTTGCTCTGGTGTGACGACAATCAACGTGACACAGTGTGCTCGAGGATCGGATATGTGGGGCGCAAGTCATGCCACCAGCACTGTAGTGTGCAGTGGTAGCTGCACAGGTGAATGTACATTGACACATGGCATGCCATTAGGGTTGTTGGACGTAATCTGCAGTTCTTAATTGTGATATAAAAGGTGAATGCAGCTTACAAACCATGTGTGCTACACACAGCTGCACCGGTGATTTAAATGATAAGACTGTTCCCAGGGTTGGACATCCTGGCTAATTGCACGTGCTGATTTATAGTCACATGAAGATGTTGGTATATTTTCCGGCTTCTGAAGAAGTCGTAGCTATGCAATGATCCGTCTGGCGAGGGGTGCTCTGTTCATGACTCAATCTGCCACCAACATTTTTTGTAACTCATACACCTGTGCTTCTCTTTTGTGGTAACGTTTCAATGTTGGAACATAGAAAACTGGGAAAAGGTTCTTCGCATGTGGTCCAAAAAGATAAGGCAGAAATATTTGCAGCTTTTGTCATCTTAAATATCTCTTTTTAAAACAAAGAGGTGTGTGGATAATTTTTTTTAGACGACATGGGTAGCATTTATGATAAGTGACTGCTGGTTATAGTTGTGCAGATGAACTGCTCTTGCACATGACACAGTTTTTCTATGCTTGTTGCTGTGCCTGTACTTTATTATGCACAATCGTGTTTTCTTTCTTAAACATGCGGAGCCCCGATCTTGTAGTAGCTTTCTATATGACATTAACTGCATGCCTGGGCTGTCAGCCTGAAAATCTAGCGGGAGCCAATTGCATAGAGAGGACGCAACATTTGCATCAGTTGCCAGCAAGCCAATGTAGTGTCTGATACGGTGGCTATTAGTGGCGTTAGCAGCACTGCTTCACAGCGCTTTACATGCAACACCTACAAGCAACTATGAAAGATTGATAATACCTTAAAAGTTGTAGAATGTTCTTATTCATGGTTTTTTTTTAGTCAGTGAAAACAGTGGCAACATGGTGGCACTGACTGGTGTTTGGTTGATATCTAGCTGCTTTTATTGCAAATACTAGGCAACAAGATAGAAAGTTGGGCTAGCTGATACAAATGAATCCTTAACACCGCTGAAAGGTGTAAATTAGGAAAGTACAAGCAAACAGCACTCGTCCTGTGTGTTTGTACCTTCTCAGTCTAAGTCTTTTAGGTTGCAAATACCAGACCTAGAAGCTAGCACATTTCTTTTTTTTTTTCTGTGTAAATGGCTCTTTAGGTAACAACTTTAAGCCTCTAGCACGATGCAAAAGGCTAGCTTTAACCCATGACAGGTGCTTGTGTTGCCACCATTTTGCTCAAGAGATGATCTTACTTTAGCGATTAGCTCTTGTACATAAAGGAATCTCTTTTTTCTCCCTGGTTGTGATGTCTTGTGCTGTGGAAATCTCGACTGCATATTGTTGACCTTTGTAAGAAAAAAATATCTCTAAGCTAAAGTCGCCCAAGCTTGTTCTTGAGTGTTCATTATGGTCTTGCACCAAATGTGATTCTAATAAAGGAATGGCTGTGCCCACGAATCCTAGTGTCTTGTGTTTAACCTTCTATTGCACAATGCATACAGTTGAACAGGGCAGGGAAACACTAGATTACAACAGATAGAAAAGGTTTATACTAGCACAGGATAGAATGTTGAGCTAACATAGGACAGCTCAACTATACAACAGTTGAAGAAGTCAGCGATAGCTAAAATACATGTCCAACGAAGTGAGAGCGAGCTAAAGATATGTTCTAAAGCACACACTTGTGGTTGCTTCCTATGGCACATGAGCCTGTTTCTGAGTCAATACCATTCTCACTCAGTCCACTGGGCTCACCGATTCTTGGTCGTCGAGATGGAGCGCACGGCGTATTTAACTCCGGTCATCTCAATCGCCGTGCTCCCCAGCAACACCATGTGCATCGCCTCTCGCGCCCGGCTGCCGGGAGAGGGCGCATTCACGGGTTCTGGCGACAGTGGAGACCGTGACCGAAAGCAGGGCACTCGGGTTCCCAGCATGCGGATGATTTTTTTTTTCTGCATTCGAGCAAAAATCGTCGCCAGAATTTTCTGGCTGCACTGAAGGCAATGCATTTTTTTCTGTTGCTGAATTTACTTTAGTCAAATTTATAAAGAAGAGCATGGCAACTTCTGAATTTTCTTATATAGATTGTTAATAATAATAAGTCTACGGTAGTATTACTTTTTTTCCCTTATGTTTCGTTTTGTTTCAGTGCTTACTACCTCGAAATATAAAGGCATTCTACATTCCCCCTTTATATGGGTGAAAGCTGGGCTAATTAACGTTGTTGAATCATATTGCCCTTTTATTGTCACATGTCATTTTATTTATTTATTAATACTGCAGGCCACAATTGGGCCCAAGCAGGAGTGGGGGTGTTACAGAACCGTTAGATCAATTATACAAGCTTTAGCGAGGTAAAACAATAAACAGGACAATACAAATTTTTTGAAAAACACTGTGAAATAATAATACAAAATTTACAAGTCAAACATTTGATCAATAGATTTCAGCACATTACCGAATGAAAGAATTTCGTGCGGAAGGTTATTCCAGTCGGTTATAGTGCGAGGAAAAAAGGAATACATAAAATTCTTAGTGCACGCTGTGATACAGTGAAACCTCGTTAAACCGTAGTTGGCCGGAGCTCGGAAAAAGTACGTACTAAACGGTAGTACTGCTTAACCGAAATAGCGTCAGGTCGCTCACAGGGAGTGAGATGAAAGAACAAATAACGTGCAGTAATTTATTAACTTCGTGTGACAAAGTCTGTAATCCTCATTTGACGACGCGGCGGCCTAGCAGCAACGACAGCGGCCTCAAACTCACTTATGCTGTGAGCCAGCTTTTCCGCCAGCCACCTCTTTTTGGCAAATACCCGCATGACGCTGATACAATGCGCAGCTTCGGCCTCTGTCAGTCCTGGATCACCCGGGTTATCACTTTCCATGTCGTCCTCATCACTATCATTTGGCGACACTTTGACAACTGAGGCAACAATGGCTTCGTCAGACATGTCCGAAAATGTCTGCACATCGCTGTCTGTGTCTCTGAAGTCGGGGAAGGAAGTGCCTTCCATAACGCCCTGCCGCTCCAGCACTTCAGCTAGCAGAGTTTTGCAAGCTTCGTCTACGATGTCCGAAGTCTGATCGATGGTGTCACTGACGTCATCTGCGTCGCCTGCACACACACTGAAGCCAGCACGCTTGAAGCAATTTTGAACTGTCGTTGCTTCAACCTGCCGGCACGAGTATTCGAGCAGGTGAATCGTGCCAATCAGGTCGATGGAGAATAATTTGCCACATTCAATGGCGATAAGAAATCTGCGCAGCAGATTCTTCTTGTAGAGCTGTTTACAGCTCGAATGATGTTTCGGTTCAAGGGCTGGGCAATCGCTGTTGTGTTTGGTGGCAGAAACGCCAACTTCACAGCCGTCAGGTTGTCCAGGGCGACGTGCCCCGAAGCAGTGTCTAAAATAATAACAACTCTTCTGTTCTTAGCCACAAAACGACGATCGATGAGGTGCACGTACTCCTAAAAAAGTTTTGCCGTCATCCATGCTTTGCTTTTGCTGTGATAGATGATCCCTGATGGCAACCGGGCGCCTTTGAAACATCTAGGCTTTCCCGACTTTCCAATCACGAGGAGCGGAGTTTTGTCGGTTCCAGTCATGTTTATGCACAACGCCATTGATTATCTGTCTTTTGCACGCTTGCCGCCGGTGCACGTCTCGCCTTTGAACGCGAGTGTTTTGTTTGGTAGCAGCTTAAAGAATAGCGCCGATTCATCCATATCAAAGGTGTCATCAGGAGCGTAGTCTTCCAAGATGTTTTTCAGCACCTTCTCCCGCACCTTCTCCCGAAACAGTCCTCGTGTAAATGCCGTGTCTCGCCCTAAATCTGACCAGCCAGCTATTGCTGCACACGAAGTTGTCATGGTTGAGCTGCGAGGCAAAAACCAGGGCCTTCTCCACGAGCAGGGGTCCGCTGATAAGCAGATTTTTTGACCGTGCAGCTTTTAGCCACTTCATCAGCGCCTCCTCTTCATCTGAAAATGCCGAACCCCATAGCCAGCACCTTTTCGCAGTTGCAGCAGCACTGCCGAGCAACTTCTCTCTGGAATTCCAAATTTCACACACCGTGGTTAACGGCAGGTCCTTTTTGCGTGCCAGCGCCGATTTTTTCGTGCCACTTTCAATAGCACGAATTATGTCCGATTTCTCCTCTATTTTCAGCACTCGATGCTTTTGTCCCAGCTTCGGCATGACGCAAGTACAAAGCAGCACAAACACACATACACAACACGTGAAAAACAACGCGAGAGCTGTACGGCACGATCAACCAGAGAACACCTATGCACGGCGCCAAAGGAACAAAGAAAGCAAAGCAAGCGCACACCGTGTTAGCATGTTTTTGCAAAGCGCCATCACGTGGACAACATCAGAAGCCTAGCCGGCCAAGTGCTTCTTGTTGCAGAAAAATTCAAGAAATGGGGCTCACCAACACAGCTGCCATCATCATCAACACTAACAAGCGAGGCGTGTTTCGATCTCTGGGGCTTGTTGTTCTGTCGGGACGCCCAGTGGGGGGTGACATGTCGTGGCGAGTGCGCAACGAAAATTGGAAAAATTACTTATTAACTGATACATACGCGATAAGCTGGTATGTCTTATGCGGGTAAAAGATGCATTATGTTCAATGGCCGCCGAGTCGGGGATTGGACTTCATTACTTTTAAAACGAAACTACTGTTTACGCCGGTACGGTTTGAGAAGGTTTCACTGTAGGCGTGAACTTTGCAGAATGGTAATTCCTGGTGAGACGCAATGATAACGGAGTCAGAAAAGCCGATGTTTCGAGTCTGATATTCTCGTGGGATAATTTGAAAAGAAATTTTAGCCTATTCATTTTGCATTGAGATTCCAAAGTAGGGATTTTATTCATTTTCATTAGTTCTGTCGTGGAGTAGTGACGGCGGTATCGGTTGTAAATGAAGCGTATGGCTAATCTTTGAATTTTTTCGAGATTGACAATGTTTTTTTTAGTATGTGGATCCCAGATTATGCATGCGTATTCAAGGCATGGCCGTACTATTGAGTTTTACGCAAGAAGCTTTATGTTCGCAGGCGAATTTTTCAGCCTATGTCTTAGTAGGCCTAGTTTTTGTCGTGCTGAGGTGCATACTCTAAGAATGTAGGAGCACCATGTTAGATTACTAGTAATTGTAGCACCAAGATATTTAAAGCTATCAGTTCGCAAGATAGGAAGACCATTGATCGTGTACTGATGTTCATACGGTTGCTCTTTGTTAGTAATACACATAAATACGGTTTTCTCAGTATTTAGTTTCATGTCCCCAAGGTCGCACCAATTATTTATTGCATCAAGGCTATCGTTTAGAATTTGCTGATCATTAGAAGAATTAAATCTGCTGGATAAGAAACAATCATCTGCACATAATCGTATTTCAACGCCTTTTTTAACACATGATACTACATCGTTAATATAAATTGGAAAAAGTAACGGTCCTAGAACACTTCCCTGGGGGACGCCTGAATTAACAGGAAGTCTGAATGAGAACCATTTATATCTACATATTGAACGTGGGAATGCAGGTAAAATTTTATCCAGTTTACGATTGTAGATTGAAGACTCAGTAAATTAAGCTTGAAAATTAACTTTGAATAGGAGGTTCTGTCGAAGGCTTTGCTGAAGTCTATGAAAACTACGTCGGTTTAACCTGATTTGTTAATTACAGCAGAGAAGGAATGAATAGAAGTAATAAGTTGAATAGTGATAGGAAGGGCCTTACGAAACACATGCTGAAATGGTGACAGAATATTACGCTCATCTAAAAAGTTCAAAATGTAGTTCGAAATATAGTGCTCCATGAGTTTACAACACGACACAGTTAGTGATATGGGCCTATAGTTTGTTACGATGGCACTATCTCCTTTTTTAAACACTGGAACCACTCGGGGGATGAGCCAATCTTTCGGGACAATGCCTTGCGACAAACGAGCGAGAAATTTCAACCAGGAAACGTGCGAGTAACTCGGCATAGCGACGAAGAAATACATTAGGAATGTTGTCTGGGCCACATGACGATTTATATTTGATATTAAGAAGCATGGAATGTACGCCTTCAAATGTTATGAAATCTGAATATGAATTGAATAGAAAATTCTGTCGAAGGCTTTGCTAAAGTCTATGAAAACTACGTCAGTTTGACCTGATTTGTTAATTACAGCAGAGAAGGAATGAATAGAAGTAATAAGCTGAATAGTGGTAGAAAGGCCCTTACGAAACACATGCTGAAATGATGACAGAATATTACAGAATATTAATACAGTTATCATTTGAATTGGCACACATGGACGAGTCAGAAAACACTGAGTGGAAATAGCGGGTAAATTCAATCGCGGTTTGCTTAGAATCTCGGATAACCTCATCTTTGAGCTTAACACATTCGACTGATTTTTGTTTGTTAGGCTGAAGTTTGCGCCAGAATTTTGCCGGATCACATTTTAGGAACTGTGACAGGGTCAACGAGAAGTAATGGAGTTTAGCTGCGCGTATATTATTAGCAAGTGTATCTTTCAACTTTTGAAGTAGCGGGCCTTTTGGCTGCTGCCTTTTCGTTTTTTTAACCTTGCGTGTTAAATGAATAATTTCTCTGGTTATCCAAGAGTTCCTGTGCTTTGACTTTTTAGCTTTGTTTGGAATGAAGTTTTCGAGGCAAAACTCACACAACGATTGGAACTTTTTCCACAGAAAGTTAGCATCATTGCCTGAAAAATCGTCGAAAGACAAATCAAGATATTCGAGAATAGATTCATCATTAGCCCTACTAAAGTCTTTAAACATTTTTCGCTGTAAGGGCACCTGGTCAAATAGATCTACTGCAGAACATGACAAAAGGACAAGCTTATGGTCGGACAGATCGTCTTCTGCAGATATACATTGGAGAAACCTTTACTATGAAAAACGAGGTCAAGAATGGATGCCGCATTTTCGAGAACGCGTGTTGGAGTTCTTAGTGCTTGATCAAGATCGCACGCCAACATAATATCAAAAACAACTTGATCGCTAAAACATGGAGAGCGTAACTTAGCCCAGTTGATGTTTGGGAGATTAAAATCACCGGCAATCACCAAGTGGTTTTTGGAATGTTTGAGTGAATAATCATAAGCTTATTTGGGTGCACGTTAAAGAACCCCAGGTGGTCTAAATTTCTGGAGCCCTCCACTACGGCGTCTCTCATAATCAAATGGTGGTTTTGGGACGTTAAACCCCACAAATCAATCAATCAATCAATCATAAGCTTGGTTAAAAATTCTACTTCTGAAGACGGGGACGGTAAAGGGCAATTAAGATGATTGTATTTCCAAAGACGTTCAACTATAGGCATAAGCTTTCATGATATTCTATTTGATCCAAAAGAATAGCAGTTGTGCGAGTATTCAAGACAACAGCGACACCACCACCGCGATTCGGTCTATCTCGTCTAATTATTTTGTAGCTTTCCGGTACTATATCTTTTTTTGGTACTATTACTATTTTATCGTGCACAAATATTAATGAAGTGATAGTCGAAGCACAGTTATGCTGTAGATATCTGAGTGCCTTGGTCATGTGACTGAAGTAAGGTGATAAAGTAATTTTCCCGGAATATTGTAGAAGGCTTCGATTAGCCGACTTACATTTACTCCCCACGTCTTTCACAGTGAAAGTGCCTGAGTTGTCATCATCTCTTTTTTTTAGAGGGCGAAGCTCCTTATGGTCTAGGGCTATCCCTTGTCCCTCTGGCGTACCCAGTAGTGTATCCCTTATCATACAACAGACGACGCTGTTTCATAGAGATGCATACAAACTACAGTTGGGTGACAATATACTAGATGGCCCTGTACGCATTCTGTGTCATCATCATTTCTTCTGTAGTTTCTTAGATGGCGCTTGCTGTGTACTGCACGCACAGATAGCTAGATGGAACACGAGATCAACTCGGACAGCTAGAAGGCTCATTAAACTGGTTTATTAAAACAGCCACACAAAAGGCAGCAGCCAGCACTGTCTGCTGCATTCAATATGGCTGCTCCTCTCCAGGGCTGATGGTCCTTACAGCGACACCATATGGTGGTACACACAGTCCCTTCCCCCTACTTTGTACTTTAGAGGAAGCCAGTTACCTGACTTGGCGAGAGTAACTGCGAGAGCCCATTTTATCTGTGTCAATGCAAGAGTCGTTTGACCTGGTGTAGTAGCTCGCTTGTGGCTGCTCAGCAGGCTCGAGTCCACATGGCGGCACCGCATCTGGTCCACATGTCACCTCAGTTCCCGGCCGTCAGGTGTGTGAACCCGGTATGACAGTGGTCCCACTACCTCAGCAACACTTGCAGGAACCCTGCGTGGTCCAGGAGCGTAGTTTCGCACATACACTGCATCCCCGAATGCAAAACTGCGCGCTGGTCACTGCTTTCCCTCAGTGTAGACGGTCTGACCTTGGTGGTCTCTCATTTTGTCTAGAAGTGTGTTAGGACGGCGATTAAAAAGGAGCTCTGCAGGGCTCCTTCCTATATAAGTGCATAGAGGGACATGCTCCTGGAGCAGGACACTCGTGAGCCGTGGGTCTCAGTCGCCGTAGATAATCCGTTTCAAAGAGTTCTTCGTTCTGACTATGCATTCTGCCTGCCCATTGGTTGCTGGATGAAAAAGGGCAGATGTAACGTGGTGAATCAGGCCGCCCGCTAAGAACTTCCGAAACTCGTCAGACACGAACTGTGATGCATTTTCCGACACAATAACGTCCGGTAGTCCGTGAGTCACGAAGGGGGGACACAAACACCTTATGACAGTAGAAATGGTAATGGGTGACACTGGAATCACCTCTAGCCACTTAGAGAAAGAGTCTACAAATATGAAGAAAACTTGCCCTTGAAATGGTCCAGCGAAATCTAAGTGGCGGCGTGATCACGGTGTCTTTGTTCTTTCCCAGTTGTGCACAGGGGCCTGAGGGTGATCTGGCCTTGATGCCTGGCATGTGCTGCAAACGTTCACCTTGTGCTCAATGTCGGCATCTGTTTTCGGCCACCACACATAGCTGCGACTGAGGGCCTTCATAGTGACAATCCCTATAGGCCGCTGTGGTAGCTCAGTGGTTAGAGCATCGAATCCCTAGATATGCACTATGCAATGCCTTCAGTACCTGAGCACCCACAGCTAGGTGCTTGAGCTTGGGTACTGTTTCCCCATAGGATGCACCCCTTGTACACTGATGCTGCCTCTGCTCATAGGCCTGAAACTCACCACCCAGACACTCTGCAAGCCAATCGCCATGAGCCCAGCTGAGAACACGACAGAGCACAAGGTCCCACTGCGTCAACACAGCAAAGTCTTTGGTCTGCAGAAGAGGTTTTGTGGTCAACTCTAGCATGAAGACCTTGAGTAATGGTGGTGGTGCACGTACAGTCATAGGCGAAGACAGTCTGTTTAGTGCATCAGCATTGGCAGCTTTCTTTCCTGGACGATGGACCAGCGGGTAGC
Organism: Rhipicephalus microplus; assembly: GCF_043290135.1. NCBI lineage: Eukaryota > Metazoa > Arthropoda > Arachnida > Ixodida > Ixodidae > Rhipicephalus > Rhipicephalus microplus. The sequence goes on along the minus strand of NC_134702.1, from coordinate 279,652,275 downwards.
TGTACACATTCAAAAGGATGGACCACCGGAGCATTTGAGGTGACAGGATAGGCGGTGTTACCTTGTCCGGTGCTAAATTTCCCAGGAGGGGCTTGTGGTCTGTTATGATCTCAAACTCGCGGCCATAGATATAGTCATAAAATATCTTTATGCTCGAAACTATGACCAGTGCTTCGAGATCAGTCTGTGGATAGTTGCGCTCTGGCTCTGATAATGTGCGCGAGTAAAATGCAATGGGCACCTTCCTGGAGTCTTCTAATTTGTGGCTAAGAGCTGCTCCAATGCCCACAGTGCTTGAAGTGCATGTTAAAACCACAGACTTATTTGGGTCATAGTGTGTCAGGACTGTGTCTCAGGAGAAGAGGTCCTTGAGTGCATCAAATGAGTTTTGGTGCCTCGCTCCCCAGCCTCAGACTGCCTTTGCACACAGAAGATGGTGAAGGGGCTCAGAAACTATACTTTACCCTTCAAAAAACTGTGATAGAAATTGAACAGGCCAAGAAATGCTTGTAGCTCTTGCTTATTCTTGAGAGGTGGTGCTTCGTGGATAGCAGAAATTTCCTTATCCGTGGGAATAATATCAGCAAAACTTAAACAAAAACCCATAAATTTGACTTCTGGCACTATAAATATGCATTTTTTTTTCTGGACCCGCAGGCCGGCATCCTTAAATCACTGAAGCACCTTATGAAGACATGATGCAAGTTCCTGTTCAGTCACAGTAGCAATAAGTATGTTGTCAAAGTACAGAACTACTCCAAGAATATTCTTGAGGAGCCCATCCATCCATCCATTAGTATTTAGAAGATTCCAGAAACATTGCTTATCCCGTACTGCAGCCTCCTTACTCTATATGGCCCTCGATGCTTGGCGAGGGTCTGAACATCCGCTAATACTTTATCTACGGACAGCTGTTGATACGCTTATGCAAGGTCTAATTACGCGGAGCACTTCCCCCGGTATAAAAATGACAGCAACTGACCCGCAACAGGAATTGAATATGAGTGCTGCTTCAGAGTGGTAATTGTGGATTTGTAGTCCTCGCATATTTCTAACATCACCGTTACTCTTGAGTACAGTCACTATGGTCGTCTCTCACGTTGGCTGTGTAGCAGGCTCCTGTACTCCCTACTGAATGAGGCAGTCCAGCTCCTCCTCCACTTTTGGATGAATTACAACCCATGAAACACAAAAGAAGCTACTTAACGTCTAATGAACGTCTTGAACAGCTAATCGAAAGGGCTAATAGATGTCTTGGTCAAGACATTTCATAGCCTTAGACGGCTATCTGACCGTTGGATAGCTATGCTAATGTCCCACTAGTTGTCATCTAAAATAAGTCTTGCAAGACCAAGTTTAGATATTTTCGTTTTATTGTTTACCGCTAGTTCTCATCTAAAGAAAGTCCTGCAAGACCAAATTTAGATGTTTTAGATCATTGGTTAGCAACCTGACGACTACCACAGAAAGTAGAAAAACTAAGAAACAGGAAACGTTTTACTGTAATTTTACTTCCTTTCTGTGTTAGCCGTCAAGCTGGTGATGAAGAAATTCGGCAATATATTTGTCCATCTATCCTACTCTCAAGATTTACATGCAAGCTTCTACTGACTCGATAATAAATCTGATAGGCACTGAATTGACACACTTCAGAATTCACTTTCATGTAAATGAACAGCAAACATGCTCAAAAGTAGTAATTACTTTATTGATTGCAAAAAGGTTTTATTATTAATACACAAAATGCAATCTAAAGAGGGAAAGCAAGGACTACGCCTGTTGCCCCAAAAATGCAGTTTCTTCATGAATGTGCTCCAGGATTCGGGCTACTACAGAACATAGCACTGTTGTAGAATCCACGTGCTATGCTTAAAAACAGCAGTGAAGAAAAAGCAAAATAAAATTTTTAACAATAACCTGAGTAATGTGGTAAGGCATTTCAAATAACAACATATATACCATTGCACTAATTTGTAATACATTTATTTCTACCTTGAACAACCATGGGATCATAAGCAATCGATGATGCTTAGTTTTTATCTATGAAGACCATGTACATCATGCAAAATATTTGGATTCAAACTGGCATGTTCTTTAAATTTGTACTGATCAAGACACGCAGGCTTAGTTTTAAAGAAATAGTAACATGATCTAAGCACAAGATAGATCTAGCTTTTTTTCTCTAAGTGTGCAGAGTATCGACCTATTAGGCCCCAGTTTCTTTTTTTATGAGTATCTCGAAAACAGATGCGATTTTTAATTGTATCTGTGTCTGCATAAATCACACTAAAAATTTCATTGTGAACGAGCTTTTAGTTTACAAAATATGGCCCGTGACCGTATGCTCATGCTGAGTATCCAAAACTTTCACACAAAGACTGCCACTGCTCGCTCCAGCAAAGTGGTCATGCTGGAAAGTTGCTTTGCACTGAACATGCTCAAACATGAAATTGGCACACCCAAGGAAGTTAAAGTAATATTTGCTGGAAAGGAGGAGGCGCCGCTCAGGTGAAGCCGCACGCCGCCATTTTGCCATAGGCAGAAAGCGCGCCTTCCTCAACTCTAGCTACTGTGGCTGCACAGATGTTCCAGATGCTTTCCTGTGTTATAGTGATTCGGATGTTGTAATGAATACATTGTGCCTTTCATAAGGCTACGTAAATCAAGCGAGAGGGTGCTCTGGGATAATGTTTCAGTTGTGAGCAGCATATTTAGAGCTTCATGAAAACTTCTCCGTGTGTCGGACTTGTTGACAGCTCTATCCCTGTCTTCACATACCGAATTTAATCGCGTAATGAACCCATCTTTTTTTTTTTTTGGAAACTTTGATGTCAATTAGCAGGGAGGGTTCATTACTCAGAAGAAAAAAATACCACAGGGTTTATAACAGCGAAAATTTTGTATTTCGGCTTTGCTTGTTTTGGCCTGAGAAATGCACGACAAATCTTTTTCGTAGCCTGAAGCCCTTTTTGTTTCTTCCCGTAACGAAAGCGCAGGGATCGGCCCTGAAGTGTCGTCCAGCTGCTTGGTTCACATGCTACAGCACATGCTGTTTGTAACCCGCCATGTAGCCAGCGTACCGGCCGAATGGCCCTGCGCAGCAGGTCTCCCAAAGAAGTTCACAACGACAAACCCGAGAACAAAAATGCAGCATTGGATGGCGGCATACGTTGCGGTAGATGTTGCGGGTGTATGACGCCCCGTCGGCGTGATGTGTGCGGTTGCGCTTGCATGGCCTCCAAGATGGCGGGCGCACGACGTGTTTCTATGCTGTGCATCTGCCTTTTCGAAAGCCACGCGCTTAGTTTTTGGTTTGTTTTTGTGCCAATGTGCTTGCGTGGCACTATCAGCAAGGAGGTTTCTCCTGCATTCGACGGATGGCGCTTTGCCGCAAAAGGCACTATTTTCAAATTTTGATTGACGTCGTTTGTGCTCGCGCTGCTCGGAACTGTTTAGCATGGTTGCTAAACTATGTTTTGAGTTTTATTGCATTGTTATGTGGTGATATAATGGCTTGATTTAACACTGTTTCAATCATCAATGGCACTGGCTGTTATGCCGAAATGAGATGAACAGATTAAACAAAGTTTTTTTTTTCAAGGACCAACGTGGGGAGGGGGTTCATTATGTGAGTGGGTTCAATATGCGAGTAAATACGGTATCTCACGGTAATTTTTTTTTCAACAGGTTTCTTAAAGACCCAAATGTTCTAAGCGCATTTGGGCATATTGTTACAACTGGACTGGGCTGCGACCCGCAAGTTATCCGACTGGACTTGTCACTTTTCTAGAATGCCTGCAAAGTCCAGTGGTACACATTCTTGTGCTTGTCGATACCACTGGAGCGGTGCGCGTATAGGAAAAGAACTCACTGTTGACTATTCGTTGAAATTAAATAGGCAATCGACTCCCGATATTTTGTTATCGGTTCTTTGTGGTGCTGATTAAAAGGATAGCTTGCTATTACGAGAGCTGCTAACATCATTTGGTCAATACTCAGAGACTTGTCTTTTCTTGTGTTTGTGCCTTTTATTTTGTTCTTGTAGTGCAGCGAGTAAAACCAGTATGTCTGAACTGTGCAGTACTCGTTCCAGCTGCAAAGAAAGCGCCAATGAACAAGGCCAGGGTACTCTTGCCTTTATATGTGTTCAACTTGAAGAAGTTGTTGAAGAAGTGACACTGCAGTTGCATCATCTACTTGGCAGCTATTACAAAAAAAAAAAAATAATCTTCATGTTTTCTAACGGGATATAAAAAAGCTCCAATATATAATTCTACCGCAGAGAAATTGTAGAGTGAACCAAAAGAATTAGGGGACCCTAAAGCTTCGCTTTATGAGTTGAATGCATTGTGTAGCAACATCCTGTTTCTAGTGAATACTTCAAACACTTAGTGCACGAAATCTTTTCGAATTTGCTATGCACCCACAACGTGGCCTCAAACTAACAGACACATTAGCATGTACCGTATTTACTCAATTCTACCGCGCCCTCGATTGTAACGCGCACCCGATTTCCACCGCGAAAAAAAAAAAAAAAACGTAAGACATCGATTGCAACGCGCACCCATTTTTTTTGCTGGCCCGCACGATCACACCACTCGAAAAAACGATTCCTTTCGGGATTGTCTTCCATTTAAATATGAGGTACGGGCGAAGCTTGTGCCCATCTGACGTGTAACAGAGCATTGCAGTCACTGTAGTTTTACCGTGGACCGATGTCAGCACGCGAACTTGCTTCGCCCCCTTCTTCTCGACAGTTGTGGTGCCAGGCATGTCGAAGTAAAGAGGCGTCTGATCGGCATTCCAGATTTGCCCAAGCAGGTAGCCGTTGTTGCGCCGCAAGTTTAGGACGAACCTCTGAAAACTGTAAAGCTTTTCATCGTACTTCTCCGCAAAAGTTTTCGCATATGCATGTTCCCCTTCGGAGGGAAGAGCCTTTCCTCTTCATATAGTTAATTAGCCAGCACCTGCTCGCTTTAAACAGGCTCCGCATTAGACTTTTTTCTAAGACTAATTGCATAGCCCGCACTTGGAGCAGTTCTGTCGTCATGGGCCGCTGTGCCACTCGCTCCTCAAGCACATACTCGCGGAGCAGCTCTTCAATTTGCGTAAACCGACCCTGCTGTGGTTCACTGAAGCCTTTGCGTGAAGCTTTGCTGTCGACAATCTTCTGCTTTTGTTTCCGCCGGTCCCGCACGCACGTTTCGAGAAGGACCACGATGCGGCCCGATTTCCGTCCGTTTCTGCACACGCGATGACTTTTCTTTTAAAAGCGGCATCGTGGTGCACTCGAGTTTTTGGAGTCGGCCCTTCCAAGTCGTCGATGCTAATGCACTACTAGATGACGAACTTCTCAGCACACGTACGAAGTGCCGCACATGGTAAACACATAGGCAGAAATAGCCGACGCACCATGCCAACGCACGTAGGGGGCGGCCATTTTGGATTTGCGATGGCAATAGATTGACCGTAATTTTTTTGTTCGTACTCGATTCTAACGCGCATGCGATTTATGAACTCGCTTAACCGGAAAAAAGGTGCGCGTTAGATTCGAGTAATTACGGTATGTGTTTTGTAGTGGAGTACTGGCTTTCAATCATGGAGCCATTATGATAATCACACATTCTGACGCCCGTTGACAATGGGCCCTTGTACCAGGCCTTATTACTGCAATATTTCATGTTGCACTGTGAAGCTTATGTACAGGACGCATGTTTTTGTGAAGTATGAAAGCTACTCTCACTGCATTTCCAAGCAAAGGAAGTTCGTTTCACTCACGTTATGAAAATAGGACAATTTTACAACTGAAAATGAACACAAATGCATGATGGTGAAATATAACACTTACCCACTTTTGCTGCCTGACTTCAGTAAGCAAGGTACCTCAGGACCGTCCCTTTGTAGATCTGAAGGAAGGATTGCAATTTCGAATACGGACAAAATAATATGACATAGCTGCTTTCAAGACAAAAATTCATCTGTCTTATAAAAGCATCAACGGCTACTCTGTGCTTTTTCAACATATATGCATTTTCATACATATGCACGTAACAAAAACCTTCCAATAAATCTTTCTCGAGACATTCACTTACATAAATCTGACAATATGCATCGTCAGTGAGTCAACGTCTTTTGGCTGTAACTTGCTAGGTTATCTATCAGCAACTTTTATGACGATACCAGGACACAAATGCAATCAATGTACTTCGTCTCGACCTCCAAGACAAGTATTTAAAATTTGATGTCAGGTAAAGCTAATGCGCCTTAGAATGAAGTTCTGCTGTGCATGCAAGTTTCCTAATCAGCAGAGTGACTCGTTGGGCGAGTTGGTTCATTCTTTACGTAGCTAATAGCGTGAAAAAAACACCAGAGAAGGACAAGCGCAAACTATCAACTAAATTTTTTTCGAAAAAGCACACACACACACACACAGGTGCACAAAGTCACGAGTCATATTAGCAGAAAAAAACCCTTGTTAGTGGCATGCACGCAGGTAATCCGTCTTGGTGACATGTAACGTGATTGAAAGCTTCGCCATGCATGTGTCACCTAGTCTATTAATAAAGTATGCCTCCTCTATTTCTCGTGCAATCAATCCTTTCATTCTTGCGAGCACGCTAGTCTCAGCAAAGGTGTGCAGTTGCACTCCCTGCAGTGTAACTAAAGATTTGAACTAGGTGTCCCTCTCAAAAACGCCTTATTTTCAACAATCTATTGTTTACACACGATCCCTTCGCTCGACATAGCATTTTCCACAAGAGTGGTGTATCAAAAACTACATTTTCGGCACACTCAATCAATTTAACACTGTGCTTGATGTCGCACCCATAAACCCGCTCGCTCTGTCTAGATAACTTCATATCCACAGATGCACAAATCGGGCCAAGCTTGTCTGCAGCAGAAAAAACCACGCTACATCCGAACCTGTGCCCAACTTTCTTCAGCTGATGGGAAACGTGAACGTATGGAATGCTTACAAAAGGAGCCCTTTCCTTTTGTCTTACTCTGCTAATACCCCGCGTATTCAACTTCAACCTTTGCAAGATTCCCTTGCTTAGGACCACTAATTGGCGTTCTGGGAACCTAGACTGCCGAAGCCTCTCAATCTGCCATGCAAAACTCTCTTCCATGCGGTGTGGGCACGACTTCTTGAGTGACTCTTCCGGACAGGGCATCACAACACCGTTCTTTACTATTTTAGGAATACCCGAACGGAAGTGAATGATAGGTCTACATCGAATGAGGGCCTACATCGAACATACGTGGCTCCCATCAAAAGATATGCTCGAATCTAAGAACTGTATAGAACCCTTGTTGAGAACCTCATAGGTAAACTTCAGCCCCGACCCCAACTCATTAAAAACCTTAAAACATCGGTCCTAGTCACACATGCCAACCTGGCAACAAAAAAAATTCCTGAAACCCCCGAGCAGAGAAGGCGGGAGAGGGGGGGGGGGGGCTTTTTTTTTTTTCAATTTGTAGCTGTGATGAGTTTGCCTTTAGCTTTCATATTTTCAAGAAGTGCAACATTCAGTCAATCAACGATTGCAGGTATTATGCTATTGAAGCCACACATAGAAAGGTAGCCATCAGGAATAAATGATGGTGAGATTACATCTGGAGATTCGTGTGCTCGATGATCATTGAAAGCCCTATGCACGCCTCACCTTGTTCAATGAATGCCTCAGCCTGCTTCCATAAATGTCTTAGTATAATCTTAGTAGTATAGTCTTAGTAGTATATTTATAACACGTATAGACTTTCACGTAATGAATGACCGTGTTTGTGTTCTAAAATTGTTTAATAATTATTTCATTGTTTTAGACTCAAAAAAAGATAGTGTTGGTAAAATTCTATAGAAAAAATAAGCGCTTAATATTGGCTAAAATTACTCTCATTGATCTCAGTGGACTCCAGAAAGATATTGCAGAAATGGAAATTGCATCACATTTATGAGCACAAAATTACAAATTTTAAAACGCTGTTTTTAGAATGTTGTTGCTACTGAATCAACAGGGTGCCTGCCGATTTGCTTTTTCGAAATTCCTCGACTTTTCCAGGTTTTCCATGATGATGATTTGAAGCTAATTCCATGACCCTTATGTCTTATTGGAAAACTTTGTGCACTAGAAATGCACCCTGAAAAACTCAGGCGCTCCAATAGAATAAGTAAATAAATGTACCACGAATGTTCAACATGTGCGGTAAATATTAAAAAAATATGTACATCTGGCCAAAGCCTCCCAGTGAGAGAGTCAGCAAGTTGACTGTTTAATGTTTGGATGCACGAGAAAGCAGACACACAGGTTACATTTAACTGCAGCTAAATGCTTAAAGGAGCCCACGACAGTCCCACAATGCAGCCAACGCTGCTAGAAAGCATAAAAGTGGCACCATCTCGAGACATCTGTGTAAAAGGAGAACGCCGGAGCCCAACCAGTTCCGTGACTGGAATATATTGTAGTTCACTATAACGGATAGAGCCCAGGCCGCTTAGGATGTGGATTGGATTACACTGACCTGTATTTACTGACTTAACTATTCCGGATGTGGATTGGATCTGATGCCACATGGATTGCTGTGTTTACTCTTGATTTGCATCCACACCTAAATTGCACACCTCCAGTGTATACCTCTCAGAAAAAAATATAACACTACTACTCGCATATTCTTTGCACACTAGATTGAACAATGACTTACAAAATCACAAGAATAGAGTCTTACTGGATAATTTTCTTTCAATCATTCTTTTCTTTCCCACGACGAGCACATGCATGTTGATGTTTACTTTCTCTGGGGTCTAATGCTTCGACAAGGTCCTCCGATGCCGGCAATGAAAACTAAGGGTAGTGTTTAAAGCAATGACGTTTGAACATACGCTGGCAAGAAGGATTCTGTCGGGGTGCGACAGCTCCCTCGATTTTTTTAATTTTATCACAGATGCTGGCAGGTGGGTTACCTTCGTTTGTGTACTCTTCTACAGATACAAGGCTAACAAGTAATCACAAATTTCTTAACACCATCTCAAGAAATTGAAATGAGAAATTTAGATGAAGTTACCAAACTCTACCCTTGAAATGCGAGCTACCAGCTACAAGTGTGTAGCGGACGTCTGCTGTTGTGTCGCCAATAATAATGATGATAGTAAGAATAATAATATTGATAATAATGAAAGGCATGACATAGCCCAGAAAACCTCTACTAAGACAGTCCTAGCCGAACCAGAAGGCCTTCAAGCCGAGCCAAATCATGGTCAAGACAAACATGCACAAATTTATCGACGTGAATTATCCTCACTGGTTTGATCCTCACTTGGACCCAAACAACCCTGGTTCGGTCCGCACTCTGCTCAAGGATTGTTTATCATTTATTTATTTTATATGCACTGTTCACCATTTTTCGGTCATGCATACGACGATAATTTTTTGCTCACAACCAACAACACCGATGCCGCCAGTGCCGAAATTTTCGCGAAATGAGCTCTTTAACGCTGCTGCCTTAAAAGAGCAGGTATTTTTCCTCAGGCTATAATAAAGGAGATAAAAAAATCAAACGAGTGTGTCAGAGAGGGGGAGGGGGTGTTCACTGCAACCTTCTCTCATACATAAAGCAACTCTTTCATGGGGCACAAAACGCCAGATAGGCACGTATCCATATGAGCTTAGGGCGTTTGCAATAATGCTGCACTTCCATTTTTCGTCAGCTTATGAGTATGCATGCTCGAAGTTAAGCATCGAGCACTGTCAGCAGAGCGCATTATGCGAGAACGGCACACAGTTTCATGAAAAGAAAGGCTCGATTAACAGCTCAGTCACCGTCTCGAAAAAGCTTGCCCAATGCTGCACAGAGACTCGGTACTGTACGTTGATTGTTTATGACAAATGAGGAAACATGATGAGATTGTGGGTGACTATCATAGTTAGATATGAGGACTTTGGGTCTAAAATGCATGATGATAGACTGCATGTGTACACGCTCGTCGGCTTAGGTTGTTGCCGGTGTGTTTTTGAAATGATTCATTAGCGGGAGCATAGAGAGCCCAGTTAACGAAATTGTATCGAAGAACTGCAGATCTGCAGAAATTGTATCGAAGTGCGTGGTCCACACTTTGTTGGGGCGTGATGTGCTGGCGCTGGCTGCAGAGCTTCTCCTAACGACAAGAAGGCTCTTGGAGCACATCTTGGCCCTGACTACGAAGCAGCGCAAAACATTTTAGAGCTGCACATGATATTGTGACGGAGCGAGGTCTTGGCTTACAGGACAGCGTCCACCGAGAGTCGGCAGCCGAACAAGATGTCTGAGTTGCCTCTCGTGCAAGCGCCTAACGCACAGGCGTCTTCTTCATCTTCGCTAAGTGCCACGCTTGCTCCTGTCGATGATGCACCGTAACATCACTCCCCTGCGGTGGAAGCGCCGTCACGGCGCTTAGTACGGCGGCGACGAACGAGGAGGGTGATACGGTCTTAGTCTGGAAACGTGTACAACGTCTGTCTGGAGTGAGGTGGTCGAAAAGGCATTGTTTAGGGGTGCGATCTCGTAGCTCACGTCACTAAGTTGTCGTAACACTTTGTAGGGGCCATGGTAGTGTGATAGTAGCTTCTCTGATAAGCCGACTTGGCGGTTTGGTGTCCAGAGAAGTACCAGAGACCCCGGCGAGAAGTGCACGCTTTGGTGGCGACTGTCATAGCGGTCTTTTTGCTGCGCTTGCGACAAGTGCAGCCGATCACGGGCAAGCTGACGGGCTGCATGGGCTCGAGAAACGACATCGCTGGCGTACTCAGTAGACAAGGGGGCAGCCGAAGGAAGGAGCGTGTCAAATGGTAATGCTGGATGTCGGCCAAATAGCAAATAAAACGGCGAATAACTAGTTGGGTCGTGCCGTGAAGAATTGTACGCGAACGTGACAAAGGGGAGTGCTTTGTCCCAGTCACGGTGATCTGGCGAAACGTACATTGACAGCATCTGCGTCAGCGTTCGGTTCAGACGCTCGGTCAATCCATTTGTCTGTGGATGATAAGCGGTGGTAAGCTTGTGCTCAGTGGAGCAGGCGCGGAGAATATCATCCACAACACGTGAAAGAAAGTACCTTCCTCGATCAGTAAGCAGCTGCCGCGGAGCGCCGTGATGAAGAATGACTTCATACAAGAGAAAGTCAGCGATGTCAGTGGAACAGCTTGTCGGCAGTGCTTTAGTGATGGCAAAGCGTGTGGCGTAGTCTGTGGCGACTGCAACCCATTTATTTCCGGAGGTGGACGTAGGAAACGGGCCCAACAGGTCAAGGCCAACGCGGAAGAATGGTTCCGTTGGTATGTCAGTGGGCTGTAGGAGGCCAGACGGTAGCACAGAGGGGCGCTTGCGGCGTTGGCAGCGGTCGCAAGCAGTGACGTAGCGAACCACAGAACGATACAGTCCGGGCCAGAAAAAGCGACGTCGCACACGATCGTAGGTACGAGAGACGCCTAGGTGACCGGCTGTAGGTACGTCATGTAGTTGTTCGAGAACGCTGGTACGCAGGTGATGGGGAAGCACGAGTAGTAATTCCGGGCCATCAGCGTTGAAGCTGCGACGGTACAGAATGTTGTCGTGCAGTTCGAACAGGCGAACGGAAGGGTCTGTCGGAGCAGAGGTCAGACGCTCGATAATGGAGAGTAACGACGGGTCACGTCGTTGTTCGGTGGAGATATCACCCAAAGCGTGGATGGAGAGAACGCAGGGGTCTGAATCAAGGTCTGTCAAGTCGGGCGTTTCAACCGGATAACGTGACAAACAGTCTGCGTCTGTGTGGAGGCGTCCCGACTTGTAGTGGACCACGAATGAGTATTCTTGCAGACGGAGCGCCCAGCGACCAAGACGTCCAGATGGGTCCTTTAGCGATGACAGCCAGCAAAGAGCGTGATGGTCCGTAACAACGGAAAAAGTTCGGCCATACAGGTAAGGCCTGAATTTCGCCACGGCCCACACTAAAGCTAGGCATTCACGCTCAGTGATGGAGAACTTCCGTTCGGCAGGTGAAAGAAGACGACTGGCGTAAGCAATCACGCGGTCCTTCCCGTGCTGTCGTTGGCCAAGGACCGCTCCAATTCCATGGCCACTGGCATCGGTCCGAAGCTCTGTAGGTGATGCTGGGTCGAAATGGGCCAGTACTGGTGGCGTAGTCAGCAGATGGATAAGAGCCGAAAAGGCGTCCGCTTGCTCTATACCCCATGCGAAGGGAACGTCCTTCTTTAAGAGTTCAGTAAGCGGTCGAGCAATGTCGGTGAAGTTGCGGACAAATCGACGAAAATAGGAACATAGCCCTACAAAACTTCGGACGTCCTTGGTTGAGCGTGGTTCAGTAAATTGTTGTACTGCTCGCACCTTTTCGGGATCTGGTTGAACACCATCGGCACTGACAAGGTGGCCGAGTATGGTGATTTGGCGACGTCCGAAATGGCATTTCGCAGAATTGAGCTGGAGAGCAGCTCTTCGAAAAACATCCAGAACAGCTGACAGACGTGTTATATGGCTGTCAAAGGTGGGTGAAAAGACGATGACATCGTCTAAATAACATAAGCAGATGGACCACTTATATCCTCGGAGAAGGGAGTCCATCATGCGCTCGAAAGTTGCCGGCGCATTACACAGTCCAAACGGCATGACTTTGAACTGGTAGAGGCCGTCGGGCGTAACGAAAGCGGTTTTTTCACGATCCATGGGGTCGACGGAAATTTGCCAATAGCCGGATCGAAGGTCGATAGATGAAAAGTATTGGGCACCATGGAGGCAATCGAGGGCGTCATCAATCCGAGGCAAAGGGTAGACATCTTTGTGGGTCACTTTGTTTAAATGGCGATAGTCCACGCAAAAGCGCCAGCTGCCATCTTTCTTCTGAACGAGCACGACTGGGGAGGCCCAGGGGCTGGATGAGGGTTCTATTACGTCTTTAGTAATCATTTTATCCACTTCATTTTGGATTACTTGGCGTTCCTTGTGAGATACGCGATATGGACGCCGCCGTATAGGACTGGCATTACCAGTGTTGATCCGGTGAGTCACTGCAGTTGTTTGGCTGAGAGGGCGGTGGTCAAAGTCGAAAACGTCTCTATATGATGTTAGCAGACTACGGAGGCTGGCAGCTTGCACTGCAGTGAGGTCGGGAGCAATCATCTTGTTAATGTCATCTGCAGGCAGAGTGTAATTGCGGCCAAGACAGGGGGATGTAGTATCGGTGTCCAAACCAGTAACGTTGCAGCTGTCAAGTGGAGATAGGGTGGCCAAAGACATGTCTTGCGGAATAACTTGAGTCAAGAGACTCACGTTGAGTAGTGGTATAACCACTGTATTATTAGCGACGGCGACAACAGTGTGAGCAAGGGCGACGTCTCGGGCCATCAGTACGTCGACTATAGGAGTGACGAGGTAGTCACCGTCGGGCACATGACGTGAGCACGACAAAGTGACATATGTAGCAGCTTGCGGAGGCAAGCGAACGTGGTGACGAGAGCGTAAACGGGGAGAATAGTCTGCTGGCAAATCGGCAAACTGCGGCAGTTCAAGCTGAAGAGCACCAGTGGCACAATCAATGAGCGCAGAATGACGTGACAGGAAGTCCAAACCAAGTATTAGGTCATGAGGACACATTTCAATGACGGCAAACTGAACTAATGTAGGATGACCAGCAGTGGACACACGGGCCGTGCACATCCCTTGAACATCAGGGGTCCTCCCATCAGCGACACGAAGTTTGTGGGAAGCGGCAGGCGTGAGCACTTTATGTAGGCGTCGGCGAAGGTTCGCACTCATCACAGAAATGTGCGCTCCAGTATCTATAAGGGCAGAAATAGGCACACCGTCAACGGCAACGTCTAACAAATTTTGTCTCGTCGGAAGCGTCAAGAGAGGATTTGTGGACGGAGTCGAAGATGCAGCGTCACCTCCGGGCGCTGCACCGTTTAGTTTTCCGGGTAGGCAGGAGCGGGGTTGAATGGAGATGACGGCCTGCGAGTCTGCGGTGAGCGAGACGACTGGCGACGTCCTGGAGGCGAACGCGACTGATGACCATGCGGTGACGGAGATCGGCTGTTGAACCTTCTGTAGTTGTTTTGCGGAGAAGGCTGCACGGCAGACGCGAAGCGGGTGCTGTCCTGTCGGTAGTGAGGTTGAGATGAAGTCCGAGGTGGCGAGGACCAGCGGTAATTGCAGTAACGGACGACATGACCGATACGGTGGCAATGGAAACAAATTGGTCGATTGTCGACGGTTCTCCACGCCGCAGGGTCGCGAGATCGGGCCGTGAACTGCTGCTCGCGATAGGACGAGGGTGGACGCCATGAAGCTCGCTGCGGGCTGGGCAAAGCGCACACCGAGGGAATACCTATGCTGGCGAGTTCTTGGCGGACGATGGCTTGAACCACGTTAGCAGTGAGTGGGGTGGTGTCACTTGCAGCGGTGTGAGCCGGAGCAGAGGCAATGGCTTCAAGTTCGCGCCGTACAATTCGGGTCACCTGATCCGATGAATCTAGAGGTGGTGGCTGTGTTCTTGCACGGTCTTCGCAAGATGATGTTGCAGCCGTATTCGGAAGGCGGGTGAACACGCTGTTAATCCGCCGGCTCTTCGCTTGCTCAAAGCGCCGACATTCTTTTATAATGGCGTCCACTGTAGAAAAATTTTTGCAGATGAGCAGGTTGAATGCGTCATCCGCAATCCCCTTAAGAATATGCCCGACCTTGTCAGCCTCCGGCATATCGGCATTGGCTTTGCGACACAACGACAACACATCTTCTATATAGGAGACGTAAGACTCGGTCGAGGTCTGCGCCCGAGACGCGAGCATTTTGTTCGCGGCCATTTTTCTTCCAATCGGCTTTCCGAACAGGTCTAGCATTTTCTCCCTGCACACTGCCCAACTCATAAGTTCTGTTTCATGGTTCTCATACCACGATTTGGCGGTTCTCCTAAGATAGAATAACAGGTTTGCCAGCATAAGAGTCGGGCCCCATCGGTATCGAGTACTCACACGTTCGTACTCTGCCAGCCAATCTTCAACGTCAACTTCATCTGGATCGCCGGAACCGCTGAACGTGCCAGGATCCCGCGGGGGTTCGAGCACAAAGGTTGTGGTCGCAGAAGGAGATGTAGTTACCGCATCATCTCCGGCCGCAGGAACACCAGGAGCAGATGTAGATGCCGTACTCTCCGTCATCGTTGTGGAATGACCCTTCAAACGTCGGCCGCTGCGAAGTTCCGTTGCGAGGCGGTTGCCCAGCACTTCCACCAAATGTGACGGAGCGAGGTCTTGGCTTACAGGACAGCGTCCACCGAGAGTCGGCAGCCGAACAAGATGTCTGAGTTGCCTCTCGTGCAAGCGCCTAACGCACAGGCGTCTTCTTCATCTTCGCTAAGTGCCACGCTTGCTCCTGTCGATGATGCACCGTAACAATATTGTCCTTTTTTTATTACGATATGCGCAAAGATGCAAAGGAATATGCTTGGATGCCTATACGGGAACCCCAGCCTATGCAGAAAGAGGTGCCTCATGAAAAGAGGTGACGCTAGATGAAATAGTGAAGGTAATTGAACATGTCATTTATAGAGCAATTATTCACATCACAGGTATCCATCTATATTGTCACACCTGGAGACTTATTGCAAGGCAACAAAAATTAACTAAGAAAAGTGTACAAGAACACTTGCGTCTCAGGAAAAATCATGCAATGCTTCGGCCCATGGTACGAGCAATGAAGCAGCACCACAGTTCTGATTTTGTTTGTCTATGTGAAGGAACATATCTTGTACAACATTCATTATTTCTATATTGTTCCTGGGTCATTTATCCACAAAGTCTATATTCTGAATTTTTTTTGCTTTGAATATTTTTGTGTATATATAGTGTATTTTATTCCACTGTCTACCAGCCAGTGACTGAAAATTCCACACATTTCACATTTTTCTTCATTTCAAAATATTTTTGTTGCTCTACAACATATATTTTTTGCAAAGAGCATTTCATTGTGCAAAGTTTGGTATGCTGCAATGCATGCTGGAGCACTTTTCAAAGTGGTAAAAATGATCCTTCTGAGACATACGAAAAACAACCAATTTGGCTGGTAACGAAAGAGTTCATTGTGAGCATTTGGTGTTCTCCAATGCGCACATATATGGTTCATGAGCGTTCTTTATATTTCACCCCAATCAAGGTGAGGCCGCTGTGGTCAGGAATCTATCCTGCGCCTTCAAGAAAAGCAGCGCGACACCACACATGCTGCACATCCAGGGTGGTTCGCTTGATAGTTAGAGGTCTGTGATAGTTAGAGGTCTGTGCATCGAGTCCCTGTGCATAATTACCACCAACAGGGCGTACGTATGATGCCAGAGTGAGTGAGTGAGTAAAAACTTTATTGAACATGTCCGGCGTCATTGAGCGGGGTGGGGCTACAAGCACCCCGGCCTAGGTGACGGCCTCGAGTCCTTGGACCCGGGCGGCATCCTGGGCTTGCCGGACGGCCCACAGTTGATCTGCAAGGTCGTGGCTGAGCAGAGCCGCCTCCCATCGCGCCTCGCGGTTCGAGACTGCCATGTCTACCGGGATCCTAGGGGACTGCTGCGCGTTACCGGTACACTTCCACAGCATGTGCTGCAGCGTCGCTCTGGCTCCGCACGCCTTACACGCGTCGGACGTATAAATGCCTGGGTAGCAGAGGCGAAGGATCACCGGATTCGGGTACGTGTGTGTCTGTAGTTGTCTCCAGGCAACCTGCTGTTTCTTGTTTAGTTTGGCGTGGGGGGGTGGATATTTGCATCTGTTCAGTCTGTAGTGTTGCGTGATGTCTCTGAAAGTGGTCATGCGATCCCCCCACGTCCATTCCCGCATCGCTGTCGAAGTGGGTGAGACATCGGGACTGTCGGCAGGCGTCGCAGCTCAGCGTGTAAGTCCTCGAGCCGCGGCGTGGGCAGTCGCGTTGCCCGCAAGCGGAGGGTCCGTGTGGGCGGGGGTCCATACGAGGAAACTGTCGTTTTTGCGGCATATGTTGCGTTCGTGAATTTGGAGAATGCGGGCCGCTTCGCGGGAGATCCGGCCGCTGGCGTAGTTGCGTATCGCCGCCTGCGAGTCGCCTATTATCACCTCGGCGTCCGTGGTGGCTATCGCGAGGGCTATGGCCGCTTCTTCGGCCGCCTCCGTCTCTTCCGTGCCTATCGTCGCACTCGTGACGCAAGTTCCTACATGATCCGTGATCGCGACCGCGAAGCCGCGGTGGCAGTCGTAACGGGCCGCGTCCACGTAAACTGTGTCTTTGCTATTGCCGAATTTCTTTTCAAGGTCTTGGGCGCGCCTGTTGCGCCGACCGATGTGATGTGTCGGGTGCATGTTCTTAGGCAACGGCATAACGACGATGCGCTCGCGAATACGTCTGGGTATCCTGACCTTTTCGCCGCGCTGCGTATGGTAGTTGATACCCAGTGTCTCGAGGATGTGTCGACCAGTTCTGGTCTTCGCCAGACGTTCGTACTGGGCGATGTTGTGTGCTTCGATTATCTCATCTAGAGTATTGTGCAACCCCAGCTCGAGAAATTTTTCCGTGCTGGTATTGGCGGGGGTGACGGTATTGGCCGGTAATCCGATTGCGCGTTTGTATGCCTTGCGGATGAGACAATCTAGTTTGGTGCGTTCAGTCGCCTGCCACTTGAGGTAGGAGACGACGTACGTTATATGGTTCATAGCGAAAGCATGTACCAGGCGAATGGTATTGCTTTCCTTCATTCCGCTATGCCGATTTGTTATTCGTTTCAGCAACCGGATTGTTTCATTGACCGCGCCCTCTAGTCTGCGAACGGTTTCGCCGTTGTGGCCGTTGGCGGACAGGCGCAAGCCCAGTACCCTAATGGTGTTAACTTGTGGGATGACAGCGCCGTCTGATGTGCGTACATTAATTTCTCTATATGCGCACTCGAATGCGGAATCGGCATTCTTGGGTTTACGGCCCCTGCGCGAGGGTCTATACAGCAGGAGCTCCGATTTAGCGGCGGAACATTTGAGGCCAGTGTCACGAAGGTAGTCCTGCACCACGTCGACGGCTTCCTGCAGCATTTGCTCTACATGGCCGTCATTTCCCTCGGCAACCCAGAGGGTGATATCATCGGCGTACAAGCTATGGTGGAGGCCTTCTATCTCAGCGAGTTTTCGTGGTAATCCGACAAGCACGAGGTTAAAGAGCATGAGCGAGATTACGGAGCCCTGCGGCGTGCCCGTACAACCCATGTATATGTCCTGCGATTCTAGTCCGCCGATCGCTAATCGGGCCCGGCGCCCCGTAAGAAAATCCCGTACGTAGTGGTACGTTCTCTCGCCCAGTCCCAACGCTCGTATACTTTCAAGTATCGCAGCATGGCTAACGTTGTCGAACGCCTTTTTGAGGTCGAGCCCGAGTATCGCTTTGGTGGATCGTGTGGGATTGTCTACGATATCGTGCTTGAGTTGAAGCATAACGTCCTGCGTGGAAAGGTTACGACGGAACCCCAGCATCGTGTGTGGGAGCATGTTTCGGTCCTCGAGGTAGTTGGTAAGGCGAGCGAGAACCACATGTTCCATGACCTTACCAACGCAGGACGTCAGGGATATCGGTCGAAGGTTGTCAATCTGTACTCGTTGGCCCGGTTTGGGAATCATAATTATGCGCGCCGTTTTCCACAAGTTCGGTATAGCGCCCGCATTCCAGCACTCGTTCATGTAAGCCGTCAGTTGTTCTATCGACTCGTCGTCCAAGTTACGTAGCGCTTTGTTGGTTATCCCGTCCGGGCCTGGCGCCGACTTTGTGTTGAGCCTGTGCAGCACCGCCCTCACCTCTGCAACGCTGAAGTCCTCGTCTAGCTCCGCGTTACCCTCCCCCTCCCAGGCGTATGCCGAGTGCGCGAGGGGGCTACGTGACTGAAAGTAACGGCTTCGCACGTCATCTAGAAAGTCCGCGTGGGTGCCTTTGTAGTCGTGCAGCAACTTGTTAAGCTTATGTGCGTGCGATGTTTTTGTCTCCTCTGGATCCAAGAGGTGCCGGAGGAGATGCCACGTCTTGGCCCGTCCCAGCTGGTTTTCCATCGCATTGCAGATCTCTTCCCATTGCGTTTTGCATACCTGTAACGCGTGCTCTTCCATGTCCCTGCTTAGCCGTGCTATGCGTCTGCGCAGCGTTCGATTGTGGCGTTGACGCTTCCACCTGTATTGCAGGCTGCGCTTGGCTTCCCACATGTGTAGGAGTTTGCTGTCTACCACTTCGAGCTGTGCTTCTGGCAGAACCTCATGCGTCGCCGTTTCTAAATCCGCCTTGAGCGTCGCAGTCCAGCTATCTATATCCTCAATAGTCGCACTGCCACGATTCTGCTCTTTCCGGACTTTGCGAAACGCGTCCCAATCCACCAGCCGGTGGTTCTTGCCCTTGGTACCTTCCCGATGAACGCGGTGGTGAGGTTCAGCGTCGACCTGGATCTCGATCACTGAGTTATCGCTACCCAGGTCCTCCTGTGTATTGTGCCATCGCGCGCTAGCAACGTTCTTGGTGAATGTGAGGTCGGGTGAGGTGTCTGCACATACGCTGTTGCCCCTGCGCGTAGGCGCGAATTTTTGTGAGCTGAGATATTGCAATGCTCAACTGTTCGGTTTGTGCGGTTTGCTGAGCGATTGCGTTGTTAAGTTGCGCGGTTTGCTGCGCGTGTTGGGTCATCATCGCGTCTACCTTGTCGTCGAGTCTATCGACTCGTTCGCGGAGTTTCTCCTCGCGTTTCTGCGATTTGACGTCGAATTGTTCCGGGTCAAGTGCCTTACGTTTGGTGGGTGCGGGGTGCGCGTCTTGAGCCTCCATGACTTCCTCCACTCTCTCGACTGTACTAGCAGCCGCGTCGGCTGCGACGGGTTTAATTGGAGGAGGAGGAGGAAAGGGAACTGTCGGGGCCTCCCCCTTCAACGTGGCAATTTCGTTTCTTAACCTTGCATTTTCCTGCTTTATTTCTTGGATTAATGATTCGAATTGATCCAATCGTTTCTGCACTAGACTTTCTGGGTCGCTGTTGCGTTTGTAAGCAGAGCTGCCGCGTCTGTCTACATCTGGGTTTCTATCAATGGCAGTCTCAGTTCGCGTTAGCGGTGCGCTGGGCGCGCGTCCGGAGGCGACGTCCACCCACCTCGATTTATGGGGGTCAACCTCTCCTCCGCCTTTGGCTGCCGCTGTGTGGTTGGCTCGGGCCGTCGACGTGCTGCGAGGCTTCGCTGAACGGGGTCGGGAGACGCTGCGAGAGCGGGCTCGAGAACGAGTACGGGAGCGAGTGCGGCTCCGCGCGCGGGTCTCCCTCTAGGCCGATCGACTGTTGCCGCGACGTCGTCTCGGTGCGTGGCGTCGTCCGTAGCCCTCCTCCCCGTCGTTGACGGTGCTGCTCCTGCTGCAAGCGGCCTCAGCCTCCTCGCGCATTCTGCGTTCCCACTGTCGGTGCTTGACTAGGTAGGGCGTCTTGTACTTAGGTTTGCACTTGCGGTCTCCGGTGAGGTGACCCTTTCCGCAAAGTTGGCACACCGGCTCGCACCGATGATCGTCGGGCGGGTTACCGCATCCGCACCCACGGCACTTCTTGTCGTTCGTGTTGGGGCACACGTCGGCCCTGTGTCCCAGACGACCACACTCGTAGCACATATCGATATGTTTCTTGTAAAGAGTGCACCTTATCACCATCCCGCCGTAGTTCACGTAACGAGGCACGTAGTAGCCGTCTAAAAGGATTATCACGTTGGTCGTGTTTCCCATGCGCTTGGCATGCAGGACGTTCGGGTTGCGGTGGTTAACCAGACTTCTCACGACGTCCGTCGGCTTTTCGTCTAGCGATATGCCCCTGATGAGGCCTTTGGACGTGTTCTCCGGAGCCGCTCTGTAGGCACTCGCTTCGAACTCACGGTCGCCAATTCGCAGCTTGCAAATGCCTCCATATCGTCTAGCGCGATCTTCTGACGGCGTGCTTACCACAATAACGTTTTGTCGCTCATTGAGACAGACGCTGTCCTCCTCGGCTACCTCGCGCCCCACCCCTGCAGCGTTTCGTATGCAGCAGTGGACGCGGTCCTTCTGGTAGTGGGATACGTTGAAGCCATCCCGGGGTCGCACGATGATCTTGTAGTCATCCGTTGGCAGGTTGGGCATTCGGCTCGTCATGGCGATCTTTCGCACGTACTGCGTCGCTTTCTGTATAAACGCCGCCTTCTCGGTAGACGCTGGCGTTGATTGCTGGTTCTTCGCCGGGTCGGCGTCTCCACCCGCCTTCTTGGTGTTTCGTTTGATCTCGCACCATCCCTGCTCTTTTCCAAACTCTGTCGGCGATATCTCCTCCCCTTCCACTTGCACGAATTCCATTTCGGGCGCCGGTGCAGCGGATGGGGCACCCGCTTGCTCCGACGACTTGTCAGGCCTACCGTGCCTTGTCTACTGGCTTGACTGTCGTGCCAGCGTGGCGGTACGGGAAATCTTCGAAAAGTGACCGAAACACGGGCTCACCTGCACAAATGGTATCGGGAGAGACCGCAGGACTTTCGCAGTCACTTGGGAATACTCTGAACTGAATGGCTGGAAAGAAATCGCCGAAAACCATAGAAAATCTGCGGAGCCGATGCGACGCGCGTCCGCACACCGTGGCCCCCTCATGATGCCAGAGAAAAAAAAAATTATGCAGCTACACTCACTCTGTTTTTGTTTGTTTCGTTTTACTACAGTTGTAGGCAGCGTGATATCGCTGCAGCACGGACTTATCAATGGGGACATGTCAGCCTGCACTAGCGTTAACACAAAACCCAGCACGCAACCAGAAAATTAGGACAAGAGAGTTGTCATTACGGCACAACACTGTCCCTTCGATGCCATATGAATAGATGCAGTCTGCATCGCAGGGCTTCTCTCGGTGTTGCGTAGGTTTTTCGTGCTTTTTAGGTGAGAGGAGCCTTCGGACTAAGTTATTTTTCTAAACCACAGCACAGTATTACTGGCGCAATGGCTTTTCGGACTGTTTGTTCCAAAATAACACTGCCGCCAGTCATCTAGGCGCGAGCGGCTGAGTTAGGTTGCAAATCTCGGCCAGTTGGTTTTTTTTTTTCAGCGCGCCACCTATTCAGCGCTGGTCTGCCCGTCACTGCACCCCATTGGTATGTATGTAAGTACGACCGGTCTGGAGGCGCACGCTCGCTTCCCTTATGGCCTGCGCACGGTGGGTTGTTTAGTGGGGGTACTCCGAGCCAACTCGCCAAAGAACTGTGGGACGCAGTGATGCCAGACTTACAGATTTGTTCGTAGATCTACCAATTTTCTCGCTAATCTGCAGATTCCCGAATAAAAAGAAAGTTATATGGATTTTTACGGCAATTTTACAGAAATTCTACGAAGTTAGGTTATTTCTTTCAGTAGCGACGTCTGCATCCTCTACCGATTCCTTTGCTGAAATGTTCTTCATTACCTAAAAAAATGTTCATTAGCCATACAATTGACCTCACAAGATGCGAATGCACCCACTCGCATGTGTCCCCAACGAGGGCTGCCGAAACACCGTCTTTTCATCTCTTTGAGCTTCAACCCCTCTACACCCATTAGTGACGCGTCCCCCCCATGTTCCACCAAAATCACAGTGTGTCTGCGAGTCTTAAGTGCAACCAGCTGCTCCTGTGGCATGGCGGTCTCTAGTGTTAACAGGTGCTGAAAGACCGTCAAGAAGCTCACATGGCTACAGGGATTGAATAATTGTATGCATAACTTGCATGTGACATTGCATAATTTGCACGTGACATTGTTTTCTGTGCTGGGCACCTGAAGATGTCGGCCACCACTACCTTTTAGTTGAATAAAACAGGTCACTGACCAATGTCAAACAAAACCTTTTAGTGCATTTGAGAGTATCAATGCAAGAGTTGTTCACCCGTCGCATTCTTTTGGGCTCTGCATGCCGGCTTTTCTTTCTGTTCGCCAGCTGCGTGCCAAGGGAGAACGTGAAGAATTGGAAGGGACATGGACTGATGGGCATGGACTGAGTTTGGCAGCAGTGCTCGCAGGTTTCACGTCGCTAACAAGTATTCTCTGTACACAGCTGATCACAATTCTGGGATCCTTATCGCCGCACATTGCAAACAGTACCGTCGACGAGAGCACTGGTTCGGACAGCCTAATCGGCGCACCTTGTGACGACATACAGTGCAGTTCTACGCCATCAGCAAGAAGTGGATGCGGAACGAATTGCATCTACGCGGATGCCGAGTCCCCAGAACACGTGCACTTTATAAGCCAGGAAACTTCTGCTCTGACGGCAGTTTGGCAGCAGTGCTCGCAGGCTTCACGTCGCTAACAAGTATTCTCTGTACACAGGTAAGAATTTTACTAGTGCACCTAAATTCTGTAATTGCTAGCACTGCTGCCAAGCATCATTGTGTACGTTGTGTCTGCTGTTGTTGTCTTGTTGAACGATGAATAAGGAACTAGACGTATTTCAGCGAGAGATACGGAAGGAACTTCGCGATTTAAAAAAAAATGTGGGTTATTGTAGTGCAGTCTGTGATGACATTAAGCCACTATCCGAAGAGATAAGATCGTTGCGAAAAGAACTCGCAGATGCGCGAAAGGCAAGCGATTTTCTCGTGATGGAAACGAAAAAATTACGCATGAAGGTTGAGGACTTGGAGGCATATACCAAGGCAAACAACCTTGAAATCAAGGGCGTGCCCAATGAACGTGAGCCTTCCGAAGTAGTCCAGAATATTTGCTCAGCAGTCGGGGAACCCATCACTTCCACAGATATTGATGTTTGTCACAGAATGGGAACAAAAGATCCCAATGTAAAGAATACCATTGTATGATTTGTTCGCCGGGA
Organism: Rhipicephalus microplus; assembly: GCF_043290135.1. Taxonomy (NCBI): domain Eukaryota; kingdom Metazoa; phylum Arthropoda; class Arachnida; order Ixodida; family Ixodidae; genus Rhipicephalus; species Rhipicephalus microplus. The sequence continues at coordinate 279,628,424 of NC_134702.1, read as the reverse complement.
GAAACGAAATGCCGTCTTGGCTAAGGCCAAGAGGGCACGAATTTCTGCTAACAAAATTGGTTTCCAGTCAACCGATCCTATTTTTGTCAATGAAAACCTAACCCAGTCTGGGAAACAACTCCTAGGTGCAACCATAGCTAAGAAGCGTGACGCTGGATGGAAATACGTGTGGACGCGCAATGGAAAAATTTTTGCCAGGAAAACGGAATCATCAGAGGTGCTGAGAATTGCTGAACGCGATGATTCGGACAAGATGTGCCGCTAGGTATCGAATTGGCACTCTGAATTGGTACAGTCTGCTGCGAAATGGCGTTATTTGACAGTTGTCACCACCATGATGCAAACAGTTTTAACAGAAAGGTCATGCATATTGGAAGACACTTCAGTGCTTTACATTTGAATGTGCGCAGTATTCAAAATAAGGTTTCTGATCTCAGCATGTTCCTTGATTCCTTAGCTATAAAATTCGATGTACTTTTGCTTTCCGAAACATGGCTCGCTCCTAATGACAGTCCTCCACAACTACAGTCTTACAAATACAATGGTGTAACCAGGACTAATAGTCGTGGCAGAGGTGTTGCTTTGTACGTGAAGGACTGTATTGCTCATGATATTATTGATGAGCTAACCTTTGTGACCACTACCATTGAATGTATTACAATCCGGTTACCAAATGTTCTAGTTACTGTAGTGTATCGGCCACCCGCAAGCAGCAAGTCTGATTTTCTCGCTACTTTTGAAACCATTATAACTAAGCTTCACTTGTTCCGCGTGCCATTTTTTCTGATGGGTGACGTAAATATCAACATGCTAAGCGATGACGTTGCCACTATGCAATTTGAAACTATTCTGTCCACCTATTGTGTGAACACTATCGGTCTACCAAGCCGAATCACGGACCATAGCGCCACTCTTCTGGACATCTGTATCACAAACGTGCCGACGAATAAGACTTTTACAGGCTTACTTTCACTTGACCTTAGTGACCACTTACCCGTTTTTGCTCTTTGTTCCACTGCAACGAATAAGCCTAGGTACAATGAAAAAAAAAAAACAACAACGTACCGCGTCATAAACCAGCTCACCCTAGAAAACTTTTACTCAGAAATAGCCCTTACGAACTGGTCTTTTGTGAACGCAGAGCAAGATTCAGATCGCGCATATTGCGCTTTCTCGCGCTATCTTAAAGCATGTTATGATAACAGTTTTCCCATGGTGACGCACACAGTAAAGAAAAAGAAAATTCGTAAACCATGGATCAACACTAATCTTCACAAAAGAATCAAAACGAAAAACAAAATGTATCATAAGTTTGTTCAAACACGTGACCTAGAGTTGCTGAAAAAATTCAAAACGTATCGCAATAAGCTACATGCCGACATTCGCAAAGCTAAGAAGATTTATTATGAATGCCTTTTTGCGAAGATTTATAATGATCCTCGTAAACTGTGGAACGAAGTGAATAATCTGGGCCAATTTACCGAAAGTAAAATGCATAATAATGTAAAAGCCTTCTCTCAAGATATGAGCGACGATGCAGCTATTACGGCTATGAATGAATATTTTGCCCATTCTGGTGATTATGTGCCTCCTTCAGGACATTGTACGCAATAAAGGATTACCCGTAGAATGAGAGAGCCTAACACAATCAGTCTAAGTCCAGTAACACCTTCTGAGGTTCACAGCTCGATAATTAGACTACGAAACAATGTAGCAACAGGCGCTGATGAATTAAGCGCAGCGCCCTTGAAGCACGTTGCGAACCTTATATCGGAGCCCTTGGCTCATATTATTAATTGCATGTTAGTTTCTGGTATTTTCCCCTCTGAACTCAAGCTTGCGCACGTATGTCCTGTGCACAAAGACAGTGCTTTGAATGACATTTCTAATTATAGGTCAATTTCTGTTTTACCAGTGCTATCGAAGGTATTTGAGAGTGCCATAAATTGTAGACTGAGGAACTTTTTTTCAAAGTATCAAATAATAAACACTGCTCCGTATGGTTTCCAGAAAGGAAAGTCCACAGAATTAGCCCTATTAAACGTAAAAGAGGTGATACTAAACAATTTTGAAAAAAGACTATATACAGTTGGACTGTTCCTTGACCTGAAGAAGGCTTTCGATAGCATAAAACACTACATTCTAGAAGGAAAATTATTTGACTACGGATTGCGTGTCGCTGCTCTTAAACTAATTATGAATTACTTATCTGATAGAAAACAATATGTTAAACTCGGTAGCTTAGCGTCAGAAGCAACAGAACTTAAGCAAGGCGTTCCACAAGGTTCTATCTTAGGACCCTTGTTATTTATACTTTATATAGATGACATATGTAATATTCCTTACACAGAAAAACTAGTCATGTACGCAGATGACACGAATGCCTTTTTCAGTGCTGATACAATGGCCAATATTCCAAGTTTACTGCGTCTAATTATTTAAGACACCTGGAACTGTGGCTCCATGAAAACAAGCTTGACTTAAACGCAAGTAAAACAAAATATGTTATATTTAGGCCTCCTAATAAGCCATGAATTAATCTGAAGTTCTCCTTTCAGGGCACCACGCTGGAATGTGTTAAAACGCAGAAATTTCTAGGAGTATGGTTTGAGGAAAACATGTCGTGGAATACGCATGTGTCAAAACTGGTTTCTGAATTAGGCAAAACTGTAGGTTGCATGTATAAGCTATCAGAGCTTGTACCATTATGGCTTAAAAAGGCTATATACTACGCCCATTTCTATTCTCGGTTATCTTACTGCGCCCTAGTGTGGGCAAAAACGTCTGCTCAGAACCTCAACAAACTAGAGATGTTACATAAAAAAAGTTCTTAGAATATTCGAAAATTTTTATGGGCTTCCTAGCGAACTACGTACTCATCAACTCTTTATAAATCATGATCTTATTAGAGCATGTGACCTTTACGCATATAAACTAATACTTTATACTCAGTAAAACAAACTTCATCGACATTCAGTTGACAGCTCATGCCGATACACTCTCCAAAATCAACTAAGACCAGTTCCCTTTTCTCGCACACGTTACGAAGAATGCCTCCTATACCACCAGATACCAACAGTATTGAACAAATTTTTAACTGGTATTGACTTCGAACTGCCTGAACGTAAATTCAAGAAACATGTCCGAAGTATGTTGCTACAGATATAGAAACTGCTCAAATAGCACTAGCTATCTTATGTTATGTTTTTTCACGTGTTCTTCTTTCGTATAAAAATTGTTGTTTTTGCGCATGTGCGTATAAGATTTGTGACCCATGTGAAATTGTGTGTTTATTTTGTTCACTAAAAGGAATAAGAACTAAGCTTTTATTTTGCCTATGCATGTACAAAGAATTACGCGATATTTTTGTATAATGCCTGCTGCTCTTGAAGGGTTCTTGGGCTCTCTCAAGATGTCTCCGACATCTTTTCGCCTAAGGACCTCCGACTTGATGTTGTTGGAAATAAATTTGACTTGACTTGAAAAAAAAAATGTCACCGTGTCTTTCTACACGCGGTCAAGCAATAGTTCACACAGCCTGCACTTCAACTAGCCATCTACGGATGGCAACCACACTTACCACAGCGGTGTCTGGTTAGACAATGAAGAGTTTTCACCGTACGTTCCTGAACTATCAGGGGACATGGTTACTTAGATGCTTAGCAAGCCAAAAAGGAGAGAACAAATGTCTATTTGGTGCTTTTCAGGCATCGTCTCCGGGAAAGTTTCTCTCTTCCAGAAAACCACAACTTACGCCCCGTTGACAACTCTCACTACCCGATGAAGTTCGTCTGACAGCGAGTGCATAGGCTATTAGCACCGCACGGCATGACACCTGCTGCACGCAAATGGAGACCGAAAGAGGTGCCCTCCACTTGCGTATGGCAGGTGTGTGGTGCGGCTGTGCGGACAGTGTGTGGATAGGCCCTAACGACGCCTGCAAGAACAGAGCCAGGCGTATGCTAAACTCTGCTCTAGCTCCTGCTTACCTCTCCACCTCTCAGTGGCAACACATGGAGGCGGAAATGTTGTAGGCCCGTGTGCTCAGATTTGGGTGCACGTTAAAGAACCCCAGGTGGTCTAAATTTCCGGAGCCCTCCACTACGGCGTCTCTCATAATCATATAGTGGTTTTGGGACGTTAAACCCCACATATCAATCAATCTCAGTGGCAACACGACATATAAGAGCGCACTACAAAACCACAAGAAACTCGTGTGTTTATTGCGGTCTTGTAGTGCGCTATACCATATTATATCATGGAGTACCAACTAGCCCAATCCTTCTAAGGTAATATGAAGTGCGTCTCAGGCTTTCCACCCTCCAAGATAAGGAGCTTTATGGTACATTCGCAGGGTCGTTGATGAGCTCTTTCAAAGCTCTGCAAAAAAATTTTGTAATACAGCAACTGAGCATTAATACTAAAATAATCAGATCATGACACAATAAAGAAGAAGCGACATGACGTGCATATCTGCTTGTTCTCATTGCAGAGCTCTCAAGCTGTATAATTCACCAAGGAGTGCTCGCAAATGACCACTGGAATGTGCATTAGCAAATCTCAGAGGCGAACATTTCGCCACCGTGCTCTTTGCCTACAGATTTGTGGCTGCATGCACCGAAAGTACTTTGACTGCGGCACAAGCGGTGAGCACCTGAAACATTTTCTATTTCGGATAGCCTCTGAAACCTACCGGCGTACATTTTAGGAGGCCAGAGGTGCAAAAAAAAAAAACAGAAAGGAACCACCGTAACTAGGGGTAGAGAAGAAGCCACCCTAACCACGGAAGAAACACGCACATCGCATCAGCCGATAATGGCTCTTGCCGCCAGATGCTCTGGCAATTGTGAAAAAAGATCCACTATATTTATTTTATCAATTTATTGTTAAGTGCTTAATAAGTAAAAATAAACCAATTATTAAGATGATTGCTCCCACAAAAACTTACTTTTCGCATAATCTATTGATTCTTGCCGGGTCCGCCTACGGATTTTGTCTTAAACACCAATGCTTTGAAAAAATTGGTGCCATTATCTTCGACTATAGGGTGGCGTCCTTTACAGAACATTATCAAATTTTCACTCGTTTTCTTCTCCTCTCCACACACACTACATAAGGTGTGTGTGCCTTCGTATTTGGTTCGGTACATCTTGGTCTGCAATACTCCTGTTCTGGCCTCGAACAGCAGAAAACTACCCCGAGAATCATCATAGATCTTTTTTTTTGCAATTTTCTGCTTGAAAGTTTGGTAGGTCTTCAGTGATGAATTTGTAAGCATTCCAATCTTCCACATGTCCCTCTTTGTTTCCTTCACCTTTTTCTTGACCGATATTTCCTTTTAGCTTGGTATTGTGCTGTTGTCTGAATACTTGCTTGACAATATTCGAGTTCGCTTCCTCCGTTTAGTACTATCAAGAGTCTTCATGTACAAGTAGCTGAAAACATTCCTGGCCCACCTCTCCTCTCCCATTTTTCTCACTTGTTCCTCAAATTTTATCCTGCTGCTAGCTTCCCTGCCCTCGAACAATGTTCATCCTATGTCACCCTGTACCCCCTGATTTGTGGTGTTCCCGTGTGCTCCCAAGGCAAGTCTACATATGCCACCTTGTTTAATTTCCAATCTTGCTTGTACCTCTGATCTCAAAGACAAGAGCGTATTACCGAACGTCAAACCCGGGACCATAACACATTTCCAAATTTCTCTCACGTTATACCTACTGTAGTTCAAAAGTGCCCTTTTTTTCATCACAGCTGCATTCTTGTTACCCTTAGTCATTATGTATTTTTTGTGCTCCCTTAAGTAGTCAGCTCCGTTGTTTATCCATACACCCAAATATTTGTATTTATGCACTAATCTTAGCGTGACTTCCTGTATATTATGCTCACTTCCTTCATTATCATTAAGAATCATGTTTGCTGATTTTTCCCTACAGAACTTCAAATTTAACTTATCTCCCTCATTACCTCAGATGTCTATTAATCCCTGCAAATCTTTCTTGTCGACGATTAATACTAAATCATCTGCATACATCTATGCTCCCGTACAATAGAAACACATCTTCAGTGCGTTTTTAAAATGTTTTCGTGAGGGCATTTGTACGTCTCGCATGCTCAACTAGTCTGCATTGAGTCCAAGAAAGATCTTATTGTCTGGCCTCAGCACGTTTTCTGAAGATCTACAAATGGTTCACCAGAGCATTTCTGGCACTATTTTAGAATTTATAGGGGACTGAAACATCCTCAAATTGGTCTTCCAGGAGATTTTGCGTACGAACTGTGCTACCCATTAGGACATTTCTGCGATAGTTTGCGTACTGAGTGGGTTACTCAAGAGGAAATTTTTGGGACATTTTGCGCACTGACCACGCTACCCACCAAAATAGGTTGTATGCTGAATTGCTGTATTTTACGTTTTAGTTTTATGTGAAGATAACATTAGAGCACGATTGTGTACTGATAGTATAGAAACCCAGCAGTGGCGATGCAGACGATACCCATGCAGGGTACGTGGCTGCGCCACCCGCTGAAGCAAGCACAAAAACGCTGAGTTTTTGAAATACTTTATTCTGGGGCCCCGGCGAGAAAAGCCAATAATAAAACCATTCAAATGATGAGGGGAATGAGCCACTCAGTAGTCTTGATTCGTCAGAATAATCAGAGTGTACGTATAGTGATCCTAAAAAAATAAGCTTTTCTGAGGACAGTAGTTAGAGATATTGTACATATTTCTAAAGCACAGCATGAAGCCACTCTTATGATCAGTGTGGATGGTGTTTTAGAAAGTCAGGAAATAACTCTTTCTGTAGTATATGTGCCTTGCACGGCGAAATTTGAGAAGATGAAATCACCCATGTGACTTTTGATATATAGGACAAAGGTTTTGGCAAATGCATCTTAGACCATGCTGTGTAGCTTCACAGTAATTGACACACCATCAAGCAGTCACTTAATTATTCAAAAAGTGCTATGAAAATATGCATTTTGTAGTTCAATTTCGCTAAAAAAAACTCGGAACAAAAGGTTCTCGGTTGTTCTAATTCTGGATGCCTCCGGACTCTTGGCTAGTGGCAATCCGTCAATATTCAAACATTGGCTGAGCTTGTTAGGCAAACGTGCACATTCCAGCAGTTTGCCGTAGTCCCAAAACGGCGAAACTTTCCTCCTGCCAGCTCTCTGACCTTAAGGGCCCTACCTGGAGTTTGCAAGAGTATCCTAGCAGATGATGGTAGCGACAGGAAACAAGAGTGGCTCCGTAAAACTGACAGCAGTGTCATGACTGCGGCGTGCGAGCACGATTCTACCACTCACGTTTGTAATATTTGCCAGAAATTAGGCACACTGTTTCGTCATCGGGAGACATGATGCCTCAACTTAGACGGTCATAATCTGCACATCACTGCTGAGTCGGCGCCGATCATGCTGCAACGAAAAGGCTGGTGGTGCCAAGTTCACGTCGCCGCCGCGCGAGCCACCGCTGATCGAACCACTTGCTAGATCTGCAACACATGTGCATTCATACCGTATTTACTCGCATAATCCTCGCACTTTTTTTGCCGGAAACGTGATGCAAAGTTAGGGGGTGCGAGACTTACGCGGGGAAAACTTTCCACGAAAACGCAGAGAGCGGGAAAAAAAAAAAAACTCCCAAGCATTTCCCCGAGGGTGAACATGGTTAAGTGCGAATACACGGGGTGATGCTATGAGGGGTATTTATTAATTCGCACTATTATATTTATTAATCACACTATGGTGCCTTTATGGTGTAATGGTTCCTGGGAATCGCAATTTGATCACACGGGGGAGTTACGTTAACTCACTGGCGAATGCCAACGGATTTTAACTTTACTCATCCTCACGACCCGCTCTCAACGGGCGACTGAGAGAGAAGGAGGGCGCGCGAGAGAGAGGGGTGCGCGCGCAGCTGCAGCGAGCGAAGGAAGAGGGGGTATAAGGCGCGTTACTGACACCGATATCAGCGTCGCGTCCGTGGATGGATGGATGGATGGATGGATGGATATGGCTGTACCCTTTAGATCGGGCGGTGGCTAGCGCCACCAGGCCGTAATACTTAATGAACTCAAAACTATATTTATTTATTTTTACCTTAAAAAGTGAGTTTGAGGATTCGTACTTTGCAGTGAAGAGTTTAATTTTCACTCGTGCCTTAACTTTAGCCACCAATCAGATAACCTCCTTCTAGTTAAGTCTACTTGCTTAAAGTCTATTTTGCCCTCCCGGTCCCTAAACACCAGTGCTTTGAAAAACTCTGCGCCATCATCCTGAACTATAGGGTGAAGCCCTTTACAGAACATTATCAAGTGCTCGGCAGTTTCTTCTTCCTCTCCACACGCACTGCATACTGTGTCTACCCCTTCGTATTCGGCCCGATATGTCTTGGTTCGCAGTACTCCCGTCCTTGCCTCAAACAGTAGAGAACTACCCCGAGTATTATCCTAGATCTTTTCCTTGGCAATTTCCTGCTTAAAAGTTCGATAGATCTCTAGTGCGGACTTCTTATTCATGCCCATTTTCCACATGTCAGTCTCCGTTTCCTTCACTTTCTTCTTAACTGATAGTTCTTTTTGGTTTGGCCACCTGCTGTTTTCTAAGTATTTACCAGTCAACTTCCTGGTTCGCTTCCTCCATTTTGTATCGACATTCTTCATATACAAGTAGCTGAAAACCTTCCTAGCCCAACGCTCCTCCTTCATTTCTCTTAATCGCTTCTCAAATTTTATCTTGCTGCTAGCATCCCTGCCCTCAAATGATGTCCGTCCCATATCACCTTGTACTCTTTGATTTGGTGTATTCTCGTGAGCTCCTAAAGCAAGCCTACCTATTACACGTTGCTTAATTTCTAATATTGCTTGAACTTCTGATCTCATGCACAAGACTGCATTGCCGAACGTCAGCCCAGGAATTATGACCCCTTTCCATATTCCTCTCACATCATACCTATTGTAATTCCACAGTGCCCTATTTTTCATCACTGCTGCATTCCTGTTACCTTTAGTCGTCACGTATATTTCGTGTTCCCTCAGGTACTCGGTCCCATTGCTTATCCATACGCCCAGATATTTGTATTTATCTGTTATCTCTAACGTGATGTCCTGTATCCTAAGCTCACTACCTTTGTTGTCATTGAAAATCATGACTGCATATTTTTCCTTACTGAATCTAAAATCTAACCTATCTCCCTCATTACCGCAGATGTCCATCAATCTCTGCAAATCTCCCTTGTTGTTGGCCATTAGCACTATATCATCTGCATACATTAATGCTGGTAGTGCCTGATCAATAAGTTTTCCTTGTTTGACTAAAGAGAGGTTGAAGCCCAGCCCACTTCCCTCTAATTTTGCCTCTAATCCTTGTAGGTACATCATCAATAATAAGGGTGACAGAGGGCACCCCTGCATAAGCCCCCGTTTTACCTCTGCAGGCTTGGATACCTGTTTTTCCCACTTTATAACTACCTTGTTAACTTTATAGATACCCTTTAAAAGATTAGTGACTACATGTTCCACGCCTAGTGTGTCCAGTATTCCTCACCATTCCTCTTGAACCACGCTATCGTACGCTCCCTTGATATCCAAGAATGCTAGCCACAGGGGCCTGTGTTCCTTTTCTTCTATTTCAATGCACTGCGTCAGGGAGAACAGGTTGTCTTCCAACCTCTTGTGTTTCCGAAACCCATTCTGCAGTTCCCCCAGCACCCCCTCATCTTCTATCCATGCCTGCAGTCTTTCCTTTATAATCTGCATCGCCAGCCTGTAGACCACTGATGTCACTGTTATAGGACGGTAGTTGTTTATGTCAGCTTTGTCCCCCTTTCCTTTATAGATCACGCTCATCCTGCTAAGTTTCCATCCATCGGGAACTTCACCATCGATTATCATTTTGCTCACTGCCTCTCTCAAAGCCTGCTTAGACTTCGGACCTAATGTCTTTATCAGCCTAATTGGAATGCCATCTGGGCCTGTCGATGTACTACTAGGAACCCTTTTCTCAGCCCTTTCCCACTCTCGTTGTGAAAATGGAGCCATTGCACCACTTGATTCGTCCTTGTCTATTGTGGTGCATAAAGTACTTCTTTGTTGAAATTTTTCTGTCACCCTTGCTCTTATATATTCAATAGCTTCGTCCCCTTCTAGCCGAGAACCTTGAGCTGTAGTTATAAACCTCTGTTCTAGGCCCGTCTCATTACTTAGGGAGTTTAGATGATTCCAAAATTTCGCAGCTGCCTTTCTATCTTTTTTATGTACTTCTGCCAGCCACTGAGCTCCCTTTCTTCTAATCTTTTCATTGATCAGAAGGGATGCAGCCCTTCTACATCTTAGGAAGGCTTCCCATTTTCTTTCAACATCATCTGTCGGTTCACCCCACTGCTTAGCATGTCTGTGTTCCCTAGAGGCTTCCTAATGTTTTGCTATGGCTCTCTTAACTTCCTCATCCCACCAACTTTTGGGTTTGTGTCTTCTTTTCCGGGGTGACTTGTTACGCGTTTTAGCAAGCTCTAGCTCAAAGAGTCTAATCAGATTCGTGTCACACTGTTTTTTCATCCTCCGTGATTACTTTCTCAATTTGTTTGGCGGCTATTTCAATTTGCCTTTCTGAATAAATATTTTCCTGTAGTTGCTCATCTTGTCTCCTTCCCACTTTCACTGCTCTTCCAAAGCTTAGCTTGATACGTTTGTGATCACTACTCAGACTTCTGGAGCCACCTTCATCTATGTGCATTCCCCTGAGCTCATCATACTTCCTATGTGACATCAGTTCATAATCTATCGTCGACTGCAGCCTTCCTACCTCCCATGTTATTCACCCTTCACACTTCTCGGTACTGTTGCAAATGATGAAATCAAGCCTTTCACATATATCCATGATCATTTTGCCTGTCGGGTCGGTATACCCATCTATATCTTCTATGTGCGCATTCATGTCTCCTATTAAAATTATCTTGCACTCTCTTGCTAACTCCTGAATGTCCTTTGATATACACTCTACCATTGCCTGGTTTTCCTCTCTGGCCTTTGCTCCCGTCCACAAGTACACGAAACCAAGGAGTGTCATTTGACCTGCCACTTTCCCTTTTAGCCATAAATGTTCCTTGCACTCCTGCTTGACCCTTTGCCAGTCTGTACTTTTATGAATGAATGCCCCAATACCACCCCCCTTTCTGCTGCCTTCTGTTCTATTACAATATTCCCACGCGTAGTCCGGATTGTTCGGAGGTTGTTCCATGTCCCTGAGATGTGTTTGTACAAAACCGTATACCATCAGCCTCTCTTCCCTTAGCTGTTCTTCTATCTCTTCCCACTTGAGCCTGTTCCTACCACCCTGCATGTTAATATAGCCTATGTCTGAATGGGCTCGGCACTCGTGGCTACATCTACTTATGCCCCGGACTCTACCTATTTTAGACATTGGTGCTACTTTGGAATCGTATCTGTCCATAACACCTGTCGAAGAGTCTCCCTGGTTGTTTTCCTCGTTACTAGCTATCCTGCACCCTGAAGGGCTCGCTTGCCCCCCAAAAAAGCTACTGCGCGTCCTGCAAGTCGCCAACCCACCTCATGACCTAGTCGTCCATCGAAGTGAATTCTGTCTCGTTGAAAACCACCCCACCTATGCACCTCTCTGTTTATTTCCACCACCTCAAAGCCTTTCTCTCGACTCATCCGCCATATCTCTTGGTTTGCGTTGACAACCGTTCTTTGCAGGTTGCTATCACGCACAGGTACCTCCGGTATCGGGCATATCACTACCTGTACCTTAGGAGAAGTGGCGCGCATGTCATCGACGCCTTTCGCCAGTGTGGCTGCTAGTCCTGCAGTATCTTCATTTAAGACATCGTTTAAACCGCCTGAAATTATCACGAGGTTTCGTCTATCAGCTGTAGTTTTGAGTTTTGCGCTCGCTTGCCTCATGACTGCTTCAAGCTTGCGTCCTGGGAACGCCCCTACTGCAACCCTCTTGTCAACTCTTACCCTCTCTTGGATGGCTTCTGTGCATCGATTTAAATTCGAGTCCCCGGCGATTATCACATGCTGTGACTTTTCAGCTGGAGCGTCCTGCACCTGGGGCTTACTTGCACCTGTGACGCCGGCTGCTTTGTCCCCTCCCAGCCTCACCACTACCTCGCTGAAGCTGGGCCTTGGGACAGTGTAACCGGCTAAACCTGTTTTTTCCAAACTTGCTTATTCCTCCTTCTCCACCGTTCTGGTTGCCGGTTCTCTACTGTTCTCTCCGTAGGCCGCTTTTTTGTTCAGCTTCGCTAGTGCTTCCTCGGTGGACTTCAGTCTTTTTCCCATTGCCCTCGTTTTCTCTTGCTCTGTCACCAACGCAGTCTCGAGCTCATCGATTCTCACCAGCAGTTCACTTTGGGCAACCATCATTTTCTCCATTTTTTTCTCGACCTCACATTACCTACACTTCGCGTCAGCCTCTTCTCCATCCACTTTTAAACCCACTCCACATCCTGAACACTTTACAGTCTTTTTAACCATGTCTTTCTGACACCAATTGTCCCTATACTCGATAATTAGTAAACTCGAGCCGTGCACTACGAAAAAAACAGAAAGTCTAAGCTCTACTACAAAAATTTGAGTGTTCAATGTACGCGCACCTCTCCCACGGGGTGGCAAAAAAAAAAAACAAAAACAAAATTTCAAACACACACACCCGCACTAACTAATAAATACCTGGTGACTGGCCCCCGAAAAAGCCGTACCATAAAATTAGTGCTTCGAAGATTTCAACCGCTGCCTTATAATTATAAAGACAAGCTCAAAACATGCAAAAACGCTTATCTGCGCAGTCGATCCGGAGCGCTCGAAAAACACGTCCATCCACCGTGACAGCCCGAACAGCCCGTGGCTTCACGGAGGAAGGAAAAAGGTAAGGAGAGGGCATGCCCACTCGGCGCAGGGCGTAAAAAATGTGGCGGATATTACGTCACGCGCGGCCATATTCAGTAGGCACAATGGCGGCGTTTTGTTATTATTGATGTAGTGTGGTGCGGCACCGTTCAGGCTGGGTCAGGCGGTCCAGTGGCGGTGTGCGCGTTTTCATGGGCCTCGCACCTAACCGTGGCGTACTGCAGGTGTTCGACAGCATCCATTCCTTGTGCCGCATTGCTAGCTACGCGATTTTCCCCCGGTGGTGGTTGTAACCAGGTGTCTGAACTAGAAACCACGGAACGAGCACGCGTATACGTACTCCGAGTTTGCAGCGTCCGTGAAAATTATGCTGAAAAGCCATCATAGAAGATAACGACTTTGCTGAAGAATTCGTTCAATGAATGCCTTGCAGGTTAGTGACAGTTATGCGGTGTTGCTTCTTATGACAACAAACGATGCATTTGCGGTCCACAGGCCCTTATTTAGACTGTAATCTAATCTTGCTTTTCATGTTCCTGTACAGTTACCACATGCTTCTGCGCAATAAAGTTCCTGTTCTGCTTCGCTTGAGATGCTCCCTCTTCGCAATATTGTCTCGCTCTCCACAATATTGTCTGTGTTATAGCAAAACTCGTTAAAATGTCTACACTCACCTGCACAAGGTAAACAGGTGCACCTCACTAGATGCGCGTGCTTGTGCATTCAGAAGCTGACAAAGCCGTTCGGACGATGTTGACCAAGTGATTTGAGAACTCAAATATAACGAGTAAAACACATTTTAATGACACTTACGACAATAGCAAGTATGGGGTAAAATTGTGAAGTACACAAGGAGCAGTATATGAACAATTCAATGACGAAATATTTTATATAAACAGAAATATTTCACCGCAAATATTTGTGGCTACAGCAACAAAAAAAATCTGTCGCGTTGTTTGTCTAAAAAGTAAGACAGAAAAACTTTTGTCTATGAGCATTACCAGCATGTATTTCAAGTCTTCTTTGGGGAGAGTCTAGGTGTACCATTCAAATGCAAATCAGATACTAAACAATACAGATGTAAGAAACATAGGTCAGCAAAACTTGTGCAGCCCACTCAAACTGACTTATTAAATATATTTTGCGCTTAGGGCTCACTCGGAATCACACTCGCGAAACTTTTTTTGAACCCACTCGAATTCACCTTAACAGCCTCATCTGATTTAGAGTGAGTTGTTTCGTGAGTTCGTTAGCCTAGAATGAGCTTTTTCAACCATGCTGTCGCTGCTCTTTAACATCAATATCTCACATAATTGGTTATCTTCTTGGCACCTATTGATATAGTACCTTCGAATATGAGTTGTGAGTGCTCGCAAACTAGTACGGTAATTTTTCTTGAAAGCATGGCAACATAAGATATGTTTATCAAGAACTTCCCTAGAAGAATTGGAGAGGTGGTTAGGTAAAGGCATGTCCATCTGTAATTCGCGCCTCCGATCAATAAACAGTGCAATGGGGCATGAACGCCGCTGCTTTGGAATACGTTTAATAAACAGTGCAACGGGGTATGAACGACACTGCTTTGGAATACCTTTGAGAATACACGAGTTTAAACGCGAATTCAGGTGATGCTGATAGTAATGCTGAAGATTAGTTGATAGCTTGGTAAAAACAGTAGAACTCACTTAAAAATGTATCTTGCACTTATTGTACTCAATCAGACTCAGACTATTTTTTCTGAACCTACCTCACTCAGACTCACACTCGAAAAATTTTTTATATTACTCCCACCGACTTACTCAGACCATAGACGACTTACTCAGACCACCTATGGTAGTAAGTTGAATGAGTTCAAGAAAGGGGTGTGCAATATAATTACCAGTACAATTGCGAGTACACGCAAGTGTTAGACTTATGTGTATGCTTAATTCTGAGAGAAGCATTGAAGGGCACATAATCATCTCAGTGTAATGAACATAAAGGGTACCAAAAACACAGTTTTCGTTCATTTCACCCATTTAGGTATGGGATAGTAGTCATTTTATCCAGTTATAAACTTATTCATTGATTTACTGAGCACTCAAATGAGAGGCAAACCTAGAATGCAGCAGAACAAAGTGGGTGTGTGCAAATTTGCTTGTAAAAATCACATAGATGCGTAAGACATTTCAACCGGCACGTTGTGGACAATGTCATCGAAGCAGCAGATATATAAGAGTCAAACACAGAACATCGGAGTATACTCAGCAGCATTTACGCATTAGGGCGAAAACTTGCAACGTCACACATAAGGAACATTGATCTAGACTACAAGAGCATATAGCAAAGACATTGTGAAGATTGTTACCATGCAAAGTAAATGTTCATATGGAGTGCTATTGCCCTTTAAACTGGGTCAATTTCGTGAACATTTGGTGCACCTGACTGCTATGGAAACTTTGTGTTGTCTGCTTACCAACATGATATAGGCGCACATTAAGGTAATACTCTGCGACACTTCTTAAAAGATGGACATAGTGATTCTCCAGTGGAGAATTATCAAACATGTGTGAGTGCAGTTCTGCAAACAGTTCTTTATGCTGCAGTGATTCAAGGACTTGTAGCACAAGATCCTGCAATAGTGATTTTGATGCCAATTTATTCATGTGCACAGCCCATCGAAGAAGAGATTCTGATTTCTTGCAAATTTCGAGGACACTTTTAGATGGGTAGTGAAGCCCCCCCTTGCTTTTCCTTTGAATGAATGCAGTGTCTGCTGCTCTGGATGTGCCAAACAATGCTCCAGTACAATGGGCACACATCAGCTTTGAGCCCAGCTTGTGAGCCACATAGCCAGCAATGTAAGTAACAGCACGACTACCGAAATCACTGATGTGTTCGAGTGATGCACAGTAATCATGTTCGCTGACTACATGGCTCTGCTCAATACACTCTTCAGACAAGAGCTGCCTTCTCTGAACAGTGGCATTCAGCACTTCTGTTGCTGAATGCCTCCTGGTTGAACTACATGACAGTATAGTAATGTGGTCCAGCACTTGACAATTTCCAGAAACAGCATCAGACAGTTCATTTTGGACTATCACTTCTTTAAATGCTGCTTGAAATTGTTGGGCTGTCGGGTTGTCATTGTGCCCTCCATGTGCTCTAATTAAGCCAAAAAAATGATTCCAAATGATCCTGGCTAATTTTATACCCAGGAATATATTTTAGTATCTTCTTTTTACAAATGAGAAAATCGTACATGGCTAACAGACTTTTCATGCATATTATGAAGCCCAAAAAGCCAGTTTTCCGAGCTGTTCCTATCAAGTTTCTCATACTTGCAGGCTCTTTCAGGAGGGAAAGATATCGAATTGTGCTGTCAAACAATGTTTTGATATCATTTACATTCTGTTCATTGACTGGTTTCTTCCACCCTCCCTGATGCATGCTACGGGAATTGAGTATGTCGAAGAGGTTATTAATAATTATTAAAAATTCCTCAGTTGGCTCAGAATTTATAAATCCTCTTAAGCACATCACCCTACATTCAGCGATAGCTCTTGCCACAGACAGGCTCATCACCTGCGCTGCCAGGCGAACCTTCATTGGTTGTTTTTGCCACTAAATGTGAGTCCTTCGCAACTTATTTGCCAAATGTAATCCCTCTTTATCTTGCAAGTCATGAAGTGCTTCGATGTGTGCCCATGATACAACTTTTCCCTCCTGATTGATAAAATATTTGTGGTGTGCAAAGGCATTTCTCACCAGCTTCAGCATGTGGCAGGGATCAATAAATGCGGCTATCGGTTCGTTAGTTGCTGGGTGCTTGAAGGTTGTTTGAAGGTTCTCAATATTTGTGAAATTGCAACCTAATTCGTGAAACATTGCAATGTTAGCAGGCGCACCATCGCATGTAACTGAAACAATCATGGCCCCTGCCTCATGAGCTGTCAGCAAGCTCTGCCTAACTAAGTTCACTCGCTGCTCACCTACTATCCCGTCAACCAGACAGTAGCCAAGAGGAACTTTCCAATGGCCATTAATGGCTACAACCATTATCACGAAGGCGGCTTTTGCCTGTGGCAAGCAGTCACCTTCGGTTCCTGTGCCCATGTCTACATAGCCTTCAAAGTGACCACTTTGCCACTGTACCTGCTGTCTAATTGACATCTCATCAATTATGAGGCTGCACACAGCTTGATGTCCTCGATTGCACGTGTCTAAGCACTTCAACTTTAATGCAGTCACAGCCTCTTTGGAAAACCCAGCTTTTCCATCAACACTCTCGTACCATTTTTTTAATGTTCGAGGATGTGGCAGACATGTGTCAAAGACTTGCCTTACATATTGATATGCTCGAGGAGAGTAAAAGTTCAAGGTAAGAGCAAAAGTCCTTAGCTCAGGTGAATACTTTTTCAGGTGTTGTCCTGTCTGTTTTGCTATCTGTCGTTTTAAAAGATGCTGATTTGCTGCACCCAGGGTGTCAAGCACTGAAACTTGCTCTCTGAGCAAAATGTTTTCCTTGGTTAGTGTTTTCAAAACTGATTTCAATTCAGCATTTTGTTTTTTAAGGCGCCTCTTAAACTGCTGAAGTTTTTTTATTGCTTTCCTTGATCGCTGCTGCTCCGAGGCAAGTCTTGCTGTGCGAGCTCGCAGAAAAGCCTTCTCTGGGGTGTCGACCTACAAAGCAAAACCACATAGAACAAAACACTCTCATTTGTCAGGTGGTAAGGTGTGTCACTTGTAAAAGGCTGAACCACTTCTAATAACAATGTGACTAAGCCAAGTAACTAGGACATTTATACATAATTTTTCCTTATTCCTGCTTCTTCTGTTGACACTGCCACTTATGGTATTCAAGTTTCATATTTAGGACAACCTCGTACTAGTATATTTTGGTCAGCTCTATGAAGACCCCATTGATACTAGCCAACCATTTCCTGTAACTTGGAGCACAGCTCAAATTTCATTTAACATTGCAGTTATTAATTGATTTGTATATCATGCTGATAAACACAGCATGTATGATTTACGTGGATTGCTTTGATTGCACTTTGACTTCAACACCCTTTCTTGTCTTGTTTTATTATTTACTGAAATAAATATTAGGACTGATTGTGTTACCCTTGGTGTATACAGGTGCATTGCTTTCATCTGATAGCTTGCATTTGTTGATCTTTTTTACCTTTGCCTGCTTTCTTCTTCTTGGTGTTTCAAATGTTGCCAGCATGTCTTGTGGCCTTTGTAATTCCTGTGGAAGTAGATCATAGTATCATAATAAAAAAACAGTTATTTGTAATTTTCACAATGCTGAAATTCGCATGGGCTCACCTAGTCAGCAGTCTTAAGAGGAACTGCTGCACACTTAACAGCATTTTGACTAACTCACAAGTGTCTGGGACTGAACAAGGCAGATGTGTGTACATATTCCAATTATACATGCTGGTACATTTTAAAAAATGCTCAAAGCTAATAAATCACATTGTAAATATCAGCATTATTCCCATTTGCCCAATAAATGCACAGCTCTAGTCATAAACCAAACCACACACATGCATCCCTCAGGTTAGTACCCCCAAATTAAGTGTGCAGATAAGTATTTTGTAAACATTAAATTACAATATTAGGTTTCAAACTCTGTTAACCCTGAAAGACATGATGGATTTAAAATGAACACTGCATTTCGTGTATATAGTCTTTCTAAATTAGGCAGTAGCAGTAAAACAGAGGCAGAAAGCAATTAGAGATTTAAGATACCTCTGTAAGCTCGTTGGTATGCTATTGCAGCAGCCTCAAATTCACCCACTTAAAAATGCTTTATTTACTGAGTTTCTCAGAAATAGGATCAATTATTTTTATTCCAATAAGTATTTGCTTTATTTAAATTTAAGTAAGATGTGTTTGTTACACATTTGTGCTGCCTTCATTTACTTTGTGATTACAACCAAGCCAAAGTCGCAATGTAAAACAACAATTATTTTAACTAAACTGTTTTTCGAAAAATTAAGGTGGGCTAGTACATGCATTGCTTCCCATCAGGACATTACAACAAAAATAAAGAGAAAGTGCATATTATGTTAGTACAGGCTCAACTAGAGAAGATATAACTTGGTACAATGTTCAACACTTATGTCGCATGGAAGTGGTTTACCTGCTCATGGACCGGCTCCCATTGAATACCAGCAGCGTGGCCGGATGAACCTGGTGTCGCGATGCTGGCCTGTGCTTCACTCTTCTCACCGATATCCATGAGAGGCTTTTAAAGAGAGCACGCGTTAGGAATTCTTACTTTTACACCAACTGCAACAGTAGTTTACCTATAACAGAGGACAAGCATGCTTAATGAGTAGAAGAGAGGTTAATTTTCACCTGTACAAATGCTGACACATTGAAATGACTGGCACTTAGGTCGGAGGGAGCTGGGTCGGGTAAACTGATTGGATCTGCACTTTCAGGCTCTATATCCATGGCTTCCTGAAAGCAAGAATACCTATGCTATTCAGTGATTTGCTCTTCAGCTACGTATTCAAAGCAGTAAGCTAATGAGGTGGATAAAAATGACAGGGGAAAAGAGATGTGCACCTCTTGGAGTGTGGACTGCTCGTGGAGGCCTGCAGCTAAGTCAGGCGATTCAGGTGTGGAGAGACTAGCTTGGAGGCCTTCATGAGAAGTTGAAGCAATCTGATAGTAATATATGACTGCTAGTTAAAAATGCCTTCGTGAAAAACTGTTCAAAACAATACAGATAAAACGAGGCATTGAAACTGAAGGGTTGAGTCAATATAACTGTATTCATTCCCTCAGTTTCTGCATATTGCTTTACTTGCGTTGCATTGTACAAATACACATTAAATTCTAATATGCCAAGTGTGACCAGATTATTTTATTGTCAAGTGCATTTTTCAAGCACAACTCGACCTGTAAGCATAATATGATGATCAGGTAAAATGTTTACCTGTGCAAGCAGCAGCAAGCCTTCAGCACCACCTTGCATGAGCTGAGGGGAATCAAAGGATGATTCGGTGCTTGCTGAATCAGGTACTCTATCACCTTGTTGTACTGGATGTGGTAGCTGGGGGATTGAAGACTTTCAATATTACTATTGCAAATTGGATGAAAAAAGTAGAACAATAAACGAAATAACAATGGCACAGGTGTTGCGTCACTTCATACCAACATAAATTAAGCATTATACATGATACAAGAGGCACTTACAAAACTTTTGCTATTAATTACCACATTTATATCTAAATTTTCAGATGCAAGTTATGGGCTACCTTAAGTGTTTTTGCATTGCACCAATTCGTGCACAAACTACTAACAGGTATGAATTGGTGCTGTTAATTTTTAACATGAGAATAAAATTTTTGGTGATGTGAAAAAAAGGAAGCATGGATGAATACAACTGGTGCATGACAATTTGATTATTTATTTATTTGGTTATTTATTTATTTTGCAGTATAACATTTATTGTACGTCCATTCTTTTTAAAATTATTTGCCACTATAACGCTAGCGACATACATGTATCAAAAGCGTATACCAGAAAGAGAAGAGCATAAATCAAAAATTTGCTCGAAGATAAGGGAAATTGGTTCCAAAGTTCATTCGTTCTCACCAAAAGAGTAGGAACTGCATGCTCTCGTAGGCGGACTTTGAACGCGGACGTGCGATCAAAATGCTCCTCTAAGAAATGCTTCGAACAAACATGAGCCTTCCTTGCAGGTTCACGGCGAATATGCGGTGGCCAAATTGCTTCTATCCACTTTGTCCGACGAACGGCGTCTTTAGGAAACCTGATGATGAATGATTGCATATGTGTTGCACAGTATACACGCAGCGTAACTAACATGTTAATTTATAAATGTACAGAAGAATTGCCACTATGCGCATCATATACATTCAACTTTGGCGTCTACTCTACCGCATGCACCGAATAAGTAAATTTACTTACAAGTGGTAAGAGGTGGCTGGTACTCCTTGCGACCCGCGTGACTTGCATTCTGGCACACAACAGCTGGGCATTGTGGCTGTGACCGCGCACACAGCGAAGTGCTTGCAGTGGAGCTTTGAGGGATAGTGCGAACGCAGCAAGACGTGCCGCTAATACTACTCGAAATCCTCCAGTGTGGTATACGCAATCATATCTTGCTTTCGTTGAGAAAGGAGGAATGCTGTGTTTCTTTACGGGTGCTTTTGGGACCGGGCGGGCATCCTTGAAGGGTCTGTTTGCGCGTGAATCACCCCTTACACACCCCGCAAGGCGCTTAGCCGCCTCCCCGATAAGGGAAACAGAAACAAACGCCTCTCTTTCATACAACCGATTATCCCGAACTCCTTTTCCATCGCCTTCCGCCGGATGGCCGTACCCGCCATCCTTGGCGGTTGGCGCTGAGCTGTGTTCCAGATAAGGAAGACAGAAACGAGCGCCTTCTCTTTATTTTCCTCTAATGACTAGCCACTTATCCCGGAGTTATCTTCCCTCGCATTTGGCTGGCTTTCCCTGCCGTCCTTGACGGCTGTGTCGACGCCTGCAGCTTCCCGCAGACCTTTTCTCACGCATTCCTTAGGCTAACTTCCCACCTTTCGCCCTAACGCGATCCTGGTTTCCGTTCTCCGTAGCTACTAGTGCGTGTGAATCACACTGGAAAGTGATCTGAAAGAAGCTGTACAAATTTCGGTGCCTGGTTCGTCGCGCGGCAATGCCCGAAATATCATCTTTATTTTCACAAAGAACACATCAAATAAAAAAAAAGCTTAACGTGCAACTTGCCGTGTTTATCGTAAAAGCCGGCAGTGCAAGAGTACAACAGCCATACGCAGAGATTTTGTTGAACGTATCGCGGCAAGACAGCGTGTTGAAGTCCGTTCCGTTGGTTTCGGATAGCACCGGCGCACGCGGCGCGCAGGCCACGTGCTTTTTGAGACAGAGGGGGAGTCGCGCCTTCTGCTTCGCATTCGTGTGTAAACAAGAGAGGAGAATTTGCCTACTCAATATGGCTGACTTCCGGCTTCATCGCGGCTTCACAACGAGTGACGTCAGGGCCTCTCCTTACCTTTTTCCTTCCTCCGTGCCGTGGCTTATTCGGTAGAGCGTCGCGCTGCGGCCCGCCAAGTCCTTTCTTTTAAAGATAAGAGAGAAGACTGCGGACGCCGCCTACGGCGGTGGATGGTTTGGGGTCGCTTATAAAGTGTATTCACACTTAAGAAAAACGAAGTGGCCGCAAATTGGGATTCTCGCACCAGAAACTTACAGCAAGCTTTACAAAGTACTAATTAGAACTTACCTCAACAATAAAAGCAGAGGTTCAACACAAGGCAAGATTTATTTGCGACATAAAAATTGGAAGCAAATAGTCGAGAATTAGAATACCATACGCGAAGCTAGTGGGCGTTGCGGGCGTAGCGGTAGCGGTCGGCGCTCAACAGGAGCCCTCAAAAGGTAAGCGTAGGACGTCAGTATTGGGCTGATTGTTATTTAACATAATCGTCCGCAGTTTCCTTCTGAAGAAATAAAGTTTACCATCAATCCCAGTTTTAGGCACACGGCAGGCCCAACGCGTCTTGGTGGCTTTCAGCTGCCGTCACCAGTAGCGAACACAACTCGTAGGCTCCGAAGGGCCTACCGGCGTCCCTGTTGCCGTTGTTTAGCGTATGATCTATCACTTGCAACTTGAAGCAGCCGTGTGGCTTCAGTATCGCCCCATAACGTGCCAAGATAACCGACACAACATACACAACACGCCGCAACGCGCACTGGCCACTTCGGCTTGGCTTGGATTGAATTGAATCTCTGTGCAATAGCACGCTTGATGCTTAAGAGATGGCGTCAAATGGCGCGCGCTATCATCATCAGTGGCTGAAACGAGCAGACGACATTATTGCGGCAGTTTTCGGGGGTGCGATAATTACTCGAGTGAGTGAGTAAAAACTTTATTGAACATGTCCGGCGTCATTGAGCGGGGTGGGGCTACAAACACCCCGGCCTAGGTGACGGCCTCGAATCCTTGGACCCGGGCGGCATCCTGGGCTTGCCGGACGGCCCACAGTTGATCAGCAAGGTCGTGGCTGAGCAGAGCCGCCTCCCATCGCGCCTCGCTGTTCGAGACTGCCATGTCTACCGGGTTCGTAGGGGACTGCTGCGCGTTACCGGTACACTTCCACAGCATGTGCTGCAGCGTCGCTCTGGCTCCGCACGCCTTACACGCGTCGGACGTATAAATGCCTGGGTAGCAGAGGCGAAGGATCACCGGATTCGGGTACGTGTGTGTCTGTAGTTGTCTCCAGGCAACCTGCTGTTTCTTGTTTAGTTTGGCGTGGGGTGGTGGATATTTGCATCTGTTCAGTCTGTGGTGTTGCGTGATGTCTCTGAAAGTGGTCATGCGTTCCCCCCACGTCCATTCCCGCATCGCTGTCGAAGTGTGCGAGACATCGGGACTGTCGGCAGGCGTCGAAGCTCGGCGTGTAAGTCCTCGAGCCGCGGCGTGGGCAGTCGCGTTGCCCGCAGGCGGAGGGTCCGTGTGGGCGGGGGTCCATACGAGGAAACTGTCGTTTTTGCGGCAGATGTTGCGTTCGTGAATTTGGAGAATGCGGGCCGCTTCGCGGGAGATCCGGCCGCTGGCGTAGTTGCGTATTGCCGCCTGCGAGTCGCCTATTATCACCTCGGCGTCCGTGGTGGCTATCGCGAGGGCTATGGCAGCTTCTTCGGCCGCCTCCGTGTCTTCCGTGCCTATCGTCGCACTCGTGACGCAAGTTCCTACATGATCCGTGATCGCGACCGCGAAGCCGCGGTGGCAGTCGTAACGGGCCGCGTCCACGTAAACTGTGTCTTTGCTATTGCCGAATTTCTTTTCAAGGTCTTCGGCGCGCCTGTTGCGCCGACCGATGTGATGTGTCGGGTGCATGTTCTTAGGCAACGGCATAACGACGATGCGCTCGCGAATACGTCTGGGTATCCCGACCTTTTCGCCGCGCTGCGTATGGTAGTTGATACCCAGTGTCTCGAGGATGTGTCGACCAGTTCTGGTCTTCGCCAGACGTTCGTACTGGGCGATGTTGTGTGCTTCGATTATCTCATCTAGAGTATTGTGCAACCCCAGCTCGAGAAATTTTTCCGTGCTGGTATTGGCCGGTAATCCGATTGCGCGTTTGTATGCCTTGCGGATGAGACAATCTAGTTTGGTGCGTTCAGTCGCCTGCCACTTGAGGTAGGAGACGACGTACGTTATATGGTTCATAGCGAAAGCATGTACCAGGCGAATGGTATTGCTTTCCTTCATTCCGCTATGCCGATTTGTTATTCGTTTCAGCAACCGGATTGTTTCATTGACCGCGCCCTCTAGTCTGCGAACGGTTTCGCCGTTGTGGCCGTTGGCGGACAGGCGCAAGCCCAGTACCCTAATGGTGTTAACTTGTGGGATGACAGCGCCGTCTGATGTGCGTACATTAATTTCTCTATATGCACACTCGAATGCGGAATCGGCATTCTTGGGTTTACGGCCCCTGCGCGAGGGTCTATACAGCAGGAGCTCCGATTTAGCGGCGAAACATTTGAGGCCAGTGTCACGAAGGTAGTCCTGCACCACGTCGACGGCTTCCTGCAGCATTTGCTCTACATGGCCGTCATTTCCCTCGGCAACCCAGAGGGTGATATCATCGGCGTACAAGCTATGGTGGAGGCCTTCTATCTCAGCGAGTTTTCGTGGTAATCCGACAAGCACGAGGTTAAAGAGCATGGGCGAGATTACGGAGCCCTGCGGCGTGCCCGTACAACCCATGTATATGTCCTGCGATTCTAGTTCGCCGATCGCTAATCGGGCCCGGCGGCCCGTAAGAAAATCCCGTACGTAGTGGTACATTCTCTCGCCCAGTCCCAACGCTCGTATACTTTCAAGTATCGCAGCATGGCTAACGTTGTCGAACGCCTTTTTGAGGTCGAGCCCGAGTATCGCTTTGGTGGATCGTGTGGGATTGTCTACGATATCGTGCTTGAGTTGAAGCATAACGTCCTGCGTGGAAAGGTTACGACGGAACCCCAGCATCGTGTGTGGGAGCATGTTTCGGTCCTCGAGGTAGTTGGTAAGGCGAGCGAGAACCACATGTTCCATGACCTTACCAACGCAGGACGTCAGGGATATCGGTCGAAGGTTGTCAATCTGTACTCGTTTGCCCGGTTTGGGGATCATAATTATGCGCGCCGTTTTCCACGAGTTCGGTATAGCGCCCGCATTCCAGCACTCGTTCATGTAAGCCGTCAGTTGTTCTATCGACTCATCGTCCAAGTTACGTAGCGCTTTGTTGGTTATCCCGTCCGGGCCTGGCGCCGACTTTGTGTTGAGCCTGTGCAGCACCGCCCTCACCTCTGCAACGCTGAAGTCCTCGTCTAGCTCCGCGTTACCCTCATTCTCCCAGGCGTATGCCAAGTGCGCGAGGGGGCTACGTGACTGAAAGTAACGGCTTCGCACGTCATCTAGAAAGTCCGCGTGGGTGCCTTTGTAGTCGTGCAGCAACTTGTTAAGCTTATGTGCGTGCGATGTTTTCGTCTCCTCTGGATCCAAGAGGTGCCGGAGGAGATGCCACGTCTTGGCCCGTCCCAGCTGGTTCTCCATCCCTTTGCAGATCTCTTCCCATTGAGTTTCGCATACCTGTAACGCGTGCTCTTCCATGTCCCTGCTTAGCCATGCTATGCGTCTGCGCAGCGTTCGATTGTGGCGTTGACGCTTCCACCTGTCTTGCAGGCTGCGCTTGGCTTCCTACATGTGTAGGAGTTTGCTGTCTACCACTTCGAGCTGGGCTTCTGGCGGAACCTGCCGCGTCGCCGTTTCTTAATCCCCCTTGAGCGTCGCAGTCCAGCTATCTATATCCTCAATAGCCGCATTGCCACGATTCTGCTCTTTCCGGACTTTGCGAAACGCGTCCCAATCTACCAGCCGGTGGTTCTTGCCCTTGGTACCTTCCCGATGAACGTGGTGGTGAGGTTCAGCGTCGACCTGGATCTCGATCACTGAGTGATCGCTACCCAGGTCCTCCTGTGTATTGTGCCATCGCGCGCTAGCAACGTTTTTGGTAAATGTGAGGTCGGGTGAGGTGTCTGCACATACGCTGTTACCCCTGCGCGTAGGCGCGGAAGGGTCTGTGATGAGCTCGAGGCCCTCATTCTGCGCATCGTCCCAAAGGCGCTTACCTTTTGGCGTTTCGTAGCCGTACCCCCACGCCGCGTGGGGCGCGTTGAAGTCGCCCGCGATGAGCAAGGGCCCGTCGGCAGCTGCCTCGCGCGCCTCTCGCAGTAACGTGCTAAAGCGGTGTCTGGCTTTGGGTCTGCTATACGCGTTCAGCACAAACAGGCTGGGGCCGCGCCCTTTCGTCGGAATGAGCTCTACGAATACATGCGGTATGCTAACGTTCATAAGTTCGCGTTGCGCCACGGTGAGGTTGCGTCGCACTAGCGTTGCAGCGGCCGGTGGGGCTCCCGCGGTCACAGCTTCGTCTATAGATTTGTACCCCGCCAGCTTGACCGGGTCATTGGTTTCCTGCAATAGTATTACGTCCGGTCGTTGCCGGCTGCGTAAGAATTGTTGGAGAAGCGCCCGTTTCCTCCTGTACCCCCCGCAGTTCCACTGCCAGATAGGGAACGTGTTTCGTGTGTTATGCTGTTGTGGGCGTTGTGTTTGTGTGGTTTCGTGTAGAGCCATGGTGACTGTACGTGTTATGGTTTGCCGTCCGGCTGATCCTGCGCCTCTTCGTCGGGTAACGGCCTAAAGTACGGTTTCCCATGGATGGATGGATGGATATGGCTGTACCCTTTAGATCGGGTGGTGGCTAGCGCCACCAAGCCGTAATACTTAATGAACCCAAAACTATATTTATTTTTTCTTCCTTAAAAAGTGAGTTTGAGGATTCGTACTTTGCAGTGAAGAGTTTAATTTTCACTCGTGCTTTGACTTCAGCCACCAATCAGATAACCTCCTTATAGTTAAGTCTACTTGCTTGAAGTCTATTTTGCCCTCCCGGTCCCTAAACCCCAGTGCTTTGAAAAACTCTGCGCCATCATCCTGAACTATAGGGTAAAGCCCTTTACAGAACATTATCAAGTGTTCGGCAGTTTCTTCTTCCTCCCCACACGCACTGCATATTGTGTCTACCCCTTCGTATTTGGCCCGATATGTCTTGGTTCGCAGTACTCCCGTCCTTGCCTCAAACAGTAGAGAACTACCCGAGTATTATCATAGATCCTTTCCTTGGCAATTTCCTGCTTAAAAGTTCGATAGATCTCCAGTGCGGACTTCTTAATCATGCCCATTTTCCACATGTCAGTCTCCGTTTCCTTCACTTTCTTCTTAACCGATAGTTCTTTTTGGTTTGGCCACCTGCTGTTTTCTAAGTATTTACCAGTCAACTTCCTGGTTCGCTTCCTCCATTTTGTATCGACATTCTTCATGTACAATGTCGTTCGTGCTGGGCGACCCACTGCGGCCGGAAGTCGCATTTCGATATTGTCTATGCGCGTTTGCAGCGTCGCGATCATTTTTGTGAGCTGAGATATTGCAATGCTCAACTGTTCGGTTTGTGCGGTTTGCTGAGCGATTGCGTTGTTAAGTTGCGCGGTTTGCTGCGCGTGTTGGGTCATCATCGCGTCTACCTTGTCGTCGAGTCTATCGACTTGTTCGCGGAGTTTCTCCTCGCGTTTCTGCGATTTGACGTCGAATTGTTCCGGGTCAAGTGCCTTAAGTTTGGTGGGTGCGGGGTGCGCGTCTTGAGCCTCCATGACTTCCTCCACTCTCTCGACTGTACTAGCAGCCGCGTCGGCTGCGACGGGTTTAATTGGAGGAGTAGGAGGAAAGGGAACTGTCGGGGCCTCCCCCTTCAACGTGGCAATTTCGTTTCTTAACCTTGCATTTTCCTGCTTTATTTCTTGGATTATTGATTCGAATTGATCCAATCGTTTCTGCACTAGACTTTCTGGGTCGCTGTTGCGTTTGTAAGCAGAGCTGCCGCGTCTGTCTACATCTGGGTTTCTATCAATGGCAGTCTCGGTTCGCGTTAGCAGTGCGCTGGGCGCGCGTCCGGAGGCGACGTCCACCCACCTCAATTTATGGGGGTCAGCCTCTCCTCCGCCTTTGGCTGCCGCTGTGTGGTTGGCTCGGGCCGTCAACGTGCTGCGAGGCTTCGCTGAACGAGGTCGGGAGACGCTGCGATAGCGGGCTCGAGAACGAGTACGGGAGCGAGTGCGGCTCCGCGCGCGGGTCTCCGTCGAGGCCGATCGACTGTTGCCGCGACGTCGTCTCGGTGCGTGGCGTCGTCCGTAGCCCTCCTCCCCGTCGTTGACGGTGCTGCTCCTGCTGTAAGCGGCCTCAGCCTCCTCGCGCATTCTGCGTTCCCACTGTCGGCGCTTGACTAGGTAGGGCGTCTTGTACTTAGCTTTGCACTTGCGGTCTCCGGTGAGGTGACCCTTTCCGCACAGTTGGCACACCGGCTCGCACCGATGATCGTCGGGCGGGTTACCGCATCCGCACCCACGGCACTTCTTGTCGTTCGGGTTGGGGCACACGTCGGCCCTGTGTCCCAGACGACCACACTCGTAGCACATATCGATATGTTTCTTGTAAAGAGTGCACCTTATCACCATCCCGCCGTAGTTCACGTAACGAGGCACGTAGTAGCCGTCGAAAAGGATTATCACGTTGGTCGTGTTTCCCATGCGCTTGGCATGCAGGACGTTCGGGTTGCGGTGGTTAACCAGACTTCTCACGACGTCCGCCGGCTTTTCGTCTAGCGATATGCCCCTGATGAGGCCTTTGGACGTGTTCTCCGGAGCCGCTCTGTAGGCACTCGCTTCGAACTCACGGTCGCCAATTCGCAGCTTGCAAATGCCTCCATATTGTCTAGCGCGATATTCTGACGGCGTGCTTACCACAATAACGTTTGGTCGCTCATTGAGACAGACGCTGTCCTCCTCGGCTACCTCACGCCCCACCCCTGCAGCGTTGCGTATGCAGCAGTGGACGCGGTCCTTCTGGTAGTGGGATACGTTGAAGCCATCCCGGGGTCGCACGATGATCTTGTAGTCATCCGTTGGCAGGTTGGGCATTCGGCTCGTCATGGTGATCTTCCGCACGTACTGCGTCGCTTTCTGAATAAACGCCGCCTTCTCGGTAGACGCTGGCGTTGCTTGCTGGTTCTTCGCTGCGTCGGCGTCTCCACTCGCCTCCTTGGTGTTTCGTTTGATCTCGCACCATCCCTGCTCTTTTCCGAACTCTGTCGGCGATATCTCCTCCCCTTCGACTTGCACGAATTCCATTTCGGGCGCCGGTGCAGTGGATGGGGCACCCGCTTGCTCCGACGACTTGTCAGGCCTGCCGTGCCTTGTCTACTGGCTTGACTGTCGTGCCAGCGTGGCGGTACGGGCAATCTTCGAAAAGTGACCGAAACACGGGCTCACCTGCTCAAATGGTATCGGGAGAGACCGCAGGACTTTCGCAGTCACTTGGGAATACTCTGAACTGAATGGCTGGAAAGAAATCGCCGAAAACCATAGAAAATCTGCGGAGCCGATGCGACGCGCGTCCGCACACCGTGGCCCCCTAGCGGCCAATCATATTTACTCGAGGAAAAATTTTTTTCGTATTTTTCTTGGGCGATGTGGGGGGTGCGAGAATTATGCGAGTGCGAGGATTATGCGAGTAAATACGGTAACAAGACCGGCCGAATCGCCACTAAACTCGGGACTATGCGCCATCTGTTCATTGTGCTGAGTCGCTTAACCTTGAAGCAGGGTGCAACCAGTAGATATTGTGTCGAGCAGAGAACATTACATGTTTGTAGTACACTCGGTCGGACTTTGAGCACTACATGCCGGCTCTGCGAGGTCATTGTTTACGCTCACAGCTGAACACAGGCATCCACGCAGCGAAATAGCCATTCATTGCTTTCTACCATCACGAATACACAAAACAAGTGCAACGATCTAAAGAAACTGGATGGAACTCACAAATGTCTATGCCTGGGCGCGTCTTCCCACGTGCAGCCTCTCCGCATGCCGCCATCGAAGTTCAGAAGCAGAAAGGAAGCGGGAGACACGTGTTGAGACTGCTACAGCCTTTAGATGTCTACTTTTTTTTGGTCTGATCCCGAATTCACAATGCTTCCAGTGGTCAGAAATCCAAGATTACGAATTTCAACTTTGTGAGGGTTATTGTCCTCCTAACTAGTGCGTCTTAAACAATTGAAATAACTAAGCATTGCGTTACCAATTTTATATGTATTCATTCGAAATAAGGCAAAAAGTGTGCATTGGCAATCATGCTTTTGCGATATCGCTAGATGTATTATTTTGTAATAAATCTGCAGTCAAGTGGTGTTCATTGCACAAATCCTGTAATTTCCATTCACAAACAGCCAAGCGGGTTGCTGTCCTAAACACGTTCGCATAGGAACATTTTAATAATTATCCCGAAAACAATGTACTGGCAACATTTTCAGAACGCTGCTAAGCGGATGAGGATGTTGATACCTTTTGAGGACGAGCATAAGATGTCAACTGTTGTCTCGGCTGGTAATGGCTGTTCAACATGTTTTCCTTGCTTGGCAAATGTGGGGCTGAAGCCGAGTCGACTCCCCTCTAAGTTGGCTTCTAGTTCCTGTAGATACAGCATATATAACATATACACTGCATCAATGAAAGCAGATTGTCCTCCAACCTCCTTCGTTTATGCAACCCATTTTGTAGTACTCCCAGCACCCCGTCATTCTCCACCCATATCTATAGTCTTTCATTTACTATCTGCATCACCAACCTGTTAACTACTGATGTCACTGTTCATCATCATCATCAGCCTGACTACGTCCACTGCAGGACAAAGGCCTCTCCCATGTTCCGCCAGTTAACCCGGTCTTGTGCTTGATGCTGCCAATTTATACCCGCAAACTTCTTATTCTCATCTGCCCATCTAACCTTCTGTCTCCCCCTAACCCGCTTTCCTTCTCTGGGAATCCAGTTAGTTACCCTTAACGACCAGCAGTTATCCTGTCTACGCGATACATGCCCGGCCCATGTCCATTTCTTCTTCTTTATTTTAGCTATGATATCCTTAACCCCCGTTTGTTCCCCAATCCACTCTGCTCTCTTCTTGTCTCTTAAGGTTACACCTACCATTTTTCTTTCCATTGCTCGCTGCGTCGTCCTCAATTTAAGCTGAAGCCTCTTTGTAAGTCTCCAGGTTTCTGCTCTTCTGGAAGCAAAACTGACTGACATCAAGGATAGGAGCAGGTGATCAAATATGGTGGTATTCGGTATCTCTGAAGACCCGAATGAAACGGAATCAGTCCTTAAAAGTAAAGTTCTCGATGAAACCTTCGCTGCAAAGATTGTCATTCATTGTAAATCCATCGGTAGAATACATCGACTTGGGAGGCCGGGCAAACAAAGACCAGTCATAATATATTTTCAGGACTATAACGAAAAGCGGCTTGTACTGAAGAATGCTTATAAATTGAAAGACTCCAGTATATCGATCCAGAATGACTATTCCCGAAATACACTGATAAAAAGAAGACACCTATGGAACAGCGCAAGGGCTGAAAAAGAGCAGGGAAAAAAGTTACCTGAATTAATGACAAACTTCGGGTAAGCAATAAGCTTTTCTTCTGGGATGAACAGAAAAACTCGAGAATCCAAATTCAAGTTGACCAGGGCACTTCGAGGAATGACTGACGCGCACCCTTAGCACCTAAAGAAATGCGTGTCCTAAGCATTAATCCTCGAAGCATTGTTAACAAGTCTGAGAATCTTGAATCACTTATCTTGAGTTACAGTCCTCACGTAGTTGTTTTAACTGAAACGTGGCTGCATGACGATATTGATGACACAGTTGTTTTCCCTCCATTTTATCAGACCTTTCGTCGCGATAGGTCTTCGAGGGGGGGCAGAGTTGCAGTTTTGGTTAAAGAAAACATATCTGCTGTTCGCTTACGTCAAGCGAATAACTTAGAAACTGTATCATTAAAACTTACTTGCTGGGGTAAATCATTTTTGTTGTTTGCGGTGTACTGAGTCCCTAACTCACCTGCCCAATTTCTTTCTGACCATTGCGAACATATTGCATCCTTTAAAAGTACCAATGTGATGCTTATAGGTGATTTTAATCTCCCTGGCATTGATTGGGAGAACTCGTCCTTCTTTGTGAAATCCAACTTACACGTGAACTACCTACACAACATCATGCTTTATCATAACTTGCAGCAAGTTGTCAAACAACCGGCACGTATTCACGATACATATGCAACGATTCTCGATCTCATTTTTGTAAGTCGATCAATTGAAAAATTTTCTGTCTCTGTTGAAACTGGCATTTCGGACCATAAACTCGTGTATTTCACGTGCCTATTAAAACCGTGTGACGTCATTAAAAATAACAAAAACACTATTAAAGATTATTCTAGAGCTAATGATGAAGTGTTTTAGATTATCTTGAAATATGTCTTGACAGTTTCCAAGGCCATGATATTACTGCACTTTGGTACCGTTTTAGCACTGATTAAGGCTTGATTGAGCTCTTGTGGTGCGCCATACTTCACCAGTGATTTTGCGCCAAGGCAACGAGGAAATAACGCTTTTATGTAGTATTCGTGCGGGGAACAATACACAGGCTTAAGCAACCAAGCTAAGGAAAAATGCGCTTGTCTTTTTAACGCAATGTAATATTAATCGGTCATTTGAATCAAATATTTAATAAGCTCGAGTGCAGTTCGAATTATTGTATGGTGCACTTAATATTTTTTTAACCAACTTGTGGGTTCAGCTGTACTTTCTACATGTTAACTGGAGATATATAAGCATTATATTTAAAGAAGTAAAACATTCCGCGAAGGATTCATCATATACCTACCTCCACTACTTAAAAAATGCAGTGCAAATATGTCCGATGGACTTATGATGTATTAAAACAGGTCAGCACACCAGACCGGGACAGTGAAAACGACACACAGAGGGCTGCTTCCAACTAACTATAATTGCAACTGAAACACATCATATGTGTAGTTCCTTCACTCATCACGTGGTAACATCGAGTGCTTCAGAACATGAGCATGAAAGAAACTTTGCTTTTGTTCCTCAAGCTTTTTTTTACTCGCCGAAGATTACAGGAGTTAACATGCTTATGGAAACAGGGAAACAAACATAAAAAAATGCTTAAAAGGGCCCTGCGACACTTTAGCAACTGCCTTTTTTAAAACTGGAATGTGTGTAGTAATGTAAGCCGAGGTGAACTCAAAAAGAATGATGCGGATTGTTGCACTAAAAGCGAAGTTAGTCCTCAAAACTCGAGCATACGACGACAAGGTAGTTCCATCTCGCATTTGACTCTCCTGCTGACGTTAGTGTCAGATTCTAATCACTGCGTGCCCCTTACAGAGGCAAACCAGAAGACTCGCCTCGCAGTGGCTGTTGTGCAGCACTCGTAGCATCATTTTTTTAAATTCTTTTCCAGTTAATATTCAAAAGAACAATTCTTTTTGTATTCAATGAAATATAAGGAATGGTTTTTAATTTTTCAAGCACAATTGTGTCGCATATGTAGAACCTTATGAATATTACATGAGACTTGTTACGTTGAACCAATCAAAATGCACAAACAGTGTCGTCACTTCTGATCATGAATATAGCCACTGAGTGTGTCACTGTATTTCAAGAACAATATGGTTTCTCCATTGAAATAAAACTATAATTGCTTTGTTTTTCACGTTGTCACTCGCGCAACGATATCTGTGCAATCCACAGTTCAACAGGAAGTGGTGAAAACTGCCCCCTTAATTTGTGTCACAGGTACCCTTCAATACCGTACTAGAGAAGTTGCTGACCGAGCT
Organism: Rhipicephalus microplus; assembly: GCF_043290135.1. Taxonomy (NCBI): domain Eukaryota; kingdom Metazoa; phylum Arthropoda; class Arachnida; order Ixodida; family Ixodidae; genus Rhipicephalus; species Rhipicephalus microplus. The sequence continues at coordinate 279,594,706 of NC_134702.1, read as the reverse complement.
CATGGATGGGCTATTAACAAAATAATTCCGGCAGACCCCATGCGCTGTAAGAATTGATGTAATGTGAAGCAGCCAGCAAAGGGATGTATACATTGCCTTGTATGTCTTTGGGCAAATGAAGACATCCATGTCATGGCATTTAGTTTCCTTGTCATGCACGCATCAGTGTACAATATTTTAATACCATTCTGGCCAAACGTATACTCTAGTACGTACAATGCATGACCTGTCATGTTCATCACACACTTATGTAATGAGATCCATATTTTCATGTTAACACCTGTAGTTTATGTTCGTCATACAATTGCGTCCTCCAATACTAATTTTGGTGTGTCAAACTAGCGAGATGGCCGCGAGGAAATCCATGCAGATTTCTCAGAAAGGAAGCCTCTTATTTGCCGAAAAATTTGTCTTTGTCCAAGTTGGAGCTGGGGACCAATGCCTTTTCGGGGCAGTCACTCTATTATGTGTGCTAACAAGGAAGCTAGCAAATGGCCGCGTGAAAATCAATTTATTGACAACTCGATGCTCATGGACACAAAGTGAAGTGGGGACAAGGATCAATTTTTTTGCATCTAAGAGGCTTTCTTTCCGAAAAATCCACGTAGATTTCCTTGTGGCTTTGTACTAAAAGTGGGTGGTTTTCTGATTTCCTTTTCTTGAACCCCCCTCCCGTCACATTGCAGGATTCCGCAAAACTCATTTCCACTACTTTTATTTAATTTTTTTTCTGTAATACTGTGTTTTATTTTCATTACAAAATTCAGTGAATGGAAAACTCAGGAAGAGGCGAACGAGAGCTGTTGGTTTGAATGTCGCACGGCTCCCAAAAAGCTAGCCAGTGGGCAAACAGGGACCCACTACTACTGTAATAGATCAGGAGTGGCTAGACCAAAAGAAGGTCATGGTGAACGTCGAGAGAAAAGTCAGGGTACCTGCAACTCCGGTAAGATATGTCTTTCATTTCTCACTGCGACGAAGCAGGAGAACACTCAGAGTCCAGCAGCTGAAGGTATCTGCATAAATGTTAGGTACCAAAAGAAGCACTACGACCATCAAGCAGAAGTTCAGCACTTGAGGATGACTGACGAAGAAAAGGCCAACATAGCGGAGCACCTGGAGCGCGATGTGCCCATGAAAACTGTATTGAAAAATATAAGAACATCTATTACTAGCAAGCGAAGGCCAGCACATTTGGCAGAGCGCGTAACTCTGCATAACATCAAGCGGCAGTTTCACATTGCTGCTCCTGTATAGTGTCGCCCTAATGATGCTGTTAGCGTAGATATGTGGGTGCAAGCAATGCGAGACAAAAGTGACACCTTGTCCGCCTGTATAGGGCGCAGAGTGCAGTGGACCCGAATGGTACTCTTGGTGCGACTGATTTTGCCCTTGCTCTGATGACAGAGCCACAAAAAGAGTTGTTGGAAGAATCGGGCACAGGGACTGTGTGTCTCGACTCAACACATGGAACTACAGGGTACCAGTTTGAGCTGACCACTCTTCTTGTGCTAGATGAAGTGGGATCAGGTATACCTAGAGCCTATTTCATCTGCAATAAGATGAATGAGGAATACTTGGCAGCTTTTTTGAGGGCCCTTCAGTTCCCCAACAGCAAAAAAGTGGAGGCTAAAACATTTTTGCCTGATGACGCCTCACACTTTTATAAGGCATGGTCATCAGTTATGGTGCTCATCAACAGAAACATTTTGCGCGTGGCATGTGGATAAGAATTGGCAGAAGAATATACGTGAGTGCGTTGAAAAGCAGCTGAAGCCAGACGTCTACCACAGCGTGAAACTCCTTTTAAAGTTCCTTGACCAGCAAGAATTTGAAGAGTATTCTCAGCCATTTCTTGACATTCAAGAAGCAAGACAGGGATTTTCTGAAGTACTTCAAGAATAACAATGCTGTAAAACCTCAAGAGTGGGCCTACTGGTTTAGGATTAGGGTAGGTATCAGCACCAATATGCACCTTGAGAGTATGCACAGGACGTTGAAGCACAGCATGTTGGAGGGAAGGAAGAATAAGCGTGTTCATAAACTAATTTCTGCCCTAATGAATTTGACATATCATTTTTTGATAAAGAGGGCAATCCATATGATCAAAGGAGCAAAGGGCAAGAAGTTGAGTGCAATCAAAAGGTACTACAGGTCTGGCACTGAAATGGTAGGCTGTGCAAAATTAAACGAACATGGCACGTGAACTGTGCCTTCTCAGTATACTAAAGGGCACTCTTATACCATGACGAAAGTTATGGATGACGCTTGCTGTCCCTTGAGATGCAAGAAATGTGGAGAGTGTGTGCATACTTACAGGTGCGCTTGCTATGCGCACCTGATACATTTCACAGTGTGCAAGCACATTCACTGTACCGTCACTGCTAATATACCATCAAGCAGTGACAATAATGACTATGAGAGCCCACCTGAAACAGCAAGTGAAATGAGCCAGGCATTGCACATAATGGAAAGCATTACGAAGCTGGACGCAGCCACAAAAGTGTCAAGTGCAGCATTATTCGAAGCGAAGATGGAGTCTGTCAAACAAGCAATAGTGGATAGCGAAGTGTCGGAGGAAGTGGTTGAGAAGGGGAGTAAGTTGTTTGAGCCAGTCTTGCAGCCTGTTGAAGGCAACATGAAAAGAAAATTGCCAGACCAATCTAATGAACCAGCGAACAAGAAAGTCGAACGTCAAGTCAGATTCTATTCTACAAAGAAGCCTAGATCATCCCAACTTTCATCAAGTCTTTCAAAGCCTACCGAAGCTCAAAAGGAAGTTCTGAAACTGCAGCTTAAGGACGGAAATGTGGCGTCGGCTCATATGATCAAATCAGCAGGGCATGACTACACGTAGCAAAAGGAGCTGTCAAAATGGTGAAGTGCTCAACCAATATTGGGTTACTAGGACCAGAGTCCTTCAATACTTCAATACTCAAAAACATGCACACTTCGCTCGCGTTTTTACAGGTGGAAATGAAAGCAGGCGCGTTGCCGACGGAGAAACAGCCGACCAGCAGCAAGCATCGCGACCGCAGGCGAAGCCTTCACGTTGACAGCGGCAATCCTAGCGGTAGTTTTTGTACCTGAATGAAACTTCGGCCGGAGTTTCGTGACCAGAAAAGCATTGAAGGACTCTGCTAGGACTTATGAATAATGAAGCAAGTTGTCCACTAGCACTCTTATCACGACAGCCATTTTCTTATAACCAGTGGTTTCCCTCCTTTGTGGTGGTTTGCAGCCGTACAAAACAGCTGGATGGTACGTGTGTTAGAGCATGAGAGGTGCCTCCAAGCTCGTTATACGAGCTGCTGGTAAGTATTCTTGTAAACAGTGTAAGTGCATTTGATGGTGTATCTAGTTATATGATATATCTTCTAAGGTGTTTTGTTGCTTATAAACGTGAGCAAGTCCCTGTGGTTGCACAGTCACTGTGCAACCACACCACAGTGGCTGTGGTGTGGTTGCTTAAGCTTGTGGTTAGCTTAAGCTTGTGGTTAGATTCCGGGCTAAACAAGTGTATTTTGATGGGGCACAAATGCACAACTGCTTGTGTATAGGAATTTCTAACAGTTCTAACATACGAGGCAGAAACTCTGGAAGGAGCTAAAGACTGTAGAGTGTGCAACGAAATGAAAAATTGTAAGCGTAATTCTAAAAGATGGGACAACAGCAAAATGTATCTGGGAACACCCAGGAGCAACCAGTATCCTAGTACATCTTAAAAGAGTACAAAGCGGACCTGGGCAGTTCACGACATGAAGAAAGACTGTTGATTGGAGCCAAAAAATGTATACCAAGAGACAGGAACGGCAGCAGAACAGCAGAAAACTGCAAAAGGCAATTCAGAAAAAGAGGATTAAAATGAAATCTGCTCACGCAAGACAAGGAGGGTTGGAGATCACTGGAGGAGCCATCAATCTGCAGTGAACAGAAGGCAGGTTCAAAATAATAGCTTCAATTTAGGGTGTAAATGTGTGTTTATCAATTTATATTTTTACTTCCTCTTGAAATAAAATATTTTTCAGATTCCAAAACGTGGTGGTACCTGCTGTGGTGATGTATGCAGTGCTGTGGTCGTGGGCACTCTGTTAACGCATTTGCATATTTGGCTCACCAAATTTACAAATTCTTGCTTAAAACGAGTCCGCCTCGGAGATACAGTGCTTAGGGTGTTTGGCTGCTAACAACACAAAAACCAAAGGTCTATACCATCCGCGGCGGTCACATTTCGATAGAGGTGAATGTCACACTGGTCCCGTTAATTAGGGAGGCGATCGCCGGGCTAATTCCAAGGGCCGAAGTATCGGCCCCCCGAACCGCACCACGAAAGCGTGGACAATTTAGAAGTGGTCCCTATTGGCACGCCAGCAGACGCCGGCTGTGGCCCAAAGAACAAGTCAGAGCCGAGAGTTGATAAACAACACAAAATTATATTCTCAATAATTGCAGATCCAAAACAATACACACGTATGCACACTCCACAATAGTTGAGTACAATATGTCACCAGACAAACAACGTACTACACAGTACAATCAGCCACACTTGAAACAACGGACACAGACAACAATACGCACTACAATGCAGTCGCAGGCATTGAACACCCAAGACACTTAAAGACTAAAGAGATAGAAAACCTATTCAGTCCAAAGTTCTTGGAACAAAAGTCTGGATGATACTCTTCCGAGAATCACTCACTCAAAGTCCAGCGTTGTTGTTGTTCCGCAGCCCTCGAAGTTTCTCTTCCAGGAAACCTCGCCGAAGTTTCTCTTCCAGGAAACCTCCCGTCTTCAATAGGCCACTCTCCAAGCTTCAAACTTCTTCGCCGGACACGTCGGCTTCACACACGCAGCTGTTGCCACGCGTCTTCGCTCGATAGCGGTAAACACTCACTCTTGCCTGTAGCTCGAGTCATCACCCCTCAGGTGGAAATCCTCTTCATCTCCTGCTTTGCCTCTACGGACAAAACCTTCGCCGACTACACGGCGGAATCCCTACGCGCTCTGGCATTAATATCCGTCTCCTGATCTCTCATCTCGGCTGCTCGGTTAAATACCTTGCGCGCGACATTCCAGACGGTTCTCGTCATTTCGCCGGTGGGATACGCAGCGAAGGCTGGGAAGAGGGCGAGACGGTTGGAATGCCCTCCGCGGCCGATGACTCAACTCGGTATGACCACGCCCCTTTCATTCTGGAACTTTCGCGGGCTATCTCGGCCGCCGATGTGGGGCGAGGAGGTTCGTCGGCGAAGCCACGCTTCCGAGGGGAGAGCGCGCGCCTCCGGGGAGCCTTTAGATGTTTGTTTTCTTTTCTTTTTACCTCGCGGTGCCACTCCGGCGTTTCGTCGCGACAATTTGGCGGCGCGCCCATTTTTAGCGCTCGTTCTGTGACACTGCCCCCCACTTTAAGAATATTATCTCATAATATTCAGAACCACACAAACGAGCGCGAACAGTCCCCACACACTCAAAGACTGTAACATAGTCCGTCGCTCATGACACGTCACATTCGCAATAGTTCACTCAATACAATTGGACGTTACAATAAATCTCACACACATGAAATATAACCGCAGGTACATGAGTACAACGCTTCATCACACATTCCAAACAATACTAACGTACAAGGTTCTGTTTTACAACAATTATACAACAGTATACATCACATCACAGCACAGACACTTCGACACTTGTGACACAGGATAACACAACATTAACACAACATATGGCACTCAGCACTGCCAAACACATTCTGATTCGACCTCAGCACCTATCCTGTGTATTTCGAGCTGCGCTTGCGTCGTTTCTTGTGGTGCTCGCTCGATCTCTTCTTGTTTTTCCTTGTTCTTTTTCGGCGAGCCTTTTCCAACGACGGTATCTGAGGCAGCGTCTCAGCCATCGTTGTCACTCCTGACACTGTTAACGGGTGATAACACTCAACCGATCCTGTCACCCGCTTGTTCACGTCCCGACATTTGGCCTGGCTGGCCAACTCCGTCTCCTTTGTACTGTCGGTCGGTTGAGGTCGTGCCGACGTAAGTCCAGTTGCCCGGCCCGTGAACTCGTTCAACACGATCATCTTATCATTCATAGTCCCTTGCACCGCGGCTTCACCTTGGGCTCGAGTGGGATCCGTCACGGGTTGCTCCTCCACTGTATCTCGCGGTCGTTGGGTTGGCGAAGGCTCTATCTTAAGGTCTTCTCCCAAACATTCCGGATCATTCGGTCCTCGCGCCCCGTCGATGTTTCCGATGACAAGGTCGTAAAGGGGGGTCGTCATACATAGAGCCGTAACGTTCCCGCTGAAGTACGGGGTTTCAACCTCAATCTCTACTTCGGGAAGCATCCGAACTGTACGGTCAATTAAGCAAACCGGTTTCGTTTTGCCGGTTAACTCACTTTCCCGTACGAAGTTTCTCCGCACGATAACAGTGGAGCTACCGGTGTCTCTTAACACCGTAATCGTCTTGCCCGCAACTTTTCCAGGCAGCGTTGGCATTTCCTTTGTAACACCGGTTGGCTGTTTTGCCATTACAGCACCCACAATAGGAATTTTCTCCCCATTCTTCAACTCTACGAATCCATCGGTGACGACATTATTATCAGATTTCGGTGCCGCTTGCACACAAGATATCTGGTGAGATTGACTCACTCCGTTCCGACAAGCATCTGCTTTGTGCCCAGTCTGACCACACTTGAAACATTTTACTGCCGCAGGGCTCGTAAAGATCGTTCGACAGTTTTTCGCGCGATGACCCACTCGGTTGCACAGAAAACATCGCGGAATGCTCTCTGGTGCACGCTTCTTTTCTTCGGGAGCCAATTTCTTCGAATCATCGGGACAATCCTTCTTGACCTTGGCCAAATTAGTGCCACCTTGCGCTTCCAAGAATTGATCAGCCAATTCAAGCATTCCTTCAAGTGACTCAGCCTTCCTCTCTTTCAAGTACAGCGACAGGCTTGGGTGGCAACTAGTAAGAAATTGTTCTCTAATTAGGAGCTCTCTAAGCTCATCGTACTCCTGCGCTGTCCCTGAAAGTTCAATCCATCTTTCGAAATAATGGCTAAGTCGGGAGGCGTACTGTGTAGCCGTCTCACCATCAGCTGGCTTTCCTGTCCGAAATCTGTCCCGGAATCCTTCTACAGTAAATCTAAATCGCTTCAGCAAAGCAGCTTTCACCTTTGCATAGTTGGCTGCATCGGTCGGCGTCAGCCTACCGTACACACTGAGCGCTTCACCACTCAAGCAAGTACTCAAAGCAGTTGCCCATTGATGTTCCGGCCAATTCTGGCTGTTCGCAATCGTCTCAAATCGGTGAAGGTACGCGTCAAGGTCGTCCTTCCTTTCATCAAACGCTACGAGCAACTTGCTTGGGTTCAAGCGGAAGCCATGATCCTCCCGTTCGCTGCTTTCAACTCTAGCTTGGACGGGAGTTTCACTTCGCTGTTGCAAACGGAGCCGCTCGAGTTCCATCTCGTGCAGTCTCTGCCGTTCCCTTTCCTCTCTTTCTTCTTTCGCTCTCTCAGCTGCCAGTCTTTCTTTCTCCAGCTCCAACTTCAATTGCAGCTCTCTTTCTTCTCTCGCCATTTCGGCTGCCAACTTTTCTCTCTCCAACTCAGCTGCTTTTTCTTCCTTGGCCCTCTCAGCTGCCAACCTCTCTCTCTCCACCGCCTCTTTCTCCTTCTGGCTTACCCACTTCCGTAGTTCGGCGCCAGAAAGACCCATCTTCTCACCAAGAGCGACTAATTTTTCGAGATCCATAGTGTCTCGCAACTCGCAAATAAAACCTTGCCGTGTGCAAAAAGTATCTGCCTAAATCAGTCTATCGGAACACTCCACTGCACTCGTTAACGAGAACACTGCACAACACGCAAAATCGTTCCGATAGCAGTATCAACAACTCGTGGCTCTTTCTCACTACTTTGGACACACTGTGCACCAAAAGGTCCCCTGTCGCGGACGCCAGATTAATTGTCACACCGGTCCCGTTAATTAGGGAGGCGATCGCCGGGCTAATTCCAAGGGCCAAAGTATCGGCCCCCCGAACCGCACCACGAAAGCGTGGACAATTTAGAAGTGGTCCCTATTGGCACGCCAGCAGACGCCGGCTGTGGCCCAAAGAACAAGTCAGAGCCGAGAGTTGATAAACAACACAAAATTATATTCTCAATAATTGCAGATCCAAAACAATACACACGTATGCACACTCCACAATAGTTGAGTACAATATGTCACCAGACAAACAACGTACTACACAGTACAATCAGCCACACTTGAAACAACGGACACAGACAACAATACGCACTACAATGCAGTCGCAGGCATTGAACACCCAAGACACTTAAAGACTAAAGAGATAGAAAACCTATTCAGTCCAAAGTTCTTGGAACAAAAGTCTGGATGATACTCTTCCGAGAATCACTCACTCAAAGTCCAGCGTTGTTGTTGTTCCGCAGCCCTCGAAGTTTCTCTTCCAGGAAACCTCGCCGAAGTTTCTCTTCCAGGAAACCTCCCGTCTTCAATAGGCCACTCTCCAAGCTTCAAACTTCTTCGCCGGACACGTCGGCTTCACACACGCAGCTGTTGCCACGCGTCTTCGCTCGATAGCGGTAAACACTCACTCTTGCCTGTAGCTCGAGTCATCACCCCTCAGGTGGAAATCCTCTTCATCTCCTGCTTTGCCTCTACGGACAAAACCTTCGCCGACTACACGGCGGAATCCCTACGCGCTCTGGCGTTAATATCCGTCTCCTGATCTCTCATCTCGGCTGCTCGGTTAAATACCTTGCGCGCGACATTCCAGACGGTTCTCGTCATTTCGTCGGCGGGATACGCAGCGAAGGCTGGGAAGAGGGCGAGACAGTTGGAATGCCCTCCGCGGCCGATGACTCAACTCGGTCTGACCACGCCGCTTTCGTTCTGGAACTTTCGTGGGCTATCTCGGCCGCCGATGTGGGGTGAGGAGGTTCGTCGGCGAAGCCACGCTTCCGAGGGGAGAGCGCGCGCCCCGGGGAGCCTTTAGATGTTTGTTTTCTTTTTCTTTTTACCTCGCGGCGCCACTCCGGCGTTTCGTCGCGACAGTTTGGCGGCGCGCCCATTTTTAGCGCTCGTTCTGTGACAGTGAAATGGTAAAAACTGTAGTACGTGCAATGTCAGTGCACGTTAAACAACAACAGATGGTCAAAATTTACGGAGCCTTCCACTACGGCGTGCCTTATCATGTCATTGTTTGGGCACGTAAAACCACAAAAATTACGATTGCCGATGATGACCACTCCCTGAACAGGTACACTAATGACAAGTACATAGTGTTGACATTGGCACTGGACTGAGGCTTCCACTAATAATAAAATTTTAGTCTCTCATCTGCTCTATCTGATACAGCTGCTTAATGATTTAACGTATTGCGTAGTGTTTAGTTAGTGAATTTCCTGACCTGCAATTTCTCACCGACTATTTATCATTTCAGATTTTGTAGATTTTCCAAAGCTCTGGAAAAACCAAGATATTAAAAGCCTGGCCAAAGTTTTATGTTCTTTCGGAGTGAAGGCCTAGCACTTACAACCAACAGCATTATAACAAAAGCTTATTGTGAAAACGTGAGCTGGTTGTCTTCCAGTGTAGATAATGCATGAACGCGGTGTCTGCACCATACAGTTTCTCAAAATTAACTAGAGGGCACTCTGGCGCTTCGATCGTTCAGCGACCATGGGAATGATGGGTAGTGCACACATTTGCCTAGTCTTCGTACTTGGAGGCGGCGAATCGTACTTGCGGCTCCGTTTGTGTCTGTGTTTCGGTTTTGTTTTGAAAGAAAGATTGAACCCTTTTGAACTTCGTGAGCCAATTTGGAAAGTAAGTCTAAAATAATAAAATGGTAAAGCACAACCGCTGAACATTTGCTAATACTTGTTTCGTAAGAAAACAGCTCCAAGCCAGACGAACACACACGGAGCCAAAAGCAGGCCAGAAGTACTAATATTAGATAAATATGTGTACTACCCATCATTCCCATGCTCGCTGAAGCGCCGTGCGTTGCAGCTCCCACAGACACTAGCGCCAGAGTTCCCTCTAGTAAGTATTGTGTGAAACTCTATGGCCTGCACTACTTTCATAACGGTGATGCAATGCAGTTACATTTCCAGCCGCGTGGATTAAGTGCATGGCGTGTCAATTGAAGTTTACGGAGGATCTAAATCAGTTTAAAAAAATAGTTTTAGATTGCTTAGATCATTATTAATATTATTATTATTATTTGTGCGGTATTTGTACTTTTTTTACGGCGCTTTGCGTTTTGTATCAAATTTACAAAGAGCTCGATCGACTTCGTCTGCAATGGTGGATTGTTTACTTGCAAACGTGTGCAAAGTTCGCGTGATACAAATTATTCTTTCGCGACTTTCTTGAGTTCTAATCGTTAATTTTTGCATTTGTTATGAAGTTTAGGGTATGTTTCGTCACATGTGAAGGTGTGATACTTCTTCCCCATGGAATATTTGTACTCGACCACTACGACAGGTGAGTAAGGTACGCGCTATCCAATCAATCTTTCAATCGATGCTAGTGCTGTGTACAATTGTCACGCGCTCTACTTTCGATAGGTACGAGCTTTTTGATCGATCACTTGCGCTAGATGTGTCGAACTCTGAAAATTCATTTCCGATGATTGGGACACGATCGTCAACGTACATGCACGCGTGGACATCGCACTTTATATAAGCTCCGCACAGCATTCAAGTGTATAAAGTATTGGCGTGAATAAATATTGCTTTGCTGATGGGCGTCAATGGCTGTCCAGAGCCCACTCAAATGATACTGGTAGTGCATAATGCACTGTTGATTGCAGTTAACCCCAATCAGGATCAAATTTCTTACTAATGGCTGACTCCTTTCTGCAAAGGGCTTGCAGTAATCACGGCAGAGAAATTCTATCTGGTCAGACTCCTTCGTGATCAAAATTGACAATATGACACCCATAGGATACCTATTTGTCTGGGAGGTCAGCCTGTGGATATACAGGTGTAACTAGATACGAAAGGCAAAATACATTTTTTGGTGGCAGCCGATACTCAAGGCGTGGCATGAAACTCTTGCTGAACCCTCCGCGCTCAACTTGTACAATCAGCTTATTTGTGATGTGTGTCTACTTCGTCCTGTTGTTTGCATTGCTATAACTAAAATGAAACTCTACCAACTAGCCCAGCTGTCGACCTTGCTGTGATATACAAACAGATGCAGTCACTACAGTCCACACTACGCGCTCACTTTCTAGAGCTCAATTTTCTTGACGTACAGCCTGACACTTAGAAGAACCTTGTGGCTCTCTTGTTTACAGTTCATCCGCCTTGGTGCAGTTGACCTGCCAAGATTGTATGCCTTGCAAACTTGTAAATGGTATGGTCTCTTGATGCTATGCCTTCCATTGCTTTTTCTCAGTAGCATGAAATGTCTGCAGCCATTTTTCGTCTGCACCATAACGGAGATGCCTCAACTTCAGCAGTGCCTATGTTAACGCACACTGCCTTCTAAGGAACTAAATCAACAATCCCAGCACTATGTGCTGCTGGGCCTCATAACAATAACAAAAGCTTGCTCGATGGCACAAACTGCCCATATGCTTTAGCCCCACAATGCAACTACGCAGTTCTCAGTAGGGTTCGCTGGGAAATTGTCCAGTTTTACAAACGCTGTGATGTGCCGTCAGCTGCAAGAGAATAGCTCGTTTATAACTGCTCACTTTTGCAGAACAGAGGAAGAGTAATATATGTGAAAATGGCCATCCACTAATGTTTGTTGCATAAAGCTGCAATCAAGTCCATATGGATTTGTCATGAAGAACAGCATTTTAGTTAGTAAAAAATTTTGATACGGTGTGCAGTTTGAAACCATGACCGGCCTGTTTTCGGGATTATCTCTGTACCATTTAAGCTAACCGATATGCTGCCAGCAATCACCGTGCGAGGGTGAATTCAACTCGAAGTGCATAGACACTGATAACCAGCTGCAAGTAATCTTTTGAAATTCAATTTTCATAAATACATGGTAAAGAAGAATCACGTGCTAAAAGCTACAGCATGTTTCCGCAGGTCTCTTGCCATATTCAGTGTACGTGCTCAGACTTTTTGGCTTATTGGCCCTTGCACAAGACATTGCTAGCCTCCTAGTTATATCTGTAGAGTAACAACTCCCGAAATGTGCTGATTGCAGGCTTGAGCCTAGGAGCACAACGTTTGGTCTTTCGTTCCGAGAAATCGGTATGTATTTCAGTTTCAGTTTCAGTTTCAGTTTTATTGAGCATTTTCTTCACAGAGTTGCGAAAAAGAAAACGCAAGGATAAGAGCAAAAAGCTGCTATGTTAGCAGCTTGACGAGGCTCCTACCCCTTTTCACTTGGCATTACAAAAATCCGCAGAGCACAAAACATGAAAAAACAATTTGACGTCGATTTTCAAAACTTCAACAAATTAGGAAATAAAAAGAAAATGCATCAAAATTACATCAGTTTCAGGTTTACATAAAATAAGCAAACCCCAAAGAGAGAAAAACAACAAAAAACAAAAGAAAACAGCGTGCGGTCAATCATGAAACAATGCACACGTTCCTAAACGGCTACCAAAGTATTACAAAATGATTATACAACGTTTACAACACTGGGTATGCGAAAAGCACAAGTTTTAATGCACAAGGGAAACACTGACGAGTGAAATGTTGCATGTTTTACTCGTAAAAAAAAGCAACGAAAAAAAATGTCAAAGAAAGCAAACATCATAGCATGCCATGTTACACATGAGCACTATTATAGGGTGTTTCTTTTACATATAGTACTGTAGCCGGACAACTAGAAGAAGCTAAACTACACGCCGCCATTTTGGATGAGAAGGTTCTTAAGTTGCTTTTTATGTACATTAAAGATGTCGATGTTTTTATTTTCAAACATGTTAAAACAAGCTGGAATACAGTGTTCAAGTCTTCTCAAACCGTGATTAGTTCGCGAATAAGGAACGAACCAGGAAGGCCTTTTCCGAATGTCATAATAGGATTGTGTATTTTTTCTGAGGTTACACAGTTTAAGAAAACAAGTGTTGTTTGATAGCAAGCTTTGTTTGTATTTCATAATAAGGTTGAAACTGTGTATGTGATCAATCGGTAAAATCTTATATTCTCTGAATAAATGACTTGTATGTGCGTCGTATGGTACGTTTGCAATATGACGAATCGCTTTTTCTGCAGTAAAAATATTTTGTTCCGATTTGCTTTAGATGTATCTGCCCACACTAGACTAAAATAGTTTATGTGGGATGAAAACAACGTATTATAGAGTAAAAGTTTAATGTTTGCTGGAAGTATCTGTCGAAGTTTAGAGAGAGCACCACACGTCCTAGCTATATTTCTAGTTACTTTATTAACGTGTTCGTCCCAATTTAGATTTTCATTAAAAATTACTCCTAATGATGAAACTTCTTTGACAACCTCAATTTTTTCGGGCCTGAGATATATATCCAAACCACGACAGACAGCCTTCTGAACCGGTGCGAATACCACAGCTTTGGATTTTTTTGTGTTGATCATTAAATAATGCGCAGTACTCCAAATGAAGATGTCGTTAAGAATGTTGTTGGCTGAGTCTGCAAGCTTACCTAAATCATTACCATGAAAAAATATACTAGTGTCATCTGCATAAATTATAAAGTCCACATATTTGCTGACACTTGTTATGCCGTTTATATAAATATTAAACAGTAGGGGCCCTAATATGCTGCCCTGAGGTACACCTGACGTTATGGTTAGTAGGGAGGATTGGCTGTCATTTATAACTACAGATTGCTTTCTTTGTGATAAATAAGATATCAGAAAGTCAAGTGGGGTTCCCCGAAAACCATAATGACGCAATTTTGCATAGAGTACTTCGTGGTTGATTCTATCGAACGCTTTGGAATAGTCAATAAAAACACCGAGTGTTAACAGTTTCTTTTCAAATGAGTTAAGTATGAGTTCTTTTTGTGTGAGGAGAGCCAGTTCCGTGGACATGCCCCGTCGGAAGCCAAATTGATGCGGTGATAATATAGAGTACTTTTCACAAAAAGACATGACACGTTGATATATAATTTTCCCTAGCCCTTTAGATATAACAGGAAGTATCGAGATCGGACGATAATTAGAAAAGATATTTCGGTCACCAGATTTGTATAAGGCACTAACTCTCGCATGCTTCATTTTTTCTGCGAAAACTCCCGTGGATAAGCAGATATTAAACAGATGGGTAAGAACAGGTAACAAAAGATCAAGTGCTGCTTTGATAGGTCTAATTTGTAGGTCGTCTATGTCCCGAGCAGTAGTGTTCTTTAGTGACATAAATATAGACAATACTTCTTCAGGAGTTGTGTTTAAAAAATATGCAGTGCTCATGTTCTGCACACCTAGAAAGTCCCTGTAATCACTATTACAGGCACGAGAAGGGTTCGACAAATCAGAGGACACCAGCGTTGTGAAGTACACGTTAAATTTATTAGCAAGTTCTTGACCTTTTACTATCTTGTTATCTATGTTTAACTCAAGTGCGTTGTCTCGAGAACAACTTCTATTTAGAAGCTTGTTTATTTCGCGCCAAAGCACGTCGCCACGAGTGCTAACCCTCTTGAAGAGAGCTTCATAGTACACATCCATAGTTTTTCTCAGTTGCTTCGTTACAAAATTTCTAAACCGCTTGAATTCCGAAAGATCGTTATGGTGTCTTGTTTTCACGAATTTCGCGTACAGTATATTTTTCTTCGTGGAAGCTTTGTGCTAAAACAGGTAAATGGCTAATTTTCGATTCAAAATAATTTGTTCTCTACGCAGACAATGTATGCGGGCCGAACTGTGATGTCTTTGCCCCTTATGTGCCAAATAAATCACGAAAAATTGTTCGAAGTTTGCCATTTTTTAATATAGCAAGACAGCACCAAATTGGGCTAAATGGCTGATATTCATTCTTCAAAGGTATAACTGTGCTTTTCTATGTCCTTGTCTGCTTAGTGCAGTTATACCTTTAAAGAATGAAGATTTTTGTACGACGTGAAATGCTTCGGTGATGTGTTCAAAACAGAAAAATACTTGCAACAACTCTCTGCATCAGGTAATGCATTATTCATCATTTTTTGCACAGTCATGCAATACCTCATTCCTGAGGCACTTGAAGTGTAATCTCAAATAAAATTCAAACATGACTAAAATAATCCATCACCAACATTCGAATCACTCACCCTTTCATCATCTAAAGGAGAAAGTTATTCCATGTGAGATCGCCTCACAGATAAGTCCATGTTCGTTTATAACCAAGGCACGCAACGCCCTTTTAGTGGGCAGACTCAATAAAAGCGGGAGTCATGAAACCTGTGCTGCCGCCTGTGTTTTATACAAGAAAACATCATTTCAGTGAACTCCTTGAAACATTGTTGAAGAGCCACGACGAGCACAGGTCGTCATAAGTGCTTGAGGGGTTCATCATGTCCAGATGAGCTAGGCTTGGAGCATGCTGCCAAATGTGGTAACAGGAGCTCTAAGTGAATGCCCTCAAATGTTCATTGTTACAGAGCTCCAAGAATGAGGGAAAAGCTAAGAGAATAAAACAATGGGACACAGCACGGCATACTTTGGCTTCTTTCCTCACGGTGTAACATAATGAAGCAGTGCCAACTAGCCCACACTGCGCTTTAAAATATGTTCTGAGCTACCTGCTTGGGAAATTCACAAATAGCAATGAAACAGAGCGCTTGCGGAGATAGCGAGGCCATAACTACAAGGCCTGCACATACACACCTGAGCATGCAGAGATAGTGTCCTGCATAGACAGTCACTAGCTGGATGAATCTATAGTAAATGCAATTATTTGTGCATTAAAGGTGTGGTGATATATGTGATTTCTACATTTATTCACTGCAATACTGAAAAGTTCGCGATTTATTTTAGTAGTGATTAGCATCAATGAAAGAAAATTAATGCAAAGTCATGCTACACATATTCGTTTCGACTGAAAGGCCCTGGGGCACAATGTTAATTATAGAAAAGTAATACCGTAGTTTCGTTATTTTAAGTACGCCTACTGTTTCTGCTAATCAAAATTAGAAAAAACGTTTGCTTGCGAATCTAAGCACTCAACCATAGTGCTGTAGCAGAGTTCGGCATGGCCTGAGCCTGCATCATGAAGTGGAGGAAGCAGAGGTAGCAGATTTCAAAGGGCGCTGCAACATGCAAGAAGTCAGTAGCGTAGCCAGGAATATTTTCGGGGGGGGGGGGAGGGGGGTTAACCATACTTTTTGCATGTTCGTGTGTGCCTTTGTATGTGTGCGTGTGTATACACATGCAAAACTAAAAAAATTCGAGGGGTGTTTGAACCACCCATGTCCCCCCTCCCCCAACCCGGCTGCACCCCTGCAAGAACTTCACGGGTCTACGCAAGTAGGGGCGCAGCCAAAGGGGGGGGGGGTCCAAACCCCTCCCTCCACTTCCCCAAATTTTTTTTTAGTTTTGCATGTGTATATACGCCCACACATACAAATGGATGCACAAACATGCAAAAAGTATGGTGAAATCCCTCTCGAAAAAAATTTCTGGCTACGCTCCTGCACGCAAGGGTCGGCACCTCGATCTTGAACAGGAAGTCTGTGAGTTTGTTTGCGGCGAACAAAACAGAGACTTCACTGTGCTTGCCAAAGCCATCCAGACAAAAGCTATGGAGATCACGAGAAGAATGGAGGTTACCCGTGCAGTGGTTGCGACAGTGATCGGAACATTGCCACATGTATTTCAGACACGTGGAAGCGAATTAAGGTTGACATTGCCATTAAGTTGTCTAAGATGTGACCAAGGATAATTTCCTGTGGGACACTGAGAGTGGCGGCTCCGATGGTGCGTCGGACACAAGTGGTGCAACATACTCGAACGGCAGTGCTAGTACTACCTCACGGCGGGCTCACGAAGGGCACTTTTTTTTTTTCAGCAAAAGCTGTTAACAGATCACAACGGCAGTCGCAGTGGGGTTTTTGCCGCTGCCGCCGCGCGTAACCACAGTCGCATGAAATACGAAAAATGAGAAAAATTTCTAGCAACATAAGGAACTTCATGAGGTGAGTAGTCAAAGTGTGCTCCAGAGTTTTACAAGTATTTGGCAGTTTGCAACGTTATTTTCCGAACGTTGTTTGTGAATTCGTATGACCTTGGCACACCTCCGATTTGTCGGAACCTCACCGGAGTGAAGTGACTTTGTAAATATGTCCAAAAGAAAAATGAACACCACTCGGCATATTGCCCCAGGATGGCGTTGGTAATTTGATCAGGTCCTGGACCTTTTTTCTCATCTATATTAAGGAGCAGATCCAGAATGCCTTCTTGTGTTTTAGTTAGCTCAGCTAGACTTTGTTCACAAGAAAATCGCTCTTGTGGGGTTGAGCCATAGTCCCAAATGACATTTGGTACAAAGTCAGTTTTCCTTTAAAAAGTAATGACGCCAATTTCGAATATCTTCGGGTTGTTGCTCTAGATCAGGGTTCAGCAGCCTTTTGAAGTGGAGGGCCAAGTCGCACGAAGTAGATACTGTGGGGGCTGCATAGCAAACTGGAGGGGAGTTGAATTTGCAGTCAAATAGGAAATAGGCGGATTAACAATAATGATCTACAAAACCGGATTGGAAATTAATTCGAAACTATATAAGCCAAAGGTGCTCACCAAACAGATGCATAAAGTTGTATAGTTGCTCATTGGTTACTTGGGAGGTGCATAGCCTAATTATAGGTGTGTGTGAGTGTGTGTGTGGAGGGGGGGGGGGTTCTGATGCTGATGTGTCTGAAGCCGCATAATACTGCCTCGCGGGCCGCAGATCACTGACCCTTGCTTTAAATAAAAGTAAGTGTTGAGAACCCTAAAAAGAGTGTCATAGTGCTTTTTATGTATTGAGGGTGGCTTCACAGTGATGTATCGAAACAAGTCTGACATCACGAGCAAACTCAAACTCGTAGATACGAGAAATGGCTGTCAATGACACGTGCTCACGTAAACGATGACTGGTCGTCCAGAGCTCAGGCAATTATTGCTGCAGTTTAGGCTGCACGCCGGACACAGATTTTACCAACACGGTGACCTTTGAACTTCTTTATTAGTCTAGCAGACATCTGTCATCATCATCGCGCTTCTCAAGCTCCGATCGCTCGAGGGCATGAAGTGATCTGTTCTCATTCATTCGATAATCCATTAAAGAAAAGGCGTTCATTCGGACGTGCCGTCTTTTATTTTGCATGACAGCCTGGTCGCTGGCGGACCTTGAGGCAACGTTTCTAGGCTAGGTAAGTTGCAAAACTCCCCGCGTCAGACTACTCGTCACGCGGCGCCGGGACAGCTTCCGGTTTGGTGGCGCTGGCGGCGCAACAAGCTTCCGCTAGCAGACGAAAACGCGTAGTCGTCGTGGCAAGACGCCGTGGCGGCTGTTCTGCAAGAGCTTTGCCAACAGTATATTATCGAGATTTGTTGTGCTGCCGCAGATACTTAATACTGCGTAATATTAAGCGGTTTAAGGCAAATACTGTATAATTTTGGTTTTCTGAACTGTCCACAATAAACAATGCTTGATATATATAGCATGGCATACGAGTTGTCGGTTAGTTGCTAGTTATTGTACGTTCACAATATATTTTAGACGCGCAAAACCTAATTACAATGTCTGGCATCCTTTTTTGTGGCAGTGTTTTTCGGGCTTGAAAATAAATTACAACTATGTGGCGCCATCTCGTGGCTTTTGTCTGGTTATGTAGTCAGCTTTTTTTTTTTTTTTCATGTCAGTCACATGCCACCATACCGAGACTCCAACGGACACTTTCACAACTCACGCACCTCGTCAAGAGGATCGCGAATCCACGAAACGGACTCAAAGAGCACGACACGCTACGTATAATGCAAGCTCTGTGCACCAGCCGCATTACGTACGGCACGCTGTACCTGAATTTGAAAACCGCTGAAATTGAAAAACTTAATATCATGATAAGAAAGGCCACTAAAGTAGCCCTGGGACTTCCGCCAATGGCCCCCAGCACACGTCTCCTAAAGATGGGCGTCCACAACACGTGGCAAGAGCTCATCGAAGCGCATAGGAACTGTCAGCTGGAAAGGCTCAAGCTGACGCCCACGGGGAGTTCGGTGCTCCGGTACCTCAACTACAGCGACACGTTCATCGCCGATGCAGACCGGAAAAAGCGCATCCCGCTGTACATTAGAGAGTTGCTGTCCATCGCACCTATTCCACGCAACATACATCCCACTTTCCACAAAAGTAGACGCAAGGCTAGAGCTAACGCTATTCGACGAAAGTTCAAGCAAGACCCGGACGCCCGCTACACTGACGCGGCCAAGTATCCGCATAGAAACGCGTATGCTGTCAGCGTCGTCGATTCTCAAGGCCGAGAATTAGCGTCGGCCGCGGTCAAAGCAATCAATTCAGACGCCGCAGAAGAATCGGCAATTGCTCTAGCAACCACATCATGTACAGACGCCGCGGTGATTTTCACCGACTCACGAGCCGCCTGCAGGAATTTCGCTAAGGGCCGTATCTCAGCCAATGCCATCAATACTTTGAAACGGCGAAGCACTCCACTCCCATACACTTGTGTATTATGGGTGCCAGGACAGGAGGGTCTGCAGGGAAATGAAGCGGCCCACGCCGCTGCCTGCGAGCACGTCAGCCGGGCTGTCCCCTGCCCACAGGACATTCGACCCGTCGTTGAAGAGACGGAATTTGTTCAAAACACCTCGTCGTTACTCCAGCATTACAGGCTGGAGCGACGAGTATACCCTCCACAACACCCAAAACTGACAAAAGAGGAAAGCGTAATACTGAGACGCCTTCAAAGCAGCACATACACACATGGGGCCCTAATGCACCGTCTCTACCCAACGAGATACTTTTGTTGAAACGTAATAAAAGCTTTGGCTAGTGCAATGATTGTACCAAAACAAATTAGATATCCCTAGGAATGCATTTTTCAAAATGGCGTTTTTGATCTATGCAGCCACTGCCGTGTATGCCTATATGAACTTTCCTGCATCCTGTTGTAGCTGCAGTAGCTGCTGATATTGATACGCTTACTGAAATTTCTGGAAATGAAGAGGCTTATAGCAAGGCTATTGCAAGGAAACTAGGGATGGAGGGAGAATGTGAAATGCTTACACTATACACAATATACATCCTTACCTTGACAGAAAACTATCCCTGGCCAGGCAAGCCGACTAGGAAATATCTAGAAAGGGTAACGGTTGGAAACATTCGGACCCGCCGGACAACACACATTGGTGGCCCTAAAAAGGGCCATTTGATCAGAGTTCCATGAGGTTGAAAGTTGGGCTGGTCAAATTGGTGACAGAACATTTAACGTGTGAAGCAGCGCACAGAAACCGAAACCAGGCATGTAAGGAAGAATATGATTTGACAGGCCAACCACTGCACTTGCATCCAGCTTATTTTGAAGGAAAAAAAGGAGCAGGTAATACACATAAGCACAAGTACACCACTTGCAACAAAGAGCCTTGCTCATAACAATGCATAAATTTGTTGCATGTGGTGCGCTTGCGTATGTGAGTATTACCACTTCCCTTTTCCCCTTCAATGTAACCTAGTTGCAAGTACAGTGGGTTGGCCTCTCGAATCTCCCTTACATGTCTGGTTTGTGTGCACTGCTTCACAATTTAAGATAGTCTAAAGCTCTCTTGGTCCATGGCGAGAGGGCAGGCGAAGGAATTCGGAACATTCCCAGGATTTGTGGCCTTTAGTGTTGCAGTGGCTGTACTTCAGTACCCTGTAGCGGGCACCTGGCTCGCTGCGCCCGTGCGACTGGATTCTGAGTCCAAAGTCTCGAACAAGAGAAGCCACGATAATTTTGACGAGCTGATTGATGCTCCGGGCTCTGTCTACATCGTAGCCGTCAAATGCGAAGTACGCACGTTGTGGCTATTTTGAATAGTTGAGAAAGCGATGCTGTGGGAGCGAAAAATTACTGTGATTAGGGAAAATGTGATGCAGTAAGGCAAAAAAGAAATCATAGGTCAACTTAAGTTGATGTGCACACAGACACACACACACAAAAAGGTAGTGAACATGGGGCCACAGCGTAGTTTCAAAGATAAGAGAGAATACAAAACTTTGGCAAGTTGGTGGTCCATTATATTGCCTAACAGTGCAAGAAAGGACTAGCACAGTGCTTGTCTGTATTTCCTTCTCGTCCTTTTTGTGCTGTTAGTCAATATAAGGGAGAAATTTGGTAACATGATGCTACTATGCTCGGCCGAAGAAGAAACGTGTACGGAGCTTTCTCGGGCTATGTAATTATTACCGTGACTACGTGCCTATTTACTCTACGTTAGTGCTACGGCTAAACAATTTGACAGGGCGCCGGATCCCACCGCCAGTACCGTGGAGCAATGCCGCGCAAAAAACGCTCGAAGCCATTAAGAAACACTTATTAAGGGTGTCGACACTTCATGCTGTCAGCATAAGCAAGGGTTGCATACTGGCAACAGATGCATGCAACGTAGCTTTAGGAGGATGTACTGCGCAAACTGATGAAAATGGCAGGCAATTGCCGGTGGATTTTCTCAGCAAGAAGCTAACACCAGCTGAAACCCACTGGGCCATGACAGAGAGAGAAGCTTATGCTGTCATATGGGCATTACAGTGTCTTGAGACGTGGCGTTTTGGTGCAAACATGCCACAGTGGCGACTGACCATAATCCTCCAAAGTTCCTCACTTTGACGTCTGCTCAGAGTGCATGGCTGATGTGCTGGGCACTGGCACCACAGAAGTTTAATGTCTCTTTTTGTGGCTCTGTCATCAGAGCAAGGGCAAAATCAGTCGCACCAAAAGTACCATTTGGGTCCATTGCACCCTGTGCCTTATACAGGCAGACAAGCGTTTCATCATTGTCTCAAATTGCTTGCACCCACATATCTACGCTAACAACATCATTAGGGCGACACTTTTCAGGAGCATCAATGTGAAACTGCCGCTTGATGTTATGCAGAGTTCAATACAGTTTTCATGGGCACATCGCGCTCCAGGTGCTCCGCTATGTTGGCCTTTTCTTCGTCAGTCATCCTCAAGTGCTGAACTTCTGCTTGATGGTCGTAGTGCTTCTTTTGGTACCTAACATTTATGCAGATACCTTCAGCTGCTGGACTCTGAGTGTTCTCCTGCTTCGTCACAGTGAGAAATGAAAGACATATCTTACCGGACTTGCAGGTATCCTGACTTTTCTCTCGACGTTTACCATGACCTTCTTTTGGTCTAGCCACTCCTGATCTATTACAGTAGTAGTGGGTCCCTGTTTGCCCACTGGCTAGCTTTTTGGGAGCCGTGCGACATTCAAACCAACAGCTCTCGTTCGCCTCTTCCTGAGTTTTCCATTCACTGAATTTTGTAATGAAAATAAAACACAGTATTACAGAAAAAAAATTAAATAAAAGTAGTGGAAATGAGTTTTGCGGAATCCTGCAATGTGACGGGAGGGGGGTTCAAGAAAAGGAAAACAGAAAACCACCCATTTTTAGTACAAAGCCACAAGGAAATCTACGTGGATTTTTCGGAAAAAAGCCTCTTAGATGCAAGAAAAATTGATCCTTGTCCCCACTTCACTTTGTGTCCCTGAGCATCGAGTTGTCAATAAATTGATTTTCACGCGGCCATTTGCTAGCTTCCTAGTTAGCACACATAATAGAGTGACTGCCCCGAAAAGGCATTGGTCCCCAGCTCCAACTTGGACAAAGACAAATTTTTCGGCAAATAAGAGGCTTCCTTTCTGAGAAATCTGCATGGATTTCCTCGCGGCCAGCTCGCTAGTTTGACACACCAAAATTAGTATTGGAGGACGCAATTGTATGACGAACATAAACTACAGGTGTTAACATGAAAATATGGATCTCATGACATAAGTGCGTGATGAACATAATGACAGGTCATGCATTGTACGCACTAGAGTATACGTTTGGCTAGAATGGTATTAAAAGATTGTACACTGATGCGTGCATGACAAAGGAACTAGATGCCATGACATGAATGACTTCATTTGCCCAAAGACATACAAGGCGATGTATACATTCCTTTGCTGGCTGCTTTGCATTACATCAATTCTTACAGCGCATGGGGTCTGCCGGAATTATTCTGTTAATAGCCCATCCATGAGTTCGGTCAGCAACTTCTCTAGTACGGTATTGAAGGGTACCTGTGACACAAATTAAGGGGGCAGTTTTCACCACTTCCTGTTGAACTGTGGATTGCACAGATATCGTTGCGCGAGTGACAACGTGAAAAACAAAGCAATTATAGTTTTATTTCAATGGAGAAACCATATTGTTCTTGAAATACAGTGACACACTCAGTGGCTATATTCATGATCAGAAGTGACGACACTGTTTGTGCATTTTGATTGGTTCAACGTAACAAGTCTCATGTAATATTCATAAGGTTCTACATATGCGACACAATTGTGCATGAAAAATTAAAAAGCATTCCTTATACTTCATTGAATACAAAAAGAATTGTTCTTTTGAATATTAACTGGAAAAGAATTAAAAAAAATGATGCTACGAGTGCTGCACAACAGCCAATGTGAGGCGAGTCTTCTGGTTTGCCTCTGTAAGAGGCACGCAGTGATTGGAAACTGACACTAACGTCAGCGGGAGAGTCAAATGCGAGATGGAATGTACCTTGTCGTCGTATGCTCGAATTTTGAGGACTAACTTTGCTTTTAGTGCAACAATCTGCATCATTCTTTTTGAGTTCATCTCGGCTTACATTAATATACGCATTCCAGTCTTAAAAAAGGCAGTTGCCAAAGTGTCGTAGGGCCCTTATAAGCATTTTTCTCTCTTTGTTTTTCTGTTTCCATACGCATGTTAAATCCTGTATTCTTTGGAAAGTAAAAAAAAGGCTTGAGGAACAAAAGAAAAGTTTCTTTCAAGCTCATGTTCTGAAGCACTCGATTTTACCACGTGATGAATGAAGGAACTACATATATGGTGGGTTTTAGTCACAAGAATTGCTAGTTGGAAGCAGCCCTCTGTGTTTCGTTTTCACTGTCCCGATCTGTTGTGCTGACCTGTTTCAATGCATCATGAGTCCATCGGACATATTTGCTCTGCATTTTCTTTAAGTAGTGGAGGCAGGTATATGATAAATTCTTCGGATAATGTTTTACTTCTTTAAATATAATGCTTATATATCTCCAGCTAACATGTACAAAGTACAGCTGAACCCACAAGTTGGTTAAAAAATATTAAGTACACCATACTATAATTCGAACTGCGCTCGAGCTTAATAAGTATTTGACTCAAATGACTGATTAATATTACATTGCATTAAAGAGACAAGCGCATTTTTTCTTAGCTTGGCTGCTTAAGCCGGTCTATTGTTCCCCGCACGAATACTTCATAAAAACGTTATTTCCTCGTTGCCTTGACGCAAAATCACCGGTGAAGTATCGCGCACCACAAGAGCTCAATCAAGTCTTAATCAGTGCTTTCAAACATTTGCGAAAATTACGCCATCAAATCGACAATATCACTCACAAGAGCACGTGCGTCCTTTCCAACACCAGAAAGGCATGTGAGCTTAGAGAGAAAAACAATAAGTGACGCAAGCCGCAGTACTTCCAGGGTGATCACGAGCGGCAAGTAGCCCTTCTGCGCATTCTTTTATTTTCTACGCGACAAGCACACGAAAATTACCTAGCTGGCTCAGTTAATACACGTGCAAGCGATCATGTGCTGTACAGCCGCACCACAAAAGATGATAATAATGTACTAGAATTGCTTTTCCTAACAACTATCAACCGGCAAAAGCATGCGTCACTCACCTTTATCGTTGAGGAACGCGCGCTGCACGTACTCGGCGACGAATTCGTGCGTTGCGATGTGGTGCCTCACATACTCTTCGAGTAAAGAGAGGCTAACGCCACAAACGTCGCATTTCACGCGCTTATAGGATTTTGGGGCTACTTTATGGACGTCCCTGACATGCCGAAGCATGTTTTTCTTCTTGGTTTTTCCTCTTTTTTCCACGAGACTGCCCCCAGACCTCTGGGACTGTGCATATGGTCACATGCACACTCCCAGAGGCTTTTCGGAGTTTACGCATCCCATCCTCTAACTGTCTCTGAAGGTTCTCACCTTTGCCTTTCAACACATCGTTGAGCCCAGCATAAATAATGACGAGGTGTTCGCCCTCCATGCTGTTCTCTACAACCTTCTGAGCTTTGGCCAGTGCATTCACCATGCTCTTCCCTGACTGGGCCTCCACCCTGACTCACCCATCTTTCTTCACTGTCTTGAAGACGCCATCCCTAACCCTGGCCACGTTAGAGTCCTCCCCCCCCCCCCACCAGGACCCTTCTACGCTCCAATCGCTGGCTTCCTGTTTGTGATGGTGACCCTGTTTGCTTCACTGCATAGAGTTTCTCAAAATTAACTAGAGGGCACTCTGGCGCTGCGATCGTTCAGGACCATGGGAATGATGGGTAGTACACACATTTTCCCAGTCTTTGTACTTGCGGGTGGCGAATCGTACTTGCGGCTTCGTTTATTGCCGTGTTTCAGTTTTTTTTTGAAAGAAAAAACAAACCCTTTTCAACTTAGTGACTTGATTCGAAATGATAAGCCTACATGAATAAGGTTGTGAAGCGCAAACGGTGAACATTTGCTAATTTATGTTTTCATGAAAAAACAGCTTCAAGCCACACAGACACACACGGAGCCAGAAGTAGGCCAGAAGTACGAAAATTAGACAAATGTGTGTACTACCCATCATTCCTATGCTCGCTGAAGCGCCGTGTGTTGCAGCTCCCACGGAGGAAGGAAAGGTAGGAGAGGGCATGCCCAGCCGGCGCAGGGCGTAAAAAACGTGGCGAAAATTTTGTCACAGCGGCCATATTTACTGGGCACAATGGCGTCGTTTTGTTATTGTTGATGTAATACGGTGCGGCACCATTCAGGCAGTCCAGCGGTGTGCACGTTTTCATGGGCCTCACACCTAACCTTGGCGTACTGCAGGTGTTCGACAGCATCCATTCTTTGTGCCGCATTGTTAGCTACGCAATTTTCCTCCTGTCGTGGTTGTAACCAGGTGTCTGAACTAGAAACCACGGAACGAGCGCGCGTATACGTACTCCAAATTTGCAGCGTCCGTCAAAACTGTGTCTAGCCCACAGCCTGACCGAAAATTTCATAAAGCCTAAAAAGAAGCGCAAAAGGGGGAAAAAGTGATCTGAAAGAAGCTGTACCAATATCGGTGCCCTGGTTCGTCGCACGGCAATATTCGTAATATCTTTATCTTCACAAAGAACACATCAAATAAAAAAAAAAGCTTCAACCGCAACTTGCCATGTTTATCGTAAACGCCGGCAGTGCAATAGTACAACACCCAAACGCAGAGATTTCGTCAACCGTATCGTAGCAGGACAGCGTGTTGAAATCCATTCCGTTGGTTTCGGATAGCACTGGATCACGCGGCACGCAGGCCACGTGCTTTTTGAGACACAGAGGGAGTCACGCCTTCTGCTTCACATTCATATGTAAACAAGAGAGGAGAATTTGCCCAGTCAATATGGCCGACTTCCGGCTACATCGCTGCTTCACAACGAGTGACGTCAGTGCCTCTCCTACCTTTCCTACCTCCGTGGCAGCTCCCATAGACACTAGCGCCAGAGTTCCCTCTAGTGTATATTGAGAAACTCTATGCTTCACTGTTTTCTCTCTCTGCTGTCCGTCCTTAGTTTCTGCCCTGGATGGATGAATGGATGGATGGATGTGGCTGTACCCTTTAGATCGGGCGGCGGTTAACGCCATCTAGCCGTAATACTAAGTGAACTAACCATTAGATTTATCTTTTATTTTTTCCTTTCAATTGTGAGGTTGAGGATTCGTACTTTGCAGTGAAGGGCTTAATTTTCACTCGTGCCTTGACTTTAGTAACCAATCAGATAAACTCCTTCTAGTTAAGTCTACCCGCTTCAAGTCTATTTTGCCCTCCCTGTCCCTAAACCGCCGTGCTTTGAAAAACTCTGCGCCATCATCCTGAACTATATGGTAAAGCCCTTTACAGAAGATTATCAAGTGTTCGGCAGTTTCTTCTTTCTCTCCACACGCACTGCATACTGTGTCTACCCCTTCGTATTTGGCCCGATATGTCTTGGTTCGCAATACTCCCATCCTGGCCTCAAACAGTAGAGAACTACCCAGAGTATTATCATAGATCCTTTCCTTGGCGATTTCCTGCTTAAAAATTCGATAGATCTCTAGTGCGGACTTCTTAATCATGCCATTTCTCCACATGTCAGTCTCCGTTTCCTTCACTTGCTTCTTAACCGATAGTTCTCTTTGGTTTGGCCACCTGCACTTTTCTAAGTACTTACCAGTGAATTTCCTGGTTCGCTTCCTTCATTTTGTATCGACATTCTTCATGTACAAGTAGCTCAAAACCTTCCTAGCCTAATGCTCCTCCCCCATTTCTCTCAATCACTTCTCAAATTTTATCTTTCTCCTAGCTTCCTTGCCTTCAAATGATGTTCATCCCACATCACCTTGTACTCCCTAATTTGGTGTATTCCCGTGAGCTCCTAAAGCAAGCCTACCTATTCCACGTTGCTTAATTTCTAATCTTGCTTGAACTTCTGTTCTCATGAACAAGATCGCATTGCCGAACGTCAGCCCAGGAACCATGATCCCTTTCCATATTCCTCTCACAACATCATACCTATTGTAATTACACAGTGCCCTATTTTTCATCACTGTTGCATTCCTGTTACCTTTAGTCGTCACGTATATTCCGTGTTCCCTTAGGTACTCGGTCCCATTGCTTATCCATACGCCCAGATATTTGTATTTATGTGTTATCTTTAGCGTGACCTCCTGTATTCTAAGCTCATTACCTTCGTTATCATTAAAAATCATGACTGCTGATTTTTCATTACTGAATCTAAAATCTAACCTATCTCCCTCATTACCACAGATGGCCGTCAATCTCTGCAAATCTTTCTTGTTGCCGGCCATTAGCACTATAGAATTTGCGTACATTAATGCTGATAGTACCTGATCAATGAGTTTTCTTTGTTTGACTAAAGAGAGGTTGAAGCCGAGTCCACTTCCCTCTAATTTCGCCTCTAATTCTTGTAGGTACATCATGAATAACAAGGGTGACAGTGGACACCCCTGTCTAAGTCCCCGTTTCACCTCTGCGGGCTTGGATACCTGTTTTTCCCACTTTATAACTACCTTGTTTCTTTTAAAGATTTTCTTTAAAAGATTAGTGACTCCGTCATCCACACCCAGTGTGTCTAGTATTCCCCACAAGTCCTCTTGAACCACGCTACCGTGCGCTTCCTTGATATCCAAGAATGCTAGCCACAGGGGCCTGAGTTCCTTTTCTGCTATTTCGATGCATTGCGACAGTGAGAACAGATTGTCTTCTTACCTCCTGTGTTTCCGAAACCCATTCTGCAGTTCCCGCAGCACCCCCTCATCCTCTACTCATGCCTGCAGTCTTTGCTTTATAATCTGCATCGCCAGCCTGTAGACCACTGATGTCACTGTTAAAAGACGGTAGTTTATGTCATCTTTGTTCCCTTTTTTTATAGATCATGCTCATCCTGCTAAGTTTCTATCCATCAGGGACTTCACCATCGATTATTGTTCAGCTCACTGCCTTTATCAAAGTCTGTTTAGACTTCGGACCCAATGTCTTTATCAGCGTAATTGGAATGCCATCTGGGCCTGTTGATGTACTACTTGGAACCCTCCCCTCAGCCCTTTCCCACTCTCGTTGTGAAAATGGAGCCATTGTGCCACTTGATCCATCCTTTTCTATTGTGGTGCATAAGGCACTTCTTTGTTGAAATTTTTCTGTCACCCTTGTTCTTTTATATTCAAGAGCTTCGTCCCCTTCTAGCCTAGCACCTTGAGCTGTAGTTATAAACCTCTGATCTAGGTTTGTTTCATTTCTTAGGGAGTTTAGATGGTTCAAAATTTTGCAGCGGCCTTTCTGTCCTTTTTATGTACTTCTGCTAGCCTTGAGCACCTTTTTTTCTAATCTTTTCATTGATCAGGAGGGATGCTTCCCTTCTAGAGCTTAGAAAGATTTCCCATTTTCTTTCAACATCATCTGTCGGTTCACCCCGTTGCTTAGCATGTCTGTGTTCTCTAGAGGCTTCCTGACGTTTTGCTATGGCTCTCTTAACTTCCTCATCCCACCAACTCTTGTGTCGTCTTTTCCGGGGTGACTTGTCACGTGCCTTAGCAAGCTCTAGCCCAAACAGTTTAATTAGATTTGTGTATGTCCACACAGTTTTATTGCCCTGAGTGATTACTTTCTCAATTTGTTCTTAGCAATTTCTATTTGCCTTTCTGAATGAAAATTTTCCTGTAGTTGCTCATCTTGTCTCCTTCCCGTGTTCGCTGCTCTTCCAAAACTTAGCTTGATACGTTTGTGATCACTATCCAGACTTCTGGAGCCACCTTTCTCTATGTGCATTCCCTTGAGCTTATCATACATCCTATGTGACATCAGTGCATAATCTATCGTCGACTGCAGCCTCCCATGTTATTTGCCCTTCACACTTCTCGGTACTGTTGCAAATGATCAAATTATGCCTTTCAGACATATTCATGATCATTTTGCCTGTTGAGTCAGTATACCCATCTATATCTTCTATGTGCGCATTCATATCTCCTAGTAAAATCATCTCGCACTCTCCTCCTAACTCCTGAATGTCATTTGATATACACTGTACAATTGCCTGGTTGTCCTCTCTGGCCTCCGCTCCCGTCCACATGTACACGAAACCAAGGAGTGTCATTTGCCCTGCCACTTTTCTTTCAGCCATATATGTTCCTTGCATCCTTGCTTGACTCTTTGCCAACCCATGCTCTTATGTATAAATGCACCAATTCCACCCCCCTTTTTGCTGCCTTCTGTTCTATTGCAATATTCCCATACCTAGTCCGGAATGCAGGGTGGTTGCCCCGGGTCCCGAAGATGTGTCTCCACAACCCCATATACCACCAGCTCCTAAATATACCATCCCTAAATAGCCACCCCTAAATTGCTATACCAATACCCTAAATACCCTAAACGCCATCCCTAAATATACCATCGCTAAATATCTGTACCATCTCTAAATAGCTAAAAAGATACAATCGCTAAATACGCTATGTTTGGTCTTGCCCTCCTCTGACCAGTGAACAATATGAGATGTTGTGCTGCTATCTGACATTCAGTCTCACTGCGACTACTGCGCAGGACTTCCTCTCTCCTGCGATGAAAGATACCATCCCTATATACACTATGTTTGCTCTTGGCCTCCTCTGACCAGTGAACAATACGAGATGGTGTGCCGCTATCTTCTATTCCGTTTCACTGAGACAACGGAGGACTTCGTGTCTCCTGCGACGAAAGATAACATCCCTAAATACACTACATTTCCTCTTGCTCTCTCCTGACCACTGAACACTACGAGATGGTGTGTTCCTACGTGCTATTCAGTCTCACTGCGACTACTTCGCAGGACTTCCTCTCTCCTGCGATGAAAGCCACCATCCCTAAACACACTATGTTTGCTCTTGCCCTCCTCTGACCAATGAACAATACGAGATGCGTTGCTGCTATCTCCTATTCCGTATCACTGCGACAACATTGGAGGACTTCCTCTCTTCTGCTATGAAAGATACCATCCCCAATTACACTATGTCTGCTCTTGCCTTCCTCTGACGAGTGAACAATGCGAGATGGCGTGCCACTATTTTCTATTCGGTATCACTGCT
This sequence comes from Rhipicephalus microplus, assembly GCF_043290135.1. Taxonomy (NCBI): domain Eukaryota; kingdom Metazoa; phylum Arthropoda; class Arachnida; order Ixodida; family Ixodidae; genus Rhipicephalus; species Rhipicephalus microplus. The sequence goes on along the minus strand of NC_134702.1, from coordinate 279,563,883 downwards.
ATCACGTCTGAAGACTTCCTCTCTCCTGCGATGAAAGATACCATCCCTAAATACACTATGTTTGCTCTAGCCCTCCTTTGACCAGTGAACAATAAGAAATGGTGTGCTGCTTTCTGCTATTCAGTCTCACTGCGACTGCTTCGGAGGACTTCCTCTCCTGCGATGAAAAATACAATTTTTAAATACATTGTATTTGCTCTTACCCTCCTCTGACCAGTGAACATTACTTGATGGTGTGCTTCTCTCTGCTATTTAGTCTCACTGCGACTACTGCGGATGACTTCCTCTCTCCTGTGATGAAAGATACCATTCCTAAATACACTAAATTTACTCTTCTATTCCTCTGACCAGTGAACAATACGAGATGGTGTGCCACTATCTCCTATTCCGTATCACTGCGACAACGTTGGAGGACTTCCTGTCTTTTGCGATGAAAGATACCATCTCCAATTACACTATGTTTGCTCTTACCCTTCTCTGACCAGTGAACAATACGAGATGGTGTGCTGCTATCAGCTATTCAGTCTCACTGCGACTACCGGGGAGGACTTCATCTCTCCTGAGATGAAAGGTACCATTACCATCCCTAAGTACACTATATTTATTCTTGCCCTCCTGTGACCAGTGAACAATACGAGATGGTGATGCCGCTATCTCAATATTGTTTTTACTGCGACAAATGCAGAGGAAATCTCTCCCGCGACAAAATATACCATCCCTAAATACACTATATTTCCTCTTGCTCTCTCCTGACTAGTGAACACTACGAGATGGTGTGTTCCTATCTGATATTCGGTCTCACTGCGACAACGTTGGTGGACTTCCTCTCTCCTGCGATGAAAGATACCATCCCTATATACGCTATGTTTGCTCATGTCCTCCTCTGACTAGTGAACAATACGAGATGCTGTGCTTTTACTTGCTATTAAGTCTCACTGTGATTACTGGTGAGGACTTCCTCTCTCTTGCGATGAAAGATGCCATTCCTAAATACACTATGTTTGCTCTTGCCCTCCTCTGACCAGTGAACAATACGAGATGGTGTGCCGCTATCTTCTATTCCGTATGACTGCGACAACGTTGGAGGACTTCCTTTCTCCTGCAATGAAACATACCATCCCTAAATACACTAAGTTTTTCTCTTGCCCTCCTTAGACCAGTGAACAATATGAGATTGTATGCTTCTATCTGCTGTTCAGTCTCACTGCGACTACTGCACAGGACTTCCTCTCTCCTGCGATAAAAGATACCATCCCTAAATACACTATGTTTGCTCATGCCCTCCTCTGACCACTCAACAATACGAGATGGTATGCTGTTATCTGCTATTCAGTCGCACTAAGACTACTATGGAGAACTCCCTCTCTCCGATGAAAGATACCATACCTAAATACACTATGTTTGCTCATGCCGTCCTCGGACTACTCAACAATACGAGATGGTATGCTGTTGTCTGCTATTCAGTCTCACTCCGACTACTGCGGAGGAATTCCTCTCTCCTGCGATGAAAGATACCATCCCTAAATACACTGATTATGTTTGATATTTTGTGGCGCAAGGGCCATTTCACGGCCAAAGAGCGCCAGTTCATCTTACTAAGGTTATGGACAATGATTGTGATAAGCGGCTGTACAAGGGCCATAAAATTCCTCGCGGTAAGGCGGGTAAAAACATACAAGTAATAAAATCATGACCATGCCGTGAAAGGTTTGTGTGGTGTGAGTAGGTGACAAAAGTTGGTGATAATAAAAAAGCGATGGTGGACATGTATGGCATTAGCACAAGTGCCTCACTCGTTCATACCCTTGCGTCTAAGGGCCGTGAGGCAAGTGCTTTCTTGTGTAGCCACCGCAGCAAAAACCTCTCTGGAGAGGTCGTGCTACGGAGTGCCAGGGTATATGATATTGCCGCGAGGTGTATTGCGGATAGTGTTGCGCATGCCGATACCGCGACTCATCTGCGAACATCATGGCCCGCACGTCGACCATTCGTTGATAACGAGATAGCGCCAGACGCTACGGCGACTGTATCTCGGATGGTGAACGCGCCTTGCGTTCCAGTGGGACATTTCTGTTACCCGACGGCCGTCGAACGCGCCTTGCGTTCCAGTGGGACATTTCTGTTACCCGACAGCGGTCTAACGCGCATTGCGTTCCAGTGGGACATTTTCTGTTACTCGACGGCAGTCGAGCGCGCTGTTCGCCTCCCGCTAAGCCGGTGTGTCTGTTGTTCCTTTGGTGGGCGCTAGTCCGCCAAATAAACGGATCTCCTTCCATTTCTACTAACCTCCCGGTCTCTTGTCTTCGGGCTATCCTCACTCTTACGTGACATTTGGTGGAGGTGCGGGGTATGCACAAAAACGACCTTAAAACAGCCACTGCCGAGAACGAGGACGCTGAAGACACAAATACTCGAAGCAGTCGCCGCCCCCGAAACCTGCCACCTGAGCTGGGACCGCTACCGGACCCCACGCGACCACGAAAGGACGCTTCCACAGCCACCATGAGCACCCCGCAATCACCTACCCCTGTCATGCTGCAGCAGCCGTGGGTGCCCCCAACTTTCCATGGTTATGCCGCTGAAGACCCAGAAGAATGGCTCGACCAATTCGAGCGCGTGGCTACCTTAAACAGGTGGGATGAAGAAATGAAGCTGCGATACGTTTACTTTTCCCTGGACGGCCCCGCCAAAACGTGGTATGAAAACCATGAGACCACACTGACCACTTGGGAATTTCTGAAGAATGAGTTGCTCAGGACCTTCACCAGCATCATGCGAAAAGAAAGGGCCCAGCTGCTACTAGAATCGAGGACCCAACAGCCCAATGAGACCCTAAACGTGTACGTCGAAGAAATGAAACGTCTTTTTAGGCGAGCGGACCAAGACATGACCGAAGACAAAAAGGTCTGATACCTAATGCGAGGGGTGAAGGAGTCGCTTTTCGCCGGTCTCATAAGGAACCCTCCTAAAACAGTCGCCGAATTTACTGAAGAAGCGCACACCATAGAAAGGACCCTGGACGCCCGGACTCGGCAATACAACCGCCCGTTTCAGTTCAGCTCGCTCTACTCGGAACCGATTCGAGGTGGGCTAACTACCAACGATCTGCGGGAAGCTATTCGAGAAGTGGTTAAGGAAGAACTACGCCGATTGCTACCTCCTACCCCCCAGCCCCCCCAAGGAGCATCTCTCTTGGACATAGTGCGTGATGAAGTCCAGCAGGCGCTTGGCTCTTCATCAGCGACGACTCGAACAGAGGCCGAAGCAATGACTTACGCCGCTGCAGTGAACAATAGGCTACCCCGACGAAACGAGCCCAGTCCTCGACGGTACGCTGCAGCCCCAAGTAGCCGTCCGCCTTTACCCGCCCACCCTGCATACGAGAGACGCCCGAGCCAAAGAAAATGCGACACCTGGAGAACTCCCTACGACCGTCCCCTATGCTTTCACTGCGGTGAGGCCGGCCACATTCTTCGACACTGCCCCTACCGGCGGATGGGACTGCATGGCTTCTCATCTCAGGCACCACGGCCACGCCCTGGACAACGACCTCCGGCAATCGAAGACTACTTGCGCCATACAGAGTACTTGTCCAGCCGTTCTCCATCACCGCCATCCCCACGCTTCACGTCACCGAACCGCAGCAACAACGAACGAAGAATGTCCCCAAGCCCCCCCCCCCCCCCCGTAGGGGAAACTAAAACCAGCAACCTTTGGAGGTGAGGTTGCTTCAAGAGGAAAAGCTGAAGACCCTCCACCGACGACCATATATGACGACAGCACATCATCTACGACGACGAGAACGCACAACAACCCAAGCCGCGAGACGAAGCAAAACGAAGCAACAAGACGAAGCCGTGACCCGAACCCAAAACCAACGCGCAACTCCAGCCCACGTGCCACCGATTTTGAAGTATCTATCGACGGCCACCCCGGTAACTGCCTTGATTGACACAGGAGCTGACAACTCGGTCATCAGCGGGCCATTGACAGCACAACTGAAGAAAGTTAAGACGGCTTGGGACGGCCCGCAGATCCGAAAAGCGGGAGGCCACCTCCTCACCCCATCGGGGCGATGTACTGCAAGCGTGACATTCGATGGTCACACATACCTTGACACTTTCTTGGTGCTCCCACAGTGCTCCCGTGACGTCATTCTCGGCATGGACTTCTTGACTCAACATCACGCGGTTATTGACCTGGCGTCCAGATCCATCAAAGTTTCCTCGGATGAAGCCATAAATTCATACTCGGCACCACATAATCGCGCAGCCCTCCGTGTGCTCGAGAATGACGTGAGCGTCCCACCCCGATCAACGACCCTAATATCCGTAACCACTGGTACTGCCGAAAATGCTCATGGCGTCGTCGAAGGTAACATACAGCTTTTGCTTGGCCGTGATATCGCAATCGCAAGAAACATTGCGGACTTCCGGAATGGACAGGGCCTAGTGCTGCTAACAAATTTCAGCCAAGAACACCGTTACCTGGCCAAAGGCACGATCCTTGCCTTTCTCGATGAAATCGCGGAAGTCAGTGACACCCTCGCCCTCTCGAATCCAGCGACCATCACCCCACAGACCCACAACTCGCAGCTGTCATTCGACATTAACCCTTCTTTGCCTCAATGCAAGCAGCAACTGCTCCAGAACCTCCTTCGACGTTATGGCGACTGTTTCGCCACTTCTTCACAGGTCCGACACACTTCTCTGGCAAAGCATCGAATCATAACACAAGAAGACATCCGCCCTCTCCATCAAAGCCCTTATCGTGTGTCGGCACGTGAACGTCAGGCCATCCGAGAGCAAGTTGAGGAAATGTTACACGACGATGTAATTCAGCCATCGAAAAGCCCATGGGCGGCACCAGTCGTCCTTGTCAAAAAAAAAAAAAGACGGAAGTCTTCTGTTTTGCGTCGATTACCGACGGTTGAATAGTGCAACCAAGATGGACGTGTATCCTTTACCAAGGATCGACGATACCCTAGATCGTCTTAGTGATGCAAGGTACTTCTCGTCCATTGATCTGAAGACAGGGTATTGGCAAATTCAGGTTGATGAAAGAGACCGAGAAAAGACCGCCTTCATCACGCCGGATGGATTGTATGAGTTCAAAGTGATGCCATTTGGACTTTGTTTCGCTCCAGCAACCTTCCAGCGTCTAATGGACACAGTACTGGCAGGTCTCAAGTGGCAAATATGTCTCGTATACCTGGACGATGTGGTCGTCTTCGCCTCCAACTTCAGCGACCACCTGAAAAGGCTCCGGACGGTACTGGACGCAATTAAGTCATCAGGACTGACACTGAAGCAAGAAAAATGCCATTTTGCCTATGAAGAACTACAGTTCCTTGGTCATGTTATAAGCAAAGATGGCGTAAGACCAGATCCCGAGAAGACAGCGGCTATCGCACAGTTTCCTCAACCGCAAGATAAGAGAGCAGTGCGCCGATTCTTAGGACTGTGCGCCTATTACCGACGCTTCGTCAAGAACTTCTCACACATTGCTGCCCCTTTGACGCAGCTCACCAAGTAGGACGCCCCTTTCGAATGGAAAGCTGAGCAACGTGAGGCATTCAAAGAACTTCAACAACGTTTACAGTCACCGCCTGTGCTGGGTCACTTTGATGAAAATGCCGAAACTGAGATACATACAGACGCCAGCAGCATCGGCTTAGGTGCCGTTCTCGTTCAGAAGCACAAGGGCTGCGAGCGCGTCATCGCGTACGCAAGCCGCTCACTGTCGAAAGCGGAAGTGAACTATTCCACGTCTGAGAAGGAGTGTCTTGCGATAGTATGGGCCACCTCGAAATTCCGCCCATACTTATATGGCAGACCCTTCAAGGTCGTAACGGACCATCATGCGTTGTGCTGGTTGGCCAGTTTGAAAGACTCTTCTGGCCGCCTCGCTCGGTGGAGCCTTCGGCTTAAGGAGTTTGACGTGAAGGTAGTCTACACATCTGGTCGTAAGCACTCCGACGCAGACTGCCTCTCAAGAGCCCCTGTCGGCGCACCACCAAGCCATGAAGACGACGATGCCTTTCTTGGGCCTATCAGCAGCAGCACCTTTGCATTACAGCAGCGCTCAGACCCGATCCTACAACAGTTGATCAACTACATCGAAGGAAAGGCCTCCATACCGCCTGCACTGTTCAAGCGTGGGATATCCTCCTTCTGTGTGCAAAACGGGGTGGTAGTTAAAAAGAACTTCGCACCGAATAAGGCAGCTTACCTTCTTGTCGTCCCAAGCAGCCTCAGAGAAGAAATTTTACAAGCGTTACATGACGAACCCACTGCAGGCCACCTCGGTTTTACACGCACACTCCACAGAATTCAAGAACGATACCACTGGCCCCGCCTCTCCTCAGATGTTGCGCGGTACGTCAAGAGTTGCCGCGAATGTCAGCGCCGGAAGAGACCTCCAACAAAACCAGCTGGATTTCTCAAACCAATTGAACCCCCGTCGAGACCATTCCAACAGATTGGTATGGACCTGCTTGGACCTTTCCCCACATCAACATCCGGTAACAAGTGGATCATAGTGGCCACTGATTACCTTACCCCATACGCTGAAGCTAAGGCCCTCCCGAACGGCACAGCCGTAGAAGTTGCCAAATTTTTTGTCGAATCAATTCTCCTCCATCATGGCGCACCTGAGGTACTAATAACAGACAGGGGAACAGCGTTTACGGCTGATCTTACTCAGGCAATCTTACATTACAGTCATACAGATCACCGAAGAACAACTGCATACCATCCGCAGACAAATGGTCTCACGGAACGCTTGAACAAGACCAGTGCCGATATGCTCGCTATGTACGTGGACACAGAACAGAAGACCTGGGACCTAATTCTGCCTTACGTGGTCTTCGCCTACAACACCGCGGTGCAGGAGACCACTAAAATGACACCATTTAATCTCGTCCATGGGAGGGATGCCGTTACTACCCTGGACGCCATGCTGCCTAATGTCACCGATGAAAACAACCTAGACGTGGCCGCCTACCTTCAGCACGCAGAAGAAGCCCGGCAGCTTGCTCGTCTGCGCATAAAAGACCAACGCGCGAAAAAGACTGCGCGAAAAACTCATGCGCCGTTATTTCGGCCCATACAAAGTCATCCGTCAAGTGGGTGAAGTGGACTATGAAGTGGTCCCTGATGAGGCTAGCTCATCCCAACGACGCCGCGCACGACAAGAAGTGGTACACGTCGCCCGTTTGAAGCCCTATCATGCGCGCTAAAGGAGGCTCCCTGTTTGCATCTCTTGTTTTGTTTATGTGTGCGTGATTCGTGCTTATTTGCGATTTACTTTCGCACAGGCTGTCCTTTTGTTTTGGTTTTATTTTAAACAAAGCATCGGGTCGATGCTTACGTTGAGGAGGGGAGCAATGCCGCGAGGTGTATTGCGGATAGTGTTGCGCATGCCGATACCGCGACTCATCATTCGTTGATAACGAGATAGCGCCAGACGCTACAGAAACTGTATCTCGGACGGTGAACGCGCCTTGCGTTCCAGTGGGACATTTTCTGTTACCCGACGGCCGTCGAACGCGCCTTGCGTTCCAGTGGGACATTTCTGTTACCCGACGGCCGTCGAACGAGCCTTGCGTTCCAGTGGGGCATTTTCTGTTACCCGACGGCAGTCGAGCGTGCTGTTCGCCTCCCGCTAAGCCGGTGTGTCTGTTGTTCCTTTGGTGGGCGCTAGTCCGCGAAATAAACGGATCTCCTTCCATTTATACTAACCTCCCGGTCTCTTGTCTTCGGGCTACCCTCACTCTTACGTGACAATATTAAAACTATGAATTTCTTTTAAAAACGCTAACAATAATTTATGACTAAAAAGCGGTTCCCTACCGACGAATATTGCAGGGTGTAAAGGTATATGTTGTCGGTAGGGTAATGGAAAATGCTATTTTCTTAGAGTTTCTAAGTGTTTGCACTGGATCAACAAGTGAAGGAGTGTTAATGCTTCACCACATCTGTCACACAATGGTGGATCGCCACCGGACAAAAGATATCTGTGTCCTATCCTGAGCCTCGTTAGTATTACCTCTGTATGACGTGATTCTGATACTGGCGGCCAATGACCAAGGTGTGGCTTAATCATGTGTAGTTTGTTTTTTGTGTGTCTATCCCACTTGCTCTGCCAGTAGTTCCTGAGGTTTCGTTTGAGAGAGGGCTTAAGATCAAGGGCCGGGATTGATATGGGTGTAGGGGCAGCGCTTTTGTGGACAGATGCAGCGAGCTGATCCGCGCTAACGTTGCCTTAGATCTCACGGTGCCCTGGCCCCCAGCACACTACAACTTGTTGTTTGAGCGTGCAGAGTGTGCACAAAATGGAGTAAGTGATACAAGGACTGGGTATTTTTGTTTTTTAGGAGTGTGCAGAGTCGTTACCACACTGAGGGAGTCCGTATAACTTACTGCTTTTTGTATTTGTAATTGCTTGATGTGTTTAGCCGCCACAAGTATCGCATAAGCTTCCGCTGTGAAGATACTTGTGCCTGAATGTAGAGGGCCAGCATCCGAAAAGGATGGGCCGACAGCAGCGTAGGACACAGACGAGTTATACTTAGAAGCATCTGTAAAGAGCTCAGGACGTGTGTATTTGTGTTGAAGTTCCAGGAAGTATGTTCGGATATGGGCAATAGGCGCATGTTTTGTAACTTCTAGGAAAGACACATCGCAGTCTATAGTCTGCCACTACCACGGTGGCGGGTATGCTACTGGAGCCATTAAACTGTGTTCAAGTGACACTCCAGTTTCTTCAGCTAGACCCTTCAGGCGTACAGAGAAGGGCTGACTCATCGAAGGCCTGTTTTGAAACAGAATGGAACTCGACAAATCATTATTAGTAGAGTATGAGGGGTGATTCTTGTCTACTTTCACCTTAAGAAAACATACAAAGGACGTGTAAGTTCTTTGTAGATGAAGTGACCATTCATTCGACTTAACGAAAAGGCTTTCTACAGGGCTGGTGCGAAAAGCACCCGTAGAAAGGCGGATGCCCAAATAGTGCACGGGATCCAGCATCTTCAAAGCACTTTGAGTCGCAGACTGATAAACAATGGCCCCATAATCTAAACAGGTGCGAATGAGGCTTCTATACATGTTCATGAGACATTGCCTATCACTACCCCACGTAGTACGTGACAACACTTTTATGACATTCATGGCTTTTAAACATTTTGTTTTTAAATACTTAATGTGTGATACCAAGAGCAACTTGTTGTCCAAGATTAGGCCTAAGAATTTATGCTCGGCTTTGTTAGACAGACGTTGCCCGTTCTGTCGAATGTCAGGTTCCGAGTGCATGCCTCTCTTTCGAGAGAACAAGACACACGTGCTTTTTTGTGGGTCAAGTCAAAATCCGTTTTCATCTGCCCGTTTGGAGACCTTGTTTAAACCCAGCTGAACCTGCCGCTCACATATTGCCAAGTTGCGTGACTTGAAGCCAAGCTGAACGTCGTCGACATGTGTATACAATAGAACATATTGCGGGGGATGGACAGATGCAAGGAATTCATTTTGATAATAAAAAGTGTACAACTAAGTACACCACCTTGCGGTACTCACGTCTCCTGGACAAATGTTTGGGAGAGAAAAATGCCTACACGGACACGGAATGTTCGATTGGACAAGTAACTCGGGATTATGGAAAACATTCTACCGCGCCCACCCAGGTGAGACAAGTCTCTTAATATGCCAAAACGCCATTTTGTGTCGTAAGCCTTCTCGATATAGAGGAACACAGAGAGAAAGTATTGTTTGTGGGCGAAAGCGTCTCGGATCTGTGTCTCGATACGCACCAGATGGTCGGTGGTGGATCTACCCTCTCGAAATCCACACAGGAATCGGTCGAGCAGACTGTGTGTTTCAAGGATATGTAAAAGTCGGTGGTTTATGATCTTTCCAAAAAGTTTACAAAGGCAGCTTGTAAGAACGATGAGCCTATAACTTGAAACTGAGAAAAGGTCCTTGCCCTCTTTTAAAATGGGAATAATTATAGCCACTTTCTAGGAAGCGGGGATGACTCCAGAAAACCAGATAACATTGTATAGGGAGAGTAATGCTTTTCGCGTTTCGGCCGGCAGGTTTTTCAACAATTCATACACGACACGATCGTGGCCTGGGGCAGAATTACTGCAGGAGTTTAGTGACGTTTGTAGCTCAGCTAAGTTGAAAGGCTGGTTGTATGTCTCGTAGTCTGTACACTTGTGTTCTAGTTTCTGCTTTTCTATCCTTGCTTTATATCTTTGAAAAGCTTGAGTATAGTGTGATAAGCTAGACACCTGCTCGTAGTGGGCACCGAGGAAGTTCCTGATCTTCCAGGCTGTCAACCTGTGTGTTAACGAGTGGGAGTGTATGTACTTGTCTTCCTGCTACCCTACGAACCATGTTCCAGACTTTAGCCTCTTGTGTATATGAATTTATCCCGGATAAGAACTTGGGCCAGCTTTCTCTTCTGGCCTGCCTGCGCGTTCTCCTGCCTTGAGATTTTATTTTCTTAAAGCTGGCAAGATTTTCGCCTGTCGGTGAATTCCTAAACAACCTCCATGCCTTGTTCTGCTCCTTCCGCGCATTACGACACTCGGTGTTCCACCATGGGATGCGTCGCTTGCCAGGCAGTCCAGATGTTTGCGGGATGCACTACGCTGCTGCGTCAATAAGGAAAGCTGTGAAGTACTCCACAGCTTCATCTATGCTTAATCCACATATGTCTGTCCAACCTAAAAGAGTAGTGTTATAAAACTGTTCCCAGTCGGCTTTGTATGTCAGCCATTTGGGAACTTGTGAATGACATTGGTATGATGTTGGTGTACTCAGAATGACAGGAAAATGGTCACTTCCGTAGAGATTATTTATAGTTTTCTATTGCAATAGGGGTAGAAGTGAAGGAGATGCAATACTGAGGTCTGTGAAGGAGTAAGTATTGTTTGCAAGGTTATGTTATGTTGCCTCTTTCTTATTCAACAGGTAAGCACCTGATGAAAAGAGGAACTGTTCGATGAGACGACCTCGTGCATCACATCGACAGTCCCCCCATAAACCGCTGTGGGCATTCAGGTCCCCTAGAACCAGATAAGGTTCTGGTTACTCATCTAATAAAGACTGGAAAACATGTTTTTCCAGGCGGTGTTGCGGCGGTATGTATAGAGAGCAGATGGTGACGAGCTTATTCAATAGAACTGCTCGAACAGCCAATACCTCTAGGGATCTTAGTAGTGGTAGATGACTACATGCTACTCCTAGATTAACAATAATGGCTACACCACCAGATGACGCCACAGCATCGTCTCTGTCCTTTCGGAAGACAACATATTGATGCAAAAAATTTGTATTCTTGAATTTTAAGTGTGTTTCATGCACACACAGCACTTTTGGAGAATGTTTGTGAAGTTCTTGGACATCATCGAGGTTTCGAAGTAGTCCTCTGACGTTCCATTGTATAATTTGTGTCTCCATTATGGTAGTAAAGAAGTGCTGTGTGTACGAAATGAGTGTGGCTGGTGTCTAAAGAGAGAAGTGACTTATCATACAGAGCCTGTAGAAGGCCCTGTAATTACCGTTTTGTCTTTTTTAGAGTGGTCGAGGGAACCCCGCCGCTCCTTTGGTGCAGTCTGCACCGGTGCAGTTGATGTGTCCATCGCCTGAGGAGAGACGACAAACAATGTTGTTTTCGTTGTAGGCTTCGTCATGACAGACGGAGCCTTCGACCCCACCGGGCTCGAGGTCGACGGGACCTCTTTAGTTTGGGTGGTGCCCTGGCTGCTGCCAGGGTTCACAGGGCCCTTCGATGGGGCTGTATTCAAGGAGGGTGGGGAAGCCGAGGCTGCTCCCTCCATGGGGGCTTGTGGTGTTTGTCACGGCACGCTGGGCGTGGTCCAAGAAATTACCGAAAACCGAAGTGGTGCTGACCCCCCTCGCACCACTTCGGCATACAATGTGTTCTCAGCAAAATGCGGAGAAACGCGCTGCCGCACTTCACGGAAGCTTATGTTCAATTTAAACTTTGTAGTTATAATTTGTTTTTCCCTTTTCCAGGCCACGCATGACCTGGAATATGCAGGATGGCCACCATCATAGTTTGCGCAGTGGACTTGTAGCTGACAGTCATCGTCAGTGGTATGACCTTTGGTGCCGCATTTCACGCAGGTAAGCTGTCCTCGGCAGCTCTAGGAGCCGTGCCCGAACCTCTAACACTTAAAGCAGCGCCGCGGGTTGGGTATGTATGGTCTGACTGGCAGTTTAAGATATCCTGTTGCTATTTCAGTGGGGAGAGTGCTAGATGCGAATGTGAGTATTATGTGTTTCATTAGGATTTCTTTATTTTCTCTTCTTATTTTGATACGCTGCACCTTGTAACCGAGTTGGCACGGCCGCGATAGTGAGCGCGTTCACGGTTAAAGCTTCCAGAAAAAAATCTGACCTTTCGTCAACATGTAGCTCTCGTATTTCCCTGCGCTTTGCATCTTCGCTGTGCAAGAAGGATGACTGCGAGCATGCTTGGGCGAAATGATTCAATCCTCCGCATTTCTTGCACGCTTTTCCTGTTGCTGGGCAGCGGCTGCCGCGGTGAACTTTGTAGCCACATTTGTTACATGGCTTTGTTACTCTGGCCAACGCATTTATGGCTGCAGTTTCAGCGCCTTCAGTGGTGCCACGTATCTGTCGAAACTGCTCCTCGCCTTGCTCTTGGATGTGACAGATTTCGACTACTCTTTGGTAAGAGGGGTTTTCAGAAATTAACTTCTTTTGCAGTCCCTTGTCCCGGGTACCGAGTATGATGCGGCTACGAAGCATGCGCTCTTCTAAGTCTCCAAAATCGCAGTGTTGGGCTAGCGTTCGCAATTCGACAAGCCAGTCATTGAAACTTTCGTCCTCTTTTTGGTCTCGGGAGCCGAAGCAAAGCTCGTGGTAAGTGAGGTTCTTCGCGGGCTGGTAGAAGTCTTCAAATTTTTTAATTATAAGGGTTACATCGGTTGTGTCCTCTCCTGACTCAAACTTGAACGAAGCGAACACTTTTCTAGCTTCTTCCCCAATGGTCGCTAAAAGCGTCGCCGCCTGCACTTCTTTTGGTTGATTGTTCAGCTGAGTTGCCGTGAAAAATAGTTCAAACTCACTTTTCCAGGTCTTACACCCAAGCCAAGCGTCTCGCGATGTGTCGAGGGACTTCGGAGGCGGCAGGAGCGTTGTCGGCAATGCAGGCGGTGTCGGCAACGTAGGCGGTGTCGTCATGCTGGCTGTTTTCCGCTGCCACCATGTGTACGAGACGATATCATGGGTCGAACAGCGCTTTATTGCCTATAGTGACGAGTTTAAGTAGGCCAGGCGGGTGACGTCACGCTTACGTAGGAGCGACAGCTTGCGCTCGCTATCGCGGCCATGCCAACTCGGTTACACACCTGAATGACATTTTCTTCTTTCCAGCCTGTTAGAAGTTCATCATAAGAGAGGTCCATCATGTCTCCATCTGATACAACACCCTTCACGGTGTTCATGGTTTGATGCGGTGTGATTGTGATAGGCTGATCCCCAAATGATCTAAGTTTATGCAGTCTCTGGTACTGTGCGTGGTCTTTTATTTCGAGTAACAGGCCACCAGTAGCGGTCTTTGTGGCTTTGTAGCCTGCGCCTAGCGTTTCTATAAAGCATCTGGACACAAGGAAAGGTGAAATGCTTCTAGCTGTCTTCTCTGTACTTTCACAGGGGATGACGTGGTATTTCGGGAAGTTATCTTTCTTGTTTGGAAGAAATTCGAAAATTGCATCGACGCGCCACCTCTTGGAGGGGCGATTGGTTGTGAGAGGGCTAGGAGTTCCAATTTATTTGGTAGCTTATTCGGCGGCCATGCCAGCCACCCACCGCCGAGCCCAACAAGGGGACGCTGCGAGACGCGAAGGAGACGCAGGCGCCAGCCTTACATGGCCGCTCTAACCTAATATATCTACCCAAGGTTAAATATCTACACCAGGTTAACCCTTGTCGCCGAGAATTGTGGAAGTAAAAAGAAGTAAGGAGAGGACAGGAAAGATCAAAATTAGTAGAAAAGACGAAGATGGAGAGAGAAGAGTCAGGAAGGGGCGACTGCCGATTTACCCTGGGTGGGTCAGCCCAGAGGTGTCGTCTACGTGAAGCCGGGGCCAAAGGGGTGTGTTGCCTCTGCCGGGGGGCCTTAAAGGTCCAATCACCCAGCGTCAGCTCAACCCCCAAGATTCCATTTTCCCCGGACACGGCAAAGCCACGCATAGCTAGGCGTGCTAACTCCCCCGTTAGCTCGGGTCCCCCGTTAGATCAAAACTCCCCCGTTAGATCGGGTCCGTGGTGTCGCTACACACCAAACGCCTACTTGCGCAGGCGCCCCTGCGGGGATCCCTTAATACACTATGTTTGCTCTTATTTCCTCTGACCAGTGAACAATACGAGATGGTGTGCTGCTATGTGCTATTCAGTCTCACTGTGACTACTGCGCAGGACTTTCTCCTGCGATGAAAGATACCATCCCTAAATACACTATGTTTGCTGTTGCCCTCATCTGACCAATGAACGATCCGAGATGGTGTTCTGCTATCTGCTATTCGGTCTCACTGCGACTACTGCGGAGGACTTCCTTTTTCCTGCGATGAAGATACCATTACTATGATGATAATGAGTAGTTTTTAATGGCGCAAGGGCCAATTGATGGCCAAAGAGCGCCATTTCAATTGACTACAGATATGAACAATGATATGATGCGTTGCTGTAAAGGGGCATTAAAATTCCTCGCTCTAATGCGGGTTAAAACATGAAAGTAATAAAATCATGACAGTGGAGTGACATATGTGTAGTGATAGCGGACGGCAAAACGTCATGATAATAAAATTATGATGATGTACCTGGTTTGAATGTCCACATGTTCTGTATTGGAACTTTTTGTATTCTTTTTCAGTTATACTCTTCACATTATTCATTGATTCATTTGGTTTTTTTATGTTTGCTTGCCTTTGGTATGTATATATTGTATATATATATATATAAATATTATAATGTAAATGCAAGGTAAACAGCGGTAGCGGCGTCGGTACCGAAGCAGCAAGAGCAGGCCGAGTATACGGGCAGCGTCGCAGCAGTAATCAGGCAGTCCTAGCTCGTGCCTCGCGCCCACGTGTCGATGTCGCTGCAGTAGTGGGCATTCCTCTTCACTACACTTCGTCCCCCGTCGGAAAAGGAGCCATCCTGGCGACTCACGGTGAACAGAGTACGAGCGGGTCGTAATAAGGTTTCAGCCGCTGTACGTGAACAATTTCACGTCCCCGAAAGCGCTGGTCTGTGGATGGCGTAACGGGTTCGACGATGTAGTTAACTGGTGAAGTCTGCGAGACAATGCGGTAGGGTCCCTGGTATTTTGAAAAAAAACTTCGAGGAAA
The DNA here is from genome assembly GCF_043290135.1 of Rhipicephalus microplus. Taxonomy (NCBI): domain Eukaryota; kingdom Metazoa; phylum Arthropoda; class Arachnida; order Ixodida; family Ixodidae; genus Rhipicephalus; species Rhipicephalus microplus. The sequence goes on along the minus strand of NC_134702.1, from coordinate 279,548,477 downwards.
GCCCTGTAGGCACAGCGGGAACCCAAAGCCACACAGAGTGTCCGGAAGAAAGTTGGGGTACGGGTGGTTATCGTCACGCCGAGATTTTTGTCTCCATTGGTCGATGGTTGTGAACGACTGGGCGAGCTTACGGCATTCCTCGGCGCGGCGGGCAGCTTCAGAGATGGGCGTAGACTCGGAGGAATCGGGGTGGTAGGGCAGAATGGTATCTAGTGTGGTGGAAGGGTCTCGGCCATATAACAGGAAAAATGGTGAAAAGCCCGTAGTCGCCTGTGGAGCAGTATTGTAGGCGTATGTCACAAAAGGCAGAATGAGGTCCCAGTCGGAGTGGTCTGAGGCAACATACTTTGATATCATATCGCCTAGGGTACGGTTGAATCTTTCCGTCAATCCATTCGTCTGCGGATGGTAGGTGGTGGTAGTCCGGTGAATAATACGGCATTCGGCAAGGAGTGCGTTGACGACTTCAGAGAAGAACCCACGTCCTCTGTCGCTGAGAAGTTCGCGCGGTGCGCCGTGACGGAGAATGAAGTGCCGCAAGAGAAAAGAAGATACGTCGCGTGCTGTGGCAGCAGGCAAAGCGGCTGTTTCTGCGTATCGCGTCAGATAGTCGACAGCGACAACAATCCAACGGTTTCCGGAAGCCGTGAATGGAAGAGGCCCGTACAGATCGATCCCAATGCGGTCAAAAGGCCTGGCTGGGCAAGGAATTGGCTGGATTGGACTAGAGGTGTGATGAGGCAGAACTTTCCGTCGCTGGCACTGCGGGCATGACTGAATGTACTTGCGCAAAAAGGTGTACATGCCTCGCCAATAAAACCGGGAGGAAATCCGAGCGTATGTTTTGAAGATGCCCGAATGTGCGCACTGAGGGTCAGCGTGGAAAGCTGAACATATTGCAGCACGAAGATGGCGAGGTATGACAAGTAGCCACTTTCAGCCCTCAGACTTGTAATTCCTGCGATAAAGGAGACCATCGCGGTCCTCAAAGTGAGCCGCTTGACGGCGCAACGTTCGAGAAGATGGAGAAGTCGACGGATCTGAAAGGAATCGCAGAACAGAGCTGATCCAGTCATCCTTGCGTTGCTCAGACGCCGTGTCACAGTTATCTGGGAGCGCAACCATTTCGTCCACGGCAGATAAACATGCAGAGCTTTCAGCGGACATAGGCGAGCGTGATAAAGCGTCGGCATCAGTGTGACGTCGGCCAGACCTGTAGACAACACGCATGTCGAACTCTTGCAACCGCAAAGCCCAGCGAGCTAAACGGCCGGAGGGGTCCTTCATAACCAACAAAGCGCATGGTGATCGGTGACTACGTCGAAAGGGCGACCATATAGGTACGGTCTAAATTTACCTAGAGCCCATATAATTACCAGACACTCCTTCTCTGTCACAGAATAGTTCTTCTCCGCTTTCGTGAGGGTACGGCTTGCGTATGCGACTACGTACTCCTGGAATCCCGATTTACGCTGCGCGAGCACGGCGCCGAGTCCAACACCGCTGGCATCGGTGTGTACCTCCGTCGGAGCAGTCGGGTCGAAATGACGCAAGATTGGTGGCAAGGTTAACAGACAGCGCAACTTTTCGAAAGCATCCTCACAGGCGGGTGACCAAGCGTAACTTTTCGAATCACTGCGTAGAAGTTCAGTCAAGGGGGCGGTGATCATAGCAAAATTCCGAATAAAGCGGCGGAAATAGGAGCAGAGGCCAAGAAAGCTGCGCAGATCCTTCAGAGACGCAGGTTTAGGGAACTCTGCAACTGCCCGAAGCTTGGCTCTGTCAGGAAGAATACCCTCTTTAGATACAACATGACCGAGGATGGTGAGCTGACTTGCGCCAAAGCGGCATTTCTTAAGGTTGAGCTGAAGGCCAGCGTCAGTTAGGCACTGCAGCACTTCATCTAGCCTGCGGAGATGCGTTGGAAAATCCGGGGAAAATATAATCACGTCATCTAAGTAGCACAGGCATGTTTTCCACTTCAGGCCACGCAAAAGATTGTCCTTCATCCGCTCGAATGTTGCGGGTGCGTTGCAAAGACCAAAAGGCATGACACAGAATTCGTAAAGGCCATCAGGTGTGACAAAGGCCGTCTTAGGCTGATCTTCAGGTGCCAGAGGGACTTGCCAGTAGCCACTCCGTAAGTCAATAGAAGAGAAGAACTCCGCACCTTGGAGGCAGTCAAGGGCATCGTCGATTCTCGGTAACGGGTAAACGTCCTTTTGAGTTATTTTGTTAAGACGACGGTAGTCAACACAGAAGCGAATTGACCCGTCCTTCTTCTTAACGAGAACAACTGGAGATGCCCAGGGGCTGTTCGAAGGCTGAATGACGCCACGCTTGAGCATGTCAGCTACTTGGTCATCGATAACCTGGCGCTCGGCTGCGGACACGCGATAGGGTCTTTGACGCAATGGCGCATTGGTACCCGTGTTGATGCGGTGACAGACGGCTGACGTGCGGCCGAGGGGAGTATGCTGGCAGTCGAAGGAATAACGGAACTTGTTCAGTAGTCGTAGAAGCTGAGCACGTTGCGAAACGGTTAACGTGTCGGCGATGGAGCTGCTCAGTACGTCCGGCCTAGTAGTCTGCGGCGAAGAGGCACAGGTCACTCCGGCGACTTCGTGTTCGGCGGAAGGACCAGCCGGCATGTCGATAATTGCAAAAGGGTCGAGACTGTAAACACGCCCGACGCACTCACCCCGGAGTAGTGTTACAGGAATGACAACAGGTTCGAGATGAGTAGTCTGCTGACGCCGTCATGAAATTCTAGAAGGGCATAAGATAGCGGCGAACACTTGCGACGAACGAAAAGAGCAGATGGCGTGAGAAGGGCACTAGACTCGGCGAGAGAGTTGCAAGACACCATGGTAAGGGCAAAAGAGTGCGGCGGTATGATGACGTCTTCAGCAACAAATAGTTTGTCCCCGGTTTCATGAGCATCATATAATGGAGCGTCGTCAAACACTTCAAATGCCACCTCAGCGCGCGAGCAATCGATGACGGCCTTATTAGCGGAGAGAAAATCCCAGCCCAAAATGAGGTCATGGGAGCAGGAATCCAACACTAGCAATTCAACGACATAAATGAGGCCATCAATCGCGATGCGAGCAGTACAAGCAGCGGCCGGTGTGACGTGATCTGCACTGGCTGTACGAAGTGATATACTAGCTAGTGGCGTCATAACTTTTTTCAGCAAGCGGCAGAGTCTAGCACTTATCACTGAAACTGCGGCACCAGTGTCGACAAGAGCGAGTGCAGCGACTCCGTCCACATGTACGTCCAGAACATTCGTTGGTGAAGTGAGAGGCCTTGGTCTTTTCGCTGGCGACGCAGTTCCTGCCTCTGGAACTGCGGCAATTAGTTTTCCCGCTCCGGCGATGAAGGACGACGACGCATCGGCGATGGCGAGCGGCGTCGAGGTGATGGCGAGCGGCGGTTAACAGGAGGGCGGTGATCGGCGTACGATGACATCTGGTCGGGTGGCTGAGAGCCTGTGAACGAACGGCGCGGTGGCACATAAAGGGCAGGTTCGAAGGTCTGGTCGTAGCTCTGTCGGTAGACAGGAACGCGCCGACGGCAGTATCGCGCTATGTGGCCAGGTAGCCCACAGGCAAAGCACATTGGGCGATTGTCGAGTGTACGCCATTGTCCACTACTCTGGACGGACCTTGACTGAGCGAACCGAGGAGTGGGTCGGAGTGGCACAGCTGAGAGAAGCGACGTAAAAGTCTGAAGAGGTGGTCGAGCCGCTACTTCAGCATAGCTTAGAGGTGCATTTACCTCGGCACAGGCAACAGGGCTCGGCAAGGGTGAAGTGTCACGGGCAGATGGCAGAGCCGCGCAAACTTGCTCCTGGATGACCTGGCGAATGTTTGCTGGCAGAGGTGACGCTGGTTGGCCGGCTGTTGATAGCAGCGATAGCTGACGAGCGAGCTCAGCACGAACAAACTCCTTAATTTGCGATAGCAGCGACTGAAGGTCAGATGTGGTGGTCAGGCTGGAGAGGGTGTCATCCGGGACGTCAGGGCGTCGAGTGAGAAGACGCTGTCGTCGCAGCTCGTCGAAACTCTGACACAACTCAATGACCTCAGAGACAGTGACAGGGTTCTTGGAGAGCAGCATTTGAAAGGCGTCGTCGGAAATGCCTTTCATGATATGTCGCACCTTGTCAGTTTCGGCCATCGACCGGTCGACACGCCGGCAGAGGTCAAGGATGTCCTCTATGTAGCTGGTGAATGTCTCACCAGTTTGTTGGGACCGGCCTCGTAGGCGTTGTTCTGCGCGAAGTTTGCGCACACCAGGGCGTCCAAAAACATCTGCGATGCAGGTTTTGAAGGCAGTCCAGGTGGGGATATCCACCTCATGGTTTCTGTACCACAGCTTAGCAACATCCGTTAAATAAAACATCATGGTGCGAAGCTTTGTGGGATCGTCCCATTTGTCAGTAGCGCTGGCTCGTTCATACGATTCCAGCCAATCCTCAACGTCTTTCTCGTCGGTGCCGCTGAAGATGTCGGGTTCTCGCAAGAGCTGTGCACCGGGACAGCTCCTGCGTGGCGAAGCCGGTGGGGGTGTGAAGACAGCGTCGTCAGGCATGACGGACGGCAGCTTTCGGCTACGCAGTTCCAGGACTGGGGAAGACCGCAGCACTCTCCACCAAAATATAATGTAAATGCAAGGTAAACAGCGGTAGCGGCGTCGGTACCAAAGCAGCAAGAGCAGGCCGAGTATACGGGCAGCGTCGCAGCAGTAATCAGGCAGTCCTAGCTCGTGCCTCGCGCCCACGTGTCGATGTCGCTGCAGTAGTGGGCATTCCTCTTCACTACAATATGTATATATATGTGACGCATTGATAAACGAGCCACGGTGGCTCATACGCGTTTTTGGGCGCGAAGAAGAGGAGAACATCTTCGTTCATTGACTACCTGGAAGGACGCAATTCCCACCTTCCCCGAAGCTTTGCGCGCTCACTATCTTCCTTTTGTTTCCGTGATAGAGTGCTTTATAAAAAGAACTTTCATCCTACACAAGCTATGTATCTGCTTGTTGTGCCAACTACGCTTCGTGGTGACATTTTACGTGCGTGTCACGATGAGCCATCATCCGAACACCTCAGCTATACGCGCACGCTGCAACGGATTCAACGCTCCTACTACTGGCCACGTCTCGCGAAGACTGTGAAGCACTACGTTCGCACATGTCGCGACTGTCAGCGACGTAAGATTCCACCTTTACGACCAGCGGGACTACTGCACCCAATTGGCCCACCAAAGGCGCCCTTTCATCAGATTGGCATGGACTTACTGGGGTCATTCCCCACGTCTTCGTCTGGAAACCGGTGGATTGTTGTCGCTACAGACTACTTAACACGCTACTGTGAAACCAAGGCACTTCCAAAAGCCACCGCAGCAGATGTCGCCCAATGTTTTGTTAACAGCATCGTCTTACGTCACGGTGCTCCAGCTGTCGTCATAACTGATCGTGGGACAGCTTTCACCGCAGAGATGCTGCAGGAAGTCTTGCGATTAAGTGGCACGGAACATCGTAAAGCAACGGCTTACCACCCGCAAACAAATGGGCTGACTGAACGACTCAATAAGACAATTGCAGACATGCTGTCAATGTATGTGGACATCGATCACAAGAACTGGGACACCATACTTCCCTACGTAACTTTTGCGTATAACACTGCTGTTCAAGAAAGTACCGGTTTCACGCCTTTTCGCTTAGTCCACGGTCGTGACGTCACGACGATGCTCGACGCCATGCTCCTGCCCGACAACTTAGGAATATACCACGCGGATGCCGCCAAATTCGCGCAGTGCGCAGAAGAGGCCCGTCAACTTGCTCGTCACCGCATTCAACGTCACCAAACCGCAGACGCGCGCCGCTACAATCTTCGCCACCGTGAAGTTATTTTTAAGCCAGGTGATGAAGTCTGGGTGTGGACCCCTATCCGACAGCAGGGACGTTCCCAAAAGCTTCTTCGCCGCTACTTCGGCCCTTACAAGGTTGTGCGACGTCTCAGTGACGTCACTTACGAGGTTCTCCCACAAGGCAATTCGAGACGTTCCCGTTTCACCCCGCAAACTGAAGTCATTCACGTTTCACGTCTCAAACCATACTTTTCGCGCTGTGAATCGCCAGAGAGTGACTGACTTTATTAGTAACTTCGCGTCTTTCTTTTTGTTTCGTCCTTTCCTTACATTTTTCCTATTTTTCTTATTTCTCTAACTTTTGTCCCCACAACCAACTACGTTATTCCGCCTTACGCCATTCATTTTGCTCGCATGCTAATTTTCACTTAATTTTCTTTTCTTTTTTTTTGCCTTCATGTACAGCATCGAGACGATGCTTCTTGGGAGAGGGGGTAATGCCACCATTGATAAACGAGCCACGGTGGCTCATACGCGTTTTTGGGCGCGAAGAAGAGGAGAACATCTTCGTTGCTCTGGTTCAAGTGAACTCCTGGCTGCGGGTCTTGTTTTGTTCGTGACATTACTGGTGGAGGTGCTGGGATTACCTTCCCATTCCCAAGTACACCGGAGCAGCGGACGATGGACCCGTGCAGGACTGGTTCTACCTGTACGAGCTCGGCGCTACCGCTGCATCTTGGTCGGAACGGGAGATGGTTACGAACTTCAGCGACTATGTCACCGGTGAGGCATTTAAGTTTTACCTCACCCACATATTCGACAACGACGAGACTTGGCAAAAGATAAGAGAAGGAAGAAGTGCTTTTGAAAATAAACATGGAGTATGAGCCACGCCACGTCACCAATTCATCATAGCGTCACACACACACACACACACACACACACACACACACACACACATATATATATATATATATATATATATATATATATATATATATATATATATATATATATATATATATATATATATATATATATATATATATATATATATATATATTGGGACGAGTAACTTGTTTAATGATCTATTTACAGCGCACAAAACTCGACGAGTAAGATGGCGCCAGACCAGCATCCAACGGAAAAACCCACTTCGTCCTCCTCTTTCATGCAGCCGTGTTTAGCGGCTGTTTTGTTTCATAACCCCCGGCGGTAGAAGCACCGTCCCGGTGCTAAATTTACGCAGATGATGTCGAAGGGGGTAATAGGGCTTTAGCCGAGCCACGTGAACAATGTCGCTCGGAGCTGACGATGACTTTGTGGGATCAGTTGGAACGATCTCGTACGTGACGTCTGTCACTTGGCGAACAATACGGAATGGTCCAGTGTTGGGCGACAACAGTTTTTCCGACAGTCCCACACGCCGAGTAGGTGACCAGAGGAGCACGAGAGAACCCGGAGAAAAGTGCACGTCCCTATGGTGAGAATTGTAGAGCTGTTGTTGGCGCGCCTGTGAAGCCTGTAGACGGTTACGGGCGACTTGGCGCGCGTGGTCGGCGTGGGCAATGGCTTCCCCGGCATATTGAGTGGCCGCAGGTAGTAACGTGTCTAAAGGTAGAGTTGGGTCCCGGCCATATAGTAGATAGAAGGGCGAATATCCGGCAGTGTTGTGACGAGATGAGTTGTAGGCGAACGTCACATACGGCAAATGAATGTCCCAATTGTGGTGGTCTGGCGCAACGTATTTGGTGAGCATATCGGTTAGGGTCCTGTGAAGGCACTCCGTGAGGCCATTTGACTGGGGATGGTACGCCGTAGTAAATTTGTGCTTGGTATGAAAAGACCTCAGGATTTCATGAACGACAGCTGATAAGAACGTGCGACCACGGTCGGTGAGAAGTTGACGGGGAGCACCGTGCACTAATATTATGTCGTACAGCAGAAAGTCCGCAACGTCGGTAGCGCAGCTGGTCGGGAGTGCTCGTGTGATTGCGTACCGGGTAGCGTAGTCCGTGGCAACAGCAATCCATTTATTTCCGGCTGTGGAGAGTGGAAAAGGGCCCAACAGGTCGAGACCAACTCGGAAGAAAGGCTCGTTGGGAACGTCGATCGGCTGAAGGTAGCCGGCTGGGAGGGCAGACGGCGTTTTGCGACGCTGACAAGGCTCACAAGCGGTGACATAGCGTCGAACAGAGCGGGCAAGTCCAGGCCAAAAAAACCGACGTCGTACTCGATCGTACGTGCGAGAAACGCCCAAATGGCCCGTTATGGGAGCGTCATGGAGTTGATGCAGGACAGAGGATCGCAGGTGCGCTGGGATGACAGGAAGTAAGTCTGATCCAAAGGAATCAAGGTTTCGGCGATATAGGATCCCGTCTTTCACCAAAAACATTCGTAGGGACGGGTCGCGTGGCGTTGACTCCAGTTTGTCAATGATGGCTCGTAAAGAAGCATCCCGAAGTTGCTCTTCGCCAATGTTTAACAGCTGCGACACGGAAAAAACGTCCGTGATAGCGTCGGTATCGGTTGCTTCGTCAACAAGGTAGCGGGATAAACAATCCGCATCCTGATGTAATCGCCCTGTTTTGTACATTACAGACAACGTGTACTCTTGAAGGCGTAGAGCCCAACGAGCGAGACGTCCCGTGGGGTCCTTCAGGGAGGCTAGCCAGCAGAGTGCGTGATGATCCGTGAAAACACGGAATGAGCACCCGTACAGGTATGGACGAAACTTGGCGACTGCCCATACAAGGGCGAGGCACTCGCGCTCCGTGATGGAATAGTTGCGCTCGGCTGGAGATAGTAGTCGACTTGCGTAGGCTATAACACGGTCGTCTCCGCGTTGTTGCTGCAATAGCACAGCTCCTATGCCGTGTCCACTGGCGTCCGTGTGAACCTCGGTTGGGGCTAATGGATCAAAGTGAGCCAAGATTGGTGGCGTTGTAAGCAGTGTCGTAAGTTGCGAAAACGATGACGCTTGATCATGGCCCCAGGTAAACGAGGCATCTTTCTTCAAGAGGTCTGTGAGTGGGCGTGCAATGGTCGCAAAGTTCTTCACAAAGCGTCTGAAATACGAGCACAACCCCACAAAACCGCGGACATCCTTTGTGGTCCTCGGAACGGGAAAGTTCGTGACTGCACGAATTTTCTCTGGGTCTGGACGCACGCCTTGGGCATCGACAACGTGACCAAGCACGGAAATTTGGCGACGAGCGAAGTGGCACTTGGAGGCGTTAAGCTGGAGTCCGGCTCGACGAAAAACGTCCAAAATAGCTGACAAACGATCAAGATGCGAGTCGAATGTGGGCGAAAAGACAATAACATCGTCAGGGTAACACACGCAGGTGGACCATTTCAACCCTTGAAGCAATGAGTCCATCATTCTTTCAAATGTGGCTGGTGCATTGCAGAGTCCAAAGGGCATCACCTTAAACTGATAAAGACCATCAGGAGTGATGAATGCGGTCTTCTCGCGGTCCATATTGTCGACGGCTATCTGCCAGTACACTGACCGAAGGTCAATAGTTGAAAAATAGGTGGCACCGTACAGGCAGTCGAGGGCGTCGTCGATGCGAGGTAAAGGATAAACGTCTTTTTTGGTAATTTTGTTAAGGTGACGGTAATCGACACAAAAGCGCCATGTTCCATCTTTCTTTTTAACAAGGACGACTGGAGAACCCCAGGGGCTGCATGAAAGCTCGATAATGTTTTTCGCAAGCATTTTGCCGACTTCATGTTGTAATATTGCACGCTCCGACGCCGACACACGGTAGGGGCGTCGGTGAATGGGGGTTGCATGGCCAGTATTTATGCGATGGGTGACAATGGTCGTTTGGCCTAAAGAGTTGCTGGCAAAGTCGAAAATGCTACGATAGCCATCAAGAACGTGACAAAGCGCTGAAGCTTGCTCAGATGTGAGGTCCGATGACACCTTTCGCTCAATGTCGGCACCCCAAGAACGTGATGGAGTGGAACCACTGACTGAGCTGCAGCAATCGTCAACTCTGAAGGGCTCGACATGGTCATCTTGGAGAGCAGTAATTTTGGCCAGGGAGATATCCTGTGGCAGAACTTGGGTGGTGAGTGAAAAGTTGACCAGTGGAAGGAATGTGCGGTTTCTCTTAAACGTCAGAATCATATGCGGCACAGCAACCCCATGCGTAAGCATCACTGCAGGAATCGGGGCCACCATGTAATCACCATCAGGTACTGGCGGCGTGGAGGATAAGTCGACATGTGTGACGGAGTTAGGAGGGAGACGCGTGAAATCAATGCAGCGGAGGCTGGTTTGCGGTGGGCTAGGCGGGTCGGAAAAGAGGGGTAAATCGAGATGGAGAGAGCCAGCTGAACAGTCTATGAGGGCAGAGTGCGTGGCTAGAAAATCCATACCGAGAATGAGTTCATGAGGGCAATGTTCGATAACGACGAAAAGAACGACAGTGCTTCTCTCCCCAATAGACACTCGCGCAGAGCACATACCAAGAATTGCGGCAGTTTCTCCATCGGCGACTCGTACAGCTCGGTTGAGGGCGGGCGTGACAACTTTTCTAAGTCGGCGGCGAAGGTTAGCACTCATAATGGACACATGCGCGCCAGTATCTATCAACGCACTGACACGAACATTGTCGACAGTAACGTCCAAAAGGTTCCGGTTCGTTGTTAACGTTAATTGAGGATTTCTTACGAAGGTCGTCAACGCAGCTCCACCTCCAGAAGCTGCACGGCCTAGTTTTTCGGTCGGAGATGCTGCGAATAGGTCGGGAAGGCAGCACGGCGTTGTGGGGGCGACCGGGACTGACGATGAGCAGGGGACAGTGACCGGTCGTAGCGAGGTCTGCTGAGAGGTGCTGTAGGAGCGGAAAATGTGGTCGCCGTTGATGAAGAAAGTGATGGGGACGATTGGCGAACAGAAGTGGTGTGATACTGAGGTGCATAATTGGACGGTGGAGCCCAGCGGCTGCGGCAGTGACGTGCGATATGACCAACGCGTCGACAGTTGAAACATATGGGCCTGTCATCAAGGGTACGCCATTCGGACGGATTGCGTTGTATGCGAGGAGCAGAAGGGGGACGAAAAGAAGGTGCAGCAGAGTATATGGCAGGTACAGGATGTAGGCCGACATTCGATAGCTCTTGACGAACGACGGCTTGTATCAAAGAAATCGTGGTCGGGGAAGGCGTAGGCGTCGGTAGTGGCGTGGCTACCGGTTGTGCTGCCTCGACCTCTCGACGAATGATTCGTGTGAGGTTGTCACTTGGAGGGGCCAGGTGGAAGACGTCGTCATACGAAGAGGTGGCCGCTGTGTTCGGAAGGCGCACGATGTTTTGGGCTACACGGCGGGCTTTAGCTTGTTCGAGACGTCAGCATTCTTTAAGGATGTTGTCGATGCTCGAGATGTTGTTAAAAACCAGCAGGTTGAAAGCATCGTCGGCAATGCCTTTCAAGACGTGGTTAACCTTTTCGTCTTCGGACATGGACTGGTCGGCCTTGGAACAAAGGGTCAAAACGTCAAGAATGTAGGAGACGTACGATTCGGTAGAAGACTGGGCCCGTGTGGCAAGAGTCTTCTTCGCAGCGAGCTGACGACCAGATGAATCGCCAAACAGGTCACGTATCTTTTCTTTGAAAAGATCCCAGCTCGTTATGTCGGCTTCGTGGCTTTCAAACCATGTTCGGGGAGTGCCGTCCAGGTAGAAAAGCACGTTGGCGAGCATGAGCGTGGGATCCCAGCGGTGAGTTGCACTGACGCGCTCGTACCGCTTCAGCCAAGTGTCGAGGTCGATCGTACCATCACCGGAGAAAGTGCCGGGATCCCGGAGGTGCGGGAGTGTGACGTAGGTGGTGGCTTGGACTGACGAGGGCGGCGTAGAGGAAGTACCAGCAGTCGAAGCAGTCGAAAGCTCGCCGATGGTGCGACCGCTGCGCGTCTCCGTCGAGGTACAGGGGTCGTCCACCTCCACTAATAATGTTACAAGTAACTTGTTTAATAATCTATTTACAGCGCACAGAACTCGACGAGTAAGATGGCGCCAGACCAGCATCCAACGGAAAAACCCACTTAGTCCTCCTCTTTCATGCAGCCGTGTTTAGCGGCTGTTTTGTATCATAATATATATATATATATATATATATATATATATATATATATATATATATATATATATATATATATATATATATATATATATATATTATATATCAATGTTCTGTTGCAAATATGCTTAGTTTATAATTTTGATTATTGCTTATGTTGCCTCTAACAGTGTTTTAGCTCAATTTACCCTTAACAGGAGGCCCCGATACAGTCTTTGACTTTGGGACTTCCTTTTGTATACTAAACACATGTCACATTCTTGTATTCGTACCAATAAAAAATCTAAAAAAAAGGTTAGTTTAGTGTCTAATATGAGACCAAGAAAGAAACTTGTGCTCGGTCTTCACTGACAGAGGTTGACCATGCAGGTCAATGTTGGGGTCAGGATGGAGGCTCCTCTTTCGGCTGAACAAGACACAAGTGCTCTTTTGCGCATTGAGTTAAAAACCATTCTCGTTTGCCCATTGAGATACCTTGTTCAATCCTAGTTGAACTTGACGTTGGCACATTGAGATGTTGCACGATTTGTAACCGATCTGTACATCATCGACATATATGCAGTAAAAAATATTTCGTGGGAGAGACAGGTGCAAGGAATTCATTTTAACTATGAAAAGTGTACAGCTCAATACACCTCCTTGTGGCACTCCTGTTTCTTGGACAAATACTCGAGATAAGACAGTGCCAACTCGGACGTGGAATGTACGGTTGGACAAGTAGCTTTCGATAACTGTCAGCATTCTACCCCACACATCTAAATGTGACAGGTCTCGCAATATGCCGAAGCGCCATGTAGTGTCATATGCCTTTTCTATATCGAGGAACACAGAAAGAAAAAATTGGCTTATGAACAAAAGCGTCGCGAATTTTTGCCTCGATACGGACAAGGTGGTCAGTGGTGGACCGAGCCTCTCGAAACCCACACTGGTATGGGTCAAGTAGGCCACTAATTTCAAGGAAGTGCATCAGGCGCCTGTTAATCATTTTTTCAAAGACCTTGCAAATAAAGCTGGTTAATGCTATTGGCCTGTAGCAAGAAACTGAGGCCGGGCCCTTGCCTTGTTTTAGAATTGGGATAATGATAGCTTCCTTCCAGGCTGAGGGTAGCTCGCCAGAAGACCATATCGCATTGAATAGAGAGAGGAGAGCTTTCTGGGTTTCAGTGGGCAGGCGTTTTAACATTTCATATACCGCACGGTCCGGGCCTGGGGTAGATTTATTGCAGCAGGCAAGTGAGGCTTGTAGTTCAGCAAGACAGAAAGGTTCGTTGTATGCCTCGTGTTGTGGGCTTGCGCTTTAATCTCTGTTTTCCTATTGCAGTTTTGTATCGTCGGAACGCTTCACTATAGTGTGTTGAGCTGGAGACCTGTTCAAAGTGCTCTCCGAGAGTGTTTGCCTGGTCTTCCTTGTGTGTTCACTAGAGGAAGTGAATGTGCTTTTCGTCCTGCCACCTTACCAACTATGCTCCAGACTCTCTACTCATCTGTGTATGAGTTAATGCCTGATAAAAATTTGTGCCAACTTTCCCTTCTCGCTTGTCGGCGCGTCCTCCTTGCTTGCGACTTGACGTTCTTAAAGTTTGCAAGATTCTGGGCTGTGGGCGAGTATCTATGCAACTTTCATGCCTTATTTTGTTTTTTTCGAGCATCATGGCACTCATTATTCCACCATGGGACTCGTCGTTTGCTTGACGGTCCACAAGTTTGGAGAATACATTTTGTTGCTGCATCAACCAAGAAAGCTGTAAAGTAGAATACAACATCCTCTATGCTCAACGCCGCCATGTCAGTCCAAGATAATACAGTCATTTTTCGAAACTTTTCCCAATTGGCTTTGTCGGTGAGCCATTTGGGAACTTGCGCAGGACATGTATTTGTTACTGATGTGCTGATAACGATAAGAAAATGCTCACTACCATATGGATCATTAATGACTTCCCATTTAAGTAGAGGCAGAAGTGATGGGGATATTATGCTGAGGTCTATTGCTGAGTACGTATTGTTAGCGATGTTGTAATATGTTGGCTCGTTCCGATTCATATAGTGGTTTTGGGACGTTAAACCCCATATATCATCATATCATTATCGTTCCGATTCAGCAGGCACGCACCGGAAGAAAAAAGGAGCTGTTCAATGAGGTGACCTCGAGCATCGCAGCGAAAGTCACCCCATAGATTGCTATATGCATTGAAATCTCCAATGAGAATATAAGATTCTGGAAGTTCCTCTATGAGGGACTCGAATTCATGCTTTTCAAGACGGTGTTGTGGAGGTATGTAGAGAGAGCAGATGGTGACGAGCTTTTTCAAAAGAACTGCTCGAACAGCCACCGCCTCAAGGGATGTTTGTAGTGGTAGGTGTGTGCATGCAATCCCTTGATTGACTATAATGGCAACACCACCGGATGGCACAATGGCATCATTCCGGTTTTTCCGAAAGATAACGTAGTGACGTAAAAAGTTGGTATGTTTAGGTTTCAGGTGTGTCTCTTGTAGGCACAGCACCTTAGGTGTATGTTTGTGTAAAAGTTCCTGGATATCGTCGAGGTTTCTCAACAGTCCTCTGACATTCCACTGTAGTATCTGTGTCATTTTAACGTAGTGCGGTGCTGTGTGTACAGAGGTGTTGCGTTAGTTTACAGGGCCTTTTGGGGGCCCTGTGATTCGAGGTTTTTCTTTTTTGGCGCGCTCCAAGGAGTTGCGCCTAGCTTTCCGCGTCTGAGGCGCCGGAGGAGTGAGACTTGTATCTATCGCCTCTTGTGAGGTGGTGGATGGTGCCTGCTGGGCAGGCACATTCACTGAACTTTCGGACCTAACTGCGGATGCAGTGGTTCGAGGTTCAGCAGACACTGGGGTTTGCCGGCCCTGTTTGTCAGGTGGCGGAGCAGTACAGGCTGCTCCAGCCGGGGGCGCTGGCGGCACGACCGCGGCCACACAGTGTGTGATATTCGCGGGTGCCAAGACATGTGGCGCGGCGCCCCGGCGCGTCACATCTGCACAGGAGGGATAAGATGGGTTGTGTATTGCGAAATGTTGGCGTGCTTCTTTAAATGAGAGATTGAATTTTACCTTAGGTTTTACTATTTGTTTCTCTTTTTTCCATGCGGGGCATGATCGTGAGTAGGCAGCATGATCTTCACAGTTCGAACAATGAGTTGTTTCTGAGGTGCAGTTGTCCGATATGTGTTGAATGGATGCGCACTTCGCGCAAGTGGCACGCCCTCTGCAACTCTGCGATCCATGACCGAAACGTTGGCACTTGAAACATCGACGAGGGTTGGGAATGTATGGTCTTACACGAAGCTTACAATAGCCGGTTTCGATCGATTCTGGTACGTCACATGTTCCGAAGGTATTTATTACGTGTTTTGTAGGGTTAGTTTGTTGTTGCGCCTTATTGTTATTCGTTGGACTTTCACCACGTTCTGGTCCTGCCAACCTTCGAGCAGCTTACTTTCAGAAAGCTCAGTAAGATCATCATCAGAAATTACACCACAGACAGTGTTTACGGACCTGTGTGGGCCCACCGAAACATGGGTTTCCCCAAAGGCTACAAGCTTAGACAGATTTTTATGCTGAGCTTTGTCACGAACGTCCAGAAGAAGATCGCCACTTTCGATCTGTGTCACTTTATAACCTGGGCCCATTGCTTCTGTGAGAGTTTTAGAAACGAGGAAAGGTGAAATGGCTCGGACTGTCTTCTTTTCGTTTTGACTGTGGATTACATGGTACTTTGGGAATGTCGGCTTTGGTGTGTTAGGTAGGAAAGTATCTTCGGTGCGCCACCTTTTTAGGGAGCGATCAGGAGGGGGGGAAGCTTTTGCCATAAAAATACTAAAAGTTCGGCGGTGATCGTGGCCACCCACCACCGAGCCCAACAAGGGGACGCTACAAGGTTGACTAGTGAACACTTGGACACGCCAGCCATGCATCGCCACTATAACCAAATATAACTACCCAAGGTTGGGTAACTACACAGGGTTAACCCTCGCCGCCAGGAAATTCGGAAGTAAACTGAAAAGAGAATATGACAGGACAGATAAAAAGTGAGAGACAAAGACGAAGATGTAGGGAGAGAGAGATAGGAAAAGACGACTGCCGATTTTTTTTTGGGTGGGTCAGCCCAGGGGTGCCGTCTATGTGAAGCCGGGGCCAAAGGGGTGTGTTGCCTCTGCCGGGGCGCCTTAAAGGTCCAATCAACCGGCGTCGGCTCCACACCCAGGATCCCCTTTTCCCCGGACACGGCAAAGCCACGCACGGCTAGGCGTGGGAGGGAGTAGAAACTCCCCCGTTAGCTCGGGTCCATGGTGTCGCTACACACCAAACGCCTACTTGCGCAGGCGCACCTGCGGGCAAGATGCCATTCCTAAATACACTATATTTGCTTTTGCCCTTCTCTGACCAGTGAACAATACCAGATGGTGTGCCGCTATCTGCTTTTCCGTATCACTGCGACAACGTTGGAGGATTTCCTTTTTCCTGCGATGAAAGATACCATCCCTAAATACACTATGTTTGCTCTCGCCCTCCTCTGACCGGTGAACAATACGAGATGGTGTGCTGCTATCTTCTATTCAGTCTCACTACGACTACTGCTGAGGACTTTTTCTCTCTTGCGATGAAAGATACCATCCCTAAATACACTGTTTTCTCTTCCCCTCCTCTGACCAGTGAACAATACGAGATGGTGTGCTGCTATCTGCTATTCAGACTCACTACGACTACTGCTGAGGACGTCTTCTCTCTTGCGATGAAAGATACCATATCAAATACACTATGTTTGCTCTTGCCCTCCTCTGACCAGTGAACAATACGAGATGGTGTGCTGCTATGTGCTATTCAGTCTCACCGCGACTACTGCGCAGGACTTCCTCTCTCCTGCGATGAAAGGTACCATGTCAAATACGCTATGTTTGCTCTTGCCCTCCTCTGACCAGTGAACAATACGAGATGGTGTGCTGCTATCTGCTATTCAGTCTCACTACGACTACTGCTGAGGACTTCTTCTCTCTTACGATGAAAGATACCATCCCTAAATACACTGTTTTCTCTTCCCCTCCTCTGACCAGTGAACAATACGAGATGGTGTGCTGCTATCTGCTATTCAGTCTCACTACGACTACTGCTTCATTTCATTTCATTTCATTTTATTACCTTAAATGTCTCCAGGGGGGGACATTACATAAGGGGTGGGGTTACAAAAAACGTACAAAAAAGCCATGAATTAGCTTGAAAAATTGCTTGTGACGCTATGCATAAATGTTGATGGACAGGTGATTGCTGCAATATGGTGGGGGAGGTCATTCCAGTCTTTTGCTGCACGAAGAAAAAATGAGGCAGCAAAAGTAACGGTGCGGGAACGTTGACGGGCAACTTGAAAGACATGGCCAATGCGATATGACCTGCGAATGGGGGGGGGGGATGTAAGGTTCGATTGCAAGTGGACTGTGAAAAAGTTTATGAAACAAGCAAAGGGTGGCACTGCGTTGGCGGGAAGATAGAGGAGACAGGCCAATTTCTTCTTTTAAAGATGACACGCTAATGTAATAGGCATATGAGGAATGAATGAATCTAGTAGCACGATTTTGAAGTGATTCGAGTGTAGCAATGCTGAGGACTTCTTCTCTCCTGCGATGAAAGGTACCATGTCAAATACGGTATGTTTGCTCTTGCCCTCCTCTGACCAGTGAACAATACGAGATGGTGTGCTGCTACCTGCTATTCAGTCTCACTACGACTACTGCTGAGGACTTCTCTCTTGCGATGAAGGATACCATCCCTAAATACACTGTTTTCTCTTCCCCTCCTCTGACCAGTGAACAATACGAGATGGTGTGCTGCTATCTGCTATTCAGTCTCACTACGACTACTGCTGAGGACTTCTTCTCTCTTGCAATGAAAGATACCATGTCAAATACACTATGTTTGCTCTTGCCCTCCACTGACCAGTGAACAATACGAGATGGTGTGCTGCTATGTGCTATTCAGTCTCACCGCGACTATTGCGCAGGACTTCCTCTCTCCTGCGATGAAAGATACCATGTCAAGTACACTATGTTTGCTCTTGCCCTTCTCTGACCAGTGAACAATACGAGATGGTGTGCTGCTATGTGCTATTCAGTCTCACCGCGACTACTGCGCAGGACTTCCTCTCTCCTGCGATGAAAGATACCATGTCAAATACGCTATGTTTGCTCTTGCCCTCCTCTGACCAGTGTACAATACGAGATGGTGTGCTGCTATCTGCTATTCAGTCTCACTACGACTACTGATGAGGACTTCTTCTCTCTTGCGATGAAAGATACCATGTCAAATACACTATATTTGCTCTTGCCCTCCTCTGACCAGTGAACAATACGAGATGGTGTGCTGCTATGTGCTATTCAGTCTCACCGCTACTACTGCGCAGGACTTCCTCTCTCCTGCGATGAAAGATACCATGTCAAATACACTATGTTTGCTGTTGCCCTCCTCAGACCAGTGAACAATACGAGATGGTGTGCTGCTATCTGCTATTCAGTCTCACTACGACTACTGCTGCGGACTTCCTCTCTCTTGCGATGAAAGATACCATCCCTAAATACACTAATTTCTCTTCCCCTCCTCTGACCATTCATTTCATTCATTCATTTGTTTATACTGTTAGCCCAGAAGTGGGCCGTTACAGGGTGGAAGCACAAACAATTATTTGCGAAAAAGAAGTACCGTACAGGTCTCGAGATAATTTCTCGGTATTATTGTGAGCAGCAACTCGAAGTTATACATAACAAGAAATGGAACACACATGCGATGCAATACATACGCGCAGAACAGCACATAACGCATTTGAGGCGGCACTTTTGCACCGCGCTGAAGATTTGAAAGACAACTACTGCAGTCTCTTGCAACCAACAAAAAGTACACACGCACGTCACTGTTATTCAGGAAATAAACGTTTTAGATTCTGTTGAAATGATGTAAGCGAGGAACAACCAATTATAGACTCTGGCAGCATATTCCAATCTTCAATAGCACGTGGAAAGTAACTGAACTTAAAGCAATCGTTACGTGGGACTAGGGGTGGTATGTACATATTATGGCGATGTCTGGAGTGTTCTTGTGTGTTGACCTGGAAGAAATCTGAGTAGTTTAGTTTAAAATGATTATGAATTACCTGGAAGAGGAATTTCAGGCGCTCAATCCTCGTCCTAAGTTCAGGACTATCCAGTTCAGCTTTTTTACAAAGTTCAGTAGGAGAATGATGTCGGCGATATTTATTAAAAATAAATCTCGCACCAAGTCGCTGAACTTTTGCTATTTTATTGCAGTTTGTCTTTGTGTAAGGGTCCCAGACAATTTTAGAATATTCGATAATAGGTCTGACAAGGGTTTTGTAAGCAAGTCACTTTATATCAGATGGGGCGGTATAAAGGTTACGTCTAAGGCTATACAGTGCCTTGGTAGCCCTGGAGCATACATTATCAATATGAGTGTTCCACCGGAGGTCGGGCGTGAACCATAACCCAAGATATTTATAGTTTTGTACACGCTTAAGGAAAGCATTGCCAATCTGGTAGTTGTAATCTAGAGGTGCTTTCTTTCTAGTTATAGTCATAAAGACTGTTTTTTCTGTGTTCAAACTCATTTGCCATTCTTCGCACCAATCCTTTATACTTTGAAGATTGTTGTTTAGATTAACTTGGTCATGTTAAGTCTCGATTCTGCTATAAACAACACAGTCGTCGGCAAACAACCTTATCGGGACCGTAACCCGGTTTGGTAGGTCATTTATATATAACAAAAATAAAAGGGGACCCAGCACGCTCCCCTGGGGAACTCCGGAATTAACTGCAACTGCTCTAGACTGTTTATTGTTTATTTGAACAAACTGCTGACGGCAGCTGAGATAGGATGAAAACCATTTTGTCAGGTGAATATTTTGAAACGTTTTGTCAATTTTAAACAGGAGCTTTGAGTGCGACACTTTATCAAATGCCTTTGCGAAATCCAAATATACCACATCAGTTTGACCACGCAAATTGATTGTTTTTGAAAGATCATGAACAAATTCGATTAACTGTGTAGTTGTAGATAAGCCTCGGCGGAAGCCATGCTGCTTCGAAAATATTAGATTGTGCGTATCAAGATGGGACATCAATCAGGTGTGTGTTATTAATGTGCTCGAGAATCTTTGATAGCCTTAGACCAGTGAACAATACGAGATGGAGTGGTGCTATTTGCTATTCAGTCTCACTACGACTACTGCTGAGGACTTCTCTCTTGCGAAGAAAGATACCATGTCAAATACACTATGTTTGCTCTTGCCCTCCTATGACCAGTGAACAATACGAGATGGTGTGCTGCTATGTGCTATTCAGTCTCACCGCGACTACTGCGCAGGACTTCCTCTCTCCTGCGATGAAAGATACCATGTCAAATACACTATGTTTGCTCTTGCCCTCATCTGACCAGTGAACAATACGAGATGGTGTGCTGCTATCTGCTATTCAGTCTCACTACGACTACTGCTGAGGACTTCTTCTCTCTTGCGATGAAAGATACCATCCCTAAATACACTGTTTTCTCTTCCCCTCCTCTGACCAGTGAACAATACGAAATGGTGTGCTGCTGACTGCTATTCATTCTCACTGCGACTACTGCACAGGGCTTCTCTTCTGCGATGAAAGATATCACCTCTAAATAAACTACGTTTGCTCTTGCCCTCCACTGACCAGTGAACAATACGAGATGGTGTGCTGCTATGTGCTATTAGGTCACACAGCGACTACTGCAGAGGACTTCCTCTCTCCTGCGATGAAAGGTACCATTCTTAAATACACAATGTTTGCTCTTGCCCTTCTCTGACCAGTAAACAATACGAGATGGTGTGTTCCTATCTGCTATTCAGTCTCACTGCGAACAAGCTGGAGCACTTCCTCTCCTGCGATAAAAAATACCATCCTTAACTACACTATGTTTCTTCTTGCCCTACTCTGACCAGTGAACGATACGAGATGGTGTACTCTTATCTGTTATTCAGTCTCACTGCGACTACTGCGCAGGACTTCGTCTCTCCTGCGGTGGAAGATACCATCCCTGAATACACTATGTTTGCTCTTGCCCTGCTCTGACCAGTGAACAATACGAGACGGTGTGCTGCTATCGGCTTTTCAGTCTCACTGCGACTACAGCGGAGGACTTCCTCTCTCCTGTGATGAAAGATACCATTCCTAAATACACTAAATTTGCTCTTCCCTTCCTCTGACCAGTGAACGATACGATATGGTGTGCCACTATCTCCTATTCCGCATCAATGCGACAACTTTGGAGGCCTTCTTTTCTCCTGCGATGAAAGATACCATCACCAATTACACTATGTTTGCTCTTGCCCTTTTCTGACCTGTGAACAATACGAGATGGTGTGCTGCTATCTGCTATTCAGTCTGACTGCGACTACTGGGGAGGACGTCCTCTCTCCTGCGATGAAAGGTACCACTAATATCCCTAAATACACTATGTTTGTTCGTGCCCTCCTCTTACCAGTGAGTAATGCAAGATGGTGCGCCGCTACCTTCATATTAGTAGTACTGCGACAAATCCAGAGGAAATCTCTCGTGCGACAAAAGATACCATCCTTAGATACACTATATTTCCTCTTGCTCTCTCCTGACCAGTGAACACTGCGAGATGGTGTGTCCCTATCTGCTATTTGGTCTCACTGTGGCAACGTTGGAGGACTTCCTGGGTCCTGCGATGAAAGATACCATCCCCAAATACACTTTGTTTGCTCTTGCGCTCCTCTGACCAGTGAACAATACGAGATGGTGTGCCGCTATCCTCTATTCCGTATTACTACGACAACGTTTGAGTACTTCTCTCCTGAAATGAAAGATACCATCCCAAATTACACTATGTTTGCTTGTGTCCTCCTCTGACGAGTGAACAATACGAGATTGTTTGCTGCTTTCTGCTATTAAGTCTCACTGCGACTACTGCGCAGGACTTCCTCTCTCCTGCGATGAAAGATACCATGTCAAATACAGTATGTTTGCTCTTGCCCTCCTCAGACCAGTGAACAAAACGAGATGGTGTGCTGCTATCTGCTATTCAGTCTCGTCGCGACTACTGCGAAGGACTTCCTCTCTCTTGCGATGAAAGATACCATATCAAATACACTATGTTTGCTCTTGTTCTCCTCTGACCAGTGAACAATACGAGATGGTGTGCTGCTATGTGCTATTCAGTCTCACCGCGACTACTGCGCAGGACTTCCTCTCTCCTGCGATGAAAGATACCATGTCAAATACGCTATGTTTGCTCTTGCCCTCCTCTGACCAGTGAACAATACGAGATGGTGTGCTGCTATCTGCTATTCAGTCTCACTACGACTACTGCTGAGGACTTCTTCTCTCTTGCGATGAAAGATACCATCCCTAAATACACTGTTTTCTCTTCCCCTCCTCTGACCTGTGAACAATACGAGATGGTGTGCTGCTATGTGCTAGTCAGTCTCACCGCGACTACTGCGCAGGACTTCCTCTCTCCTGCGATGAAAGATACCATGTCAAATACACTATGTTTGCTCTTGCCCTCCTCTGACCAGTGAACAATACGAGATTGTGTGCTGCTATCTGCTATTCAGTCTCACTACGACTACTGCTGAGGACTTCTTCTCTCTTGCGATGAAAGATACCATCCCTAAATACACTGTTTTCTTTCTTCTCCTCTGACCAGTGAACAATACGAGATGGTGTGCTGCTATGTGCTAGTCAGTCTCACCGCGACTACTGCGCAGGACTTCCTCTCTCCTGCGATGAAAGATACCATGTCAAATACACTATGTTTGCTCTTGCCCTCCTCTGACCAGTGAACAATACGAGATTGTGTGCTGCTATCTGCTATTCAGTCTCACTACGACTACTGCTGAGGACTTCTTCTCTCTTGCGATGAAAGATACCATCCCTAAATACACTGTTTTCTTTCTTCTCCTCTGACCAGTGAACAATACGAGATGGTGTGCTGCTATCTGTTATTCAGTCTCACTACGACTACTGCTGAGGACTTCTTCTCTCTTGCGATGAAAGATACCATGTCAAATACACTATGTTTGCTCTTGCCCTCCTCTGACCAGTGAACAATACGAGATCGTGTGCTGCTATGTGCTATTCAGTCTCACCGCGACTACTGCGCAGGACTTCCTCTCTCCTGCGATGAACGGTACCACTAATATCCCTAAATTCACTATGTTTGTTCTTGCCCTCCTCTTACCAGTAAGTAATGCAAGATGGTGCGCCGCTAGCTTCATATTAGTAGTACTGCGACAAATCCAGAGGAAATCTCTCCTGCGACAAAAGATACCATCCCTAGATACACTATATTTCCTCTTGCTCTCTCCTGACCAGTGAACACTGCGAGATGGTGTGTCCCTATCTGCTATTCGGTCTCACTGTGGCAACGTTGGAGGACTTCCTGTCTCCTGCGATGAAAGATACCATCCCCAAATACACTTTGTTTGCTCTTGCGCTCCTCTGACCAGTGAACGATACGAGATGGTGTGCCGCTATCCTCTATTCCGTTTCACTACGACAACGTTAGAGTACTTCTCTCCTGCAATGAAAGATACCATCCCCAATTACACTATGTTTGCTTGTGTCCTCCTCTGACGAGTGAACAATACGAGATTGTGTGCTGCTTTCTGCTATTAAGTCTCGCTGCGACTACTGCGGAGGGCTTCTTTTCTCCTGCGATAAAAGATACCATCCCTAAATACGCTATGTTTGCTCTTGCCCTCCTCTGACCAGTGAACAATACGAGATTATCTTCTATTCCGTTCCCCTGCGACAACTTTGGAGGACTTATTGTCACTTATTGACACTTATTGTCTGGATTCGGAAAAACAAATAGCGATATTGATCTTCGAAATGAGCAAAATCAGTGCGCCGATTCTGCGATAATAGAGTTTTTGTTGCTCGGTTATGCTTCAGCACACGGTGACACCATGTGATGTCTCATGAAAAACATGCTCGCGAGCAGTATTGTCCACGTGGGCTCATGCATACTTAATGAGAAAACAAGAAACAATTATGAGACGAGACAGTCTTGTGTGAGCCGCTGGCCACATGCGGCGAGCGTGTTTGATGTTTGTGCTATATAGCTCCTTAAAACTCGAATGCTTTTGACATTCTTCATCATAACATCTTAACAAGATGTCTAAAGAAACTGCGAAGGGCAGTTTGACATTTCAATAGCCTGCTGTGTACACAGATATGGCATCCACGTCATCAATTATTGCTACTTCTTGCTAAGTAGGTGAAGCGCGCCATATGCAAACATTGCTGTATCTGAAAACACATCAAATATATGTTTTATTGACATACTACTGCCTCTTGAAGTAACATTGGGTGACACTCAACCTTCATAGTTTGGTTTACAATAACATTATAGTCACCACGCATCACCATCCTTTTTATCACAGTTATTATTCATACATAAAAACTGCTTCATGTTTGAACAGTGTAAATGTTTATAAAGCACTGAAGTACTTGTCAGACAACAAAACGTGATAGGTGGTTGGTGACGTGGCTTATATCGACTCATTTTCTTGTAATAGGTATATGACAATGAACCGCTGATAGTAAACAAAACAGAAAAAGTGATCTGATGGAGCTTCGGGCCCTCAAGCATGGCATATATACGGGGCGCATGGCTGTACATATACCCTTTGACAGAGATTTTTCATTCATTGTTTGCTGTATACCTTCGACCTCTTCACCAGTTGAGCACAACTTATGCGGTAAGCATTCAACGAATGAATCTGTACTATGTCCTTGCTACGTGTTTTTTTACATACGTCGCTAAGAAGGCAAAACAAACCACAACCACTTCCTTGCCATTGGCATAGAATGCTACTTAGAATTACGAGATTTCACATTTACGCCTGACGAGGAAAACTGCCGTAGCTCCCATGCAATTACGGATCATTTCATGTCTCCATTTTTGGCCGCGTGGCTGAAAAAAACCAACGCACTTTTAACAACAAAACAAAACAACAACAACAACAACAACAATAACAACAACAAGGGCTTTGCATGGTGAAACTATATACCGCGTGAGGCTTGCCCTACTCAGTGTAGCAGTCCGCAAATAACGACCACCTGTGGTTCTTAGCACCTAAAACGAAGAACGCGGGCCTCCATGCCATCCAAATGCGACCTTGGTCTGCGGGTCGGGAGCCGCACACACAGCAATCACCACTGTGCCGTTGACAGCAAAAACAACTCTGGTAGACAACGTCCACAACTGTAACGGGCAAGCCTGGTTGGTACACTAATGGAACGGTCATGACGTATTTGTCATTCTTACTTTGCGTCGCGTCTTAAGCACTGTTCCGTGCCACCCAATCCCTACAATGAACGCTAGAGGCCATCGGTCGTATGCACAACGCGTGCACCACTAAATATGCTTTCAAAAGACAAAGCGTATACGTTCACAAAAATCAGTCGTACAAGAAAAGTACAGGTGTATCCCAATGCAACTTCATCAAAAGCACCAGGCAACCGGTGCCCTCTAGTTTTGCTGTTTAGCGGCCGTTGAGAGAGTTGTAGACAATGTAGGCGCCAATGACGCAGAAGCTAAACACAACAAAAAGCGCGCCGATCACTTATAGATGCATTGTAAAACACAAGCATTGGTTTGCGTCATTTATTTTCGCTTGGGTCCGCCATGAATATAAGATATACATGTTCGCAATATATCTTATACTACATATGTATCCAAAATATCAATACGTTCACCTGTCTGTTTCCGCAGACCTGGCGATCGCTTGAATAATGCTAAACACCAATCGCTTTCGTCTTTGGTGTCAGGAGGAACACTGAAATCTCGCACAGAACATCAACGCTTTAATAGTATTCAAACCTTTGTGATTTTCCACCGACCGAAGATTACTTACTTTCAGTTTTTTTTTTCTTTTAAGTGAACGAGCGCGCGGCCACCACAGGTGAGTGAAAGCACACCATCTTTCTTATTCGTTGAAATCTTGGAAGCCATGCTTTTAAGTTTTTGTTGAATCCCGTGCGGTGGCACTGCAAATAAATGCGCTAGGCCAAATAAATGCGCTTCAGAGAACGGACTGCTAGGGTGGATAAGCGCGTTTTTAGCGCTCCCGATCAACTGCACTGATAAGTGGCCTTGCATGCTTCGAGCTGGCATTTATAATTAATAGGGCAGCAGTTTAAACATTTGTAGCACTTATTACACGGTACGGTTCTTTCAGGGGTCAGTTATCAGGTATATACTTGTTTGTGTGTGTATGTTTGTGTTTTTTTTGCCACCCCATGGCGGAGGTGCACGTTCACCGAACGCGCAAATGTTTGTAGTATAGCTTAGACTTTCTTTTTTTCGTAGGGCAGAATTTGTCGTATGCCGTGTTTTGTAATTATCAAGTGGGACAATTTATAAAGACAATCGGTGTCAAAAAGACATGATTAAAGAAACTGTAAAGTGTTCAAGATGCGCGGTGGGTTTGAAAAAGGACGCAAGTTCAGACGCGAACAGAGAGGAAGCTGACGCCAAGTGTAGGCAATGTGAGGTCGAGAAAAAAATGGAGAAAATTATGATTGCCCAGAGTGACCTGCTGACGACAATCACCGAGAGGAGACTGCGTTGGTGACAGAGCGAGAAAAAACTAAGGCTATGGGAGAAAGGCTAAGGTCCACCGAGGAGGCACTAGCGAAGGTGAACAAAGGAGTGGCCGATGGAGAGAACAGTAGGGCACCGGCAGCCATAATGACGGAGAAGAAACAGCAAGCAAGTGCGGAAAAAAATAGGTTCAGCCGGTTCAATGATCGCAAGACCCAGCTTCAGCGAAGTTGTAGTGGGGTTAAGAGGGGACAAAGCAGCCGGCGTCACAGGTGCAAGTAACCGCCAGGTGCAGGATGCTCCAGCTGAAAAGCCACAGCACGTGATACTCGCCGGGGACTCGAATATAAATTGATTCGCAGAAGCAATCAAACAGAGGGTAAGAGGTGACAAGAGGGTTGCAGTAGGGACGTTCCCAGTACGCAAGCTGGAAGCAGTCATGAGGCAAGTGAGCGCAGAACTCGGAACTCAAAAAGCTCCTACTGTGACCACATGCTTTCTGAGATCTATCTACGGCGCCCCAACCAGGTTTGGAAAGCAATAAATCAGGCCCTGAATCGCAATGCTGTTCAGAATGCTTTAACGAAAATAACTGTAAATGGGTATAATCTATCTCGTGTACCTTTAGCCGAGCATTTCAGTGAGCACTTTGCTAATGCGGTACAACCACTGGGAAGCACTGCCCATACTCTAATTCTTTACCAGAATTCCGACACAATATTTCTTGCACCCACAGATAAAGCAGACATAGTGCGCACATTCTTATCTTTAAAAAAAGCAAACCTATTGATGTCGACCAATTTCAGGTAAAGCGATTAAGTGCGTAATTGACCTCCTTGCTCCTTGTTCAGCTTACGTGTTTAATCTAGTCCTCCTGCCTGGATGCGTCCCAAATCTCACGAAAATGTCAAAATTATCTGTCATATATGAAAATGGAGATGTTAGAAATGCTAATAATTACCGACCAATTTCAATTATACCTGTATTCTCGAAGGCATTAGAGAAAATAATTTTCTGTCGCCTGGGTAGTTTTCTTAACAAGCACAACCTACTTTCAAAAAACCAGCAGGGTTTTCAGCGTGGCAATTCACACAGACTGCGTTGTTAACCCAAAAAGAATTGATAATCAAAAACATCGAAGAGAAAAAGCTTACGCTGGGTGTCTTCATTGACTATAGGAAGGCATTCGATACCCTTAATCATCACATTTTACTCGGCAAGTTAGACGCCTATGGGGTACAAGGTGTAGCTAATTCCCTATTTTGTTCATATTTGTCCGAGAGGAAACAGTGTGTTTCAATCGCTAACTGTTTTTTTCCTCTAAAACCATTTCTTGTGGTGTGCCTCAAAGAAGCATCTTAGGGCCAATGCTCTTCAATATCTACATAAATGATACCGTCGACATAAATAACGATGCTGAATTTTTACTGTACGCAGATGACACCAGTCTTTTTGTTTCGGGAAAGAATTCAGCTGAAATTATTGTCAGAGCCCAAAGCGTATTATCAGATGTACTGCGGTGGTCCACTACTAATGGCCTGCGAATTGATGCGAAAAAAACGAAAGCTGTATTTTTCAGATCCAGGGGCATGGAAACTAACCTTCACCAATCGTCAACGCTTGAGGGAAAACCCGTAGAAGTAGTGGAGAAACATAAAGTTCTAGGTGTAACTTTTGCCGCTCATATGACATGGTCAAGTCATGTGGAATCGTTGACTAAATCATTATCGCGTGCTGCTGGAGTATTGTCACGAGGTCGGCACTTTCTTCCGGAAAAAGCTAAAGTGCAAATCTACCATGCTTTGTTTTCCTCGCACATAAACTACTGCCTTCTTGTCTGGGGCACCACAACCTTAGGCAACGTAAAAACTATTCACTCATTGCAAAAAAGGGCACTGCGCTACATTCCAAATGTCCCACGCAGTACTTCCGCTGGTACTTTGTTCCACCGCTACAAAATAATCAGCATGCAACACATGTACAATTTTCGACTCATTAAGAACTAACATTTCTTAAAGACTTATCAAACATAAGTCTTCAACACACGGATTCACAAACCCAAAGCATAGACAGGTAGCTTGTTCCTCGTTCTCGCATGAATTATTTTCTACAGTCCCTTAGATATACATTACCATTTCTACTTATCGAATATATAAATAATGAGCGCAAGTTTTAATGTTCACAAAAAGAGAAATGTGAGAATATTTCTTCACCCTGGCCTAGTATCTTTCTTTTTATCATGCTACGTTATCATTACTCGATGTATCGCATTTTTTTTCAGTCTCTGTCAAGTTTATTTTGATACTGTTCACTGTATTCATGAGTGCAGATACATAGTTATTAGTTTGGTCTGTGTCTATTTGTTGTACTGTTGTATTTGTAGAATATTCGTCTAATTTTTGTTCTAATTGCCTACTTACATTACAGCAAATATTTTAAGAGCTTTGATTTCAAAACTGCTGCCATTTACGTGGAGCCACAGGTACTCTCAAGTGGTTTCTCAACCGCTTTTTTCCTGAGGAACCACCCAACTGGTTGTAAAAGACTAGTTGGAAATAAAGAATGAATGAATGAATGAATGAAAACTACAGCTGATGGACCAAACCTCGTGATATTCGCAGGCGGTTTAAACGATGTCCTAAGTGAACTTACGGTAGGACTAGCGCCCACACTGGAAAAAGGAGTCATTGACATGCGCGCCTCTTCTCCTCAGGAATAGGAAAGTGATATGCACGATACCGCAAGTAACGGTGCGTGACAGCAACCTGCAAAGAGCGGTTGTAAACGCAAACCAAGAGATGTGGCGAATGAGTCGAGAGAAAGGCTTTGAGGTGATAGAAATAAATAGAGAGGTGCATACGTGGGGTGGTTTTCAACAAGACAGAATTCACTTCCATGGGAGGCTAGGTCATGAAATGGGTTGGCGACTTGCAGGACACGCAGTAGCATTATTGGAGAGGGGGGGAACGCAGGCACTTCAGGGTCCAGGATAGCTAGTAACAAGGAAAACAACCAGGGGGACTCTTTGACAGGTGGTATAGACAGATTTGATTACAAAGTGATACCATTATGTAAGACACCTAGAGTCCGGGGCAGAAATCGACGTAGCCACAAGGGTCAAAGTAATTCAGCCGTACGGTATATTAACATGCAGGGTGGCAGGAATAGGCTGAAGTGGGAAGACATAGAAGAACAGCTAAGGAAGGAGAGGACGATGGTATATTGTTTTGTATAAACACATCTTAGGGACATAGAACGACCACCAAATAATCCGGATTACGCATGGAAATATTGTAATAAAACAGAAAGCAGCAGAAAGGGGGGTGGTATTGGGGCATTCATTCATAAAAGTACAGACTGGCAAAGCGTCAAGCACGAGTGCAAGGATTATTTATCGCTAAAAGAGAAAGTGGCAGGGCAAATGATGCTCCTTGGTTTGGTATATTTGTGGACAGGGGCAAAAGCCAAAGAGGAAAACCAACAAGTGGTGCAGTGCACAGAAAATGACATTAACAAACTACGAGAAGAGTGCGAGGTAATTATATTAGGAGATATGAATGCGCACATAGAAGATATAGATGGATATACTGACCCAACAGGCAGAATGCTAATGAATATGTGTGAAAGGCATGATTTGATCATTTGCAACAGCACCGAGAAATGCGAAGGGTAGATAACATGGGAGGGGGGAAGGCTGCAGTCGACGATAGATTACACAATGATGTCACATAAAATGTATGATCGGCTAAGGGTGATGAGCATAGATGAATATGGGTCCAGAAGATTAGGTAGTGATCACAAACGTATCAAGCTGAGTTTTGGAAGAGAATTGATATTGCAAAGGTGGCCATAAAAGCAACCAAACATTATTATTTATTCAGAAAAGCAAATAGAAATAGCAACTAAAGAGATACAGAAAATAATCACCGAGGATACTAAAACAGAGTGGACCTACACAAATCTAACTCGATTGTTTGAGCTAGAGCTTGCTAAGGTACGAGTCAAATCAAACGGGAAAAGCAGAAGCAAACCCAAGAGCTGATTAGATGAGGAAGTTAAGAGAGACACAGTAAGACTTCAGAAAGCCTCCAGGGAACATAGTTATTCTAAACAGAGGGGTGAACCGGAAGATGAGGTCAAAAGAAAATGGTATAACTCTTTGAGCTGCAGAATGGAAGCGTACGATTTGATCAGTGACAAGATGAGAAAAGGGGGCCCAATGGATGGCAGAAGTATACGAAAAGGATAGAAAGGGAGCTGCAAAGTTTTGAAACCATCTCAATTCTCGGAGTAATAAGACAAGCATGAAACAGAGGTTTATAATTACAGTTTGAGGGATCAGACTGGAAGAGGATGAGGCAATGGAATATATAAAAACTATGATGACCGAACTTTTTTAACACAAAGAAAGTGCTACATGTACCGTACCAGATGAGATAGAACCAATTAGCTCAGTGGCTCCACTCAAATAATGAGAGTAGGAAAGGGCAGCGAAAAGGGTTCCTAATAGCTTATCAACAGGACGTGACAACATGCCAATCATGCTAATAAAGAAACTTGGACCAAACTCTAGCAAATATTAAGAGAGGCAGAGAGCAAAGCTATAATGAATGGTGAAGCTCCCAATGGGTGGAAACTAAGCGGGATGAGCATGATCTATAAAAGGAAACGGGGACAAATCCGATATTGTGAGCATTATTCATACGCGTAATCTTATCATATGTACATACTCATCATCATCAGTCCGACCTGTGTTGTGGGGCAGAGGCTTGGCAAGTGAAAGAAGTGTCTAGCAGCCAAAACGTTGCCTTACAAGTAGTGGAGAGTGCTTTCCGATCCCCTGGTCCTCTCCCTGCAGCGCTTTTTCGTTATCTTCGACTACAAACCATCCCTGGAGCTCCGGGCGGGTCGCCATCTGCGCAGTCAGCCCACGGTCATGTCGCAAGATGAGCACAACAACACGGCTCCATCCACCCCGCCTACACCCCTGGGCATGCCTTCATGGACTGTCACCGCCCCTCAAAAAGATCCCCCGATGTTCGCCTGCCTTCGCAGTGAAGACGTTGAAGACTGGTTGGATGAGTACGACCGCGTGAGTGCGCTTAACTATTGGCATGATTCTGTGAAGCTGTCCCACGTACCTTTCTATCTGACGGGTGTCGCTAAGACATGGTTTCTCAACCATCAGCTTAATTTCCCAGACTGGCCTACTTTTAAGCAGCAGCTCCGTCAGATATTTGCCAACCCTTCTGTGCGTGCAGACATCGCCAAACGGAAGCTTGCTGAACGTGTCAAGCACTCCGGCGAGTCCTATACATCATACATTGAAGAAGTCCTCGCCCTATACCGTCGCGTCGACAGCTCGATGGCGGAGCATGACCGCGTTCGCCATTTGCTCAAGGGCATAGGCGCCGTCGCATTTAACGCGCTAGCGGCAAGGAACCTGACCATGGTCGCCGATATCATCAGTACGTGTCAGCGACTTGATGACCTTCAACTTATACGTTTACAACCTGAAACAGCAGATATCAGGCCAACGCATGACGGTGAGCTCCGTGCGTTGATATGGTCTATTATCCGCGAGGAGCTGCAACTCCAAGCCACCTCGTCATCTTATGAACTCCGCATGACGCCTTCTACACGCAGCCTCCGCAAGATTGTGAGGGAGGAAGAAGCGTCCATGACGTGTGAGCAAGTCCCGAGCACGCATACTACTCCAAAGCCGACGTACGCTCAGGTGGTTGCAGCGTCACCTCCTCAGCAATCACCGCAGTATGGGTCAACTATGCAGCCTTCACTGAATGTCCTCGCCCCAAGAACAACGCCTCCTTCGTTTCAAGCATGGCGTGCATCTCGACCTATTTGCTATTGTTGCGGAATACGCGGCCACATCTCATGGTTCTGTCGTCGACGTCAACAAGACGAAAGGCGTGGCTATGGTGACTTCGGGAGGGATGAGTTTGCCCCCTCTCCACAACATCACCACCTATACCAACTTTACCAACGCCGCTCACCCTCTCCACAGCACTTCGATGCAGCCAGTACCTTCCGCTCCTCGCGCCGTCGCTCCCCGTCACCTATGCGCCGTTCCTCGTCACCACTTCGTCCGGCTACCACGGCGCCTGTTCATCGCCCGGAAAACTAAACAGTGCAGCTTCAGGAGGGAAAGCTGCACTTGGCGGACTGCATCGAACTCCTCCGGAACGCCCCTCAAATGTACTTTCAGTGTGTGTTGAGGGTATATGGACTGAAGCTTTGGCGGACACAGGTTCATCACTCTCAGTTATTAGTGTGGACTTGTGTTCCCATTTGTGCAAAGTGAAGACACCGTATGATGGCCTTCCCCATTTGCTGTGCTAATGCGGTTTTTGTTCAGCCTTCTGGTGTTTGCACAGTACGAGGTTTTATTGAGGGCATCCTTCACCATATACAGTTCCTTGTTCAGTCATCGTGTACCAATGCGCTCATTTTAGGATGGGACTTTCTCTCCTCAGCTTCAGCCGTGATATATTGCCGTCAGAGGGTGATTCACATGTCAGATACTGCGCTTTCGTCTGATAACTATGCCCATAGCCAGCGTTTCGTCACCGCTGAGGACTGTTTTATTCCTCCAGGTAATGAGCGTATTCTGACCCTGACATCAGATAAGATCGATACTGGTGATGTGTTCCTAGCACCGTGTGGACGCTGCATCTCTGGTGGACTTACCATCGCTCCTAGCCTGGTGCGCTTTCGTGATGGCAGATCATTAGTTACGGCGGTTAACCCCACTTCATTGCCTCTTGCACTGCCCCAGGGCACCAGTGCGGTTTGCTCCACAGATACCGAACCACTTTCTCTGGTGCCCCTTCAAGGAGACTCGCCATCTTTCTTTACGAGTACTGATGACCAGGCTACAATGGCTGCTTTAAAAGCCACAATAAATCCCGATCTCACGTCAGCGCAAAAGCAAGAATTTTTGGGTATGCTTCAAAAACACAGATGGATATTCAAAGGTTCTGGGTGGCACTTCTGTCGCCATGCATCGAATTGAAATTGAAGGCAACACAATCGTACGCCGCCGCCGATATCGAGTGTCGTCCGCAGAGCAGAAAATCATCGAGGACAACGTGCTGATATGCTCAAACGAGATGTTATCCGGCCTTCGTCCAGCTCGTGGTCATCACCTGTGGTGCTAGTCCGAAAGAAGGATGGTTCGGTGCGATTCTGCGACGATTATCGAGCACTTATAAGATCACGCGCAAAGACGTCTACCCGATGCCGCGAGTCGACGACACACTTGATGATATATGGTGTTTTTTGGCGCAAGGGTCATTTGATGGCCGAAGAGCGCCAGTTCATGGGACAAGGAATGTGGATAATGATTGTGATTAGCGGCTGTATAAGGGCCATAAAATTCCTCGCAGTAAGGCGGGTAAAAACATACAAGTAATAAAATCACGACCATGCCGTGAAAGGTGTGTGTGGTGTGAATAGGTGACAAAAGTTGGTGATAATGAAAAACGATGGTGGACATGTATGGCATTAGCACAAGTACCTCACTCGTTCATACCCTTGCCTCCAAGGGCCGTGAGGCAGGTGCTTTCCTGTGTAGCCACCACAGCGAAAACCTCCCTGGAGAGGTCATGCTACGGGATGCCCGGGTATATGATGTGAAAATTATTAATATCTTTTAAAAAGGCTAACAATGATTCATGACTAAAAGCGGTTCCCTACCAACGAACATTGCAGTGTGTAAAAGTATATGTTGTCGGTAGGGTAGTGGATAATGCTGCTTTCTTAGAGTTTCTAAGTGTTTGCACTGAATTAACATTTGAAGGACTGTTAATGCTTCACCACATCTGTCACGCAATGGTGGATGGCCACCGGACAAAAGATAAGCGTGTGTCGTGTATGTGTGTCCTATTCTGAGTCTCGTTAGTATTACCTCTGTATGACGCGATTTTGATACTGGCAGCCAATGACCGAGGTGTGGCTTAATAATGTGTAGTTTGTTTTGTGTGTGTGTATCCCACTTGCTCTGCCAGCAGTCCGTGAGGTTTTGTTTGAGAGACGGCTTAAGATCAAGGGCCGGGATTAATATGGGTGTAGGGGCAGTGCTTTTGTGGACGGATGCAGCGAGCTCATCCGCCCTCACGTTTCCTTGGATCTCACGGTGCCCTGGCACCCAGCACACTACAACATGTTGTTTGAGTGTGTAGAGTGTGCACAAAATGGAGTAAAGTAGGACAAGGACCGGGTTTTTTTTGTTTTTTAAGACTGTGCAGAGCCGTTACCACACTGAGGTAGTCTGTATAAATTCCTGCTTTTTGTATTTGTAATTGTTTGATGTGTTTAGCTGCAACAAGTATCGCGTAAGCTTCCGCTGTGAAGATACTTGTGCCTGGATGTAGAGGGCCAGCATCCGAAAAGGATGGGCCGACAGCAGCGCAGGACACAGAGGAGTTAGTCTTGGAGGCATCTATAAAGAACTCAGGACGTGTGTATTTGTTTGAAGTTCCAGGAAGTATGTTCGGATATGGGCAACAGGTGCATGTTTTGTAACTTCTAGGAAAGACACATCGCAGTCTATAGTCTGCCACTGCCACGGTGGCGGGTATGCTACTGGAGCCATTAAACTGTGTTCAAGTGACACTCCAGTTTCTTCAGCTAGACCCTTCAGGCGTACAGAGAAGGGCTGCCTCATCGAAGGCCTGCTTTGAAACAGAATGGAACTCGACAAATCAACATAGTCAACGGACACTCAGGACTCGCCTTTAACACTTACATGCAGTACAATACATCGCGGAAAACTCGGAACAAGCATGACAACACCATAGTGGTGCCACTTACAAAAACAAATTCTCGGCGATATTCCTTCTTTCCACGAACAATTTCCGACTGGAATGAACTACCTCATGACGTCACCAGCATCACAGCGCCCGACGCATTCTTATCAGCTGCCACTGCCTGTCTGTAGTAAAAGCTGTCTGGTCGCATGTGCAGATTTCAATTCTTTTTATGATGTTTTTTCACTTCGTGTTAGGAACAAAATTTGGATTGTATTTTTGATACCGCTCTTGTGTTGCTCCTGTAACCCGAGTATTCATGTTCCACGCAAACCTGTTATGTGGTGATTTTATTTCTGTGCCGTGAAGAATAGTGTTATAAGTGGCTGCAAGTATGAAAGTTTGTATCACTCCTGCCTTGGCCACCAAGAGGTGGCTGGCAGTATGCAATAAATAAAAATAAAAAAAAATAATAATAGTAGAGTATGAGGGGTGATTCTTGTCTACTTTCACCTTAAGAAAATATACAAAGGACGTGTAAGTTCTCTGTAGATGAAGTGACCATTCATTCGGCTTAACGAAAAGGCTTTCTACGGGGCTGGTGCGAAAAGCACCCGTAGAAAGGTGGATGCCCCAATGGTGCACGGGGTCCAGCATCTTCAGAGCACTTTGAGTTGCAGACTGATAAACAACAGCCCCATAATCTAAGCGGGTGCGAATGAGGCTTCGATACAGATTCATGAGGCATTGCCTATCAATACTCCAAGTAGTACGTGACAACACTTTTATAACATTCATGGCTTTTAAACATTTTGTTTTTAAATACTTGATGTGCGGTACGAAGGTCAACTTGTTGTCCAAGATTAAGCCTAAGAATTTATGCTCGGCTTTGACAGACAGACGTTGCCCATTCAGTCGAATGCCAGGTTCGGAGTTCATGCCTCTCTTTTGAGAGAACAAGACACACGTGCTTTTTTTGTGGGTTAAGTTGAAATCCGTTTTCATCTGCCCATTTGGAGACCTTGTTTCAACCAAGCTGAACCTGCCGCTCACACATTGCCAAGTTGCATGACTTGAAGCCAAGCTGAACGTCATCGACATATGTACAATAGAACATATTGCGGGGGATGGACAAGTGCAAGGAATTCATTTTGATAATAAATAGTGTGCAAGTAAGTACACCACCTTGTGGCACGCCTGTTTCCTGGACAAATGTTTGGGAGAGAACACTGCCCACACGGACACAGAATGTTCGGTTTGACAGGTAACCTTCGATTATGTGAAACATTCTTCCGCGCACACCAAGTAGGACAGGTCTCTTAGAATTCCAAAACGCCATGTTGTGTCATAAGCCTTTTCGATATCGAGGAACACAGAGAGAAAATATTGTTGATGGACGAAGGCATCTCTAATCTGTGCCTCGATACGAACAAGGTGGTCTATGGTGGATCTACTTTCTCGAAACCCGCACTGAAATGGGTCGAGCAAATTGTTTTTTTTCAAGGACATGTACAAGTCGGCAGTTTATAATTTTTTCGAAGACTTTGCACAAGCAGCTTGTAAGTGCAATAGGCCTATAACTTGAAGCTAAAGAAGGGTCCTTGCACTCTTTTAAAATGGGAATAATAATAGCCTCTTTCCAGAAGGTAGGGATAGTGCCAGAAAACCAGATAGCATTGTACAAGCAAAGTAAGGTTTTTCATGTTTCTGCTGGTAGGTTTTTTAACATTTCATACACCACACGGTCAGAACCTGGGGCAGAAGTACTGCAGCAGTTTAGAGATGTTCAGAGCTCAGCTAGACTGAAAGCTTGGTTATATGCTTCGTATCTAGTGGATTTGTGTTCGAGTTTCTGCTTTTCTATTCTTGTTCTGTATTTTTGGAAAGTGTCAGTATAGTGGGACGAGCTGGATACCCGTTCAAAGTGTGCACCGAGAAAATTTGCCTGATCTTCCAAGTTATCACCCTGAGTGTTTGCGAGTGGGAGTGAGTGTACTTTTCTTCCTGCTACACTACGAACCATGTTCCAGACTTTGGCCTCATGTGTATATGAATTTATCTTTGACAAAAACTTGTGCCAACTTTCTCTTCTGGCCTGCCGATGCGTTCTCCTGCCTCGAGATTTTATTTTCTTAATTCTCTCAAGGTTTTCCGCTGTCGGCGAGTTTCGCAGCAACCTCCATGCCCTGTTCTGTTCCTTTCGCGCATTCTGACACTCAGTGTTCCACCACGGGATGTGTCATTTGCCGGGTAGTCCAGATGTTTGTGGAATGCACTTGGCTGCTGCGTCAGTAAGAAAGGCCGTGAAGTACTGCACAGCTTCATCTATGCCTAGTCCGCATATGTCAGTCCAATGTAAGTGAGTAAGCTTTTGAAATTGTTCTCAGTCGGCTTTGTTTACCAGCCATTTGGGAACATGTGGAGGACATTCATATGTTATTGGTGTACTCAAAACTAAAGGAAAATGGTCACTTCCGTATGGATTATTTATGACTTTCCACTGAAGTAATGGTACAAGTGAAGGAGATGCGATACTGAGGTCTATGGAAGAGTAAGTTTTGTTGGCAAGGTACAGTATGTTGCCTCTTTCCTATTCAACAGACAAGCACCTGATGAAATGAGGAATTGTTCAATGAGACGACCTCGTGCATCAAAGCGAGAGTCACCCCACAAACCATTATGTGCGTTCCGGTCCCCAAGGACCAGATAAGGTTCAGGTAGTTCGTCTATTAAAGACTGGAATGGAAGTTTTTCAAGACGGTGGTACGGAGGTATGTACAAAGAGCACACAGTGACAAGTTTGTTTAGAATAACTGCTCGGACAGCCACCGCCTCGAGGGAAGTTTTAAGGGGTAATTGTGTGCATGCTATACCTTGAATAACTATAACCGCTACACCACCGGATGGTGGCATGGCATCATCTCTATCCTTTCGGAAGATTACGTAGTTACGTAAAAAGTTTGTGTTTGTTCGTTTTAAGTGTGTCTCTTGTACACACAGCACTCTTGGATTGTGTTCATGGAGGAGTTCTTGTAAGTCATCACGGTTTCGAAGAAGGCCTCGGATGTTCCACTGTAATATTTCTGTCTGCATATTTAAACAAGAGAGATGCTGCTGTGTATCCTGTGTTGTATCCTGTGTTGAGTATCCTGTGTTGGAGGGAGCTCGTTAATTCAGGTGGCTGGACGGTCGTCCGGCCCCGTTATTGGTTTTTTGCTTTTCTTGGCGCGCTCCAAGGAGGCGCGCCGCTCTTTCGGTACCAAGGGTACCGTTGTATCCATTGCCTCCTCAGAGGCACTGGATGCCCGCACATGCGAGCTGGTGGTTTGGATTTTAGGCCTCGCCTAGTGAGGTGAGGCCTTGAGGCCAGAGCACTCTGGAGTGTCCGGCCTCAATTTGCTTGGAGGCGGAGTAGACTGAACTACTGCCGCCTTGGGGGCAGTTGCCACAGCCGACGGCTCGCTCTGCGCTGGCCGAAGGGGTGGCGAGGGCTGGTGCGTCGTTGCCCCCTGACGCGTTGCATCAGCATATGTAGCGCCGTAAAATGACGACACTCTTCGTCTTGCTTCTTTGAATGTGATATTTTCTCTAATTTTCAATGTGATAATTTCTTTTTCTTTTTTCCAAATTGAGCAAGACCGTGAGTATGCGGCATGATTTCCGCCACAGTTCACACAGTGTGGTGGTTCTTCGCAATCGTCAGAATTGTGGCCTGACACTCCACATTGTGCACAAGTTTGGTGACCACTACAGCTTTGTGAGCCATGGCCATACCTCTGGCATTTAAAACAACGACGTGGGTTAGGTATGTATGGTCTGATCAACGTCTTTGTGTACCCTGTTTTAATATTTTCTGGCAGATTACTGGAAGCGAACGTGAGTATTAGGTGTTTCGTTGGTGTTACCTTGTTGTCTCTTCTAATGATGATTCTTTGTAAATTGGTCACATTCTGACTCTTCCACCCCTCCAGAAGTTCCTCTTCTGTCAAGCCGAGCAAATCAGCAGGAGATACTACTCCACGGGTTGTGTTCATAGATCTGTGTGGCGTTACAGTGATGGGAGTGTCACCAAAAGTTCAAAGATTCTGTAGCTTTTTAAACTGTTCTTTTTCTCAAACTTCAAGGAGGAGGTCTTCGCTGGACATTTAGGTAACTTTGTACCCGGCTTCAAGAGTTTCTGTGAGACATCTGGCTACTACAAAGGGGGATACAGTTCTGGCTTGCTTGCTGCTTATCTCACTATGTATAACATGTAAAGGGGGAAAGTTTTCATTTGATCGATTGAAAAAGCCAAAGTCTTCGGTGCGTACGCGCTTTAAGGCGGTGCGTTCATTTAACAAGGGAAACGCTCTATGCATTCCAGTTTAATTTTCTTCAGAAGCGTTGGCGGCCACTCACCACGGAGCCCAACGAGGGGACGCTACAAGTTTGGGGATGCTAAAACCTGCAGACGCCAGCCGTACAACGCCACTATAACCCAATGCGCCTAGACCAAGGTAGGCTATTTGCACAGGGTTAACCGTAGCCGCCAGGAAGTTTGGAAGTAGGCAGAAGAGAGTAGAAGACAGGACAGATAAATAGTGAGAGATAAAGACGAAGATGTAGGGAGAGAGAGAAATGAAAAGGCGACTGCCGATTTCCCCTGAGTGGGTCAGCCCAGGGATGCCGTCTACGTGAAGCCGGGACCAAATGGGTGTGTTGCCTCTGCCGGGGGGCCTTAAAGGTCCAATCACCTAGCGTCGGTTCAACCCCCAGGATCCCCTTTTCCCCGGACACGGCAAAGCCACGCACGGCTAGGCGTAGGAAGGAGTAGAAACTCCCCCGTTAGCTCGGGTCCGTGGTGTCGCTACACACCAAACGCATACTTGCGCAGGCGCCACTGTGGGGTCGACGACGCACTTGACTCTCTGCAAGGTGCTGAATTTTCTCAAGCCTCGATTTACGGTCTGGTTATTGGCAATTACCTATGCACGAAGCAGACAACGAAAAAACTGTCTTTGCAACACCAGACGGGCTGTACGAATTCAACGTCATGCCATTCGGTTTATGTTACGCTCCTGCCACGCTTGAATGCATGATGCACACAGTTGTACGCGGCCTAAAATGGAAAACATGTCTCTGTTATTTAGATGACATCGTCATTTTCTCCTCTTTTTTTCGTCAGCATTTTGATCGTTTGGACGAAGTTTTGACGTGTATTTTCAGTGCTAGACTTTAGCTAAACACAAAAAATACCATTTTGCCAACAAGAACATCAAGGTGTTGGGCCACCTTGTCAGAAAAGATGGCGTTCATCCAGATCCTGACCAGCTTGCTGCCGTGATAGGCTTCCCTCGGCCAGAAAATCAGAAACACCTACAAAGTTTCCTGGGCCTGGCATCCTACCTCCGCCGCTTCATTAGTCATTTTGCTGCCATCGCGTCGCCACTGCACAAGCTGCTGACATCAGGATCAACTTTCGCTTGGAACGACGACTGCGAGCGTGCCTTTCAAGCCCTGAAGAGTGCTTTAATGTCCGACCCTGTTCTATGCCATTTCGACGAGAACGCACCTACATGTCTGCGCACCGACGCGAGCGGCCATGGCATTGGTGCAGTTCTTCTACAGCCGGATGCCACTTCACGGGAAAGAGTTATAGCGTATGCTAGTCGTGCTCTTACGGCTGGTGAACAGAACTACTCGATAACTGAGCAGGAGTGCCTCGCTGTCGTTTGGGCCATACAAAAATTTCGACCGTATATTTACGGACGCCACTTCACAGTGATCACAGACCACCACGCCTTGTGCTGGCTATCGACACTGAGAAACTTGCCTGGTCGCCTCGGTCGTTGGGTGCTCCGCGTGCAAGAGTACGATTTTGAAGTCATCTATAAGCCTGACAAAAGGCACCAAGATGCAGATGCTCTCTCTCGTTGCCCACTTCCATTGTCATCATCAAGTACGTCAGCTGATTGCTCGTCTGGTGGGCAAGCCACTGCGTCACCCCTCACATTATCACACCTTGCGGTTATCGAAACGCCGGCTTCAAGTCGCTACACCGAGTTCGCCACACGCCAGCGTGATGATCCATATTGCAATCGCATTATACAACGCCTCAATAGCATATCACCTACTCCTAATGCCAGATTGCACTGACGACTACGGCAATTTAAGCTCGATAACAATGTGCTCCATCGTTACGTTTACACTACTGATGGACACCGCTCGGTTCCTGTACTTCCGCGTTCTCTACGTCATCAATTCCTCGAAGCCTTTCACGACTACCCATGTGCAGGCCACTTGGGATTTCACAAAACACAAAGCCGCATCAGAAATCGTTTCTTCTGGCCGGGCATCTCTACCTTTGTGGCCAAATACGTTGCATCTTGCCATCTGTGTCAACGGCGGAAGCGATCAACTTCGTCTTCTGCTGGCCTTCTGCAAGCTATCCCGTGTCCCGAGACTCCTTTTGCCATCGTTGGCGTAGACCTACTCGGACCTCTCCACATCACGCCAGCATGATGATGATATATAGTGTTTCTTGGCGCAAGGGCCACGTTATGGCCAAAGAGCGCCAATACATGCGACAAAAGATTTGGGCTAGGGGTATGATAAGTGGCTGCAAAAGGGCCTAATATTCTTC
This sequence comes from Rhipicephalus microplus, assembly GCF_043290135.1. Taxonomy (NCBI): domain Eukaryota; kingdom Metazoa; phylum Arthropoda; class Arachnida; order Ixodida; family Ixodidae; genus Rhipicephalus; species Rhipicephalus microplus. The sequence continues at coordinate 279,506,493 of NC_134702.1, read as the reverse complement.
ACTCTAAAGGCGGGTAAACATATAGCGAATAAAATTATGAGAGTGACATGAAATGTGTAGAGTGTAAACTAGTGGCCAATGGTTCTGATGGTAAGCTGTGTAGAGATTATAGAGCACGAATGTCTCTCCGGCGTCCTTGTATCCAAGGGCCGCGAAACATGTGCTTTGTACTGTATGTACGGCAGCAACAACCTCTTGTGAGAGGTTGTTTAGTTTAGTTTATTCACTTTATTCATTCATTCAAAATACAAAATTCGTAGAATGTAGTATGCAGACGAGGGTCCCAAAGTAAAGCGACTGCAGTGGGACCCTCGGTTAACAATAACAATAAAATTATTAGTTATAACAGCACGTAAAATACGCAACACATGTGAAAAGTAAACAGTGACCTTACATAAAATAACATCAAGGAAACAAAAAAAGCAGTCAGAATGCGACACAAGAACAATAGTAATAAGTTATACAAGTAAAACATAATCACGCCATAAAGCAATAATCTAAATTTGCAAAGTCTTTCTAATTTCATGCCCGGATACATAAGAATCGTTAAGTAATCATCGTTGTCAACCTAGTTATGCAAGATGAAGTTTTTAAGATTACGTTTGAATGCATGAAAAGATGACGATGATTTTAGTGTATAGGGCAGGTTATTTCACAATTTATTGACCGCGAAGGCGGACGTCATTTTGCCATAATTGGTGTTACATTTAGGTAAAAGGAAATTGTGACTGTGGGCGAAGCTAGTGCTATTGTTGTTAGTGAGTAAACTAGCATCGATTAAATCAAACAAAAGCTGTTTGTTAAGTTGTTTATATAACAATATAATTAAGTGAAAATAAATAAGCCAGACACAGTAAGAATACAGTTAGCCTGAAGGAGTGGGGTAGCATTAGAATAAGATGAACTGTTGGTAATAATGCGAATGGCCTGATTGTGAATGTGCTGTACAGACGAAATATGAATGTTATATGTATTTCCCCTTGATGTAATGCTGACTATGTATGAAGGCAAAGTATAAAGACAATAAGGCTTCAAGTGAAAAAAAAAGGACGCGATTTGATGAGTGATCTTATACCAAATGCTGTTTTTCGTTTGATGTAAAGAATATGATTTTCGAACTTTAAATGAGGGTCAAATTTTACGCCCAGAAAACACACACAGTTAGACGCAGGAATGAAATGATTGTCAATGAACACTTGTGGAATGAAAGGTAGCATTTTTGTGATGTTTTAAAAACCATGAACTGAGTTTTGAGCGGGTTTAAAATTAAGCTGTTTAAGCGACACCATTCAACGACATTAGTCAGTTCTTTATTCAACATATTGATCAGAGTAGGTAATGATTTATGCGAGATGGAAATGGTCGTATCATCAGCGTAAAGAATAATTTTAGAATCTCCAAGGCAGTCCGGCAAATCATTAATATAGATACAAAACAGTAAGGGTCCAAGAATAGAACCCTGTGGGACCCCTTGATTAATTATTTTCACATTAGAATTAACGCCCCCAATGCAGACTGATTGTTCACGATCAAGAAGGTAGTTTTTTATGAAGGTAAAGGATGGGCAATTTCTGACACATTGGTGGATCACTACCGGTGAGAAGGTGTGAGTGTGCACTATATGTGTGTCCGATACGTAACCGACAGAGTGCTGCTTCTGTACTGCGTGTTTGTGATGTTGGGTGCGAGTCACTAAGGTAAGGCTTGATTAAATGCAATTTATTATGTACTTGTCCGTCCCATGTACGCTGCCAATTATGTCTCAGCTTTTTTCTCAAAATGGGTTTCAAGTCCATTACGGGGACAGCTACAGATACCCAAGGACTCTAATTTGCTAAATAAAATATTATGACTAATGGTATCAAAGTCTTTCGTGAAATCAAGAAATACAGACCCTGTGAAATTACCGTTCTCGATGGATGTTTTCAAGAAATCGGTTAATGATAGCAATGCGAAATTCGTAGAATTACCAGCCCGGAAACCGAATTGACAAGGCTTTAGCAGCTTAAATTTATTGAGGTACTTGTTAATACGTTTCACAAATAATTTTTCAATAAGTTTGCTGATGGAAGACAAAATAGAAATAGGGCGGAAGTTACGGACATCTGTCGTATCACTTTTTTTGTGTACTGGTATTAACTTGCCTTTCTTCAGTGAGCTCGGAAATATACCATGTTTAAAAATGACATTAATTATATTGCTTAAGACATCGGAGATGTCTGGAGCAGCAAGTTTTAAATGAAACGCCGATACATTGTCTAGTCCAGCGCTACCAGGGTAGATCACATGGAAGTTACAAACATCTTTTAAAAATGCAAGTAATGAATGATGTTTGAAAAGTGGATCTCTACCGAAGAACATCGCCGGGTGAAGAGGCCTTTGTCCTCAGTAGGATGTTGGAAAATGCTTTTTTCGAGTAGGAGCTAATTCACTGCACTGTAACAAAATATGTAGGACACTAAGGGGTTCGCCGCATTTCTGACACATTGGTGGATCACTACCGGTGAGAAGGTGTGAGTGTGCACTATATGTGTGTCCGATACGTAACCGACAGAGTGCTGCTTCTGTACTGCGTGTTTGTGATGTTGGGTGCGAGTCACTAAGGTAAGGCTTGATTAAATGCAATTTATTATGTACTTGTCCGTCCCATGTACGCTGCCAATTATGTCTCAGCTTTTTTCTCAAAATGGGTTTCAAGTCCATTACGGGGACAGCTACAGATCATTGTGGAGTGTTCGCATGGACTGATGTTGCGAGCTTATCCGCTAGTACGTTTCCCTCAATTTTATGGTGTCCTGGTACCCAACATACTACTACATGCTGTTTCGATGCGTAAATGGCACAAAGCAGAGAGTATAACAAAGAAATGACAGGACTTTTGTACTTTCTGATGGCTTTTAAAGTTTTTACAACGCATAATGAGTCCGTGTATATGACTGCATTACTTATTTTTGTCTCCTTAATGTGTTTCTCTGCCGCCAGTATTGCATAAGCTTCAGCTGTAAAAATGCTTGTGTGAGGGTGAATACCGACATCCGAGAAAGATGGGCCCACCGCTGCATAGGATATGCCCACGTGGGTGTTTGATGCATCAGTGAAAAATTCAGGATAGGTGTATTTGTGTGCCAATTCCCAGAAGTACATCTGAATGTGTAGGGGTGGGGCGTGCTTTGTCACAATCATGAAAGATGTCACAATTTATAACCTGCCAGTGCCATGGCGGGGCGCATGTAGTAGAAGCCATTACGCGGTGTTCGAGCAATGCGACGCCTGTGTTCAAAGCTAGTGCTCGAACACGCAGTGAGAAGGGTTGTTTCAATGTGGGCCGGTTATGAAAGAGCTGGGAGCTGGATGTGTCGTTTACAGCAGGGTATGTAGGGTGGTCGGTCTTTGCGGTTATCTTCAAAAAATATGTAAAAGACAGGTAAAATCTTTGTATATGTAGCGACCATTCATCTGAGTCTGCGTAGAGGCTTTCCACGGGGCTTGTACGAAAAGCTCCCGTAGAAAGGCGAATGCCTAGATGGTGGACGGAGTCCAGCATTTTAAATGCCGTTGGTGGGGCAGACTGGTACACTATCGCCCCATAGTCTAGACGTGTGCGAATAATGCTTTTGTTGAGGCTCATCAGACATTTTTTGTCGCTGCCCCATTTTGTGCGGGACAGCACTTTTAGGATGTTCATTGTTTTCATGCATTTTTCCTTAATGTACTGAATGTGTGGTATAAACGTGAGCTTCGTGTCTAGAATTATGCCTAAAAATTTTTGTTCACTCTTGGCAGCTACGCGCTCACCCTGCAACTCTATATGAGGATCAGGGTAGAGTCCTCTCTTCCTAGAAAACAGAACACAGGAGCTCTTTAGTGGATTCAGACTGAAACCGTTCTCATCTGCCCATTTACACACCTTGTTAACACAGAGCTGAACCTGTCGCTCGCATGCCGAGAGATTACAGGATTTAAAACCTATCTGTAGGTCATCAACGTATGCTGAATAAAAGATGTTACGTGGGATGCACGATCGCAGGGAGTTAATTCTGACTACAAACAGAGTACAACTGAGGACACCGCCCTGCGGTACTCCCGTTTCTTGCACGAATGGTCGTGACAACGCATTGCCCACTCGAACACGAAAAGTACGATTGGACAGATAATTTTCTATTACACTTAGCATATTACCTCGTATACCTAAATGTGTGAGGTCTTTCAATATTCCAAAACGCCACGTTGTATCGTATGCCTTGTCCATGTCAAGGAAGAGAGATAAGAAAAACTGCTTATAAACTAAAGCTTCGCGTATTTGCGCCTCTATGCGGATAAGATGGTCTGTGGTGGACCGACCCTCTCGGAATCCGCACTGATATAGGTCGAGGAGTTTGTTTGATTCCAAAAAATACAATAATTGGCAGTTTATCATCTTTTCAAATAATTTGCAGAGGCAGCTAGTCAGAGCGATAGGCCTGTAACTCTCTACGGAAGATGGATCTTTGCCCTGTTTAAGAATAGGTATTACTATGGCCTCTTTCCACGCAGAGGGAATCTCGCCAGAAGCCCATATGGAGTTATACAGACAGAGAAGAGTTTTTTGTGTTTCTTGAGGTAAGTGTTTAAGCATCTGATATAAAACACGGTCAGAGCCTGGGCCTGATTTGTTGCAGCAGTTTAGCGCTGCCTGCAATTCAGCCAAGCTGAAAGGTCTGTTGTAGGGCTCATTTTTTCCACATTTACGTTCAAGTTTTAGCCTTTCTACTCTCTCTTTGTATCGTTTGAACGTATTAGAATATTGCGATGAGCTGGACACGTGTTCAAAGTATACTCCCAGGGAGTCTGCTTGATCCTCAAGGCCGTTACCCTCTGTGTCTGCTAGAGGGAGTGAGTGTGTCTGTCGACCTCTTATCCTATTCACTCTGTTCCAGACCTTAACTTCATCAGTATAGAAATTAATGCCTGACAAAAACTTCTGCCAGCTTTCTCTCCTAGCCTGTTGGCGCGTCCTTCGCCCTTGAGACTTTACTTGTTTGAAATTGATCAGATTCTCTGCAGTTGGGCAGTCACGCAATAGACATCACGCTTTATTCTGCTTTTTGCGAGCATTCCTGCAGTCATCGTTCCACCACGGGACACGACGTCTGCAGGGACCACAACTCGTCTGGGGGATACATTCTGAAGCAGCGTCAATAATAAAAGCAGTGAAATACGTAGTGGCAGAGTCAATTCCTAGAGAGGAAATCTCGGCCCACGATATAGTACTAAGACTCTGGTACTTCTCCCAATCTGCTCTGTCTACCTTCCAAGTTGGAGCCTGAGGTAGAAATTCATTTTCTTTTGGCGTCTTCAGTAATACGGGAAAGTGATCACTCCCTTAGGGGTTTTTAATAACATCCCAATTAAAATCAGGTAAAAGTGTAGGAGAAACAATGCTAAGATCAATGCACGAATACGTTTTGTTTGCCAGGCTAAAAATGTTGGTTCTTTCTTATTTAAAATGCATGCATCTGAGGAAAGAATAAAGTTCTCAATCAAACGGCCTCGCGCACCACTCCTCGAGTCACCCCACAAAGGGCTGTGGGCATTAAAATCGCCAAGGACGATATATGGTTCAGGTAGTTGATCTATAAAAGATTGAAATTCTTGTTTCTGCAGCTGATAATGAGGAGAAATGTACACTGAGCAAATGGTAACAAGTTTCCCTAAGACAACAGCACGAATGGCCACTGCTTCGAGGACCATTTGTATCTGCAAATCTTGACACGCTATGCATTTATCTAATATAATAGCAACGCCACCTGATGATGCGATTGCATCGTCTCGATCTTTGCGGAAGATAACGCGGTCTCTAAGGAAATTCGCATGTTTTGGTTTCAAGTGTGTTTCTTGTACACACAGCACTTTTGGCGAGTGTTTGTGTAAAAGTTCTTGGACATCGTCGAGGTTTTTAAGCAGTCCTCTGACGTTCCATTGCAAAGTTTGTGTTTTCATATTGGGTGTAAAGTAGTGCTGTGTGTACAGATTGGGGGTGACTTACTTTACAGAGCCTTTAGGGGGCCCTGTAATTGGTGTTTTTTTTTCTTTCTTGCAGCGGTCAAGGGGCTCTCGCCACTCCTACGGCGCAGTCGGCGCCGGTGGGTCAGTGGTGTTCATCGCCTCTGTAGAGGCGCCAGACAGTCGTGTACGTGGGGTAGGCTTTGTCTTGGCAGACAAAGCCTTCGCCCCTCACCGGGCCCGAGGTCAAAGGGACCTCTATAGTTTGTGTGTTGCCCTGGCTGCTGCCAGGGTTCACAAGGGCCTTTGGTAAGGCCGTGTTCAAAGAAGGCGGAGCAGCCAGGGCTGCTCATCCAGTGGGGTCTGCTAGCGGTTGCCTCGGCACGCCAGGCATTGTCCGGGGCTTCGCCGAAAACTGTAGTGGTGCTGACCCCCCTTGCACCACTTCGGCGAATGACTTCTGTAGAATAGTGGGCGATGCATGCTGTCGGGCTTCCCTGAAACTGAAATTTTCTTGAAATTTAATTGTGAGAGTTTCTTTTTCTCTCTTGCAGGTTGGGCATGAGCGAGAATAAGCGGGATGGTCACCATCACAGTTCGTGCAATGGGCCTCAGCCTCAGACTTACAGTCATCAGAAGAGTGCCCTGTGGTGGCACACCTTGCGCACATGAGCTGCCCTCGACAGCTTTGGGAAGCATGGCCAAATCGTTGGCACTTGAAACAACGTCTCGGGTTTGGTATATATGGTCGAACACGGAGCATGAGGTAGCCTGTAGCGACTGTTTCTGGGAGTTTGTTCCAAACGTCAGTACAATGTGTTTTGTGGGGAGTTCTGCATTATTTCCCCTAATTTTAATGCGCTGCACGTGTATGACTTTCTCGTCTTTCCAGCCGTCCAAAAGTTCTTCGTCGGTAAGGTCTACAAGAGCTTCATCTGATACGACAGCTTTCACTGTGTTCAATGTCCGGTGAGCGGTAATGGTGAGAGGTTTGTCCCCAAATGCAACGAGGTTGCTTAGTTTCTGATACTGGATTTTGTCTTTGACTTCTATTAGCAGGTCTCCACTGGCCATCTTGGTGGCTTTGTAGCCAGTGCCGATGGTATCAGAGAGGCATCTGGAAACTAGAAATGGTGATATGTTTGTTGCTTTTTTTCCTGTGGTTTCACAATGTATGACATGATATTTTGTGAACAAGTCTTGATTCTTCATTACACACTGTGATGATGATGATGATGAGTGGTGTCTTGTAGCACAAGGACCTAATGAAAACTGGGAGGCTGCTTCGGTGCGCCCCTTTTTCTGGGGCGATCACTTAGGAAGGGGTTTGGTGATTCCATGAAAGAAAGCGTCCGTTCGGCAACGGCGCCTACCACCCACCACAGAGCCCAACTAGGGGACGTGGCAGAGCATGTGAACACGCCTGCGCAACGCCAGCACTACGCCATCACTATAACCTAATATGGTTTATCCTAGGTTGTATAAGCACACAAGGTTAACCCTTGCCTCCAGAAAATTTGGAAGTAGATGGAAAAGAGAAGATGACAGGACGGATAAAAAAGGGAGATAGACACAAAGATGTAGGGAGAGAGAGATAGGAAAAGGCGACTGCCAATTTCCCCTAGGTGGATCAGCCCAGGGGTGCCGTCTACTTGAAGCCGGGGCCAAAGGGGCGTGTTGCCGCCACTGGGGGCCTTAAAGGTCCAATCACCCAGCATTGACTCACGCCAGCAGGTAATCGTTGAATTGTGACTGCTGTCGACCACCTGACAAAGTACGCAGAGACTGCTGCACTACGCACAAGTTCTGCTTCAGATGTCGCAGACTTCTTTCTCAACGCCATTGTATTGTGTCACGGTACACCTCGCGTTCTCTTGAGTGATCACGGCAAGACGTTTATTACGTACTGAAGCATGGTGGCGCCAGCTCTGTGCCAGCGTGAAAGAAGACGTTGACGTCCGTGTGTGGCTCGTGCTTGCCGGGTTCCTGCCTGTACCAGCTTGTTGCGGCTAACGTTTCTCGAATAATAATCTGTGTTTTTACGCAACCTTGCTCGTTGCATTTGGTGGAAACGTGCTGGGTAACATCCTGGAGCTCCGCAGCCGTAAGGTACCATCTCAGTCCGCGATGACCGAGCGCGTCGATCCCCCACAAGGCTCTTCCACGCTGCCACCTGTCAAGTGCTCTGGTGTACTTCGTCTGCGTGACCCACCTGTATACAACGGCACTGAAGATCAAGATATCAAGGACTGGCTGGCAGAGTACAAGCATGCCAGCGCGATTAACAAGTGGGATGACCCTGCGAAGCTGACTCACGTCATCTTCTGCTTGACGGATTTGGCCAACCAATGGTTCACCAACAACCAAGCCGACAACCCCACCTGGTCGGTTTTCAAAGAAACCGTCACCTTGTTTTTCGGCCATCCAGCCATGCTTAAGCTTCGTGCTGAACTGGGCCTGTGGGGACGATTTAAGCGAAATGGTGAGAACTTCACGAGCTACATTGAGGATGTGATCAGCCCATGTAGGCGAGTTGATGCGAGGATGACGGAGGCTGACAGAATAAAGCATATAATGAAAGGCAATAATGACGACGCTTTTCATATGCTTGTGGCCAAAGACCCAAAGACCATCACGGCCGTGATTCAGCTATGTCAAAGTTTCGATGAGCTGCGCAAGTAACGAATTTATACACGTCGCGCTAATACGCAAACAGCTGATATTTCGGCTTTGGAGTGCAAAAGCAGTGGTCCCGACTACAGCGTGTTAATGCCTCAAATTCAACAGTACATCCGGGAGGAAGTTGCTCGACAGCTCTCTCTTGTCGCCACCATCAACGAGACCCCCACAACACTGGACCACTCACTTCGCCGTGCTATTCAGACGCAAGTTGCCGAGGCTCTCCCTTCGCCCGCGTCCCCAATATCAGTGGCTGCACCGCTGACTTATGCAGAGGCCGTCCGCCGACCTCCTGCCCAACCGCCGCTCCCTTCATACAGTCCAGCCACCAACTACTACAGGTCACCAGTTTCGGTTTATCCGGTAAATTGGCCCTTTCCACCACCTCGAGCACCTGTAAACTCTAGGCGTACTCCGGGTAACCGGCCCGTCTGCTACAACTGTGGTATTCCAGGACATATCGCGCGCTACTGTCGTCGCCGTGGGTTCTATTTTAATGATGTTCAGCATTCCGGCAACATACATCGGCAATCAGAATCGCATGTGACACCTGATTCACATGACCCCCGCTCACGTCGACCAGACTTCAGCCGACGTCGATCTCTTTCACCGCGTCTTCGGTCTCCTCCCCCCATGCTTCGCCGTTCCAACCACGCCCAGGAGGAAAACTAACAGTCGCAGTTCCTGAGGCAAGAGCTGCGCCACTGACGAAATTTCCAAGGCCTCATCTTTTGCCCCCTAACGAGATTGCCGTGTTTGTGGATGGTTTCGCCACAAGTGCTCTTGTCGACACAGGTGCCGCTATTTGTATAATCAGTGAAGTGTTATGCCGCAAACTGAACAAAGTGACGACTCCACTAGTTGAAATTTCTTTACGCACAGCGAGTTCGCAACACGTTAAACCTTCTGCCACATGCACTGCTCGTGTTGTGATTCAAGGAGTGCTTTACATTGTTGAATTTGTCGTCCTTCCGCATGCGTCTCATAAAATCATCCTGGGATGGAACTTTCTTTCCGCTAATCATGCGGTTGTCGACTGCGCTCGTGCTCAACTCGTTTTGTTTCCATTCAGCATGACATTCATAGATCTCCCTCGCTCACCCAAAAAGGTGATCGTCGCCGCTGACGTCATCATTTCTGCTTTTTCGGTCGCCGCGGTATCTCTTTTGTGCAACTCCGTTTCCGATTCAACTGCACTCTTCATGCCGCCACAAGAATGCACTCGTCGCCGGAACCTTGTCGTCCCGTTTGCCGTCATAACACTTGCCGATGGCTCCAGTGCCGTGTACGTGTGCAATTCGTTCTCTTGTCCCACTACCTTATTGCATGGTGAATGTATTAGGAGTCTTGACACTTATGATGACATCTTTCCTTTCGATGCCCGTTCTGATACGACACCGACGTCCGTGGATGCTGCCACAGCTGTCACCGCGCCCTCACTACCTGACGAAGACGTTCTGTTGCGCAGCGTAGACACCGGCCTTACAAAAGACCAGCGCAATCAGCTCATTCACCTACTTGACCATTTCCGCGCCTCTTTCGACCACGGACAACCTCCCTTGGGACACACGTCAGTTGTCGCTCACCATACCGACACCGTTCATCATACTCCACTTCTTCAGCGCCCCTACCACGTTTCGCAGGCGTAGCGTGACGTCATCACTCAACACGTCGACGAGATGCTGCAACGTGGTGTTATTCAGCACTCACACAGTCCTTGGGCTTCGCCAGTGGTCCTCGTGCAAAAAAAGGATGGCTCCATCAGGTTTTGCGTGGATTATCGTCGACTAAACAACATCACACACAAGGATGTTTATCCCCTGCCACGCATTGATGACGCCTTGGATTGCCTTCAAGGTGCGGAGTTTTTCTCTTCACTGGATCTGCGCTCTGGATATTGGCAAGTGCCAATGGCTGAACTAGACCGTCCAAAAACGGCGTTTGTGACCCCTGACGGCTTATATGAATTTAATGTAATGCCCTTCGGTCTTTGCAATGCGCCTGCGACTTTTGAAAGAATGATGGACAGTGTCCTCAGGGGACCTAAATGGCACATCTGTCTTTGCTACTTAGACGACATAGTAGTATTCTCGGCGAATTTCAAAACTCGTCTTTCTCGTCTGGAACAAGTTCTCCAGTGCCTTACGGCAGCCGGGTTGCAACTAAACTTCAAGAAATGCCGTTTTGGCGCCCGCAAACTCACAATTCTCGGCCACGTCGTTTCAAAAAAAAATATCGCCAGACCCTGCCAAACTGCGTGCCGTTGCCGAGTACTCCAAGCCTACTACCCTAAAGGAGCTTCGTAGTTTCATAGGCTTGTGTTCCTATTTTCGGCGTTTCATTCGCAATTTTGCCTCTATAATTGCCCCTCTGACTCAGCTTCTCTCCCGTAGCACGGACCTCTCTGGCTGGTATTCCCACTGTGATGACGCATTCACGGCGCTGCGCCGGCTACTCACGTCTCCGCCAGTTCTCCGCCACTTCGATCCCAAGGCACCAACTGAAATTCACACGGATGCAAGCGGTGTCGGCCTCGGTGCCATTCTCGCTCAACGCAAGGATGGATGCGACGAGTACGTTGTCACCTATGCCAGCCGTAGACTAACGAAAGCAGAGTCCAACTATTCCGTCACGGAAAAGGAGTGCTTGGTTATCATTTGGGCTATAGAAAAATTTCGCACTTACCTTTACGGACGCCAGTTTGATGTTGTCACAGATCACCATGCCTTATGCTGGTTAGCGTCCATGAAAGATCCTACTGGCCGCCTCGCTCGTTGGGATTTACGCCTTCAGGAATACGATATCCGTGTTGTTTATCGCTCAGGACGCATAAATTCAGACGCCGATGCACTATCCCGTTCTCCACTTCCTCCTGACCTTGCCTGCTTATCAACTGCCATTTGCGATTCGTCATCGTTGAGCATCACTGACATGCCATCCGAACAGCGCAAGGATCCTTGGATCAATTCTTTGCTCGACGTCCTGTCTCAAAGTTCGTGAGAAGCGACTTCACGCTCCCTCTCTCGTCAAGCAAGACACTTTGCTGTCCTTGAAGGCTTGTTGTATCGCCGCAATTACGTGATGGACGGCCGTAGGTGGCTCCTTGTCATCCCTCGTCATTTGCGTTCGGACATCTGCGCTGCCTTTCACGATGACCCCCAGTGTGGCCACGCTGGAGTATTTAAGACTTACTCTCGCCTTCATATAAGATACTACTGGCGTATCATGTATCGGCACGTTCGCCAGTACGTTCGGTCATGCACCACGTGTCAACGACGCAAGACGCCTTTTCACAGCACTGCTGGCCCTTTGCAACCCTTAACCTGCCCAGCGAGACCATTCGACCGCGTCGGAATTGATATTTATGGTCCTCTACCCAACTCTCGAAGAGAGTTGGGTAGAGGACCATATATGCCAATATATATGCCACCATAGCGGTGAATTATCGTCGCAGTCGATCATTTGACACGCTACGCTGAAACATCTGCGCTGCCTGCTACCCCTGCGAAAGCCGTTGCGTCCTTTCTTCTTCACCATCTCATTTTGCGACATGGTGCACCTCGTGAATTACTGAGTGACCATGGACGCGTGTTTCTCTCGAACGCCGTCGACGAGCTGCTCAAGGCATGTCGCACTGTCCATCGGAAGTCCTCGGCATACCATCCTCAAACCAATGGCATGACGGAACGCTTTAAGCGTACCCTTGGAGATATGCTCGCCATGTACGCCTCTGACGACCACACTAATTGGGACCAAGTGCTCCCTTTTGTCACGTACGCGTACAACTCTGCGTCGCAAACGACCACTGGCTTTTCTCCTTTCTTCCTCCTGTACGAACGTGAGCCATCATGCTCCATGGACACCATTCTCCCTTACAGGCCTGATGTTTCCGAAGCGACGCCTGTTTCAGAAGCAGCTGCTTATGCCGAAGAGTGTCGTCAACTCGCTCGCTCATTTAGCGCACAAGACCAACGGCGCCAGAAAACTAACCACGATTCCTCTGCGTCTACTGTACACTATAACTCAGGAATGCTGGTTTGGCTCTGGGTCCCGTCTACCCCTCCTGGTCTTTCCCCGAAGCTTTCGTCGAAATACCAAGGCCCCTACTGTGTGGTGCGGCAAACATCTCCTGTCAACTATGAAGTTGAGCCCATTGATCCACCTTCGGACCAACGCTGCCGTGGGCGTGAAACAGTACACGTATCACGCCTCAAACCGTGCTATGACCCTCTTGTCGTGTCCTTTCCCCAGGTCGCCAAGTTGGCTCCTTTCAGCGCGGGGAGTAATTGTACCGAAGCATAGTGGTGCCAGCTCTGTGCCAGCGTGAAAGAAGATGTTGACGTCCGTGTGTGGCTCGTGCTTGCCGGGTTCCTGCCTGCACCACCTTGTTGCGGCTAACGTTTCTCGAATGATAACCTGTGTTTTTACGCAACCTTGCTCGTTGCAAATAATATTACGTTAAGTTTTATTGGCGCAAGGGCATCTAAGGCCAAAGAGCGCCAGTACAAGTGTTGTTTCATTTCAGGTTATTAGTTTAAAAATTAAAACAAATGTTGTGTAGCAAATATCTATAAACCATTTATATTCCGTTGTATCAATAACAGACCCTTTGTTATTCAAGACTGCAATTTCTCAGCAATGCTTGTAACTATACGCAGTTTCCATTATCTATCTTTGTCTTGTATGTGCTTGAATTCTTATACATTTTTAGTTGACTTATGTTGCCTTCCTGATTTGCGCATCTGATACTTGTTTCTTTATTTTGTCTTTTTTTCTTGTGTGTTATATATGTTGTACCCACCCCCCCTGTAATGCCCTACGGGCCCTGAGGGTATTCTAATAAATAAATAAATAAATAAATAAATAAATTATGGTGCATTTAAAAGGAATGTCACTTTGTTAAAACTTTCATCTCGTTGGCTGAAGTCTGTGACTATAAATTAGTCTGCAAGGCACAAGACCCTCGCAGCTGAAGTCCTTGCCTGAGCAAGAACTGCAAAGGCTCAGACATGCTTTTTTTGCACCAAGTGGTACGTCACACGTGAGGCGCAGCCTGGTGGCTAAGATGGAATGATATGATTGTTAAAAATTTGACTTTCCCAAGATAATGAAGAAGTCTCTTAAGGTCAACCACTGCATCAAGTGATAAAAACAGCGCTGGATGAAGTGGGATATGATATCAATAGAGCTCCCCGAAATGGGTCAGTCGTGCTTGGTGAAGCACAGGACATTGTATGAGGACATGCAAAACGGTTAGACTCTCTCCACAGTGTATACATGTAGGTGGATCAGTACCTGTCAAAAGGTGTTTATGTGTGGCATAAGTGTGGCCTATTCTGAGCCGTGTTAGAGTGACTTCGGTGAAGCTGTTGAGTTTTTGTAGGATAACTTTTCTCAGTTGGGGTTTTACAAGGTGGAGTTTGTTGTCGACTTCTCTGTCCAATTCAGCTTGCCAGTGGTTGCGTAGACCTTTACGTACAACAGGTTTTAGATCTACACCCGGAACAGAGGTTATATATATGGTTTGCCGAGCAGCGGCTTCTCGTGCATTCTTGTCCACTATTTTATTGCCCGCGATTCCAGAATGACCTGGAACCCAGCAAATAACAATAGAAAGTTTTAGGTTATAGGCTGCATAGATTTTGTTAAGGAGCTTGTTGAAAGTAGGGTTCTTGCTGTACTTGCCACAAGACAGGGCCCTGACAACACTTAAAGAATCTGTGTACACTATAGACTTTTGTATCTTGTGTTGTTTGATGTGTTGTATAATAAGCAGCATACCATAGGCTTCTGCTGTGAAAATGCTGGTATGTGTATGCATGGTTCTGGTGTCCGAGAACTTTTGTCCATAGGCTGCACAAGATACAGATGTTTGAGACTTTTAGCCATCAGAGAAGAACGCGGTTGAACGATATTTGTGTTCAAGGGCCAAGAAATGTTGCTCAAAGGGTGCACTTGGACAATTTTTCTTTATGATGTCTTTGAAAGACCAGCCACAAGTGACTGGACACTGCTGCCAGGGAGGGATGTGTTCGACATGGTCACTTTTCTCTAAGTCATTGAAAAAAAATTGCAAGTTTTTCTACTGCAGGTCTTATTGCCGATAAAAGTGGTGGGGCGATAGAAGGACGGTTTAGTTTTAACTGGGTAGTAGACACATCGTTCATAAGTGTTTTGCGTGAGTGCTGCTTCAGAGACATGATCTTAATTGCATAGTTGACTCCTAGATACGTGCGCTGATAGTCCAGTGGCCACTGATCTGACTCTGCATAAAAGCTGTGAATAGGGCTGGTACGGAAGGCACCAAGTGCCAGCCGGATACCTAAGTGGTATACAGGGTCCAACATTTTCAGTGCTGTCCTTGAAACTGACTGATATACTATGCATCCATAGTCTATGCGTGACAGAACCAGGCTTCGAAACAGAGATATGAGACAGTGCCTGTCTGTCCCCCAGGACTGATCCTATAAAATCTTTAAAAGGTTCATGATCTTGAGACATTTTAACTTCAGCTGTTTAATGTGCTGGATGAAGGTGAGTTTGGAATCAAAAATTACACCGAGGAATTTTTGTTCTTTCACGATGACTGTTTTGTCCATCCACTAGTATGCAAGAGCCAGGATGTACACCTCGTCGTCTCGAGAAAAGCACACTAGTAGTCTTGTCAGTGTTAAACTTAAAACCATTCTCATCAGCCCATTTTGCAAGACAGTTTACACCTAACTGTATCTGGCGTTCGCATACAGTCAAGTTACACGATTTGAAACTAATTTGAATGTCATTCACGTATACAGAGTACGATATCGCAGGTGGAATAACAGAGCGAAGAGAGTTCATTTTAACTATAAGTAGTGTGCAGCTTAATACTCCTCCCTGTGGCACTCCATTTCCTTGAAGAAATGTGCGCGATAACACAGTACCTATTCTTACACGGAAGTTCCTTTCAGACAAGTAACCTTTTAGGATGGTAATCAACCTGCCAAATATTCCGAAAGACAGTAGATCTTGAAGGATTCCGTATCGCCAGGCAGTATCGTATGCCCTCTCAAGATCAAAGAAAACAGACAGACAGTATTGATTGTGTACAAACGCGTCACGTATATACGACTCGAGGAGGACAAGAATGTCAGTTGTGGATCTAGCTGTACGGAAACAGACTGGCACGGGTCCAATATGCCGTTGTATTCCAAGTAATAGACCAAGCGGTAGTTAATCATTTTTTCAAACACTTTGAGTAGGCAGCTTGTGAGGGCGATAGGCCTGTAACTATTTACCGAAGAGGAATCTTTGCCCTGTTTAAGAATTGGTAGTACTATTGCCTCTTTCCAAGCAGAGGGTATTTTGCCGGTATTGAAAATCTTGTTGTAAAGTGCCAAAAAGGCAGTTCAGAGTTTCATCAGGGAGATTTCTTATCATTTCATAGGGAATTGTACTAGAACCAGGACCAGAACTTCCACAGGAACCAAGGGCAAGCTTCAGTGTATATAGTGTTAGTGGTTTATTGTATCCGTCTGATACAGGCTTGTTCCGCACAAAGGTACACTTTCAGCTATGCTTTTGTGGCGTAAGAACTTAGTGGTATAGTTTTCTGAGCTTGACATTTTCTCAAAGTGTTCGCCAAGAGCGTTTGCTTGTTCTTCTATTGTATCACCGCAGTCATTCACCAAAGGGAAAGGATTTGGGCCTTGTCCTTTAAGTTTATGCTCCCTATTGTAAACCTTGTTGACGTCTGTGTAGGAGTTTATTGAGGATATGTAGCGTGTCCAGCTTTCCTGTTTGGCTATACGGCGAAGTCGCCTGCCATTCGCTTTGCAACTTTTAAATGTTATCAAGTTTTCTGCTGTTGGGTAGCGAGAAATAGTCCTCAATGCTTTGTTTTGCCGTTTTTTAGCAATTTCACACTCCCGATTCCACCATGGCTTTGTGTTAACCTTGTCATTCCTGGACTGCGGTATGCAATTTTTTGCACAAGTAAGAACATATTCAAAGATATAGTTGGCCATCACTTCTACTTCTAAATGGTCTACCTCTTCGAGGTGTAGTGTACATAGCTCTCTGAATTTAACCTAGTTTGCAACATGAAAGTTCCACTTTTTAGGATAAGACGGCCGGTCATCCCGTTGTTTTGTTACTAAAAGAGTTGGAACGTTATATGGATTATTAATAACTTTCCAATCTAAGTAAGGTAGGAGTGACGGTGACCCAATGGCTATATCTATGCATGAATATGTATTGTGTGTGGTACTGAAATATGTTGGCTCGGCCTTATTGAGCAGACAGGCTCCAGATGCGAGAAGAAAGTTTTCTATTGCACGACCTCTCGCATCACATTTGGTATCACCCCATAGCAAACTGTGAGCATTGAAATCTCCAATTAACACATATTGTTCTGGAAGCTGATCAATAAGCTTTTCGAATTCTGTTATATTAAATGGTTCGTCGGGGGCTATGTAAATCGAGCAGATAGATATAAGATGGTTGAATAGAATAGCGCGAACAGCCACCACCTCAAGAGAGCTTTGTAGCACAATAAGCTGGCATGCTACGCTTCTTTGTGCAATGATGGCCACACCTCCAGAAGAGAAATTGCCATCATTTCGGTCTTTACGAAAAACCACAGATTGATTTAAGAAATTCACATGAGTTGACTTTAAATGAGTTTCTTGAACACAGAACTTTTTTGGCTGATAGTCATTAAGCAAGTCTTTGATATCATCTAGGTTATTAAATAGGCCTCTGGCATTCCACTGTAGTATTTGTGTGGTCATATTGAGAAGAAATGTATGTGTGCTGAGTTCAGATGAATGTTCTAAAAATATGTGTTAAAGGGGAGGCTACCCTTCAGGTTACCGACCCCTTTGATGGAGCGCTACGGGATGTTTCCCTTTTTTATTGCGCTCCAAAGAGCGCTGATCTTTAGGCGTAGACGACGCTGGTGCTCGTTCATCGATTTCCATTGCCTTCTCCGAAGCACTGGAAGGTCGAGGACCGGGCACAAAGACTTTTGTCTCCGTCCTTGAAATTCGATTCAGCTTCGGGGCCTGCTGAGCCGAGGCCTGCAGACCCACCTTTGATGTTGGTGGCGCGACAATAGCAGCAGCTACCTGGGGGGTGGACGAGGTGTCTACTGGACCACTGTTGGCGACCGCAGTAGACTGCCGAGGCACTTGTGGCACTACCCCCCGTTGCACCACGTCGGCAAAACTGGTGTGATCAAGGTATGACAGACGGTTCCTTGCTTCACGAAACGTTATGTTTTCTTTTACTTTTAGTGAGATGATCTCTTTTTCGATCTTCCATTTAGGACATGTTCTAGAGTAGGCTGCCTGACTTCCATCACAGTTCACACAATGAGGGGATGATTCGCAATCGTCTTACTTGGGTTCATTGGAGCTGCATTTGGCACATGTCTGCTTTCCCCGGCATGTCTGTGATCCGTGCCCATACCGCTGGCACTTATAGCACCGCCGAGGGTTTGGGATGTACGGCCTCATTCGAAGTTTGATGTAGCCGGCATCTAGTGTGGTAGGAAGCACACTGCTGTCAAAGGTTAGTACTATATGCTTAGTACGAATCTGCTCATTTTCCCGGCGAATCAATATTCTTTCAACCTTTATGACATTTTGATTCTGGAACCCATCAAGAAGTTCTCCATCACTAAGGTGCGAAAAGTCATCTTCTGATATTACACCACGGCTCATGTTTATTGTTCTATGCGCAGACACTGTGACTGGTACGTCACCAATGCATTTCAACTCTATCATTTTCTCAAACTGATCTTTGTTCTTAAGTTCAAGTAGCAAATCACCGCTAGTCATTTTCGTGGCCTTGTAGCCTGGTCCAATGGTGTTTCCAAGGCATTTCGCCACCAGGAAAGGAGACAATTTGCGAGCAGTTAGGTTGCCCTCACTATGGATGACATGTTATTTTGGAAATATGTCATTGCTTTTCAGGAAAAAGTGGAAGGGTGCTTCGGTGCGTCCTCTTTTTTGAGGGCGATCAAGGATTAAAGTAGCTTCTTTAGCCATGGGAGTAGTGCATGTGTTCGGCGACAGCGCCAACCGCCCACCACGGAGCCCAACAAGGGGACGTGGCAAGACTTGAACTAAGTCTGCACAACGCCAGCTTTACGCTGTCACTATAATCGGATATAGCATACCCAAGGTTGGATACCTACACGAGGTTAACTTTTGCCGCCAGGAAACAATGAAGTAAACGGAAAAAAGAAGAGGATAGGATAGATTTAAAGAGGAGAAAAGACGAAGATGTAGGAAGGCAGAGAGGAAAAGGCGACTGCCGATTTCGCCTGGGTGGGTCAGCCCAGAGGTGCCGTCTACGTGAAGCCGGGGCCAAAGGGGTGTGTTGCCTCTGCCGGGGGGCCTTAAAGGTCCAATCACCCAGTGTCAACTCAACCACCAGGATCCCCTTTTCCCCGGACACGGCAAAGCCACGCACGGCTAGGCGTGGGAGGGAGCCAAAACTCCCCCGTTAGCTCGGGTCCATGGTGTCGCTACACACCAAAGGCCTACTTGCGCACGCGCCCCTGCGGGGCATGGTAAGACGTTCCTGTCCACCATAATCGAAACCCTGCTCACAACCTGTGTCACTGTACATAAGACGACGTCAGCCTACCACCGCCAAACTAATGGGCTGACAGAGAGATTTCATCGGACACTAACAGAAATGCTGTCGATGTACATCGCATCAAACCACGACAACTAGGGTACCGTTTTGCCTTTTGTGACATTTGCCCATAACACCGCTGTTCAAAGAACTACTGGCTGCTCACCTTTCTACCTCGTGTACGGCTGTTCACCGACATTCACCATCGACGTCTCTTTCCTAAATGTGCCAACCGACGCCTCGGCAACCGTATCAGAGCAGTTCATCACAAGGCTCGAAGAATGTCGGCAACGGGCTCGCCCTACTACAGAAGCCAATCAGCAAGACCGCAAGCAACGCTACGACAGCTCTCATCGTGACGTCTCCTTCAGCCCGGGGGATGAAGTGTTGCTTTGGACGCCCATTCGTACTCCAGGATTGTGTGGCAAGTTTAAGTCACGCTTCATTGGGCCCTATACAATCAATGAACAAACAGCCTCAGTGAACTATCGTGTCGCTCCCACCGACCTTCCTTCGAATCGTCGCTGTCGTGGTTCGGAGATTGTCCACGTATCACGTCTGAAGCCATTCGTTCGACGTTCAGTTTCCATCTAAGACGCATCCGGGCTGGCTGCTCACGCGTGGGGGGAAATAAGTGTGAGCATTATTCATACGCGTCATCTTAATATATGTACATACTCATCATCATCAGTATGACCTGTGTTGTGGGGCAGAGGCTCGGCAAGTATAAGAAGTGTCTTGCAGCCAAAACGTTGCCGTACAATATAAACAACTACCGTCCTATAACCGTGACATGAGTAGTTTACAAGCTGGTGATGCAGATAGTAAAGGAAAGACTACAGACATAAGTGCCGAATGAGGGGGTGCTTTGAGAACTACAAAATGGGTTCCTCTACGAAAGAGGTTGGAGGACAAGCTGTTTTCATTGTTGAAGTGTATTGAAATAGCGGAAAAAGAACACAGGCCCCTGTGGCTGGCATTTCGAGATATCAAGGGAGCTTGCGATAAATGTGATTCAAGAAGACTTGTGGGGAATGCTGGACACACTAGATGTGGAAGATGGAACAACTAATCTTCTAATGGTATCTATAAAAGTAACAAGGTGATTATCAAATGAGAAGAACAGGTAGTTGAACCTATAGAGATACAACACGGGCTTCGACAGGGATGTCCCTTGTCACCTTTGTTATTTATGCTGTACCTCCAGGAACTAGAAGCCAAATTAGAGGGGAGTCGACTCGGCTCTAGCCTCTCTTTTGCCAAGCAAGGAAAACATATTTAACAGTCATTACCACCATTGATGTATGCACATAATATAGTAATAATAGCCGACAGCAAGGAACTGCAGGGATTGATAGACATCAGTGGTAATGAGGGAGATAGGTTAAATTGGAAGTTCAACAGGGTAAAAATCATAATTTTTAGTGATAACGAAGGCAGTGAGCATAAGATACGGGAAGTCACGCGAGAAATAGTGGATAAATACAAATATTTGGGCGTATGGATAAATAACGGGGCGAGAGTGGGCTGGTGCAGTGCAAAGAATGCAAGCGCAAGTGCTACTTGGACGAGACAAAATTCATGAGTTTGACCGACGCGCAGAAGGCGAGCTCTGTGTGCAGGCTGTTCCAGGCACTGGAGGGGGGCGTGCAGCGCATGGAGGCTAGCATCGAGGGGCTTCAAGAGGAGCTTAGGGCACAACAGGAGCAGAGCATTGAACTCCAAAAACAACTCAGAGCGTCGCGTGAGCAAGAGGAGACTACCGCCAACCTATTAGAGCAAATGAAGGGCGACCTTCGAAAAGAACGGGAAGAGCGGACCGAGCTCAAGCAGTGGGTAAAGGAGATAATGGCGCTTTGCCCCGGCCTCGAGCGGTTTGAGATGGAAGACGTGGGTAGCAGAGAAGGCATCAGGTGGGAAGGAACACGCGAGAAGGGAGGTCAGGGGGCCGCAGTGTCTGGCCACAGCATGGAGGCTTCGAGAACATACACGTCGGTGGCCCGGCAATCTTGGAGCAGGACAGGAACACAGGAAAGATGGCGGAGAGAGAAACAGGTCAAGCAAACAGGGGTGCCATCACAAGCAGGAAGCCAGCAATTGGAGCGTAGAAGGGTCCTAGTGGGGTGGTCTCTAACGTGACCAGGGTTAGGGATGGCGTCTTCACAACAGTGGAGGAAGATGGAAGAGTGACGATGGAGGCCCAGTCAGGGAAAAGCATGGTGGATGCACTAACCAAAGCTCAGGGGGTTGTAGAGGACAGCATTGAGGGCGAAAATCTCGTCATTATTCATGCTGGTCTCAACGATGTTGAAAGGGAAGGATCAGAATCTTCAGAGACAAAGGATGGCATGCGTAAGCTCCAGGACACCTCTGGGAGTGTGCATGTGATCATATGCACAGTCCCAGAAGTCTGGGGGCAGTCTCGTGGGATTGAAAGGAGGGTAGTGGAGGCCAACTGTGTGATCAAGGGTATGAGCCGGCAACTCGAATACAGCGTAATGGAGGTGAACCAAGACGTGTACGAGCCCGGCGCTCGCCCCTTTGCACAGGATGACATTCATTACAGTGGTGCGACGAGCAGGAGGGTTGGTAATAGGGTGGTCGTGAGGCCACAGCTTTTTTAGGGGGACCCAGGGCCCTGAGGCCAACAGTGTAGCCAAAGACGGTTTTAAAGGGGCAAAATATTCAAGCCACATGGGGTCCGTGGGAGAAGAAATCGACGTAAGCACAAGGGCTGAGCTAAGTCAGACATAGGCTATATTGACATGCAGGCTGGCAGGAATAGGTTAAAGTTGGAAGAGACAGAAGAGCAGTTAAGACAGGAAGAGCTGATGGTATATGGGGTTGTGGAGACACATCTTCGTGACATAGAGCAACCACCTTGCAATCCGGACAACGTATGGGAATATTGCAATAAAACAGAGGGCAGCAAAAAGGGAGGTGGAATATGGGCATTTACACATAAAAGTATGTGTTGGCAAAAATCAAACAGGGATGCACGGAAAATTTATAGTTAAAAGGGAATGTAGCTGGGCAGATGACACCCCTTGGTTTGGTGTACTTGTGGGCGGGAGCAAAGGCCAGAGAGGAAACCAAGCAATGGTAGAGTGTATAAGAAATGGCATTGAAGAACTAGGAGGAGAGTGCGAGATAGTTATACTGAATGATATGAATGTACACATAGAATATATAGATGGGTATGCTGACCCAACAGGTAAAATGATCCTGGATATGTGTGAAAGGCATGAGTTGATGATTTGTGACAGTACTGAGAAGTTTGCAGGGCAAATAACAAGGGAGGTAGGAAGGCTGCAGTCGACAAAAGATTATGCACTGATGCCACATAGGATGTGGCATCAGGAGAATGCACGTAGAAGGCTCAGGAGAATGCACATAGAAAAATGTGGCTCCAGAAGTCTGGGTAGTGATCACAAACACATCAAGCTATGTTTTGGGAAGAGCAATGAAAGTGGGAAGGAGACAAAATGAGCAACTACAGGGGAATTTTGATTTCAGATAGGCAAATAGAAATAGCTACTAAACAAAGTGAGAAAGCAATTGCTGAGAATAATAAAACAGTGCGGACGTACACGAATCTAATTACGTCTGTTTGAGCTAAAGCTTGATAAGGCACGTGGCAAGTAACCACGGAAAATGGGACACAAACTCAAGAGTTAGTGAGACGAGGAAGTTAAGAGAGCCATAGTGAAACGTCAGTAAGTCTCTAGGGAACACAGACATGCTAAGCAGCGGGGTGAACCAACAGATGACGTAGAAAGAAAATGGGACATCTTTCTAAGCTCTAGAAAGGAAGCATCCCTTCTGATCAATGAAAAAATCTGAATAAAGGGGCTCAAGTGGCTGGCAGAAGTACATAAAGAGGATAGAAAGGCAGCTGCAAAATTTTGGAACCATCTAAGCTCCTTAAGAAATGAGACAAGCCAAGAGCAGAGGTTTATAACTACATCTCATTGTGTTAGGCTAGAAGGTAACGAAGCTATTGAATATAAAAGAACAAGGGTGACAAAAAATTTCAACAAAGAAGTGCCTTACACACCTTAATAAACATGGATGGATCAAGTGGCACAGTGGCTCCGTTTTCACAACGAGAGTAGCAAAGGGCTGAGAAGAGGGTACCTAGTAGAACATAAACAGGCTCGGATGGCATCCCAATTGTGCTGATAAAAACATTGGGTCCCAAGTCTAAACAGATTTTCAGAGAGGCTGCAAGCAAATCAATAACCAATGGTGAAGTCCCAGACGGATGGAAACTTAACAGGATTCTTTCATTAATTTCATTTCATTTCATTTATTGATACTGTCAGCCCTTTGCGGGCTATTACAGGAGTTGAGTTGACTGATATAAAACAGAAATGTGCGTAAGAGAAACATAAGAAAAAGAACCTTCACTACTGGAACAAATCATTTCAGAGCGCATACAACAAATATATCATAATGGCTAAGCATATAGTTTACAGAGAAGTTAGTGGAAAAAAAGAAAAGAGAGCATCACTGCCGAAAAACATGATATTTGCGCATAATAAAACTTATAAATATCATAGCCTGGTTACAAAACACGTAATTCACACATATTCACAATCTTAGTGCATGGTATCAGAGTGCACAATATGTTTTATTGCTTCTAAAAAGTCAGCAAGCGATTCGATTTTCACAACCAAATCTGGTAACGAATTCCACTGCTGAATCGCCCTGGGGAAGAAATTGTACCTGAAACAGTCATTATGAACTTTGGGGGCGGTATGTACATACTGTGTCTGTGTCTTGACGTTTCTTGTGTTTTGATTTCAAAGTACCTGTCGTAGCTTATTTTAACGTGATTAAGAACTATCACGAAAAACAATTTCAGCCTTTCATATTCGGTGCGTTTTTGTAGAGGTAGGAGGTCTGCAAGATTGCATAAATCGGTAGGTGAATGGAAACGACGGTATTTATTAAATATAAACCTAGAACTAAGTCGCTGTATTTTGTCAAGTTTCAAACAGTAAGTTTGGGTATAGGGATCCCACACTACTTTAGCATATTCGATTATGGGTCTTAGCCAAGTTTTATAAGCTAAAGTTTTAACTTCGGGAGAGGCACAGTGGAGGTTACGTCTCAGGCCCCATAACACCTTGTTAGCTTTGGAACAAAGTTCCTCAACATGAAGATTCCAACGCAAGTCGGGTGTAAATATGAAATCCAGGTATTTATATTGCTTAGCCTGAGCAAGATCATGACCGGTAATACTGTACGGATAACTAAGAATGTTTTTTTTTCTAGAAATGGACATAAAAACAGTTTTTGTTAGGTTAAGCTGTATTTGCCACTGATCAGACCAGTTTTTAATTCTCTCTAAGTTGAAATTAAGTTCGGCCTGGTCGCTCGGTGATTTTGTATAGTATGCAATTGTCAGCAAACATTCTTATTTGGGTAGTAATATTTTTTGGCAGATCATTTATAAACACCAGGAACAAGAGGGGCCCCAAGACACTACCCTGGGGCGCCCCAGATACCACAGGCGATAAAACAGATTGGTGGTGCCCTAGTTGGACATATTGTTCTCGGCGAGCAAGATAGGAACTGAACCACCGGGTGAGGGCAGAATTTTTAAAGGTACTATCGATTTTAAGTAAGAGCTTATTGTGCGACACCTTATCAAAAGCCTTTGCGAAGTCTAAAAATATGTCAGTTTCACCACGGGTATTAACTGTGCTAGATAAGTCGTGTACAAGCTCAATAAGCTGAGCAACGGTGGATAACCCTTTCCTAAAACCATGCTGACAGGAAACAATTAAATTATGTTCATCGAGATAGGTTAGCAAGTGCTTCGATACAATGTGCTCAAATATTTTTGAACAGGTGCTTGTAAGCGATAAAGGTCGCTCGTTGCTAGCGTGAGATGCGGAACCTCCTTTGTGTATGGGCACAATTTTTGCACGTTTCCAAGCACTGGGAAAAGAGCCACTATTAATGGATGATTCAAAAATTAATTGTAAAAATTTCGATGACCATTTGGCATATCTCTAAAGGAATTCATGGGCAATATTGTCAGGACCAGGGCTTTTTTGGGTATTTATATGAAGCAAGAGGTTTAGAACGCCCTCTTCAGTGATGCTTATACCCTGGATAGGAATCCTATCTAAGGAATCACTGATGTTGGGTACAATACCATCATCGATTATAAAAACGGATGAGAAGAAGGAATTAAACGCCTCTGCCTGATTCTTGCTACTTCTATGATTAGGCATACTACTCGGCCTGGTCAAAGGATCCACGTACCTCCAAAATTTGTCTGGGGGTTCTTTCAGAAATTGTTTCAACGTTGAGTTATAAAACTTACTTTTAGAAGTCTTCACACTTTGCCGGAGGCTTTTATTTAAAACCTGGATGTTCTTCTTTTTTGAATGCTTGGATTGACAGAGCACGCCTTTCGCTTGCGTTTAAGCTTTCTTTTAGCGTGTATTATATCGCGCGTAATGCAAGGATTGCGTTTTCTAACATTTTACGACGTTTGGGAATGACTTGTTGGACGCAAAACATTATCGTAGAATGAAAAAACCGCCACAGTTCTTTCGTTGAACGAGATGTTCGGTACATTTCCAGAAATGAATAATATGACTGCTCCATATGTTCTAGTATGGCTAAGTCGTTTGCGACACTAAAATTTGGTATCATAAGTTTTTCATCATTGTGTATGACATTGACATACCGATCTAAAGACAATAAAACCATTTTATGATCAGAAAGACCGTCCTCAATTTCACTTATACCAGGAAACGGGAGCAGTGATCCAGATAAGAACATCAAATCAAGCACTGAAGAAGCGGTTGGACCCACACGCGTACAAGATGAGACTACCTGAATCAGATCGCAGCAGAAAGTGAGCTCTAGACGCTGATCACCTTTCATGACTTCGCTTCCCTCTGAAGTGAGCGTCGACCAATTAATTCCAGGGAGATTAAAGCCTCCTACAAGGATAATATTATCATCATGCCTCACGTGGGAATCCATAAAGCTTCTTAAGTTATCAAGTGCATTCACTGGAGAGTTTGGAGGTCTATACATAGCACCAATGTATACCGAGAGATTACTGAGCGTGGTTTTAATCCAAAGAGCTTCGATATCAATAGCATGCGGAATAACACTAACTAATATATCATCTTTAATTAAAATGGCCACACCTCCTCCTTTTGTTTCACGGTTTCTTCTCATGATTTCGTATCCGGGAGGAGTAACATCGGCATCCAGTACATCATTCTTCAACCATGTTTCTGTCATTACTAAAAAGTCGGGATCGTGTTCTAGTGTCACAGCCTCAAGATCCGACATTTTATTCATAATACTTCTGACATTATATTTATTAACTTTAACCGGTTAAAACTACTCTGACACCGTCAGTCGCCATCACGACGCCTATCATTTGTTACGGGAGGTGTCTTACATATGTACCTCATATCAGTATCCCCGTTCCAACTGTACGCCACATCATTTATTTTAATTTTGGCTAAAATGAGCTTAATGTTGGCCCCCTTTTCTCTCCTCAGCACTAGACTCCCACAGCCTTCTGCATATCTCAACAACTCGTTTAGAAAAATCTTCGTTTAAGCGGACTTCCTAACCACGCAGTTTAAAGCAGTTTCATGGGATACTAGCCTTATCTCTGAAATCTGAAACTTTCAAGATAACGGGCCTATCTTTGCCCCCCTGTTTTGCTCCTAGGCGATGAATTCGTTCAACTGAGTCAATTTTAAGGTTTAGCAGCTTATCAAAAACGTCGACGTTAACCCTCTCACGTAAAACATCTTCAGTTTCATTCATGTCTTCTTTTATCCCTCTGATAATAAGATTATTCCGCCGAGAGCGGTTTTCGAGATCGTCAAGTCGCTTGAGGAGGGCATTCATGTCGGTGCACGACTTAGTAACAAACTCATCAACTTTTTGACTAACAGTTCCTATTGAGGTTCCGGCTTCACTGGCAAATTTCTCAAGGCTGATGATGATATGTGGTGTTTTTTGGCGCAAGGGCCATTTGATGGCCAAAGAGCGCCAGTTCATGGGACAAAGGATGTGGACAATGATTGTGATTAGCGGCTGTATAGGGGCCATAAAATTCCTCGGCGTAAGGCGGGTAAAAACATACAAGTAATAAAATCATGACCATGCCGTGAAAGGTGTGGGTGGTGTGAATAGGTGACAAAAGTTGGTGATAATGAAAAACGATGGTGGACATGTATGGCATTAGCACAAGTACCTCACTCGTTCATACCCTTGCTTCCAAGGGCCGTGAAGCAAGTGCTTTCCTGTGTAGCCACCGCAGCAAAAACCTCTCTGGAGAGGTAGTGCTAGGGAATGCCCGGGTATATGATATGAAAATTATGAATTTCTTTTAAAAACGCTAACAATGATTTATTACTAAAAAGCGGTTCCCTACCAACGAACGTTGTAGGGTGTAAAGGTATATGTTGTCGGTAGGGTAATGGAAAGTGTTGTCTTCTTAGAGTGTCTAACTGTTTACATTGAATTAAAACGTGAAGAACTGTTAATGCCTCACCACATTTATCACTCAATGGTGGATCACCACCAGACAAAAGATGTGTCTGTGTCGTGTATGTGTGTTCTATCCTGAGTCTTGTTAGTGTTACCTCTGTTAGGCGTGATTTTGATACTGGTGGCCAATGGCCAAGGTGTGGCTTGATAACGTGTAGTTTGTTTTGTGTGTGTGTATCCCACTTGCTCTGCCAGTAGTCCCTGAGGATTTGTTTGAGAGACGGCTTAAGATCAAGGGCCGGGAGTAATATGGGTGTAGGGGCAGTGCTTTCATGGACGAATGCAGCGAGCTGATCCGCCCTCACGTTGCCTTGGATCTCACGGTGCCCTGGCACCCAGCACACTACAACATGTTGGTTGAGTGTGTAGAGTGTGCACAAAATGGAGTAAAGTGGGACAAGGACCGGGTTTTTTGTTTTTTAGGACTGTGCAGAGCCGTTACCACACTGAGGTAGTCTGTATAAATTACTGCTTTTTGTATTTGTAATTGTTTGATGTGTTTAGCTGCCACAAGTATCGCGTAAGCTTCCGCTGTGAAGATACTTGTGCCTGGATGTAGAGGGCCAGCATCCGAAAAGGATGGGCCGACCGCAGCGCAGGACACAGAGGAGTTAGTCTTGGAGGCATCTGTGAAGAACTCAGGACGTGTGTATTTGTGTTGAAGTTCCAGAAAGTATGTTCGGATATGGGCAATAGGTGCATGTTTTGTGACTTCTAGGAAAGACACATCGCAGTCTATAGTCTGCCACCGCCACGGTGGCGGGTATGCTACAGGAGCCATTAAACTGTGTTCATGTGACACTTCAGTTTCTTCAGCTAGACACTTCAGACGAACTGAGAAAGGCTGCCTCATCGAAGGCCTGTTTTGAAACAGAATGGAGCTGGACAGATCATTAATAGTAGAGTACGAGGGGTGCTTCTTGTCTGCTTTCACGTTAAGAAAATATACAACGGACATGTAAGTTCTCTGTAGATGAAGCGACCAATCATTTGACTCAACGTAAAGGCTTTCTACAGGGCTGGTGCGAAAAGCTCCCGTAGAAAGGCGAATGCCCAATAGGTGCACGGGGTCCAGCATCTTCAAAGCACTTTGAGTTGCAGACTGATAAACAACGGCCCCATAATCTAAGCGGGTGCGAATGAGGCTTCGATACAGATTCATGAGGCATTGCCTATCACTACCCCAAGTAGTACGTGACAACACTTTTATAACATTCATGGCTTTTAAACATTTTGTTTTTATATACTTGATGTGCGGTACGAAGGTCAACTTGTTATCCAAGGTTAAGCCTAAGAATTTATGCTCGGCTTTGACGGACAGACGTTGCCCGTTCAGTCAAATGTCAGGTTCCAAGTGCATGCCTCTCTTTCGAGAAAACAAGACACACGTGCTTTTTCGTGGGCTAAGTCGAAATCCATTTTCATCTGCCCATTTGGAGACCTTATTTAAACCCAGCTGAACCTGCCGCTCACACATGGCCAAGTTGCATGACTTGAAGCCAAGCTGAACGTCGTCGACATATGTACAATAGAACATATTGCGGGGAATGTACAAGTGCGAAGAATTCATTTTGATAATAAAAAGTGTGCAACTAAGCACACCACGTTGTGGCACGGCTGTTTCCTGGACAAATGTTTGGGAGAGCACACTGCCCAGACGGACACGGAATGTCCGGTCTGACAGGTAACTTTCGATTATATGAAACATTCTTCCGCGCACACCAAGGTAGGACAGGTCTCTTAGAATTCCAAAACGCCATGTTGTATCATAAGCCTATTCAAAATCGAGGAAAACAAAGAGAAAATACTGTTTATGGACAAAGGCGTCTCTGATCTGTGCCTCGATACGAACAAGGTGGTCTGTGGTGGATCTACTTTCTCGAAACCCGCACTGAAATGGGTCGAGCAAATTGTTTGTTTCAAGGATATGTACAAGTAGGCAGTTTATCATTTTTTCGAATACTTTGCACAAGCAAGCTTGTAAGTGCTATAGGCCTATAACTTGAAGCTAAAAAAGGGTCCTTGCCCTCTTTCAAAATGGGAATAATAATAGCCTCTTTCCAGGAGATAAGGATAGTGCCAGAAAACCAGATAGCATTGTACAAACAAAGTAAGATTTTTTGTGTTTCGGCTGGTAGGTTTTTTAACATTTCATACACCACACGGTAAGAACCTGGGGCAGAAGTACTGCAGGAGTTCAGAGATGTTCGGAGCTCCACTAGACTGAAAGCTTGGTTATATGCATCGTATCTTGTGGATTTGTGTTCGAGTTTCTGCTTTTCTATTCTTGTTCTGTATTTTTGAAAAGTGTCAGTATAGTGGAACGAGCTGGAGACCCGTTCAAAATGTGCCCCGAGGAAGTTTGCCTGATCTTCCAAGGTATCACGAGTTTACGAGTGGAAGCGTGTGTACTTGTTTCCCTGCTATCCTACCAACCATGTTTCAGACTTTACCCTCTTGTGTGTATGAACTGATCCCTGACAAAAACTTCTGCCAGCTTTCTCTTCTGGCCTGCCGACGCGTTCTCCTTCCTTGAGACTTTATTTTCTTGAAGGTGTCAAGATTTTGGGCTGTTGGTGAGTTACGAAGCAATCTCCATGCCCTGTTCTGTTCCTTTCGCGCAATACGACACTCTGTGTTCCACCATGGGACGTGTTCTTTGCCGGGCATTCCAGATGTTAGCGGTATGCACCTGGCTGCTGCGTCAGTTAGAAAAGCTGTGAAGTACTACACAGCTTCATCTATGTTTAACCTACATATGTCTGTCCAACTCAAACGTGTAGTGTTGTGGAACTGTTCCCAGTCTGCTTTGTTTATCAGCCATTTGGGAACGTGTAGAGGGCATTAATATGTTGTTTGTGAACTCAACACTACAGGAAAATGGTCACTTCCATATAGATTATTTATGATTTTCCATTTCAGTAGGGGTAGGAGTGAAGGTGATACGATTATGAGGTCTATAGACGAGTAAGTTTTGTTGGCAACGTTATAGTATGTTGGCTCTTTTCTATTCAACAAACAGGCACCAGAAGAGACGAGAAATTGTTCAATGAGACGACCTCGTGCATCACAGCGAGAATCGCCCCACAGTCCACTATGTGCATTTAGGTCCCCAAGAAGCAAATAGGGTTCAGGCAGTTCGTCTATTAAAGACTGAAATTCACGTCTTTCAAGACGGTGGTGGGGAGGTACATACAAAGAGCAGATGGTGACGAGTTTGTTTAAAAGTACTGCTCGAACAGCCACCGCCTCAAGGGATGTCTGGAGTGGTAAATGTGTACACGCTACTCTTTGGTTAATAATAATGGCTACGCCACCGAATGACGCAACAGCATCATCTCGGTCCTTTCGGTATATGACGTAAGCACGTAAAAATTTTGTATTGGAGGATTTTAGGTGTGTTTCCTGTCACACAGCACTTGAGATGAGTGTTTGTATAAAAGCTCTTGGACGTCGTCGAGGTTCTTAAGCAGTCCTCTGACGTTCCAATGTATAATTTGTGTTTACACATTGGAAGTAAAGTAGTGCTGTGTGTACGTTAAGGGAGTGACTTGTTTAAGCTGAAAGGTCGAGCTCAAATAGCAGGGCCATTATCAGGCCCTGTTATGAGCTTTTTAGTTCTCTTGGCGCGCTCCAGAGAGCCGCGCCGTTCTTTTGGCACAAGGGGTGCCGCCGTATCCATTGCCTCCTCGGAGGCACTGGATGCCCGCTCATGCGAGCTGGTTTTTCGAAGCTTGGGCCTGGCCTGGCAAGGTGAGGCCTTGAGACCCGAGGACCCTGGAGTCTCTGGTCTCTCTTCAATAGTAGGCGGAGTAGACTCAGGTACTGCCGCCTTGGGGGCAGGCGCCACAGCCAATGGCTCGCTCTGCGCAGGCCGAAGGAGTGGCGAGGGCTGGTGCGACACTGACCCCTGGCGCGCCACATCAGCATAAGTGGGGCCATAAAATGGTGAGACTCTTTTTCTTGCTTCTTTAAATGTAATGTTTTCTTTTATCTTTAAAGTGATGATCTCTTTTTCTTTTTTCCAGAAAAAACAGGAACGTGAGTACGCAGCATGATTATCACCACAGTTCACACAGTGTGAGGTGCTTCGCAGTTGTCGGAGGCATGGCCCACGACTACATACAGAGCACAAGTTTTCCGGCCACGTCAGCTTTGCGAGCCGTGGCCATATCTCTGACATTAGAAGCAACGGCGGGGGTTGGGAATATATGGCCTCACGGATGTCTTTGTATACGCAGTCTGAATGGTTTCGGCAAATCGCTCGAAGAAAAGGTCAGTACTGTTTGGTTGGTATTTCTTTTTGATCTCTTCTTATCTTAATACGCTGTACGTTTGTAACGTTCTGGCTCTTCCATCCTTCCAGAAGTTCAGCTTCGGTCAGGTCAAGCAAATCTGCGTCCGATACGACCCCGCGAGATGAGTTCATGGACCTGTGTGGCGTAATACTGATGGGTGTGTCTCCAAACGTTGTGAGGGTGTTCAGTTTATCGAATTGATCTTTGTCACGTATCTCAAGGAGTAGATCTCCGCTGGCAATTTTGGTAACCTTGTACCCAGCACCGAGAGTTTCGTTTAAGCATCTAGCCACTACGAAGGCGGATACAGTTCTGGCTTGCTTGTTAGTTTTTTCGCATTGTATAACGTGGAAATGAGGAAACATTTGTCTTGGCCGGATGAAAAAATTGATATCTTCGGTGCGTACCCGCTTTGAGGAGGCACGATCACTAAGTAATAGGAATGCTTTCTGCATACTAATTGTATGTTGTTCAGCAGCGTTGGCGGCCACCCACCACGGAGCCCAACGAGGGGACGCTGCAAGTTTGCGGATGCTGAAAGCTTGCAGACGTCAGCCGTACAACTTTGCTATAACCCAATGCGCCTAGGCCAAGGTAGGCTATTTGCACAGGGTTAACCCTTGCCGCCGAGAAAATTGGAAGTAAGCAGAAGAGAGAAGTAGACAGGAAAGCTAAAAAAAGTAAGAAAGACGAAGATGTAGAGAGAGAGAGATAGGAAAAGGCGACTGCCGATTTCCCCTGGGTGGGTCAGCCCAGGGGTGCCGTCTACGTGAAGCCGGGGCCAAAGGGGTGTGTTGCCTCGGCCGGGGGGCCTTAAAGGTTCAATCACCCAGCGTCGGCTCAACCTCCAGGATCCTCTTTTCCCCGGACACGGTCAGGCCACACACGGCTAGGCGTGGGAGGAAGTAGAAACTCCCCCGTTAGCTCGGGTCCGTGGTGTCGCTACACACCAAACGCCTACTTGCGCAGGCGCGCCTGCGGGGAACTTCTCAAGGCTGAGCATGATCTAAAAAGCATGATCTATAAAGCATGATCTATGAGCATGATCTATAACAGAAAGGGGGACAAAGCTGATATAAACAAATATCGTCCTATAACAGTGACATCAGTGGTCTACAGGCTGGCGATGCAGATTATAAATGAAAGACTGCAGGCATGGATAGAGGATGACGGGACGCTGAGGAAACTCCAGAATGGGTTTCGGAAACACAGGAGGCTGGAAGACAATCTGTTCTCACTGACGCAGTGCATTGAAATATCTGAAAAGGAACACAGGCCCCTGTGGCTAGCATTTTTGGATATCAAGGGAGCGCGCAATAGCATGGTTCAGGAAGACTTGTGGGGAATACTGGACACAGTAGGCGTGGAGGATGGAGTCACTAACCGTTTAAAGGATATCTATAAATATAACAAGGTAGTTATAAAAGGGGAAGTACAGGTATCCAAGCCCACAAAGATAACATAGGGGCTTAGGCAGGGGTGTCCTCTGCCACCCTTGTTATTCATAATGTACCTAAAAGGATCAGAGGCCCAATTAGAGGCGAGTGGACTTGGCTTCAGCCTCTCTTTCATCAAACAAGGAAAACTCATTGAACAGGTACTACCAGCATTGATGTACGCAGATGATATCTTGCTAATGGCAGACAACAAGGAAGATTTAGCAGAGATTGATGGACATCTGCGGTAATAAGGAAGATAGGTTAGATTTCAGATTCAGTAAGGAAAAATCAGCAGTCATAATGTTTAATGATAATCAAGGTAGTGAGCTTAAGATACAGGAGGTCACACTAGAGATAACAGATAAATACATATACCTGGTTGTATGGATAAGCAATGGGACCAAGTATCTAAGGAAACACGAAATATACGTAACGACTAAAGGTAAGAGAAATGCAGCGGTGATGAAAAAAGGATACTGTGGAATCACAATAAATATGATGATGTGAGAGGAATATGAAAAGGGGTCATGGTTCCTGGTTTGACTTTCGGCAAACAGGCATTGTGCATGAGATCAGAGGTTTAAGCAAGAATAGAAATTAAGGAAAGTGGAATAGGTAGGCTTGTTTTAGGAGCTCACGGGAATACACCAGGGAGTGCAAGGTGATATGGGATGGACATTATTTGAGGGCAGGGAAGCTAGCAGCAAGACAGAATTTGAGAAGCGATTGAGAGAAATGGGGGAGGAGCGTTGGGCTAGGAAGGTTTTTCAGCTACTTGTACGTGAGGAATGTCCATACAAAACAGAGGAAGCGAACCAGAAAATTGATGGGTAAATACTTAGAAAAGAGCAGCGGGTCAAACTAAAAATATATATCGGTCAAGAAGGTGAAGAAAACGGAGACCGACATGTGGAAAATTGGCATGTATAAAACGTCCGCACTAGAGATCTATCAAACGTTTAGGCAGAAAATTGCCAAAGAAAATATCTATGACAATACTCGGGGTAGTTGTGTACTCTTTGAGGCCAGGACGGGAGTATTGTGAACCAAGTGGACACAGTGGCACGGCCGTGACAACGATGGCTTACGCCCCTTTGTATATGCATATTCTGCTCGGGTGCCTTTTCATCAGCGTCGGATCGGCAGGACAAGTGGATGGCGGGCAAGACTCTCCGAAAGCGTCAGTGATCATGCCTATGTTCTTCGACAGACCAAGGTGTTCTTGCAACGCAAGCGCCGTTCCTTGCCAGCCGTGGCTTAATCTACACCTGGATAGTGCCTACCGCACATCATCTTCGGGCACCCTGACGTCACCAGGAAGGAACCGGCACGCCTGGTAATTTGATTTAAAAGCAGCAGCGACAGCGACAGTTTTCAGTGGACACGGTGGCACGGCCGTGACAACGATGGCTTACGCTCCTTTACTTATGCAGGTTAGTGAAAAGAAATATGGTATCCGTAGTGATTACCTTTGTCTTCTGGTGCTGCCGTGTCCACATACGATTATGAAATGTATCAGTGAATGTTTGTTCTTGGTAGGAATGTTGTTATCATTATCGGGAGACGTTGAAAAAATCCCGGGCCTACTAATGCGCAAATGATTAAGGAACTTCTTGAGACGCAGAAGATAATCTTGGGCAAACTTTCTGAGATTCAGGAGAAACAGGCCTCTTCTGAAGCAAAATTGGTTCAAATGAATATCAGACTCTCAAGCATAGAAGAAAACCTGAAGGAATTAGAAGCTGTCAAGAACAGACTAATCAACGTTTAGGGCAATCTAAATAAAAGAGACAGGAATATAGATTCGCTCAGCTGAAAGGTAGACGATCTAAAAAATAGATCCACGCAAAATAACATAATTATAAGAGGCCTTAGAGAAGACTGTCGTGAAACTGATGAAATTTTGATGAAAAAGGTGAATGATGGTGTGTTTAGTGGCATGTTTGAACTAAAGAAATCAATTGAAAGAATACATAGCCTGGGTAAAAGAACTGAAGGTAGAGACCATTCCTTAATCATCAGATTAGCTGACTTCCGAGATAAAACCGAAATCTTGGGTTATTGTTTTATGCTTAAGAGATCGAACATAACAGTCAGCGAGGATTATTCTAAGTGGATTGTTCAAATACGAAAAAGTTTTTGGGGGTCTCCGCAGGGGGAGCGGTCAAAGGGAGCAAAGGGTAAACAAATACGCGATGAAATGAAAATCAACAATGTCCTTTAAGCACGGAATAAAGACACGAACGAGCGCTACGAGTGTCGTGCTCGTCAACAGTGTGATTCCGCCTGAATTTCGAAAAAAGGAATGCTTCAAAGTATTGAATGTGAATGTTTAATTAAGGTTGACGATGTTGAAGCGCTAGTTTTTCAATATGAACCGGACATTATGATGATTATGGAGACATGGCTTCATAAAGACATGTTAGACAGTGAGATAACTCCGAAATCTTATAATTTAGATAGGAAAAACCAAACCAAAATAGTAGAAGAGGGGGGGTGGCATTGCTGATTCGTGACAATATTCAGTTTACTGTGCTTCTTGTTCTTTATGACACAGAGGCAGCGTGGATTAAGGGTTTTTTTTTAAAAATCGCGTAATCCACCTAGGTTGTTTATATAGGCCACCAAATTCACCAGTCCAAGCTATTTCAAGTCTCCGGTGCTTTATGGACAGCAATATGCATCATAGTGATAGTACTATACTTTTGGGTGACTTCAACCTGCCAGGCATAAACTGGAGTGACTACTCTCTTGGAGCGACAAAAATTTCGAATAGTGAAGCACTCCTTGAACTGGCGTTCTGCTTTGGTTTAAGCCAGGTAGTGAACGACTATACAAGAGTCAGTACTCGTAGCTCATCCATCCTCGACCTTGTTTTAGTGTCTAATCAATTGTTACCCACACTTCGGGATTGCGAAATTTTTGATGGTATCTCCAATCACAAACTAGGAGTGCTGTCTTTGACTGTTTTGCCAACTGCTGTCAATAATCTCTCAAAATATGTTTTTAGCTTTGTTAGAGCAGATGATGTTGGGGTACTGGAATTGTTAGAAGACTCCTATGAGTGTTTCTGTGAGTACTATAAGCATAATCAAAGCGCAGATTATCTCTGGAAATGCTTTTCCAATTTAGTAGTGGTTGGTATTGAACGCTTTATACCAAAGCGACTTAAGAGGACTAGTGAAAGTAGTCCTTAGATAACAAGGCAAATAATTCACTTAAAAAGGCAATTGAAACGAAAATGTAAGAACAATAAAAAATCCTAGTGTACTAAACCGATCAGCCATTCGTAATATTGAAAATGGTCTTACTTTTTAAAAAAATCTAAACAAAGGTTCTTTGGCATCACACTCCCAAAATTTTTAAGGGAGGCACCTGATAAATTTCGGAGGTATGTTAACCCATCAACGAAAGCTCGCTCAATGACCCAGGTTGCGCAGTTTCCCATCGCTGTGAGTTTTAATGAATATTTCGCTTCAATGTTTACTCATAATAATGGCATTTTGCCGAACATTGTTTTCCCAGTTCACAGGCCACCTATAACTGACTTAGTAATTAACGAAGAGGGTGTCTTCAACCTCTTCCTCAATTTGAACTTAAAAGTAAGAGCCCTGGGCCCGATACTATCCCTAATAAATTTCTGTGAAAATACGCTGAACGGAATTTAAACTATTTTCATTAATTTATAAGTCTTCCCTTCTCTAGGGTTTCTTATCCAAAGAGTGGAAAATAGCTAAAGTGATCCCAATTCCTAAAAAGTGGTAGTTACGGCAATGTAGCAAACTATCGGCCTGTTTCAATTATCAGTACTTGCTCAAAACTGCTTGAACATGCCATTTGGAAACATCTATTAAACTATATGAGTGAGCCTAATATTTTATCTAACTGCCAACATGGGTTTCGACAGCGTTTGTTTACAACATCCCAGCTCATCGAATTAGTCTGTGAGCTTTTTAAAAATATTAACTCACATGCACAGACGAATATGATTTTCATGAACATTGCGAAAGCTTTCGACAAAGTGTCTCACAGTAAATTACTTAGAAAAATTGATGTTACGTTCCAAAATATTACCACCACAAAGTGGTTTTCATCCGATATTTAATCTCTTCAGCAATTTGTGGAAATCAATGGCACTAAGTTTCCTGTTTCGGCTGTCAAGTCGGGAGTACCTTAAGACAGTGTCCTGGGCCCACTTCTGTTCCTTTTATTCATAAAAGACCTTCCGAATGAAATTGGCGTTTTTATTAGGCTATTTGCAGACGATTGCACCATGATCAATAAAGTCGACACAATTAGTAACGAGATAAAATCACTCGAAAATTTACAGAAAATGAAAAAATGGTGTGATGAACGGCAAATGGTGCTGAACCCCCTGAAAACAGTAGTTATGGCAGTCACTAGGAAGAAAAATTACTTAATTTATACTTATTATATCGATAATCATGAACTAAAAAGAGTTGAAGAACATAAGTACCTTGGTTTGAATTTTACAAGCGATCTTCGCTGAAATCATCACATAGTATATGTGTGCGCAAAAGCCACTAGGGCCCTATAGAGTCTTAGGCGCCGTTTGCCGTTTGCGACACAAGAAACTAAATGTTTAGCTTACAAAACACTTATTAGAGCAATAATTGAATACGCAAAAATTGTCTGGAATCCATTCACGATTACAAACATCAAAATTTTAAAAAATTCTGCATTTAGCAGTCCGGTTTATACTTATTAAATATTGATGGACAGATTCCCCATCTCAACTGTGTGCACTAGCGGAGCTACCCACGATTTGAGCCTATACATTTGATAAATAATTTTTTGATTAATAATGTTTGATTAATAAATGATTTTGTAACGGGGTTTATTTGCAGAGCAGAACGCAGAAGGCGAAGCAGTCAGCAGCGTCTGGCCAAGCGCAGCAAGCACGAGCTCATGCTGATGGCGATGCCCCTGAGGCGCCGAGAAATGCCGCTGAGGCCCCTCTTCTTCACTACAATCGCCCTCCGCAGAAAAAGGCGCCATTCTGGCGGATTAGGGAGAAGAAACGACTAATGGGTCATAATATGGCTTGAGGCTAGAGACGTGGACAGTGTCACGGCCGCGGTAGCGTAGGTCTGTGGATGGGATGATGGACTCCGCGATATAGTTGACAAGTGACGTTTGCTCTACAACGCGGTATGGCCCGATGTATTTAGGAAGAAGTTTTGCGGAGCGGCCAGGTGCAGTAGCAGGTGCCCGAAGCCATACCAAAGGACCAGGTGGAAAGTTTGGAGCCGAACGGTCCCCAGTCAGGCGGGATTGCTGCTGCCATTGGTCCTCGGTAGAAAAAGAGCGGGCAAGCTGGCGGCATTCTTCAGCATGTCGAGCAGCTTCGGACAGAGTTGTACTTTCGGACTCATAAGGTTTATATGGGAGAATAGTGTCTACTGTGTTTGAAGGTTCTCGTCCGTACAGAAGAAAGTATGGCGAAAACCCAGTTGTAGCTTGTACGGCAGTATTGTACGCGTAGGTGACGAACGGGAGAACTTGGTCTCAATTTGAATGATCAGAGGTGACGTACATCGACAGCATATTGCCATGAGTACGGTTGAAGCGCTCCGTCATGCCATTCGTTTGAGGATGGTACGCTGTACTTGTGTGGTGCACGATTCGGCATTCGTTGAGTAATGCCTTCAAGACGTCAGAAAGGAAGGCACGGCCTCTGTCACTTAAGAGCTCGCGAGGGGCACCATGACGCAGAATGAAACGTTGCAACAGAAACGTTCCAACGTCACGGGCTGTGGCAGTCGGCAGCGCGGCTGTTTCGGCATAGCGTGTCAGATGGTCTATCGCAACAATAATCCAGCGATTACCAGCTAGAGTTGATGGTAGTGGTCCGTAAATGTCAATGCCGACGCGATCAAAAGGTCGACTAGGACAAGGAAGAGGTTGTGACGGGTAGACTTGCCTGGGAGGTAACTTTTGTCGTTGGCACTGAGCACACGAGCGAATGAATTTTCGCAGGTAGTTATACATGCCACGCCAATAAAATCTGAGTCGAAGCCTAGCGTATGTCTTGAAGAGGCCTGCGTGGGCGCACTGTGGGTCTGCGTGAAAAGCTTCGCAGATAGCAGCTCGAAGATGGCGGGGTATCGCAAGGAGACACTTGCGACCGTCAGAAAGGTAGTTGCGTCGATAAATAAGATCATCCCGTAGGCAAACGTTGCTTGCCTGGCGGTGGAGAGCGCGAGACAGCGAAGGAGTGAGAGGATCAGAAAGAATGCTTATGAGGCCACTGATCCAGGGATCCTTTCGGTCTTCCACGGTCATGTTGCGCAAGGCGGATGACGCAAGTGCAGGCTCGAGGGAAGAGAGGCAAAGACCTTCATCCGAGATGGGTGATCGAGAAAGGGTGTCGGCGTCCGTGTGCTTACGACTGGATCTGTAAATAACGCGGATGTCGTATTCCTGAAGTTTGAGCGCCCAGCGAGCAAGTCGTCTGGAAGGGTCTTTAAGTGTGGATAGCCAACAAAGGGCGTGGTGGTCAGTGACGACGTCGAATGCGTGACCATACAGGTAGGGGCGAATTTCGCCAAGGGCCCAAATAATAGCTAAACACACTTTATCGGTCACGGAGTAGTTAGCCTCAGCTTTCGTCAAAGTCCGGCTCGGCTTGCGTAGGCGATGACATATTCACGAAACCCTGCCTTCGTTGCGCGAGCACAGTGCCAAGTCCAACACCGCTGGCATCAGTATGAACCTCCGTGGGAGCGGCAGGATTGTAGTGGCGGAGGATGGGTGGTGAAGTTAGGCGGTGTAATTTGGTGAACGCATCGTCGCAGGATGGTGATCAGGTGGAAAGGTCCTTGTCACCGCCAAGAATGTCCGTAAGGGGCGCACATACGGAAGCAAAGTTTCTAATAAAGCGTCGGAAGTATGACGACAAGCCTACAAAACTTCTAAGTTCCTTTAAGTTCTTTGGCTTCGGAAAATCAGCGACTTCTCGAAGCTTGGCGGGGTCGGGAAGTATGCCGTCCCGCCAAGCTTCGCCGTCCCGCTCACGTATGCCGTCCCGCTCACGTGGCCAAAAATGGTGAGCTGCCGGGCACCAAAACGACACTTCTTGAGATTGAGTTGAAGGCCGGCGTCGGTGAGCCATGTGAGGACGTGCTCGAGATGATTTAAATGGGTGTCAAAATAAGTGGAAAAGACAACTACGTCATCGAGCTGGCATAAACATGTGTTCTACTTGAGGCCTCGTAAAATAGTGTCCATCATTCATTTAAAAGTGGCTGGAGCGTTACAAAGGCCGAAAGGCATAACGGTAAATTCGTATGATCCATCAGGCGTGAAAAATGCTGTTTTCGGTCGGTCAGATGCTTTTATAGACACTTGCCAGTATCCAGACCGTAAATCCAGTGAAGAGAAGTATTCTGCTCCCTGCAAACAGTCAAGGGCGTCGTCTGTTCGCGGTAACGGGGAAACGTCCTTACGGCTGATCTTGTTTAAACGTCCATAGTCCACACAGAACCGAATGGAGCCGTCCTTCTTCTTGACAAGAACGACCGGTGACGCCCAGAGACTGTTAGAAGGCTGTACAATACCCCACTGGAGCATGTCAGCAACCTGGTCGACAATAACACGGCGCTACAACGCTGAGACTCGGTAGGGGCGCTGCCGTAGAGGCGTATGGCTTCCTGTGTCAATCTTGTGAGATATGTTCAATGTGCGACTGAGGCCAGAAGCGTGGCTGTCAAAAGAAGTACGAAACTTTTGCAGCAGGTTCACCAACTGGCTTCGTTCTGAAGAAGACGTTGCGACATCGATGGAGCGGTGGAAAGCGTCAAGGAGTGACTGGTCAACAACAGAGTCAGAAATGAGTGCGCTGAGGTCCATAGAAAGTAAACTAGATGGAGCGTCAAAAATGTGACGGGCGTCGATCGGATTTGATTAATAAAAGTTTTTGACACGTGTACAATATTACAAAAAAGAAAGCATAAATTTCAGACTGCGTTTTGATACTGGTCTTGCCAAATTAAAAAAAATACGAGTTCCACTAATTACAAATAATTTAGGGCTCTGCAACAGCGAGTCTGTAAATTCAACGATATTACGGTCAATCAATAGGCAAGACTAATGAACCAGAATGAAAGAATTGAAAACAGAATGGCAACAACGCGTAAGGTTTTGTCGTCAAATTATTTTTCATAATTGATAAGAGGGCCTATATAGCTTTTTTATTTTGGGGGATGGCACGTCTGTTTCTTCAGATACGCCTGCATGATACGTTACTATAAATTTGCCATGCGTGACCATGTGTAGTGCGGCAAAAGGTGCACTTTCATCCCACGTATTCGTGAGCAGTTTGCGCACCCGATTGATGAGAAGATGTGAAGATATAAAAAGATCGAACTGTCACGAAATTCAGAACTTTTCCTGTCGGGGCAGCATGCCGAAGAGAGTGCCAATCCAGGAGCGGTGAAAGGTGGTAGACCTATTCATTCAAGGTGTTTATG
This sequence comes from Rhipicephalus microplus, assembly GCF_043290135.1. Lineage (NCBI taxonomy): Eukaryota > Metazoa > Arthropoda > Arachnida > Ixodida > Ixodidae > Rhipicephalus > Rhipicephalus microplus. The sequence goes on along the minus strand of NC_134702.1, from coordinate 279,464,433 downwards.
AATGCGAGATATGCCGCCTCATACGGAGGTCTATGTGTGCTGTGAACAGAATTATTCAGGCCTACAGGTCTGAAGATGGCCGACTGAAAAATGCTGCTCGACCAGGACGCAGCCGATGCACATTGGAAAAGTCCGACCCCTTCATCGTTGCTGCAGCAGTTGCGAACCTTTTTCAGAGCGCCCAGCAAATTAAGACCACTCTCAACCTTCAAGTCGGTGTAGAAAGAATAAGAAGGCGCCTGCGAGAAGCCGGCATTCACTGGTTTATCGCCGCCCAAAAACCTCACCCTACAGAGCGACAAAGATGTCAGCGCCTTGAATTTGCTATAGCGCAAGAGCATTGGATAGTGGAAGATTAGAAGAAGATGATATTCTCAGATGAGAGCACATTTTGTTCAAGGTGGGACCAGGAAATCTTCATTTGGAGGCCATATAAGTGCAGGTGTGTGTCTTTTCATTGTGTGGCATATTTCTCCCAGACGTTTCCTACGTGGAGGCATACCTTTTTTCTTTTTCTTTGTGCAGATAACTGGATATCTTTCCTGGAAATACCCTGGTGTAAGGAAAGGACTTAAAGACGCCGAGGAGCATCAAACCAGAACTGAAGAAGACGAGCGGAGAGCAGGTGGCACGAAGGCGACAACAAGAAATGAAGAAGAGAAGGCACGTGCGATTACGAGGCAACTGTGCGCCAATCAGCTGATGACCAGTGATGGCCCATAGAGGTGGCGTGCCACGATTGGGCCACGTGCGACCATTACGTGGCAGTAGGCTTTGTGGCTGGGGACGAGCCGGAGCAGCGGCAGACGGGAGACAGCGGCATAGAGAAAGAAGAAGACAAGAGCGGACACTCCGCAAAACCTGGCCTCAGGAAGTGCGTCACGACTACGTAACGAACTAGTGCTCCCACCAAACGTCAGAGGGCGCAAGCGCAAAAAAAACAGTTATAATCAATGCAACAGAATTTTTTTCACAAATTAATATTTATACGCCCAAATTTGGTATGTTTTTTATACATAAAAACGATTTATTCAACACACCTTACGCGATTATTTTTCTTGAGCCGTACTGTCATAAACACCATCTACCCAGCGACAAGCCCATGCATGACTGACAGCGAGACGCTTTCGTCGCTTTCGTCAACGTCGGCTGCGTCGGCGTTTTCAAGCGTGAGATAACAGGTGAGGCACGTTTTCAAGCGAAGCTTGTTGAATGACATGTTGTTGGTCTTGTTGGGTCATTTTTTCAGAAAACGATTACGCCTGCGCGAATAAGACACCATGCAACAAACATAGAAAGATGCACACACACACCTTGCGCTTCGTGTGTGCGAGTTTGTTTCTTACGTGGCGTCTCATTCACGCAGTTGTAACCTTTTTCTGAAGCTTGTAAGGACTGGGAGGTTCGCTAAAAAGAAAGTTTGTGGCTCTATGCGGCGGCTAGACGGGAACGTTGTGCAACGTATGCAGTATAGCAAAGGCGGCACGGCGTCAAGCCGAGGCGACGCGTGCTGCGTCTGCCACGGACGCGAGCGTCTGTGCGCTGAGCATAGCTGGGCAGCTAGGTCATAGGCTCGGTGGCTCGGTGCAAAATATTGAGAATCGTTCGCTGGGCCTCGCATGCTTCACGACGCGTTTCCCGAAGGCTCGGAACACGAATAATTCTTGGTATGCCGGAGGCAAATCTGGACTAGCCAAGTGGCCATCATCTTCGTTTCTTCGCTAGCCTTGTGCCACTAGTGCTAGCTGCCCACAAATTTTTTTGACGTTTCCAATATAATTTTACCGCACAAATTTCAACTACGATTTTTCTTCCCAATGTACTGTGCTGATACGGCGTACGCACGAAGGTGTTCTAAAGTTTCCAGGCCATGATACCATTGCATTACAAGGGATAGCGGCCTGGAAACTTCTGAAGATCTTTGTACGTGGTCTTGACGTATATCTTTGTAAGTCAGAGTTCTATGGGTCAGAGATGTATCACTGGTTTTGTATTGTGCATCGATTAGCTAATCATTCGAAGGGGTTTGCTGGTACACTTATGACGTGCACATATCTTTTTCGTAATTTGACAGCGAAGCATCCACTTACTAACATTTTCAGACCGCGCTGACGCCATGCCGTCCGGCGGTCCAAGCTACGGCAGCTACTGCTGTGTATCGTGGTGCTTCAACAATGGCAGAACCCACAAGAAGCCTGGGACGAGTTTCTTCCGCGTACCACGGGACGGCAGGTGTGTTAAAGCTTTTGTATAGTTTGCATGTCTGTAGGCTTACTGTTCGTACTTGCTAAGTGAGGGTAACAATAAAAAATCACTATTCAAGCACTTCCCCTTTCAGCTGATAGTTCATTGCCAATGCAGGATGAAAGCATGGATGCAGTATGCTGGACGCGACGATCTCCTGAGTAAGCCGGCCAGCCTATTGTACGCAACGTACAGGGTTTGTAGCGACCATTTTACTGCTCAAAGTTTCATGGACCCTGGGCACACAAGGCTTACAAGAAAGGCTGTTTCCAGTGTGCAACCAGCTGTACCATGTAAGTGATTGACTGAAACTCAAATATGTGCATAGCAGCCACTTGTATTGAATCAGTGGCAACAGTTAACCGTGAAGATCTTTGTAGCCGATGGAGAAACCTCACTACAGAAGTAACACTTGGAAAGTCTTAAATTCTGTGAATTGTGGGCTATTACCTTCCTAACAGCAGCTTTACATTTCTGTCATTTTTTGATGCTCTGGACCTGCGCAACTTGTTTTGAAAGACTTTAAAGGGCTATTTTACGTTATCTTCAAGCCTGAGTGCACATGTACGTATACCTTTCTTCAGTGAAAGCTGCCACTGTTGATAATTCCAAAAATCACAAATTACTTGTTTCCTAGTAGGTGCCTTCTCTTTTCTTCCACGTACGACCAATTTATGCGTTTGAAAGAGCTGTTTAAGTTTCCCCATGCTACAAGCTTTGTAACTTGTACCAACTGCACATATATGCAGGTTCTCTGAGCGTCGCTTCAAGTAGTGACTGTGACATGGCTGCAGAAGCTGCACTGCAAGGTGCGGATGAGCTTCAGTTTGTGTTATTTTAAGCCTCTTACTGACACATTGTCGTAATTTCATTTCTTCAGGACCTGCGGTAGAGGCTTCAAAAAGCGGCTTCCACACATTGAGGTGCCCCGATGAACAGGGTGCGTTCAGTGTCGCGATTTCTTTTTTTTTTTTTACCCAAATTGACTGTTGACCAAACGTCTGCAGGTGGCAGCTCCGTTGTAGCAGGTGAAAGAATTTCTGCTGATTTCGTCTTGCCGGAGAAAACCTTAACCAGTTGTTCAGCTGTCACAAAAGGAACTTGTGTGACCGGTAAGTTGTATGTTCACTTCAACACCAGAGTGGATTGATATAGAGACTTCCGCAGGCCGCTTGCAAGATTGTTCCGACAGCACTGTCCGAGGCACTGAACAAGCTTCCCAAGACCCTCCAGAAGACGTCTCCGCCAACAGCTCCACGCCTGAGTGCCCTAGAGAAAATGGTGACTATGCTTTTATTGCAGCAGTTTTTAATGTGCTATTTTATGTTTACGACATTCTGAGGAAACTATCCTCAAAAGGAAACTACGTGTGCACTTACAAAATGTAAGGGTGGGCTCTCAGTGATTTTCATTTTTTTTGTGCATTGTCAACATTGTGAATGGTTTGTTTTTAGGTAGTGGAATCGAAAACTTTGTACCACAGAAAGTTGTGCACCTTGGGTCTGAAAGAGCGAGGAAAGTGCTCGTATGGGGTTAGTTGTTCTTCACTTTTACATCAATTTTTTTGTTTATTGCAGTGCGTTCCTGTGTGCCAGCGACAATGTCTCCATCAATGAAGTACAAGCAAACCATTAAACATCTGCAAGCCAAAGTAGCAGCACAGCGGAAAACTATCAAAAGACTGCAGAGACAGCCTCACCAAGCACCGTCATCGACTTCGAAGGCCCTTGAAGTTATCCGACCGCACGTCACCGAGGAGGTTTTTAAACTTCTTTCTGCACATGTTCGCTTGAGGCCCAAACGCAAGGGCAAGCGGTTTCCCGTGTGGTTCAAGAAATTCGCTCTTCACTTAAACTTCCGAGGTCCGCGAGCATACCGATTTCTGGCTCCATATTTTTCTTTGCCCTCCCGGCGTTCATTAAGGAGGTGGCTAGCTAATGTAAAGATGACTCCAGGCATAATTCCAGGAATCCTTTCTTCTATTGCAACAAATACTCAAGCTTGGAATGAACGGGACCGAGTGTGCGCTTTAGTTTTCGACGAAATAGCACTCAAAAAGAATTTGTACTATGATGCTGCAAGAGACGTTGTCCAGGGTTTTACAGATGATGGCACTCATCGCACTTCAACCATCGCTGATCGAGCACTGGTTTTTCTTCTTGTTGGCGTTTCAAGAAAGTGGGTTCAGAAAGTCGGTTGCTTTTACTATAGGGCACACATCAACACCATCATCTGTTATGCATAACTTGCTGGTGTCACTCATTTTGGAGCTTAGGAGCATTAATATTGCAGTGAAAGCAGTCATTTGTGACCAGGGCAGTTCAAATGTAAGTCTCGCTAACCAACTAAGAGTGACTGTAGCAAAGCCTTTTTTTGAAGTTAATGGTGAGCGGGTATATTACATTTTTGATGTTCCGCATTTAATTAAAACAACGCGCAATAATGTCCAAGCACACAAGTTATACATTGGGGATGACATCGTTAACTGGTCGCACATTGTAAGCCTTTACCAATTCTCACATGAGTTGCGGTTGCGATTGGCTCCAAAGTTGACTGAACGGCACGTTCATCAGAAACCTTTTTCTAATATGAAGGTCAGCAGAGCAACTCAGGTCCTCAGTGCATCAGTTTCGATTGCTATCACGGCAATGGTGTATGCGAAGGTGCTGCCTGCCTCGGCCATCACTACAGCTCAATTTTGTGATCGTATGGACAGGATTTTCGATGCTTTGAACAGCTCGAGTAAAAAAAGAACTTCGCAAAAGCTGCGGCATGCAATCATGAAAAATGATTCAGAGCTGATTGACTTCCTCCGAGGCCAGCTTCCCTGGATTGCATCATGGCAGTTTGCTGGCAGACGTCAACCACAAACCATCGTAGGTTGGCAAATTACAATTCAGGCAATTTGTCAACTATGGGACAACCTCTCCAAAAATTACAATTTTGAATACCTGTTAACACGCAGGCTTCAACAGGATCCTCTGGAGAACATATTTGGCCACATTAGGCAAAAACAGGGTTGCAACACCAACCCCAATGTAGCACAATTTATTTGTGGCCTGAAGCACATCTGCATAAGAAAACTCTTCAAGCTGTCAGAATACGGAAATGTCGAGGATGATGAATGTGACCTCCTCCAGGAGCAGCTCTTGCCATTCTCCCTCACCAGTGCGTCTCTTGTGGATAATGAGGAGTGTGCACAGCCACAGCCTGACGACTTTCCCGCTCTAGACGATCTCTCTGAACTTGCGACAAACGTTCACTCCCATATTATCGATGACACCGCTGCATATTATGTAGCTGGTTTTCTCATCAAACACTTCCTTCGGAATGCATGTGACGGTTGCAGTTGCCCACAGTTACTGAAAGACGACAGTGAGACGCTTAAGGGTACCCACCAGTATTTCACAATGCTCAAAGCATACTACGTCCCCAGCAAACTTTTTGGGAATCTCACTGTGCCATCAGAAGCAGCTTTTGCATTCGTACAACAACTTGAATCTCACTTTCTTGCCATAATTGAGGCCACTGCACATCACCTGAAAGTGTGCGATGTTTTGTATCACCATCTGTCAAGTGTTGGCGATTTTCATTTCTGCTCTGCTGGGTGTCGCGCGAAGTTTCTGAAAATGTTTTGCCGGGTTCGTTTATGTTGGCATGTGCGTTTTGTGAACCGAAACTTAGATGGGGTTAGGTTCCAGTCTTCAATCTCGGGCATACAGCTTGACAAGTTCAAAGGTTAGCAATTAGCGGCGGGTGTACACTAAAGTATTCGAGTTGAGCCGAATCCTGCAACAGCTTTGTTATGTTATTACTTCGTTACAGCAGACTTCATTATGGTCTTATATGCTTATATTCAGCTCAACTGGACTAGCCACTCCTTCGTTGCATACATTGTTTAGGTTACCCGCTATGAAGAGTAGGGACACTGTGTATTCACTCGAAGTGATTTGCATAACCTTAAAAAGAATGTTGGGTATCCTGTCTGTATTTTCGTAGCAAATGCGGGCAAACTGTACACTTTACTGTGGCTCACTCTGTCACTGTGTATGCTTTATCTCTCCAGCTCAAGTAATATATCGATAACAAAACCGCTTGTTGAAATGTCTTCGAGCGGGTAAGGAACACAGTATGAAGTGGGCACGGTTCACGTTATCACGCTTTTCGTATTTTAGCTTCTCATCAACCTCCTCATCTCGCCCATCAAAATTTTCAAAAGAATACCCAAATTTGTAGCGTTTGATGGGGCTGCGGACGCCGCCATTTTTATTTTTATATAGCTTGCGAGTGATAACGTACGATGTAGAGCCTTTGTGAAAAATAATGAGCCAAAGTGGTTTCCTTCTGCTATTTATTAGCCCTGTAATACCGCTCTCGTAGCACCAATTAAAGTCCAAAATTCTGGATAAAGTGATGACTACAATCTATTTTAGCTCGCAAGCGTCACAGCAACACCCAGACGCAAATCACTTGGGATCTTAAGTTTTTGATGAAGGCGACGCATAACAAAAGCCACAAGACCTGCCAGTGTTGTAGCATCAAGTTTGTCTTTCACGTAGTGAGCAAGCTGCAAAGCCCTACCTTTCTGAGGACAAGCAGGCATCAAGTCTGCTTTTTTTCATTTCGGACTAGCTGTTCTTAAGCACAGCCAGCACACTACATCTTTGCCTTTCTGCTATATTGTGTCATGTGGTTTCTGTGCGCTCTTTTTTTCTATGCATTATTTCGGTTAAGCCCAGGCGTGATTCGCGACTTCATTGCTGTGTATATGTCACTTCTTCATCAGCATTGTGCGCTGTGTTTTTGCCATAGATCCTTACCCACTGGCCCGGTGTGTCATACTTCACCAGCTTCTCGGCTTCTGCCAACTCTAGCGATGTGTGCGTTGTCTGTGTTCTCTATGTATTTGTTACAATATTTGTTACAATTTATTTGTAAGGCGAGATGCATTTGTTGTCTACCTTTGTCATATTGTGCTTTTTATATTCTCATACTCTACCTTGCCTTTGAATAAAACATTGCGGATGCTCTGTTTCTTAGACTGATATATACATTGATCACTTGTTCCAAAAGAAAAACACAAGCGCGATGAATAAAACCGTAGTGAATTATCATTACCTGCGTCTGTTTTTATTATACTTAATCGAAATAAAAATTACGTCACGACCGATTCGCACGAACCACTGAACAAAACAGGGAATCGCTAAATCAAAACGACCTACAAAAACTATCCATTTGGGCGATGAATAATGGTCTGAAATCATGAACTTTCGTCATAGCCAAACGTCGGTTATGCAAAGTAATTCAAAATTTGCGCCAGTGAAACCGAAACCGGAAGCGCACGCCACTTGCTCTCACCAACCACTAGGTGTGCTAGGGTCGATTGGGCCGCTGGGGTCTACGGGAGTGTCCACTCTTAACCTTTATTTCTCTATGACAGCGGGCCGAAGCGTCGGACGCAGGCGAGCCAGGTTCCGTCCAGGGAACGCGGCCGTCCACGCTGCTGCCGTCCAACCACCAGCTGGGCACATTGCCGGCACGAGTACTGCATCTCGGGGCGCGGCCTGGCCTGCTGTTCTCTTCCTTGCCGAGGGCATCGCGGATCTCGGCGAGGCGTCTCCACGGTCAGCCGTTCGACACAGCGATGAACGTGGCCTGGCTAATGGTCACGGTTGCGTCGAGCATGCGTCTCGGCGCACGCTCTTCGCTGGACGGGCTGGCCATGCCCCGCATGGAGCATCGCGTCTCCGATGCGGGTTTACTGCTCCGTGGCCGCACCCACGCCATCAAGCGCCGGTATCACCAGAGCGTCGCACTTCGGCAAGGGACGAGTGAGACTTTCTGCCGGGCGAGACGCGGGCGTGTGTACGGAGGACCATGGAGCCGGGCGAGGTTCAGGGTGGCCGAGAATTCAGATGCCAGGAGAGTTGCTGGCTGAATCGAGGATCGCCGAGCGGTGCCGAGCCGTACCAAGCGATGTGCCAGACTCGGAAGTGGGCCGCGAGCTCACGAGCTGTGCACCCGAGGGTACCTGGCTCTGCCCTGGCCAAGGTGAGGAACGCCGGTGAGTGAGCTGCCGCTCCGCAGCTGTAGCGAGCAGAATTTCAGCACGGCACAGACGGTGCTGTGCTGGCCAGAACCCGCACGTGGAACCGCTACGCCCGGGCGGTGATCAAAAGCTTGGAAACGAGGTCCGAGGTCACGCTGGTCCAGGCATCTCCGCCACCGCAGCTCGAGAGCTGAGGCCACGAAGGCAGACGAAGCAGTGCGCCGCTCGAGAGGACGAGTTCCTGGGAGCGTTCCTGAGCCGGACGTGGGACCCGTACGTGTCGGCCAGGTCGAGCTCTGGTGTGTCCAGTCGAGGTCGAGTCCGTCGGCCTGTACAAGGTCCAAGGACAGGGCCTGCTGAACGGCTCCTGCCTGGGTGCAGTGGCCGGGAGCAGGTTCGTGGGCGAAGCCTACTGGGCGTGGTCCTCGGGAGCCGTGGCCTGATCCTGGACCTCCGGAGTTGCGACCCTGACTGCTGGGTTGGCCGCGACGTCCGACTCAACGGCGCTGCACATGGTAGCGTATCCGTGCGCCGTCAGCCGTTCCACCCATGCCATGAAATAAAAAGTTCATGTTAATGCTTTCTCGTCCGCTATCAACAAACATAGTGACGAACGTCCGTTAACCATCACACCTGGATAGATTTCCGAGGTCCGCAGCAGCAAGCAGCCGGTGTCCTGTGAACGTCTGGGGAGCAGTAAGCAAAGATGGCCTCGGCTCGCTAGTGCGGCTGTCACGATTTTTCACGGCTGGGGCCTACTGTGAAATTCTCGACAGCCATCTGCTTATGTATGCTCTGGATAGGCCATTTAAAGATGGGTGCTTCTGGTTTCAGCAAGTCCTCAGCCCAGTGCACACCGCCAGAGCTGTTCGGAATCTCCTGGAGACACGAAAGAGTTGTGTCTTTTTATTGTTTAAAGTTTTCGCATGCTTTCGGACCCGGGAGACCATTCACTTATTGTTATGATAGGAACGTATCTTTGAATTAGGCACAGGTATTCAGATATAAAGGCACAGATTCTGCAACTGTCGCTGAATGAGCTTTTGAAAGACGAAAACTTGGGGAGGCCAACAAAAGCAGGGTTTATGTTCAGCTCTTATTTTCTGTTGTATTGTCTTGTACATTATTTTAGTCGTTATATATCAACACATAACCACATAATTGAGTTATGAAGTTTGGTTATAATATTTAAGTATAGTATAATTGTAAGCTCCCCGTTCAATTCTGAAAACTCCAAGGCTGCATTGATTATGTGTCCGCCGATGCACAAGAATTCAATTGAAAAAATATGTACAATGTTTGAGAGCACATAAAATTCATGGGAACAACAATAGTGCAAAGGCAATCTAAAGCTATGCTTACGTTCTGATTGATTAGCTGGCATTTTTTGTCATTTACACATGAATAGAAATTATGTTTCAGCAGAAACAGTTGTCTTTTTAGACAGTACATGGTTTCTCTTTGCCCAGTGTATTGGGCCAACTTTTCATTTTATGTGCTCTTGAAAATGCTTTTAATCTAGTGTCTGGATAAGTTAGGCTAACCTTTTTCAATATTGTAAATATTCTTGTTATCCTAAATTCAATATTAATTAAGGTCGACCAGATATGTATGCTTATAAGGTATGTAGTTTCAATGTTCTATTTTTAAAGATTTCATGCTGAAACTTCAGTGCTGGTACATAATTGTGATGTCTCAGATATAAAAATATTGTTTTTTATTTGGCCATACAAACTGAAGTACTCGGAACTTGCCTCTGTCAAGACAAAATGAAATTAATTTTTATGGATAAAAATTATATAGACCCTTGTTGATGCCATAAAATATCTGTCACATCACATTAAGCATTGAGTGGGCGCGGGGGCATCATGACGGCCGGCACCGCTCACGCTGAGTGCTTTTATGTTACACAGGCTTTGATAGCCTCGTCGTTCCTGCTGTTCTCGCTACCTGCCCAAGGCTTTCCTGCAACACCGCACGTGCGGCCACAGTTCGTGCACAACGAGTACGATCAGCGCAGCTAACATGTACACCCACCAGAGCCAACCTTTCGTCCACGCATCGACAGCACGGAGTACGGCGCAGTTACGTCATCAACCGTGACGCCACGCCAAGGCTGTGACTTAAAAGGCTGCGACTACCACCACCACCCCAGTAGGCACGGGGGCGTCATGACGGCCGGCACCGCTAACGCTCTGCGCTTTTATGTTACGCAGGTCAGTAAACAACCCTCTCTGTACGCTAAAAAGAGCGACTACCACTGCCTTTTGTTGCTCCCGTGCCCAGGGGTACTGTGTGAAATTGTATGCGACTGCTTCTCAATGATTTGTTTTTTGCTGCTGTGTTCGGAAGATGTAGAGGTAAATTCAGGTCCTCCTGGTACGCGCTCTAAAGCCCTTTCGAAAGCGATTCCCAACCGGATGACACGAAAAAACAGATGTCTGCCATTTTCTACATCCTAAAGGACCTCCAGGCACGTTAAACAATGTACTTTTCTGTAAGACGAGTTTGAAGGAACAACAAATGCTTTTCGGGGAGGGCATAGGATTTGGCATTGTTATATTAGTGTCATTAGTGAACCTTACACAGTGCATGGATTGAGAAGTGCCATTGCTCAAATACCATGACATATGCCATTCTTTCGGGGTGATGAAGATAGCTCATGAAGGCCTTCTGTCGGGTCACCAGGGGCAAATAAAGACAACAGACCTTGTTTTTATAGAGTATTATTGGCCGGGTGTGTAGTCGGATGTCATACGGTTCGTGAAGTCATGCGTCATATGTCAGCAGACCGTGCTGAAACACCTCGTCGGAAGAGTCCCATTGGGGAATATGCCTATCATATACGCATCTTTTTCACCGGGTTGCCATCAATATTAGCAGGCCTCTGTCCTCAACGTCATCCAAAAGCAACAAGTATGTCTTAACGATGGTGGACCTTGCTACGAGTTATCCGGATGCAATGAGCCTACTGAGAATCGAGACAGAGCGCATAGCGAAACTTGCAGAGATGTTCTCCCGGGTTGGAGTGCCACGAAAGATAGTCAGCGACTGTGGAAGATCTTTCACTTGAACTCTTATGCAATAAAACAGTCGGATACTTTTGTTTCAGCAGCTACCCATAACACCATATCACCCCACGGCTAACAGACTTTTGGAGAGCTTTAACAGCACCCTTAAAGAAATGATCCACCACATATGCTAAGAACGGCCTCAACACTTACAGATATTTGGCTCCCCTACTCTTCACCTACTGGGAAGTTCTGCAATCGAGAATTGGATTCTTGCAATTCAATCTCCTCTACAGTAGATTTGTGCGCGGGCCAATTTCAATTTTTAAGAAACTGTGGACAGAGGCGAGTATCGATCCTGACTGGAAAACAACGTACAGGTATGTTGTCAATCTCCAGGAGCAACGGCAGGACACATGCAAGGTGGCCCATGAAAAACTCCTCAAGGCCAAAACTAGGCAGAAGAGATATTATGATAGGAAATCAAGAGTTCATCAGCTATCACCGAAAGATAAGGTATTGCTGCTACTACCATCAGATAAAAACAAGCTAATATTGACATGAAAAGGACCCTGCACGGTCGTCGAAAAATGCTATCGCTATAGATATGCGATATATTTAGGGGCTCGGACAAGCTTATTTTGCATTAAGCTTCTCAAAAAATAAGACGAAAGAGAGGCCGACCACGAAGTACAAACAAAATGCTGCTGCAATCGTACAGTCACACACTGCTGACGAGAGAGAGATGCCCTTTCTTGCTCTGCATCAATGGGAAAAATACCAAAATGTGTTAGTGGCGACTGACTTGAACAAGCTGCAGACAGATCAAATGAGTGAATATCTGAGGGAGTTCCATGACGTGTTTTCCGATGTACCGGGCAAGACGAATGTTGTCGAGTGCAAGCTACGCTCCAATCGGCGTCGTCAAGAACAAAGATGGGAACATACGACTTTGTATTGACTTGAGACAGCTCAATAAAATTGTAACTGACAATGAACCGATCCCTCAAGTAGGCATGATGTTTGTCTAAGTCGGTCAGAGCCGGTACTTCGATGTTACGAAAAGCTACTGGCAGGTGCCAATGTACGAATCATTGAAGGCCGCATTTCAGTCTTCTTCTGGCCTTTACAAGTTTAGGTTCATGCCTTTGGGAATGAAGACCACACCTGTCAAGTTCACTTGCCTCATGAGAAGATTGCCCGAAAGCATACCTTATATAAGTTTTCGATGATTGGCTAGTTGCCACAGAAACTTGTGACGAACACATCGCAATGCTCACGCAGTTCCTACAGCATATCAGAGCTGCATTATTGACAATTAAACCCTCCAAAGGGGAGGTCGGCTTCAAAACAGTAAAATTCATCGGTCACATTGTCGGCCATAACCTTCTTCGACCTCAGATAGAGACATTACACAGGATCGACCCCACAAACAGGCCACAACCAAAGAAGAAATTTCGGTCATTTCTAGGCCTCACTGGGTACTACAGAGAACTCGTGCCTAATTACGCCGAAGCAACCACCCCATTAACTGAACTTACTAAAAAGGAGGCGCCCAAGAAGGTTACTTGGGATGAATCTCACCACCAAGCTTTCGAAACGCTGCGACACCTCCTATCGTCCAGTCAAGTGTTACGAGCTCCAGACTTGTAAGAGCCTTTTATACTGTGAACAGGTGCCTCTTGAACCAGCATTGGAGCTGCGTTAAGACAATGGCATGCAGGTGTGCTACACCCAGTTACCTACACCCAGTTACCGAAGCCTCTGAAGAGCATGCTATCAATGATGGCGCACCACCAACCATGCCCGATAAGCAAAACCAATAACCAGTTCACAATGCACCAGCTGTCTACAGGACACGTCAACTTGCGATAGAAATGAATGTCTAATTCTGCAAGAGGCTCCACTACAGCCATCTTCTGAACAATGTCAGCAAAGCAAACAAAGCCAAGCCCACAAACAAGACCGCGAGAGAGACTGTAACCAAGGCATCGACGAACGCAAAATTCAACGAAAGCACACCCACCAATTGAAGAACAGCGGAAAATAAGATCTCCAACCCAAAGACTATTCCAAGACGTCAAATTTTCTCGCACAAAGAAAAGTAGCCAGAAATGCTCCCTGCGCCTGCAGATACAAAGACCGCAACACCATGGAAAACGCCAAAAAAAGATGCGGAAGCACTTCTTGCATACCGCCGCCACGCAGGCATTACGCCATCACAATCTGTCAAAAGCATGCATTCTAGAAGCAAAGCGTCTGTCGTGGCCACAACTTGGAATTCAACGCATGAGACATCCGACCTTACCACACTACAAGGACTCCCAACCTTGTTCGTTCCTCACTACCAACCCAGCTGTGTCATCATCAGTTTCCACGCTCAAGGCATTATTATGCTCTTTACAATGCTATAGCCAACCTCGCCCACCTGAGGTCTCGATATTACCGGATTGCCTTTCCTGTGAACGTTTTTGTGCAAGTGCATGGAACCGCCGTGTGACATGGAACTACTGCATTTTCTGGCATTATATTCTTTGTTATGAGACTGCACTTGTTCATGCTTTATAGGTTTTAGCTCGCGCATTCTTTCGGGGGGGGGGGAGGGGGAATCTTGTGACGTAAGAAGGTAGCGATAGTTGGTAGAGGCCGATGAAGAAGAAGTGCTTTGGAATAAACATGGCATATGAGCCAGGCCACGTCTCCGTCTCCCACATCTAGCGTCATATATATATATATATATATATATATATATATATATATATATATATATATATATATATATATATATATATATATATATATATATATATATATATATATATATATATATATATATATATATATATATATATATATATATATATATATATATATATGAAAGTAGATGCGCTTTCACATAACATCTGTTTATTGTGCCGACGTTTCGACGAGAACCCCGTCTTTTTCAAGGCATAATACTATTTACACATGTTCCGTGTCCTCTTATAGCCTGTCGAGACAGGAGAGAAGGTGTCAAAAGAGAGAGAGAGAGGGAAAAAAGCGAAACGGGAGGACAAACATTAAATAAAATATAGAAAGTCTAGGAGAAGAATCAAGACCGACACGGCGTAATTAGAAAGGGGCAGCATTTCAACAGAGTAGGGCAGAGGTAGATGAGCATTGTCATCATTGTCAACAATACCTCCCCCGCACCCACTCTTCGCTAAGTGGGCAGGGAGCCGCCGTTCTTATATTTCACCTTTCCGTGTAGTCCGCTGGCGGCTCCTTCCTCTTTGAAGTGTATGACAAGTTATTGGGGAGGGCTTAAGCGCTTGGAGTGCGTGCTGGTGGCGTAGGGAGGAACGAAAAAGCCGGTGATTGAGGAACCGCCATCGATATTCATTATATGCATTGGCTCCTTGTCAGTGAAGGAACAGAATGTGCGTTAAAGAATTAAAGAAGGAAAAAAACAAAAGAAGAACAGGGGGGGGGGGGGGGAGACTGTACGACTCCGGGACAGTCAGCACACAGTTGCGGTGCACTGGGAAGATATGCGCGCATGTAGGAAAAAGTTAACGAAACCACCTAGCTGTCAGCTCCTTGTCAGTGAAGGAACAGAATGTGCGTTGAAACTTGACGAAGCAAAAAAAGGGGGGGGGGGGCGTACGACATATATATATATGTGTGTGTGTGTGTGTGTTACGTATGAAGCGATGATTGGTAGAAGCCGAGAAGAAAGAAGTGAGATTGGAATAAACATGGGGTATGAGCCACGCCACGTCGCCCAGTCATCGTAGCGTCACACAAGTCGGCGGAATGGAGACCTGCCTGCCCCTTCATCAGTCGCTCAGCATCGACGCAGTTCTACGCAAGACACCCTGACCACACATGGACAACCGTGCAAGCGCCTAGCATTACGCATCGACCAGCATCATGTCAGAAGCATCTACTGACCTTCCCATCCCCAAGTACACCGGAGCAGCGGACGATGGACCCGTACAAGACTGGTTAGACCTGTTCGAGCTCCACGCTACCACTGCATCATGGTCGGAACGGGAGATGGTCATCAACTTTACTGACTACATCTCAGGTGAGGCATTCAAATTTTACCTCACCCACATCTTCGAGAACGATGAGTCTTGGAAAAAGATCAAAGAAGAAATGATCACTCGTTTCAAAGAATACGATGAAGACCTGTTCATACCTCATCAGCGGAAGGCTTTTCAACTGACCCATCACAGTTACGCGAAGTCTTCCCGCAGTAAGCCTATTTTCCAAACAAGACCTCAGAGAAAATATACCACCATTGCACCATCATATGACTCTTCCGAAAAAACGTCACGCATTCGAACTCCGACTGGTAACTTGCACGTCGCAACAGACAAGGTAAAGCCTCCGTATACCGAAAGGATTTTAGACCATTTCTGCAAAAGACTAAACCTAAAGCCGGCTTTCCCAAGAACAATGAAATCGGTATTTTCAACGTGTTCACTGCACCACAACACTTCACATTTTACTGAACCACCCAAATTCCTTGATGCTTCGTGTCACACACAAGGCCCAGACGGTTTCGAGGGTACGACGGAATTCACGCGTGACGAGCTATTGAATCCTCACAATACCAGCCCCTACCCTGACGTTCCGGACCAGGGTCGTTCGACAGACATTGTCAGCCTAACTACGCTGCAAAAAGAAAAACATACGCCATCAGAACCACTTGAAGCCATGTCTGTGGTGCTCTCATCGTCAAGTGACAACACACATGTGAGTCAAAGCACTGCAGGAATTTCGAATCAACCAACGCCGGCGCATTGTCAACTGACAGAAGCATTTACAATCAAGGATGACTCACAACCATCTTGGGAGCGTTCTCATCAGCCTGTCACGCTGCTTTCATCACAGGACAAGCCTAGCAGTACAGTGTCAACTACCGACAATCTACTGATCACATCACCATCTAAAGAAAAGCAGACTCATGTTCCTGACAGAGGCCCATCTGACGAACTTTCACAAAAAGACGAGCAATTTCAACAAAGGCAACTCCACGAACTCCAAGAACGGCAACGGCTACTCGAACAAGAACAAAGATCAAGTGAAACCTCTTCACGAGTACACTTGTGGCTGAAAGATCATCAGAGACAACATCAATTAAAGAAGGAAAGACGAAGTCGATGCCTAAGCCATCTTCGCAGAAAGCAACGTCGACAAAGTTTCCTGCACCAGTTCTCAACGCCGTGTTTACGATTCAACAAACTGAGAGAAGACTACAGAAAGCTACGAAAGAGACGTGCAGCTACCACGTGTACAATGAAGGAACAAAGGCATCATACCATCAGCTTCGGTTCTCGCCCATGCAGGCTGCAAGCACTCGTTCTGTCTCAGCCACGACACAGAAAGCAGCGTCTACGACGGAGAACTTCGTGCCTACGACATCCGACTCTCAAATGCTACAAGTACTTCGACCCTTGTTCATTCATGACGAGAATCGCTGTGTCATCAGTAATCTCTATGTTCAAGGCGTGCTTCAGTGTGCCAGAACGCAACAGTCAACCTCGCCCACCAGAGTTGTCATAAAATTCATCGGACTGCTCAATCGGCCTTGAAGATTTCGTGAGATTGTGGAACTCCGTCTGCACGTGAAACTGTGAATTTGGGCATTGTTTTGTTCATTCACTTCTTTAATTTGTTATAGTTTGGCTTCCGGAGGGAGGGGGAATCGTGTGACGTATGAAGCGATGATTGGTAGAAGCCGAGAAGGAAGAAGTGAGATTGGAATAAACAAGGGGTATGAGCCACGCCACGTCGCCCAGTCATCGTAGCGTCACACACACACACACACACACACACACACACACACACACACACACACACACACACACACACACACACACACACACACACACACACACACACACACACACACACACACACACACACACATATATATATATATATATATATATATATATATATATATATATATATATATATATATATATGAAAGTAGATGCGCTTTCACATAACAACTGTTTATTGTGCCGACGTTTCGACAGGAACCCTGTCTTTTTCAAGGCATAATACTATTTACACATGTTCCGTGCCTTTTTATATCCTGTCGAGACAGGAGGGGAGGGGTCAATTGAGAAAGAGAGAGAGAGAGAGAAAAAAAAAGAAGGAAGAAACAGCGAAACGGGAGGACAAACATTAAATAAAATATAGAAAATCTAGGAGAAGAAGCAAGACCGACATGGCGTAATTAGAAAGGGGCAGCATTTCAACAGAGTAGGGCAGAGGAAGATGAGGAGTGTCATCATTGTCAACAATACCTCCCCCGCACCCACACTTCCCCAAGTGGGCAGGGAGCCGCCGTTTTTGTATTTCACCTTTCCGTGTAGTCTGCTGGCGGCTCGTTCCTCTTTGAAGTGTATGACAAGTTAATGGGGAGGGCTTAAGCGCTTTAAGTGGATGCTGGTGGCATCGGGAGTAGCGAAAAAGCCGGTGAATGAGGCACTGCCATCATTATTCATTATATGCATTGGCTCCTTGTCAGTGAAGGAACAGAATGTGCGTTAAAGGATTAACGAAGGGGAAAAAAAAGAAGAAGAAGAAGAACAGGGGGGGGGGGGGGAGAGACTGTACCACTCTGGGACAGTCACCACACAGTTGAGGCGCACTGGGAAGATATGCGCGCATGTAGGAAAAAGTTAACGAAACCACCTAGCTGTCAGCTCCTTGTCAGTGAAGGAACAGAATGTGCGTTCAAGCTTGACGAAAAAAAAAAGGGGGGGGGGGGACCGTACGACCTCCGGGACCACTTATCTGTGCGTTCCGGCTGTGCTTGATGAGGCAAATCGTTTCTATGTTGTCAGATGCATAGGCCAAAAGCTTTGTTAGCGGGTAATATTATTGTCGTAATGAAACCGGACTGATTAGAGAGAAGCGTTTGCGTCTTTTAGCGGTCGTAACGCAGACAGAGTGCCTGGGTGTTCATTTATTCCGTATTTTATCGTGTTAAATTTGTAGATAAAGTAAGATTCCCATTGTTCCCGTTCTCTGATTGTTCGAAAGTGCTTTTCTAGTAGTGTAACCCTGATGTCATCAAAGCTGTGGTCTTTTAATGTGCAGTGTTTTGAAAGTGGAAGGCCTGGAAGAGATCGTACATGTGCCCGATGGTTGTTGAATCTAATTCTAAACGGAGTGTCTGTCTGGCCCACGTATTGCTCGTTACATACCCCACATTCCAGGAGGTATATGACATTGTCTGAGTCACAGTCTAGTGCACCTCTTATCCTGTGCTTAAAATCCGAGTGGGTGCTTTTCGCCACTGTCGTTGTCTGCATGTGTTTGCATACCCTGCATCTGCTTTTTCCGCAAGGGTGACACCAAATTTTAGATTTTACACCTATCTTTGAATTTATTAAATGATCCTTTATATTTTTCGGCCGTCTGTATACAACACAAGGAGGAGAAGTGAAAATTGTTGATAGTCACACGCTCTGTTCCAATATGTTAAAGTGTTTTCTTAGGACCTTGTTTATGTTCGGTGGGTTGCTCGTGAAAGTTATTTCCAAGTTTTTGTCGCGGTGTTGGTCGGCGTTTTTCTGGTGGTTGAGAAGAATCTGGCGGTCCAGATTTTCAGCTTTTTTGATGGCGTCATCGATGATAGCTGGCGAGTATTCTTGATTAAGGAGTACTTCGCGCTTATGTGTGCTGTTTTTGTTTTTGTGGAAGTCCTCGGTGCGGGAGCAGATTCGTCGGAATCTGTGTGCTTGGGAATAGAGAATGCTGGTCTTGCAATGTCGCGGGTAGCAGCTTTTGAAGTGCAGGTATTGTTGCCTGTCCGTAGGTTTTCTTTATACGCTAGTTACCAACGCACCATCGTCAACTCGAATGATTACATCAAGAAAGTTTATTTCAGTGTTAGAGTAGGAGTGTGTAAAATAAATGCTGGGGTATACCTGGTTGAATGCCTGTATGAATTTGAGGCGCTCGTTTTCCGGTTGTGTCCAAATTATGAATATATCATGTAGGTACCGTTTACAGAATAATGATTTGATATCACAAGATGAAAGAAAATTGGACTCTATGTGGTGCATGAATATGTTAGCGTAGTTTGGGGCCATTCTTGTACCAATTGTCGTGCCGCGGATTTGAAGGTAGTACTGGTTGTTCAATTCAAAGCTGTTTGTTATTTAGGAATTGTTTGTTATTCAGTTGTCACTTGCCTTCCTCTGAATAAATTGGACTACATTGAGGAAGGCAAGCGACAACTAAATAACAAACAATTCTACAAACACCTCGACTTTTACCCTACCACGGAGCACAAAAAGATGAACAGTGAACAGTGAACAGTGAACTTTATTGACATCATGTACATATACACAATGCCGGAGGCCGGCAGAAAAAGCATCGCAAGGATAGCTTGACGAAGCTGCGGGCCCCCGTTTTGGCACCAGCGTACGACGGTGTTCTCAGTACATAAAAAAATGTACTGAACAGATAAATCACTTAGTACAGGACCCGAAGGAAAATGTGAGCCCACTACAAATAACCACGTCTTGCGTACAAACCATACACAAAAGAAAAATATACACCAACGGATGTACTAAAAAGCTCAGTTTATATAGATTACCTTCATAATACATGCATACAGATTAACATAATTTTGTAATTTACATAGAGTACACTATAGATATATATTTGCACAAATCATTCAATACACGACCGAAAGAAAATATGAGAAAATATGAGGTGGTTACAAATCACCATGCCTAGCGTACACCGACATATTCTCTATAGTTGACACACATAGGCATGCGCGAGATATTATATAGTGTCAATGTAATTATTTGCAAGAAAGGAACGTATTGCATTGAAAGTGTTGCTTTCCAGCTGAAATTTAAATTTGTATAAAGCATTTAGTAGCCTCGGAAGTCTGTTTCCTAACGTATGTCGCCCATGTGTTGTTCTACAAGTTTTAACAGTCCAAATTTCGCAGTTTCGCGTTTTATAAGGCTGACAATTTCTTTTAGTTGGCAAGTTCAGTCAAGAATACATGTTTCCCCTTTAATTCTTGTTTATAGGCTTTCGCTAATCTAAAGTTGTACATCTTCTCAAAAGGCATTACATTATACTTTTCAAACAACGGGTAGGTGTGAAAATGTGAAGGCACGTCCTCTACAGCACGTAGAAATCTTTTTTGTAGACAATACAATTTTTGTATGTTTTCTTGACTAGTGGATGCCCAAACTAGATGGCATTAGTAAATTCTTGAGGAAAATAAAAAGTTGTAAATTAATATCATTACATGTCTCGGAAGGATCAGGCGATTCCGGTAGACTAGTCCCACTAATTGAGATAACTTACTTGATATTGTGTCGATGTGCTCGTTCCAAGAAAGGTTTTCTTGGAAGACCACTCCTAGTGTTTTAATGTTGGGTACAATATCAACCGGGGTCGAATTCAGCAGTATTTGTTGCGTCAATGTTACCTTCTTATTTTTACTTCTGAATATTACAGATTTGGTTTTGCTCGTGTTTATTTTAAGATGGTTTTTCTCAGTCCAGCAATTTAGGTTTTCCAATACAAAATTTGCTTCGCCAACTAATTTGTCCACCGAATTTTCTCGTAAAAATATGCTGGTGTCATCAGCATAAATAATAAATTCAGCGCTAGGGCTAATGCTGACCACGTCATTAATATAGGTATTAACAAGAAATGGTCCCAAGATGCTCCCCTGTGGTACACCAGAAGTTGAAGGCAATAGATCGGAAAAACAGTCGTCGATATGAACCCTTTGTTTTCGATGTTCCAGATAAGACGTAATTAGGTGCACAGCATTCCCTCGAAAACCGTAACGGTCAAGCTTTTTAATTAGAATTTGGTAATTTATGTGATCGAAAGCCTTAGAGTAATCAATAAACAGCCCAAGAACCAATTCTCCTTGTTATAGCGCTGACAAAAGTGACTCTTTTTGTTTTAGCAATGCGAACTCCGCACTAAGTCCTTTACGGAAGCCAAACTGTGAGCTGTTTAAGAGACTGTGCTTCTCTTCAAAATCTGTAAGACGATTTAAAATAACTTTTTCTAGCACCTTTGACATGACCGGCAGTATAGACAGGGGACGGTAATTTGCCATGTCGTTTTTGCTTCCTTTTTTGTGTAAGGCTGTTACACGTGCTACTTGCATTTTACGGGGGAAAAGAGCCTGGCACAAACATAGGTTAAAAATGTGGGTAACTATGGGTGCGAGCAAATCGGAGGTGTACTTTATGGGTTTAATTTGGAAGCCATCGATATCTTTAGCCGTACTGGTTTTTAAGTTATGAATTATATTTACTACTTCAGCCTCAATAACTGGTTTCAGGAAAATAGAGCTGCTGTTATGCGCAATATTTTCAACGTCATTCTGCACTGTAGCAGGCTGTGAAACCCCTACAAAGTATTGATTAAACGCGTCTGCCAAAGACTTCCCTGTCAGCTCTACGTCGTTCACAATCACTTTGCTAACTTTATCAGGTGGCATGTTACGTTTTAAGATGGAATTTAATCTTTTCCAGATAAGATGGGCGCGCCCGTCAGCAGACTCAAATTGGTTAGAGTAATAGTCACACCTCGCTTTTTTATGTCCTTGTCGAGGCAGTTACAAATTTTTTTGAAGTCTCGAAATAAGTCTGGGTCTTTGTATTTAATGAATTGCCTGTAGAGCTTGTTTTTTTCTCGTATTCTTTTCATAAGCTCAAGGCTAACTCATGGTTTCCGTATGTTTTTACGTCTTTTAATATGCACATAAGGAAAGCAAGATTCATAGATAGAGCTCAAAATGGCGAGAAATGTTTCATAGGAACTGTTTGCGTCATTACAAGACAACACATCATACCAATCCACTAACTCCTTTCTCTCCCGAAACGTCAACAAGGCATGTTCCGACATTTTTTGCACTTTTTGTATTGGCTGCCGTATCTTCCGCACGTTTTGTTTACAGCAAATGAATATCGGCAAGTGATCGCTGAGGTCACACGTCAATACACCGGCTTTGATCTTATCTATGTCTAAATTGGTAAAAAACATATCAATAAGGGATGATGACTCAGTGGTCACTCTTGTGGGTACATCTATTACGTTTATAAGACCGTAAACCTTCAACAGTACATTCAGCTTGCATGCCGTGGCATCATTTTTCAGTGTATCTATATTTAAGTCACCACCACAGATAAAAGAGAGGCGATTTCGAGTAGAAAATTCAAAACATTGTTCTAGATTATCGAGAAAATTTGACACCGAGCCACATGGAGGATGGTAGCAGACTGTTATAACAATGTTTTCTACTTTTATCGCCATTATTTCACAATCGTTTGTACAAGCAGACAGCTCTTGTAGTAATTCGCAAGTAAATTCTTTTTTTACTAAAATGCATATGCCACCACCTCGGCTTTTGGAGCGGTTTAAGTAGAAAGTGTTATACGATGGAATGCAAAAAACGGTAGTCTCATCAGTGGACCAGGTTTCGGTTAGCAATATTGCATCGAATGATTGTTTGATTTGTTCAAGATATAATGACAGATCTGATTCCTTATTTCTTACTGATCGTATGTTCAAGTGGAAACATTTGAGGGATTTTATGAATTCCTTTCCTATGTGTTTTTCAAAGGCACGTGGTAGTACATATGACTCGGTATTTTTATGGTTCATGTTTATGGCTTGGCCGTTGCAGTGTTTAGCTTAGTTTATCTAGGTCGCTTATGCATGTGACAACAACAGCCTTATGCATGTGACAACAACAAAAAGATCATTGTAACAACCCTAGTGGATCTCACACGTGAAGGCGCCATTGATTCAAAGCTTAAAAAGGCACTCATTACGGTACATTCGGCGCCTGGTCGTTTTTACATGCTGCCGAAGATTCATAAAGAGAATAACCCTGGCAGACCCATTATATCAGGCACGGGAACGTTAACGGAACCCATTTCCAGTTATATTGATTCTTTAATCAAAGACATACCACCCACATATGACTCCTTCTTGCGTGACACAAACCATTTCCTTCGGGAAATAGCAGACGTGAAAATTCCACATGGTGCATTTCTCGTAACATTTGATGTTAGCTCACTCTACACAAATATCCCACATGACGATGGTGTAAGGGCGCTTGTTGAATCGTATGGCACACACATTGCTGTCGCTTATCCAAGCAAAAAAGTTATTGAAATTTTCACAAGACTTGTACTCAAATTGAACAGCTTTGAGTTTAACAACCAGTACTACCTTCAAATCAGTGGCACTGCAATGGGTGCAAGAATTGCCCCAAACTACGCTAACATATTCATGCACCACATAGAGTCCAATTTTCTTTCATCTTGTGATATCAAACCATTATTCCAGAAACGGTACCTAGATGATATATTCATAATTTGGACACATTCGGAAAACGAGCTCCTCAAATTCATACAGGCATTCAACCAGGTACACCCCAGCATTTATTTTACACACTCCTACTCTAACACTGAAATAAACTTTCTTGATGTACTCATTCGAGTTGACGATGGTGCGTTGGTAACTAACGTATACAGAAAACCTACGGACAGGCAAGAATACCTGCACTTCAAAAGCTGCCACCCGCGACATTGCAAGACCAGCATTCCCTATTCCCAAGCACACAGATTCCGACAATCTGCTCCCGCACCGAGGACTTTCACAAAAACAGCACACATATGCGCGAAGTACTCCTCAATCAAGAATACCCACCAGCTATCATTGATGACGCCATCAAAAAAGCTGAAAATCTGGACCGCCAGATTCTTCTCAACCACCAGAAAAACGCGACCAACACCGCAACAAAAACTTGCTATTAACTTTCACGAGCAACCCACCGAACATAAACAAGGTCCTAAGAAAACGCTTTAAAATATTGGAACAGAGCGTGTGACTCAACAATTTTCACTTCTCCTCCTTGTGTTGTATACAGACGGCCGAAAAATATAAAGGATCATTTAATAAATTCAAAGATAGGTGTAAAATCTCCAATTTGGTGTCACCCTTGCGGAAAAAGCAGATGCAAGGTATGCAAACACATGCAGACAACGACAGTGGCGAAAAGCACCCACTAGGATTTTAAGCACAGGATAAGAGGTGCACTAGACTGTGACTCAGACAACGTCATATACTTCCTGGAATGTCGGGTATGTAACAAGCAATACGTGGGCCAGACAGACACTCCGTTTAGAATTAGATTCAACAACCATCGGGCACAAGTACGATCTCTGCCAGGCCTTCCACTTTCAAAACACTACACATTAAAAGAACACAGCCTTGATGACATCAGGGTTACACTACTATAAAACAACTTTCGAACAATCAGAGAACGGGAACAACGGGAATCGTATTTTATCTACAAATTTAACACGATAAAATACGGAATAAGTGAACACCCAGGCACTCTGTCAGCGTTACGACCGCTAAAAGACGCAAACGATTCTCTCTAATCAGTCCGGTTTCATTACGACAATAATATTACCCGCTAACAAAGCTTTTAGCCTATGCATCTGAAAACATAGAAATGATTTGCCTCATCAAACACAGCGTGAACGCACAGATAAGTGGTCCCGGATGTCGTACGGTCCCCCCCCCCTTTTTCTTTTTTTTCTTCTTTAATTTTTAACGCACATTCTGTTCCTTCATTGACAAGGAGCCATTGCATATAATGAATATCGATGGCGGCGCCTCAATCACCGGCTTTTTCATTCCTCCCGATGCCACCAGCACGCACTCGAAGCGCTTAAGCTCTCCCCATTAACTTGTCTTAAATATAAAAGAGGAACGAGCCCCCAGCGGACTACACGGAAAGGTGAAATACAAGAACAGCGGCACACTGCCCACTTGGGGAGGAGTCGGTGCGGGGGAGGTATTGTTGACAATGATGACATTGCTTATCTACCTCTGCCCTTCTCTGTTGAGATGCTGCCCCTTTCTAATTACGCCGTGTCGGTCTTGCTTCTTCTCCGAGATTTTCTATATTTTATTTAATGTTTCTCCTCTCGTTTCGCTGTTTCTTCTTCTTTTTTCTCTCTCTGTCTCTTTTTTTACTTTTCTTTTGACCCCTTCCCTCCTGTCTCGACAGGCTATAAGAAGACACGGAATATGTGTAAATATTATTATGCCTTGAAAAAGACGGGTTCCCGCCGAAACGTCGGCACAATAAACAGTTGTTAGGTGAAAGCGCATCTACTATCGTATATATATATATATATAAATATATATATATATATATATATATATATATATATATATATATATATATATATATATATATATATACCAAAAACAAAAGTGATGCTGGGTCCAGGAAATATTATTAGTATAGGAAAGAAGACGCACGTACGAAGTTATTTTATTTCACGTTTCGGCCGTGGGTCCGGCCTTCATCAGAATCGCACCGACTCTGATGAATGCCGGACCCACGGCCGAAACGTCAAATAAAATAACTTCGTACGTGCGTCTTCTTTCCTATACGAATATATATATATATATATATATATATATATATATATATATATATATATATATATATATATATATATATATATATATATATATATAGAGAGAGAGAGAGAGAGAGAGAGAGAGAGAGAGAGAGAGAGAGAGGTACGGATCCTTCCCATGGCAAGTTATCATGTAACCCACTTTTCTTTCATATTTACATTGCAATTTGGTCAAATATCTTCCCCTATACTTTTTTTGGCATTATTGTCTGTTAGATCTCATAATATTGTGTAGAACACGGAAAACGAGCCCTTAAGTAAACACTTCTTTCCTTAATTCATTAACGAGGGTCTTATACTGGCAAACTTAGTGCCTTCAGGTTGTATACGAGGGACTATTGGTCAGCTGCCTACTCGTAACAAGTTCACGTGCTACGTGAGGCCAAACAGGCTCAAAAGAGTGTGCCACATTCACCCCCATTGCTACTGGTGGCGTTGACTGACACTCCCACATTCACGTATAAAAAACCCATAAAGTGGCTGGGGGGATAACTGTTGTGGTAGCTCAGTGGTAGAGCATCGAACGCGTCATTCGAAGGTTGCAGGTTCGGATTCTGCCCATGGCAAGTAATCTTTTCATGCACTTTTCTTTCGTCATATTTACA
The DNA here is from genome assembly GCF_043290135.1 of Rhipicephalus microplus. Taxonomy (NCBI): domain Eukaryota; kingdom Metazoa; phylum Arthropoda; class Arachnida; order Ixodida; family Ixodidae; genus Rhipicephalus; species Rhipicephalus microplus. Next base: position 279,438,008 of record NC_134702.1, on the reverse strand, counting down.
TTACAATTCTGTCTAATATCTTCCCCTATATTTTCCTTGGCATCATTGTCTGTTAGATATCAATTTGTGTTATATATATTTATATATATATATATATATATATATATATATATATATATATATATATATATATATATATATATTTTAAGGATAGAAGTGTTTGCTTAATAAGGGCTCATTTTTTGTGTTCTACACAATATTATTGAGATATGTGTGTATGTATAAATATTCACGGGCTTAGTAGATGCCTGAGGATGACGACGACGAAGTGCTGTGGGGAACGTGCTCGGACTGCAGCAGCGTTATACACATTTTCTCGCCAGTATATTAATTGTGTATACTTTATTCCCCGTAACATCATTGGTGGAAGGTGCGGGTTACAACTCGCTATACAGCCCCACGAGCTGGATCTTGGCCGCGGGCGGTGCATTGCAGCTACCACGATGACTGACCAGGCTACTCAATGTCAACAAGATCCGTCAGCCCCGCAACCGATCGTTGTGGTGGAACCTCGTGACCCAGGCCCATTCAACGGCACAAGTGGCATCGACGTCGATGACTGGCTGGTTCTATATGAGCGCGTCAGCAGCAGCAATCATTGGGATCCGACGCTTATGTTGGGAAACATCATCTTCAACTTGCATGGCACGGCAAAACTGCGGTACGTGACACATCAAGAAGAGTTGACCAGCTGGGACGTCTGTAAGCAGAAATTGCGCTATCAATTTGGGAAACCCATCGGACGTCAAGTGGCCGCAAAGAAAGTGCTTGCGACTCGTGCCCAGTCATCCACAGAGCTGTACATCGCGTACATCCAGGACGTGTTGGCTTTGTGCCGCAAGGTCGACAAGGACATGCTCGACGAGGACAAAGTTGGACACATTCTGAAAGGAATCGCCGATGACGCCTTCAATTTCCTGCTGTGCAAGGACTGCTCGACGGTGGAGTCGGTCATCGAAGCATGTCTTCGCTTCGAACAGGCGAAGAGTAGGCACATAGTTCACCGATTTGAGCGCCTTCCCAACACAGCGGCTACGTCCTCTTGCGACGATTTGCCCACACTACATCAACCATCAGCGCCGAAAACGTCACCAGAATAATCCGTCGGGAACTCAAGGCTATGGCACCCGCTATGTCTAGCGTCAGCGCGCCGGGACACAACCTCGATGCTGTTTCAATGTTCGCCAAGAGATCGCGAATATGGGCATTTCGTCCCCTCATCAAAATGCCCCTGCTATTTCCAGCTCGGTTCCAGTCGTTGCGGCTGCCACTCCGAACCGCACGTTCGCGTTAAGAAGAAACCCAGCTGAATGGCGCACTCATGATGATCGGTCCATATGTTTCACGTGCCATCGGATAGGACACATCGCTCGCCGTTGCCGCAGCAGTTGCACTTTATCACCTCGACCGAGCTTCTATGATTGGGACCTCGCTCCGAACGTGCACCTTATGCCCCGTCCTACCGTGCAGAGACAGCTGCAGAGCATAATTAAGAACGTTGGACCAGCCGCTCGCCATCGCCCATGCGTCGTCAGTCCCGCTCGCCCCAACCCCGCCATTCTCGGTCTCCCTACGACCGTCGCTCGGAAAACTAGCCGGTGCAGCCCCCGGAGGTGACGCTGCATACACGACTTGGACTGCAAATCCTCTGATTACTCCCGACCAGTGGTGCAACCTTCTTACAATACTCGTTGATGGTTTACCTGTTACTGCTCTTATTGATACTGGTGCGCAAATATCTGTGATGAGCTCAGACCTCTGCCGCTGCCTCCAAAAAGTTCTGACGCCTGCGATTTCACGTACCGTTTTACAGCGGATGAGTACTCCTGCTGTCCTTGGAATGTGCACTGCGCGAATAACAATTTCTGAGCATCAAACTTCAGTTCTGTTTGCTGTACTGGAAAATTGCCCTCATGACCTCATCCTTGGACTCGACTTTCTGACTTCACACGCTGCGCTCATTGACTGTTCCAAAGGTATTCTTCGGCTAGAACTACCATCCTTCTCAGAGACCGCCTCTACCATCCCACGTCATCTACGCTCTGTCCATTTCCTGAGACTTCCGCCGCAAGCCGCAGTCCAAGTCCAACTCTCGCCATATCCGCCAGTACCCGATGGTGATTATGTTGCTGCCCCAATTTCTGACGTGGCGATGACACGTGATGTTGCACTCCCTAACACGGTGGTTCCCGTTAAGGACAACCGAACTTCATTTCCCGTCCTCAATTTTGGCTTCTCACCGCAAGTTATTCCTCGCGGCATGTCACTTGTGCATCTGACACCACTGGTCGACCACACAGTTTCCGCCCTAAACACCGATCCGCCAGCCGATTTTTCATCAACGTCGCTCTCGTCACGTTCCTGTTCCGACCTTTTCAAGTCAATGCTATCTGACAAACTCACCTCTGAACAAATCTCTGCTCTGTGCCGTGTGCTTGCTTCTTATCGGGAGATCTTTGACTTCGGCGACCATAATTTGGGCCAGACATCCATGTTAACCCATCGCATCGACACCGGTGACGCTCGGCCCATTCGCCGACGGCCCTACCGTGCGTCAGCCCCGGAGCGTGCTATTATACAGCGAGAAGTCGATAAAGTGCTTCATAAGGGCATAATCGAACCCTCATCTAGTCCCTGGTCCTCACCCGTTGTACTTGTTAAAAAGAAAGACAATAGCTGGAGATCCTGTGTTGATTAGCGCCATCTTAGCCATATAACCAAGAAAGATGTCTATCCCATACCACGCATAGATGATGCACTCAATTGCTTACACGGTGCCAAATATTTCTCTTCAATAGACCTTCGCTCAGGCTACTGGCAGATCGCTGTGGACGACAAAGACAGAGAGAAGACGGCCTTCGTGACTCCTGATGGACTTTATCAGTTCAAGATGATGCCTTTTGGATTATCAATGCCCCCGCGACTTTTGAGCGCATGATGGACTCTCTCCTTCAAGGCATGAGGTGGACCGTCTGCCTCTGCTCTCTTGACGACGTTATTGTTTTTTCGACTACTTTCGACGATTATCTTACCCGTCTGTCCACAGTGCTTGATGTTTTCAGACGTGCCAACTTGCAACTTCACTCGTCCAAATGTCGCTTTGGGAAACGCCAAATCTGCGTACTTGGCCATCTTTTTGACGCTGCGGGCGTTCAACCAGACCCTGCGAAAGTCCGAGCAGTTCGCGACTTCCCCACACCCCGCTCAGCCAAGGACGTCCGAAGTTTTCTGGGACTGTGCCCGTCATTTATGGGACTATTTCCGTCATTTTGTCGAGGAGTTTGCTGAAGTAGCCCGTCCTTTGACTGGCCTCCTCAAAACGGATGTCGCATTCACCTGGGGCCAACAGCAAGCAAACGCCTTTTCGTCGCTCTTTGAGATTCTCACCAATCCACCAATCCTAGCACACTTCGACCCATCTGCCGCCACAGAGCTTTGTGCTGACGCCAGTGGCCACGCCATAGGCGCAGTGCTGGCGCAGCGGCAACAAAGAATGCAAGCCGACTGTTGTCGCGCTCGGAACAAAACTATTCGATCACAGAACGCGAGTGCTTAGCTCTCGTCTGGGCAATCGCGAAATTCCGACCGTACCTGTATGGCCGACCATTCTCAGTTATTACGGACCACCATGCGCTTTGCTGGCTCTCCTCAATCAAGGACCCTACGGGACGCCTTGGTCGCTGAGCGCTGCGCTTACAAGAGTACACTTTTTCCGTATCCTATAAATCCGGACAACTTCACAAAGATGCCGACTGCTTGTCCCGTTACCCAGTCGATCCCGCTGACATGATGAAAGATGGACAAGAGGTACTCGTTCTTTCAATTACCGACTTCACCGACATAGCTGCCGAACAACGCCGCGACCCCTCTTTGCGTGCTATTATCAATGGTCGGCACCCCCCCCCCCTGACCACTCCTTACAACTGTTCGTTCTTCAAAAAGACATCTTGCACCGCTACGACGCCCGCCCAGAAGGTGCTGAGCTTTTACTCGTTGTTCCTGCGCATCTTCGCTCAGACGTTTTGGCCCAGCTCCATGATGCCCCCTCCGCTGGACACCTTGGGTGTCACGCACGTATGACCGCGTTCGCCGCCGATTCTTTTGGCCTGGTCTCTACCGTTCTGTGCGACAGTACGTTGCGGCATGCGACCTCTGCCAGTGCCGCAAGACACCTTCTCTGGGACCTGCTGGTACCCTCCAGCCCATTCAAGTACCAGATGAGCCATTTTCCGAGTCGGCCTCGATCTTCAAGGACCTTTTCCCGTGTCGGCCACCGGTAATAAGTGGATTTCTATTGCTACCGACTACGCAACACGGTATGCCATTACACGCGCCCTCCCCACCAGCTGCGCTACTGATGTAGCCGATTTCCTTCTTCATGACATCATTCTGCGTCATGGTGCTCCTCGTCAGTTGATCACCGACCACGGCCGCTTTTTTCTATCTAAAGTAGTCGACGAGCTCCTGCGATCCTGCTCTACCCACCACAAGTTCACTACAGCGTACCACCCACAAACCAACGGCCTCACAGAACGCCTTAACCGCACCCTGACGAATATGTTAGCGATGTACGTCTCCAAGGATCACAAAGATTGGGACATCCATTTACCTTTCGTTACCTTCGCATACAACAGTTCACGTCAAGATACAGCTGGATTTTCACCTTTTTACCTACTGTTTGGTTATGACCTGCCTTTGCCCATGGACACCGTGCTCCAATCTGACGCCCCCTCATCGACTGCTTATGCTCGTGATGCCCTGGCCCGAGCTGACATCGCCCGCCAAGTCACCCAGGATTTGTTATGTGCCTCGCAGCCTAACCAAAAGAGCGCTTACGATCGCCGGCACCGCGACGTACAGTACTCTCCGGGGTCACTTGTCTTGCTGTGGTTACCATCGCGTCGTGTTGGTCTCTGCGAAAAACTGATGTCCCGTTACGTTGGCCCCTACCGCGTCATACGCAAGGTCACCAGCGTGACCTATGACATAGCTCCACTCCATACCACGTCAGTACTAGCTTCAGTCCCGACCGATATAGTGCACGTCTCACGGCTTAAAGCATACTATTCACGCCCCTAGAATTGATCGCACCGGGACGGTGCTTCTGCCGCCGGCTTGTAATGTCACGGGCTTAGTAGATGCCTGAGGATGACGACGACGAAGTGCTGTGGGGAACTTGCTCGGACTGCAGCAGCGTTGTACGCATTTGCTCGCCAGTATATTCATTGTTATACTTTATTCCCCGTAACAATATATACACACATACTGGTTGTTAGCACCCCCACTCGCGAAAAAGTTGGTACGCCACTGGTCAAGCAAGTATTGTCGACGTCAGAAAAATGTTTGCTGGGCACCCACCATAGCCTGATTGGCCCTCAGCGAGGACTAGTGTTCGTCACCCCTCTCGTTCTATTGTCAGGCTGCTCCCAAGGTGAGTTTGGCTGCGTGTGCCAGAAATGCGTTTCATTTTTTCTGAGGGGGACATGCTCGAAGCACGCACATAGTTTCATTCTTCACCAGCCACAATACCCCTATTTGAAAACGGCGCGTGGAGCGTCACCGAAGCTTGAGCGCACGTAGTCTCACGCACTACCCCGCTGTGAGGTGCTAGTTTTTTATAGTATTCAAGTGGGCGTTTGGAACCGATGCAAAATTGTTCTGAATTACCGATGCTAGCATTAGTTATACCACGCTTCAAGGTATCTACAATTAAATTACGGCATCATTAGACATAAAGCTACAAATTAGAGTAAAAACGTTGCAAACAAAACTTTCGCTGTTAGGGGTCCTTTAAGGGCGCCGACAACATAGGTGCCGACTACCTCAGCCACAACTCTTCACTGAGCAGGGTTTAGTGGTGGTACTATTTGTTTCCCATTATAAGCGCTACCTTTTTACCCACTATAGACTGAATACCTGTCACTCCTGTAGCTTTGTGTGTGTATGTGCCGGTGTGTGTGTGCATTCCACCTTCTACACATGTCAAAAGTTGTCTCCCCCAGACAACTTTCTTGAGCAGGGAATTAGGATGAGTGAACAAAAACAATGACGATGACAATGGTCTGGCGGTGAGCGCGTGTGATTTCGTGCCAACTGTGTGTGAGGTCAGCCAATCAGCTGAGAACCTGTGGTGGCCCACAGAGGTGGCATACCACGATTGGGCCACGCGTGAGCTTTACGTGGCAAGAAGCTTTGTGACTGGGGACGAGTCGAAGCAGAGGCAGATGGAAGACAGCGGGGCGAAGCGTTGTATGCCGGCGGCCCAGGTTCCAGTCAAGGGAACCTGGCCGTCCAGATTAACGTCGTCCAACCACCACTTGGGGCGACGTTGAAAGCAGGAGTACTGCATCTTGAGGCATGGCCTGGCCTGCTCTTCTGTTCCTCTGTTCCTTGCCAGGGCATTGCGGATCTTTCCACAGTCAGCTGTTCGACACAGCGGCAGACGTGGCCTGGCTAATGGTCACGGTTGTGCGGAGCATCGCGTCTCGACGCAAGCTGTTTACTGGGCAGGCTGGGCATTTCACTTGAATGCCATATCGTCTTCCATTTGAGTGACTGTTCTGATTGTAAGGGTAGTAAGCGTATGGGCACATGCCCCATATTTTTTTTTTACTTTGGTGCTAATCTTGCGATCTTCTTTTCTTGCATCGTTACACTCTCTTATTGATATCGGTTGTGTAAGGAAATAATTACGGTCATTTCTTTGAGTTTATTACTTTTCAATCTTCATGCTTTATTATGCTTATGCTTTATTATGCTTATGCTTGTTATACTTTATGCTTTATGCTTGCTCAAATTTTTGTACATTGTCACTGCAATAAAAGTGTTGCCTATGCTGCCCATTTGTAAGGGGTCGTGGTCCCAGTCAAGCCCATTAGAGGCTTTTTGACCACGGTCCTCAGCATCCCGAATGTTGAAATAAATAAATAAATAAATAAATAAATATAAAATTCCCTGCATGATGCATTGCGTCTCTGATGGGGGTTGACTGTACTGTAGTTGCATGCACGCTGTTGAGTGCCATCGTGGCCACAGCGTCACACATCGAGACGCACCGCGCTCCACTTTGCCTGTCGCTGGCTCCTGCCCTGCGCCTCAATGTTCGTTGTGCATTCCACCGTATAGTGAGGTCTTAGAACTTTTCCTACAGAACTAATATTAGCTGTTTTCTCATTTAGCGTAGTCTCAGTGTTCATGTGACTTTGTTTTAGCTTTTTTTGCGTGTTATGTCAGAAGTGTCATGTGGGCCTTTTGCCACGCTGTCTCTTTGTCCATGTCTTCTCGCATGGCACGCGAAACAAGCATGACGAACTAAGTTCTGAACATGTTCATTACACAAGTGTTTAGCGGATACAATACTTCTTGGAAGAATGATGAAAGATGGCATAGTGAATGCCTGCCTATCACACAAAGATTAATGGCGTAGTGGGTGCCCTGCAAGTGTGCTGGCAGCAGCTACCCAAAGAGTGTAAAAGAAAGTTCTTAAAGGCCACTCGTCTAGCTTTTCCTGTGACAGTGCTGCGCTTACAGTGCTGGTCTGGTGTTTTTTTGATCTCACAAATGAAATAGAAATAAGACTGGCTAATTTTGCAGACCGAACATAGCCCGAGGTATAGCAGCACTACCGTAGCTGAGGCAGCAGAAGTCACCGTTTTAAATATATATATACTTCTCCTGGTGGCTAAATGACAAGTAAAAATTTGCCTGCACAATACCATTTTTCGTAGAAGTGTACTAAAAAAAGTTCTATTTCTACACTTCATTTTCAATGAGCACAGCAGGCGATAAACTAACAGGTAGCTGTGCAAATGTGTAGTGCCATTTCATCTGAGCATGGTAGCATGTCGTTAATATGCATACGTGGTAATAACAGTAGTTTTGAATGGAGAACAACAACAATGGGTTGGCTTAATCCTGTGTCACAAAGGAAGGTAACAAGGATCTTTCAAGATGCCACGTTTTCATTAATGGCACCTGCACAGACAGGCTCCTTCCGTGAGCTTGTCTTAGTGCACTGCATATAAACCATGCATATAGCTTTGGTTATCGAGGTTTGTAGCCAAAATTAAGTACTTGAATTTTAGTATAAAAGCAAATGGTACATCAAGCGAGGAAATGCCTGCGCAACTTTGGAAATGAAAAAAATACGAAGAGCTCATACACGCAACTTCATCTAGGCAAAGTATAGCATCCTATACTCAGATACAAATCAAGAAAAAGAGGCTTTTCGCCATCAAAGGACCAATTGCCAGCCAATGGATTCGCGGTATTTTTGTAACACCCTTTGTGACGTGCTTTGACATGCTGTTTTGTGGTTCCTCTCACTAAGATGAGTTGAAGGCGGTCTGCCACAGTGTCACGTTACACAGTTGCTAGAAGGGGGGGGGGGGTCCTTTGACGAAGAAAAGCCACTTTTTTTCAGTTGGATATGAGTATAGTCTCATTGAAATTTCATACTTTGGTGCTCATTCGATTGACTGGTGCCACGTTCCTTTCCTCAAGTTTTGTTATCACCCAGTTACACAACGTTCAGTGCAAACCGCACCTACGATGTTCGAAAAGCTATGACGCTATAGTAGATCGTTTTGTTAAGATTACGCAATGCTACGCGACAACATCATTCCGCCTTCAAAGAGTCCATGAGCGTCAGTGGTAGTGTTAGTGAAGGAGAAGGACGGAACTCTATGCTTTTGGGTCGACTATCGACGCCTAAACAAAATCACGAAGAAGGACGTGTGCCCGCTCCCAAGAATAGATAACGCCCTATATCACCTTCAAAATGCGAGGTATTTTCTTCGATGGACCTCAATACCGGCTATTGGCAAATGGAAGTCGACGAGAGAGACCGAGAAATGACTGCCTTCATAACACCCGACGGGCTGTTCGAGCCCAAGGTCATGCCTTTTGGTCTCTGCTTAGCACCTGCGACTTTCCAACGAGTCATGGATATGGTCATGACTGGCTTGAAGTGGCAGACTAGCCTCGTTTACTTGGATGATGTTGACGTGTTTTGTTGTGCTTCCACGAACACCTCCTATGCCACGAATCTGTACTTCAAGCAATCAGGAGTTTTGGACTTACCCTAAAGCCAGAAAATTGCTCCTTCACGTAGAAGGAGCTCCTATTTTTGGGTCACTTGATCAACAAGACTAGAGTGTGGCCAGACCCACAAAAAACAGCTGCCATCACTGCCTTCCCACCACCCACCGACAAGAAGGCCGTGCGCCGATTTCTTGGCTTGTGCGCCTATTACAGACGCTTCGACAAAGACTTTTCACAGATCGCTGAGCCACTAACGCAACTCATGAAGACCGACATCAATTTTAAATGGGAAACAGCACAAATTGAAGCATTTCAGAAACTCAAACGATGCTTGCAGACACCACCGCTACTTGTGCACTAAAAAATAAATACGCCGAGACAATAAATACGCCGAAACAGAAGTGCACACCGACGCAAGCAGCGTAGGACTCGGCACCGTCCTTGTGCAAAAAACCGACGGCCTGGAAATGGTTATCAGTTATGCTAGCCGGTCACTATCAAAGGCCGAGGCCAACTATTCTACAACAGAAAAGGAGTGCCCTGCGATCATCTGGGCAGCGTCAAAATTTAACCCTTACCTCTATTGCAGGTCTATCAAAGTTGTGAGCGAACATCGCGCCCTGTGCTGGCTAGCTAACTTGGAGGGCTCTTCAGGCCGCCTTTCACGGTGGAGCCTAAAACTCTAAGAATTCGACATAATCGTCGTGTACAAGTCTGAAAGGAAACACTCCGACGCTGGCTGCCTGTCTCATACCGCAGCCCATCCACCACCACGGGATGAACAGGATGATGAGTACTTCTTGGGAAACATAGGTGCCGACGACTTCACCAAGAGACAGCGAGGCCACCCGGAACTCAGAGGGCTAGTGGAATACGTCGAGGGTTGAAGCGGTGTCTTCCCATAAGTCTTCAGGCGAGGACTGGCACCATTTTTCAGGCGAGGACTGGCACCATTTTTCTTGAAGAACAACGTCCTCGTGAAGAACTTCTCTCCTGCTTGAGTCAGCTACTTTATCGTCGTGCCTTCGGCAATGCGACCAGAAATTTTCCAGGCACTGCATAACAACCCAACAACTGGCCAACCTTGGTTTTTCTCGCACACTCACGAAAATACAAGAAAAATACAACTGGCCACGCCTTACCGCCGATGTCGCTCATTACGTAAGAACATGTCGGGACTGCCAGTGACGCAAGACACCACTGACAAGGCCAGCAGGACTTGTGCAGCTCATAAAACCACGTCACTGTCAGTTTCAGCAAGTCGGTACAAATTTACTTAGGCCGTTCCCGATGTCGACTGTAAGAAACGAATGGTCGTAGCTACCGGCTACTTTACCCGCTGCACCGAGACGAAAGCCCTGTTGAAAGGTAGTGCGTTTGAGGTAGTCGAATGCATCGAAAACATCGTCCTGCGTCACGGCGCTCTGGAGGCCCTCATCACTGGCAGAGGTACAGCATTTACTGCTGAGATAACCCAAGCGATTTTAGCATACAGCCAGACAAGTCACCGCCGTACAACAGCGTACCACACACAGACTAATTAATGACCTCACCGAGCGCCTAAACAAAACAATCGCTGACATGCTGGCCATATATGTCGACGTTGAACACAAGATGTGGGATGCCATCCTTCTGTACGTAAACTCCCCATACAAAACCGCTGTACAAGAAACGACGCAGATCATGGCGTAAAAGTTCGTCTACGGAAAAAACCCGTTAACGATGCTTGACACTATGCTGCCAAACGTCGCTGATGAAGAAAACCTCGACATCAACGTCTACCTTCGGCGCACGGAATCAGCTCGTCAACTCACCCGCCTGCGTATCAAGAATCAGCAGGTGGGAGACAGCCGCCGTTACAATCTTCGACAAAGTTTCGTGGAGTACCAGCCTGGTAACAGTGTATAGATATGGACGCCAATACGCCGACATCTACTCAGTGAAAAACTTCTACGACAATACTTCGGACTGCACAGAGTAGTTCGTCGTCTTGTCCCACTCGACTAAGAGGTTGTTCCCGACGTTACTATGTCAACGGCACCATGCTCGACTAGAAGTCGTCCATGTCGTGCGCCTCAAGCCATTTCATGCGCAAACCTGAAGACTGTATTTTGTTGTTGCTGTGCTTTATTGCTTGTACTAACTTTTTATTGTCTTTATCATTGTACCTGTGCGACTTGTTAGAGCATCAGGACGATGCCTTTTTCAGAGGGGAGCAGTGCCACGTTCCCTTCCTCAAGTTTTGTTATCGCCCCGTTACACTACAATCAGCGCAAACCGCACCTACGATGTTCGAAAAGCTTCGAGGCTATAGTCGATCGTTTTGTTAAGGTTATGCCCACTTTGTGAACATTACAGATTATTGTGGAACCTACGGTGCTGCTAGCGATAATGCTAGAACATACGATGGCAAGTGTATAAATGCCAAGGCGCTTCGCCACTTGTCAGTTGACCGACGGCCGATGCCCCGTTTGCCGCTATCATGCCAGTGTGTATCACTTTAATCTTACTTTTCATTTGTTGGCCACAAGTTCGGCCCGAATAAAGAATTCCATCTGATCATCGAGTCTGTTGCTTTGGTCCACGTCACGACCTCGTGACACTATCATTTACATCTATTCAAGTACATGCTTGACTTTGCTTTTTTGTAAATACGTCTTATTGCTTTCACTTTCCAGTAAATGAAAGTGTTATGTGCAGTCTATGCCTTTTTGATGCAACATCTAGTGGAGAAGACTCAGGGTATGAGAGAGCCAACCATACTGTGTTGGTAAGCTTACCATTATTGGGAGCCATCGTTTCCTGCACAGTCAATCCTTACTCCTACCACCTGAAAACTTTCTGCAACTGGTTTATTTCTGTACTGTTGCAATAATAACACACCATTAACCATGTGATAACTTCATAATATGTCAGAACAGTCGCGTAATGTCATTTTATATGATGATAAAAATAATGCGTCAAAAATTAAGCCTTATTGTATGATCATGTGGCTATTCACACTGTTCTTGCTACCGCTTTAAACTTCCGATTTGACGGGGCATCTAACGTTAAAACATGAATCCAGAAAACACTCTATCACCATATTTTACAATTTTACTAGAGTGCTTACACTTGTTGCTGTTTCATACTAATATTACTGAATATATCATAACTTGTCCAAATATGCACGAAGTGGTTGAAGTACTCATTAGGGACAGCATGCAGCTATTGCGTTCAACTCTAAATGGCAAAGCTTAAAGAGCCCTCCACCTAAAATTTTGGTTTAGCAGTGAAGCACCCTGACTCTTTCAGTACCACGCCTATTCAAATCGATCACCGGAGATCAACGTCCCGAATAGTCGTTTTTGGCATGTTCAATATGTTTCGTGTCCACCTACTACTTCCTAATAGTTGGTGCGGCCACTTAACTTTCAGAATCAGTTTGAATTTTTTTCTGATTTGGCATCATAGTGACTTTTCACCGGCTTTTTCGCAAACAATTTCGGTTGGGAAACGTGCTTAGCTTACGAACTTCACAGAAATGCGTGCCGTTTTCTTGGTTTTTCTTTTTTAGTGATGAGTACTAGTACTCGTCTCCCTTTTCATGAGTAAAAGTTGATTGCTTGCAGCTCTCTCACGGGAAAAATTATGCGACTAATATCAGTGTGTTAGTGACCTGTCAAAAAGGGCTGAAATTGCAGTGAACCAAATCTCCAGATTCATGTATGACGCTACTGCGGCGTGAGTGGGACGAGGTAAGTATTTATGACCTTACCTTATGCTTCTAGCTACTTACCACCAATAGCTTAGTTTATGTGGTGCCTGAGGCCAAAGCGGAGCTTTTTTTTATTTGAGCATATTGTCAGAGGGCCAAGACGCGACAAAAAGGCATCAAGTTGCCATTGAGAGAGTTTTATTAAACCACTGGCTTCTGCAGTCGGCGATCCGCTGGCAGGGATGGCGAGGCCAAAAGCACTTTGAACGGCGAATCGCTGGCCGCCTAGAAAATAATTATTTTTGACATTCCTTTATATATGGCAGCACAGCGTTCTGCGTCTGCACTTTGCTTGGTATATTATCCGCTAGAGGAATAAAGTTTATGTTTTAGCTGTTTGTTAGTTTTTTTTCTTCAGCAGCGAAGGATGCACAATCCTGGCTTTTTCGACACACGGCCTTGCTAATGAAATGCGGAAGAAACCCGCCCTCGTGGCCTTACCGATATGCCTACAAGCCTCTGAATGGGCTTGTTTTCCTTACCACATCCTAGAAAACAATGTCAAGCAGAATCCATTAAGACTTTATTTAGTTAGTAAGGCACAGGGCAAAAAGTGCGAGAGCCTATGGGAGTGTGAAAAATGAGAAGTTTCTCTTCACATGCCAGTGTGCTTTTAACTTTCACTCACGAAAGTCAAACTTGAAGCACCACAGGCAGTCTATCATTGTGAATCGAATAAAACAAAGTGTATTATTTTATGACGTTTGTTGCGGATTTTATTGCGGTTTAGATGCACTGACCCAAGCCGCCGGAGGCCACAAAAATGTTCCAGCAGCAAACCACGTGGGAATGGCCGCGGAGAGAGCAGTAGCCAATGAGTCAAGTGAACCATTTACTTAAACTCGCATATATTTTTCTCGTCATATATTTTATTTCTTTGTTTAGGAGGGTTCAGACACACAAAGACATTATTATACAGCTTCCTCGCAGGATAATGGCAGGAAAAAGCACTGAATGCTGTTGAGGACAGGACTCACCCGATTCGCGCTGTATCGAGGTTGGTCTGCATTTTGAAGCATGCTTTCAAGAGACGCATGAAAAATTAGAAGAATCTTCAAGTCATTCACAAGCACATCTTCGAATCAAGTTTTAATGAGTTGTTTCTTCATAACGACAGTTAAAAATAACAAGCAACAAAAAATATGCATTTCATCGGCTCACCAAGCTCGCCTGATGAAACTGAAAGCCACAAAATGCCCGTGCCGTTCTGTACCAAAATGCCATAAAGAGGGGTAAGAACATATCTAGAATTGCATCGTTAAATAATCCGACAAAGTGCAAGTGTTCAGGAAGACATGAGCACAAAGAAATACTGACGGTATTTGATACGCAGGGAGTTGTAGAGTAATGGGGTCTGTCTGGATGCAATGAGCGGAGTGCAAGAAGTGGGCTTATGAAAATTACGTGAGCGCCCACGAAGCGCATTGCAAGTGCTTCAACTGAAACAACTGAAGAGATTAAATATTTTTCACACTGTCTTGTTTTGCGCCACAGATTGGGACAAAATGAGATACCTGGTACAATTTTATTTCTTTTTTATGAAGAACGTTTGATCTGTGGCAGCATAGTCATGTTTCTGTAGCACATGCCTTATACCGAAAGTAAAGTACCTGCACTAACATTTAACCATTTAATGTCTAATGTTGTGAATTCGCAACACAACGAAAAACTTCGAGCAAGGATGTTACGGAATGCAAGCCGCCTTTAATGCCAGCTGTGAAGTACTGACGAGAAACGTAGATGTCGGCATGAAAAATCTAGCGCTAGCTTTTGTTACATATTTTATGCTAGAACCAGTTGTTTTGTAACTGATGGTGGAGAGCACAAAGCGCATGAAAGAGAGCTTACTTCTTTGTTCTTTTCCGCCTGGATGACGCGAGTTCTATCTTCAATAATTTTGTTTATCTCATGTGTACACGCTCAAGACATGGCACACGACATGTTGCATAATTCTGAAGTACGTTTTCCATTACAAGGTCCTCGCTTCTGTGGTATGTGGAGAAATGAAGGCATACATAAAGGTATGCATTAAAGGTGCATTTCAGATAATTTATCTGTGGAATCAATTGATGGTTGCAATTAAATAAGGCTGGAAAATGAAGACAATATTTATTTCCTTCGGCAGTTTCATTATTCAGGCATTGAAGGGTTAATAAGAACAAGAAAAATAAAAACTTATGTTCACTATTTTTAATATTTGGCCGCATTTTGCCTTACCCTACTTACACAAATCAGCGTAGTTTTTGTGCTTACGAGCTTTGAATGCACTAGTGGCTTTGTTTATTGCTGTTTTGCTTTTGTCTAAAACAAAAGAATGGACTGTTGTGAGCTTTGAGACCTGATTTGAATACAGGAGCCCGAAAAGTCTAGGTGCTGGAATGAAACTGCTGAACACGCGCTGATTTTTGTTTCGTGACAAAGTAGCTTCAAGCCATGTGTAGCCAAACAGAGCCGATTGCATGAAGAATAGGCAAATTTGTGTTTTACCCACCATTCCCATGCTCGACAAAGTGTCGTGCATTGCAGCTCCCACAGCAGTGAAGGAAGTGACATTTTATTTTTTAGTATACTTTGAAGCCGGGAAAGTACTCTTTTGAAGCAGCCTTGAGGGTTTCTGCAGCACATCAAAGCATCTCCTAACAATTATTATTTAATATGAAATATATTTTACAGAAAAGCAACTTAAGTTTCAAGAAGCAAACAATTAAAAAAATGACTGGTTGTAAAAAAGTGCTGTCAAATGAGCGATCTATTTAAAATACTTGTACTTGTAGCAGAAATTAAATGAAACTGGTAAGGCTGAGCACCACATTTTAGAACCACAGTCCCACATAACTGTTGCCAAATAAGCAGTAGATAGATAACCAGTATCAATTAAAATCAATCCTGCTCATTTTCACATGATGTCACCACACCGGCTAACATGTCGAGCTGAAAGCGAAAAAAAAACTGCAAAATGACCCATATGGCTGATATGCCAGATTTAGTCACACGAATAAAATTACATCAAATAATGCTACACACTAATAGCGTACTGGGATGATAGTGTAAAGACTTCTTTCAGTTTCTTTAGGACTAATGAGTGGGTCAAACAGTAAAAGTTCATCATTTTTCATCTCTCCGTGTCGTTTCCGAGCAGGTTTGAAGCAACTACTAACAAAAATTACTGTTTGGAGCAGCAAGGAGCAGCACTTTGATCACTGCCACAGATACTCATGCCAGAGTTCCCTGTAGTCTACTTATATGAAGCCCCATCGCAGTGGTCTGGTGGCTAAGGTACTCGACTGCTGACCCGCAGGTCATGGGAGTGAATCCCGACTGCAACGGTTGCATTTCCAGTGGAGGCGAAAATGCCGTGAGGCCTGCGTGTTCAGATTTGGGTGCATCTTAAAGAGCCCAGGTAGTCGAAAGTTTCAGAGTCCTTCTCTAAGGCATCTCTCATAATCATACGGTGGTTTTGGGATGTTATATCCCACATATAAATCATCTACTTATAGGAAAATGTGATGCAAGGTTTCCGATGACAATGATAACTTTAGAACATCAATTTTTTCCCATGAATGAAAACAAATAGACGGCATAGAAGGTGGGGGCAAAATTACGAAAACGCTTAGTGGACTCAGGGTTGAGGACGCAGGAAGCAGTGGCTAAACGGCAAAGCCAAGAACAAGCTGCTATCAAAAATGAGTCAATCTCACGATGACGTACACGCTGAAATACACCTATAGAATGAAATCGTTGTCATGACAGTGTATTGGGCGCGAGATCCCTCCCAAGGCAACGTAGAAAATTTAGACATGCACGATTATAAAACAAAGTACAAGAACAACCGCTTCATACACATTGTAGATTTCAACCAACACTGACATCACAGACGACTGGCTTGTGCAGTACAGTAAACACCCGTTACATCGAAGTCGCTTCATTCGAATCATCGCTTTTATCGAAGTGTCGCGCAGTCCTGACCCAAACACATGTACTTTAGACCACATTACTCGAAGCATGGTGAAAGCTTGCTCTGCTTAGAGCAGGTGAGCGACCGTCCATGCTGCCGAAGTACATGTGCACTTTTTTACATGTCCACGTCCCGTACCGAGCAGCCTTTTTTGGGCTGAGGAAGCGATATTCGAGCTAAATTGCCATGACTGGTGCAGACTGGTGCAGACGGCATGAGGGTCTCCGTGGCGTGAATTTTACCCCAACCACTCTTCGTGCCCTTCTCCAGCACGGAGGCGATATCTAGCATGTCGTCTGCTCACCGTTATGCCGCTGGCCATGCCGGTGGTGTCACGTGGCCCCACTTGCATGCTCCCTGGCCCTTAAGTTTTTCCATCAGCGTTTGGAAGACACACGTGTGCATTTGTTGTGCGAGATCTGTGTGCGCCCGTGACGTTGCGTGTGCACTTTGTGGGCATTTAGTTACCGTCAAATGAACATGAAAATACCGGTGCATGCATGGAAGTGTCTGACATTGGAGCAGAAAGTTCAACAGATACGTGAGGCGGAAAAAAGGAGGTGGGCAAAAGTCTGAAAGTGCAAGACAATTCGGAATAGCGCCATAAACATTATCAACTCTTCTGAATAAAAGGATTCTATACTGGGCGGCTTGGAGAAGAATTTCTGAGCCAAACGAAAGCGCAATCGTGACTCTATATACCTTGAAGTGAGAAGAGTGCTTATTGAATGAAACACTAGAAATGCAAACCTTCCTGTAGATGGGCCTGCATTTATCGCGAAGAAAAAGCCCTAGCCAGCCAAATGGGCAAGCAAGATTTTGAGTGAAGCATTGGCTGGCTTGAACGTTACAAGTGACAGCATGGCATGTCTTCAAAATCAAATGTTGGTGACAGGGCAGCTGCGGACCACGACGTCGTGGACGGATTGTCACAAGCAATGGCTGATCGCCGTATGAAAACAGACATCTAAAACTTGGACGAGGTGACACTCTTTTACATACATTGCCGAAGTGCACGCACACTGCTCCTGGCAGAACTTCATCAGGATGTAAACAAACCAATGAGTGCCTTACAGTGCTGTTCGGCGCTCATGCGACAGGGGAGGACAAGCTTCCTTTCCCTAGGAAAAATGCCAATAGAGAAAGCTACTGGTCCTATAGAAAATGCTTATTGGGTCTATAAGAGTTATATTGAGACTTTATAGGTCTTTTTTGAATTGTATTGGCACCAATAAAGATCAATTGACCCCATCCAGTTGTCAACAATAAGACCTATAGGTTGTACCTATTCGTCACCTATAGAACCAATAGACACGTATTGGTACCATTAGGGTACCTATCGGCGACAGCTATTTGTGTGCATTGGTACCAATAGCCTCTAATAGGTTAGACGTATTTGTCGTCTATAGAACCAATAAATAGTAGCTATTTGTCATTTATAAGACTAGCAGGTGTGAATTGACACAAGAATCAAATAATTGGAGGGTTACATGCACGGTATTAAATGGTCATCCCTATGTATTTTATTTTTGTTGCAAATTCAATGGAAAGAGAATTTTAGATTTGCTCGATATGTGAGGAAAGTGGCGGCTGTTATTTTCATATGTGGATGTTTTAAAATATTGCACCAAAGTTTTTTTCATAAATATACTCAAAATGATTTTACACATGTGAATTTGAGTAATTTCATTCTGTACTCAACACTATGATTATTGGACTTGTGGGATAAGACCGCAAATATTAAGGTTCAACTTATCATAAGAGTTTAAAAAAGAGCGTCGATGAAACTAATATGTTTCAGCAGGGAAACTCAATGTTATTTTCAAAGAGCATGCAAACGGGGAGAGGGGAGGGAATAAGATAACAATAAAATAGGCGAAGTTGAAGTGTATGCTATAAATTGTCACAGCCTGCTTGAATGTATCGTCCTTTTCAGCCGGTGGGCGAATACATTTATCCCAATAATAAAAATGCGAACAGTACGTCTCCCCGCACCGCAGGTTGCATTACTTCTTAAGCACTTGTAGCCTTGGTGGTAATGAAAAGACAAGCCATTCATGATGCATAATAACCAGACTTGCACGACCAAGCTAAGAGCGCGCTGAGACGAATTCGAACAGCCCAGTTCTTGTTCCTTTCTGTCGCCCCTGTACATAGTAACGTAGGCGAGCTTGCTCGAGCACTTGGAAGATGTTCACGTTCGCTGCCCCAGGTTCATATACCGCAGGAGTGCCTTATTACGCATCACTAGCACCAATTAAAATGAGAAAAGTTTCAACATTCAAAATACACAGCATTACGATACAGATAGTGTACAGACTTGAAAAACTAATAGAAAAAAGGCTGTGATGTCGCATGATGCTGCTGTACATTTTAATTTTAGTTTTGTCGTTGAAATTTCGGTTTTTAAAGCTTTTTTTAATGTTCTCATGTGTCTGCAGCTAAGTATACTTGAGGAGAGCAAAATATAATGCCATAAAATAGCAAAAAACAAAACTTTCTTTTTGCAAGTCCACGGCAGGCCTTGGCGCGAGTGCTCAAGCCAACGAGCATGCAAGTGGGCCGACTACAGCCAGCCGCCGCCGCAGCTGGTATTGGTTGAATGTGTGGTGCAGCCATAGGTCGTGGGTTAGGTGTAGCCATGTTTGATTGTTTAGGAGTTTAATTTGCGCATAAACGTACGTGGTAATTGCAACGATGATGCTTGATTAGTCAAGAGCATAAAAGGAGTTATAAATTACAGTGCTAAAAGGGTCTCGGACTTCAAAAGCCAGTGGTATTGTGTGTGCCGACAGGATGCCCACCGTGGTTTATTCCAAGCAAATACCCTGCCGTTGTTAGGTAACTGAACTGTTTTACTAGCCAGTAAAAGTTACTTACTATTACGTGGGGTTTTACGTGCGAGAACCCCGATACAATTATGAGAAACGCCGTAGTGGAGGGCCCCGGTGTTCTTTAATGTGCTCTGATGAAAATGTTTAGCAGCCTCGTTTTCTTCTGGTACTTTTCCCCTCTACAGTACAACTTTTGAACAGAGTGTGGGCTGTTTGCAAGTGCAGACGCTGGCATAGATGCACGTTGTCGACTTACGCATTGAAAAACTGAAATATACAATTGTCTTCGTTGAATCATAATAGTGTTGAATCTCATTAATTGAAACACGCTTAATTCAAACTTCCGGCTAATTCGAACTCACGATAAGGTCCCATCAAAGCTATGTGTATTCCAATGGGCGAAAACGCCCGGTAATTCGAACGCGCAAGCACTTGCGACGGTTAATTCAAACCTACCGCGCTCATAAAATGCTCTCAGCACCCCGCCCGATCCCGCGGCGCCACCTGCGACACCTCAACGCTGCGCACGAAGGAAATGAAAAGGAAAGAAAAGGCTGCAGTGGAATGCTTGCTCTCTCTCTCAAATGCCGATTGGTGACGCGCCCATGTCATGCTTCTCCTTTTTCCGTCCATGCCGCATATTTGGAGTAGCTGGCCCCGCATCGCACGAAAGAGGGAAAAGAAAGAGTGCGAGGAGGACGCCAGTGCCAGCCTCAGGATTGCTCGCGCGATATTGGTTCACCTCTGGAGGTGACGTGCTAGTGATGCGCACGCTGGGGACGCAGCGACACAGACTAAGCTTGCACACCTGCACCTCATTTTCAGCCATGCTCCCCACTCTGCCATTGTACCTCTCTGGCTAAGCCGCACAGCCCCCGTCATAATCAGTGGTAATGAGGGACAGGGTCGAGGATACACAATAGGGTAGCGAGGAAGCTCAACCAGGGATCGCTCAAGTGTCCTGTCGACACTTCAGTGCCGGCCATTTGTCATTTACGAAAAGTGCTTGTTGAGACCTTGGGATCAGTTTCGTCTAGTGCCGTTTCGCCTTTCTCACAACTGGCCCCACAAGTGGCCAATGTTTTGTTTCTTGGACACAAGCATAATTGATCCGCAGTACAGATGTGACAAAATATCCATCCTTACCATGTGAAAGCTTTTACCTACTGCCAGCCCACCAGAATTTCTTTTATGCTAATTCGACAGTATGATGTATCTGCACATTTTTTAAAAAATTAGAATGCTCATTTTTTTCAGTATCCCTTCTAAAAAATTTCCCTCCTACTTCCTGATGTTTCATATTTGCTCTTCTTTTCAGGCACTACCTGAAAAAGTGGTGCAAGTGCATACATTTGACAAGGGAGAACAGCACGCTTGGAAAGCTTGTTGCGGGAAACATTGCCAATTTGATTAAATCATCTTGTATTATTTATAAATGTAAAACATGCCTCACATGAAATGTAATTTTTTCGTTAGAATATTGGTTTTTCTATAGGCGATTTTTGCTAGGTTTGCTGATACTGGAAATCGTGGCAAAGCCCTGGTGGACTATTTGGCTAGAATAGTCTACTTGCTTGGAGCTCGCGATGAGGAAGATGAGTCGCTAAACAAGCAGCCTCACAAAATACCAACAGTGGTACAAACGCAGGAGAACCTCCGTCTGTTGTGAAATAGAGTGGAGTGCGCGGGCGGCAACCATGACCTCATAAGCTGCCCGAACCAACCGGAGCAGGCAATCTTTGTGCTTAGCCGAAACACCCCACAAAGCCAGCTGACTGACTTTTTTGTGCACGAATAAAAGTTTGTTTCACAGAATACCACTTCTGCGAAGATGTCATGGTTAATTTAGCTGTGCTTGCTGAGCTTTTATGGATTAGTCACGTATACAGTCGAACTTCTTTATAAGAGAAACTGATACAAGAGACAGATGGGTGTAAGAGACACCAGTTTGCCTACAGTAAAATATGGGCTGATAAGAAATTCATGCGAGGTACGCTGCTCATAAGAGACATCTCATATAAGGGATGAGAATTGTTGCCCGAAGCATGCCTCTTATAAAAAAGTTTACCTGTATTGAATTACTGCTTAAATAGGATTTTTCTGCTGTCCCACTGTCTTCATTATAATGAGTGTTCAGTGTATCGCATTTCGCAAGACCGCAAACGACCAACAACCACCAGAGGACACAGCTTGGCACAAAGGCAAAACAGCTCGTTCATCAGGCCAAACCAATGAAAATAGCCACTACCATGCCTTATAACAAGATGTTTGTTAGGAGGGATGAACTGTGGCAACTGTGTGATGGCCGGCACCCACTGATAGAGCTCTTTTCCCACCACGTTAGCTACATGAAAAAGAAGGTGCGGCCTGTTGCGTCACATCGCCATCACTGGGGGAGTGCATCTTTGTTGAGTTGGCCGTTGCGACCACTGTTTTGGTGAAGGCCTAAAGTACAATGGTGATGAGGGCACTCCAGTGCACAAAGCAGACGCCAGTGTTCAAGCTGCACTCTAAAAAATGAGTATTCGAGGAGTGTTTCTGCTACACATCAGTAATAGCCATCTACGTCGAGTACTTTCCTCGCCCTATACCCCATTTTTGGTAGTTTGCGGTCACGAACGACACATACGTTATCAGGGTGACATTTCCTGACAGGAAAGTGGCCGGCGCTGGGTTTTTAAGGACGAAAATGTGTGCTAGTCAGATGACGATTATTAGATGCAAAGCAGCTCTTTGACTAGCTCATGTAACGCTGTCCCTCCGTCCGCACCGCTCACTCGCCCCAGAAGTTGGAGTGGTGCCAAGTAGCTCACGCCCTGCTAGCAGTGTGCGGTGACGTCTTTCTCCCTCCCCTGCTGCGCGCTCACCGTGTGTCATCTCTCTCGCTTGACCCTCTCCACCGCTCGCAATGCTCGAGCCCACTTCTTACGTGGACATCATCTCGTCCGCACCACCTCTCTATCGGCCAGCGAGAAAAAGCCGCGAGCCGGCGGGTGTGCACGTTGCGCGCGCCTCGAGAATATCGTGGCACTGACAATCTGGACAGCACGCTGCTGCCTACCGCGCGATCGCGCCTACTGGCGGGACTCCATCGCGACATACTTCATGCTTGTGTGCGCGTACCTTTCTCAGCTGTCGCCCGCATTGCGAGGGTTAGCGAAGCCGATCGTGGTCTCGAATGACGACGTCAACACTGACACGGCGCAAGCCAGGGAAGCCGAATGCAAGCGTCTGCAGTGAAAGACCAGTGACACTGACGAGGTGCGAGTCAAGAACTCTGATCGCATTCAAGAAAACAGACAGCGCGCGGGTAACACCTACGAAACGCGAGCCAAGGAAGCCGAGTGCAAGCGTTTTCAACTCGTCGCGCTTCCCGTGTTTTAGCGTTTCAAACAAAAATTTACTTGAGCAAGTGCTACACAAGTTTCGCTTCAAACTGTTCTTCCAGCACATGCGTCGACACCCGTTTCAACACGGTCAACAGCGTGTGCACCGCTGCTGCTTCGCGTCTCACCTGGGTTCCCTTCAGGGAAGATAGTCTATAGTTTTTGTTGTGTAGCAGAACTACTCCCTGAATGCTCCACTTTTTCTTAGAGTGTACGATGAAGTCGCCTCAGGATTTATGAGTGTTTGGTAATTTTTCTTGTGTGTGTGTGCGGGAAAGCTTGCCTTATGTTTCCTGCACTTGAGTACGGTTATTCGGTGCGCGAGCGTGCGGCATCCTTATTTTCAGTGATGTGATGCCGTCAAGCTGTTGTGTGCTGCAGTGCATCCTAAACACGAGAAAAGACGCTACTGTGAAGTATGAGCGACGTGCTCAAGTGTTCGTAGTTCCGCGATGGCAAAATGAAGTGAAAGGAGATGACGAAACTTGCACAAAAGGGTGATCATGAATGGTTCCTACATCAATCTGAGAAGGCCGCAGTATGCATGAGGACAAAAGGGCGATGCGTGGTGGCCAGAAAAAAGACGAAGCGGCAGAGGAAGACAGGCCTTCTTACTCCAAAATAGTGGCTAGTTGGGATGGTTGGTATTGAATTTTTGAAAGAAATATGCTTTATTACTGTGCAGGGAATGTTTCAAAAAGAAGACAGGTAATACAGAGCACACTGTTTTGTTTTTGTTTTCTTTCTGAAATGTTCCCTGCGCACTAAAAAGTATATTTCTTTCGAAAATGCTACGTTACTCGGCCGTTGGGTTCTGCACTCGGTCCTAGTGAACAGCTGAGCTCAGAGCGACTTGCTGCGTTACTTGGCCATCAACTTCACTTGCCACAGCCATGTTCACACAAGCTTGTAAAAATTCAGACTGGGCCCTTCAGGCCTGTCAGCTATCGTTAATAAAACAAGTTCACCACCCATGCATGAGGAACTTGCTGATGGTTGTAGCAGCAATCGGCATGGTAACCACATCAGACCGAATGACAGTCTTCAGCCTCCTTACTCTGTTTCACCAGGAAGAATGCAAACAAGGCAGCTATCACTTGACACAGAAACTGAATAAGTTAGCGGATCTCCAGCGAGTGCTGAACTGATGCCAGTGTCAATAGCACCTTGCAAATGAGTTTTGTGGAAACTCAGAAGGCAGCGGAAGGGTTAGAAAATAGAAAGAAGACAACCACCCGTTTGTAGCACGAAGCGACACCAGATCAGGACGAATTTCTCGTGAACTCGTGGAGATTCTCTTTGTGAGAAATCCATACGAATTTTCTTGTGGCTTCATTCTACAAAAGATGGTGGTCTTCTTTCCCCTGTTTACCACCATACTTAGTGCCACTGGCACCTCAGGCAATCGCTGCTTCACTGTTACTCCACAGAGCACGAGTGAAGAAACCAGTGTGTTCATACTCTCCCTAAAATCTGTCTGGGGAGGGCAGGTGTTACATACATGACTAGTTGGTGGCAGCACTTGACCTGTGAATGATAGCTGCATACCAGTGGTATAAGAATCACGAGACAAAAAGAAGAACGATAGACTGGCTCGAGCTGTTCGTATTGTTAGAAACGCTCATCCAACCAGACGTAAATACATATACGCGTATTCTCTCGAACCCATGTATTCAGATTCTTGTCTTTACCGCAACATATTTGGCTGAGCGGTGTGATCCCTGTCCTCACCACGAAACTCTACAGTGTGTGTTTGCTCGCGGCAGGCAACAAGACCTCCCAGAGCTTTCCTAAATTCACTCTGATTGTCACTCCTCCAGTCATGCTTGCCAACCCACCGGTTGACAACTTCCGTCATGCTTCCAGTCTAAAAAGACCCTGACATGCACCCAAGCGGCTAAGGTTCCAAATTCAACCAATGACTGTGCCTGTACGAATGTGGCAGTGCTAGTTACAGATGGTACCCCAGCCTCACGTTCGCGAATGTCATTTTTTACCTCCATGGAACTCCTGGTGCTTGGTTTGACATCCATGAGCATGACATTACTAGCTTGAACGGCTTAAAAGATGAGATACGTGAGCTTTTTCGAAATTGCTTTGACCATCGAGGAGCGGCAAAGAATGAAGTGCCAACTTGTGTGCAAACTTCCCCAGAGTCGTACATCAGCTACATTCAGCATGTCACAATACTCTGCCACAAAGTTGTGCACATCCTTAAGAGTATTGTCGACAATGTGTTCAACTTGTTCGAGTTTAGTTTAATTCTTCTGTTGATTCTGTATTTCAAGGAAGTCACTGACTGCAAGAAGCTGAAAGCAGGCACATCTTGCATCAGTTTCAGCGCCTTCCGAATACTGAGGCAATCTCATCTTGCCTCGACATGTATGTATTGTCCACGAAATTCCCGCGATAACTTAAGATGACTTGTTCAACTTGCGCTTTAGGCTGCCGCTCCTGCTTCAGCCCCTGAGCCCTTTTTCTTGGCCTAGCAGTTGTACGACAGGAAATCATCAACATGAATATCTGCTCAATTTCAAGGCATTTTCGTACCAACTACCAGCCACCATTCACGACTACACGTCCATCCCAGTCTGGCTGATCAACATTGCACAGTACATTCGCCTGGTGAATACATAAAAAGCCCATATTCTCCACTTGTCCCCGTACTGGACACATTTTTCGCCACTGCAAAAGTCGCTGGGGCACTACTGCACAAACATTACCGTATTTCATCAATGTCCGTTCTGCTTATTGCCACGCAACTAGCCCAAACTGCTTATCCCACCAGGAACCTGCGTGTGATCCCTACTACTCCCCCTCTCCATCACCCCAACGTCGTCAATCCCGTTCTCCTCAGCCGCACAGACCACCTTCCCACGATGTTCTCCTATAAAAAACTGAATGTTGCAGCCCCAGTACATGGCGCTGCATCAATTGGACTGACCGATAATACTCTATTGGCCGAACAGACCAAATGGAACCATATTGATAAAAAGTCGACGGTGTGCGTGCCACTGCTCTTGACACTGGGGCTCGATTTTCTGTTATGACCACTGATTTTCCTCGCAAGATCAAGAAGGTACTCACGCCTGCAATAACAAAGCTCGTCGAAGTTGTTGACGGTAGAACAGCATCTGTCATTGAAATGTGATTCGTTCATGTAAGCATCACTTATCGCCATACAGTTGCCGCCTTTGCCATCCTTGAATAATGCTTTCATGATGAAAACCTGAGCAGCGACTTCCTGTGCACACATTCTGCCCTCATTGACTGTTAGGTTAGTACGCATCCTCTCCATCTGCCCATAACAGACCTTGCTGAACCACAACGGAGTCGCCTCTGCACTGTCAGATATACCCCCCTACAAACCCGAGCACTCACCTGCCTCTAGTTTGTATCGATACCTCCAGTTGCCGTTGGCGACTATGTACTGATGCCTATCAATGATGTCCTCATGAGCCATAGTATTACATTACCACACACCATTATTTATATCTCAGAAAACTTCATGTGTCTTCCAGTTGTCAATTTTAGCTAGACATTCTGAGTGATGCCACAAGGCATCTCTTTGGCACTGCTTTTCACCTCGGACGACATCGCAATAAATGCTTTCACAGTGGACACTCCTTCCGACCAGTATGCTCAATGCCAATCTCATACTCGCCCAGACAAAGCAATTAGGTCCATGATTGCTTTTAATTTCCCACTGCAGCAGGCTGATGAGCTCCACCAGGCTCTGCTGTCCTACTTCAACATTTTCGATTGCAGTGATGGTGTGATCCACCACATAAACATTGATCCCTCTATTCACAGGCGTCTATATTGGATGTCGGCAGCTGAGCGTTAAATTACTCAGCGCGGTTGACAAAATGCTTGCCTGAGACATCATTGAGCCATCCTGTAGTCCTTCGGCATCCCTTGCTGTGCTAGTCCACAAGAAAGGCAGCACATGGCATTTCTGTGTCGATTATGACACTTAAACAAAGTTGCCAAAAATTATATGTACCTTCTCACATGACAGGATGATACCCTTGATTGCCTTTATGGGGCCTGCTATTATTTTTCTCCAAAGACATCGATTCCGGGGGCTGGCAGATTGAAGTAGATGAGCTGGATCATAAAAAACTGCATTCATCACCTCCAATGGCCTATACCAGTCCAAGGTCATGGTTTGCGGTTTTTGTAACGCTCCTGCCAGCTTTGAATGAATGATGGACTCCCTGCACAGAGACTTTATACGGCCTACCTGTTTGCGACACTTGGACGTTTTTTCACCATTTGAAACTCGTATAGGGTGCCTGTCAGCCGCCTTAGACATTTTTCGTTGCACTGACCTGCAGCTGAACTTATCAAAACATCACTTTGACCACCACCAAATCATATTCCTTGGCTAATTAGTAGACACTTACGGTGAACAACCAGACCCGGCAAAAATCAGCTCAGTCAGAAACTTCTGTGTGCCACAATCTGGGAAGGATGTACGAAGCTTTATTGAACCATGCACATACTTCCACCGCTTCGTGAAAACATTTGCGGACATAGTGAGCTTCTTATGCTGCTCTTCAAGGTCTCGTTGCAATGACAACTCAAAGTGACCTCTGCGTTCACGACTCCCATTGGGCTTCTTACTGCTCCTTCGATTTCGGCTTTCTTTGACCATGTTGTCCCGACTGAGATCCATACGCATGCAAGTGGCCATGGCGTCGGCGCAGTGCTAGTTCAACTACAGTCTGGCCACAGCTGTGATATCACATATCCCCGCCATCTCCTATCTACCCCTGAACGCAATTACTCCATCACAGAGCGCAAGTGCTTGGCTCTCATTTGGGCAGTCACGAGGCTCTCATTTGGGCGGTCACAAAATTCAGGTCATACTTATATGGACGCCATTTTTGGTAGTAACTGACCGCTACCCACTCTGCTGACTGAACTCTCCCAAATATTCCTTAGGGTGCCTTGGCCACTGGGATTTGTGACAAGCTTGAGAAAATCGGTCTATTCGTTCGTGTATAAATCTGGCTGCCTGCAGCAGAATGCGGATTGCCTTTCCTGGTACTCTGTCGACGATTCTGATGACACACACATGAACATGATACACACCAGCTTCTCAGTATCAGATTTCATTCACACTGGGGAAGAACAGAAACGGGATGCACTGCTGCTTGAGATCATCAGCCACCCATAGTTCTTTTCAAACAATGCCTCTGTCCATCACTGAGTTCCACGAGGGCGTCCTATTCTGCCACAATTTCTGACCTGACCTTCTTATAGTCATGCCTAAGCAGTTACAGCACCATGTCCTCGCTAAACTTCATGACGCGCCTACCGTTAGACACCTTGGCCTACCTGCCACATAAGCGTATGCAGTGCTGTTTCTGCTGCCCAGGTCTTGCTCACTTTGTACACTGATACGTTGCCACGCTTGAGTTATGTCAGTGACACAAAACACCATCACTGCTACCCACAGGCATTTTATTATGAATCGTCATATTGTCACGCAGCCGCGACGATGAAGGAACGTGCACGACAGGATCAGGAGAAAGCCGCAACAATCTTTTTCCACTGGGCTGACCTGCGCCCGAAAGAAACAAGTGAACCGCCGTACAGATGGCGAACTCCTACACCAGTGCCCACGGCTGCCCTCGGCTTATTGGCGAGGGGAGTTTTCCGATAAAACGCGGCACGAAGATAAGTTCATGAATCACGCCTTCATGATGGAGCGCAGATACACACTAGCCACGTACGTCACAAGCAAAGCGATAAGGATGGCAAGTGTTTGCTGCATTACTCCCCTTTTAAATAAGCATAGGCCCGATGCTTAAATGAGCAAACATTGAAAACCGAGAACAGTGTCATAAGAACACACGAGAACAAAAAGGAAGATCAAAATTCGCAGTTGATATTGCAAACTGTAAGGTCTGATTAATTGATATGTGGGGTTCGACGTCTCAAAACCGCTATATGATTATGAGAGACGCTGTAGTGGAGGGCTCCGGAAATTTAGACCACCTGGGGTTCTTTAAAGTGCACCCAAATCTGAGCACACGGGCCTACAACATTTCCGCCTCCATCGGAAATGCAGCCGCCGCAGCCGGGATTCGAACCCGCGCACTGCGGGTCAGCAGCCGAGTACCTTAGCCACTAGACCAGCGCGGCGGAGCAACTGTAAGGTCTATTACAGCGTGTAATAAGGTTTAAGGCGCACGACATGCACAAGTTCTGGGTTAGCGCGGCGCCGTTGTGGTGTCGTCGCGCCATCGGGGACAGGCCAGTTCACTAACACGACGTATGACCTTGTAAGGTCCAAAATAACGGCACAACAACTTTTCGCTGAGTCCTCGGCGGTGAATGGGGGTCCAAATCCACACACGGTCACCGGGTTTGTATTCCGTATGGCGGCGGCGTAAGTTGTAGCGTCGAGCATCGATGAACTGCTGTTCTTTAATCCGCAGGCGTGCAAGTTGTCGGGCTTGTTCTGCACGTTGAAGGTAGGTGGCGACGTTGTGGTTCTCTTCTGTGACATATGGTAGCATGGCGTCCAACGTTGTAGCTGCCTCTCTGCCGTAGACGAGGCTGACTGGTTTGACTGTGGGGCAGGATAGCTTGCATTAGCTCTGCCGTGAACACTGTTCCCCTGTCCGTGATGAGGACCTCGGGGGCACCGTGTCGCAACAGGATGCAGTTGAAAAAAAACTTTGCGACCTCCTCTCCTGTTCCGTTCGGCAAGGTTTTTGCTTCGGCATAACGGGTGAGGTAGTCAGTTGCTACGATTATCATTCTATTGCCAGAAGTTGATGTCGGAAAGGGACCGAGAAGGTCCATTCCAATCTGTTTGAAAGGCTTTGCGGGGGGTGGTATGGCGTTCAGCAGCCTGGCTGGCCTGGTCGGTGGCCTCTTTCTTCGTTGGCATTCACGGCAAGTCTTTACATACCGCGCGACGTCGGTGGGCAGTCGTGGCCGGTAGAATTTCTCTTGGATTCGGCGAAGAGTGCGCGCATATCCAAGGTGTCCAGCAGTCAGTTCGTCGCGGGAAGCCTGTAGAATTTCTTCTCGAAGGTTGCCGGGAACAACAATAAGATACGTAGTCTTATTGGGCGCAAAGTTCTTCTTTACGATGATGCCGTTTTGAAAACAGAAGGATGAGAGTCCCCGCTTAAATGATGCGGGGGGTGATGAAGTTTTGCCTTACAGGTATTCATGGAGACGCTTGAGGTCAGAGTCCGCGCGTTGCTGTTGCGCAAAAGTGCTGCTACTGATAGATCCAAGGAAGCTGTCATCATCGTCGTCGTTCCTTGAAGCTTCATCGACAGGGGCCCTTGACAAGCAGTCTGCGTCCGACTGCTTCCTCCCAGACTTGTATGTTACGGTGACATCAAATTTCTGGAGACGAAGACTCCATCGAGCGAGGCGGCCGGAGGGATCTTTCAAACTTGCAAGCGAGCAGAGGGCGTGATATGGTCACTCACAACCTTGAATGGTCGTCCGTGAATGTAAAGACGGAATTTCGATGTCGCCCAAATGATTGCGAGACACTCCTTCTCAGTAGTTGAATAGTTACTCTCCGCTTTCGACAGCGAGTGGCTAGCGTATGCGATCACTTTCTCGAACCCGTTGCTTTTCTGGACAAGGACCGCGCCTATGTCCACGCTGATTGCGTCGGTGGGAAATTCAGTTTAGGCATCTTCGTCGAAGTGTGAAAGGATGGAAGGGGACTGTAAACGATGCTGGAGGTCCTTAAAGGCTTTTCCTTGCGGCGCTTCCCATTGAAATGGTACATCAGCCTTTGTTAGCTTTGTCAAAGATTCAGCTATGCATGAAAAATGCCTCACAAACCTTCTGTAGTAAGCGCACAAGCCAAGGAACCTTCGTACGGTTTTCTTGTCTGTCGGCCGCGGAAAATGCTCGATAGCGGACGTCTTCTGGAGTCGGGTCGTACACCGTCCGGGCTGATGATATGGCTAAGAAATAACAGCTCATGATATGCAAAGCGGCACTTCTCAGGCTTCAGGGTAAGTCATGAAGACTTGATTGCATTGAGTACGGCCCTCAGTCTTCGCATGTGTTCGTCAAAGTTTGCCGCAAAGACTACGACGTCGTCGAGATACACGAGGCAGGTTTGCCATTTCAGGCCTGCCAACACCGTGTCCATTACTCGTTGAAACGTTGCCGGTGCGGAACAAAGCCCAAATGGCATGACCTTAAACTCGAATAACCCGTCCGGAGTGATGAAAGCCGTCTTTTCTCTGTACCTTTCGTCGATTTCAATCTGCCAATATCCGCTTTTGAGGTCCATGGACGAGAAGTACTTGGCATGAGAGTCGGTCTAGGATGTCTTCTATCCTTGGGAGCGGGTAGACATCTTTCTTCGTTATGTTGTTTAGCCTGCGATAGTCGATGCAGAACCGGAGGCTTCCGTCTTTTTTCTTTACGAGAACGACTGGTGCTGCCCAAGGGCTTTTCGAAGGTTGAATGACGTCATCGCGAAGCATTTCGTCCACTTGTTTCCGAATTGCTTCACGCTCTCGCGGCGACACATGGTACGGGCTTTGGCAGAGAGGTCGGGCGTGCTCGCTGGTTATGATCTGATGCATGGCAACTGGTGTTTTCGGCACCTTGGACGAGGTTGCGAAACAGTGACCGTAGCTTTCTAGGAGAATGCGGATCTGATTTTGCCTGTCGCTGGGAAGCTCAGGATTGATGTCGAACGCAGGCGGCTGGTTTTCCATTGACGAGTCTTGGTGGGATTGGTCGGAGATGGCGTACGTGCCTGGAATGACCCTACGTCATCTAAGAAGCCAATCGTGCTGCCTTTGTTGAGGTGTTGGTGTTCCCTGCCGAAGTTGGTTACGAGCACGTCAGCTTGTCCATTCTTGAAGTAAGCGATGCCTCTGGCGACGCCAAGCTGTCGGTCTAAGAGGAACTGCCTGTTTCCCTCGATCACGCCTTCAACATCCTCGGTGTTGCCTGTAACCACTGGTATTATGATGCTTGACCTTGGTGGGATGCCTACTTCTTCATATAGAACACGCAGGATGGCGTCGTGCCCTAGGGTGGTCTTCGACTGAATAGTTTGGCCCATGGAAAGTGTGATCTGTCTTGATTGAAGGTCGATGATTGCTCGATGTTCGGTCAGAAAATCCATGCCCAAGATGACATCGCGGGAACACTGCTGCAGGACTATGAAGCACGCTGGGTAAGTACGTCCACTGACAGTCACTCGGGCTGTGCATCGTACCGTTGGCAACACGAGATGGCCTCCAGCTGTGCGGATCACGGCACCATCCCATCCAGTCATTACCTTCTTTAGTTGCTCTGCGAAGGCTCCGCTTATTACAGAAAAGTCGGCTCGTGTGTCGATAAGTGCTGTTACACTACGGCCATCTATAAGTACGTCTAGGTCAGAGACTCTAGATCTCGAGTTGGACGTCAGTCTTGGTGTCGAATCACGGCTTCTGCGAGTGCTGCAAGTGCGGTTGGGGCGTGTCGTCGAGCTTAGTGCGAAGTGTCGTCGTAGCAGCCGTGGTGTCTCCGTCGGGGCACCGTCGTCGTGCAGTATGATCAGTGAAGGTTCTTCGTCCATTCGCCGGCAAGCAACCTCGCCTCCAAAGGCTGCTTTACTCAGTTTCCCCTACGAGGGCTCGGGGACCTTCCTCGCGCTGCCGCCGCGTCGCCACGGCCTGGCGATGTGTAGCAGCTGTATGGCGGTGATGGTGATCGTGATGGACGGGTGGGCGGATACTCGGCACG
Organism: Rhipicephalus microplus; assembly: GCF_043290135.1. Classification (NCBI taxonomy): domain Eukaryota; kingdom Metazoa; phylum Arthropoda; class Arachnida; order Ixodida; family Ixodidae; genus Rhipicephalus; species Rhipicephalus microplus. The sequence goes on along the minus strand of NC_134702.1, from coordinate 279,405,287 downwards.
GCGCAAGTAGTCTTCAACTTCACGTGGTCGCTGTCCGGGTCGCGGTCGTGGTGCGTTGAGGGCAAAACCACGAAGTCCCATGCGTTTGTAAGGGCAGTATCTGAGAATGTGGCCTGGCTCACCGCAGTGAAAGCATAGTGGGCGTTGTTGGTCAAGGGTTCTCCAGAGGTCTGCTTTTCGCGGCGCTTCCAAAAAAGCAAGTGAGTGGATGGATGACGGCGATCACTGGGGTGGTTCGTAATGCTCACGGCACATGTTGGCGGTACCCCTTTGGCTGCGTACAGCGGCAACGTAACTTATTCCTTGGTTTTCTTGACATGGAGTCGCCATCCGAGAAACACCCAAAGCAATGCGAACTTCGTCGCGTATGACATCCGTGAGTGACGCTTCTGGATGCTGCGAGGGTGATGGTATAAGTACCCGCAGCTCCTCGCGGACGACTTCGCGTATTATTTCACGCAAGTGGCTGGTACTGATGCCGCAATCATGCCGCAATCACTTGCTATCCTTATCGCTTTGCTTGTGACGCACGTGGCTAGTGGGTACCCAGCACCTTCACCAGTTGTCATGCAGCCGCGACGATGAAGGAACGTGCACGACAGGATCAGGAGCAAGCAGCAACAATCTTTTTTCCTTTGGTCGACCTGCGCCCGAAAGAAACAAGTGAACCGCCGTACAGATGGCGAACTCCTACACCGGTGCCCACGGCTGCCCTCGGCTTATTGGCGAGGGGCGTTTTCCGATAAAACGCGGCACGAAGATAAGTTCACGGATCACGTCTTCATGATGGAGTGCAGATACACACTAGCTACGTGCGTCACAAGCAAAGCGATAAGGATGGCAAGTGATTGCAGCAATTTCCATGGAGCCATTTTAACGTGGTGGGCTAACCCTGCTTGGTCCTTTTTTCACATCAACATGCAACGTAGTCTTTCTCTATCCTATGCAACTTTTGTGTACAACTGACCTCTTCACCACACAGCAGGCTTCTCACCCTTCTACACGTTGTATCAAAGACAGACAATTTTACCACTGGACCCAATCATTTCAGCCAATACCTTGTCCACCTGCGAGTACGGTCGTGACACTATAGGGGAATTCACAATGAGGAGAAGTACTGAGAGGAGATGTAGAGACTTCAAATCACGAGGCAATGACGCCACAGATTAGCGGGTGCACGAGACCTCCCTGCGCCTACTTGGAGGAGACAGGAACATTATCTCTAAAAGGTGAAACTATCACTCCGCGGTGGGAGCTATGATGGAATTCCCTGTGGTTTCTCGGCCACAATGTTGCACTTGCTCCAGACGAGAGTGGCAGCGCGCTTGTAGTTTCATCCTCGATATCAGGTGAAACGCACAATTAAGCCAATGGAGTAGTCTGGTAACAGTGGTCTTCCCTCTCTTTGCTTCATCTGTATGAGCGAATAACAAAGGTTACGCAAAAAATCGCTTGATAGCTGCTCTGGGGAACCTGAACAATGACGAAGTTTGAAATTTTCGACGAGGAATTGCACACAACCTGTCTGTTACAAACAATGAATAACTCTGTTATGATATGCTGAAATATACCTTTTTCCCCCTTCTTGTTCAAAGGCTTGAACCATATGTCAAGAGAAACGACTATTGGAAATGAGGGTCAAAGAGTGTGCCTATCTTGCAACACTAATGGAGCCTCTCTTTAGGCAAAATACTTCATCTTCCATTACAGCAAGGTGGTAGGGACATTTTGATGCTTCATAATTGGATGTTTTGCCGTTTTGATTTTTCGGCATTTCAAACTTTCGGTTTCTTGTATATTTGGCTTTTTGAATTTTTTGGTGTACCAAATTTCGGCATTCCTACAGTTAGTCATTTTGAATTTCGGCATTTATTACCACCCCTTTCTCGCCAGCTGAGCGCGCAGGGAACTTAAGGGCATTCAAAACATCCTCCGACTTGCTAAACACTGGTTTTCCTTGGTGCACGTTTCTCGAGAATACAGTGAGAGGCGTCAGACTAACATCAAGCCAGAGAGAAAGGTCTCGCTCATTTACTTGAACATTTTCAACCCAGCTATAGGAAACAGTACTGAGGGAGAATGTCTTCTCGATCACAAGTAAGAATTCCACTCACTGGTGAATTAACGCATTTGAGGCATTCCCAGTCCTAGCTCCACTTGCTAGCAGTTACACGCGCTCTGTAGGCATTGCCACAATATGCAGACCTCAAATGTTTAAATCATAACAATGTATTTAATAGTACTCTTACAGGTTCTGCTGAAAACCCCTCAAAAGTTTCCAATTAACCTCTGGTTCATTCTTAAAAACTATCAGAATCTACACAAGTGGTAATAGCTCCAGTGCCATGAACAGTTTATCTTCGATGTCAACTGCCAATGCGCAGCCCATAAAAATGAACGTGAAATACCTGTCTGTTAATTTTTGAGATGCATCACAGTACCTAATGTGAATGTTCATCAGCCTCTGAGAAAGGCAATCATTTGCAGATTCATCAAATAGAACGACATTATAACTTACCTACTGCCCAGTGAATGAACGATAAAAAGAAAGGGACCAGACTGTGGCACACAAGGTCTGCACATTTTTTTTCCATCATGCGAGGCCTTTGCCATTTCCCTGTTAGGAAACATTCTGTAGAACAGAGCACTTGTGTCGCAGTTGCCAGCTTGCTCGCCATCTTTTTTTTCTCTGTGCTTATATATCTATCTATGCAAATAACTTGTGCGTGCGGAGGAACTGTTCAAGTAGTGAGAGGTGACCACCTTTTAAGCTTTCAACGTCTTGGCTTGTCACGGCGTTGCGAGCCTTGTAGGTGGTATTCGAAATTTGAGGTCTGCGTTTGGTCAAACAGAATTACCACTCTCGGAAGGCGTCACATGCTTTATTATGTTTCTGCCTGCTGCGTTGTCTATGTTGCGGTTGTGCTGTACGCTACTCTGTTAGCTCTTTAGTACGTACTCTAGTATTGAGGAGAGATTGATAGATTGATTGATATGTGGGGTTTAACGTCTCAAAACCACCATATGATTACGAGAGACGCCATAGCAGAAGGTTCAGGTAATTTTGACCACCTGGGGTTCTTTACGTGCACCAAAAACTGAGCACATGGGCCTGCAGCATTTTCCCCTCAATCAGAAATGCAGCTGCAGCAGCCAGGGATCAATCGCGCCACCTGCAGGTCAGCAGCCAAGAACCTTAGCCACTAGACCACCGTGGCAGGGCCCCTTGGTAGAAAATTCTACAAATAAAGCCAAAAGAATTGCGATATGTAGGCTTGTGTGAATATTAGAGAATTTCAAATTTTCGAAATAATACAACAGTATTCAAATTCGCATTGATTCAAATATAATTATAATGTTTGAGAGTATCTTAAATTAACGCATAGGTGTGTATTAGTTTGCACATTTGCACATTTAAAGAATATATTGTGCAGATTAGTGGGCTCATCAACTAGCTCACTTTTCTTGATATGTGAAATACATCAGTCAAGTTTGATTCAAAATTCTAGAAAACTTCCTATCCACTTCGAATTTAAATTTGCTATTCCCAAGACTAATCATATATTATACAAAAGTTGCGACATAGACTGTTCTGCATTGTCAAACTGGTTACATTTGGCAAGTGGTTTGTGATAAACTTCCGCATTTACTAAATGATTACAAATGCAGATTGATATTCGCAATGTATATTTGTCCGACTCGTACAATGTCTTCTTATTTTAAGCTCTTTGTTTAAAATTGTTTGTCCTAAAAAGTACTTTACACTTAAAATATAACTAACGCAATACCATAGTAGTGATGGAGTGTCAGTTGAATCACACTGATGTGAACAAGATGTTTATGAGTGCGGGACGTTCTGTATAGCGTAAAAAACAATGGATGCATATTTCAGTGTTTTTCATTCAAATTCACGCTTTGCCTAAAACGTCTATGTGTTACCAGCGTTCAGAACATGCTTGTACGACAACTACTGACTTTGACTGCACAGAGGAAAGACTTCCCTCAAGCCATTTTTAAGTAACTTTTCTCTTTGCCTCTGTTCACATGTGATGTGATGAATCAATTAGGTTCATTGCACTTATTGCCTCTCCCACTTACATTGGCAAGATCAAAAATTCTAGAAAGAACACCATAATACAGAAACGATGTAAGTACCTTCAATACAGTATGAAACACACTCACAGAACTCAGCAAGTACCTGGACCATTGCATGAATTTCGAGAATGCTTGGGCCATGGAAATGAAAGGCAGCCGCACCAATAGAATACTTGAAATTGTGGCATATACAATTAACACTGGAAAACGTTGACGAATCCACAAAGTTCCTGCCAAACATTACGCACACAACATTCAAAATAAGGAAGAGGGCAGCGCGTTGACAAGAGCAGTGGGGTGTTTGGCAGTGGAAAAGGTCACAGCTGCCTAAATAGTGCAAACTTCGCAGCCAACTGATCAGCCACCCCATTGAGAGGCTGAAAGCACCTCCAAAAGTTGGGAAAGTTCCCTTTGGAAATTCGCCAACATGTTATAACCCGCTATGTTATGAACATAATATTTGGACGGCACCCCACTTGTCTGGTTCGACGCCCATGAGACCGAGCTCACGAGCTGGGATACCTTCAAGGAGAGACTACGTGACATCTTTGGGGACCCATACTATCGCCAAATAGAACTGCGAAAAGAACTCCCCACTCGTGTGCAGTCCTCAACTGAGTCGTATTTTAGATGCGGAAGCATCTTATACTCGCGCCTTGTAGTGCGCCGTCCGCGCCATCCGCACCGCTTCTCGAACATTCGACAGCTGACGCGCGCGCATGCGCCGTCGCGCCGTCGCCCACTCTTCCACCATCTGTGCACCCCTTCCTCCTCTACACACCACGCGCGCTTCACTCCTCCACCATCTGTGCACCCTTCCTCCTCTACACACCGCGTTCGACATCTACAATTCTCCTGATTCTCCAGTGGACGCGCATGTGGCGTCGCGCTTCGAGAACATTCAACAGCTAACAGTTGATGCGCCGTGGCGCTGTATATATACTCAAGCTCGGCGCTCGCTCGCTCAGTTGCCGCTCGTCGGTTGGTTTGTACGGCGCGTCGACGTCCAAGGTCGCGGTGAAATGAATTCCAGCGAATCCACAAACACAATGATCGACGTCCCTTCGACCAGCGCCGCCCTTTCGCATACGTGTGTACGTGTTCACTCATTTAACACCCCCTCCTACAACCACGTTAACCAATTTAGCCATCGACCCAAGTAAGTCGCAATTTAACACCCCATTTCACAACCACGTTAACCAATTTAGCCATCGACCCAAGTAAGTCGCACTTTAACACCCCGTTAACCAATTATATGCTCCGCATCCTCCTCAGTGTTCCCCCGAGGGAAGCTGCGGGCAATTTTTTTTCGTACATACAGAACGTGCTCGCGTTGTGCCTAAAAGTAGACGAGCAAATGACAGAGAGTGACAAGGTGGGCCACATACTCAATGGCATCGCAAACGACGCCTTCCACTTGCTCGCCTACACTAACGTCACAGTGGTGGTTTTGGGACGTTAAACCCCACATATCATCATACACTAATGTCACGACCGTAGATATGATTAGCGAAAAATGCCGCCGCTTCGAAATGGCCAAAAGCCGCCGTGTTCTGCCCCAATTTACGCGGCTACCAAACACGGCTGTTACATAAACCTGCACCGATCTCGGTGTCGCACCACTCATGCAGGACAGCATGGCACGTATAGTTCGACGGCAGCTTGAGGCGTCAAGTCCGGCACCATTTTCTCCACATCCGCTCGACCATGGCGAAGCACAAACGCCTCCGGCAGTCTCCGTTATTCAAGCCGTCGTGAGGCAGGAAATTGCAAAGCTCAGTATTCCTGTGGCCTGCTCTGTCTCCCCACCCATCTCCAGACCAATGACAATAAATGCACCACGCCATGACTAACATTTTCTTCCATGATCCCTAAATGCGACGGAACGGAAAACTGCAGATGACAAACCGATCTGCTTATGCTGCAACTGAGCCGGCCATATCTCCCGCTACTGCCGCAGCACTTGGACGCCCTCAAACTGGAGCCCATTTTCCTTTTCTCGCCCATACGAGGACTCCCGTCGGTATTCGCCCAGTCGTGTGTACCCTTCTTCCGACGTCTCTAACAGCCGCTCCACCGCTCGTTCGCCGTCACCTCAACGCCGCCGATCACCATCGCCACAACCACATCGCTACCCGTCGACGGTCAACTATGGATGCTCTCGGACGGAAAACTACACCATGCAGCTCCAGGAGGTACTGCTGCATCAATTACGACTGATCCAAATTCTCCGTTGACACTCCCCACTAATACAAACTTGATTGAGCTGTATGCGGACGGTATTTCTTTGACGGCGTTAGTTGATACCAGAGCTCAAGTGTCCATAATGAGTGCTCACCTGTGTGGCCTACTCAAAAAAGTCCTCACGTCTGCAGCGACTAAAGCCATCCGTGTAGCTGATGGTAGAACTGTGGCCATCATATGTACCGCACGTGTTAGCATTGCCGGCCGCCGTAAACCCGTTTTATTTACGGTGCTTGTAAATTGTAAACCAAGATGCTAGCCAAAGGAATTATTGAACCCTCTTCCAGCTCTTGGGCGTAACGCGCTGTGCTCGTTAAAAAGGAAGATGGCACGTGGCGCTTCTGCATGGATTACCGCCATCTGAATAGAATCACGAAAAAGGACGTTAACCCTTTACCAAACATCGGTGACGCTCTCGATTGTCTCAACGGCGACCGATACTTTTCTTCAATAGACACGTTCCGGCTACTGGCAGATTGATGTCGACGAAAAAAAACCAAGAGAAGACTGCGTTTGTAACGCCAGACGGCCTATATCAGTTCAACGTTATGGCGTTAGGGCTATGCAACACCCCAGCCACGTTCGAGCACATGATGAACTCTGCTACAAGGATTCAAATAATAAACATGTCTTTGTTATCTTGATGAGGTCGTTGTATATTCCCCAATATTTGAAACCCACCTTCAGCGTTTGTCAGCTATTCTCGACATATTCAGAACTGCAGGCCTTCAATTAAACTTTTGTCACTTTGGACGCCGGCAAATTACAGTGTTGGGCCACCTTGTCGATGCCTTTGGTGTGCAACTGGACCCCGAGAAAATTCGTGCAGTCACCCGTTTTTCTGTACCCCCGTCAGTCAGAGACGTACGAACTTTCGTAGGACTTTGTTCCTATTTTAGAAGGTTTGTGAAAGATTTCTCAACTATCGCTCGACCCCTCACAGAGCTTCTGAAGAAAGACGTCACATTTACGTGGGGTACCGACCAAGCTGCTGCTTTTCTCACCTAATCACGCTACTGACGACTCCACCTATATTGGCTTACTTTGACCCATCCGCTCCGACAGAAGTCCAAACCGATGCTATTGGTCACGGAATCGGAGCCGTCCTAGCCCAACGCCAACGGGGACACAACAGAGTTGTCGTCTACGCTAGCCGCCAGCGCAACTATCCCATTAACGAGCGTGAATGTCTTGCTCTTGTTTGGGCAGTCTCAAAGTTCCACCCATATCTATTTGGCACAAATTTTTCGGTGATAACTGACCATCATGCGCTATGTTGGTTTACGTCACTGAAGGATCCTACTGGCCGGCTCAGGCGCTGGGCTCTGCGACTGCAAGAGTATACTTACACGGTGACGTACAAGTCCGGACGCCTACATCAGGACGCAGACTGCCTGTCCCGCTACCCGGTTGCTGAGCCGAGCACTATGCCTCACGCCGACACCGAGCCTTGCGTCTTTTCCCTTCCGCAAATGACATGCATCGGTGACGAGCAGCGCCATGATGCGTCCTTGTGTGCTATCGTTGAGCGCCTCGAATCGCCATCTTCCATTCAGTCCCATCGTTCATTCGTGCTCCACGATAGTGTAGTATACCGCCAAAATTCTGAGCACGGTGGACCGGCCCTGCTGCTTGTCATTCTGAAACACCTTTGCTCGTAAGTTCTGCATGAACTTCATGACCTTTCCAACTGCTGGTCACCTTGGTGTGTCCCGCACTTACGACCGAATACGCCAACGCTTCTTTTGGCCAGGGCTTGCGCGCTCAGTCAGAAGATACGTTGCGGCTTGTGAGAAATGTCAGCGCTGCAAAACACCATCGACATTTTCTGCCAGAGGCTTTCAACCACTTGACATTCCGTCAGAACCGTTCTTCCGTGTTGGCTTGGACCTACTTGGCCCTTTCCCCTTGTCTTCCTCGGGTAACAAGTGGATACCCGTGGCCCCTGACTACGCCACACGTTATGCCATCACACGAGCTCTTCCAACAAGCTGCGCCACAGATGTCGCGGACTTCCTCCTCAAGTACGTGATTTTGCAACACAGAGCCCTACGGCAGTTGCTTACAGACCGTTGCCGCACCTTTTTGTCGAAGGTCATAGCCGACAACATGCAGTCCTGTCAAACGAGACACAAGCTGACTAGGTCATACCACCCGCAAACCAATGGACTCAAGGGCGTCTAAATCGAACTCTTATAGGCATGCTCGCTAAGTATGTTTCTACCAACCACACTGACCTGGATCTCGGGTTGCCGTACGTCACATTTTCCTACAGTTCTTTGCACCATGACACTGCCGGTTACTCTTCATATTTTTCTGCTGTTTGGCCGAGAAGCAACACTGCCTCTAAACACCGTCATACCATCCCCTGCAGTACTGACCAGTGGATATGCGATAGACGTTATCACTCGGGCCACTCACACCCGCGAAATCACCTCTACTGGCCTTCTGACCTCTGAAGAGAAACAACGGCGTTTCCATGAACAACGACGCCGCAACGTACACTTTCCGTTCGGTTCTTTGGTCCTGCTTTGGCCTCCGTCCCGTCAAGTTGGCTTGTCAGAGAAACTGATTACTCGCTACACAGGTCCATACCGAGTCCTTCATGTGTACTCCTGTAACATGAAATTGGTCTTGCCACCCCGTCACCTTCATGTGCCCAACAGGCTACCGATATTGTACAGGTTGCGCACTTGAAACCCTAAAACTCTGCTAGTGACGTTGACATTTAGATGTACCGAGGCGGCACTTGTGGCGCCGGGGTTTGTGCTACATGCATGTATATTGATATTCTAGGGGGTGACGCGCCTGTGTGCCTGATGAGGAAGACGAAGGGTTGTCTCCGCTCGATCGCTGGTGAACCGGTCATGCCATTACCGCTGGTTTTTATTACATCAAATCCTCACCCACGTCGATACGGTGTCTCTTCCGTAACAATATACACTACCAAATAATGGTAGTAAATAATGAAACGGGTTGTTGAACAAGCAGGAGTTGACTCGGCAAACGAGAGCTTTATTTAGCGCAAGGGCTAACTGAACGCAAGCCTGCGATCACAGCAAGTCTTCTTCCTTTTCTATACTCGAGCTCTATGCCAACTGCCCTCGTTACAATCACCCCCGGGCGATGAGGGAGCCATCTTGGCGACCTAAGGACAGGTGTACACAGAAGGGTCATGGTATGGCTTGAGCCGAGAGATGTGTACGATTTCTTGTCCCCGACGGCGCTTGTCTGGAGATGCATTCAGCGGCTTGACAAGGTAGTTGACAGGGGATGTTTGGCATACAACTCGATAAGGGTCATGGTACCTGCACGAAAGCTTGTGGGAGAGTCCTGGAGGAGTAGAAGGAATCCATAACCTCACCAGTGAGTTCGGAGCAAAGCTTATAGGCGTGGTTGACGCGTCGTGGCGATGTTTTTGGCGCATCTGGTCATGTGACGTGAACGCACAAGCAAGCTTCCGACGTTCTTCAGCGTGTGCTGCTGCTCGAGAAACGGTAGTCATCTCTGAAGGGTCCAGTGGATAAGGAAGAATGGTATCCATTGTTGATGATGGCTCGCGTACATAAAGAAGGAAGAAAGGCGAAAATACAGGGGTGCTTTGCGTTGCAGTGTTGTAAGCATATGTCACAAAAGGCAGTATGCTATCCCAATTTGACTGGTCGGATGAAGCGTACTTGGCCAGCATATCACCAAGTGTATAATTAAAACGCTCTGTCATCCCATTAGTTTGCGGGTGATAGGCTGTGGTAGTGCGGTGTATGATGCGACACTCGCTCAACAACGCTTTGATGGCATCGGAGAGAAAAACGCGGCCATGGTCGCTTAGTAACTCCCAAGGTGCTCCATGCCTTAAAACCAGGTTTTGCAGTATAAAACACGCAACGCCTTTTGCGGTAGCAGAAGGTAACGCAGCTGTTTCAGCGTACCGCGTTAAGTGGTCGATAGCGACAATGACCCAGCGGTCGCTGCTCGAAGTATAGCGAAGCGGATCGTAAAGGTCGATTCCGACACGATCGAAAGCTCGTGCTGGACATGGCAACGGCGGCAAGGGACCTGCGGCATGTTTAGTGGGCATTTTGCGTCGCTGGCACGTAACGCAAGACCTTACGTAACGGCGAACGAAACGGTACATACCGCGCCAGTAGTACCCCAGCTGCAAGCGAGTGTATGTTTTTAACACACCAGCGTGACCACATTGCGGATCATCGTGGAACGTGGCACAGATGTGAGAGCGCAGATGTCGGGGGATGACAGGCATCTACTTACGGCCGATCGAGCTGTACTTTCGGCGGTAAAGCAGGTTATCCCGAATAGTGAAGTGTCCTGCTTGACGGCGAAGCGTCCTGGAAACTGGAGCGGGCATCCGGTTTGAGAGAAAGTCCAAAAGAGAAGAAATCCAAGCATCTTTGCGTTGCTCGGAAGGCATGTCCGAAATGTTGATGGCCAAGGCAGCACTGGAGGAGATAGGCGAGCCGACAGGCTCTGAAGCCAATGACGAACGTGACAGGGCATCGGCGTCAGAATGCTTCTGGCCAGAACGGTAGATAACATGGATATCGAACTCCTGTAACAGCAACGCCTAACGAGCGAGCCGACCATTAGGATTTTTTAGTGAAGATAACCAGCAAAGCGCATGGTGGTCTGTTACAATATCAAACGGACGTCCATATAAATAAGGCCGAAATTTTCCGATTGCCCAAATAATGGCGAGGCACTCCTTTTCAGTTACACTGTAATTCTTCTCGGCTTTACTGAGGGTGTGGCTGGCATAGGCAACGACGTACTCGTCAAAGCCATCCTTGCGTTGGGCCAGTATGGCCCCTAGCCCGACACCACTAGCGTCCGTATGAAGCTCCGTTGGAGCATACAGATCGAAATGTCGGAGTATGGGAGGCGTGGTGAGGAGCCGTCGGAGTTCCTGAAATGCATCATCACACGCCTGCGACCACGTTGACAAATCAGAACTTCCGGCAAGAAGATGGGTCAAGGGGGCGATAATGGAGGTGAAATTGCGGACGTAGCGCCGGAAGGAAGAACATAGGCCGATGAAGCTTCGAAGCTCTTTGATGGTGGTTGGCTTTGGGAACGCCGCGACTGCATTAGGTTTCGTAGGGTCCGGGAGAATGCTGTCCTTAGAAACCACATGGTCGAGAATAACAAGCTTGCGAGCGCCGAAGTGGCATTTCTTTAAGTTAAGTTGAAGTCTCGCCGTGGAAAGGCACGTAAGAACTTGCTCGAGGCGGCTGAGGTGGGTCGTAAAGTTGCTTGAAAATGCCACAATGTCGTCCAAATAACAGATGCACGTTTTTCATTTCAGACCTCGCAAGACGGCATCCATCATCCTTTCGAAAGTGGCAGACGCATTGCAGAGGCCAAAGGGCATAACGGTGAATTCATATAGTCCATTCGGTCTTACAAAGGCTGTCTTCGGGCGGTCACCCTCTGCCATGGCACCTGCCAGTAGCCTGAGCGTAAATCTAACGAAGAAAAGAACTCTGCTTCTTGTAGGCAGTCCAAAGCATCATCGATGCGCGGCCGAGGGTATACGTCTTTGCGCGTTATCTTGTTGAGTCGGCGGAAGTCAACGCAGAACCGGATGGATCCGTCTTTTTTCTTGACGAGAATAACCGGTGAAGCCCAGGGACTGTTGTAGGGCTCGATGATGCCACGTTTCAACATGTCGTCCACTTGTTCGTCGATGACACGGCGTTTAGCAGATGACACACGGTACGGACGCTGTCTTAGCGGGGCTTGTTGACCGGTGTCAATACGGTGAACGACCGCAGAGGTTCGGCCTAAGCCTGACTGGTCACGATCGAATGAAGAGCGAAAGCGGAGTAGAAGATTTATAATCTCTTCGCGCTGAGTTGGTGCGAGCTCAGAGTCGATGGCATCCGAGAATACGTCCAGAGCATCATTAGGCGCATTGGTAGGAGTGACAGCACAAATTGGGAGCGAAACCGTAGAATCGGGTATAGTAGCCGGAAGAATGCACTCGTAAGGTTCGTAGCTTCCCAGGCATTCTCCACGTAGTAGGGATGACGGGCTGTCCGAGGGATTGCACACATAAATGGCAGCGTGACCATTGCGAAAAATGACGACGGCAAACGGAAGCATACGTTATATTTAACGTATTTTGTATTTTGTTTTGTTTTTTGTGCCGCTGTAATTTCTCTAACTACTTGTAATCTTTTAGAAATGTACTTTGATATTGTTGAGAGTTCTTTTTTTGCGTCTTTTGTTCTTTTGCCTAGTGACCTCTTTTGAACTGTACCTCCAATTTTCTGTATTTTTGCCCCACCCCCTCTGTAATGCCATTGGTACCTGAGGTTATACTATACCAATAAAACGAATTTCATCATAATCAAAACAGTACTTTGCTCGGAAAATAGTGGGACACTTTATGTCTTACTGACTTATGAATGTACTAATATGCCATCCTATCTCCGAGTATTTGGGATGAAACAGCCATAAGAAGTGGTGCAGAGTAGCACTTATGATGCTGTGCAGGGAATTGTGTGTACCTGATTTAAAGCAATGGGAACAGCGCCTCCACATTCTTACAATCCTTTCCAGGGCTGAGCCCTGTTTCTGTCAAGCTTATTTCTCCAAACACACTAACCATTCTGCGCCAATTTCGTACCTCTTTCCACTGTTACAATGGTCAAGAGCTGACGTCGTCCTCTAGTATCTTCCCCCTTGCAAGGAGGTATGTGACAATTGAAACTGTTGTGCTGCACCAGCTGTAGCGCTGCTGGCTACTAGTGTCCCCTACAGCAGTGAGTGGAAGACTGAGTGACAAGAGCAGGGCTGGGACAGTTTTTGGAAAGAGAATAAATAGATGTTTACCGTTCGCTGTCAGCTCGGGTCCCTACTCCACTACGTCTGGCTACATGTAACAAACTGGCAAAGAAGATTAACGAAACTGCATGAACAGCCATGCTTACTTTCAGTAGGATGGATGCGTTTGAGGGTGAAGGCAAGACATTGCTTGCTTATTTAGAGCGCGTTTACAAGTTCCTAAAGCCTACAATGTCGTGCTACAAAAGAAAAGGTCAATATTTTTTAGCTGCTGCAGGCCTCCTACCTATTTACTTCTTCATAACCTTGTAAAGCTGAAAACTCTCCACTTAAATCATGGCAATTTTGAGGAGTGTGTTTTCATGCTTTCATCGATCAAGTTACTGCACAAATATACACAAACACATAGGTATCTGGGAGTTCAAATCACCCCTAATTAAAAAACCTAACTTGAGCGAAGAGCCATTTTTAAAACTTTTTTTTTACATGCTAGCTATGCAAACAATTAATGAACATTCAATAGAGGCTCAATAATATTCATCAGAAATAACAAAATTTCGATAATGTAAGTCGAACTTTTAGCACATAGCAAAATATACAATTTTGGTGCCATATGCCGATGACAGCAAGAAATGCAAACCAAAACAAATACCATGGCAAGATCACCAGGTCGGTGTCAACGGAATGCTTATTTTCTTTTTTTGGCTCGATACTGGAGTCTGCAAATCCACACGGCATGTCTCTGGCAAAGCTGCATGCATAATGAGGTATCTAGGGTTAACCCATACAGTAAGCTGTCAGTAGAGTAATCACTGTATGGTGACAAATATGTACAAAGCGTCACAATGGTAAGAACAAGAGCACTGCCAGTTTGCAATATAAGCCATAGTGTTTTTTTCTGGACATTCCGAGTTTGCCCTGTGAAAAAAAAGAAAAGGCACACAATATTGCCACTACATTCTGTCAACTTCGTGCACTGCGCTGGTAAAAATGAAGAGGTAAAGGATGAGCGAGGTCAGGAGAACGAGAAATACGGTGAATTATCTTGGGGAATTCTTGCTTCAGCCAATGATCAGAGGAATTAACTTTCAGTGGAAAAAAGAAAACTTTTCCGTCTGATACAGAGTTCCGCAGCATCACCTACAGCCTACAGGAGCCATTAAAAGGGCATATTCGTGCTTCTAAAAGCGCATATTCATGCCATATTCGTGCTTCTTGAAGTGCAGTTGAATCTCATTCATTCGAACACTCTTAATTCGAACTTCCAGTTAATTCGAACTCACGATGAGGTCCCGTCAAAACTATGCGTAATCCAATGGACGAAAACACCTGGTGATTCGAACGCCTAAGCACTTCCGACGGTTAATTAGAACATACCGCGCTCAGAAAATGCTCTCAGCCCCTTGCCCAATCCCGCCGCGGCACCTGCTACACTTCAACGCTGCCCACGAAGCAAATGAAAAGGAAAGAAAAGGCTGCGGTGAAATGTTTGCTCTCTCTCAAATGCCGACCCATGTCACTTTTTTCCTTTTTCTGTCCATGCCATGCAAAAAACCTTCTCTTTACAACGCCACATGCAAAAACAGAGAGGAAAAAAAAAGAAGAAAGCTGTCGCTGGGTTGAATAAATGTGTGGTTGAAAGAAAGAAAAAAGGCTTATCTTCTGCAACCCTTGCCCCTTGTGGGAGCACGGCTCTGCGCTTTGAGGCGGGGGGGGGGGGGGGGGTTTCTCAAGCGCCAGTGCCACGCTTCCCCCTTTCCCTTCCCTGCCACGTAACCCTTCTCCTTTCAACAACGCGCGCGAAGAAAGCAAAAAAAAAAAAAACTACCATGAAGTGTTTGCTTTCTCTCAAATGCTGATCTGCTTCTCTCCGCGTGGAGACGCTGCTCCTTTCTAGTCACGTGCTGGCCATGTTGTCGTCTTCAGAAAGTGTCGACGCTAGACGTTTCCGCGGCGTGCAACTTCTCTTGCCAGGAGAATGCTGAAGCCGAAGTAGAAATGCTTTGCAAGCTGCGTGCGAAATTGATTGACTCGCTGCAAGGCAAAGGTATGCAGACGCGCTCCACTGATTACTTCAATTAATAACGAATGTCCTGTGCTTTGTGAATAAATGTAAGTCTTCTGAAACTTCCTCCTCGTGTGTTAGCTAAATGCACATGCTTCACTGCTTAGAGAGCCCTCCGTTTATTTAGCTCTAATTCGAACTTTTTTAATTTGAACAAATTTTCGGGCCCTTTCGAGTTCGAATTATCGAGATTCGACTGTATAAGACAGAATTTATGTTCAAGATAATCCCAAGCAAACCAAATTGTATAGCATCTAGACAAACCCCAAAGAATGTCAACACTACAGCTGAAAGAACTTTGCTAGGCACATCCTAGCGGGTATCGTTTCTCTTCTTCCTGTTCTACTATACTGAAACCCTAGAATGAGAGCTCCACTTATCAGCGACAATGACAAAGAGGAGGTTCTTCACACACTGGAACAACTTGGGCAAAACTGGATAGTCTGACGAAAAGTGCATTGACACCTTTTAGAAAATGCGCCCATTTTTTGTAGGGAAATAGAAGATGCTGCCTCCGCTAAGCTAATTAAGAGCACACGTCCATAGATGAACAGATGGTGCAATTTAAAGGCAAGCCATCAATTAAGCAGTATATAAAAGGGAAGCCGGCAGTAAGGGGAATAAAGGTGCTTACTTTGTGCGGCCGGAGTGGAGTGGTTTGTTATTTTAAAGTGTGCCAATTGGGGCGAACATAGCATTATTCTTCTATGCACAGAGCACACATTGCAATAAAGCACTGCATGTCTTGCCCCATTGAAGAGTGGTGAGGCTTTGTGAGTGAATGCAGCATAGTAAGCCCGTGGTTTCGTTCCAGTCTTGGCCTCTTTGGGAATTGCCAGACTGTAGCCTGCCTCGATGCTTCAGCATCGTTGGCAGGCATGCTTGCCTTTGTGCAAAATTCAGTTGCAACTGATAAGCCAAAGAGCAGGACCTAGTGCTCATTTGTGGTCGTACTACGCTGAACAGCACTTGGCGAGCACCTGTGCACCGAGATTCACCCTAGCCCTCGTGATCAGGCCCAGTGGTCATTACGGGAATACACAGCGTAGCTACGAGAGACGTTTTCCGCAGCGACGTGTCAAAACCCACAATTGCCAGCTACAAGGTGCTCGCGGTTTAATATTTTGGTGGTCATCCCACGTGCGGGAGCCCTTCACTCTCAGCATCTTGGGAGCGGATGTTGTACTGTGTTTGGGGTACCGCAAAACGCAACGAAGTGTTTGCGTGAGTTCTTTGATCGATCAATGTATATATTGTTGTGCACCGCTTGCTAGCCCAGCGTGTGTAAAGTGATGAGCTATAAGTGAGCAGGTTATGGCTAAGGCTGGGGCTCAAATAAAGCTGTTTTTGACTTGCAATACGGGTAGAAAGAGGGAAAAATTTGTAGTGGAAAAGTAGAAAAATACTTAGCATTAAAAATTTCAGATTTTTTCATACATTGACTAGGCTTGTGTGAATATTTGAATACTTGGAAAATTCGAATGAATATTACAGTATTCGAATGAGATTCGATCCGATTAGAAGTTATAGAAAATTTCGAGGTGTTTTGATGTGTATAATACCAGTCCGCATGTACCTCGCTGTAAAAGGTGGTTTCACGGCAGCGACAGAATGCTAAACCATGCAAGTACCTATTCGAGCGTATAATAGTTTACATACGAGTTCTATAAAAAGTATCCAAGCGTTTTTTACGAGTATCAGATAGATTTCAAACAAGCCGGCTTGAATCAGCCGACCTTGAACCTTCATGCGCATGCATGAATTTTTTGCTATCTATCAATAGTGTCAGTCGCTGGGAAGAAGCGTTTGAGTGTGGTAGTGTGCAGTGCTCTCGTCGGTTTTTCGTTGCAAGGAAACTGATAGAGCAACTGGAGCAGCGCTACTGCATCAAATTTTGCCAGAAACTGGGTGACAGCCAAGTGCAAATCATACTGAAGATCAAGACGGCCTTTATTCAAGACTCTATGAGCTGATCACGTATAAAGGAGTGGTATAACTGGTCTAAAGAGGGCCGCACATTGGTTGAGAGTAAGCCCCACTCCGGTCGGCCATCAACATGCCGGAATGACCAGGACATTGCAAAAACGACTGTTGTGGTGATGCGGGACCGTCGTGTGGCTATCCTGGAAATTGCAGAAGAGGTCGGCATCAGCACTTTCTTTGTACATTTCATAATGACAGAAGATTTGGCCATGAATAGAGTTGCAGCAAAATTCGTGCTAGAACTGCTTATAGTGAAGCAAAAGCAACTTTGTGTTTAGGTCTCCCAGGAGATGCCGGATTTCACAAGCAGTGACCTCAACTTCATGAACACCATTATCACTGGTGAAGAGTATTGGGTATGTGGGTACGACTTGGAAACCAAATCCCACTGGTTACAGCGGAAGCATTCCAAGTCACCATGATCGAAGAAGACCTGCCAAGTGCGCAGCAACGTCAAAGTGATGCTGAGTGCTTTTTTTGACGCCCGCGGTGTGGTACATCACGAGTGCGCACCACAGGGTCAAACAATCACCGATGAGTACTACAGGGATGTCCTCTGTTGCCTACGTGATGCTGTGCGGTGCAAGAGACCTATGTTGTGGTCAACAGGAAACTGGCAAATCCATCACGACAATGCTCCTGCACATTTTTCACACTTGGTTCAGACTTTTCCGGCAAAAAGTCAGACTCCTCTGGACTCCTGATATGCCCCCCTGCAACTTCTGGCTGTTTCAAAAACTCGAAGGGCCATCGAAAGGAGATTGATTTCAGAGTAGGGAGGACAATAGGGCTGCAACGAGAGTTGAGCTCAATTCCATTTCGAAAGAGGCCTTCTCAGAATGCTTCCTGCACTGGCAGCACCGCTGGAAGGAGTTTGTGGAGTCTCAAGGGGAATTAGGTTTCCGACGCTCCAGTTATGCCAGCTTTTCTTCCCCCAAGGATCAGATACTTTTCCAACAGACCTTGTATGTTAGAAAAGTACTCACCACTTTGTGAGGCGGCTGTGAAGTAGCAAGAACGAATTATTCTACACACACAAGAAGCAGCACAGACAAGTGCTGTCTTACGTGTGTCTCTGTTTATAGTATTGCGCTGTTCTTACTTGACAATGCAAAACGCACAAGCCCAATGCTTCAAGTTACTTGTAAAGATAGTTTTACCGTAGCAAAGCAATGCTAAGTCATGAAACAGCTGTAAAAAATAATATGTCCTGCTGTGAAGACACATTTTATGATTAAATGAAAATATTACTCTTAAATCGCTTCGTTCTTCAAGTTTAAAAAAGCTTGTGATACAAAATTATATGCTTTAAATATAGTTAATTTTAAAACATAACATCATATTACAGCTTATCACTTACATTCTATCAGAAATTAAGTCCTGATACTATTGGAACTTGTTCACACTTTCTTTAAACAAAAACAAACATTTGCACAGGCCTTGTTCCCATTTAAAAAATTGTGCAGTTTAGGCAGTTCGTGAAAAAATATAACCCTCATTAGATATGTAAAATTCAATTTGAAATTTCTCAACCAAAAACACTAATTGTTTTGAATTCGCTTCGAACTTCAAATTCACTATTTCAACAAGCCGAATAATGATGTCTACGATGCCGATTTGAAACTACAGACTCGAAGGGAGCACTTCCTTGTCTGCCCAATAGTTTGGCTTTCACAGTAGTTGAAAGAGGAGACGAATTTGAAGAAACAGCATCTTTGCTTTTCACACGTGAAGTGTTGTTGGCAACATTTTGGTTGCACTAAATAATGCACATAAATGCAATGCAACATACAATTTATCCTCTGCAATTGCCTAATTCTCGATAAGACGACAACCATGAACACCACCCTACTTGCCCTTCATCAACCTAGCCAAATGAAACAATTAAATATTGCTACCTCACAAAAATATGAGATAGCACCATGCTTGAGAATCCTCTGCAACCTTTTTTGCTTGCAATTTCAATTCAACATAATACAAAAATATTAAATTCACACTGACACTCAGTATTTGAATTTGCATCGTACTTGCAAAATATCGCCATTTGCACAGCTCTAATCATAAGTCGACAGTTTTTTCTCCATTAAGAACTTATTCCCGATGACACGAGGACTTCTCAACAACGCCATGCTCGACCTGAACTTGTCCATGTCGTGCGCCTCCAAGCCATTTTTTGCGCTAACCTGAGGCTGTATTTTGTTGTTGCTGTGCTGTATTGCTTACCCCTATTGCTTATTTTCTTTATTAGTGCGCATTCGTATTTTATTTAAAGCATCGGCATGATGCTTTTTTCAGAGTGGGGCAATGCCACATTCCCTCTACAAGTTACAAGTTTCATTATCGCCTCGTATAACTGTCACCAATTTTCAGAGCAAACTGCGCTTACAGTGTTCGAGAAGCTTAAAGAGTGTAGGAGATCATTTTGTTGAGATTACGCCCACTTCGGGAACATTAAAGATTATTCTGGAATCTACGTCGCCCCTAGCAAGAACGCTAGAATATTCAATGGCAAGTGTATAAGTGCCGGCGCACTTCGCTGCTTGTCAGTTGATCGACGGCCGACGCTCTGTTTGCCGCTAACAGTGCCCGTGTGTTGCTGTAAACTGACCTTCAGTTTCCTAGCCACAAGTTCAGCTGAATAAACAGTTTCATCTCAACATCGAGTCTGGTCCCTTCGTCCACGTCATGACTTCGTGACAATATTGAGGATCGACAGATAATCGAAGTCGACCTATACGCGGAGTCGTAAAAATACCATGGGGTCCAAGGAAAGTACATTGTTTTTAGATTTGCTGTTATTTCACGCACTAATGACATAAGCCACAGAAACAGAGGAGTCGTGAGAAATCGCAACCTCCCGGTGCGCATACGCCGCTTTCAAAGCAGGACATTTTCGAGAAAACAAAGTGAAAGGCAAACGAATCTGCCACGAGTCGAAATGGATGCTACACGCCATTCTTTTCGCTGGCCACGATATACAACGATACAATATTCCAAAGAGATTGCTATAGGTGACGACAGTGAAGCAAAAAGACATACCGTACTGTTACAAAGGATATGTGCATCTCACAACAGAGTTCAACGTATTTAAGAAATAAGTCATGTACTTCACGAAACTGAACGGTCTGAGCCTAAGACTTCCAACTGTTTGCCAAAGGTGGCCCGAACAAAAACGGTGACATTTCTTCGCTACGAAAGTGACTTGAAGGCGAAGTATTCAGTGAAATCGCCAACACCGACCACACTTTTATATGGTTCGACGTGCATAGCAAGAGGACAGTATCCAGAAAGGCGAAGTGTCAGGTTTGCCTGCTGACAATAGGTAACAGGCACAATCGTTCTACTGTCATTCTGTGCTATACGGCTGACGGACAAAAGCTATTCTTATTTCTTCTCTTCAAAGGAAAAACAATGTCAAAGAAAGAAAAGTTTCCTCTGAAATTTATCGTACGGCTGAACAAAAAGCTTTTTTTATTATTGAACCTGTTATCGAATAATTTCGCCGCAGGTGGCGCAGGCACCCAAGTGCGTTGCTGAAGTCCTGCAGCATGCTAATTTTGGACCCTAAACACGACCACATCACGGATGGAGTGAAAAAAGTGGTAGCGGATTCTGAATGTGAGCTGGCCATCATTCCATGCAGATGGACACACATTCTCCAGCCACTGGACGTGGTCCTGAACAAGCCATTTGAAGACCACAAATGTGCATTCTGCAGTGAATAACTCCAACAAGAAAACCTGCAGACACCAAAAAGGAAGCTGAAGCGCACTTCTTTGAAGTGGCGCAAAGAGTCAACGATGCCTCGTATAGACAGCCAATCGGCATGGTCCGTGCGGCATCTCAGTACCAGTGCCACCTCTTGCAACAGCGAGCAGCAGCAGTGGCTCACAAGATGGCAATGACTGTGACTACGACCTTCTCTCAGGTGACGGGTCATACGTAATGTTTCATAGGCAAATGTTTCTTTACATTGCTCCTGCTTCTTAAGAAATTACTTTCGTTGAGTTATGGCCACCGCATGAAGCTGTGTCCAGAGTCAACTTTCTTTACCCCCCCCCCCTTTTTTTTTTGCCTTGAAGGGGAGGTTGCCAGTTGGAGGGTCAACTGACAAGGACCGTTGGAAAAGTATCAGACCTTTGCTAAAAGAAAAAAAAACTGGCACGATTGGAGCATTTCAAACCTAATACCCCTCAATATAGTCCCCTCGGGATTCCACACACTTCTTCCAGTGGTACTGCCATTGTTGGAAGCATTCTGAGAAGGCCTTTTTCGGAATGGAGTTTAGTTCAGCTAGAGGTCTTCAATACTTTCACTAG
Source organism: Rhipicephalus microplus (assembly GCF_043290135.1). NCBI lineage: Eukaryota > Metazoa > Arthropoda > Arachnida > Ixodida > Ixodidae > Rhipicephalus > Rhipicephalus microplus. The sequence continues at coordinate 279,383,777 of NC_134702.1, read as the reverse complement.
TCATGAAGCTTCGCCGTAACTCTATGGGAGACCTTTGCGAACTGTTAGTGGAGGCCGCGAGGTGGCGCTGCATCTGAGCGCGGGCAGCCGAGAAGGGCCTATCGAAGGTCGTGAAGGGGAACGAAGACGCAGGTGACGGCGGAAGCATTATGGCGACGACCCACCGTGCGGGAGAGATGAGGGAAACAGGCATGACAAAGGCAGATACATTGGCCACAGGGCCCAGCTACCGGGAAGTAGTTTTGAGGGAGGGAGGGAGCAAACCAGCAGCCGTGACTCACGCTAGTCACCTAGTCAGCAGCCAGGTGCAGGTTTCAGAAGGAATGTCTGAACAGGTCATCATCGCCGGTGACTCAAATTTAGTCCGATGCGCAGCAGCAATCAAAGAAAGGGTGAAAGGCGACAAGAGAGTTGCGATAGGGACGTTCCCAGGACAAACGCTGGGGACAGTAATGAGTCAAGCGGGTGAACAACTCGCAGCTAAAGCTAACAATCGCAACCTCGTTGTAATTGCGGGAGGGTTAAATGACGTCCTAAAAAAAGAATCGTCAGGACTAGCGACGACCTTGGCGAAAGGGGTGGATGACATGCGCACCGTGTCCCCCCAGGTGCAAATTGTAGTATGCACAGTACCGGAAGTACCAGTACGCAACATCAACCTGCAAAGAGCGGTAGTCGACGCAAACAAGGAGATATGGCGAATTAGTCGAGAGAAGGGTTTCGAGGTAGTGGATTTAAACAGGGAAGTGCACAGGTGGGGTGGATTCCAAAGAGACAAGATTCATTTCGATAAGAGGCTTGGACACGAGGTGGGCTGGCGACTGGCAGGACGCGCAGTAGCTTTTTTGGGGGGCTCACGGGCCCTTCGGAGTCCGGGGTAGCTCGTAACAGGGAAAACAAACAGGAGGACGCTTTGACAGGTAGAATTGCGAAAAACCAGAAAAAAGGTAAAAGAAAAAGGAAAAAGGCGCGTGTTGCAATTAGTTACATAAACATGCAGGGTGGCAGAAAGAAGGCAAAATGGTTAGAGATTGAGGAGCAGTTAAACAAAGAACAGATAGGCGTGTATGCGGTTACAGAAACACACCTTAGAGACTTGGAAGAGCCACCACATATTAAAAATTATGTTTGGGAAGGGTGTAACAGGACCATATCGGAAAGGAAAGGTGGGGGTGTAGGAATGCTAATTCACCGCGGAGCCAAATGGGTTAGAGTGAAACAGACGTGTTCAGAGCACCTCTGGGTTCTGGGCACAGTAGGTGGAAAGGAAACGTGGCTAGGGGTAGCCTACTTGTGGACGGGGAATAACTGCAGAGAAAAGAATCAGGAGATAGTGGATTGCATGAGTGCGGATATTAAGGAATTTGGTAATGGGGCCGAAATCATCCTTCTAGGGGACATGAATGCCCACATACATGACCTTGACGGATATTCAGACACCAATGGGAAGTTATTACTAGATCTTTGCGAGCAACATAGTCTGGAGATAGTTAACACGGGGCCTAAATGTGACGGCCAGATCACATGGGAAGTCGGAAAGAAGCAATCAATTATTGATTATTGTCTCATGACTGAAGGAATTTACCACAAACTGACAGAAATGAGGATAGACGAGGAAGGCATTAACAGCTTGGGTAGTGATCATAAACGAATAACATTACAAATGGGATACGAAACTAAAAATATGAGCATGGAATCAAAGTCTGGCAGCTCGTATTTAAATGACAAACAAATAATAAATATAGCCGCAAGAGTCGAGAAAGAAGTAGGCGAAATACCAGGCAAGGACTGGGAGTATAGGGAGCTGTTACATCTAATGACGAAGGAGATAGGGAAAGAGAAGAAAACCGTTTGCTGGAAAGGAAAAAGGAAGCCAAAAAGTTGGTGGAACAAGGAAATCCGGGAGGCGATCGAGAAGCGACGCGAAGCATCACGGGAGCATAGAAAGGCAAAAAAGGAGAAGCGGCCGCAGGACGAAGTCAAAAAAATATGGGAAATATATTTGGAGAAAAAATCCCTTGTACAGAAATTGGTAGAGGCAAAAATTAAAGGTGAAAGTGAACGCTGGATGACAGAGATACACGAAAAAAAGGAGGCCGCGCCTAGGATTTTTTGGAGCCACATAAAGGCGCTAGGTAGGAAGTCTGTCACAACGCAACAACATATTCTAGATGAAGGAGGAAATCAATTGGAAGGGTACGAAGCGCTAGGTTACATCCAAAAGGTAACAGCCGATTCGTTTCAAAAGAGCGTCCAGGGGATCTCCCCAGTGAGTAAAAGTGTGGCGGAGAAAGCAACAGAGGAAGAGCTAGTACTAGATAATTTCAACTGGAAAAAGGCCGAAGGAAAAATTCCAAAGCGCACTGCCGCGGGTTTAGATGGGATTCCCGTTAGCCTCATTAACGAACTAGGACATAACACTAAAGAAGCATTGTTAAAAGCAGTAGAAAAAAGCTTAAAGGACGGACAAATACCGGACAGTTGGCGACAAAGTAGAATGAACTTAATCTATAAAGGCAAGGGAGAAAAGGACAAGATTCGCTCGTATAGACCACTAACCATTACATCGGTACTATACAGGTTGGCGATGCAAGCAGTAAAAATGAAAATAGAAACATGGGCCGAACATAACGATATTTTGGGAGAACTTCAGAACGGATTTCGAGTCGACAGGCGGTTAGACGATAACCTGTTTGTTCTCACTCAGTGTATAGAAATATCTAAAATAGAGAATAGGCCCTTGTACGTGGCTTTTCTAGACATCACTGGGGCATACGACAACGTTAATCAGGAAATTTTGTGGGATATATTGAAAGGAATGGGCATGGGCGACGACTGTATACAGCTTTTGAGGGAGATATACCGAGAAAATACAGTTTGCATAGAGTGGGAAGGAATGCGTAGCAAAGAGAACGTTGAGGTTAGCAGGGGTCTGAGACAGGGATGTCCTTTGTCCCCACTGTTATTCATGCTGTACATGGTGAGTATGGAAAAAGCGCTAGAAGGTAGCAACATTGGTTTTAATCTGTCACACAAACAGGGCGGCATGATGATTGAGCAGAAGCTTCCAGGTTTGTTTTATGCGGACGATATCGTCTTATTTGCGGACAGTCGAGATGATATACAGCAGCTGGCGAATATATGCGGAAGGGAAGGTGAAGCTCTTGGACTAGGATTCAGTGTAACGAAGTGTGGTTTGATGGTATTCAATGATCCCTGTGATCAGACGGTGTCCATACAAGGCCAAGAAATACCGAGGGTAAGTGAATACAAGTACCTTGGAGTATGGGTAAATGAGAGTGATAGATACATGGAGGTACAGGAAAAAGCCTCGGCAGCAAAAGGAAAGAGGAATGCGGCAATAATGAAGCACAGAGCGTTGTGGGGATACAATAGGTATGAGGTGCTTCGAGGTCTGTGGAAGGGTGTAATGGTTCCAGGGCTTACTTTTGGGAACTCAGTGGTGTGCATGAGGGCAGAGGTGCAATCGGGAATGGATGTAAATCAAAGGACTGTGGGACGCCTCGCGTTGGGTGCTCACGGGAAGACGACAAACGAGGCTGTAAAGGGCGATATGGGGTGGGCAGGTTTTGAGGCGAGGGAAGCGCAGAGCAAAATAAGGTTCGAAGAAAGGCTAAGAAATATGAAGGAGAGTAGATGGGCAGAGAAGGTGTTCCGTTATTTGTATAGGAAGAGCGTGGACACACAGTGGAGAAAAAGAACTAGAAGACTCACTAGTAAATATACGGCTGGTATTGTGAGCCATATGTCAACAAAGAGCGTTAAGGGAAAAGTCAGGGAGGCGGAGAGGATTTACTGGATGGCAGCTATGGAGAAAAAACCGGCTTTGAGTAACTACCGAAAGGGCAAAAATGAAATAAGGAGGGAGGCATTTTACGATAATTCAAGGGGAAGCGCTTTACGGTTTGAAGCGAGATCGGGTTGCCTTAGAACGCGTAGTTATAAAGCAAGATTCAGTAAAGAAGAAGAACAATGCACATGCTGCGGGAAAGATAAGGAAACGGCGGAACATGTTCTGATTGAATGTGGAGATATCCACCCAGGTGTACGTTTGGGCACGAACCTACAGGAAGCCTTGGGTTTTAGGGACAACAATGGAAAGCTGAACACACCCGCGATTGAAATAAGTAAGAGACGGTTAGAGTATTGGTGGCAGAAAATTAGAGAGAAAGGACAAAAATAAATATTGGAAAAATAAAATATGGACAGTGTGCCGTAAATGGCAGAGAACTTAAGCTGAAAATTTACCTTTTTTCCATTAAGATAGAATTTATCGAAGTAGAGGCATTAGGCCAACATGGAAAAAAAGGAAAAAAGTTTTTTTTTTTTTGTTGAGCCTGGTGGCATACTTGTCACCACCCCGTTATAAAGGGGACGCTCATAGCATCCATCCATCCATCCGGACATGGGGCAGACCACAGGAAAGCTAGCAGCTGGTACCTTTTTGGGTTCACTGCATTATGACGTGGAGTGTCATGGCGAAGCTTTCACCGTGTGATTACTATCATGCCTAGTGTGCTGTGCCTGAAGATACGGAAGGATGCCATGCACCTGTGTACCTAGTTGTTACAAAAGAAATGATGAAATGACGATCTCATTAGAAAAGAAATGATGAAAAGTCTTCAAGTTCTCGTTGCCTACAGTGATCGGCAGGAAAAGTGGAAGCGCGCAATGCCGTGACAAGACACTGGTGGTTTTACATTTGATTCCCCGAATGTGCATGTGTCCGAAAAGCAATTCGTTGAGAGTGACGTCGTTCCGGTGGGCCAGTGGCTAATCGGAGGTGTTGTTGTGAAGCCACTGCGTGATGTTCCGGAACTTCTGCCAACGCTGTGCCGATGATTTTCTACGGCCTCATGACATATTTGTAAAGTGCGAAATGATAGAGAGCTCGCCCGCCTACCAAGCGTAGCCAGGAACTGACAGCCGAGCTGGAGACTGTTGAGGCTGCATCGACACTGTGCATGAGCCTTTTTAACATAGCTGCGATGAATAATGGTGCGTTTAATTAAAGTGAACATACTGTCTGCCTCTTCCGCGTTGCATGCCAGCAGGTAATACAGAAGCTCGATGAGTGAAATGCTTGCCGTTTTCTTTATACAGGCATTCATATGTACAAAAGTGTAGAGATCATATGCCAAACAGGCGGAGCTGCATGCAACTCTTTGGAGCTTGAAAAATTCAAAGCACACATTCGTTGCATCATGAGTATGTAAAGATTACTTTTTGTGTGACACGTTTGATGCCACCAACGCGGGACGCAGTTGGTCAATTTTCACCTTAAAGGAGGCATGTAAGGCTTTCGACTTTACAGAGAAAACAATAAAGAAGAACAGAAAAAACAGGGCATGAGTAAGCTGCACAGCAAAGTAAAGGACTGGGAAACTACATTGCTCGGCAAACCAAACTTTGAATGCACTACGGCACCGTAGTGATAAATCAATGCAAGACAAAACACAAAAACAAAGCAAAAGTCGTATGAAGTATTGCTTGATCCTCATCACTTGCTAATAAATTAAAAGCACTGATTCATTCAAACTGGCTGTTGGTTTAATAAGTGGAATGAAATTTCAAGATATATATCTTCTTACATAGACACACCAAATGTTTTTAGTTTTTATTGAGCATTTTCTTCACAGAGTAGCGAAAAAGAAAACGCAAGGATAAGAGCAAAAAGCTGCTATGTTAGCAGCTTGACGAGGCTCCTACCCTTTTTCACTTGGCATTACAAAATTCGCAGAGCACAAACATGAAAATAAATTGTGTATAGAGCCTGCAAGGTTGAATATGCATTGTCAAAAGTTGCAACCACTGCACTTACACTACGCGTTAAGAACCACCAGAGTCGTTGAAGAACTCTGAATTGTACACAAATGTTAACTAGTGGCTTAAATAAAAAAATAAGCATGTTTTTATGGTGGTAGCATATCTTACAGTGGAATGAGTATGCCCTCGTCTGTAGCTTCAAGGCCTGATTATACGCTAAATTTCTCTGTAGTATTAGAGCTTTCTCAAATTTCTTTGAAGCTAACACTACTCTAAATACGTATTCAACCTTCACGGCTACATTTATTAACGTTTTACAGCTCCGGCACGTGCAATATAATTGCAGCGTCGTGGCTAGCGATGCCGGGCCGTGGGCAAGGGGGCCCTTAGTGGTTGCTTCTGTCTCTATATCAAATTTTCCCTGAAGTAAAAGTATTGACGGACTCTAGTTCAGCTGTCATTGCAGCCATAATGTCCTCCCTTGTCTAAAATTGCTCTCCTTTCAATGTCCCCTTGAGTTTGAGAAACAGCCAGTAGTCGCAGGGGGCCATATCAGGAGAGTAAGGAGCTTGTTGAACTACAGGAGTCTAACTTAAAGTTTCAACCAAGTGAGAAGAATGTGCAGGAGCATTTTCGTGATGGATGAGCCTGTTTCCTGTTCACCACAACTTGGGTCTGTTGCGTCGCACAGCATCACGTAGGTGACAGAGGACAGCCCTGTAGTATTCATTGGCAATTGCTTGACCCTGTGGTGCGTACTCGTGGTGTACCACATTGCGGGATTCAAAGAAAGCACACAGCATACTTTGACGTTGCTGCGCACTTGGCCGGTGTTTTTCGGCCATGGTGATATGAATTGCTTCAACTATGACCACTGGAACTTGGTTTCTGGTTCGTACTCACAAACCAAGTCTCAGTTTCCCATCCAGTGATAATGGTGTTCATGAAGTTACGGTCATGGCTAGTGAAATGCAGCAGGCCCTGTGAGACTTCAGTACAAGTTGCTTTTGCTCCACTGTGAGCAGCTTTAGCTCAAATTTCGCCGCAACTCTCTTCATGGACAAATCTTCCGTCATGGTGAAATGTGCAGAGAAAGTGCTGATGCCAACCTTCTTCGCAATTTCCAGGATAGTCACACGACGGTCCCGCATCGCCACAGTGGTCACTTTGGGCTGATTCCACGAGAGATCAACACGGGTCCAAAAGCTGATATTTTATATTTCATTGAGTATTTTATATTTCGTGCACCTCTCACCAGGTAGCCTGAAAGTCAACTTGGTTTTATGATTAACGGCACAACGTACGAGAAAAAAATATCAAACTTCAACATGGAAGCACCAATTTCGTCACCTGTCATTTTCGAAAATTGCAGATGCTATAAAAAGACAAATACTTTTGTTTCAAGGAAGATATTTTTTACCTGAAATGCATGTCTAATGAAGAATGAATTCATACGGTTTCAAGTTTGTAGGCCGAAAGAAAATAGCTTTTAAAAATGTCTAATTTTGCGACAGTTTATATAGGTTACATATTCCCCATTTTTTTTCTCCGAAAGTAATGCAAGCAGCGTTTTCAAACTTGACACGTTTTAAGAATATAATGTGTTCATTAGGTACATAAAATATTGTTGCCGTAGGGCAAATTTAAATGTTTATATATTGCCTCAATGTTCTCACATTGGCGAAAGTGTACTCCACTAAAATTTGAATTAAAAAAACCCATCTTCGATTTTTCTTAAAATCTCGTAAATAGACAACCGAAGGCCATCATACAGTAATATAGAAAACATGTTGCATTATTTTGTTTTAGCGACAATATTCGTGGTACAAATCAGAGCTTTTCAAAAAGGCGCTGTTAAGTTGAGATATCTAGAAATCGGAACGGAAAAGCAGCAATGAGCTTCAAACGAGAGCACACGTGACTGCATTTGGTGAAGAAAGGCTGTTTTAGCACATAGGAGTAACTATTTTGAACACGAAATTCTACAGTATCTGAATTCACTCTTATACATAGAGCACTGAGACTTCTAATATGTGGTGCCTCTCCATTCATCATCATCATCATCATCATCATCATCATCATCACCATCACCATCCTCATCATCAGCGTGACTACGTCCACTGCAGGACAAAGGCCTCTCCCATGTTTCGCCAGTTAACCCTGTCCTGTGCTTGCTGCTGCCAATTTATACCCTCTCCATTATTGACGCCCAAATAGAGCTGCTGTGACGGCCATGCGTTTTCAACACGTTGGGTAAAATATTTGAATGTTGAATGAGTTCATAAACGATTCATTACAAATTTTTATCATTTGGGGCACGAAGACTGCCGCATTAGACTGAAGAACATGCTTGAGGGCAAATTGTCATTCGCTGTCTGCTCTACAGATGAATTGCTGTGCGCCGCATCATGGAGGCAATGCTTTAGATTATATGTTTCAAAGTAGAGACAAAGATTACGCCTCCTGTAATTTTATCGACAAAAACATTGTGAAATTCATTTTAACGTACTATACTTCAGTTTTGCATTCGCACTGTGGATACTTGTGCACACTGTTTTACGTCTGCTCTTATTAAAGGTGAGAGACATAGGAACAGACGACAGATAGATCACCTTCGTGCTGCTGGTTTCACGCATAGTTGAGGTAAGTTGAGAGGTGCATGAAATATAAAATACTCAATGAAATCCAAAATATCAACTTTTGGACCCATTTCGATCTCTCGTGGAATCAGCCATTGGCAATGACTTGGTCATTTCGGCATGTTGATGGCAGGCCGAAGCGTGGCTCACTTTCCACCAGTGTGCGGTCGTCTTTAAACAGGTTATACCACTCCTTAATCTGTGTGCGGCTCAAGCGTCCTGATTGAAAGCCACCATGACCTTCCAAATAGTTTCCACTTGGCTGTCACCCAGTTTCTGGCAAAAATTGAAGCAGTAGCGCTGCTTCAGTCGCTCCGTCATTTTCTTTGCAATGTAAAACCGATGAGAGCACTGCGCACTACCTCACTCAAACGCTGCGTCTCAATGACAAATGCTATAGACAGGCGGAAAAAAAATTCATGCATGAGCACGAAGGTTCAAGTTCGGCTGACGCAAGCGTGCTTGTTTCAAGTATATCAGGTGCTCGAAAAAAAGTTCAGATACCTTTCTAACATATTTCATATAATCTGCCATATACAGTACCTATAGTCCTTGTCGAACACCTTCAAGGCTGCTCAGCAGTTCTGAGAAGACGCAAAGAAGTTTATCAAAAGAGACTTCTTTGTAGTTGACGCCCTGAAGTCGCTACCAATGATAGAGGACGCGACTGGCTTGCTAAAGACGACATAACATATGCATGAAACTGCTGATATTCAGCTGCATAAAATAGCGTTTAACTGGCAAAACGTTTCACTCTCACTCTTGACTTAGGACCACGCGAGACGTTTTCAACACCCCAACTTCAGAGCTGACCTATTGCCCACACAGAGAAGCCATAGCTTGCTTTGGGACGTATGCGACGTATGAACGTATGTTTATTTTTTAAAGCACCACTTACACACAGACCGTATACTCGGAGAGAGGTCTTGTCGATGGTTAATAGCCCTTGCGACCTGAGGGTTCTTTAGCTACAGTCACAGTGCAAGGAAAACACTTACGTCTCAAGATGACTACAGAAGGCTATGACTGAGACACTCCTATCTCAGAGGACAAGCGGTGACAGTGGAAGGGCTGGAAAACCTCACTTCATGCATTACACACCCTTCGAATTGCATGATTGTATGCATTGTAGTAGACGCAGAGTGCTTTGTGAGCATGCAAGCGCCACTTTACATCAAGTACATAGCGTAGGGAGCAAAGACGAATAAAGGGCTTCTGGAAGTTACAAGCCATGCTCGTGTCTTTACTCGGCGTCTCTGAACATTCATCAATGTTGTACACGAAGCACAACTTCATGTCTTTTCGCATGTGTTCATGAAAGCCGTAGCACCCTGCATGTGTTAAACATAGATGAAAGCAAACACATTAGATTTGTTATGGGAAAGGCTAAACTGACCCCTAGCCACATCACACCATATTAAGGTTTGAGTTGTGTGCTGCAATGTTCGCAGTTGCAACGGCTGATTTTATCCTTCAAGAGTTATTAAAACTTTCAGCTGGACTCTGTTGTATTTTACACAGCGAGCAAGGTGGTATTAGAATATATATAGTAAATAAGACCATGTGGCTTCTTGTATATGTGGCTAACAGTGTCCAAGGCATTTGAAAGAGCATGGAGCTGGAGCAGTAAAAGAACATCTGAACTGACGAAAGCCCAGCAGGCAACGTCATGAGAATGGTCGCAGCGACGCTGCTCATGGGCACAAACTGGTTCATGTCACCAGATTTTTTGGGAGATAACACAGATGCCACAAAGGATTTCGTCCCCGTGGATCTTGATCATGACAAAAGACTGAGGACTGGGACCAGCACATAGTTACCAAGGTGCACATAATGAACGTCCAGGATACAATTACTTTACTGGGTTTTCAAGCTGGCAATCACTACATAGCACTGTCGCCAGTCCTCAGCAGAAAAACGAGCCCCAGCTGGAGGCAGGCGGTGTGTAGGTGCTCTTGAGGTCCAAAACTGTCACATCAGGAGCAGTGCACCAAGGTGCTTTCATCCAACAGACAAATTGTATTCATGAGAAGTCACTTCCTAGTAAAAATGGCTCCCTTCGAAAACTTGACCCCTTTTTCTGCACATGCGGTTTGTTTCCTGTCGGCGGCTGCTTGTACAAAGGAGACATTCCGGTTGACAGAAGGAACTCCCTGATAATCCCGGGCTGGCACCATGTCTCGAAACACCTTGTGCATCACTGTCGTGATTGTGTGCGACACTAAGGTAGACACTTTAATAGGGCACAATGCGTATGACTAGTTTTTGGGTAATTGGAGGCAAGAGGTGCATCTGCTCAGTCATTGTATTGCGTTTTACGCAAGAATCTCAGAGGACGTTTTCAAGAACTGAAAACGGCAGACCTCCCAAAAGACTGGCTGGGGTAGTCGGTCTTTTGGAAGATCTGCCGGTCACGTCCCAACTGTGAAAATTTTGTCAGAGCTTGCAGAGAACTAAGAATTATTGCCAAGCGCCTCGATCGTTCAGACACTGGCAACTTTCTTAGAGAGAGCGGCTGCACTTGGGGAGTTAAATCGCCACAGGCTTCTCATATGAGTTAGGAAGCGAATAATTGGCATCACACGCTACATTTTTGGCTCCATTCTCATTCAGAACCAGTAAAATCACCTCATGCATGACTTGCTTGCAACCTTCATGACATAAGTGCCCACCATCACCAATGCCAGGCCCTCAGCCCTCCTATCGTATGACCCAAAAGATACTGCTGTGTAGGGGGCTGGCTGGTCCCGACGAACCAGAAGAAGAACACGGCCGACAGAGACGTACGCGGCCGGCGGGGACGCCGACCAGCCCGAACACGCGGGTTGGCGCGCAGCGCCGAAGAAAAGCACAACAACCGCACTCCACGGTTACCCAACACACACAGATATTATTTTACAGTCGCCTTGAAATCCTAGATGCCAGAGCGGCGCCCCCTGGCATCCTCACATGTCATTTCGAAACCGAAACCGAAAACCCAGAATACAACAACCATCCTCTCCTCGAAAAAAGTTCACCTATACACTGTTTATATTTAAACATGCTCGACACCAACATATTTTACAAGGTATGTACATTAGAACACATGAAAAATCAGAGCACGGCACACCGAACTCGCACACTACGAGTCCTGAAAATGCCCTGAAAATTTGTACATTGGAAGTCCTGAAAATGCACTAAAAATTGTATACAACTCAGTACAATATAGATTTGTAGTTCAACGTCACGTAGTCTTCGAACCGACGCGGCTTCTGCCGCTTCCGCTTAGGGCGGGCCCTTTTGGGTGTAGAATCAGGTGCAAGAGCAGAAGATTGTGAAGGCTCTGAACCAGCGTTAAAACTCGCGGTCTCATCAGAGCTCGCAGCATGAGCTTCGGAAGAATTTTGCGGACTGGAGTCCGGTTCAACGGTCTCAGCCGTATTTGAAGGTTCGAAGTGAACCGTAAGACTTGGTGTACTTGAACCAGCGACAACGACTGGCAGCTCCTCCCCCCTTGAAGAAGAAATGCATGTACATGGAGGCCACATGTAATAATCTGATGAATAGTTGAAAGGCGCGGACGGAACATGATGGGGAAGACTTTTAGGTGTTGAAGGCGAGTTTATATGAAAAATAACAAGGCGCGAAGCATTCCAGATGTTACCATCACTTAAGCGAAAAGAAGTGAGGCTAACCTGGCCCAAGACTTTGTAAGGACCCTGATACTTGGGGCGCTTGCCTGGCACACGAACCTTGACTAGATCGCCAGTGCGAACTTTGGACTGCTTTGCACCTCGACGGGTGTCCACATACTTTTTCATTGCTTGTTGATGAGAAAAGACCCTGGTGCGGATTTGATCAGGCGAAGACACTGCTATGTTACGAGGCAAAGAGACTATGTCGAGAGCAACTCGCGGTTGCCTACCGTGGAGAAGTTGAGCAGGAGACACTCCAGTGGTGCCTCGTGGCGTGAACCTGTACAAAGCTAAACATTCAGTCAAGACTTGCTTGAGGGGACGGTGCTCTATTTGGGCGATCTGGATACGTTCCTTCAGAACGTGATTAAAGCGCTCGATTTGCCCATTTGATTGGGGATAGAAAACTGATGACCTCAAGTGCTGAATTCCTCGTTGTGAAAGTAAAGCCTCGAAATGTTGGGACTGAAACTGTGGGCCATTGTCCGTAGCTATGGCATCAGGATAACCTTCCCGGCTGAAGATTGAAGACAGAAACTCAATGATGACATCAGAAGTAACCGTATGTGTGAAACAAAGCTCTGGCCATTTGGAATGGTAGTGAACGAGAGAAACAATGAACCGGGCATTTTGCGGAACATTATGCAAAGGACCGATTATGTCCATGCCGAGTTTCTGCCAAGGCCGATCAGGCCACCGGACTGGCTGCAACGGAGAAAATGCAGGTTTGGCAGACTTGTCAGCTGCCTGACGTATATGGCAGTTGTAAACTGCATGCTCAACCTGCTTGTCTAAGGCTGGCCACCAGTACCTGTCTCGGAGATTCTGTTTGGTGCGGACAATGCCTGGATGGGCCTCATGGGCAAGCTGTATTAGCTTGTTACGGAAAGAAGCCGGGGGAATCACGCGTTCATCGTGGAAAAGCAAGTCCTCAACACAAGACAGTTCCTGTCGGACTGCGAAGTAAGGCAAGAATTCAGAAGCAAGAGCACATTTGGAAGGCCTTCCTTCACGTAAATATTTGAGAACTTGAGACAAGGTGGAATCTGCAGCTGTAGCTGCCTGAAGCTCAGCTTTAGTAATGCAGGAAGTAACTAACGAAACAACTTCCTCATCCCGCTCTTCAGTAACCGGTATCTGAAGAGCAAGGCGCGACAGTGCATCAGCAACCATGTTATTAGAACCTTTACAATATTGAACACTGAAATTATAATACAGGAGTTTGGCACACCAACGGGAAATGCGAATGGGGCGGCGGCCTTCGGATCCTGCAGAAAGAAGAGCAACTAATGCTTGGTGATCTGTACGTAATGTGAAGTGCCGGCCCCACAAGTAAACATGCCATTTTTCACAGGCAAAAAGGCACGCGAGAGCTTCACGCTCTCCTACTGAATATCTGCGTTCAGCAGGGGTCAATGTACGAGATGCAAAAGCGATAGTGATCAGTTGATCACCTCTGAGTTGTTGAAACACTGCTCCCAGTCCAACATCGGACGCATTCGTCGTGATGACGATGGGAAGCTTCTCATTGAAAATACTAACAGCTGGTTTTGAGGCCAGTATTGACTTAACTCGAATGAAGCTCTGCTCAGCTTCAGCTCACCAGTTAAAAGGCTGTGCTTGACGAAGTAGAGTACGCAGAGGTTCCACAACATCAGCATAGTGAGGAACAAACTTGGCATAATTACCAACAAGACCTAAAAAAATTGCAAGGTTTTGGCATCAGTAGGCCGTGGGGCATTTACAATGGCCTGAACTTTAGATTCAACAGGTGTCAAGCCGCGGGAACTGACATTATGTCCTAGAAATTGTAACTCATTCACAGAAAAAATGCACTTGTTATTAAGTTTCATACCAAATTCACTGATGCGGTTGAGAACAGTATGTAAGTTAGCATCGTGCTCTTCGCGAGTACTTTCCCACACCAAAATGTCATCCAAGTAACAAAGGGCGCCATTACAATCCTTAAAAATAATTGACATCATTTTCTTAAACACTGCAGGGGCAGATGCAAGCCCGAAACACACGCGGCAAAACCGAAACAAGCCTTCGTGCGATACAAATGTGGTTGAGTCTCTACTGCACTCAGAAAGTTCAACTTGGTGATAAGTGGACGCGAGGTCCAGCTTGGAGAAACATACCGCTCCGGAGAGCTGATGAAGCAGTTCTTCAATGTGAGGAAGTGGAAAACCATCTACGACGATCGCCTTGTTCGGCTCTCGTAAGTCGAAGCATAGTCGAAGGGATCCATCTTTTTTCTTGACGACGACCAGTGGAGAAACCCAGTCGGAAGCAGAGACAGGCTCGATGATTCCGCTGGCTTGAAGGCGAGACAGTTCCGCAGAGACTTGCTCACGGAGAAGAAGAGGAATGCGGCGCAGCTTGGCACGCACAGGGCACACACCTGGTCGACGCATCACTTTATGCACAAAACCGCGCACACAACCCAGTTCACGGGTGAACAGGTGGTGGAATTCAGAAGGCGGGTTGGCCAGAAGATCATCTTTGACGTTGACTTGAGCACACGTCATAGACGCACCGACGATGTTGATGGACAAAGCCCTGATGGCATCACGTCCCAAAAGCGAGCTGCCATTGGCAGTTACATGAAACGTAATGGAAGCAGTGCGACTGCGATAGGAGACCTCAGCTGTAAATTGACCTAAATTTTCAATCGTTTCCTTGGAATATGTTTGTAGGACGACGTGTGAAGGCAAAAGCTGAATGTTGGAAAAGTGACTATGAAAGTCAGCGGCACTGATTAAAGAGATTGAGGCACCAGTGTCCACGAGAAATGACAAGGGCACATGACCCACAGAAACTACGATGCTGGGCAAGGACGTAGTGTGGAGGCCATCCACATTTAAAACAGTGACCGTATTGGTCTGTGCAGTGCTCGAAGGAGCGGACGAAGAAACTGGTTCAGGAAGATTTGCTGGACGGGAATCGCATACGGACTGAAAATGTCCGATTTTTCCGCACGCAAGACAAGTGCGGTTTCTCGCGGGACACTGCGCAAAATTGGCTAAACGCCGAGCCGATCCGCTACGAAAGCAATGCGCGGTTGCGCTTGGAAAAGAAAATTGCGAACGCGAGTTAGGAGCTCGGTGCTGTTCCTGAAAACCAGAATTCGGTGGGATGGGGTCGCCATATTGCCGGCTTCCTCGCCCCCGCAACGCAGAGAGGCCGCCATGTTGGCCGCCACGGAAGGACTGTGCAGGCGGGCGTCCATGTTGGCCGCCGCGCCGAGACGAAGATGAAGGGTCGCCATGTTGACGCGTCCCGTGAAACTAAGAGCCGCCGCCTTGGCCCCCCACAGCAGAAAGTTGCTGCACTGAATGCGGAGCGAATTGCTCCAACTGGGAGCGAATAAGCTCGTCCTCTCGCGCAATCGAGAGGGCTTCGGATAATGAAATCGGGAGCCTTTTTGAAGCATGCGGCAGCGGACGTTTTGCGAGGCTACCCCGGTGAAAAGCTGATGGCGGATCATATCGTCTTTGAGCGCGCCGAAGCCGCACGACGCGGCGAGCGTTCGAAGAGAAGTAATGAACTCAGTGACTGGCTCGCCAGGCAATTGTCGCCTTTCTTGGAATTTTACGCGTGCGAGATAATCGCGCGAGACATCTTTAAAATGCTCATCGAAAAGAGCAACAGCATTCTTGAAGGCATCGCCCGACGCTGGCGTCGGCGACGCGTTGGTGGCTTCCAAACTATAGAAGAGCTTTAACCCGGCAGGGCCCAACGCGTTGAGCAGCAGGGCCTTGCGACGCTCGGGTTTGCTGGCGTCCTCCCCGGCCGCGTCTGCGTAGGCCTGAAACACCAATTTCCAGTCCGCCCACGGAAGTGGCGGGTCTCCGGGCGAATGAAGAAATAGGGAAGGTGGAATAGGAGACGCCATTTCAAGCGAGAAGAATGGAGAGGTGCAGACGAGAAGAAAATGACGCCAGTACACTGTTTGAAGAAGACGACGGAGGCGGCGTAACTGAATGAAGAAGAAATGAAGCGACGCAGCACGCAGTAGCCACCTTGCTGGGAACAAAGAGCGTCCAGGGTTAGCAAGGTAGGTCCGTTACAAGCAAGAAAAAATGCCGCCATATCGACGAAGTGAATGATGATGAGTGGGCGAAGCTCCGGAGGTAAACCTGGTAAACCATGAATCCTCCGTACATTTTGCCCACTCGATTTTATTGCAACGCTCCCCCTAGCGTACGTCGCCGCACTATATCGAACGATGACACGCGCCATATGTGGCATCATTCCTATTTTATAACACCTCGCATTTTTCATAATCAACTACACGTACCGCCGTCTAGTTTATAACATCTTGCATCTTTTGGACGGACGGACGGACGGATGGACGGACGGACGGATGGATGGACGGATGGATGGATGGACGGACGGATGGACGGACGTACGGACGGACGGACGGATGGATGGATGAATGGATGGATGGATGGATGGATGGACGGACGGATGGACGGATGGACAGATGGATATGGCTGTACCCTTTAGATCGGGCAGTGGCTAGCGTAATACTTACCCAGGCAGCACGCCGCCGTTGGACCAATCTTGGACCAACATCGGCTAACATCGGCACCGACATCGGGCCGACGTCGGAAGTGCAACTTCTTCCAATGTCGGGCCGACGTTCAAGCCAATGATGGGCCGACGTTTTAGCCAGTATGCAACCAACATTGGGCCGACGAAGGCCCATCGTATTGCCGACAAAGCTGCCAATGTTCGGCCAACATTGGGCCATATTTCAGCCAATCAGATGCCATTTTTACGCCGATGTTTGCTGCACGACGAATATTGGCTACGGATGTACGACCGACATTGGACCAATCCAGGGCCACATTGCAGCCAATCAAATGCCGTTATTACACCGATGTTTCCTGCACGACGAATATTGGCTACTGATTGGCTTGCCATTATGTAACCATTATTAGTAGGGAATTTTTCTTACCAGAAGATTTAAACAATATGCCTCGATGACCCGCTCTTGTAGCTTTGCAGCCCTGTATACTTGGGGCAACAGAAAATTGAATGCCGAGAACTGAAAGCAGTTACCCGATCTATTTCATCTTTAATACCTCATTCCCTTTGCTAACACTAGAAGTGTAGTTTATTTTTTTACCAATTTATCTTTTGCAATAGCGAGTGCTTTATTTGGTACTGGTATTTGGTACAGCAAATCGAAAAAAGTCGTTAGGAAGTAAATGTTGAAAGCGTATGTCCCCCACATGGTAATCGAGAATATTCATAGTTTAGAGCATTTTTTTGTAACTAAAACATGGTGATGGTGCTTCCAAATCAGCATAAGCTAGCCGAACAGTGCACCACCGACAGTCTGCAGACCATTTATTCTTTGTTTTTTTATTTATTTGGTACAACAAAAAATGTATACATTGAAAAATATATATACACAACTAAAAAAGGCCCGCTCTACTGCAGGTCAGGTTGCGTTGGGGGCACAGTGACAGTGGTGCTGTCAAGGCCCTGGCTGCTGTGGCTGGGCAGGAAGCCAGCTGCCGCGAGCAGCCGATAATCTGCACTCCGAGAGTGGGGATCATCGGGCTGCTCCAGAACAAATGCTTCTCTGAAGCGCCGCTTCCTGCCCCCACAGCGATCACCAGACCCTGGCAGCCACCTCTTAATAAAGTTGAGGGCCTCCGCCTGGTCGCACCCTGCTTTTTGGCGGATGACATCTGCATACAAGAACAAAAATACCATAGCACACATGAAGCACTGCAGTACAGAGAATACACAAGGGTACACACACATAAAACAATGAACAAGTCTAACCTGTCACTAATCTACAGAGCCTCAGGTTCACAAAGGCCCTTTTCCCTTTTCTGCCATGAAGGCTGTACAGCACTTGCACGTCATGTGCCAATACAGCCTTCATGGCATTCACACCAATTTCTCGGAGGCCAAGTCCCCCAATCTGCAGGAGGTGCTTGCGCTGTAAAAAAATGCAAGAAGCATAGATGGGGTAAACGCAACAGCACATCGAAATGTTTTCATGATAAAAATCTGCAAGAAGAGGACACTGAAAACAACAACTTGAATTTTTGGGCATCACAACATTTCATTGTTTTTTTTCGCTAACTTCAACTCAATTGACCTAAAATGGTTTCCACATCAGCCCTCTCACACTCAGTGTGAGAACCTTTCAGAGTCCTTCTCTGAATGCAGTTTCGCTGTTATGAAATCAAATACAACACTGTTATAACCCTTCATAAATATTGATTCTAGCTATGAAATAGTATAATTACTTTGTACAGTGCTCGAATTCCAATACACGTTTCTTCGAGGTTACAATGTCTTTGCCTGAATGTTGACCAGGAGTAGCTTCTACAGGTGAAAAACGATAAAATATGTGGAATTCAAAAAGAAGCTAGGACATGTTTTCAATCAATGCATTGTAAGCAGAGCACAACAAGATAAATGAACATGATCAAGGCATACTAAGAGGCAACCTTAGAGCGACCAAATCTTGGTCATAGATGAAACTGATAGAAAAATAAAGGTCGCACTAGATGGTCGCACCATTTGCTGTTTATATTTTTCTGTGATAGCCAACAAAGAGGCATGTCGCTATAGAAATCTCATCACAATAAACAAAGGTGCATTTTTCTTCACACTGCGAAATTGGGTGCATGTTAGATTTTTAAAAAAGTAAGAAATCGGCTAACACAAGGCAGGGTGAACTGTAGCTCAAAGTAAAGAGAGCCGCACAGGACACGAAATAGGGTGATAAATGAACAAAATTACTGAATGTCTGTTTTAAGCAGGCTATTGCTAGTCACTGCCCATCAAACACACGATGCCGCCTACATCGTCTGCTAGCTTAGGACAGTTCACTCGGACTTCACAGACTATAGTAAATACAGTCGAATCTCATTAATTCCAACACACTTAATTCGAACTGACGCTGTGGTCCTATCAAAGCTATACCGCGCTCCGAAAATGCTCTCAGCACCCCGCCCAATCCTGCGGTGGCACTTCCGACATCTCATCGCTGTGCTTGAAGAAGAAAATGAAGAAAAGGAAAGAAAAGACTGCGGTGGAATGTTTGCCAAATGCCAATCTGCGACATTCCTGTGCCCCGCTTCGGCTTTTTCCGTCCCTGCCACGTAGAGACCCTTCTCTTCTTAACACTGCGCATGAAGAGAAAGAGGGGAAAAAAAGCTGTCGCAGAGAGTTGGCTCTCTCATGCCGATCTGCAACGCGCCAGTGTCACGCTTCCCTGTTTTTCGTTCCTGCTATGTAGAGACTCTTATCCTTTCAACACCGCGCATGAAGAGAGAAAAAAAAAAAAAAAAGCTGCCGCGGAGTGTTTCTCTCTCGAATGCCGATCTGCTTTTCTCCAGGTGGAGACGCTCCTCCATTCTGATCATGTGCTGGCCACGCTCCGGCTGCAGCGAAGATGGTAACAGTGGAAACACAGTTGTCTTCGAAGAGTGTCAGCACTGGACATTGCCGCGCGTAACTTCTTTTGCCAGGAGAATACTGAAGCCGAAGTACAAATGCTTTGCAAACTGCACGCAAAACTTGTTGACTCGTTGCAAGGCCAATGTGTACAGACATGTATTGACAACTTTAATTAACGACAGATGTCCTGTAATTTGTGAATAAAACTTCTCCATGCACATGCATCACTGCATGGTGAGCCCTCCTCTCGTTTACCGTATTTACTCTATTCTACCGCGCCCTCAATTGTAACGTGTGCCCAATTTCCACGACAAAAAAAAAAAAAAAAAAAACTAATACATCGGTTGCAACGCGCACCCTTTTTTCTCGTTGGCCCGCTTGATCACACCACTCGCGAAAACGACTCTTTTTGAGAGCGTCTTCCGTTTAAATATGAAGTACGGGGGAAGCTTATGCCTATCTGACGTGCAACAGAGCATTGCTGTCACTCTAGTTTTACCGTGGCCCAATGTCAGTACACAAACTTGCTTCGCCCCCTTCTCCTAGACAATTGTGGTGCCAGGCATGTCGAAGTAAAGGGGCGTGTGATCGGCATTCCCGATTTGCCCAAGCAGGTAGCCGTTGTTGTGCCGCAAGTTTAGGAGGAACCTCTGAAGACTCTGAAGCTTTTCTTCGTACTCCTCCGGCAACTTCCGGCATATGCCCGTTCGCCTTCGGAGGGAAAAGCCTTTTCTCTTCATTAAGTTCGTTATCCAGCACCTGCTCGCTTTAAAATGGCTCTGCATTAGCCCTTTTTCTAAGGCTAACTGCATAGCCTGCACTTGGAGCAGTTCTGTCGTCACGGGCCGCTGTGCCGCTCACTGCTTAATCACATACCCGCCGAGCAGCTCTTCAATTTGTGGAAACCGACCCTGCTGTGGTCCACTGAAGCCTTTGCGTGAATCTTTGCAGTCGACAATATTCTGCTTTTGTTTCCGCCAGTCCTGCACGCACGTTTCGGGAACTCCGAATTACCGCGATGCGGCCCGATTTTTGTCCGTTCCGGCACACGCGACGACTTTTCTTTTAGAAGCAGCATTGTGGTGCACTCGTCGAGTTTTTGGAGTCGGCCCTACCATGCCGTCGATGCTAATGTACTACAAGATGACGAACTCCTCAGCACACGTATGAAGTGCCGCGCATGGGAAACACATAGGCAGAAATGACCGACGCGCCATGCCGACGCACGTAGGGGGCGGCCATTTTGTAAGTGGCGATGGCAATAGAATGACCATATTCATTTTTTTTTCGTACTCGATTCTAGCGCACATGCTATTTATGAACTCTCTTAACCGGAAAAAAGGTGCTTGTTAGATTAAGGTAATTACGGTAACTTTCATTATTTTGAACTTCTTTTAATTTGAACAAATTTTCTGTCCTCTGGAGTACGAATTATTCATATTCGACTGTAGTACAGTGGCTCATGAGATAACCTGACTAGTTTGTTTCCCGAAACACCTAAAGCAGTACTAAATTTCTGCATGTTACATAGGCATATTAAAAATCAAGAAATATACACCAAAGCTGCAGCCACAGCTTTACTCTGCACAGCTGCCTCTGCTGCCTCCACTTCTCCAATTGTTCCAGCAGGCAGCCGGGGAAGGTCAGAGGGGCGCTGTGCTGGCTGGGCGTGCTGAGGCACGGACAAGAGCCGTACCTTGTGCTTCAGCTGTCGCACCTCCTGCAGAACCTCTCTTTGTTGCTGCCGGATGCCAAGTTAGATCCGCAGGATCCGTAGCAATAGAGCTGAAACATACAAGAGTACATACCATATTTACTCGCACAATTTGCATCCTCACATAATTTGCTCACCAGTATAATTAGCCAGCCTGCTTTACTACAAGAAACTTTTTGCTCGCATATTTTGCCCTCCCCAACCAGCCCGAGCCACCTTGCCAGCACACACACAGACACATTTGACTTCATGATGCTCTGGTCAGGCACATCTCTTGTCGAGCAGGTGAGTGCAGTCTTACACAAAATGGACTGAGTGCAAGGTCCCTTCTTCCATGAACTTTTATGCTTTCCCTAGAATATCGAACTTGAAAACTGAAACCTGTTTATGTGTAGTCCGAAATGCCTAAAGGTTTGCCTCCTATCTTCCCACCTCTTCCACGGCAAGAATGTATTCCAGAGACACAGCACAGATGTTGAACGCGTGCAAGGACCTGTCACTAGATGAGGCAGGTTTTCGCACTCATTTTTTTTTTTTTCGGTTTCGCCATCTGGCCATTGCGTTTTTACCATTCCTTGTGATAGGCTACAATAATTATATACGAGGCAGATTGCTGTTATAAAGCTTACCGAGGAAAACTGAAACCGTGCTACCGCAAAGCGCATCAGCGTGGAGTTCTTCGACATGCAATATTCAGTATGGGAGCCAGCAGAAGAGTGCGTTGAATAAGACTTAGCATAGAAGCTTGGGTGTGTTGGTTAGATATCGGAGGGAACACAACGCAATAGAAGACTGGGACAAGGAATGGACACACACACACATGAAGGGCGACACACACAGCACTGTGTTGGCATCGCGCTTCCTTGTCTGCATCTTACTTTACGTTGGGTTCCCGACAATTATTGGAGAGTACTTATGTTCTCTGGTATAACCCTGTCGTGGGAACTGGTTTTTGTGAGCACTGTTCGGAAGAACTTCAAGAAAATGGGGGCATTTGAACAGGCTTAGCAAACAAATGACAATCCGCTTTGAGACAGCTGTGACAGCGCCTGCAACATATATTCCCAGTTGAGCTTTTAGGCCAGTGATTCCTACTAGCTTCGCACATGACCGGATTGACAAAAAAAGTACACATAATACGCGAGTATATACCGCATTTGACTCTGTAGCTTTGATGAACCAGGCAGATACACAAATTTATCCAAAACTCCATTGATTCTGTTGCAAAATTATTCAACAAACAAATTGCGATGTTATCCATGTGTTATCCATGTTGTCCATACGATTGTGGCACTTTACCATTGCAGCTTTCCAGGAGGCACACATAGTACAGCGTTAGTTCACCACTCGCAGTTAATTGTATGCAGTAGGTTGCTCACAGCAACTGACTGCATGCAATGGTGAACATCTTGCATGCTTGCACCGCCGTTTCAGCATGCTGGCTGCTTCCCATACGGCTATCAATTGATGTTCACAAAATTGGGAAGATGAAGAAAGACTACACAGTGCCCTCTGGCCACCCTATACTCCAAACCTCCAGCCAACAAACAAACAAAAGAAACAGAAGTATGCAAATGAATATTATTCCTAATGCAGCTGGAATGGAGTGTAGTTTTCACCAATTCTGTGTGTTAAGTCAATATGGAGTGAGTTAACTCCATAAAGTAGCTTTTCTCATAACAGTGTTCACTCTATTGTAACACAAGCAGTGACTTCATAGCATCTAGAAGGAAAAATAGAATCTTCAGTATTTGATAGAAATGTGAGGCTCTACCTTAAAACAACAATAATCTGGAAGAAGAACTCATTACATTCGAAAAAAAAAAGAGGTAGCACAGTTGATCCCCTTTACAAGAGACACTGATGTAACAGACAAACGGGGATAAGAGGCACCAGTGTGCAGGCTGACATTTGGCCCATCATGCATCAGATACTCCGTAGATGCGCCTGTCCAGACGGGAGCCCTGCAGTCAAGCATGCTGAGCAAGACTGTTGACCACTGTACAATGACACATTGCCACAAAATTTCAAAACTTCATTTCACAGACTTCTGCAAAAGCTTCTTACACTATTGCATAATTTTTGCACAAGCTTCGCTCATTCTTGCGTGATTTTCGTCAGAACATATGTGTTGGAAGTTGTATGTCCCCAAAAACTTGCACAATACAAATAGCATACATTAAAGTCTATCACTTAATACGTGCATAGTGTAACAATGAAAGGAAACTCACGCATGGTTTGCTCCGAGCCTTCCCCGTGCGGTGCCTCCTTGAGCCTTGGAGAGCACTGTACAGCTAGAGCAAAGTAGCAGCAATCCAGTGTTAATGGCAGGTTAACAAGACAACAAAACTAACCCCCATATTCATAAACGCTCCCCGACTCGGCTTTCACCCTTCACTTGACAGAGTTGAGCACTGTGCCGCTGCTCGTTTGAAAGCGACGCTGCGCTACTCGAGAATCACAGCAGATTATTGCTGACATGCAGCAATTTTTTCTGCTTAGAGACGGCGCTCGCATCAGCCATCTCAAGTGAAGGTGAAGCGTTGAGTGGAGGGACGTTCTAGAATACGGGGGTAAGATTGCTTGCAAGAACACTACAATAGACACACTTAATTTTTACACTTCATCTATATTGTACAGCTACACACATTCTGCATCCTTATAATGCAACATATACATACAGGCTTATAAAGTAAACACTGTAGGCTGCTCAAATAACACCTACACAAAAAAATTACCCAAAAGTGGCCATGGGCAAAGTACTTTTATTTTAAACTCACAAAACTTTTGCGGTGATGGAGAATAAAGACAGGTTACGCTTGGAGGCACATGAGACCTTCGCAGCTTTCATAAAGTACAAAAAACAATATGGTATGTGTGTGTATGTACGCATGAAGCTTCAGCCTTTACATACGGTTTCTTGAAAGAATCGACTATGAATTTTATGGCACCTGTGTCCTTCAGCGCAATTGAAAGCCTGCTGATCAGTGTGTGCAATTGTGGAATAGTTACATGGAAAATGGCGTGAAACACCTAAAATCAAATTTTTCTAGCTAGGAAATATGCAGCTGTGTATACACAACACATGCTGCAAACAGTGGGAGGTGACCACAAGAGTGATTTGAGTGTAAGCGGCAGTATTCCGCATTCATGCACCCCGCCATTTTCAACTGTTGCCCAAAAGCAGCACCACTTCAGCGTGCTACTTTTTTTTTTTACATCATAAACAGCACGGAATACAGCAAGGATGAAAACAACATATGCAATTGAATTTTGAGCACTATTTATGGTGCGCATGATTGATTGATTGTTGATATGTGGGGTTTAACGTCCCAAAACCACTATATGATTATGATAGACGCCGTAGTGGAGGGCTCCGGAAATTTAGACCACCTGGGGTTCTTTAACGTGCACCTAAATCTGAGCACACGGGCCTACAACATTCCCGCCTCCATCGGAAATGCAGCCGCCGCAGCCGGGATTCGAACCCGCGCCCTGCGGGTCAGCAGCCAAGTACCTTAGCCACTAGACCACCGCGGCGAGGATGGTGCGCATGAAAAAAAAAAAAAAAGGCCTTTCAACAATGACGAATTCATAATTTGCCTTCACGGACCTTCTGTTAGGCTGCACCACATACAGATTTTTTGTGGCTTTCAAAAGAGATTTGAAAAAAAAAAAAATAGTAACCGTGTTTACTCTCGTCATGAGCGCACTCACTAAGTCACCCTCATTTCAGTCGCCAAAATTTTGAATTTTTTTTTCTTCCACATATTAAACACACACCTTACGTTCATCCGCTGAAGTCCCACGGGCTCCCCCCCCCTTGCCGCCTTCGCTCGCTGCCACGTGCCATTTTATTTTTGTTTCTATTTGTTCACGGAACGTCCCCTGTCTTTTTTAATTATCTCTTGTAACATATGTGGCATTATCTTGTTCCCGAGGTGCCACAGGTGCTCTGCTATGTAGATGCACCATTAAACTAGTATTTTTGATCAACTGTGCATTTCTGATGTTTACCTTGCAAGAACGTAAAACTGGCATGCTTCTTGATCTACGATACACGTGTGGCTTGTCTCACTTTGAAGGAAAAGTTAGCATACAATGGTGTAAATGCTTATAATTTGAAATATTGAAGCAGCAGCACACCGGAGATGATCATATGGTAAAGAAACAAGTGCTGCCTTATTACTGGCAAGTTGTCACTTATATGTACAAATAAATTTTGCGAGCTAAAAAAAGTACAAAAGCACAGCGAGGCTATGATGTGGTTCAACCTGTGGATTCGCTTCATTTATCACGCCATATGATGAAGCTTCCTTTGGTAAAACTGCTCAGATAAGAAAAAAAGTTTGCTGTCCAATACAGCAACTATACAAAGTGTGCACGTGCATCTCGCAGCGCCTTTTCGTCACTTCCGAAATGCGCCACCAACATGCCCGGGCACCAACCGAATCTATCGCCTACAACTGCCATGTTGTCTCCTCGTGCTTGCACCCGTTTAGTTTTGCCTCACGATGCAAGTTTGAGAAATTATGAGCTGCTAGTGAGGCAAGTTGATTTAGTAGTCCACGCAGAGGGAGCAGAGCTTAGGGTGTTTCTTTGCTGAAAGTTATAACCTGAAATTGAGAACGCACATTCCGATTTTCCTAAAAGTACCAGCGTATTTGGCTGGTGCAGATTAACAAAAGCTACTTGAAGAAACTTTGCAATATTTGCATCTTCAGGTGCAACTTCATTACGGGTAAGTGCCATAGCCAAGTATTTACCTGCAAACAGATATAGCTTACCAAGATACTGTACATACAAACTTGTCCGCAGTTAAAATCATGATGGCAAGGAAGGCGGTTAAAATCGTGATGGCGATCACGGAGATTTGGTATTGCATTGAAACAAACTATAAAGAATGGGAAACAATATTAGTTCACTTTGAAGTATAGCCGATCGGTTCAAGTTGGGCGTCATGATTTTTTTTAATTAGTCAATTAATTCTATACACGGTCTCTATCATGTTCAGTGACTCCACTGTACATTAGCGTACAACAAAAGCAAAATACAAAGTGAAAAGTGTGTTAAAGCATATGCGAAAAATAAAGTGATGACTGGCATTACCGCGGCACACACCACGCAATGTCGCTATCTGCCTTGTATAATATTTTCCTCGACTATTTCCACAAATTGCAATCAAAGAGGCTCAAGCTCAACATCAGCACTGTTTAAAACACTTGGGGGGGGGGGGGGGGGGGCATTGCTACTTTGGTGGCGTAGGCCGTGACAATATATTCATAATATTATATCTCTTGTAAACTTGCCTAGCTCTGCACGACTAGTTTTCGATGGGAGCAGCTGCGCTTCGCACATCCACTCTTAAAATTGCGGCTCGAGAGATTTTGAGCTTTCACTTGTTTTTGGGCAAGGCAATTTGTAGTGAAAGCAAGATAATAGGCCCTCGTAGGTTGTGGCGGGCAGTCGGTGTACGCCGTGGCTGGTATATGTGTCGCACATCTTGATTATCTGGTCTTGTATCGAGTGAACGAGCGAGGCCTTCCTAATCCAATGAGCTCGTTAAAGTAAGACAACAAAAAACCACAATGCTTCCACATTGTTCACAGCAACAGATGACGAGCCCCCAACAAACCGCACTGCAGCACGTGAACTGCCGTAAGTACCCAGGGAGTTACACGGGCATGGCGGGAGAGGGCGACAACGGCAGAAGTGACATCACAAGAACACTATGTATAAAGGGGACATTTAAAGACTTTTTTCCTATTTTTAAACTTCGTGCACTGTTCTGTCACAATTTATAGCTCAGAATAGTTGTATTTTGAAAAGGGCACTAATTCATAAGCCCAATGGTTCAAGGATGGGTGCATTTAGGGGGCCCATTCTACGTTTTACTTATGCCCTTCAAGAACTTGCTTACAGGGCCAAAGTCCTGTTTCAGAAAGAACACGCTAGTGCGTGGCCAGCAGTCCGTCAAGCATTAGTGCTGGTGAGATTTGGAAATGCAGCGCATGAGCATCCTCATCTGCTACTTCTCTGCTCATGCTCTCGGGGCTTACTTGCGAGGCACGGTCCTTCGCACTTTTCATTTTCACACTGTAAATCAACTGATACCAACTCTGCCTTCCATTATTTAATAAACCAATATTTCATGGTCACGAGGACGAGCTTAAAATGTTCGCTACATCAGACCTGAACAGCATTTTGAGTCATCGAAACTTGCTAGTTGCAGCGAGCATTATGCGAAAAATATGATGTGCTTTACGGTGACAACTTGCAAAACACTGCAGCAACGATTAAAATCATGCATTTTTTGTGCTCACAGGAAATCCCTGAAGCAGGAGGCACTGGGCTAGATAAATTGTGCAGCTAAAATACGGATGCGCTTTCCAATGCTGTCATGCGTACAGGCGGAGAAATGGCAGACAAAACTGGGCGCACCCCGATTCTATGCGCATGCGTCCCATTCACAAGCCTCGCTGCCAGTTAGCACTACATGGCTCACTGTCCATGAGCTCGCTTGTTTCGTGTAACAGTGGACCATACGGTACACCTATTTAAAAACGAGGATAGAATGTATATAATGCAGCATCTGATGAAGCCATGACGATGTGTTGCTGATGAAATCTGGAACTCTAGTTAGTACCCTTATTGTTAACCAGCCGACCGACTAGCAAAAAGATTTGCGACTGAAATGATGGCATCTACACCTGCCCTTAAAGAGACACTGAACAAAGTTTTTGCCGCCGAGATTTTCAGCCAAAGCAAAAGATTGGGCCATG
Source organism: Rhipicephalus microplus (assembly GCF_043290135.1). Lineage (NCBI taxonomy): Eukaryota > Metazoa > Arthropoda > Arachnida > Ixodida > Ixodidae > Rhipicephalus > Rhipicephalus microplus. Next base: position 279,355,744 of record NC_134702.1, on the reverse strand, counting down.
AAATTCATAGACAATAATAATTTCAAGCAGAAACTACGAAAACATACTGAATTTAATGAGCCTTTTACAAAATGCCGCGTCTAGCTCTTAGACACGGCGTTTTCTAAAAGGTCGCGACATTTATTTTTCAAGTTTTTTTTTGTTATTCAAGACAAATCTACGGTGAATTGTTCACAGAAAAGAAAATTGCCTCGGTATGATTTCTTTGCGAGCAGCTAGCTAATTTTAAGGCAGGCGCGTTGATTCGTGAACTGAAGGATGCGAGTGATCGATCTTGCCTGCTAGTGGCTAGGCGACAAAGGCTTTACCTCATGTCCCGGTGTAGCTAAGTCACGCAAATGGAGCAGAAAATGTGCACTATCATTTATTTCACCTAAATATCACACGTATGTGACTTATTGCCGGTGACAGGTGATCAGGATGGAGTCGACAAGTTGCAAATCTGAACAAGAATTCACTCGAATGAAAAACCAACCTATACTCACGTGCACGGTGAAGTCGAACACGTCGTCCGTCAATGTTGTCGCTGATGCCCGAAAAAAAAGAGAAGAGGACAAGCGACGGGGTCGTCTCTTTCTATAAAGTCGGCGGAACTGCCAGAACGGCTAACACAAAAGGCATCGGGTTGACATTCCTCCATCTGGGCATCAGTCGCTCCACCCGGGCATGCAGCTGCTACTGGTTCTACCTACTGCCCTCTTCCCCGTGCCTCTTCCCGACCATGACCTACTACACTCCTGACCTGTTCAGATAGCGGGGTTCCTATGGGAGCGCGTGTCCCCGCTCTCGTTCAATCGCTCGCCGTAGGTGGCGCTACCTATAACCTGTTCGTCTGCTACTGTGCGGCCGGCAGGAGGGCGACGGACTGATACCATGCGTCTGCTTCTGTGACAAACTGCCTATACGTGTGATTGTTTTTTGCTGAAAAGGCTAACGTGTGCTATGTGTTACATTTTAGTAGTTAGGCTATACTGGTTGATTGACTTCTAAAGCTGTATATTTGCGTAGAAATGTCTTGCTGCATGGTTGTTTTTGCCATTCCAGCCTAAAAAAACTTCAATTTAGTATTCATAAAGCTTTTGACTAATAATGTACTCATTGGTAATAGAATATCAAACTGATTTTAGGTTGTTTAGGACGCGTCAGGTGAAACGCAGTGCCCCTGTTGAGCACTTACCTTGGACACTCGCCCTGGACAGGTGTTACACTTGTAGTCAATTGATAGAAGAGAATAATGCACATACGCCCACGGACGCATATCAAGGAGAGACACAGGAATTGAAGCTTTAACTCTTACTGTGACCTACACAACAAAAATTGTGCGTCAAATTTCGCTACGGGAGTTTGTCTGCTGGAACGGGGAGCGCTGGCCGATGCGCGTTTCTATGATTTTATATGTCCGTGCGATGAGACGATATGGTAAAGGCAGTGATGTGCCTATCGAGGGCAACACATTGCGACCCCAATAAAGTTTTTATCGTCATCATTATCATCATCTTGTCGAGCATAGTTAATAATAATAATAATAATAATAATAATAATAATAATAATAATAATAATAATAATAATAATAATAATAATAATAATAATAATAATAATAATAATAATAATAATAATAATAATGTTTTATTTTTCATCAATAGTTTGATGAAGGACAGCGGCAGGTAAAAGCTGCTCTTCGAAAGAGGCAGCTTGACATAGGCCCACAGACGCCTTTAGCACGACAGCACTGGCAAACAGTTAGCAATGTTATCTAAGCAACAATTACAAAAATATCAAGTTCAAATTCTAAAAATAAAAATAGCAACCATGATAACAATGTAGCAACTGCAAAGAAATCTTGAAAACTATACATGTGTATATCGTGCAATTGAGTTCGGGTACAGAGTAAGAAATCTATGCCAGCTTTCACATATTTATCAATTAACGTAGAAACTGTGTAGAACAACCTATCTGTGGAGTAGTTTGTTCTCGAAGTTTTTATTTTCCATGTTTCTTTATGTCATGTTTCGAACAAATTATTTGGCTGCAGTTTCGAGAGGTCGTACAAATAATGTCGACTTTCTTGAAATTGACGCCTGACCACCAATGCTAACTTAAAATCGTAGAGACGATGTAGGGGTGGTATTCCAGCCTGTTGAAACAATTCACTTCTGCGAGCCGACCAGTAAAAAATTATTCTAATATACGTCTTTTGCATCAGGTACAGTTTTTGTAAGCGCGTGTTAGTCGTAGTCCTTCATACCAAGAAACAATAAGCAAGATGCCAACAGAACAGTCATTTATAAAGTAAGAATTTTACCTTGTATAGTAGAACAGTTTTGCCACTGTACACCGTGCCCTCTACGCGAGATAACTGACCCAGCACACTGTAAATGCGATCGTTTCAAAGCATATTGCTCGAAAATGTAACTCCAAGAATTTTTATACAATTTACTAACTCAATAATAGTATCGCCATACTTGAAATGTTGTTTTCATTAACAGACTTATTTTTAGGGCGGAATAGTACCGCCTTTGTTGTACTAGTGGTTATGTTTGATTGATAGCGCCCAAGGGCGACACCCGCAGTTGGGGCGCGTACACATGCTGAAAATGTGCCATTATACTCGTTTGTCAATGAAAAGCAGATCCCTCAAAGTGATATCAAGGTTTCTGCTAAAAGAATTTGGCGAGTGTATGCGTGTGATTCGAGCAATGTTACAGCACTTCAAAATGAAACAAAACACATTTGTCGCTTTACTTATGCGTGCCACAATATGCCAGTTAAAGCTGATGTTTCAAACAAAGTTTCTGCACTTTCGAAGAATATCCTACTTGCTGGCACACAGTGACGGCTTGTGTCTGCAATAAAGAAAAACATATGTACGCGTACAGAGCTGCGTGCATTTGGGTCATAGTTCAATAAAATGTGCTAGCAAGGTTCTGGGCGCGTACATGATACAATGGAGGCATGCAACTAAACTTTTAAAATCTTGCGAGATTTTGGCTTTTCGGCTATTCTCTTTCTCTTTCCTTCTTTGGCTGTTTTGTCCCGCACGTAGTTTGAGAAGAAAGGACGGCTAAATTTTTGCAACACTAGCCGCGCCATGGCTTCTCGGTGCTCGCTAGTAGCGCCTTTATGGCTGAAAAGAGGGTTCAAGGCCACTGCAGGTAGCACAGTTTGCACAAAAAGTGCCATCGGCCTCTTTTTGGAAATGGCCAATGGCGCAAATGCTTCCGCGGCCCTTTCTAGAGTGCTCACAAAGGAAAGAAATGAGATCGTTGGGTATGAAAGCCCTCCCCTGTCTAAATTAAATATCACAGCAGTAGCTGGTCCAGATGAGCTGGGAGCCTTGATTTTGCCGATGCAGTCGTCGCAAGTAATGCAATCCTCAGCTGCTTTCACCAGGAAGCCCGCTATAAGGCCAAGCGTGCTGGCCCTTATGCCTGGCTGTGGGGCACCTGTGGGAAGGTAGAAATGAAAAGTGTGCAAGAATTTTATCAGTATATAGATAAGCATGCATGATTAAACCGACACGTGTCCGTATACAAAATATGAGAAATATATATATATATATATATATATATATATATATATATATATATATATATATATATATATATATATATATATATATATATATATATATATATATATATATATATATATATATATATATATATATATATATATATATATATATATATATATATGGATGTTAATGCGCTTTCAGATAACAACTGTTGCCCCACCGCGGTGGTCTAGTGGCTAAGGTACTCGGCTGCTGACCCGCAGGTCGCGGGACCGAATCCCGGCTTCGGCGGCTGCACTTTCGATGGAGGTGAAAATGCCGTAGGCCCGCGTTCTCAGATTTGGGCGCACGTTAAAGAACCCCAGGTGGTCGAAATTTCTGGAGCCCTTCACTACGGTGTCTCTCATAATAATATGGTGGTTTTGGAACGTTAAACCCCACATATCATCAAGATAACTGTTCATTCAGCCGACGTTTGCGTCGGGAGAGCCCCGTCTTTTTCAAGGTATAATAATATTTACACATTTTCCGCGTCGATTTATAGCTTGTCACGACAGGAGGGAAGAAGTCCGGAGAATAGTATAAACAACAACATAAAAAAAACTGAGGGAGAAACGTTTAAAAATAAAAAAAAATCTAGGAGAAGAAGCAAGAGAAAGACGACGGGATTAGGAAGGGACAGCATCTCAAGAGAGTAAGGCGAACGCAAACGAGCCATGCCATCATCTGTGTGCCAGTTATGACAGCGATTCAAAACCGCCGAAAATTTCTTCCCCGATTGCGGGAAAGGGACGTCGGTTAGTCGAGTTGTGTGGGCGCCTGGTGAAAGCATGTTATATTTTTAAATGTAAGCCATAGTACCTGCTTGTACCATGGACTTATCGTTACATACATGCACAGTATAACTGATTGAGAAGCATGTTTTCATCTACATCGTGCACTGACGCAAACGCTGCCTCACGCGGCTTGCATGTAACACAGTAAGCAGCGCAGAGTTTATAATATATGCATAATATCGTATAGTGGGGAATTGTTGGACGGTGTGTAATAATTTTTAAATAATGTAAATCATTCCATTACACGGAATCAACGAGATATGAAAAGCGCACCACGGCAAGTCTGCAGGGCTTCTAGATGTGGCCGCATCGTCTGGGTTATAGTAGCAGATGTCGATGCCGCGCACTCGCCTGACGACCCTTGATTCTGGTTTACTAGCGAGTGCATTTCCAGAGGTTGTCCGGCTTGCTTTACTGCTGTGGAGCACGACGCCTGCCTTGCACTGGGCGATCCAAGAGGAGACGTTGTTTGCTCTGTACTGCCGCTTGGTGATGAGTGCATCATTCCCATCACGAGGACTTTCTGCAGTGATGAAAGCGCAGCACGGGCGTCTGTCTGATCGTTGCTTCCTTGAAGCTGTCTGATGGTGGAAAAAAGTGCTTCGACAGGGTCACTGGAGAATTTGGCAGTCAACACGTATAGGAAACCTGAACGGATGAGAAATTGTGTGCACTGTACTGTGGACATTGTGGTCAGTTGGAGAGCTTCGTATGTTTCAAGAGATATGAATGCCCTCTTATGTGGTGCCGCGGCTTTCCATGCTGCGAAAAAGGGCAGAAATTCCTGCTCCAGCCATATCAACCTGAAAATAAAGCAGTTTATTGTAGAAAATATGAAACCTAGCGGGATAAATGGAATGTACCTGTCATCATCTGGGGAACTGAACGGCATCCTGTTTTGGTCCCGGCTTACTACGTGGAAGGTTGTATTTCTTATGTTGTGTATGGTGAACCATTTAAATATCATTTCCATCAGCTCGATGGTTGGCAGGCAGTCTTCAAACCCGAAAATGCCAAATCTGCGGCCGTATTGTAAGAGGTATCGTAAGGCCGATGTCACCTAGAAACCAAGGAGACGCGACATATTAAAAATGATCGGAATTATTTAGAGAGAGGTTTCTAAGCTTGGACGTTCGTATACAGCAAGTGAGACGAGTTACAAGTGGCACTGCAGTCATCAATAACGTGCACTTTTAAGTGAGTTTGTGTTAGTGAACATATATTTATAGAAGCTCTAATGATACGTAATTATTGTGTGGTAAGCAATACGCGCAGGTACATTCGTTAAGAAAGGGAAATTGTATGTTCAGATAACCATGCGCTGTTAGCAGCAGCAGTAGCAGCAGCTCATGTGCATGTTTTTATGTGACCATACTGATAAATATGTTAGCAGTTATATACGTATTGAATTACATTTTCACCATTTGCTTCCGTTTGGGTTCTACAAACAAATAAACCAGAAACTAACATGAATATTCACGTATCGTTTGCGGTGAATTACTATTAAAAGGCAGTTTTTGTACTGCTTCATTTGAACGAAAAGCTGCAAAATTTTTTCTGCTTCTGCATGAACATTCACTTGACGTAATATGATGTAAAATGAGTTGTGGCGTAATATTAGCGCATAAAAGTTTGCCCGAGCGCGCCAAAGAATTTGAGAAGTATAAACGTCACTACTGATAGAAAACTGCGAGCATGATTCTAGCTCAATTAGATGTATTTTTTTGTGTAATACAGGTTGCAGGAAGCATACATAATTTACAGCTAACGAAAAGGCATTTCCTGCATGACCTGTGTGCGTCACGCATTGTGATGTCTACAAGGAATACAGAGAATCTGGGAGTGTGTGACACTAACGCTAAATGGGTTTACACCTTTTCTTATACATGCCTGTGGAGAGAACACTTCAACGGCCCTCTTCACGCTTAATTTCTCGAAGTTCGTCGGGTAAACGTGCTTCTGCGTAAGGTTCCGAACAAGCTTGAACGACGACTGTTTTTCTGTTATGTCCAGCAACTTTCTCAAATACGTGGGGCTGTAGTAATGCCCATTGTTGAACAGAACGCGTTTGGTGGACAACATCTGGTTGCGGAGATTTTTCAGGATGTGGCAGTGGTCAAAAGAAAGGAAGAGCCTCCGATTCATATCCATTGGATGTCTGCAACAACAACAAAAAAAAATGAATAAATAAATTGGAGAAAGGCGGCGTTTGCGGTGTGAATAATTAGTTGCATATACGGTTTTCTGTTTTTTACCAAAGTAATGTAAATGTTAGCCATTCGAAGGACGTGTGCGTTGTTAATTATTACCTTATTATAAAATTTCTCCACTCATGCCATGATCCTGCAGGTCTGTGTGTGTGTTTTATTGAGATTACCTACACCTTAAATCTTCCGAAACTTTAAGTATACTCACCCATTCATACAGTCGCATGCAGGTGCGCATACATTACGCAAACGCGTAACGTCAATTGATTTGTAAAGACGGGCTATTTACAGCGATTGTACTGTTGATAGCAATCTTGTTATGGACACGGCTTTCTTATATGGCAGCGCTGATTAAAAAAAAAGAAGGGGGGGGGGGGGCTCTGATGCTGATACAGGCTTTTTTTTTTGTGCGACCAAGTCTTTTGTTTTTTTTTTCACTCAAACACGGCATGCATGCGCGTGCATACATTGATTGATAGATATGTGGGGTTTAACGTCCCAAAACCACCATATGATTTTGAGAGACGCCGTAGTGGAGGGCTCCGGAAATTTCGACCACCTGGGGTTCTTTAACGTGCACCCAAATCTGAGAACGCGGGCCTACAACATTTCCGCCTCCATCGGAAAAGCAGCAGCCGCAGCTGGGATTCGATCCATGCATACATTGAGGGCACACTGCGAATACATATAAAAAAATATTTACACTAGGCATTGCGCACAGCTTAATGCGAGCTGAGAGCAAAAATATATACTTAGCAACTTACGGCACAACTGGCATCATACGACCATTCCCTAACATGGTGAACATCTTTTTGTTCGAAGCGTGGTTGTCAGCTACAAGTCGGACCACTTGGAATCCTGCTTCTTCGATGGACTTAATTACTTCAAGTGTTAGTTGATGCAGGTGGTCTCCTTTTACTGACTGCGTGAAATAATATCCCACGGGTAGCCTGAAAAAGATAAAAATTAGCAGTATTCTGTAGCGTCGGTGTCAGCTGGGCTTAAAATCTCACTCCGTTGGAGAGAGGAGGAGAGCCAATTGCTCATCTCGAGTGCTTGTCAAATAAGTGCACAATGCTAAAGTTGACTTGCCGGGGGAAAGGGGGGGGGGAGCCCTCCTTAAAAAATAGAAGACGACTCCCCCTGCCCCTCCCCAGACTTTCAGCCCTGGTCGCGGAATAGCACATCATTGGTTAATTAAAGACAACGTTTTCTTTTTATATCTATAGGTGGGGTTAGTCTTTCAGTCACAGCGAAACGTATAGTGATAGACAAAGTGATGATTCACTTACGTGTAGTGCGTTGATAAGCCTACAAATACAAAGGCGAGAAGGTGTGTGGCCAGCTCGTTCTGAATGCCCACTTCTTTTTCTAGGCCTCCCATTTCGACTAGGCCATGGACTTTGTCTCCTTTTTTTTCGTACGTCAGTGCTTGCTTTAAAGACATTTCATCCACAATCAAAGAGCCCATTTTTTCCTAACAAAAAAAATGGGGGGGGGGGGAATTCACTGTTAACAGACATGCGTTATATATCGGCGGAGACAGTTAATTATATAAATAACCTTCTTTGTTGTTCCGTACATGACCCATAATTTAACAGAAATGATTAGGGTTTAGAGCAAACATAGCGCACTGCCGTATACTCTTAAACAATACATCTTACGTTCGAGTAATCCTTGCCACAGGTCTGGTCCCTGTTTATTCACTTTAAATCACTTTTCATTCGGCTATACTAGCATGTATTTTGATCAGTCAAACACTGCCGCGTGCGCTGCTTCCTTCGTTATTCGCGTGCATATTGTAAATAATTCTGATCGAAGTAACGTACCCGTTCGGACAAGTGTGTGCTTTCCGTGTGCAGCCTTTGCTTCATTAGCGACGAAACAACTGCTCCAGTACAGTAGCCAATGTAACGCTTCAGTGTCATGCGACTTGGAAGGGTGAGGCACCCAGACCTCCGCAACATTTCGTACCCGCAGGGTGATTTAGCTTGCCACATTATGGCCTGCCTGATGGTCACCTCTTTCCAACGGTGATTTTTCTCACGCAGGCATTGCAATTGCTCCTTCAAAAATTCAGCCTTCTTGTCGTTCTCGTCCAGCATTTCCTGATGATGAAAGGGCAGTTGAAATGCGTAAATCACGCGCAAGATAACATACTGGAAGAAAGCGGAAGTGCAGGGGAGAATGGAAGCTTGACCCGCTGAAACATCGTAGAGCAGGGAATGCCGGCGCATCCAACAATTCGACATTTACGTACTGGACTTGCCCTTGTCAAGACAAGTTTAGATGTTGTGGGAGAGTGAGCAAACGTTCACACACACGCTACTAAAGGAGGCTGTTGCTGTCCTGACAAAGAATAGTGCACCTGATTGTCGAAACCTTGCATTTGGCATCATTCCTTATTCAACAATTCATAATCGCGAGAAAAGATATGCGTTTACTCTTAAGACAATAATAGATGTTTCATGTCACCACGTGGACATTCAATTGCAGCTATGCTACATTAATGAATTGCGCAACTTCAGACTTGCGTCATGTTCAGTAACCGGCCACCGACTCACACATACGGACTAGCGGAAACTGTTCACTTACACTTTCCAAACCATTCCTTCCTTTTTGAATGCAATGCTGCTCGCTCAAGTTTATAAGGCAGACATCACATGTGCGTCAAGCGTGGCTTCCTGTACGAGCATAAACCGATCGGCCCATAGCACCAACACAACACAGCTTGCAAATTACTGTCTTTCCAGTTGTCAGTCCAATGTCCCTAATTGTTTGCGACGACAGAAATTTGAACTCGTTGTTCGCAGGATAAAGGAATAAACTCGGGGTGCGCCAATCACGCAAGGGGGTACACACCGACCTTCGTATCTTAAACACTTGCTCATGTGCGCGCTTACCCACCAACCTTCTTTTATTCCGTGTCCTTATGTCAGGCCTACACCTTCGTATGACCAGAAAGATTGCCAGCATCGGCGTACACTAAAATGTCACGTAAATTTATATGAAGAAGAAAATCTATAAACAGAGTTTCTCTCGAGCAGACATCATGACAGCGGACTTGTCATCCTTAAGGCTATAATTGTATTTCAGTCTTTCAGAAAACAAGCCTGCTTGTCGAAACGCCGCCTCGAAACAACTTTGCTAAAACTACTGATTAAGCGAGTTGGTTCATGATTATTTTCAGTGTTTGTGTGTGTGTAAACAGCGATTAAAGAATGGGAACAACCCCTGTTCACAGGTTTTTTACTGCAAGCTTCCATCCTCCCCTTTCTGACGTTTCTTACAAAAAAGTATAGGGACACTAAGTTAATAGACTGATAAATGAGTACCTGATAATTCTCTATCGTTCCTGTTCCGATCATACGACTATTAGAACAGAAAAAATTAAGACTAGGTTTAATGTTCTGAGTTTGGCGAACAATCTTCGACACGTGCACGTCGCTTTATGTTGCGTCGCTCCTTGTGTACTTGGCCGCATTGGCTGAGAACATTTCTTTGAAACTTGCTACTTCAGACCTTGCATCTACTAACACAGCAGTCTTAGACATTACCTGAGGCCGTCAAAGTATGACGTCACTGCTAGCCGATGCGCGAGAACTTAAGGGTAGCATCGCCACCTTTACAATCTCTTATAGTTTCGAGAATTCCTTCGCTCACCGGACGTCCTCTCGTAGTACGGGTGATGTTGATAGAATTGACTTACTCCTAAATTGTTATTATGTTCAGAGTCATTTAAAATTAAGTGCGAATATAAAAGGATTAATATAACATTCGTCCACTGACGTAACTGCGTACCTGCAGCGTTAGAGCGCCATTCGCCTCGGCGAGGGCTTTCATCTCGAAAAAATCTTTCTTTAGCTTCTCTAGCTGTGAATGCAAATTACTGTTCATTTCTTTCAGCCTGCTGCACTTCCGCCGCAACGTCTTAGTTGCCGCGACCAGGGAGCGCATCTTCTTCAAACCGATCGACGTTTGCGACGTCATGGAGCGCCGCACTGGCCTCTTCTGGTGTTCCCCTTGTATAACTGAACTACAGTCCTCCATGTTGTCCTGACTTGATGGAAAATGCAACCACTCGGCCTCTTGTGCAGTTTCAATTGGGTTTTCAGAACTATATACTTCCCCAGGCTCCGCTGATGCTCGCTCTTCTTGAGAAGAATCTGCGTTGGACGTTCCCCTGTTAAGCCGAAAAAATAGCGAAGCATGACAGATATATTGTCCCGCTAAACGCATAAGGGAATACTGCTAACATTATTCTTATCCGTTGTTGTGTTAGACTTCAAGTTTTACTTACAGTATTTTTACTTGTATGGGTGCCAGCGTTGTTTCCCCCTGCGTTCGTTTTAGCCGCTTTTTCCGCGGCATTGGATCTTGCCCACGTGGATCAGGAGAAGCGGGAAATAAGGAAGGCACGGCTGTGGGCTTCAACATCTTCCTTTTCGTCACTGTTCTGTAATCTTCAGCGGTAAAATGCAGGCTGCATACCTTCGACCGGTCGCTGGGCTCCCAGCGATGCTTTCCTGAACCTTCATCAAAGGTAAAGGCGTATACGCATGGCTAGCAAGATTGCAAAATAACAGTCCATAACACCTTTTTTGTAATTAATTTTTCCAAAATGTAACAAGCCAAATGGGGAGGTTAAGAAAAAGCATAGCCACGATTTTATTCTGGGGAAGTACCTGTATACCCATTTAGTGCATTTTCATATTTTCTCGCAGCCTTTGTAAATGTCTTTTTAGATGACTACATTCGTCGATTGATGTTTAGTGATGGTACGTGGTCGAGTCCAGTGGCATACTTGAAGCCCTTTATTCGAAGAGCTCATTGGCTATACAAGGTTTCATAACAAAGCTGAATTTCCTAATGGCTGCTCAGTAACGAAGCGCGACCCAATACGACAGAGCCGAAACCGAGGCGCACTTGAGCGCCTTGGTCTTGGTTTAGAGCGCAAACCTCTAACCTGTACAATGACTCCGCCGTTGACGACGATGACTTCAGTGGTTTTTGTTCTTTTGCATTCTCCAAAACGAATCTTTGTCATGCATGATGTAATCTCAGATGCAGCACGCACATAAATAGAGTATCTGTCGCTGATTATTCCAGGTTCCTCATTTCGGTTTCACCGGCTGGGTCTCTTAACCCTCACAGAGCCGATGGGCTCATTGCACGAAGGACTTCAATTATGTCATTATACCCGACCGCCTGCCAGCCCTATATAGAGTGAACAGTTAATCGCCACATTTCGTTACCGGCGTAACGTTTCTAATTACCTTAAGTAAGCTTATACAGAAACGAACAAAGCTGTATGGGAAGATAGAGGTTTGAGATGAGAAATACATTTGACCAAATTCGGTCGCTAACTTCAGTGACACCCAGTGTTCAAGAGTTGTCCATCGCTAAACACACACACACACACACACACACACACACACACACACACACACACACACAGAGAGAGACAAACTGTGGAGGCAGCACGTAAATATTTCATATCATTAATTTTTTTATGGATTTCGGCGGCATTTGTTGAGGCAGCCTTCGGGAAGGGTGCTCGAACCCCTCGCAACCCACCGCTACGCATTTTTACATAATTTACAGATTTCGTATATTTACTTTTTTCTTGTGTGCTATATTTAAATTTCTTGGCACTATTTGTGGAGCCTGCCATATTAGCCGCGGTACTTTAAAAAAGCTTTCATGTTTTTTAGCTCAGTGAATTAGCATAACACACGGAAATAAAGTTTACTAAAGCACCCTGGTGCTTCTTGCTAGCTTGCAACTCGTTCTGAATTGAAACGACTCTCAAAAACACAAGACTCACCTTTTCTTCCAATTGCCTCGATCCATTCTTCCCGTATGTCTGTGGCAGGAAACTCGTGAAAACTTACTTTACTTTGTTTGCCTTGTTCCGATTTGCAATATGGCACGCAGCAATACACCATACTTACATTTGAGGTGTCAGCTCATCTAAAAAAAAAAACTGCACGCGGCCACTATTAGAGCTGACTACTGCAGCTATCTGCCGTCTGCAAGTTTCTGCACACGACCTACTGTGTTTCTGCGTATCTTCTGCAATTTGTGTATGCGTATCGTCTGGAACCATCGTGATTCAGTGTGAACAATGAATGCCTAACAATAGTTTTTTTATCTCGTTGGACTACGTTTTCATTCAAGAAATATTTTCATAATAAATTTTCCTTCATTTGTAGAAAAGTTCCCGTCTGCTTGCCACTGTGACCCTTTGTGTGCTTTTTTTACGGTTCTATTTCTGCTTCAAACGTCCACACGAATGCAGCCAACTCTGACGAGGAATCATATCGCTTTATTTGCCATATTTTACACATTCATACACAATTCATGCACAATAAGAACGATTTGCACTGCCACAGCGATGGCTGAAGCAGACGACAGCGAACAGGTGCTGCCTAGCGCCACGCCGCTCGTAGGTGACGGCCCTAGCGGCAGAAGGTATGAACTAGAACGTGGGCGCTGGAAGAGGTGCTCTCTGGGCAGGTCAGGAGTGTAGTAGGTCATGTTCCCGACATTGCAGTGTTGCTGCCATACTCGCGAACCTTTTTAAATTAAAGCACGCAATCATGTCTTATAGTGCGCCATACTAAACTTAAAAAGAGTGCGCCGGTACATGAGATCACGAAGCGCGGTCCACGCCATCACAAGAGCAATTAGATAAAGGAAACAAAGAAAACAAAAATGTATAAAATATTTTGTCTCAATACGATCCGCAATTCAGTTTCCTGCAGCGGCTTTTGGCTCTGTATGAACGGCCAAGCCAGTGCCAAGCCAAGCTTGCTTCCCTGATCAGCTGTTTGTTTCCATCGAAAATTCAACAGTGAACTGGCAATTTGTTTAGATGATATTGCTAAAGGGCTTGAAATTGAATATTTCTCTACGTACTACTGCTGTACTTTTCCTCTCTGTTTCCTGATCACAGTGATGAGATTGAGGAGGTTACAATTTAGAAAACAGCAAGTGCAGCTCAAGCATTGCTAGTATCGCTGTTTCGGTAATAAAATGTTACAAAGATTTTGCCCCGCGACCTGCTTGCCGTGTTCGAGCTCCCAGTAGAAATTTACGGTGCCGCGTTTGAAAGAGTTGAATAAAATTGCAATATTACGACAGAAAGGCTCTGAAGCAACTTCGAATTTTATCAGGCCTACACCTCCCACACCTAGGCGAGTAAAACTCGTCGATATTATCTTGCAAAGCTGTGTATAATATTTAAAACACATTCTTTAGCCCACGATGAATTGTTCTCTCGTGTGGCTTCTCCATTTGGAACTGTCATGTTAACTTACAAAGGCAACTTTCCGTATTTAGTCTCTTTAGATGTTGCAAAAGCTTTACACGTGGTGTGTATGCCATACTGATAATTCTCCTCGTAACCTGGGTCCGCCTCTTTAAACAGCGTCACATTTTATTGTTCGCAATTGTGTTTGTTTTATACTGTAAGCGAGCTGTGTGATTTCATCAATATTCACGAGTGTTCCCTGACTATATAAACACGTGCGTCTTATTTGGTGCGGTGCACGTTTGTATGTAGCAAAAAATGTAATTTCGTCAGCGTGTGTCTGCATACACTTGCATGCCCTGCAGTACGTGTACATAATTAATGCAGTAAGGACTGCAATGCATAGCCTTGCATGGGACATATATTCCATGCACCCTCAGAGAAATGTTGTTTGTTATGAGCCTACTGTTTATCATTACATTTTTTTTTTCGTTAAAGTTTTATCTCCATATAAAGCAGCTGTATACAGGCACGAGCTTCAGCAGCTTCCTCGTTGTTCCATTTTAAATAAAAACACCAAGCCTACCCGAATCAATGATCTGTTTGCTATCATTACTGTTATGTGTTCTACGATGTACACAAGGACAGTAGTATACAAAAAATAGGGAGGGAATTGAATGCCCTGCCTGCATGGCTGCGCCGTTTCACAAGATCAGGCGCTGCGCTGTGAAGCTTCCTACCGGCCTGCAGAAATTCAAGGGAGCGTACAATAGCGTGGTTCAAGAGGACTTGTGGGGAATACTAGACAAACTGGGTGTAAAAGATGGAGTCACTAATCGTTTAAAGGAAATCTATAAAACTAACAAGGTAGTTAAAAAGTGAGAAAAACAGGTATCCAAGCCCACAGTGGTGAAACGTGGACTTAGGCAGGCGTGCCCGCTGTCACCCTTCTTATTCATGATGTACCTACAAGGATTAGAGGCCAAATTAGAGGCAAGGGGACTTGGCTTCAACCTCTCTTTAGCCAAACAAGGAAAACTCATTGATCAGGCACTACCAGCATTAATCTACGCAGATGATATAGTGCTAATGGCCGACAACAAGGAAGATTTGCAGAGGTTGATGGACATCTGCGGTATTGAGGAAGATAGGTTAGATTTTAGATTCAGTTAGGAAAAATCAGTAGTCATGATTTTTAATGATAACAAAGGTAGTGAGCTTAGAATACAGGAAGTCACGCTAGAGATAACAGATAAATACAAATAACTGGGCGTACGGATAAGCAATGGGACTGAGTACCTGAGGGAACACGAAATATGCGTGACGACTAAAGATAACAGGAACGCAGCAGTGATGAAAAATAGGGCACTGTGGAATTACAGTAGGTATAATGTTGTGAGAGAAATATGGAAAGAGGTCATGGTTCCTGGGCTGACGTTCGGCAACGCGGTCTTGTGCATGAGGTCAGAAGTTCAAGCAAGATTAGAAATTAGGCAACGTGAAATATGTAGGCTTGCTTTAGGAGCTCACGGGAATACACCAAACCAGGGAGTACAAGGTGATATGGGATGGACATCATTTGATGGCAGGGAAGCTAGCAGCAAGATAAAATTTGACAAGCGATTGAGAGAAATGGGGGAGGAGCGTTGGGCTATGAAGGTTTTCAGCTACTTGTACATGAAGAATGTCAATACAAAATGGAGGAAGCGAACCAGGAAATTGACTGGTAAATACTTAGAAAACAGCAGGTGGCCAAACTAGAAAGAACTATCGGTTAAAAAGGAACTGCAGGAAACGGAGACTGACATGTGGAGAATTGGCGTGATTAAGAAGTCCGCACTAGAGATCTATCGAACTTTTAAGCAGGAAATTGCCAAAGAAAGAATCTATGATAATACTCAGGGTAGTTCTCTACTGTTTGAGGCCAGGACGGGAGTATTGCGAACCAAGACATATCGGGCCAAATACGAAGAGGTAGACACAATATGCAGTGCGTGCGAAGAGAAAGAAAAAACTGCCGAACATTGATAATGTTCTGTAAAGGGCTTCACCTTATAGTTCAAGATGATGGCGCAGAGTTTTTCAAAGCACTGGTGTTTAGGGACAGGGAGGGCAAAATAGACTTTAAGCGGGTAGACTTAACTAGAAGGAGGTTATCTGATTGGTGGCTAAAGTCAAGGCACGATTGAAAATTAAACCCTTCACTTCAAGGTACCCATCCAACTTTACTATTTAAAGGGAAAAAAAATCTAGTGGTTAGTTCACTAAGCATTACGGCTAGGTGACGTTAGCCGCCACCCGATTTAAAGGGTACGGCCACATCCATCCATCTATCCAGCCAAGAATATGCTCTCTGGCTTGTTGCTCCAGGCCTAGGATTTTCTGGCCTCACCGTTGAATTGTTTGCTCGGGTTGTGGCTTGCAAACATTGCGGTTTTGGGCTTCGTATCATCTTGTTCCGTCATCATGTCCTCCAAGTGGAGGACATGTCGCAGTGTGAGGAGGGAGTACGACAAGGCGCTGATAGAATGAGCTATCAGTCTTACCAGGCAGGCGGTTGAGAGCGCACCGAGGCAGCTGACGCACACCAGCACTATCCGCTTCCTGTATAATACAGGCCAGGGAATTATAGAAACACAGAGCAGAAATCAACTCTTGTGCCTCTCTCATGCATTCACAAGGCGGAACCTGCTTCGAACACTGAGGACCGAGCTAAGCAACACCATGCGTGACGATAAATCATGGTCTCCTATTGCAATAATGATTAAGGCACGCATGCAACTTAAACCATTGTCACGCAAGATGAATTCACAACACCATCGAAGTGAACCCAAGGCACGTGCTGATTATTATGTACGGTACTAGCACTAAATTCATGCAGACGTTTAGTTGGCGCTGCAGTAGGCCTAGTTGAAGGAATGGCCACAGCTACTTCTGTGATGGAGAACGGGCTCATTAACATCTTCATGTAGATTAAAACGGCTTACCCCGAAATGGCTGGGAGTGTCACGCTATCCCTAGCAGTGGCACATGCAGTTGCATATTTAACGATTACAGAAATGGCGTACCGATTTCCAAAGCACCTATCAATACTTCTGTCAAGGCGTAGCACCAAACACTTTATCGCACATTTCGGGAAACATTCCTTTTTCTCCCAATCTGGTGGCTAGGCATGACTACGCCCAAGAATAAGCATGTTATTATGTATGTCGGAGGTATTTTCATCTGATCCTTGAAAAATTATTTCCCTAAACCCATGGAAAAAAAAGAAAAATGGAATTCGCACCTGTCATCACATTGCACCCCATCACAGGAATGGGATCAGATTGGCCTGGCGCTCAATACTCCCTTACGCTTAATCCTAGAGCTCGGTCTGGCACCAGCTCCAGACAAAACCATTTATAATCTCCTGTCTGGCACATCTGCTTTACTCTGCTCTCTCTCAACCAGAGTGCACCATGTACCTGAGGTTCACCCCTGGTGGATCTTTTTCACTGTTTGTGAATTGCACACAAAGCCCTTACTGGTAGATCCTATTCCCAATTCTTCACTATTATCACGGGAGGCCACTCTTTGGGCAGCTTACATCACGACATGTGCGTGTCATGATGTCAGTGCCGTCTTTTTCAGAGTCGGCGCCGTCTTTTCTTTCTCTTTTGCTCCTTCCTTGTCCTGTGTTTCTGGTGTTGCGCTGCAAACAAGTGAAGATGTTAAAGAACACCAGATCTTCAAAATTTGCTTCTCATTAATATATCGTGGTTTTGGGAATTAAAACCCCAGATATATTGAAAGAAAATGCATGAAAAGGGAAGGATGATATTGGAAACTGGCAAAAAAGGGATGACATACTTCTTAAGCTATGCTGCCATTGAGATTTTCAGCTGTTCACGCAATTCTCACACGTAGCTTTGATGCAGCTATGCACATATCACACAAGCATGCTGACTGTACAGTTAGTATAACTGCAACCTTCATGTACCCAGCCTTCATGTACCCTCTATGACATTTCAGAACATCTGAGTCAGTGTTAGCATCAAGTTATGTTCTTCATGCTGAGGAACCAGTGTGATGAGTTACCATTTCTACAGAATGAAGCCCTGTCTACCTGGAACAAGCTGCAAGATATATAACTAAACGGCCCTTTTCAGGGCCAGTCAATCTCTGTCCGGCTTGGATGCACCAACTGATTGCCTTTATCATCAACCCTCAATAAAACTAGCAAATGTTTGTACATGTGCAAGCAGTGTCATTCAATATCTTAGGAAATGCTTGTGAAGCAATTTCAAGGAGAGTCGTTTTTCTAATCTCATAGTGAGGCATTAGGAACACCTTAGTCACACCAAATGCCATTATTCAATGAGAGGAACAAGAGAAATATTTCACTGGGAACTATGAAGTAAACAAAAAAACAAATGTTTTCAGATACTGTGAGATCATTTCATAAAAAAGCTCAGAAGTTGCTATGTGTGGCCACATTCAATCTGTGCAAGCATTGTGTGGTTACAAAATTCTGTACCAAACATAGGTTCAGCTTTCTGGAATAGATCGCGCTGCACAAGCTAGCTCAGTGCATGCACTTCTGTACCCTGCCAAAGAATATTTTTACCACCAGTATGTTGTAACGTGAAGTGAAATGGTGATTGCATACTAGGGCGCGCCCTGCAGGACCCCAATAAAGTTGTTTCACTTGATCGGTTGGTGTGCTGTAAGCAGAACATTTCCAAGAAAAATCGTATAGTTTGGAGGAGGACTTAAGCAAGGAAAGGTGTAGATAAAACAGTGGATTCACTGGCATTATCCTCACCAAGTATAACATTGTTTTTCTGGTGAAGCTTTGTGTCTGAACAGCGAGCAGGATAAGCTGGTAAAAACATGCAAAATGGGAAGTCTAGCACAGCAATCTGTGCAGTACTGCTCATTTCATGGAGCATTAATTTCACAGGCTTTGCTCATTGTTAGCGTTAAGCCTATATTATGTCCACTGCAGGGTGGAAGCCCAATCAATGTTCCCTGTCCTGTATGAGCCAATTTCATATTATGGCTGATAATTTCTCGATCTCATTGGAACTAATCACCTGCCACCCTCTGCTACATTTCATGTGTCCTAATATAAATTAATTGACATTACTGACCTGTCATCCATCTTTTTTTCTCATTCCCAACTAATGCATTCATTTTTGATAAACTCTGCTTTCTTCCCATGTCTTAATATTATGCTAGCCTTTTTTCATTTTTCTGAAACATTATCTTTGCTCAGAAGCTAGAAGTTATCAGAAAGAACATAACGACATTCTACCTCCTGAGCATATGGCATCATCAATACAAAAATGTAATAATAGTGAGAAAACATCCTATCTATATAAGAGGCCCTAAAATACTGCAGGAGGCAACAAATAAACTGGTATTTGTATAAAGGCAGTGACAAAAACTTTGACTACTGTCACTTATTCTGATTCTTGGGACATCTTTTTTAGTACATCATAACACATAATTACACATTTACACAATTTACACAGAGGAATTGCCACCACGTACATTGAGGCCACCCTTCAAAAGTCATGTGACCACAAGGATGAGGTAAGCCTTAAAAACCAGATTAAAAGACTAAAGGATGCGGATATCCCAACAGCACCATCACACCCGTGTGCTAAACCCTCCTGTGTGAGCGCCCGCATGCGCACTATAGCGTAGCGGCCTATCTAATCGGCAGCGCCACCTGCGGCGCCTTTACTCAGATAAACTCCAAGCCCAAGCGAGGGCCGGGGACACGTTTTTTCAATCTCGCTCCCGCCTCCGGCGCGGTCGGCACGTTTTCATGTTCGAATAAAGCGCATTCCTCTCGTTCACAACGCCTCTCAGCCTTCATGCCTAGCCCGCCCAGCCCTCACAACTGGCGCAGTCGACTCCGAACCATGCCTGGAACGTCGCCTTTTGCCCGCCTCGTGAAGTGATCCGCCGGACTAGCCGCGCGGCGCTCCGTCCTGTGTTTACCGTCCGCCGCCCGATACGCCTTTCGGCCGCTTCGTCCGAGTCATTTCGTGCCTTTGCCTTTTGTTTCGCCGACCGTCGTGCTGACGCCCACCCGCCCGATGAAGTAGCTCGCCTGCAGAGCCGAACCAACTTGACCTGCCCGCCTTTTTCGTCTCTCGTGAGTCTTGTGCTCCTTCTGCTAATTTCTTGTGAACGCCATGCCGCTTGTGAACTGGAACGAGGCTACGCCTGAGGACCTCGCCGGCTTTACAGCAGACTTCCTCCGTGAAGAGTTGGTTCGCCGAAACCTGGACGCTACGGGGCCGAAGGAAGAAGTGATCAATCGTCTCCTCGCCGATATAGCCCAAAACCGCTCAATGACGCCTTTGTCGCCTTCCCCAGATTCCTCAGCGTCCAGCCAGCGCCCGAACACTACGCCGCTTCCTTCGAGCTTCGATGCAGCCCAAAGTACCGAGTTGCTGACGGGTTTACTTCAACAGCTCCTTCAAGTGTCACAACGCGCTGCAGCGCCAGTTCAGGTCACGACCCTTCCAGACCTGTCCGCATCGCTTCCTACATTTAATGGAGACGGCAGCATTTCAGCGTCCCACTGGATTGAAGAGTTGGAACGAACTCGAAACCTAGCTTCGTGGGAGCCTTCAACCGTACTCGCCGTCGCTCTGGGAAAGCTCCGTGGAGCAGCCGCGGATTGGAAAGCAGTCATTGGCCGTCAGTGTCCCACCTGGGAAGCCTTCAGGCAAGCTTTCTTGGATCAATTCAGCGCCAAGCAAACCTTACTACAGTGGCAACAAGCTGTTACTTGTCGCGTGCAAGCGCACGGAGAGAACCTGGTCCACTATTCTTTGGCGAAGTTGAAGCTCATTTCGGGATGCCCAGTCACTCTTACCGACACTCAGCGCATAGAGTACGCCCTTCAGGGCATTTCCGACGAGAACCTGGCCACTACTATAGCAGCACAACGGCCAGAAACCGTCGCCGCCTATATGGACATCGTAACGCAGCTTGACCAAACATTGAGCCACTTGTCTCGTCGACTCCCACGCCCAGGGTATTCAAGCACCAAACTAGTAATGCCAAGCCCACAGGTGCCCCACCACAGTGAAGAGGGCACGAATGTTCAGGCGGTACCAGACAAAACAAGACAGCCGCAGCGAATCGCAGCCCTACCACCAGACCAACAAGAGGCTCGGTACCTGACCATCTCTACGAGGCACGGCGCTCCTGCCTACCGTTCTGGCCAGAACTTGGCCGAAGCCGTGTGTTTTCAATGCCGCCAAAAAGGACATCTAGCTTCAAAGTGCCCATCCAGAGCTACTGCCACACAGTCTACAACGCATCCTTCGCCAGCTCTTCACAGCACACTTTCCGAGACCCTTGATGGATCGCTGGTCCAATGCGCCCTTGTAAACGCCACAATTGCTGGAAGCGGCCAAGTGGACGCATTTCCAGACAGTGGTTCCAAGGTGACACTTGTTTCTCGTCACCTTGTCAGATCTTTGCCCCTCCTGCCCTGGACCAGACCCCCTCTAGTTGTCGTTGGAGGAACGACAGTGGCTCCTGCTGGTGCTATCTGCTTGAAGATCTCTGTGGGACCCATCACCGGTTTGGTGGAAGCCGCCGTCCTCGATAACAATGCCATGCCACTTATATTGGGGGAAGACTGGTTTGCTGCCAGTCACGCACAGTTGGTGTTCCAGCCACCCATGCCAACTGAAATTCGTCATCCCACCACAGGAACAAGTGTGCGGTGCTATGAGCGACTGTTGCCCAGGATGTCGAACGCTGTTATGATCCAGGGGTCATCTTTCAATTACCATGTATCTGGACACCACAGCTCAGCAGGCCTCCAGCGAATGCCACTCCCAGGCCCAGATGAACCCCCGTGGTTAGCACTATCTTGTCAATATGAGGTTTCAAACACCAACGGCCCGTCTTCTGAATGCAGGCGAGGTGCTTCTTCAACAATAGAGGTTTGCATTGACCCATCCTTGCCTGCCGCTCAGGTTGGTAGCCATTTGCCAGCACATCAACAACGGGAAATCACGAGCATTCTTTCGAAGCACGCTGAAGTATTCGCTCGTGAAGAGGATGACTTAGGTCTGTACGAGGGTGTTGAACACTCAATCGACCTTCTTCCCGATGCTGTGCCATACAGTCGATCCCCTTACCGTTACTCTGCTGCAGACCGTCGTTTTCTTGAGGCTCAAATAAGCACACTCCTTCAGCAAGGCATCATTCTACCAGCCTTAGGACCTTGGGCATTCCCCGCAGTGGTTGTCAGCCGAGGTAGCAAGAAGCGCCTTTGTGTTAACTATGTGCCCCTAAACAAGATGACTGTGAACGTCGTGCAACCACTTCCACATGCGGATGACATCATGGATGACATTGCTGGGTCACAGTACTTCGCCTGCCTTGACCTAAAGTTTGCTTACTGGCAAGTTCGCGTTCGTAAGGAAGACCAGGCAAAAACTGCTTTTGTGACCCACTATGGCACCTTTATGTGGACCCGCATGCCATTTGGGCTGAAGAACGCACCTGCCACTTTCCAGCGAGCCATGCAGTCAATTTTTGCTAACCTGCAGCCCCATTGCCCAAAGTGCGGTGTGCGGGTGTACTTGGATGATGTTCTGGTTTTTGCGCCAACTTTTGACGAGTTTGCAAGGTTACTCGACGAAGTACTTGGTGCACTCCTTGCCAGTGGATTCAAAGTTTCACTTGACAAGTGTAAGTTTGCTTTGAAGTCTATCAGGTTTCTCGGATTCATTTTGAGCAGGGACGGCAAGCAGCCTGACCCTGCCAAAGTCGAAGCCATCATGAAAATCCCACAGCCTGCAAACAGCAAAGCAGTTTTGTCATGGCTCCAGACAGCAAACTTCTATCGCCGATTTGTGAAGAATTTCTCTCGGATAGCAGCACCGTTGCAGAGTCTCATACGGTCTGAGGAGTTTGCCTGGACCAGCGACTGCAATGAAGCCTTTCAGCGAATTCGCACAGCATTAACAGAGGCACCTGTACTGGGCCATTTTGATCCAGACGCCCAAACCACAGTCACAACAGATGCCTCAGGAACCGCAATTGGTGCTGTGCTCTCTCAGAAACAGTGTGGAAAAGAAACTGTGATCGAATATGCGAGTCGTGCACTCACGGCCGCAGAGAAGAAGTTGCATAGCAACGTTTGGGAGTGTATTGGTGTCCACTGGGCGGTTACGATCAAGTTCCGACACTACTTGCTCGGCAAGAAATTTTGCCTGTTGACTGACAACTGGACCGTTGCATGCTTAACAGCCAACATCAGGCCTTCACGTCGTTTTACGACCATGTTGATGGATCTTACAGAGTTCGACTTCACTGTGCAGCACCATCCAGGCCGTCAAAACGTGGTTGCTGACATGCTGTCACGATTATCTGCAGCAGTCCTCCATCAGACACAGTCTCTCGCAGCTATGCAAGCAGAAGACAAAGAGTGCCAGGACCTTCGTCGCTCTCTGTCATCTTCAGAATCGTGGGACCATGACCTTGCCATAATTGATGACATCCTGTACCATAGTGACGCGACTTCAGGTTCTCAAGCTATTGTAGTGCCAGCAAAGATGCGCCAGGCTGTCCTGGAGGTTGTTCATGACGGTGGAGGCCACATGGATGTAACCCGGACACTGACCAAAGTGAGAGAACGTTACTGGTGGCCAAACCTTACGTCTTCAGTGACCCACTACGTCACAGCATGCCAGATCTGCCAAAGCAACAACCGCCCAATATCTAAAAGTGTTGGCAAAATGGGTCTCATGCCAGTGTCGGATGTTCCTTTTGCCTTAATTGCCATTGATCACATCACAATGCCGGCTGCTTCAGGAAAGAAGTACATTTTGAATGTCATTGACTTTGCCACGCGTTTCATTGTCCCAGCGGCTGTAACTTCAACATCAGCTAAGGAAGTTATAGCACATTTACAGTCGGTGTTCTTCCGCTTTGGTTGTCCTGATGACTGCATGTCTGACCATGGAGCAGCCTTTGAATCTCACCAGTTTAAGCACTTCATGCACATGCACGGTGCTGAGATTCATTATTCAGTGGCATACCGCGCAGCCAGCAATGGTCTTGTAGAGAGAAGCAATGGGACTTTAGTCTCCGTTCTTCGTAAGCTGTGTCCAACGGACCAGACCTCCTGGGCAAGCAAACTCGAAGAAGCTGCTTTTGCCATCAACACAAGCTATAGCGCCAGCAGCTGTTTCTCTCCATTTGAACTACTGTATGGATACGTCCCCAAGCTCCCATATCAACGCCACCGTCCCGCCACAGCCAGGACCCTACAAGACCGTCTCCTAATGCTGTCTCAGAACCGGGCCGTAGCAGCAAGTAATACCGAGGAAGCACAAGGGAAACGGAAGACAGCATATGATCAGTCCCATCGAGACCACTCCTTCCAAGTCGGCCAGTTCGTCTGGGTGCGCCGCCAAGAGCCTGTAGCAGATGGAACTGGAAAGTTGGCACCCAAATTCAAGGGAATATACCAAATCACCAACCAGAAAACACCCGTTACGTTTGTCGTTAGCCGCGTAACTGGTCAAGGTCCTCGTGATCGACTCCAAGACAGGATAGTGCACGTCTCTCAACTCAAGCACTACGTGCCACCTTATGTCGAGCCTTACATTGTGAAAACCCAAGAGTGGCCTTTGTGTGACTTATCTGGCTCTCCCAGTGTTGGCAATGAGTTATCTCAACCACCAGTTTCCCTTGGCCCTGCAGTTTTGCCTCCAGCGGTACCCTCCTCGCGACCTCACCGCCAAAAGCGCCCACCCGAGCGCTTGAAGGACTATTCTCTCTCGCAGTGAAGCCACCAAGTAGTGCTCCTTTCCTAGACCAATGGGACTTGGTCAGACAAGGAGGGGCCGGATGTGAGCGCCCGCATGCGCACTATAGCGTAGCGGCCTATCTAATCGGCAGCGCCACCTGCGGCGCCTTTACTCAGATAAACTCCAAGCCCAAGCGAGGGCCGGGGACACGTTTTTTCAATCTCGCTCCCGCCTCCGGCGCGGTCGGCACGTTTTCATGTTCGAATAAAGCGCATTCCTCTCGTTCACAACGCCTCTCAGCCTTCATGCCTAGCCCGCCCAGCCCTCACACCTGCAGAACGTCAAGTTAAACAAAACAGGACCAAAATAAAAACAGAATGTCCAAAGATCTTTGCATGCTATATCGTACGTACATAAGGTGTTTCACAATATAAAGAAAATAGCGAGCCGATATGATTTTATCTTGTTATTTGCCATCCCTTGAAAGTTTTCAAAAGTGTGTGTACTAAAAAGCAACAGGAATAGCCACTATATCACCATTCGTCACGAGAATAGGTATACTGAATGCCAATATAATGTTGTGTATGAGATACTATTGACACATGGAAACGTAAACAGAAGACAAACTGGGCAATGCCCCAATGTTTGAGCAAGACAGCATGCTTAAAATGTTAAGAATGGCTATGGTAGTCGCTTGGCCATACACTGTAAAGAATGTAAGTGCAGTTCTATGTTTCATAAAACACTGTTTTTGAAGAAAGCAAGAACAAGAAATGAAAGAGAGACTGTGAAAGCATTTTCTTGTCAGGAAGGCCATGAACCAGTGCATCAGTATACCTTCACTTATCCATTCGGAGAGAGAGTATTCTTTTCTCAGTTAAGATTATATTATCATGATCTCACATGTGTCATTGTGCATGAGCGCTGTTCTTGTACTCTGTAAAAAAGTGGGCGTAGTACCTTCAATAAAATTTAGTTGGCAGTCAGCGCTCTTTCCTGTCCTTTTTGTCTCTTCCTGAACTTCTCTCACTGTTACTAGAACACAACCAGGATGAACCAACTTGCCCAGATTAAGCTATTGTTGACGAAAAGTCAGAGCATGAAAATACTTCAGGGGCTCAGAACCTCCTTACTACCCGTCTAGTTACGGCCCTGGTCTATGTGTTCCGAGAGTGAAGCACTAGTGGAGCTATCTAACTACCTAACGGTGAGGAGGGTTTGTGTATACTCGAGCTTGTTTCATGACATGGTGAGAGGTGGCAGGTTGTTGAAATAATATGCTGTGTGGAAGGTCAAGATTTTGATTGATAACGCTGAGTATGAGCCAGTGACATTAGGCGTTCAAGACTTTTTGCGATATTCACTCTAGCATAGGACCTTGGTTGGTGGTTGACGTGTGCATTTGATCACATTGTAGTCTTCCATCATAATTTTTTTGCCACTTGGTGTCGACGCTCTTGAGTTGTACCAGAGTAATTAAGCATCCAGGTACATGTATCTTCTGTCATTGTTTCAATGAAGAGCTGAATATGAGTAATAGCTTCCATCGATACTTCTGGCATTGGTGTATGCACATTTCTTTTGAAGTTCTCTTGTAAAAAAGGCATTAAAGGTATGTTTTTGTGACTTTTTAGTGTTGGCCAGAACTGCTGATGTGTCCGAACGGCTCTTCGATTGGTTGTGGTGTTGTCTTGTTCAGGGCCACAGAGCTTTCAGTCTTTCTTTATATTTGCCTTCACAGGAATGCTCTTTGCATCCTTCTTCAGTACTTTGTATTATTCCTAAAGCATTGACTTCCAGATTTTGATTGTGGTGCTTTAATCTAGTGTTCAACTGCACGCTAGCTTCATTTGCACGCAAAGCAAGAACTCAGGAGTATGGTAACTTTTGCTATGGGTTTTCCCTTCTTCAGTCTACTGTATTTTTTCCTGTGTTGTCTAAGCGCTGACAGCCTCGTGCGACAGCTTTTTTTTGTGCACTTATTGTGTGCCAATGACTTATTTGCCTCCTCAGCTAAAGACTTTTTGTATTATAAGAGAAAGCTCTGTCTGTATTGCTTTTGTCATTTGCTGATGGTGTATCTTTAGTATCTTTTCTCAGTGTACACTATACTTGAATGGAAGAGCAGCATGACTACTTTCAGTTGTTAGCAGGCTTTTAGCTGCTGTAATACTGATTGATGCTCCTTTCTCGGGCGTTCTATTTTGGATGGTTGGCATGTCATTGCTTCTTTTAAACTTTAAAACTGCAGGTGCACCTTTTTCTGGTTACACCTGGTATATTTTTCCAGTGGTTATATATATATATATATATATATATATATATATATATATATATATATATATATATATATATATATATATATATATATATATATATATATATATATATATATATATATATATATATATATACTTGCTAACTTGAGAAACAAGGCCTCTTTACATTAGGTGCACATCAGGTGGGAAGAGTACTTCTATTACTTGCCAAGATTGTGGCCCCTTATGGTGGGAATCATAATGCACTGTTGATGTGTCAAATTCACCTAGCATAATTCCAAGGCACTCGATCAATATCCAAGGAAGAAAATTATGTTCTTTTGCGCGAGTTTCAGCAACTCATAGTAATTTGTATGTAAATGAATACTTCATCATTCTTGGCTGTCAAGTTTTATGGAAGCACATGTGCTTCGTTAATAACAAAAAAACACGCACGCTCACGCCACTGCAGTGGCGTGAGCGTGCGTGTTTTGTTTTTTTTGTTATTAACGATATGCCCTATGCATTCACGTTTCTTCTTTTTTGTGTGTCGTACTTTTCGTATCGCGCAGCCTACCGTTTTGGGCACACGTAAAAAAAGTACATAAAAAAGATGCGTTCCACGCCGAAATTCACGTTCGCAACGAGCTGGGCACCGACAGGGTGCCCTACGACGCCCACACACTCCGCAACACCTTACCAACCGTTCGCTGCGATGTTGTTGGGAATTCGTGTGGTCGTTGCATGAATATAGCGCGTGCGTGCGTGCGCACGCGCGTCTGTGTGTTAGATCACGGCAACTGCATATGTTGTATGATTCAGTCACCATAACGCAACTGACGACCCCCGCTCTTCCCACACGTCAAGCAGCAGCAAGTGCCGGCCGTTAACCGTACTGTGCTGTGAACGCAAAACAGATTCGAATAGGTCACGTAGATAGCTAGCCCGACACA
The DNA here is from genome assembly GCF_043290135.1 of Rhipicephalus microplus. Taxonomy (NCBI): domain Eukaryota; kingdom Metazoa; phylum Arthropoda; class Arachnida; order Ixodida; family Ixodidae; genus Rhipicephalus; species Rhipicephalus microplus. The sequence goes on along the minus strand of NC_134702.1, from coordinate 279,327,940 downwards.
TGATACGATAAGATTTGCGTCAGATATTCGACGTCTACATGCACGCGTAAGACAGCGGTATCCGCAGCAGCTTCGTCATACGTACGGATAGCACCGCATCGGACGTCACGTCTGACAGAGAAACTTGATCGGTAATTTTTTCTCACTTAAAAAGTCTACCTTGCACAACTTCAACCAACGATTATGCATTTCAACGAGCTGTGCATGGTTTAATGATTGATTGATTGATATGTGGGGTTTAACGTCCCAAAACCACCATATGATTATGAGAGACGCCGTAGTGGAGGGCTCCGGAAATTTCGACCACCTGGGGTTCTTTAACGTGTACCCAAATCTGAGCACACGGGCCTACAACATTTCCGCCTCCATCGGAAATGCAGCCGCCGCAGCCGGGATTCGAACCCGCGACCTGCGGGTCAGCAGCCGAGTACGTTAGCCACTAGACCGCCGCAGCGGGGCATGTTTTAATGACGAAAAGATAGTTATAATATTGTGCCCGGCACATATATTACTCTCTCTCTAACTTGAAAAATCGGCGCGTGAATTGGGGCCAGAACAGAGCCAAAAAGCAGCACACGCAGAAATTGGCTCATATTCTAATATTATGACATCGTGATGTTGACTTTTCAGCTGACGCCGGCAATAACGTTCAAACGGCGGGCCAATAATGCCGGTCTTATTGGATGGCTCCGCCCGTATTGGCTGCTACTTGTACAACCTGGCCTGATGTGTCCGTTCTAATAGGCCGGCACAGCCTATATGGGCGGAAAGTTCTGAAAGCTGGCCCAATATAACCAATCTAATAGACTGGCACAGCCATCATTGGCGGAATGTTGTTAATGCTGGTCCAACATAGCCGTTCTATTCGGCTGGCAGAACCAATATTGGGGGTACGTTGTCAACGCTGGTCCAACGTCGCCGTTCTATTTGGCTGGCATAGCCAATCTTGGCGGTACGTTGTGAAAACTGGGCCGTTCATGGGCCAGGCAATGCCGATCTATCCCCAATATTGGGCCAACCTTCTGTGCTGCCTGGGTAGAACTGAACGAGAGGTGGCTACATACAGGGGACGCACAGCCCACGCCTTAAGGAGCTTCGCTCCTAAAAGACGAACACGGAGAACGAAATGGGTTCTTACACGTCCTCGTCGCCATTGCTGTGTAGGGGGCTGGCTAGTCCCGATGAAGCAGAAGAAGAACACGGCCGACGGAGACGTACGCGGCCGGCGGGGACGCCCACCAGCCCGAACACGCGGGTTGGTGCGCAGCGCTGAAGAAAAGCACAACAACCGCACTCCACGGTTACCCAACACACACTGATTTTATTTTACAGTCGCCTTGAAATCCTAGATGCCAGAGCAGCGCCTTCTGACATCCTCACATGTCCTTTCGAAACCGAAACCGAAAACCCAGAATACAACAGATACCCATCTTCTCCCTCCAGCAGCTCTTCATACAGAAAAAACAATACATCAGTTCACGTAGAAGCGAACGCTACTAACCTGTACAAGTAGCGCTGGCAACAAGCGAACAGCCTTGCTAACAAAAAACACTGGCACATCACCTTCATCTCAACATAGCAGTAATGGCAAAGCCTCACCTACAGAAAGGGGACGTCTTTTTGTTAAAAGGTTAACCAGACCACCCGCAGTGACTGGCCAGTAAGAGTTGTGACAAAAGTTCACCCAGTAAAGATGGAATGGTGCGAAAGATAGTGGTCAAGGCAGTCACGAATGAGACTATGAAGACGTTTCTCATAGCTATGATCTGCAGCGGTGTTGAACGGGAGCGGACACCTCACACGGCAGCAACGGAAGCTGGCACTAGTTCTGCACACAGTGCGCAGCATATAGAAGCGCTGCCAACTTTGCCACACTGAGCAGTGCCGGGGCTCTGTGTGTGTGTGTGCATGAAAGTGCCTGTGACCATTTAGTTTTCTGCGTGGCATCATTGTTGAGCAGCGGGGTGCCTTTGGTTGCTAATGGTTCCGGGAACTCCTCGCCATGTATGGAGTGTCAGCATGGGTGAAGTCACTGCTTCTCCTCCCCCACCTCCCAGTGCCAGGGTGCGAAGAAGACCCGGAGTTTTCGCTCCAGTTTACCTTTATCTGCCGAAGAATTTGCAACACTTTTTCACGGTAACAAGTGCTCTTTCACTTTGTTTACCTATTGCTGTTTATTCCTATAACCCAGGCACTTGTCAAAAGTTTTGATTTAAAGAAGTTGACTGCATTCAACTTGTTATCTGGCTGACAAGTAGCACAACTTTTCTGACTACATTAGAAAATGTCACCATGAGGCAAGCATAATTAATGATGAGCGAAAAAGACTGTCTGACTGATTTTCTAGTCTGCTGTCCAATGTTCAAAAAAGTTTCGTTTGGATGTAATTATGAGTTTTATTTTGATAATTACTTTAACTCTGCAACCTCTTTCCTCCCCTTTATCCCTTCCCCAGTGCAGGGTAGCAAACCGGATGTGCGTCTGGTTAACCTCCCTGCCTTTCCTTGCATCTTTATCTCGCTCTCTCTTAACTCTGCGTCTTTTTTACACCACTTCCGAGAAGAATCGGTATCAGTAATGAAAAGGAAGTTAGAAATAGTCTGGGAAATCTAAGCGCCTGGATTCCTTGTGGAAGAACCGGAAGTAGTTGCAAAATACGGTAAAAATACGGGTAGTGTTCACAAAACAAACTTTCTTATCAACTTCTATGAGATTAAAATGAATTCAAAGAAGTGAGCTTGAGGCACTTGCGACTTGAGATCGAAGAAGCACACTCATAACATCTACACTAAATACAAGAAAGCAAGGAAGGCCATCACAAAAACTTCAGGATGTACAGTCTCCAACGCCTTGAGAAAAGAAGGCATGCTTTTAAAGGGCCTGTGCTAAACCCACAATATAGCCTGAGGAACGCGAACAAGCCGAACCATCCAGATGCAAGCTTGAAGGATGCAATGGTCATTCAAGGATATTATATATAGATTCCACTGTGCCTCCTCAAAGCAAGAAACTTTTTTTTAGATTTTGCAACAGCAAACTGCTTGGCAGAAAGTGTTACCTTTGTGACGCATTATTTGTAGACGCTTTTTTTTGCAGACAACAATAAAAAGGCTTAAAATAAAAAAAGTGGAAACCACGTGACACAAATTTATTTATTTATTTATTTATTTAAATACCTTAAGAGCCCAGAGGGCATTACATAAGGGGGGATACATACAAGAGGTTACTATAGCATAAGTAAAACAACATGTCAGGGAGTAATACTAGTAATCAAACTGACCGATAGCCCAAACAACATTACTAATAACACAATAAGCAAAAAACACAGTAAGCAGCTCACCATAACAGGAAACATATTTCAAGAAATAGCAATGAATATTCTCTAAGCATGCGTTACACATTAAATGTCAATGGTGGTTACAAATTATTGTCAACTTCTAAGTAAGTTAGTACAGCAGACTGGAAAAGGGAGGGTTCTGTAATAGCGACGATGTTTGAGGGCAGCGCGTTCCACTCGTTAATGGATAACAGCAGAGGTGAAAATTGGTATTTCTTAGTGCGTGAATATATTGGATTGACCTTATGTGCATGACCAACGCGATCAGAAACGTAGGGAGCCGGGTGAATGAATGATCGGAAAAATGACGAGTCACTATAATATAAGCTATGGAAAAAACATAGGCGGGACAACTTTCTGCGCGTGGCAAGCAATGGAAGGTTCAGAGAACGCTTAAGACATGTTACGCTTTGGTGGCGAGAATGACAGGAGGTGATAAACCGAGCTGCTTTATTTTGTACCGATTCTAGCATATCAGATAACATTGCCGTGTGTGGATGCCAGATGGTTGACGCATACTCTAGTGAAGGCCTGATCAGAGCTTGATATGCGTGAAGTTTAGTTTTCAAGTTTGCGCATCTGAGGCGGCGTTTCAAAAGACCGAGTTTTTTTGATGATTTGCTGGTGATGTATTCAATGTGACTGTTCCAGGTTAGGTCGGAACTAAAGAAAATGCCGAGGTATTTTGTGGATGAAACGGTCTCAATTACGGTGCTATTGACTATGTATCTAACGGATGATGAGGGGTTGGCTACGGAAGTAAATCTAATATGTTTGGTTTTTTCAGCGTTGATGTGCATCTGCCACAAGTTGCACCATTCTGTGAGTTTTAACAAATCTGACTGTAGGATGCTACTGTCATTCGGTTCGGTAATCTCCTTATATATAACGCAATCATCTGCGAATAGGCGTAGAGAAGAAACAATATTAGATCCAATGTCATTGATGTAGACCAAAAATAATAATGGTCCGAGCACGGAGCCCTGGGGGACACCGGATTTTACCATGCACTTTCTGGAAAAATTATGTGGTTAAGTTTGACCGACTGCGACCGGTTACAGAGGAACTCTTGAATCCATTGGATTGTTTTCTGATCAAGCTGGAGGTTACGGACTTTAGTTATTAATCGGTTATGTTGGACGCGATCAAAAGCCTTTGAAAGGTCTATAAAGATAGCATCTGTAGGAGCAGAGCTATGCATGGATTTGTGCAAGTCTGTCAACAATTCAAATAGTTGGATGTTGCAAGAGCGTTTTTCCCGAAAGCCGTGTTGGTTTGAGATGAGGATGTTGTTTCTGTTCAAGTGAGATATAATTTTCGAGTAAATGATATGTTCTAATAGCCTGCAAGATATACAGGTAAGAGAGATTGGACGGTAGTTGTTCGGACTTGACTTTTGGCCGGATTTGTATATGAGTTTAACAAAGGCATATTTCCAGTCTTCCGGTACACAGCCCGTGTCAAGCGACTGCTGAAAGATCAGCGACAATAAATACGCTGATCTGTGGCAGGTTAATTTTAGGAGTTTGGCACTAATTCCGTCAGGCCCCGGGCTAGTCTTGCGAGGAAGGCGTTGTACAGCTTGTGCGACACCATTTTCAGTTATTGTAATTGAAGAAAAAGGGTCGTGAATGGTAGGTTTTAACAGTGCCAGTGAGTCTAGTGGAAGTTCTTCCGTGAACACAGATGCAAAAAATTCGTTGAAGCATTCAGCACTTTCCTCTGGCGACAACGCTTTGCCTTGATCACTCAGTAGAGTTGGCTCAGAAGGGTAGGCTGTAGGGTTCACCACGCGCCGGAATTTCTGGGGGTCAGTTTTCAAAAGGTTAGGTAAGGTGCAGTTAAAATATTTTTCCTTGGCCTCTTTTATTGAGGCCTCAGCTTGTTTTGAAAGATTTTTATAATTAAGCCAATCTTCCGGAGTATTAGTTCGTGTAGCCCTTTTAAAAGCTCGTTTCTTCCTATTTAGGCATCTTTTTACATCGCGTGTGAACCACGGGTCATTTGTTTTGGTTATGATTGTTAGTTTCGGGACTGTGGGCGACACTCAGAAATGCATCTGAGTGTCGCCCACAGTTCTTGTGGCAAAAACAAATAAAAAAGTATTAAAAACCACACATTTTGTTCGCAGGCCCACGAACAAATTCATGCCTCTGAATCAGCTTCGCGTTGTTCTCTGAGAACATACTGGACCTTCGATGTCGTCCGGCCACAATTTCTCTGCATAAAGTGCAAGCCTGCACAGAAAAATAAGAGAAGAAGAAGGAAGTTTCTTTTTTACTTCATAATAAAACAGAAGGCTTGGCGACTGCCACATAAGATGTTGGAAGAACGGAAAAATTCATACAAAAGAATGCAATATCTTTCGTAAGAGGACAGTGCTGGGTACTCGCAGTGATCACGAAGAATGGCACAAATCAAACATGACATGTCATGTTTAGCAGAAAAATCATACAAGAGTTCTTATTATACAGTGTATTAGGCAATACCTGCTGCTATATTTGATGCAAGTGAACTGCCTTGTGCAACACATTTGTAGAACAATCTATTCCCTTTCGAATCTACTTAAACCTATAGTTGCGGTAGTGGCTGTATTATCTTGTCTTGAACTATCCCTTTGGCTTGACGAGAAAAAACACACCCTGCAGAAAGCAGACACTATGACATTTCAACCAAATCTTGCAGTCGTCTGGTAGAGAGCATCCGAAAATTGAGCAAAAATACAAAGGCCTGCGCCCGCTTTCTTTAGAGCTATCGGTGCCATATTCTTGACATCGAACAGCAGATAGGAGGCCATTTGCAACTTTAACGACCTAAAGGTGGCGAGACTGTTCATCCAACATGGCGGTCATTGAGATGATCGCCCAGAGAATAACGGTACCGGAAAGTACACCGTTGGCAAAGAGTGTAATTCTCTGCGTTTCGGTGGCCCTCCGACTTATGTTTTTGAGAAAGTAGAGGAGCACTAACTTAAGTAAATAAATGCAGTGTAGCACAATGGGCAAAAAAAACATGCACAAAATTGTAAATAAGGCAGAGTCTACGATCTTCACATTGCTGGCTGTACGTAATCGCGTGCAATGCATGGTGTCACGTCGGAAAAATATTATCGTGGAAGCCTCAGTACAAATTTCTCAGTAATGTCAGTAACATTTTTGGAGATGCGTTTTATCTTACAGTACTGCTTGCATTGCATTCTGTGCGAAGCTTGTACAGCTCACCTAAAAGCTCCAATTAGAATAAGCAGACGAAAAAGAAAGTTTTTAAATACCGAAGCACAAGCACCAACTGAGGTATGTCATAATACCGGCAATATCATTTAGGGTACTTTCATGATTGAAAGAACAACAAAAGAATATCAAGAGAATGAATTCGGCAAGCAGCTAATTCAAAACTAGTGGTAATATGCACCATGTTTAAAAAGTAACGTTCTTGTTACTACTACTTTATGTTTCGGTATTTAAAAAGTACAAAAGATAGCATGGTGCGGGGCAGTCCTACAAAAAAAAAAAACAACACCATCAGCATGTAAGACCGAACACAAATTGCTGCAGATGTGAAGGTCATGGAGGAACTTCGCAAACACTTCAGATGTGTGATTATGTGACGCACGTTTTAAAACCAGTCCATTCATTCTACTATAGAGGTGGAAGGCATTCCTAGTTTATTACTGGTACTCTTTGTCCAGCGACAATGTTGAGCAAAAGAACTAAGCGCTAGAACAGCAAACCTGGATCGCTGCACTCGTACGCAAAATGGGTGCTGCATACATTCACAGGCCTTGGTTATTGCCTGCTCCATTCAATTGATTTATATTTGAAGCTTAAGGTCCCAAAAGCACCATATGATTGAGAGATGCTGTAATGGAGGGCTCTGGAAATTTCGACCACTTGGGGTTCTTTAACGTGCACACAAATCTGAGCACATGGGCCTAGAGCATTTTCGCCTCCACTGAAAATCTAGCTGCTGCAGCCAGGATTCAATCCCGCGACCTGAGCGTGCCTGTTAATTTAACCCTCTTAACCAGTCATAGCTGTTTGATGTGCCAATTTGAACAGGTGGCTTACTTTTCCTCACGGTGTACATAGGCTGGGAGCATTGAGGCTCGCAGTGAAATCAGTTGGCTTTTTCCTTGTTTACGATCTTTTCCTTTAACTTGAGAAACTCAAAGGTTTACAGTATTATTAAGGCCGTTGACAACTTTGCAAAACGACCACAAACGCGGGAAAACAAGCAGCAACATATGCTGTTTGAAGCAGGTCCAAAACTTCAATCATCTCAACAGAACCTCCAGCTGCCACAGCTCAGCGGCACCACGGTACCTGGAAGTTGCAAATCAACTAAGCCGAAAGGAACCAAGAGCAGTCTTTGAAGCAAGGTTGTCAGGTTTCAACATGTGCAACAATTTGGCTACCATTTTTAGGCCGGTAGCACAAAACATACCTCTCGGCTACCTTTTGACTTCACTCCCCCAATTTCGCGAAACTATAAATATGTGCCGTAAACCTAGCCATGAGGAGGTGCTGCCGAAAAAATGGCAGCCATGGTGCGTTTCTAGCTTAAAAAATTTGATTGTTAACTTCTATAGCACAATCGGTACTGCACTCAACCGGAGAATTGAAGGCGCTCCACATCAAGAGAGCTCCAAACTCAAAAGCATTAAAAATCAGTAGTGTCTGGTGATGAGATTTTCCGAATTCTGATAATTCATCTAAAACTGCTAGTCAGGAATTTGAACTGCTCGTACTCCATCATCCTGAAAAGAATAAGATTGTGCAAGTAGGTGCTATTTTTTACTTAAAAGTACACAATGGCAATTTTCAGCCGAACGACACCATATTCTTTTCTTGTTACTGAAACGCTGTTACTGTACTTACTCTCGTCATGAACCCGCCCCCCAACTTGGTCCTCAAAAAAAAATTATACTATCTACTCATTTTATTTAGGTATGATAACCAGTGCCATTGACGATCAAAACAATATATATCTATACGATAAATCAAGCCATTATATTACAAAATAATGATGCAATAGAAGTCAAAACTTAGTTTAGCAATCATGTTAAACAGTTGCGAGCAGCACGAGCTCGGACGACGTTAATCCAAATGTAAAAATCGCGATGGATGGATGGATGCTATGAGCGTCCCCTTTATAACGGGGTGGTGACAAGTATGCCACCAGGCTCGACAAAAAAAAAAAAAAAACCTTTTTTCTTTTTTTATGTTGGCCTAATGCCTCTACTTCGATAAATTCTATCTTAATGGAAAAAAAGGTAAATTTTCAGCTTAAGTTCTCTGCCATTTACGGCACACTGTCCATATTTTATTTTTCCAATATTTATTTTTGTCCTTTCTCTCTAATTTTCTGCCACCAATACTCTAACCGTCTCTTACTTATTTCAATCGCGGGTGTGTTCAGCTTTCCATTGTTGTCCCTAAAACCCAAGGCTTCCTGTAGGCTCGTGCCCAAACGTACACCTGGGTGGATATCTCCACATTCAATCAAAACATGCTCCGCCGTTTCCTTATCTTTCCCGCAGCATGTGCATTGTTCTTCTTCTTTACTGAATCTTGCTTTATAACTACGCGTTCTAAGGCAACCCGATCTCGCTTCAAACAGTAAAGCGCTTCCCCTTGAATTATCGTAAAATGCCTCCCTCCTTATTTCATTTTTGCCCTTTCGGTAGTTACTCAAAGCCGGTTTTTTCTCCATAGCTGCCATCCAGTAAATCCTCTCCGCCTCCCTGACTTTTCCCTTAACGCTCTTTGTTGACATATGGCTCACAATACCAGCCGTATATTTACTAATGAGTCTTCTAGTTCTTTTTCTCCACTGTGTGTCCACGCTCTTCCTATACAAATAACGGAACACCTTCTCTGCCCATCTACTCTCCTTCATATTTCTTAGCCTTTCTTCGAACCTTATTTTGCTCTGCGCTTCCCTCGCCTCAAAACCTGCCCACCCCATATCGCCCTTTACAGCCTCGTTTGTCGTCTTCCCGTGAGCACCCAACGCGAGGCGTCCCACAGTCCTTTGATTTACATCCATTCCCGATTGCACCTCTGCCCTCATGCACACCACTGAGTTCCCAAAAGTAAGCCCTGGAACCATTACACCCTTCCACAGACCTCGAAGCACCTCATACCCATTGTATCCCCACAACGCTCTGTGCTTCATTATTGCCGCATTCCTCTTTCCTTTTGCTGCCGAGGCTTTTTCCTGTACCTCCATGTATCTATCACTCTCATTTACCCATACTCCAAGGTACTTGTATTCACTTACCCTCGGTATTTCTTGGCCTTGTATGGACACCGTCTGATCACAGGGATCATTGAATACCATCAATCCACACTTCGTTACACTGAATCCTAGTCCAAGAGCTTCACTTTCCCTTCCGCATATATTCGCCAGCTGCTGTATATCATCTCGACTGTCCGCAAATAAGACGATATCGTCCGCATAAAATAAACCTGGAAGCTTCTGCTCAATCATGATGCCGCCCTGTTTGTGTGACAGATTAAAACCAATGTTGCTACCTTCTAGCGCTTTTTCCATACTCACCATGTACAGCATGAATAACAGCGGGGACAAAGGACATCCCTGTCTCAGACCCCTGCTAACCTCAACGTTCTCTTTGCTACGCATTCCTTCCCACTCTATGCAAACTGTATTTTCTCGGTATATCTCCCTCAAAAGCTGTATACAGTCGTCGCCCATGCCCATTCCTTTCGATATATCCCACAAAATTTCCTGATTAACGTTGTCGTATGCCCCAGTGATGTCTAGAAAAGCCACGTACAAGGGCCTATTCTCTATTTTAGATATTTCTATACACTGAGTGAGAACAAACAGGTTATCGTCTAACCGCCTGTCGACTCGAAATCCGTTCTGAAGTTCTCCCAAAATATCGTTATGTTCGGCCCATGTTTCTATTTTCATTTTTACTGCTTGCATCGCCAACCTGTATAGTACCGATGTAATGGTTAGTGGTCTATACGAGCGAATCTTGTCCTTTTCTCCCTTGCCTTTATAGATTAAGTTCATTCTACTTTGTCGCCAACTGTCCGGTATTTGTCCGTCCTTTAAGCTTTTTTCTACTGCTTTTAACAATGCTTCTTTAGTGTTATGTCCTAGTTCGTTAATGAGGCTAACGGGAATCCCATCTAAACCCGCGGCAGTGCGCTTTGGAATTTTTCCTTCGGCCTTTTTCCAGTTGAAATTATCAAGTACTAGCTCTTCCTCTGTTGCTTTCTCCGCCACACTTTTACTCACCGGGGAGATCCCCTGGACGCTCTTTTGAAACGAATCGGCTGTTACCTTTTGGATGTAACCTAGCGCTTCGTACCCTTCCAATTGATTTCCTCCTTCATCTAGAATATGTTGTTGCGTTGTGACAGACTTCCTACCTAGCGCCTTTATGTGGCTCCAAAAAATCCTAGGCGCGGCCTCCTTTTTTTCGTGTATCTCTGTCATCCAGCGTTCACTTTCACCTTTAATTTTTGCCTCTACCAATTTCTGTACAAGGGATTTTTGCTCTAAATATATTTCCCATATTTTTTTTACTTCGTCCTGCGGCCGCTTCTCCTTTTTTGCCTTTCTATGCTCGCGTGATGCTTCGCGTCGCTTCTCGATCGCCTCCCGGATTTCCTTGTTCCACCAACTTTTTGGCTTCCTTTTTTCTTTCCAGCAAACAGTTTTCTTCTCTTTCCCTATCTCCTTCGTCATTAGATGTAACAGCTCACTATACTCCCAGTCCTTGCCTGGTATTTCGCCTACTTCTTCCTCGACTCTTGCGGCTATATTTATTATTTGTTTGTCATTTAAATACGAGCGGCCAGACTTTGATTCCATGCTCATATTTTCAGTTTCGTATCCCATTTGTAATGTTATTCGTTTATGATCACTACCCAAGCTGTTAATGCCTTCCTCGTCTATCCTCATTTCTGTCAGTTTGTGGTAAATTCCTTCAGTCATGAGACAATAATCAATACTTGATTGCTTGTTTCCGACTTCCCATGTGATCTGGCCGTCACATTTAGGCCCCGTGTTAACTATCTCCAGACTATGTTGCTCGCAAAGATCTAGTAATAACTTCCCATTGGTGTCTGAATATCCGTCAAGGTCATGTATGTGGGCATTCATGTCCCCTAGAAGGATGATTTCGGCCCCATTACCAAATTCCTTAATATCCGCACTCATGCAATCCACTATCTCCTGATTCTTTTCTCTGCAGTTATTCCCCGTCCACAAGTAGGCTACCCCTAGCCACGTTTCCTTTCCACCTACTGTGCCCAGAACCCAGAGGTGCTCTGAACACGTCTGTTTCACTCTAACCCATTTGGCTCCGCGGTGAATTAGCATTCCTACACCCCCACCTTTCCTTTCCGATATGGTCCTGTTACACCCTTCCCAAACATAATTTTTAATATGTGGTGGCTCTTCCAAGTCTCTAAGGTGTGTTTCTGTAACCGCATACACGCCTATCTGTTCTTTGTTTAACTGCTCCTCAATCTCTAACCATTTTGCCTTCTTTCTGCCACCCTGCATGTTTATGTAACTAATTGCAACACGCGCCTTTTTCCTTTTTCTTTTACCTTTTTTCTGGTTTTTCGCAATTCTACCTGTCAAAGCGTCCTCCTGGTTGTTTTCCCTGTTACGAGCTACCCCGGACTCCGAAGGGCCCGTGAGCCCCCCAAAAAAGCTACTGCGCGTCCTGCCAGTCGCCAGCCCACCTCGTGTCCAAGCCTCTTATCGAAATGAATCTTGTCTCTTTGGAATCCACCCCACCTGTGCACTTCCCTGTTTAAATCCACTACCTCGAAACCCTTCTCTCGACTAATTCGCCATATCTCTTTGTTTGCGTCGACAACCGCTCTTTGCAGGTTGACGTTGCGTACTGGTACTTCCGGTACTGTGCATACTACAATTTGCACCTGGGGGGACACGGTGTGCATGTCATCCACCCCTTTCGCCAAGGTCGTCGCTAGTCCTGACGATTCTTTTTTCAGGACGTCATTTAACCCTCCCGCAATTACAACAAGGTTACGATGGTTAGCTTTAGCTGCGAGTTGTTCACCCGCTTGACTCATTACTGTCCCCAGCGTTTGTCCTGGGAACGTCCCTATCGCAACTCTCTTGTCGCCTTTCACCCTTTCCTTGATTGCCGCTGCGCATCGGACTAAATTTGAGTCACCGGCGATGATGACCTGTTCAGACATTCCTTCTGAAACCTGCACCTGGCGGCTGACTAGGTGACTAGCGTGAGTCACGGCTGCTGGTTTGCTCCCTCCCTCCCTCAAAACTACTTCCCGGTAGCTGGGCCCTGTGGCCCATGTATCTGCCTTTGTCATGCCTGTTTCCCTCATCTCTCCCGCACGGGGGGTCGTCGCCATAATGCTTCCGCCGTCACCTGCGTCTTCGTTCCCTTTCACGACCTTCGATAGGCCCTTCTCGGCTGCCCGGAGCCTTTCCTCCATGGCTGACGTTTTCTCTCGCTCCTTCGCCAATGCATTCTCCAGCTCTGCGATTTTCTCCGTGAGCCCACTCTGGACCGCCATCATATTTTTCATTTTCTCCTCGAACTCGCACTGTCTACACTTGGCGTCATCTTCTGCTTTCTCTTCCGCACTAATTTCCACCTTCCACCCTACCCCGCACTCTGAACACTTTACGGTCTTTTTGACCATGGCTAGCTCAGTTTACCGATGCCCACGTGTTAGAAAACTGTACTAAAATACACTGGTCTAAGCCAAAAAGAACCACAATAATAAATAAATACGCTACACTTCACAGCACCTGCGCATGCACGTGGTCGGTCTACGCGCAGGCCTCAGCCACATGGTGGCTGGAGAAAAAAAGACACAGTACAAAATACTAAAAAAAAAACGTACACCATACACCGTACTAGACCTAATCAAGCTTTGCGCTAGCGCCTTACGTTCTCATAACGCTACATACAGAGGCAAGCTGGAAACATGCAAAAACACTTATCTGTAGCTGTCATTCCGGAGCTCTCCAAAAACACGTCCGACCTCTACCACCACTTCCAACACACCCCATGGCGCTCTGCTGCGATGGATGGATGGATGCTATGAGCGTCCCCTTTATAACGGGGTGGTGACAAGTATGCCACCAGGCTCAACAAAAAAAAAAAAAACTTTTTTCCTTTTTTTCCATGTTGGCTTAATGCCTCTACTTCGATAAATTCTATCTTAATGGAAAAAAGGTAAATTTTCAGCTTAAGTTCTCTGCCATTTACGGCACACTGTCCATATTTTATTTTTCCAATATTTATTTTTGTCCTTTCTCTCTAATTTTCTGCCACCAATACTCTAACCGTCTCTTACTTATTTCAATCGCGGGTGTGTTCAGCTTTCCATTGTTGTCCCTAAAACCCAAGGCTTCCTGTAGGTTCGTGCCCAAACGTACACCTGGGTGGATATCTCCACATTCAATCAGAACATGTTCCGCCGTTTCCTTATCTTTCCCGCAGCATGTGCATTGTTCTTCTTCTTTACTGAATCTTGCTTTATAACTACGCGTTCTAAGGCAACCCGATCTCGCTTCAAACAGTAAAGCGCTTCCCCTTGAATTATCGTAAAATGCCTCCCTCCTTATTTCATTTTTGCCCTTTCGGTAGTTACTCAAAGCCGGTTTTTTCTCCATAGCTGCCATCCAGTAAATCCTCTCCGCCTCCCTGACTTTTCCCTTAACGCTCTTTGTTGACATATGGCTCACAATACCAGCCGTATATTTACTAGTGAGTCTTCTAGTTCTTTTTCTCCACTGTGTGTCCACGCTCTTCCTATACAAATAACGGAACACCTTCTCTGCCCATCTACTCTCCTTCATATTTCTTAGCCTTTCTTCGAACCTTATTTTGCTCTGCGCTTCCCTCGCCTCAAAACCTGCCCACCCCATATCGCCCTTTACAGCCTCGTTTGTCGTCTTCCCGTGAGCACCCAACGCGAGGCGTCCCACAGTCCTTTGATTTACATCCATTCCCGATTGCACCTCTGCCCTCATGCACACCACTGAGTTCCCAAAAGTAAGCCCTGGAACCATTACACCCTTCCACAGACCTCGAAGCACCTCATACCTATTGTATCCCCACAACGCTCTGTGCTTCATTATTGCCGCATTCCTCTTTCCTTTTGCTGCCGAGGCTTTTTCCTGTACCTCCATGTATCTATCACTCTCATTTACCCATACTCCAAGGTACTTGTATTCACTTACCCTCGGTATTTCTTGGCCTTGTATGGACACCGTCTGATCACAGGGATCATTGAATACCATCAAACCACACTTCGTTACACTGAATCCTAGTCCAAGAGCTTCACCTTCCCTTCCGCATATATTCGCCAGCTGCTGTATATCATCTCGACTGTCCGCAAATAAGACGATATCGTCCGCATAAAATAAACCTGGAAGCTTCTGCTCAATCATCATGCCGCCCTGTTTGTGTGACAGATTAAAACCAATGTTGCTACCTTCTAGCGCTTTTTCCATACTCACCATGTACAGCATGAATAACAGTGGGGACAAAGGACATCCCTGTCTCAGACCCCTGCTAACCTCAACGTTCTCTTTGCTACGCATTCCTTCCCACTCTATGCAAACTGTATTTTCTCGGTATATCTCCCTCAAAAGCTGTATACAGTCGTCGCCCATGCCCATTCCTTTCAATATATCCCACAAAATTTCCTGATTAACGTTGTCGTATGCCCCAGTGATGTCTAGAAAAGCCACGTACAAGGGCCTATTCTCTATTTTAGATATTTCTATACACTGAGTGAGAACAAACAGGTTATCGTCTAACCGCCTGTCGACTCGAAATCCGTTCTGAAGTTCTCCCAAAATATCGTTATGTTCGGCCCATGTTTCTATTTTCATTTTTACTGCGGATGGATGGATGGATGGATGGATGCTATGAGCGTCCCCTTTATAACGGGGTGGTGACAAGTATGCCACCAGGCTCGACGAAAAAAAAAAATCTTTTTTCCTTTTTTTTTTTATGTTGGCCTAATGCCTCTACTTCGATAAATTCTATCTTAATGGAAAAAAGGTAAATTTTCAGCTTAAGTTCTGTGCCATTTACGGCACACTGTCCATATTTTATTTTTCCAATATTTATTTTTGTCCTTTCTCTCCAATTTTCTGCCACCAATACTCTAACCGTCTCTTACTTATTTCAATCGCGGGTGTGTTCAGCTTTCCATTGTTGTCCCTAAAACCCAAGGCTTCCTGTAGGCTCGTGCCCAAACGTACACCTGGGTGGATTTCTCCACATTCAATCAGAACATGCTCCGCCGTTTCCTTATCTTTCCCGCAGCATGTGCATTGTTCTTCTTCTTTACTGAATCTTGCTTTATAACTACGCGTTCTAAGGCAACCCGATCTCGCTTCAAACAGTAAAGCGCTTCCCCTTGAATTATCGTAAAATGCCTCCCTCCTTATTTCATTTTTGCCCTTTCGGTAGTTACTCAAAGCCGGTTTTTTCTCCATAGCTGCCATCCAGTAAATCCTCTCCGCCTCCCTGACTTTTCCCTTAACGCTCTTTGTTGACATATGGCTCACAATACCAGCCGTATATTTACTAGTGAGTCTTCTAGTTCTTTTTCTCCACTGTGTGTCCACGCTCTTCCTATACAAATACCGGAACACCTTCTCTGCCCATCTACTCTCCTTCATATTTCTTAGCCTTTCTTCGAACCTTATTTTGCTCTGCGCTTCCCTCGCCTCAAAACCTGCCCACCCCATATCGCCCTTTACAGCCTCGTTTGTCGTCTTCCCGTGAGCACCCAACGCGAGGCGTCCCACAGTCCTTTGATTTACATCCATTCCCGATTGCACCTCTGCCCTCATGCACACCACTGAGTTCCCAAAAGTAAGCCCTGGAACCATTACACCCTTCCACAGACCTCGAAGCACCTCATACCTATTGTATCCCCACAACGCTCTGTGCTTCATTATTGCCGCATTCCTCTTTCCTTTTGCTGCCGAGGCTTTTTCCTGTACCTCCATGTATCTATCACTCTCATTTACCCATACTCCAAGGTACTTGATGGCGCTCTGCTTTTTGCAGCAGAGCGCCATCTGTCGAATGCAGAAGAAACTTCCTTGCTTATAGCGCCACGCAAGCACAGTGGCAAGAAAACAAAGCACATGGCCTCCGCAATAGCGGGCGTGCGGTGTAGAAACATGCCACCACGGAGGAAGGAGAGATAGGAGAGGCCCTGACGTCACTCGTTGTGAAGCCGGGATGAAGCCGGAAGTCGGCCATATTGACTAGGCAAATTCTCCTAGCTTGTTTACATTCGAATGTAGAGCAGAAGGCACGACTCTCTCTCCGGCTCGAAAAACACGTGGGCTGCGCAGCACGTGTGTCGTGACGATCCGAAACTAATGGAACGGGGCTCATCACTCTGAGCCAGCGGGACACCTTCAGCGAAATCGCTTCGTCCGAGTAATAACAGGGAGTAACAGCTCGCCGAGAACGAAGCAACTACGAGAGAACGCGCGCTAGGTGCACTGACAACGGCGAATGCTTTCACGTCTATAATTCAACAATTGTACAGACAACACGATCGGTCGAGCGCCTTCTACGGTTGCATTCCGCCACGCGGCCGATGCAGCGTCCTGCCACTGTGTCCGTGTTCCGCGTGAAACTCACCGGCGTCAGCATTCTGCGACCGTGGTGACTTTGAGCACGGTGCTAGTGACAGTTGAACGCGGTTGTTGTTACGCTGAGATTACATGCAATGCTGGTTAAGGGTGTACCAAGCGGAACAGAAAAGCTGTTTTAATACGCACATGCAAGTTGTTACTGTACACACACACAACACGAAAATACGTATGTGCACAAGGTCCTCATGGCGTCTTGCTGGGCTCAACAGCGTCGTCCGTTGTCACAAGCAGGAGCACTGCTCAACCGTCACTGACCTGCAAGGTGTTCGTCGTCATTCAGCTTCGTCATGGTGCTCAACGCAATTTCGCTGAACACTAACTGCTTCATCCGCGTCATCCGCCGCACGACACATGGATATGCACTTCTTCTACGCACTGTTGAAACCCCGTGATGGATTAAGGGATTTGTAAACGTTGCTAAGAGTAATGTAACTGCCAGGAGAACACTGCGTAACCAATAACGCGGCGCAGAGCACATATATTGTCCGACACGGCTCAGCACGAGACCTGGGGAGGCACACTTTCCGCCGCCAGCCGCGGCCGCTCACTGCTAGACCAGCTTCACTGCGCAACACGTAACCATAACAACGCCACCATTGTGCCTAGTGAATATGGCTGCCATGATGTCATTTCCGCCACACTTTTCACGCCCCACGCCCGCTGGGCATGCCCTCTCCTTACCTTTCCTTCCTCCGTGCACGCCACCATAAAGTGCACGCCATGCGCTCACCATCTCGGAGACCATGCAACGCGCAACCACACGGATGGTGTGTTGTGCTCCTGCAATATTTATGCGCCGCCATCGACGCTGCATTTTAATGTCAGGTTTGTCACAACAAACTTAGTTCGAAGGACACCTGCTGTGCAGGGCGCATTCGGCTGGTCACAGGGGTAACATTAAAAATTTATTTATTTATTTATTTATTCACTTATTTTACCTTCAAGGCCAGCTAAATATATACACTTAACATCTGTTACATTGTTAATAATGCAGTGCGGAAGCGATCATTATCTTGAATGCTAGCAATTGGTCCGGGAAGGTGGTTCCATCGATGTACGAGGAATGAATGACTGAAAACAAATATTAGTGAGGCACGTCATAATGCCTCCTTTGTGAGGGTGGTCAGTGGGGTACGAAACATACGAAGGTTGGTATTGAGAGCTGTGCGTAGAATAGAGTTGTGGTAATAAATTTTATGGAACAAGGAAAGCCTACTGTGTTTGCGATGGGTAGCCAGATGAGGTAACTGGAAAAAATTTTTCATGAATGTAACACTATCTGTTCTGCTATAATTGTGAAGAATGAAACGAGCGGCAGTTGTTCTAGACTAGTTCTAATGATTTATTGTGAGTTTCAGAGCTGGGGTCCTAAATTGAAGCTGCGTATACCAGTTTTGACCTAACTAATGTTTTGTATAACAGTGTTTTCAGTGAGAAAGTTTACGAAAGTGCATTGAACGAGCGGCTCCAGGATTTTTTCGATAAGTACACTGTTATAAATAATGCGCAATTTGGCTTCCAAAAAATAAGTCTGCAGAGCTTGCATTACTTCAAATAAAAGATCACATAATAGGGAATTTTGAGAAAAAATATATACGGTTGGTCTATTCATAGATCTGCGCAAAGTGTTTGATACCGTATGTCATGACATCTTCTTGCATAAATTAAGCTCATGTGGTATACGAGGTATTGTACACGACCTATTGAAAAGCTATTTAGCAAATCGACACCAATTTGTGAGCATAAATAACGTGCAATCAGACTACGTCGTGGTCGAGAAAGGAGTGCCGCAGGGATACATTCTGGGTCCCCTCCTATTTATAATTTATATCAATGATCTTTGCCACATTCCAGATTGCCCCAAACTAGTAATGTACGCAGACAACACAAATATTTTTTTCGAGGGTTCTTCACTTGTCGACCTTGAAGAGAACATGAATGTTTTTTTAATCGACTCTCGTCATGGTTAAAACCTAATAAGTTGTGCTTAAACGCAAATAAGACCAAGTACATTCTGTTTGCGCCCGTGAATAAACCAAGAAATTTTAATATGACTATTACCTACCAGGGACACATATTGGAACAAGTTAACAGCCAAAAGTTCCTAGGTGTCTGGTTTCAAGAAGACCTATCTTGGAATGAGCACATAGCAATGTTAAAGTCAGAACTAAGTAAAAGTATTGGCTGCTTATACAGGTTAAATTCTCTCATACCACTGTGGCTAAAAAACATCCTCTCTTCTACTCACGACTTTCTTACTGCGCTCTTGTGTGGGGGACTACAACACTAACGAACTATTCTAAATTGGTTATTCTACAAAAGAGGGTTCTGAGAATCTTTGAAGACTTTTGTGGCCCTATACGTGACTTGCGGACAGAACCGCTATTTTCGAAATATCGCATGCTCAAAGCAAGCCAGATTTACTATTTCAAGTTATTTCAGTACTTAAAACGCAATGGATTCTATCAATCCCTGAATCCTCGTGGTTCTCTGTACGATTTTCGTACTTACGCTAGAAGAACTCTGAAGACTCGAACAATCTACGGACGACAACACTCATCTTTTTAGATACCCATGTTTTTAAACAAAATCGACAGCCTCCTAGATATAAATTGTACAGTTTCGAAGCATATGATCAGGATGGTACTGATTGAGAGCATCATTGAATTTTCTTGACTATCGTTCTATGTGTCCTCTTTGCCTAAGTTGTATCTGATGCTTTTTATGCGTGTGTTCTTTTCCTGTGCTTCCCTGTGTATATTGTTATTTTTTGTAAATCTCTTGCAATAGCGATGAGAAATCGCAACTTATATCCATTGGTATTTAAAACATTAAGATGGTTATGTATATTTCTGTTTACCATAAATAACATTTTATTACTGTTGTAAGTGTTACAGTATTTGCACAAGTACCTTATGTATTTTTGTATATTTTTGTATTTTTTCTGTATCCTGCAAAATTCTTATGTCAGTCTGTCTGCCTCACTGTATTTGGAGCAAAGGCCCTTTGTCAGGCTTTCAGCCTTTTGCCTTCGCTCCATTTTCTGTACTGGCGCAGAAAGAAACAAATAAAGAAAGAAAGAAAGAAGACCTGTGCGGAACGAAAGTTGCGGCGTAAATAGCCTAACATGCAGTTAGCGCTGTTAATTAAATTCTCAACATGCAAAGACCAGGTTAGATTATCAAAAATATTGACACCTAAGTACCGATATGATGTAACGTTTTCGAGCGGCGTGTTATTTAGATAGTAAGCAGAAGAAGAAAGCGTGAACTGCAAAACATGCAAAACCTTGCATTTAGTAGTGCTAAGTTCCATTTGCCACTTCAAGCACCAATCGGATATGGCAGCGATATCATTTTGCAATATGTTAGTATCATTAACATCCTTTATTTCGCGAGAAATAACACAGTCATCAGCAAATAGGTGGACCTTAGAGGAAACACAATATAGCAAATCATTAATATAAATAAGAAAAAGAAGAGGACCAAGAACGGAACCTTGGGGCACACCAGATAAAATGGGACTAAGTGAAGATTCATGGTCATTGCACGTTACAAACTGTGAACGGTTAAGAAGAAACTCCTGTAACCAGGCGAAAAGATTCTGATCAAGGTTTAGTTTGCTAAGCTTGAAAAGTAGTAGTTTATGGCTTACCTTATTGAAAGCTTTAGGGAAGTCTAGAAAAATGCAACAATCGGCACGTGAACGACGATAAAAAATGACATGAAGTTGATGGGTAAAGGTTAGCAACTGTGTCTCACATGAAAATGTTTTGCGAAAACCATGTTATGCACACGAAAAAATGAGTTACAATCAAGAAACCTTGCAAGATGAGAAAATAATACATGTTCTAGAATTTTACACGGGACACTTGTCAATGAGATGGAGCGATAATTATAAGGAGACTATTTGCTTCCAGATTTGTGCAGAGCGTTCACCTTCACGACCTTCCAGTCGGATGGTAATTCATGAGTATCCCGTGACTATTGATAAAGTTTAGACAATATTATTGATGAGTAAGTGAGAGTGCTTTTCAAAAACTTTGTAGTGATTAGATCGCATCCGGGACTACAAGAAGGTGTCAATGATTCAATTATTTTAGCAATGCCAGTTGAATCAATCATAATGGGATCCATTGGTAAATAGTTAGAGGAGGCTTCTCTGGGCAATTGAAAATCAAAAGGTGCGACAAAGTTCTGGTTGAAAATGTCATTTAACAAATGAGAACACTCGGCATCAGGGACAACATAACCACTACAATCAACTAGGCGAATAGAATTATCTTTAGTAGGTCTGACAACATGCCAAAATTTCTCTGGGTCAGTGATGAGCATGGAAGGTAAAGTGTGCTGAAGGAAATTAAATTTAGCACTTTTTAGTGTGCTTATACGGGAGTTAGCAGCTTTAGATGAAGTAATTTAATTTTCGGAGAGAAACCGCTTCATTGCCCAATAGAGCCATTTTTTGCGATTGGACAGTCTCTAAAGGGTAATGTTAAACCATGGCACGTTAAGGTTTGAAGACAACTTGCGTAAAGGAATGTATTTGCTTATCAGTTCAGGAATTTTTGATTTGAACAAATTTCAATTTACATCGATCGTGCGGTTATCGAATTTGTTCAAGAAAAGGCTAAGAAATCTGTACAGTTCGTTGTTAATGGCATCGAAGTTAGCTTTATTGCAATCACGATTCAGCTTAGTGATATGAGCCGATTTCGATACCGTAATGTTAATATCTAACGAAAGTAGCAGATGGTCACCTATGCCAGGTAGGTAAGAAACCATAACACAAGCTCCGGATGAGTAGTTAGAAAAATATCAAGAGTATTAGCTCTTTTATTAGTAATTCTTGTTGGTTGAGTTACCATCTACGACAAAGAAAACTTGAACAAAGATCAAGAAATTCTTTGCCCTCGGAAGAATAAGTGAGAGATAAAGGAGGGTCATGAGACCAGCATATACTCGGGAAATTGAAATCGCCTGAGAGCAAAATAGGTGCGGATGGGTGTTGCGTAAAGACATGGTGAAGTGCATCATGTAGCTCGGATACAAAGCTAGACGGATAGGAGGGCGGGCGGTAACACACACCAAATACAAATTTGCGGAAGCCAATCTTTACGCATGACCACACGGTTTCTAGTTCACTTTGAAAATGAATAGCAGTGGATGATTTAGAGTTCTTAATTGCAAGCATGACATCCCCCCCCCCCTTAGCGTTGGGTACGATTAGTGGTGTTCAAACTATGGGGGTGAATACAGTATTCAGCGGAATAATCCTTGGTGCATGATAGTGACATGGCGGCCTAAGGGTCAAGCTGCACATGCTTTGACACGCTGGCGGTGTGATTGCCAGTGATAGACACCCCCAGACCCAAGAATGGCGAAATTTGGCGCAATATAAGAGGATTTTGTCAAGTACGTGTAAATTCAATTCTCTGAACTCTGAAAGAAGGATATATATGTACTAGTATCTGTATGTACAGGAAAGTGAATGAAGGAACAAAATGTTAAAAAAAAGTCCCATCACATAAAACAACACAAAATTCCTCCTCACCCAGTATATCTCCTCGTGGGGCATCAGTGAGCAAGGCCAAGGAACAACAGTCGAGGCCACTGCAGGCATCACTGGGATCCAGGTACAAAAGAAGATTTCGCACGTGACACACATGCATGCATGCATCCCGCACAGTATCTGGCTCTGCAGAGGGACAAACCATGTGCCGCTTCATTGAGCGACACTAACAGTACAGCCACTGCTCTCAGCTAATAACAGTACGCAGTTTGTTCACCAACACCTACACACCAGTACTTTTTTTTACCTTTCACTCATCAAAAGATTAGAAAACCAAATTAATATGCCTGCAACAAATACTGTGCATTAACAGTTGTGCTTCCGGCAGCGATGATTTCATGACATTGCTTCACGAAATCTCGGAGGAATGCATGCCGATGCAGCACGTAAAATGCGTTTTCGAGCTACTCCTGCAGCAATAGCCCCTGTGTGAATGATGTAGAAACAGACAAGCACCACATCTGATGGCTTCTAAAAGAAAGGCAGCTGAAAGCACTAAGGTTCTTGGAAGACAGCCCTGCGGAAGGGTCAAAACACTTTGCTGCAGTACGACAAAGCTATGTAAAGAAGCATAACAAGAGTTCAAAGGAGCCCCGGGGTACATGGGAGTTATGGAAGGGAGGTTTAGCAGCTTCAATTTCTCATTTTGTTCTTTCTCTTCAACCCCTTCAGGTTCCATTACCTTTCGGCACGGACGCCCAACAGCCAAAATTGATTGTTATACCGAGAATATGGCATGCGGGCAGTGCTGTAAGCAGGTTTATTTCCCCATGAAAACATACGGAAGTTGTCAATAAAGCAGCTTCTCATTGTTACAACAGATATATGGTTAAACTTGGCATTTTTATAAGCGGGTTTGACAGTAATACAATTTTATGTGGCACAGGGTAATTTACACTGTTGCTTCTCATCAATCGGTGAAATATGTAGCATAATGACACACCATTTTCGAGGGGTTGGTTGGTTGGTTGGTTCCTCAACACCTTGGCGCAACCCACCTAGGGGGATAGGCCATAAATGGGACGGTGCCTTGCTTTTTAAATTAATTCACTTCTTGAAAGAGAGGGTTGGATTAATTAGGTAATGTAGGTAAAAATAAAAAAGTGTTAAATTTCTAGGAAAAAAACCTTGAAAAGAAAACATATAAACATACAAAAAATTATATATAAAACAACTGAAGTTACTTATATTGAGCATTCCATTCTTTTAGATTCTCGTAAGAAATTTGTAACAGCGATAAAAACGCTCCTGTGGCTGAATCGAAATGCGACTGCGCCAAATGAAAGAATCACCGGAAGTGTCAAGTTTAAGCCCAACTTTCGTAGGGGTTCTTCTAGTAGATTTTCCCTTTAAGTTTTGAATTTTCGGCATGATAAAAAGTAGTGCTCCAAAGATTCCCTCTCATTACAATAAAGGCACAAAGGTGACTGTGCCCGACCCGACCTGTGAAGGTAAAAGTTCAATGAGGGGACTCGACAACGCAGCCTGGTAATCACTATTTCTTCCTTTCTTGATGAACACCACTTGTTCTTCCAAGGGAACTTTAGCTCTGGGAAGTCTGATGCAAACAAAGGGTATTTTTCAAAGTTATTGGCCGTTGTGAGTTTTTCAAAGCGTGCTGCTGTGATATAATCCGAAGTAGGCAAAATAGGTAAAACAGGACAATCAAGAGAAGATACAGCTAGTGCATCTGCATGCTCATTCAGAGCTAAACCTCTATAGCCTGGTACCGAAACTAGTCGGACGAGTCGCACATGTGTAGGAATGAGCGAGTAGAAAGCTTCTAAGGTACGCGAAAAAGTTGGTGAGCTTAAGGCAGTACAGACCGAGAGACAGTCTGTTAGAACAATCACCACTGATAGATCTTGCGGCACTTTACGCAATGCAAGGACTATTGCCAGTAGTTCAGCTTGGTAAATAGGTGTAAAGTCGGGTAATCGAATTGAGAAAGCTCAATCTAGAGAGGATAATACGATTCCTACGCCAGCCTTCTCTTCATAAACCGAAGCATCAGTCGCTATCACAATGGATGTTTCTAGATTGGCCAAATGATCTTCCAAAATGCCATTTATATATTGATATGGTAAGTTTTTTGCATTCTTGGGATATATATCGTCAAATTCTATCCTAATTGCATCTACAGTGTTGAGCACAAGTGTTTCCCAAAGGTTAACTCTTAAGGGCTCCAAAAGTTTCTGAGTAAATATTACTTGAGGACACCTTAATTTAGGCCATTAGTGGTTGAAGAATGAGGTCTGCTGGTTAATGAACGCATACTGGGCCCTCCGCTGAGGTGATGCATATATTTTAAGGAATGTACGTACTGTTGGAATATGAAATCTTTTGATAAGAGAAGGCAGGCGGGATTCTTCGTATAGGATATTGTTGGCAACATATTTGGGTAGCCCCAGGCATAAGCGTAAAGATTCACGTTCTAGCAGAATCAGTGGTCGAACTTTGTAGGCCGGAGCGCCAGAAAACAAAACACAGCCGAATTCTAATATCGGTCGAATGTACATGCAATATATCATAACGAGCACGTCTCTACGCAAACCGGCACGATAATTACTGAGCCTGCGCAGCATCACTCCGGTACGTGCTCCTTTAGCAGCCATGTTTTCTATGTGGGGACTCCAGTTAAGTGTTTCGGTGTAGCTTACCCCCCAGTACCTAACTGACTCGACCTGAGGTATGGCATCCTGTCGGTACATTAGTGAAATTTGCACTGGGGCATTTTGTGCGAAAACTATGATTGTACTTTTGTTTGTATTGAGGCATAGGTTGATATCCTCCAGCCACGTTTACAGACTATTCATGTATGTCTGCAGAATCAGGTACAGTGTGTGAATGTCCGCCGACGCAGCAAAAAATGCAATATCATCGGCATACACATAGACCTGTGCATCTTGCTGTATGAGAATGGTACATAGTAGTGCATTAAATAATAAGGGCGATAGTACTGACCCTTGCGGCATACCTCTCGTTTGCCTGTATATCGAAGAGTTGACACCAGATTGCGAGCAGTAAAATTCTATTTCACCTAAGAAAGCATGGATCCAGGCCACAAAGTATTGAGGCAGTCCTAAATTCTGAAGTGAATCTAGCAGTTTAACATGCTCCACGCTATCATAGGCTTTTGTGATATCTAAGGTTACCAAAGCGGAGTATTGTTTCTGATATCGAGCAAGTTGAATTCTGCTTTCGAGATCCACGTGCGCATACCAAATGGAGCAACCACGCCTGAGTCAAATCTGACATGAGCTCAGTGTCAGTTTTTCTGACATCCATCGATCTATACGTCTATATAAAATTTTTTGAACAAGTCTTACAAGGTTCGATTTAAGTGAAATGGGTCTGATATTATCTAAGGTAAGCCCAGCGCCTTGCTTTTTTAATAATGGAATCACTTTTGTCATTCTCCAAGTGAGTGATTAATAATTTTGAGTAGGCCAAGTGGGTATATTTTATGTACTGATTTTATCACCGATGTCATCATGCCATCAGGACCAGGAGCCGAATGGGGTAGTGTTCTGACTACGTTAGCTAATTCTGCAGGCGTAACCTCTTCGAAATCTTCAGCCCTTTGGGGAGACAGGACTTGGTATGAGAGGCGCCCCGCCGTGGTGGTCTAGTGGCTAAGGTACTCGGCTGCTGACCCCCAGGTCGCGGGTTCGATTCCCGGCTGCGGCGGCTGCATTTCTAATGGAGGCGGAAATGTTGTAAGCCCGTGTACTCAGATTCGAGTGCATGTTAAAGAACCCCAGGTGGTCAAAATTTCCGGAGCCCTCCACTACGGCGTCTCTTATAATCAAATGGTGGTTTTGGGACGTTAAACCTCACAAATCAATCAAACTTGGTATGAGAGAAGTGTCGTAAAGCGACTTCCTAGGCCCTGAGCTATATCTTCTAGAAGGGCCTTCAGTTCAACTGATGATGATACTACAGATTCTATATTTATTTGTACCGGAAGAACTTTCTTAGTTCTCAGAAAGCGAAAAAGTGATTTTCTATTGACCGGCTTTGACAGGAACTCACATCGGTCGTTGTTAAATTTGTCCTTCGCATTAGCGATGGTTCTCCTAAAAATAGCGGCCACATACTTATAATCACTCCAGTTCCTGGGACACTGGTCGAAGATTAATTTTTTCATGCAGCTTTTCTTAGTCTATAAGCGCGCGAACAGCCCGCATTCCCCCAAGGGTTCGTAGACGGTTTAGAGCTTTCAATGGTGAATTTGGATTTATTTAACGACTCTTTTAAAATGTCGCTAATTCTGATGGCGTCTAGTTCTGCATCATTTATTTGTTTATTCATACTGCAATCCCTATTACAGAGATTTTAGCAGGGTGGTTACAGATATAATTTACACAATGTTGGCAATCAAGAATGCATAAACCAAACAAACAAACAAAAATAGAACAGCATGATGTGAACAATCAGGTCAAATTTGCTGCAAACAACTTTAAGGACGGCTCCATCACTTGGTTATTAGTTAGTCCATTCCACTGAGTTGCTGTACGAGGAAAAAAGGAATATTTGAAGCAGTTATTTCGGGACCGGAAAGGGGTTATTGTAAGTTGATGCCTTTGGCGGGTGGCGTACCCAGAAGAAAAGGAAATGATATTGGAAAGATCAAGCTTATAATGCCGTTTAATTATTTGGTAAAGAAATTGTTGTCGTATTAAACGATTTCTTTCGGTAACTGAAGGCTCAGTGGCACGATGTAGGAGTTCAGTTATAGAGGTGCGTCCAAAACTATTAAAGATAAAGCGGACTGCCTTCTTCTGCACGTTTTCCAACTTAGTTATGTTAGCTTTAGTGAAGGGGTCCCAAACAATCACTCCATATTTTAACACTGGGCGAATGATAGTCCTGTACGCTAGAGTACGCACCGTGGAATCAGAATGTTTTAGAGCTCTTCGAAGGAAGAATAGTTTTCGGTTAGCGTTTGTAATTACGGAGTCAATATGTTTAGTCCAGCTAAGGTCATTGGTAATCCAAATGCCAAGATACTTAATGTTAGTTACCTCAGAAAGGGTGAAACTTGCGGTGGAATAATTAAATAGTAAGGGTTTTTTTTGTGAGTTATTTGCATAAATACTGTTTTATTGAAGGTAATTGACATCTGCCATAAATCACACCACTTCACAATGTTATAAAAGGCACTATTCAGAATGATTTGATCGGTTACATTGAATATTTCAGAATATATGACACAGTCATCTGCATACAACTTGATTTTTACAGGAACTTCATTCACAATATTGTTACGGGTAACAATATTGTCATTGTTACCCGTAACAATGACAATGACAATTCTGTCAGGATCGTGTCGATGGTCGTGACATTATTAAAAACCAGCAGGTTGAAGGCATCGTCAGCAATCCCTTTGAGGACATGGTTAACTTTTTCGTCTTCTGACATGCGCTGATCGACCTTGCTACAAAGCGCCAAGACGTCAAGAATGTATGACACGTACGATTCAGTAGACGTCTGGGCGCGAGTGGCGAGAGTCTTCTTGGCTGCGAGTTGACGACCAGATGAATCGCCGAAAAGATCACGGATCTTCGATTTGAAAAGATCCCAACTTGTGATTTCGGCTTCGTTGGTTTCGAACCATGTCCGCGGCGTGCCGTCGAGGTAGAACACAACATTGGCCAGCATGAGCGTCGGATCCCAGCGGTGGGTAGCACTGACTCGCTCGTACCGGTGCAGCCAGGAGTCAACGTCGATGGTGCCGTCAGCGGAGAAAGTTCCAGGATCCCGCAGGGGTGGCAGGGTGACGTAGGTTGTTGACTCGGATCGAGAGACCGGTGGGGATGAGGCACTGGCAGTTGAAGTAGCCGAAGAGTCCCCGGTGTTGCGACCGCTGCGCGTCTCCATCGAGGTACGGGAGTCGTCCACCTCCACCAATAATGTTACGGGTAACGTATTTAATAGGTTAAATACGATGCACTGTGCTCGGCGAACAAGATGGCGACAGTTCATCAACAACCAGCCACCAACGTCGTCTTTCTCTTTCTTCCAGACAGGCTGTGCCGGCGGTTGCGTATCATAATCATCGATAAAAATTAAAAACAAAAGGGATCCAAGAACCGTACCCTGTGGGACGCCAGAGTCAACGGTTGCCTCTTCAGAATAGAATTCGTTAAAAACAACAAATTGTTTACGGTTTATAGGGTAGTCTGCTATCCATTTTATTAGGCGCGGATTTTTAAGTGTTTCACTAATTTAAAAAGTAATTTCTTGTGTGAAACTTTGTCAAACGCTTTTGAAAAGTCCATAAAAATGGCGTCAGTTTGTGTCCCATTGTTAATTGAAGTTGCGAAATCGTGAATTGTCTCGATAAGTTGCGTACAGGTTGAATAGCCTTTTCTGAATCCGTGCTGGTGTTTTGTTAAGATATTATGCTTACTAAGAAACTCCGAGATATGCGTATGTATTATGTGTTCTAAAAGCTTAGAGGTAGTTGACGTTAACGAAATAGGACGATAATTTGAGATAAGTTGCTTTTTACCCGACTTATAAAGAGGCTTGACTCTAGCAGCCCTCCAATCATCTGGTACTCGACCTTCGTGTAGCGATTTTGAAAATAAAACATACAGATATTTGGCGATCCACTCGGCATAACGCTTTAAAAATGCGTTTGGAATGCTATCCGGTCCGGGTGTCTTTTTAACATTGAGTTTAAGTAGCATATTTAGAATGCCGTGCTCACTAATAACAACGTCAGGTATAGGTGGATAATCTGCATCGAATTAAGGAAGACCATTATTGTCAATGGTGAAAACCGATTTGAATTGTTGATTAAAGGCATTCGAAATAACCTTGCTATCATGCACATCAACTCCATCAACTACAAAAACATTACATTCAGTAGATGTAAGCTTAATGCTCCGCCAAAATCTCTCAGGACACGTTTTAATGAAGTTTGGTAATGATTCAACATAATACAGCTGTTTGTCAATATGGATTTGGTGTTTTAGTTTAGTTGCGATTTCTGAAATCTCTTCGTTTATAACAGCGATATTCCCAAGACTACGACGCTTTTTTAATCGTTCTAGCTTCCTTTTGAGATGCAACGTGTCCCAAGAAATCCAGGGGTTCCTTTCTTTCTTCTTTTTAACAACACATGGAACTAAGCGATCAATACATTCATTCACCAAATCTTTAAATGAGTCCCAGTGGCCTTGCACATCAGCAGTACTGTTTAAAAACGAGTCGAAGTTGAGGGAGAGGAGATCTATAATTGATGTATCGTCAGCTCGCAAAAAATTTCGAAAACATGACGTTTTTTGTTTCCGTGCCATAAAGCCATTTGCCAGGGTAAATAGTACAGCACTGTGGTCAGAAATACCAGGAACCACTTCACAGGTGGCCGAAGACTTAATACATTCACTAACAAAAAAGAGATCTAGTACTGACTTCGAAATTCCCTGCACCCTAGTGAAATCGTGAACAACTTGTAACAAATCAAAAGTAAAAGCAACGTCGAGCATTGCTTCTCCTATGATATCGTTATGCTTAGTAGTGGAAAGAGAGGTCCAATCTATATCTGGTAGGTTGAAATCTCCTGATAAAATTATCCGAGCTCCTGACTTTGCATGAGTGCACAGATATTTTTTTAATTCATTGATGACTTCAATGGACGTGTCGGGGGTTTGTATATGGAAGCTACAATATATTGAATATTATTGTGGTACATTTTGCAGAATAAGCCTTCCACTTGAGAAATATCTGCCATCCTAATTACTTTGAGACATTTCTTAAATACAACTGAAACGCCTCCTCCCTTATTTTCGCGATCTTTTCTTAGCACACTATAACCAGGTGGAATTATTTCACTATCAAATATTGTACTATGCAACCATGTTTCTGTAAGTGTTATTAAGTCTGGATCATGAGTAAGAAGCAATAATTCTAATTTAGTTGCTTTGTTTACCACACTTCGGCAATTTACATTTAGGATTCTTAATGGTTCAGGTACAGGATCACGACGTCAGTTTTCCTTGTTCTTTTGAAGTTTAAAGCGCGATTTTTCGGTTTCATTCCAACCATACAGGGTGTCATCAATGCTCAATTTGTCGTATATTAGCTTAACCTTTGCGCCATTTCTCTTTTCTTCAGCCGCGCTCTTCCACAAATTTCTTCGTACTTCCCGTACCCTGCTAGAGAAGTTCTCAGAAATAGACATCGTAGTTCCCTTTAGCTTAAATGCGTTCGTTAATACAGAAGTCTTTTCCCGATAATCTAGAAATTTTATGACTACTGGACGTGGCTTATTCCCAACCTTACGGCCAAGCCTATGGCATCTTTCAATGGCGGATGTCGTTACCTCAAGGTTTTTCTGAAAACATTCTGTTACTTCATTCAGTAGTTCCTCGTTAGATTCTCTGGCAGGTTCTTCTATTCCATATATAATTAGGTTATTTCGGCGGGATCTGTTTTCGAGATCGTCAACTTTCGATACAAGCATACAAATCTGTTCATCTCGTTTTGACATAGCAATCTCGATACCTTGTACTTTACTTGTCAGGGTAGCTAAAGCAGATAACTGTGCTTCAACCCCTTCTATGCGCTGGGTTAAATCAGAAATTGTTTTCTCGATACCAAGTTGAGAGCACTTTATGGCGTCAAGCGAGGCAGTAATTTGTGCCTGACCATTTAACAGTTCTGACAACATCTGCTCTGTAGGACCTGGGTTTGCCTCTACATCCCCGCATCTCAACATATCTAGCGGCACAGAACAAACAGCAGAAATTAAACCCCTTAAACGTAGTGGGCAGGGCAGCAGCACCAGAAATGGGTCATCACTACGAAAACACTGAACGCATGAATAATTGCAAACCTGCAGCACGAAGCGAAAAGGGTTGAGCATCATGCCAGGAATGCTGCTGCCAAGCCCACTGGTGAAGTCCCGTTCCGCTGGCGCTCTTATAGCCGGCGATTCTCCCACGTGAGGTGACGTCACCGAAGATAGCAACCATGTTGAGACATTGGAGTGCAGCAGACACAATCCATCCAGGGCGAAGTTATCACCCTCCAAAGATGACACGAAGCCAAAGGCCACGAGTCTGTGCGCATGCGTCGTCTGCGAAGCGTAGTAGTGCGGCCACGAAGAGGTTCCTAGCAGAACGGTGACAGCCTGCAGCACGAAGCGAAAAGGGTTGAGCATCATGCCAGGAATGCTGCTGCCAAGCCCACTCTTTCATTCGTTTGGTTAGGTAAAGCGCCTCGTAAGGATTTCTCGAATGTATTAAAGTTTACATGTGTTACGGAAGATCTATTCTTGGAGGTTGTTGGACATACCACTTCGAACAATATTGGCATATGGTCACTACTTGTTCCCGAGTTAATCGCAGACCATGATAAGATGGAGAGGTTAGCGTTAGAAAAAGTTAGATCGAGTACCGAGGAGTACTGATTACACATAAAAGTAGGAGTTTTTGTGTTTATGCATATAAACTAGTTATTCTTCACCCAATCCCATAAACGTTTGCCATTCAGATCAGTTTTAAAACCCCAAGAAATATGATGAGAATTGAAGTCACCTACTAATACAATATCTCTTTGGCAATAGTGAACTGCAGTACCTAGGACGGGAGATTTTAGAACACCCGCAGGAAAATAAGCATTAATAAAGGAGAATGGGAGGGACCCAGGAATAGTAATGCTTATTGCTAAAATCTCGCTTTCTGAAGCCAATCACTGATAAATAATTTTAGCTCTATGGCCTATTTTAGATGAGATAAATATTGCCAAATCTCCACCCCGAGTTGGGCGGTCTAGACGAAATGTGTGGTAATTTTAATCCTAAAATACTTATTTTCTGCAAGCCAAGTTTCTTGTAAAGCAACAATATCAGGGAAATGATTATCGCAAAGTTGAAGTAAGTCTCTAGCTGCTGAAAAAATGGAGCGGCAATTCCACTGTAGTACTTTTAAATTCCCTATTTTGGAGAGATACCAGCAGCACTCACTGCTTTCTCTAAGATGCTATCCTTTAAAAAATCCTTTTTTGATGGGTTTTCCTTCTGATATCTCTTATTTCTTGATTTAGGACTAATTGAGGGCCGTTGTCCCTCAGGAGAAGCACGTCGTTTCATATTTCTTGAGTCAGAGTCCATTTGTTCTGGTTGTGAGACATGAGAATCGGAGACCGAGCTCCAATCTAAATGCTGTACAAGAGGCATAATTTTTCTATGGCCAGTGTTCGGCGTGTCTGGCTTCGACTTCGAAGGGCCTGGTTCCGATGGAATATCAGTAACCTTAACTGGTGAAGGTAGAGAAGGGGGCACGGTAGGTTGGTTACCCCCATGCAATATTTGATTCAACTGAGTGCTCACTATTTGTGCCAATGACTCCATTAGGCTCACGAATAGAGATTCCATAACTTTTGTCATGACCTTTTCCACAGTTGATGTTATTGAATATGGTAACGACGACTCAAGCATCTGGTTTGCCCGGTTGGCAACGGAGGCATAGCCACGTGAGTGCTCAGAAAGAATAGATCGGGCTTCACGCCGGGAGCATCGTTGTTGTTCGATGATTTCTGGAAGTTGCAACTCACATGACCTGATGGGGCAGCTTCAATCGTCAGCCGCGTGATTTCCTTTGCATAGACAACATCTCACCTCTTGGGTTGAACATTTGTCGGGTTTATGTTGGTAAGTACATGTGTGACACCTAACATCCGATCGACATTCCTTGATGGTTTGCCCATACCTCCAGCATTTTTTGCACTGCAGTGGACAAGGGGATAGTGCATATACACGATAAATTAATGGCCATGCCTTAATTTCAGTCGGTCGAGCCGTGCCGGCAAAAGTCACGATCACTGATTCTGTGGGGACCTTTTTGTTCTCAACGTTTCGCGAGCATCGAAACACAGAGACTGCTCCTGCGGCCGTAAACATTTCAAGTATTTCGGGTGGTGTAAGGCTCAAGTCCACTCCTCGAACCAGCCCCTTCACACAGGCCAAATGGTACGAAACAGCTCACCGGATTTGAGGCAAACGTTGTGCATTTTAGAATATCTGTGATGCAGGCCTGGTCCGGCGAGCAGCACAGGATGCCTCCACGCCCAAATTGACGCACCTCAGTAATCATTTGGTAATAATCGGAAATCTTCCGGAGTTCTTCCTGAATTAGTTTCGGGTTTTTCATGCGAATAGACTTGCCGTTGGTTGGAACCAAGGCCACAGGAACGCTCTTCAGACCACTGCGCAAAAATAGATCGATTGGCAAATCACTGTTAAGAAGGGAAGCCGACCAGGCAGAATATGCCTGTCCGGGAGAGGAAAGAGACATCAGGTTGATAGGCTTAACAGCACCGCTCGATTCGGCCGCTCCCCCACAGGAGGAAGCACGAAGGTGCCCTTGAAGTAGCAGCGGGGGTAGATCCCAAATTGAAACTGGACGCTGAGGCCTCAGGAAGCACCGGTGGAAGCACAGTTCGTGGCTCGTCAGCACGAGACTTGGTTAGTAGATGCTTGATAGACCATGTCTCCAAGCTTCTCTCTGGCCGAAGGCTGGCTTCTTTTGAGGGGGACAATCCAAAAAGATCCACAAACTCTACCTTTCCTAAAATAACAGTGGAACTGTTCAATTCACACGTAACCAGCATTGGGCTCAGACAAGAGATAGGTGACACATTACTGCAGTAGTAGCATACGTTTTCGCCATAGATGGTTTTCAAATGCAAAGTATCTCTCTGTGTAGTGCAGCCACTTTCAGCCGCCCTCTATGTGTCTCTGCATATACACCCCTCTATGTATCTATCTTGCCACCTACGTCTAGATGCTCTCGTGATCACCTCCTTAACTTGGGGCAAACCAAAATCATTGTGCAAGGGTACGATCATTTGATGAATATGAAATGCTTGTGCGAATAGTGGATTTCAGATTCGAAGTGAATATTTCGAATCGAATTCGAGTGGTATGTATCACATATAAAAACAAAATGAGAATATTTATCATCAGTATTTTTTTTAAACTGGAATAAGGGCTCTATGCAAATGCCTGTTTTTTCATTCACAGGAAGTCGAAACAATTTTGAATAGTAGTGAGATTTGAGTTTCAATGGGATGTAAGTAAAATGTGTAGCATTTTAAAATTTATTATAGTTAGAGCAAACAAGTTGTCATAACAAGCTTCTAAGCCTAATAAAATTATGAATGGATTTGGGGGTAATACGTTCATGTAAAGGGGCCCTGCAACACTTTTTCAAGTAGCCAAAAAATGAATTCACTAAAAACGTTTTTGCCTCACAAATTCACCGGCAACAAAATTTTTTTCGAATACATCCAGTGCGAGCGGAGGTTTAAAAATTTGTCACACACTGCAATCGCATTCTTTCTACTCTCGTCTTGACGGAAGAACTGGACTCGAGAAGGAAGGGACGGCACGAGAAAAGAAACTACGTGAAATGAGCCACGTGACCTTGAGTACTTTTTGTCGCTTTTTTTTTATTTCACGGCCTACGTACGCGTGGAGAAATGGCGGCCTCCCGCAACGGCCCCAGTAATGACCAAGCGCACCATTCTTAAAACATCCAATGGCTGTTACAAGTGATTTTTGAGCTTGTAGTATGATTCGCTGAAAGAAGGGAGCAATTTTTAGCTGACTTTGAGAATTTATTGTGAATTGCAGGCCGCGTGCTTCGCTCTAATATTTGGCTCGCGTGTTCTCGGTAGCCTCGACTACCGATCGGCACCGTTTTCCGACCATGCTCAATAAGTGTTGAAGGGCCCCTTTAAGTTTGAAGGGAGGCTTCGCGGCAAAGCAGATTCTTCTAAACACGTGCTTTCATGGCTTAGCAGTCCTACATTGCAGTGAAACCACCTCTACAAACGGTTACAGCAGATTAATATTAACTTGTGCGTTCATAGCAAACACTTGGAAATTTTCAATGTAAGGAAGAATATGGACACATGCAAAAGCACATTGCCATCGCCAGGCTCGCTCGACTGTTGCTTCCCTGGCTACGCTTTTACTACTACTGCTGCTGCTATCTTCCCGGTCGCTGTGAACCTCAATAAACCCCCGTAACAAGGCGGGAGAGGTGCTGTGGCGAGGTGCGAGACTGGTTTGCGTCGTTGGCAGGTTGAGGCATGAGCGGACGTATTTGCAGAAGAAGCTGTACATTCCGCGCCAATAATAGCGTAGGCGAAGGTACGTGTACGTCTTGAACACGCCACCGTGGCCACACTGAGGGTCATTGTGGATAGCGGAGCAGAGATTGCGACGAAGATGGCGGGGCACGACCAATAGCTATGTGCGGCCATCGTTGTGGTAGTTACGGCGGTATAAAAGACTATCGCGGATAGCGTAATGCTGCACTTGGCGGCGTAGCGCTTGTGGAGCCGGGGTGGCCAGGGGGCTTGACAAAAAGTTTAGAATTGTGGCGATCCAAGGGTCATTTCGTTGCTCGGAGGCCATGTCCAAGATGTTGAGTGGCGAAATATCGTGATTGTGACTAGATGCGCTGGCGTCTGAAATGAGCGGTAAGCGTGACAGGGCGTCAGCATCAGAGTGTTGTTGGCTAGAACAATATAAGACCCAGATGCCGTATTCCTTGAGTCGGAGGGCCCACCGAGCAAGGCGACCTGACAGGTTCTTGAGGTTTGACAACCAACACAGAGCGTGGTGGTCTGTTACGACGTCAAAAGGACGACCATAAAAATAGGGGCGAAACTTCTGTAGAGCCCATGTGATGGCCAGGCACTCTTTTTCGGTTACCGTGTAATTGGTCTCAGGTTTTGTGAGTGCACGACTGGCATATGCAACCACGTATTTGGCGTTGGCATCGTCACGTTGTGCGAGCACAGCACCAAGGCCGACACCATAGCTTCAGTATGAATTTCTGTGCGTGCGCTCGGAGCGAAGTGACGCAAAATTGGTGGAGACGTAAGCAGGCGTCGAAGTGTCGTAAATGCATTGTCACAAGCTTCTGACCAGGTAGATAGTTCGTTGTCGCCTTGGAGGAGTGCATTGAGAGGTGCGATGACAGTAGCGAACTTATGAACGAAGCGCCAAAAATATGAGCACAGGCCAATAAAGGTGCACAGTACTTTCAGGTTATTAGCCTTCGGGAACTCGGATACGGCTCGAAGTTTAGCAGGATCGGGAAGAATTCCTTCTTTGGAGATGACGTGGCCTAGTATAGTTAGTTTTCTAGCGGCGAGTAAGCACTTTTTCAAGTTAAGCTGGAGACCGGCATCTTTGACACATGTCAAAACTTGATGCAACCGTTGTAGATGGGTAGGGAAATCTGGCGCAAAGACGACAATATCATCCAAATAGCAGAGGCAAGTGTGCCACTTCATGCCGCGTAAGATGCCGTCCATCATGCGTTCAAAGGTGGCGGGCGCGTTACAGAGACCAAATGACAACAGTGAATTCGTTTAATTCATCTGGTGCAACAAACGCGGTTTTTGAGCGGTCAGTCTCAGCCATGGGCACTTGCCAGTAGCCAGAGCGGAGATTCAAGGAAGAATAGAACTCCGCTCCTTGCAAGCAGTCGAGTCTGTCATCAATTCGTGGCAACGGGTACACATCCTTGCGGGTAATCTTGTTAAGCTGGCGATAATCGACGCAAATCGTATTGTGCCATTTTTCTTCCGAACAAGGACGACAGGTGATGCCCAAGGACTGTTGGGAGGTTGAATGACACCGCGTTTAAGCTTGTCATTCACCTGGTCATCGATAAGGCGCCTCTCACTAGCCGATACTCGGTAAGGACGCTGACGAATGGGTGCGTGGCTTCCGGTGTCGATAGTATGTGAAACAGTCGTTGAGCGGCCGAGTGCTCTTGC
The DNA here is from genome assembly GCF_043290135.1 of Rhipicephalus microplus. Taxonomy (NCBI): domain Eukaryota; kingdom Metazoa; phylum Arthropoda; class Arachnida; order Ixodida; family Ixodidae; genus Rhipicephalus; species Rhipicephalus microplus. Next base: position 279,290,532 of record NC_134702.1, on the reverse strand, counting down.
TTGGCAGTCGAAAGACGAAGAGAAATCGTCGAGCAAGAGAACAAGTTGGTCTCGTTGTGTCGTCGTAAGGTCGCTTGCTATAGCTGGTGTGAAAGATCGTGGTAGTGACCGAGGAGTTGATGTTTCGAGGGTGGCTATATTAGTGGGGTCGTCCATGGTCTCGAATATCGAAGAGGACGCCAGCGGCTCGGCTTTGCCGAGGGTTTTCCAGCGTCGCAAAGGGATTGGCTCGGGCGATGGATTGGTGATGTACATCACAGGGGTGCCTGAATGGAACTCGAGAACGGCAAATGTCAATGGCAGTGATCGGTGGTGAACTTGAACTGCAGACGGTGCGAAAAGCACAGAGCCGCCGTCTTCAGAGTCGCAAGAGATGAAGACAAGAACAGTAGACTGGGCAGCCAGAATGATGTCGTCACAAACTGGGATTTTGCGACATGTGTCCTAGTCATCTATGACATCTGTCAAAAATGGGAACAACTCGAGTTCAGCGCGGGCGAAATTGGTGATCGCACGATGTGTAGAGAGGAAATCCCACCCCAATATGACGTTGTGAGAACAAGATGGCAGCACAATGAATTCGACCACATAAAGAACATCCCGGATGACGACACGGGCTGTGCAGGCACCGGATGGCTCGACGTGCTACGCGTTGGCTGTACGAAGGGATTGTCCAGAAAGAGGCATTGTGACTTTTCCGATAAGGCGGCAAATGCGGGCATCAATCGCTGAAAAAGCAGCGCCGGTGTCAACAAGGGCTAGCGTCCATATTCCTTCTATAGCGACTTCAATAACGTTTCTGGGAGAAATTTGAGGCCTTGTGCATTTCGCTGGAACCGCAGTTCTCGCCTCCTGAACTGCGCCACTTAGTTTTCCTGGCGCATAGGGCTCCGCCGTCGGTGCATGGGGGAAAGGGAGTGGCGGCGAGGAGAAGGCGAGCGGCGAGAGGAGAGTGAGGTCCGGGAGGTAGGATCAGATTCGTAGTCGTCTGAATAACTCCGGCGGGGTTGACATGGCGCATACATGGCCCATCGTAGACGCACACTGTTAGAGTTAGGTGGTGCATGAAAGCAACAGTAACGGGCCACATGTCCAACTAGACCACAATTTAAACAAATGGGACGGTTGTCCGGCGTTCGCCAAGGGTCGTCGGCTCGTGCGTACTGTACGATTGGGCGGGCGGGCGGCGGTACTGGCGGGCGAATAGGCGGACTACGAGGGCCGTAACCTTGCATCACAGGCCTGGTAGCGACTGCGGCGTACATCAGGGGAGCAGCAATCGGAGCCTGATGGAGCGAAGGCGAGACCTCTTCGGCGACCTGGTCCCTGATGATGTTTTGGAGAGGGGGTGCCAACGGGGAATTCGACTGGTCGTGAACAAGCGGCATCAGCGAAAGCTGGCTAGCGACCTCTTCACGAACGAAATCCTTAGTCTGTAGCAGCAGCGATGAGTTGTCAGGAGCAACAGTCATCCCGACATAGAAGTCGCCTGTGGATGACAGCGGCGCGTGGCTGTGCCTTGTTTGCGCCGCTCATCAAAACTTTGGCAAAGACTGACAAGTTCAGACACCGTGAACGGGTTCTTTGCCAGCAGCATCTGAAAGGCGTCGTCTTCAATCCCTTTCAAAATGTGCCTGATTTTGTCGGCATTGGCCATTGCGACATCAACGCGGTTACGCAGGTCGACAACGTCTTCAATGTAGCTGGTCAATGTTTCACCATTCTGCTGCGCGCAGCCACGCAACCGTTGCTCGGCTCGAACCTTGTGAACAGCGGGGCGCCCGAATACTTCCGTCACGTGCGTTTTGAAAGCAGCCCACGTCAGGAAGTCGCGTTGGTGGTTTCGATGCCGCACGCTGGCCACGCCACTCAAATAAAATAAGCTGAGCTTCGCAGCGTCATCCCAGCGGTGGATCACGCTTACCCGTTCGTATTCGGTGAGCCAGTCTTCAGCATCCTCATCTTCTGTACCGCTGAAGATTGGTGGGTCGCGTTGACTCGATGGGCCAGGGCAGACCAATGTGGGCACTTGGACAGCAGGCTGTTGCTGCGGTTGATTTGGTGCTTCATCCAGCATTGAAAAGGTTTGCTTGAGTTTCCGGCTGCGAAGTTCCAGGCTGATACGACCCAGCAGCTGCACCACTTGTTACGGGTGTTTATTGAGGTTCACAGTGACTGGGAAGATAACAGCAGCAGCAGACAAAGCGTAGCCAGGGAACGAACAGTGTCGCATGTGTCCATCTTCTTCCTCACAATATCAATAATTTAAATTCGAATCGAAGTGAATTCCAATACTCTACTATTCACAGGAATATTCTAAGCATTCAAATATTTGCACAAGCTTAAAAAACGGCCTGCTGGTCATGACACGATTAATATTACAATCCTGTTGCATACGTCGTTTAACACTTTCTGCCAAACAGTGCCACATACCCACAGGCGGGTATGTGCCACAGGTGACTGACGGTAATTCTCTACTCAAATTAGCGAGAACACACACGGGTAATTTTATAAAAATAAATATAATGAAAGAAAAAATGGGGGTGTGTAAACATTTCAAACGTCAAGTATTTTATGAACAGTGTTCGCTATTTGATTCGCTATGAAATGTTTACTATTCGAACTTCTCGAAGACAAATACAGTCAACATCAAATTAACAGTTGGCCTTTCAAACTGTTTATTAGTGTCAGCCCAGCACACTCTAGAATTGCGGCAAAGCTGCCTATCAGGCTCTTTTGCAGTCGCAACTGTATTGAATCAAGATAACACTGGTCCCAACATTGAGGTAGGAAAGATAGGGGCGCAATTATTGCTGTTTAAGACCCCAAATTTGGGCAACACTTGGGTGGTGCCAAATACTGTACATAAATACAATTCGTTCTCCGTATTGCCTCTCTTTTCATCAATTTCGTCACAAGAAACACTTTCAAAATAAGCCCCAGGGAGGCTCGGCCTATCCAACTACTTTGGATGCCTAGTATCACCTGTAGGCACCTTGCAAACAGGGAAGCAGGCTTCCAAAACAAAACTGTCTATTAGCAAAAATGCAAAGTGAGATAGGATCAACATACATGACTTCTCGGTCATTATAAGAATGTACTTAGGAATCATGTCCAACTTTTTTTTAAAATTCCGTTTCAAGGTATTTGGAAAATATTTTGAAACATTGTATTGCATTTGCACACATGCTTCAATACTGAAATTAACTTCGCAATTTAGGTTTTGCTATTCACATAGCTAAAAAAGCATGTGCTTTCAATGCTAAGGTACTGAGGAATAAAAAAGTTGTAAATAACTTTTGCCAACAAACCTCTGCGCTTGTAGAACGTCGATCCTTTTAAGAGAAACATCCAAATGCCTCTTGATGTAGTACCTTTGTAGACAACCTTCAAAGCATAGTTTGCAACTGCAACTGTTCGTCACCAGCCAATAAAAAAAATTCCGCCATATCCACGAAGGGAATGATGATGAGTGGGCGAAGCTCCGGAGGTAAACCTGGTAAACCATGAATCCTCTGTACATTTTGACCACTCGATTTTATTACATCGCTCCCCCTAGCATACGTCGCCGCAGTAAATCGAACGATTGCCTTCAACCAATGACACGCGCCATATGTGACATCATTCCTATTTTATAAGATCTCGCGTCTTTCATCAACTACAAGTACCACTTTCTAGTTTATAACATCTTGCATCTTTTCATCATCAGCTACAAGTACCACCATCTAGTAAACACTACAAGAACTAAACGAGAGGTGGCTACATACAGGAGACGGTACCGCTATCTAGTGAACACTGCAAGAACTAAACTAGAGGTGGCTACATACAGGGGACGGTACCACCATCTAGTGAACACTGCAAGAACTAAACTAGAGGTGGCTACATACAGGCTACAGGGGACGCACAGCCCACGCCCTAAGGAGCTTCGCCCCTAAAACATTTTTATATGTCAGGTTCTCGCCCTCAGACAATCTGTGCCTCATTCCAAGCCTCTCCCTCGACAACACTTGTGCAACGAAGACTCCACGAAGATGCTCGTGCAATGAAGACTCCACGAAGACGCCCAAGTGCTGCAATCAGCATCTGTTGCTCATCGCTGGACAATTGTTGATGGCAGCACAGATGCACACAGTGACTTGATGTAAACCCAGGCAACACTCGGCTTCACATCGACACTGCAGTAGCTCGAAGCATAGAGTATGTTGAAGTCAATAGGTGCACTCTCGTCTTCAATGTGTACTCAACAGCCGGTTCATTATCGCTGTCTGCCATACTTCTTCGGAACTGGCCATCAGAGGATCGCCAACCAGTTACGTACACTGCTCGTGCACAGACAGAAACAGAACGAAGGCCAGCCCATACTGAACACTTTAAAATTCACCTCCTTCAGCATCACTTCAAGATCAAGGACGCCAAAAAAACAACTGACTACCGCACAGGCACTCTCACGCTACCTAATGCTCTCTATTCACCAGCAACTGCAGTTGTCCAAAAGGTAGAGCTGTATGTCCAACACGCATTCTGTGCTATCCCCCCACGTGTGTAAGAATTTAGCAGGACTTTACTTTTGAAACTTTATTTGCGGGTCAATGACTTTCGTGCTCATGAAGATGCAGATACTGCGATCAAAGGTGTCCTCGAAAGGAGCGTCTGCGGGTGAGCATGGCTCAGTTTTGCGCTTCTCTTGCTGAAGGCCTTCTTAGAAGGCGATGCTTACTGATACCCGCTTCTATGCGGAAGCACACCGTGTGCCTTTTCCCTGATGGGCACCTGGGATTGAAGAATAGCCGCCGTCACTTTCTCCTCCTCAACAATAAATCCTGCACAAAATAAAAAGAGTAGAACCGAGCTTCAGTCTTTGAAAGTAGCTTTGGGAGCAGAAATTATGCGGTTTTGGAGCAGCTTTGTAGCAGTAAAAAGCGAGTTTTAGAGCAGCTCTGGAGCAACAAAAGGTGAGTTTTGGAGCTCGAAATCGAAATTTAGTTTTGAAGCAGATTTCTCGAGCCACAGCACTGTTAATTCAAATTTTTGCTTTTTCGTTAACACATAACATGTCAGTGGGTTTTACTAGGCGCTGATCAAGCTACCAGACTTACTCGAAATTCATATATAATAAAGCTTGTATTAAAAGTGAAAGTGCAGCAATTAAAAAAAAACACGAACAGCGTTTCGGACAGCTACTAGAACTCAAAGGAAGAAAAAATTAGTGTTAAAATGTTGCAATGCACAAAATGTGATTAAAACACCACATACAACATGAACAGCAACTCAAGACTAGACATGAGCTACTTTATAATAAAACTCGTCTTCATGCTAAAGCCATGAGGCTCTATAAAATTAAATGTAAAAAACTTGAAGAACATTGAAATGCCACTACTGACATGAGAACCACGAGTAAATTTAGATGCACTCGCCGCGGCATTGTTAGGCAATTAAATGAATTTTTTTATTACGATAGAAATTATATGGAAACTCAATGGTTCTCGCCGTCGCCACCACGCTTCGCATAAACTACAAGCTGGTACCATTCCCCGCACACCGTACGTTTGACCCGCACTTTAAATTGCACTAGCTGGAGTGATGAGCGCTGCTCAAGCCGAGATTAATGGAGACAGCCAATCTTTGTCCCTCAGAGGGCACACGCTTTATCATCCCTTCACGTATTGGAACTGCCGTCGAATGCTCAAGCAAGGAGACACAGCACCCGTCTTGAACGAGCATGGAAAGAAGCTGGGGAAAAAAGGATTGCTCAAGCAGCAGCCGTGAGCTTTGATTCTGATGAAGAGTGAGGTTACGATAGCTGGCGCATGCAATATCAGCAAGCATCATCGCACATTGGCTCGTAAACCGTTCTATGTGGTGCGGTCTTAACGGGAATGGATTGCGTGATAAGAGCATTTCTCCCTGGAGTGGACGTACTTATTTTATTAAACCAGCATTTTGTAAGGTTGTGAGTGTCGTGATGTCAGATTCAAGAGAGTTAGCTGTCAGCCTTCGTGTCACCATAGGGTCGTGAAGTGGACGAAGGCAGCAGTCGTTGTTTTCATGAGTGAACTTTTTATTTGGGCTAACCTGTGCCAGAAAAATGAAACGTCACTCAACAAGCTATACACTCTGCTGACTGATATCACCGACATAGAGCGTCGCCTTCGATAATCTGCCACCAAATAAAGTGCGGCGGCATTTATACTTGTGCTATTGAAGATTCCAGCATTATTGCTAGCCTCCATGTAAGTTCCAGAACAAGCTGTAGTCTACCCATCGTGTGCGTAATCTCATCGGACGGTTCTAAGATTATCTAGAAAGTCCCAAGTCATTTGGGCGTGGTTTGCCCAAAGCAGCGTTACACGCGTAATGATAAGGAAGGAGTGTGTGCGGCATCACTATTACAACATTACAAACTGTTGCTGTTCAGTCATCAGTGAGACTGATTTTTAATTTTTCTTTCAGTTTATATGGCAAAAAGCTCACCCCGCCGTCGCCGAGCAACCACCAAGCACAGCACGCGCTCGGTGGTTGTCTCAGCATTAGTGCGGCAAGTTTTTTGTATAGTTTGTAAAACACTTTCGCTGGTAAAACATACATAGAGTCGCATAGTGAGGTATGCACACAATGCCACCTTAACAAGAATCATGAATTGTTTTCACGTGGTGCAAGGCTCACGCATTATCCGAAATACGATGCTTGATATGAATGCGGAATTTTATATAGACATGATTACGCTCTTTGTGTAGCACACACGTGAACTCGGTCATTGATAGAGCTCTCAACTAAATTTGAAGTTGCATGTGCGAATTTCCGTTTAGGTGCGGCTTGGCGCAGCACATCAGATTGGCGCAGCATGGGACAATCGGCGCAGCAATTCTGCTCCTGGAGATGCACTCACATCACCAAGGGAAAAGAAAGCTCACAAAAAAACAGTGGTAGCTGTTACAGCTATTCACCAGTTAAACAGTGGCATTTCACACCATTCAGAATAGTTAGACAGAAGTGGCAGGTGCATACATGGTACAATTGCTACTTGAGAGCAGAGTGGGACGTCGTCACTAAGGCATACCTTTACCAGGTTTTCTTAGCCGATGACAGAAAAAGCACTTGCAACGATTTTCACTGAAGCCAAGTGTAGAGTTCACTGCTATATGGTGTTGGTTAGTGGCACCCCCATCTAACAGTGAAGGGTTTGTGTGAAGTTGGATCGAGGACCATTGTCGCTTTGGTTGAGCAGCAGCTGACTGTGTTGCTGCACTGCAGATTCCTCTGGAACTAGGGCTATGGCTTGGTTGCCATATACGAGAACTAACAATACTTCAGTATGAAGCTCTAAGTCTTGGTTAAAGTTGAGAGCTGTTGTCTTTGTGCCTCACTTATGATTATCAGGAAAAAGTGATGAAAGACTATTTAGACACAAATTCTAACCTCTAATGTGTGACACCGCGTACAGTCATCAATCAAGTCAATGACAATGCTCAAGTAAAAGTACAAATCTCCACAACGCCTACAGAGGCGTAGACACTACCAGGGAATGACCACATATACCCATATAGTGAAGGGGGGGGGGTTACCGTCACTGTAGCTCAGAAGATAGACCATCGGACACGTTATTTGAAGGTCGATGCATTTGCTGAAAAATGATGTATTTGCTGAATTGCAATGAGAATCCTGTACTCCTGCCATGACCGTCTCTGTCAGCGAAAAATACCTATCAAAAAGTGTTTATACTTGCATTTGTTTTTGCGAACTGCCTGATTTTTTCAACGTTCTCGTGATATTTTGAAGGTCCGGGAAATCGGACATCACTGTATTATCCTCATTTTCATTTTTATGATGAGGAGAACAAAAGGCTGGAAGGCGCATCATTCACAAAACTAAGAAAACTGCATGAAGCTGAAGAATATAGTGGTGTGAAAATTGCTTATGTTCTGACTTCCAAAGCTCTGAACCCAAGTTAACTAAAGCAAAAAAGTGCTGCGCTCTCTCTGAAGGTATTTAACCCCTTCTTGTCGTCAGCTTTGATAACTGAAGATGAAACTTTGCATTTGGTTCTTGGCAATGAGACAGCAAATACCACTGGCTTTAATTGTAAATTAGTCAATCAATGTGAATGTGATAACTCCTAGCACAGGCTGCAGGCTGAAAAATGTGCGGCGAGAGCCAGAGTGCAATAATATCATCTGCAATGTCTGAACGACTTTGTTAGCTGGCTTCTTTACTGGAGGGACAAAAATGCGCAAACAGGCGCTCTCACAAAGACACCGACATAGTTTTATGGCAATACTACCTATGCCCTGATGGAAGCGTCTCGATACTGCTCGCAAGAACTCGACTTTGAATGCGTCCTCTCAAGTCACATTCTAACTGACTCACTTGAGGCTCGCTTTAAAAGATACAGGTGAGTGGGTGATTGACACGATTTATCATGTTGATAACTCAAGTGTTCGAAGTTTAGGCTAAGATACGCCTACAAAATGCGGCCAATCCTCAGGAGACACTCGAGGGCAAACGCTGAAATGAACAAGTCACGACAACATGGCTGCGCTGGTTTGCATTGTAACTGCCTACTTTGCACATGCAGCTCTCAAGCAACAACAAAGATGATTGATATTGTTACGGGATAGCACACAGAGAAACGAGGTTACAGCTAAGATATTTTTGAACGACGCCAAGCCTAAGCCGAGACGACAAGCCAGAGCGTGCCCCACATCCCAAAATCATGTAGTGTTTCTCGCTGTCTGTCTTGATTCTTCGGTGTGATGTAGTCTTGTAACATGACTCCCGGGTTCAGAAGCACTGTCTCGGTGTTTTCCATGATGTTGCGGAGTGGTATAGCTTAAGTCGGGAGACATGAACAATGTCTATAGACATCGTAGATGACGACTTCAGCGGGGCTATCTTGTAGGTAACGTCGGTCATCTGGCGCAAGACGCCGTAGGGTCCTGAGTACCGAGAAAACAGCTTCTCAGAGAGACCAACATGCAGAGTCCACAACAACACAAGCGAACCCGAGGCAAAGGAGACGCCACGATAATGTGTGTCGTAACGTTGCTTCTGGTTCTCTTGCGATCAACTTCTCGTGCTTTGTGAGCTGTGGTAAAAGTGTCACGGGTGTATTCAGTCGGCGAATCGACAGCTGTCGGAAAGATGGTGTCGAAAGGTAGAGTTGGGTCGCAACCAAATAAGAGGTAGAATGGTGAAACCCCAGCGGTATCGTGGCGTGAGGAATTGTTTGCAAATGTGACAAATGGCAATGCCACGTCCCAGTCTACGTGGTCAGAGGAGACGCACATGAAGAGCATGTCAGTTAAAGTCTGGTTAAGTTGTTCGGTAAGCCCATTAGTTTGTGGATGGTAGGCCGTCGCAAATTTATGTTTGGTTCCGCAAGAGCGAAGCAGGTCGTCAATAACTCGGGAGAGGAAATAGCGTCCACGATCTGTGAGGAGTTGGCGTGGAGCACCATGATGGAGGATGACATCGTACAGAAGAAAATCGGCAACATGTGTGGCACAGCTGGTTGGCAAAGCCCGCGTGATGGTGTACCGGGTTGTATGATCTGTAGCGACAGCTATCCATTTGTTTCCGGAGGTAGACTGATGGAACGGGCCTAGGAGATCAAGACCAACTCGAAAGAAGGGGTCAATAGGAATATCAAGTGGCTGGAGTAGTCCGGCAGGACTCATAGGGGTCTTTTTTTCGACGTTGGCACTGGTCGCATGCGACGACGTAGCGGTGCACGGAGTGATAAAGCCTGGGCCAGTAAAATCGATGTTGCACGCGGTCGTAAGCCCGAGAGAGACCAAGGTGACCAGCGGTGGGGGCGTCATGGAGCTGGGCGATAACACTCGAACGTAGGTGGGAAGGCACCACAAGGAGCAGTTCGCGCCCATTTGTGTTGACATTGTAGCGGTTGAAGGTGCCCTATTTAAGTACAAACAGTTGAGTAGACGGATGGGGCGTTGGAGAGTTCAGCTTCTTAATAATGTCACGCAAGACGGCATCTCGGCGCTGTTCATCATGGATGTTGCTCAAAGCAGAGAGACAGAGCACACATGGTGGCGCTTCATCTAAAGTCTCAGGAGGGTTCACTGGATGGTGGGACAAGCAGTCAGCGTCATGGTGTAAACGGCGAGATTTGTAAGACACTGAGTAGTCATATTCTTGGAGCCGTAGTGCCCAGCGACCAAGACACTCAAGGGGATCCTTTAACGACGAGAGCCAGCAGAGGGCGTGGTGATCAGTTGTGACAGTGAAACGACGACCATATAAGTAGGGCTGAAATTTGACATCCACCCAAACTAGAGCAAGGCATTCCCGTTCAGTGATAGAGTAGTTCCGATCGGCCGCAGAGAGCAGACGGCTGACATATGCGATAACGCGGGCGCAGCTGCGTTGATGCTGGACCAAAACAGCACCGATTCCATGGCCGCTGGCATCAGAGCAGACTTCTGTTGGGGCATACATGTCAAAATGGTCCAGAATAGGTGGTGTAGTGACCAACGCAATGAGATTGGAGAACGCCGAAGCCTGCACCAAGCCCCAAGAGAATGAAACATCCTTCTTCAGCAAGTCAATAAGAGGTCGGGCCACGTCCGCAAAATTGTTCACAAAACGTTGAAAGTAAGAGCATAGACCTAAAAAGCTTCGGACTTCCTTAGTGCTGGTCGGGACGGGGAAGTTTTGCACAGCTTGAACTTCATCAGGGTTAGGGTGTACGCCAGAGCAGTCCACAAGATGGCCTAACATGGTTATTTGCTGGCGTCTGAAGTGGCGTTTCGATGAGTTCAGTTGAGGTCCTGCCTTACGAAAAACAGAAAGAATGGAGGAAAGGCGGTCGAGAGTGTTTGAAAGGTCGGGGAAAACACAATGACGTCGTCGAGGTAACATAGGTAAATTGACCACTTGAGCCCGCGCAAGAGAGTGTCCATCATTCGTTCGAAAGTGGCTGGAGCATTGCATAATCTGAACGGCATGACCTTAAACTGGTAAAGACCATCAGGGGTCACCAAAGCATTCTTCTCGTGGTCCATGTCATCGACAGCAATTTGCCAGTACTCTGAGCGAAGGTCGATGGAGGAAAAACACTTAGCTCCATGAAGGCAATCCAGGGCGTCGTCACTGCGCGGTAGCGGGTAGACGTCTTTCTTAGTTATCTGGTTCAGATGTCGGTAGTCGACGCAAAATCACCAACTGTTGCCCTTTTTGTTTACAAGAACAGCCGGGGAAGCCTATGACCTGGAAGATGGCTCAACTATGTCTTTGGCGAGCACCTTCTCGACTTTCTTCTGAATGATCTGATGTTTCGCAGGAGAAACACGGTACGGCCGTCGATGTACCGGAGAGGCATCGCCAGTGTTAATGCGGTGCTTCACAATGCTGGTTTGACCTAGGGGACGGTCACAGAAGTCGAATACGTCAAAGTACGATTCCAAGACCTGACGAAGAACGTCAGTTTGATGCGGCAAAAGGTCCACCGCGATCATTTTTTTCACATTAGAAGATGGAATCTCTGTCGAAGAACAGGCTTGCGTGCAGTTGGGGCGACGCACATCATTGAGGTACAAAGCTGAGATGACGCAATCCTCAGAGGGTGTCAGCGTGGCGAGGGCTATTCCACACGGAAGCACTTGCGGACACAGAGCAAAGTTCAGCGAAGGGATGCAAGCGCGGTTTTCCTGTAACGTAATAATAGTGTGCGGAAAAGTAACACTGCGAGTCAGAAGGACGGATGTAATGGGCGTGAGCACGTAGTCTCCATCAGGTACAGGTGGCGACGCTGGTACGGCAATGCAGGTAACTGTGTGCGACGACAAACAGACATTTTAAGAAGAGCAGAGACAAACTTGGGTCGGACTGGGCGTATCAGGCGTACAGGGCGGGTCAAAATGCACCGTGCTAGCTGAACAGTCAATGAGGGCCGAATGGGTGGACAAAAAATCTAGACCGAAGATAACATCATTGGTGCAGTTGGTGAGAACAGTGAAGAGGACGGAAGTTTGATGTCCGGCTATAGTAACACGTGCTGTGCAGACACCAACGACGGCAGTTGCACTTCCATCAGCAACACGAACACATCGTGAAAGGGCTGTAGTCAAGACTTTCTTTAAGCGGTCACGAATGTGTGAGCTCATAACAGAAATTTGGGCGCCAGTTTCGACTAAAGCTTTAACAGTTAAACCATCCACTTTTACATCAACCAACTTCTGGTTGGTCGGAAGGGTCAAGAGAGGAATCGTAGGGCAAGTCGTAGCAGCAGCGTCACCTCCAGGAGCTGCACCAGTTAGTTTCCCGAAGGAAACCATCAGGCTAAGGACGGGGATGGGGTACGGGGTGGCCAAGGAGACCACGAGAATCTGCGTCGTGGTGAAGGCGAGCGTCTGTACTGGGCATTGGTCGTGGCAGTCATGTCGTAATGAGCTGAGTCATCACGGCGGGTTGGTTCTTTGCCAGAAGGGCAGGCTGATGTGTCCAAGTTCGTGAAGTTTCGGTTTGTGAGTGAGGGCGACATCCACGTGCTTCGGCAACGACACGAAATGCGTCCCACTCGTTCGCAACGGAAACAAATTAATTAGCTTGTCGTTAGGCATCCTCCATGCGTTTAGATCTCGCTTACGTGGAGCAGGACGACGGTAGTGCTGACGTGTGTTCAAGGTAGGCGGATGGAAATTGGGTCGGTGCACAGAACAAATCGTCTGAAGGCCCGCGTTTGCCAATTCTTGGCGCACAACGTTCTGTATGAAGGATATGGTGGGCTGAGGATCGTTCGGCGTCATGACCCTCAAGGGTGCTGGTGACATCGCTTCGATTTCGCGTCCAACGACCCTCGTAATGTCAACAGAGGGTGGATTGGGCTGCGTCTCAAAATGCAGGTCCTCACAAGTTGATGTCGCTGCGGTGTTAGGAATACGGGTGAAGTGCTGGGCGATGCGACGGCTTTTAGCCTCTTTGAAGCGTCGGCACTCCTTTATGACGGCTTGAACTGTCGAACAGCCTTTAAATACAAGAGGACTAAAGCCATCATCAGCGATGCCCTTGAGTATGTGTGTAACCTTATCGGCTTCGGTCATGGACTTATCAGCTTTACGGCAGAGGGTCGAGACATCTTCAATATAGGCCAGGTAAGACTCCGTGGATGTCTGGACACGGTTACCAAGCTCTTTCTTAGCGGCCTGCCTGCACCCGGCACATTGGCTGAACAACTCGCGCAACTTCACCTTAGAGATATCCCAGCTGGTGAGCTCTTCCGCGTTGTTGTTGAACGACGCCTTGGCCGTACCTTTCAAGTAAAAGATAAGGTTTGTCAGCATCATGGTTGGGTCCCATCTGTGGTTTTCACTCACGAGCTCATAGAGCTGAAGCCACTCATCGACGTCTTTGCCGTCAGTGCCCGAAAAGTTGCCAGGATCGCGGAAAGGAGTGGTCACAATGACCACAGGTGAAGTGGGCACCGTTGATGCGCGAGGCATGGCTGTTGGCGCAGCCTCACTGTCGGTAGACATGTTAGAAGCGGCAATTTGGTGTCCGCTGCGAATCTCCGTCGTGCTTCGCTACCCCGCACCTTCACCAAAATGTTACGGGAGGGAACATAGAGAAACGAGGTTATAGCTAAGATATATTTGCACGACGCCAAGCCTAAGCCGAGATGACAAGTCTGAGCGTGTCCCACATCCCAGAATTACGTCGTCTTTCTCACTGTCTGTCTTGATTGTTTAGAGTGATGTAGTCTTGTAACAGTATGTGGAGTTTACCATCCCAAAATCACCTTATGATAATGAGAGACACCGTAGTGGAGGGCTCCCAAAATTTTGACCACCTGGGGTTCTCTAAAGTGCACCTAAATTTGAGCACATGGGCCTACAGTGTTTTCGCCTCCATAGAAAATGCAGCTGCGACAGCCGGGATTCGATCCCGTGATCTGCAGATCAGCAGCCGAGTACCTTAGTCACTAGACCACTGCGACGGGGCGCAAGCAACAACCGTGTGAAAATAAAAAGCATCAGTCGATGTAGACTGAAGTTCTCAAAGCCGGCTGCTGTTTTCGACCGCAACACTACCAAAGCCCCCCTTTCGTGCCGGTCATCGACTGTCACTTCCTTGTGCTTTTATGTATTTATTGAATGGTATTGAAGAATTAGATGCTTGTGCCGCTAGCTGGCCACACTCCAGACTTGGTAATGAAAAATGTTTTATTGCCATAAATAAAGTGTTCTATAGCTACACTTCTCTGAGAAATGATGCACTCAGCAAAAAGAAATCAAATGAACAGAAAAGAAAATTAAGTTACCGCCCCGTTAAGGCAAACTGAAGCGATCACAGTCATTTGTTCGTCATATTAAAAGTGCCCCCCAAAATAAATATAAATATGCCAAGTGCATACGACTATGTTACTTGAAAACATTGAACGAAGTTTACTTACAGTGAAACCTCGTTATTGCATACCTGCTGGGAACACGGCATAACCATGCACTCAATGTACTGCACGTAGGGCTTCAGCTTAAGAATTTTCATATCCTGATGTGCGAATTTCATCTCCTTACGTACCATTGATGCCGACAAAAGTATAAATACAGTGCCACATCAAAAAGTACTGACTAAAATGTCCGCCACAAATCCATATCCTTGTTTTCGCCAAAGCCCAGTAAAGAATCTCGCACTTTCACACAACTGTCCAATAGCAAACAGTGGCGATGCAAAGGAGCGTATTAAAATTGCTACGGAGTATGGAATGGACAGCGTAGTATAGCCACAGAAAAAACATAATCGGCTGTGCACAATAGATTCTGCCCCATGGCCTGATTTTAGGCAAAAACTGGGTATTATTTCAATTTCTTGTCTCTCTCTCAACGCAGTTGGTTCGCAGAGAGCCAATCTTTTGCAGCCTAGTTGCGTCCACTGACTTACGTGTGTTTTGGCTGCATCTTAAAAGCATTCATTATGATGACAACAGCGCTGTGCTTGCTGAACCGTGCACGTGCTAGCATCAGTAAGCAAGCCTTCTCGGTGCTTGTGACCTTCATAGCTAAACGCCGTCACAGCAAGCTGCTTGGGTTTCTGCGAAACAGTCCGCGTGTCTACACAGTCTTTCAAAACGAAGTGGCAGCAATGAGCGGCCCGTGCAATAAGGTTATATTGGCACTACACCACACGCGTGCCCTAGCCAACCCTAGGTTATACTTACTGCGATAAATCTTTTTGTCGGCAATAAGTCATACCGGCAAACTTGTCAGTGATCGTCACCTCATATTCGGTTTCGGCTGTGATTACCTCTAAAGAGATCACGGCAATTGCATGAAAGTTTGAATGATTGATTGACTGATCTCCCCACATATCAAACTGACTAAAACAGTTTCCAGCACATTGTGCCATCTGGAAGTTCAGCGGCGCAGTAAACTTTTATGGTGCAAAACGTTATCACGGTACGCAGTTGGTATGCACTAACCAGTAGGCAAAAAACAAACTGCCATGGCTTAAACGGTCTGCAGATGCATTATTCTCAATGAGACTAAGCCAATATTAGTTGCAGCTGCATCTTAGCGATATTTAACTGTACAGTGGGGAAGAAAAAAACAAAAAAAAGCATTTATTAAGCCCAGCTTGGTGAAAACTATAGCTTTAAATATAGTGTTTACATGAATGAATTGAGCAATAAATTTCTAGAGTTCCTAATAAATATGCGCATGAATGAATTGCTACCACATTTCAACAACAAAATTGTAGCCCAATTTTCCTTCAAAGAATGGAAAATTTATACTTTTGGCTGTTCCCCTGAGCCCTTTCCACTGGCTTTGATATTGCTTTTGGCGACAACTCCATTGTGTGCTGTTACCATTCAGAAAGCCAACATTTGACGAGTTGCTTGAAGTTTGCAAGCTTTTTTTTGATATATTCTTAATTTCAG
This sequence comes from Rhipicephalus microplus, assembly GCF_043290135.1. Lineage (NCBI taxonomy): Eukaryota > Metazoa > Arthropoda > Arachnida > Ixodida > Ixodidae > Rhipicephalus > Rhipicephalus microplus. Next base: position 279,274,643 of record NC_134702.1, on the reverse strand, counting down.
CCTTCAGTAACTTTTTCCGACTGACGTGAAGCTGAGGATTTAAGTTTTCGCTACTCATCGTCACAAGTTCTCGAACAAAGGAAAAAGACGACACAGCTATATTCATCGTTCAAAATTAACTTCATTTTGTCGAATACATTCATTACAAAAACAACGTATCAAAATTTGCACTTCACTGGAAACGGATGCTATGCACACAGTCGCTATGTGAAATGGTGCAAACTGACCACAACGTGTGCTCGGGTGCCATTGTTTGATGGTGATGACATTGCATCTGACCCTCCGCTGGGTGTGCCATTGCCACAAATGTGTTTTTAGTTTTATATGCGAATATAGTGTATAGATAATTTTTCGTTACTGTTTTCACTTTCCTTCGGCTTTTCTTTTTCTGCCCCCTCCTTCCCCCTGATTTTTCTTCTAGCCAAGCTTTTGTGTTACTTTGTTCTCCACTGTACTCCTGTTAGGGAACTGATGAACGTAGAGAGGATACAAAAAGATGGAATAGCTTGAGGGTCCCAATTGTTACTCCTGTTAGGAGGTTCATCTACAAAGAACTTTCTCCTCTCCCTTTCTTATTGCTTTGAATTTAGGAGAGATTGATTGATATGTGGGGTTTAACGTCCCAAAACCACTATATGATTATGAGAGATGCCGTAGTGGAGGACTCCGGAAATTTCGACCACCTGGGGTTCTTTAACGTGCACTCAAATCTGAGCACACGGGCCTACAACATTTCCGCCTCTATCGGAAAAATTTAGGAGAGAGTCTTGAAAGCTTTTTGCTGTGCCATATAGCTGGCCCTTTGTCTACCTAAAGACTAAGTAATGAAGAAGATACTAGCTGTATGTGCTGACCTTTTTTTCCCACTTATCTTGCTTCTCTCCTGCACATCGCAGTTTGCTTTGAGTCTGCATCAGGAGGTATTCTCTCTCTTGTTTTTTTCATTACCCCTGTAGTGATAAATATGGGCACAGCTAGAACAACAATGAAAACGACGGCTGAGGCTCGTGCTGCTGCTGCTGCTAAAGCGACTCGATGCTATCTCGCTGTTGCCCTCTTCACAAGCACATTAAACGATTGCCTTACCTGGGTGCTTAAAGCATTTTTACGTTTGGTGGAGAGTGCTGGTTTCCTCAACCTGAAGTTCCGTTTCCGAACTCTACATCAACCACCCGGCTCGCCAATGCCAGAAGACATTACCCAGCCACCTGCAGTCGTAATCGCATCTGTAACCTGAACCGGAACACCACAGCGGCGAGATCCATTGATTTTCAACCCGACCAACAACAGAGACGCTGAAGACTGGCTGTCCCAGTATGAAGTGGTAAGCGCTCATGATAAGTCGGATGACACAGACAAGCTCGGTTACCTTAATTTCTGTCTCGCGGGTGTGGCACAGCTGTGGTATAAAGGTGAAATTCCCTCATGGTCAACCTTTAGGACGCACTTTGTGGAAGTCTTTAATCTACCCACTGTTCGCAAGCTCCGCCCCCAACAGTGCTGGCGCGATCACGCACAGCACTCTGGCGAGACCGTCACCTTTTATATTGAAAATGTTCTGGGCCTCTGCCGTCGCATCGATCCTGTCATGTCCGACACTGAAAAAATACGGCACATCATGAAAGATATCAAGGACGGCTCCTTTTACATGCTTGTTGCGAAAAACCACCGGACTATCGCCCAGCTGCTTCACCACTGTCAGAGTTGAAACGAGCTGCGGAGAGACCGCTTTTCTACGCGGCTTCCAAACCTCGACACAAGCTCCACATCTGCGTTGACCATTGGCGCAGTTTCATCTGAACAAACCTGGCTAATGCTGCCCATCCAGCAGTTCGTCGGAGAAGTGACGCACCAGAGAGAAATAATTAAAAGGAAGAGACAGGGAGGATAAAGTGACGCACCAATTGTCTCTTGTGCCCTACGTTCTGACGCTCTGCCTCCCACATACCACCTTTCGCCTATCTTCGACCTCTGACTAATGCTGAGACCGCAAGACGATCATTGCAATCGCTACGACCCGTCACGGATCTTTCTCGACAGCCCCGTCCCCTCTGGGCAGCGAGTCCACCTATCCGTCCGCACCCACCTTTTTTTCGCCACCCCACACCGCCTAAGCCTTGGCGCACTCCGGAAAACAGGCCGATTTGCTACATCTGCCATCTCCCTAGCCATGTAGCACGCTACTGCCATCGTCGTGATTACAACCTCTGGTGAGGCGCTGGTGAGGCCAGTTACGGCTCCAATCGTCCCGAGCCACCACAGTCGTCTTCGTTCCTCCGCACGTCAAATGAGTCGCCGCCACGTCGCCGCGGCTTCAACAGAAAACGATCGCTCTCACCACGGCGCCGTTCTGTTTCTCTGATGCTCCCTCGATCGCTATTCGCCCCAGCGGAAAACTGACCGTCACAGTTTCTGAGGCAAAAGTTGCGCACATATTGAAAACTTCAAGGCCTCCATTTTGACCCACTAATGAAATAACTGTGCATATTGATGGTGTACCTGTGCAAGTGCTGCTTGACACTGGTGCTGCCGTGTCCGTGCTCAGCGGTGAACTGTGCTGCAAGTTGAAGAAGCTTATGCTGCCACTTTCCGACTTCTCTCTCCGCACGGCAACTGCGCATCCCATCCAACCTTCTGTGGCGTGCACAGCTCGACTGGTCATCTAGAATAGTTTGTATGTACAGTTTAGCCCCCAAATAATGGCTCACTTAAAACGAATTTTTGCTTAAAATGAACAATATCCGCATGACCGTGAAAATATACGTTGTTTCAATGACACGAAGTGGCACTTACAACGACCATCTCTGAGTGCCGCCGATTGGTTACAGCAAACGGCGCTCAGAAACCACTTATAATCACTGATCAGGCATCAGTGAGGTGCCCATTAGTTTGGTAAACGCCAAGCCTGCCCCCACACGCCTTTAGCTGCCGCTCTCTTCCACCACTTTTTGCGATGCACCCCTCTGTCCTTCGTCCCTCCCCCCCCCCCCTCCACCCCGCTACTCCGAGCAACCCGCTTCGCCAGACGCGGCCAGTGTTTTCACAGTGCCACCGATTTTTCGAAGACCAGTCATTCATGTCCCCCATTTTCGATCACTGGTACTGTCGTTGGCCTCGCTGGCCTGGAGTGACTAGACCATTTGCCAACATCGCCTGCATCCAATCATCAGCGTCTTGTCTTAGCGTAAAGTTCTATTGCACGCTCGTATGGTACCCTACCCACTTTGATAATTCATAATTTGTTTCCTGTTTATGACCTATTCTCGCTCACTTTGCACTCCGCTACGCATGGCCTCCGCATGCATGAGGAAGCAGCATAAAAATGGGCGTTAATTTGCGCAGAACAAATCGCAAGATATCAAAGTCAGTGAGGCCATGCAAACTCACTGGTGCAACAAAACAAGACGATAGTTATAACGCGATAACAAAACGACGACACAGAGACAAGAAGGACACGAAAGTCTCTGCGTCGTAGTTTTGTTCTCGCGCTATAGCTATCGTCATGCCATACCAACTAGCCCAAGCTGCCACAGTTCTAAGCAACAAAACAAATTTTGACCACGGCCACCGATTCATTGAACATCACCGCGCGTGCCAATCTAGGCGGTCATGCGTGTGCATGTCTGTTTTAAGTTTTTCTACGAGTGAGTTGCGCGTTTCGCGAACCTTTCAAGCAAGCTACCCGACCTGCCTCCTTCCCACGTGTTTTGGTTTTGCAAGGTCGCTTTCTGGCCATATACTCCCCTCTGTTTACTCTACCGCAATTCTTTGTCCTTCTCTCGCAAATCTTCTCTCCTTTCTTCATCACAACTCGTTCGCCCCTCTCTACCGCTCCGGGACGCCGGCCAGGCTGGCTCGAATTCAGTTTTGTTTTCTAACGAGAAATAGGCCCAGTGTTGTAACACGCGTTCTGGCATGTGTGTCACGTGAATGCGTCTTGCTCGCTCTAGGTGTGCATGAGTAGCCAGGATGGCAGACGGGAGGCCTTGCATGCTTTTCCCTGCTGCTCAACAAAACGTCGAAAGTGTGACCACTTGGCTTGGGCGCAATCCGCGCGTTAGGTGGCGCGTTGCGAAGGGCTTGCTCATAGCTGTTGACCACCTGGCAGCCAACTTGCTGCTTCGAGCGTCCGGGTATCCAGCTGTGGAGAAGTTAAATAATTCGTGGGCGGCAGTGGCGGCTACATGTGTGCGAAACTGTTTTGTCACGGCTGACTTCGTCACAGTTGGGCCCAACGCCGAGCCTAAAGATTCCGAACAGGACCACTGCGGCAGCGATTAGTGGCAGCGCGTCGTTGACTCTGAATTGGGTGAGCGGGTGAGACATCTGCGGCGATGGTTTAATTATGGTCGATGATGCCGACACCGCAGGATCGTGCACGGATTAGGGCATTCTGAATGAAGTACATGGCATGAATGATTTGGAGAAATCGAATCGCATGTTTGGAGGAATCGAATAGAATCGCACAAGCACCGCATGAAAGGGGGTTCTATAGACAACTTCCCGGGAGCATGCCGCATACCTGTTTCTATGTTTAACTCTGCATTGCGATGATGACTGCGTTTTCAGGGGGTTTGTAGATTTGTCGAGGCTGATTATTTTGAACGGTGCAGAGAACAGTACAAGAACTCCGACACGTTTTCCGTTGCGGCATGCTCCCGGGAAATTGTCTATATGACCCTCCTTTCATGCGGTGCTTGTTATGTCGGAACGACAGGAAGGTGTCTGAACAATCGTCTGAGAGAACACACTAACAATGTTAGAAACAGGAACGATGGTTTTCTTGCTCAACACTGCACTGAGTGCAACTGTGTGCCCCCTTTTCAAGGACACAGCGACGCTGTAGAAGCACAAGGATGTGCACACCCGAGTCATCGTCGAGGCCGCGCAGATGGCACGCGAACAGGTGTCATGCATTAGCAAGCCCTCCGTGTCTCTGTCCGAGAAGGAACTAAGGTTCCTCGAAGGTTTTAGTGCACGCAAGTAGTTATATTACCTTTACTTTTCTGTTTTGTTTCCTTATAGACTTTTCTTTGCCTTTTTCTGTGCTTTCGTTTTCTTGTGTTTTCTCCTACTCATGTTTTGCTCTTTGTGCCATATGGTTTGTGTCACATGGCTCGTCTATATATTTTCGCGCTCTGCGCAATAAATTCAGTTCAAAGTTAGTGCTCGTGTTTGTCCTCTCCTTCTTGTCTCTGTGTCATCGTTTTGTTCTCACGCTATAACTATCGTTATGCCACGATCCTCGGCGAAGAGCACGCTGCCATTTGAAATAAACTCTAGACCAGCCATATCGCTCCTGATCTTCGAATGACGTGCACCACGGACTTTTTAGGGCAAAACATTTTGTGTTCTCACTCGCAACTTTTTTAAAAGCTGTGCTTCATTTACTATGAACTACTGGATACAGCGAATGAATGCCACGTCAGGCTGAGGTTCGTTATAAGCAGGCTAGACTGGAGTTAAATTCGTTGCGCTTTCCCCGTGTTCACATTGCATCATCTTGGGCTGGGACTTCCTCTGAGCTCATCATGCCGTCGTTCACTGTGCGCGTGCTGAACTAGAGTTGTCGAGGATGTGTGAACTGCTTCTGTGTGATGCACCAACGTCTGACAGACCCTTCTTTTAGCCGTTATCATCTCGAGTCATCGTAGCCATGAACACTCACATCCCTCCTTTATCTTGCGATCTTGTGCCACTCATTTGCGACGGTGTGCCCTTTGTCGACGCCCTCTTTATCCCCTACTACGCCTTCGGCTTTCCCAAAAGCTTCCTTCTCCTATTCGCAGTTGTCATCATAGAAAACTCAGATGACTCCATCTACATAACCAACTCGCTTCCTCACCTAGACATCTAATTCTGTGGCGAAGTCATCGGTCACCTTGAGGACATTGATTCTGTTTCCTCCAGTCGCCTACCTAATAGCTTGCTATCATCTCACATAAACACCGTTACTGCTGCTACGATTCTCACTTCATCTCCCGAGGCTTTTTTAGCATCGATTGACCCTGAATTTCCAGCTGCTCAGCGTTTCTGACTTCTGGCTCTACTCGATCACTAGCCAACCATAGCCAACCTTCTTTGGATCGCACGTCTGCCATCGTTCACCACATCGACACCGGTAGCCATGCACCTTTGCGCAAGCCCCCGTATCGAATTTCTCACCAGGAACGCCATGTCACTGATGATCAGGTGGTTGATATGCTTCAACGTGGTGTAATAGAACCCTCAAACAGCCCTTGGGCTTCTCCAGTGTTATAGGCGTGTCAATAAGACCACACGAAAGGACGTTTATTCGCTGCCCAGAATTGATGACGCCTTCGATTGCCTGCAAGAATCTGAGTTTTTTTCTTGTTTAGATTTTTGATATGGCTACTGGCAGGTCCATATTAATGATGCAGACAGCTCAAAAACTGCGTTTGTAATACCTGACAGATTGTAGAAGTTCAACATGATGCCGTTTGGCCTCCGTAATGCGCCTGTCACCTTCGATCGTCTCATGGGCAACATCCTCAGAGGCTTTAAATGCAACACATGCTTATGCTATTTGGGTGACGTCATCCTTTTCTCGAACGACATTGACTCCCGCCTCAGCTGCCTCGAAAACGTCCTGGCTTGTACAGTAAAAGCTCGTTAACTCGGCTCTCGCTGGACCGGAGAGAATGTCCGAGTTAACCGAATTCTGAATAATCGAACGGACCATGAAAACAAAAAGAAAACGTACACAGCACAGACAAACATTTATTTCTTAAAAAAGTGCGTTATTTTTGCCTGCCTCACCGTCGAAATTTCTGACAGAACGATCTAATTTAATACCATCAGGAAGTGGTGCGCACGATCACTGTCGCTACAACAAACGCAGAACTTCTCAAGGACAGCGAGGGCTTCGGCGGCCTCCTGCACAGTGAGGCGATGTCGCGTCGGTTCATCACATCTTTTAATATCATAACCTTTCTTTAAAGATCATTTGCTAGCTGCTGCGGCCACTTAACTTTTGTGACGGTCGCCATAAAGCGCGACAGCAACGAGAACGCGCACAAACACAGCCGCAACACGCGAAGTCACAACACAAAGAACCAAGACATGAATAAGTACACCAGTAGGCGTAGCGTGGGCGTAGCAAGCAGCTGTTAGTAGACACTGGATGCGCCGCTGGCCCAAGCGCTTCCGCCGGGTGGTGATTAGCACCACCTAGCCACTTCCCCCTCATTCACTATCATCATTGTCATATTCTGCTGCAGTCCACTCGGTTTCGGTTTCTTCAAAACTCCGGTTCTGCCGTCGATTACGGCAAGCGGTGCTTGAGCATCCAAGCTGCCGAGATCGCGTACTCTGGAGTCCCGATAGCCCTCTCCAAAGTTGTCCGAGATAACCAGTGCGCGGCTAAATCCCTCCGAATTAATGAGCATTTGACCTCATTGAAATATATACTGTTTTGCCAGGACCATGCGGCGAGTCCGAGTTAACCGAACTTCCGTGTTAACGAGGTCTGTATAAACAAGTTTTTACTGTATTTCGTACACTGGACTGCAGGTGAATTTGAAGAAATGCCACTTCGCCGCCCGCGAGCCTACCATCTTAAGGCATGTTGTTAGCAAGCATGGTGTCCGTCCTGATCCAGCCAAGCTTTGCGCTGTCGCAGACGTTTCCAGGCAGGCTACACTAAAAAAACGCCGCAGCTTCATAGGCATATGTTCGTATTTTCGACGTTTTGTGTGCGACTTTGCCATCATAATCGCACTTCTGACACAAATACTTGCCGACAACCAAGACATTTCAGCGTGGTCCCCCGCATGCGATGAAGCATTTGCTTTTTCACGCTATCTTATCACATCACCACCCATCCTACGCCACTTTGATCCAGACGCTCCAACTGAAATTCATACGGGTGCTAGTGGAGTAGCCCTCTGTGCTATTCTTGCCCAGCGTAATTCTGGTTTCGATGAGTACGTCGTATCCTATGCTAGTCGCACCCTCACTCAAGTGGAAAATAACTACTCAGTCACGGAAAAAGAATGATTTGCCATAGTTTGGCAATCACGAAATACCAACCTTATGTATATGGTCACCCATTTGATGTTGTGACTGATCACCACGCATTGTGTTGCTTGTCGTCATTAAAAGATCCATCTGGTCGCCTAGCTCGCTGGGCACTACATCTTAACATTACGACTAGCGTGTAGTCTATCGGTCAGGCCGCAAGCATTCGGACACCAACGCTCTTTTTCGCTCGCCACTTTCCCACAATTTTGTTACAGCGTCTGTTTCAAGCTGAAGATGTTCTTCACTTGAGCACGCAGACATGTCCTCTGAGCAACACCAGGATCCAGGGATAGCGTCTCTCCTAGAGAACCTGTCTCAAATGTCTCCACGTACTGACAATCGCTCCCTTCGACGACTTGCCGGCCATTTCAATATCCGTGATAGCATTCTGTACCAGGCAAACCTACTTATCTGATGGGCGTAAATCGTTGCTAGTAATTCTTTGCCACCTACTCTGACGTATGTGCCTCCTTCCACGCGAATCCGCAATGCGCCCATGCTAGTGTGGTGAAGACGTATGCTCACCTAAGAATGCAATACTACTGGCGCGAAATGTACCGCTTTGTTCAGCAGTACGTCTGTTCATGTTCCTCGTGCCAACCCCGGAAGAGCTCCCCTCGCACAACCACAGGGCCACTCCATCCACTGCCTTGTCTTTCTCAGCCTTGCGACTGCATCAGAATCTGCTTGTACGGTCGCCTATCATACAGAGCAAATAGAAACTGCTGGGTCATCGTAGCTGTGGACCACCTTATGCGCTACGCTGAAACTTCACCGCTTCCCGAGGCCACTGGTTGTGAAGTCTGCTTGTTCATTCTGAGCAACCTCGTCCTTCCTCATTGTTCACCCCACGAGCTTCTCAGTGACTGTGGGCATTCCTTCTTATATGAAGCTGTAGAAGCCCTCCTGCGCAAATGCAGCATCGTGCATCAGAACACTACCGCATATCACCCCCAAACCAACTGGACGACCGATCGATTTATTCGCACGCTAGGCGACATTCTCTCCATGTATGTTTCCGATGACCACACGAATTGGAACCACATACTGCCATTCGTCATCTACGCTTACAACAGTGCCATTCAATCTTCAACTGGATTATCCCCGTTCTTCCTTTTTTATGGTCGGGAACCTTCCCTGTTCTTTGACACTATCCTTCTGTACGGCCCACACCCTTCAGAAACTACGACTTTGGCCGAAGCTGCCACTATTGACAAAGAATGTCGGCAACTCGCACGTTCGCTTACCACGCACGATCAGGCTCATCAAAAGCATGCTCATGACCGACGCTCATCCCCATCGTCATGCGCCCCTGGAACAATCGTGTGACTCTGTGTGCTATCGTCTGGAACTGACCTTTCCTCTAAGCTCATACCCAAGTACAACGGACCATACCAGGCCTGCGCCAGACATCGCCAGTAAACTAAATTGTTGAGCCTATCCAGCCAACTACAGTTAAACCTGCTTATAAGGAACCTACATATAAAAAATTCCTGGATATAACAAAGTTTTCATATTCCCTGCCACCGCTTCATAGGAGCACATGTATTTGCGACCTTTATGTAACAAAGTAACTGTGGGAGACAACCTTGATATAGTAATTTTTCCCCACGGACAATCTTGGAATTTTGATGCGCATTGTGGCATTTTGGTACGAGCATGCATCTTCCGCTGCAGCCCCACCGCCGCCAAAGCGCGAAGCGGTGGCGGCGGGCACGTCCAAGGCGGGCAAGAGAGCCTGCACCTTACGAGCCAACGTTGCCCCCTTTCTCGCCGCCGCGGTTGCATGCGCGGGTGTGCCCCCCCCCCTTCAAACCGAAATAAAAATAAACTACTTTTGCGCATTGCCAGTGCCACGCTTTTATTTAGCGTCACATATGTGGGGCCGCCTGTTCGAAATCCTGCTTGTTCGTTTGGTTGATTGAATTCTAATGTTTTCTTTACTCTGTTAGCAATTACCTTTGTAAATAGCTTGTACACTACAGAGAGCAAGCTGATCGGCCTGTAATTCTTCAAGTTCTTGTCATCTCATTTCTCATGTATTAAGATGATGTTAGCGTTCTTCCTAGACTCTGGCACCCTTCCCGTCAGGAAACACCTCGTAAATAGGGTGGCTCGTAAATAGGGTGGCGTAAATAGGGCGGCTACTCAACAATTGACCACATTCATACTATCAATCAGGTAATAGGGAAATGCTCAGAGTATAACCAACAACTATACATAGCCTTCATAGATTACGAGAAGGCGTTTGATTCAGTAGAAATATCAGCCGTCGTGCAGACACTGCGGAACCAGGGCGTAGATGAAGTATATATAAATATTCTGGAAGAAATCTACAGGAGATCAACTGCTACCATAGTGCTTCATAAAGAAAGCAACAGAATACCAATCAAGAAGGGTGTAAGGCAGGGGGACACAATCTCCCCAATGCTATTTACCGCGTGCTTACAGGAGGTTTTCAGAAGCTTAGAATGGGAACAGTTAGGGGTAAGAGTTAATGGAGAATACCTTAGTAACCTGCGCTTCGCCGATGACATTGCAATGCTGAGTACCTCAGGGGACGAATTGCAACTCATGATTACGGAGTTACACAAGGAGAGCAGAAAGGTGGGTCTTAAAATTGATCTGCAGAGAACGAAAGTAATGTACAACAACCTCGGAAAGGAGCAGCGCTTCGAGATAGGTAATAGTGCACTTGAAGTTGTAAAAGACTATGTCTACTTGGGGCAGGTAATAACCGCAGAGCCTAACCACGAGATTGAGGTAACTAGAAGAATAAGAATGAGGTGGAGCACATTCGGCAAGCATTCTCAACTTATGACAGGTAGATTGCCATTATCCCTTAAGAGGAAGATATATAACAGCTGTATCTCGCCGGTACTTAGCTACGGAGCAGAAACCTGGAGACTCACAAAGAGGGTTCAGCTTAAATTGAGGACGACGCAGCGAGCAATAGAAAAAAAATTGGTAGGCGTAACCTTACGAGACAAGAAGAGAGCAGAGTGGATTAGGGGACAAACGGGGGTTAAGGATATCATAGTTGAAATAAACAAGAGGAAATGGACATGGGCCGGGCATCTAGCACGTAGACAGGATAACCGCTGGTCATTAAGGGTAACTAACTGGATTCCCATAGAAGGAAAGCGGGTTAGCGGGAGACAGAAGGTTAGGGGGGCAGATGAGATTAAGAAGTTTGCGGGTATAAATTGGCAGCAGCAAGCACAGGACCGGGTTAACTGGCGGAACATGGGAGAGGCCTTTGTCCTGCAGTGGACGTAGACAGGCTTATGATGATGATGATGATGATGTGGGGCCGCGCTGCATATGAAGGGCGCTTTACCAAAAGGCTTCCGCCGTAACCACGTCCGTGTCGTTCGCTCTCTGTTTCCGACGCAGTGCACGTGTACATAATTTCACTGCGCACGCATGGTGTGTCCCCCGATACCCGATGACGTTCAGCTTTGCTTTTTTATAGCGATAGCAATTACGTATATGGGCAGTTTCGGCTGGGTTTCTTCCGCCGCCACCTTCATTCACTGCATATGTATAGTATGTATACGTACCTATATATATATATATATATATATATATATATATATATATATATATATATATATATATATATTGTAGTGAAGAGGAATGCCCACTACTGCAGCGACATCGACACGTGGGCGCGAGGCACGAGCTAGGACTGCCTGATTGCTGCTGCGACGCTGCCCGTATACTCGGCCTGCTCTTGCTGCTTCGGTACCGACGCCGCTACCGCTGTTTACCTTGCATTTACATTATATTTGAAGACAGCGTCGTCAGGCATGACGGATGGCAGCTTTCGGCTACGCAGTTCCAGGACTGGAGAAGACCGCAGCACCTCCACCAAAATATAATGTAAATGCAAGGTAAACAGCGGTAGCGGCGTCGGTACCGAAGCAGCAAGAGCAGGCCGAGTATACGGGCAGCGTCGCAGCAGCAATCAGGCAGTCCTAGCGCGTGCCTCGCGCCCACGTGTCGATGTCGCTGCAGTAGTGGGCATTCCTCTTCACTACAATATATATATATATATATATATATATATATATATATATATATATATATATTGTCACGGGGTCGTGACGTGGCCGAAGACAGGAGACTTCGTGTTGGGATTTAACTGTTTATTTGGGTGAACCTGTGCCCGGTCAACGGAAAGTCCAATTACAGCAGCAGTCTCGCACAGATAGCAGTCTCGGACTGATAGCGACGAACGGAGCGTCGGCCTTCGATCAACAACTGACAAGCGGCGAAGCGCGTCGGCATTTATACTCTTGCCGTCGAATGTTGTAGCGTTATCGCTGGCGGTGGCGTAGGTTCCAGAACAATCTGTACCGTTCGCGCAGTGGGCGTGATCTTATTGAAATGATCTTCTACAGTCTGGAACCTTCTCGACAACTGCAAGCGCGGTTTGCGCTGAGAATCGTGTGGTGTTTTGGGACGATAACAAAAACTTGGGAAATGGAACGTGGCATTTTTTTTTGCTCTCTGTTTGCTGTTTGCTATATATATTGCCACGTTCTATTTCACAAGTTTTTGTTATCGTTCCGAAACACCACACGATTCTCGGCGCAAACCGCGCCTGCAGGTTTTGAGAAGGTTCCGGACTGTAGTAGATCATTTCGATAAGATCACGCCCACTGTGCGAACGGTACAGATTGTTCTGGAACCTACGCCACCGCCAGCGATAACGCTAGAACATTCGACGGCAAGGGTATAAATGCCGACGCGCTTCGCCGCTTGTCAGTTGTTGATCGAAGGCCGACGCTGCGTTCGCCGCTATCAGTCCGAGACTGCTCTTTGTGCAAGACTGCTGCTGTAATTAGACTTTCCCTTGACCGAGCACAGGTTCCCCCAAATAAACAGTTAAATCCCAACACGAAGTTTTCTGTCTTTGGCCACGTCACGACCCCGTGACATCTGGTGGAGTTGCTGCTTCGTTCATGTACCGGACGCCCCCATCAAGCCGTGAACCCAGCCCCCGTCGCGGAGAAGACACCGACGCCAACCAAGAACAGCGAACGAGCCGCCGACAGCAAGGTCTCCTACCGGAGTACGGCCTTCTACAAGACAAGGCGCGGAAGACCAAGACCATGACCTCGACTGCAGCGACAATGACAACCGGAGCGTCCCAGCCCCTGATCGTCATTCATCAACCCAGGGAACCACCAACGTTCCATGGCTCATCGTTTGAAGACCCGGAAACCTGGCTAGAAACATATGACCGTGTGGCCGCCCTCAACCACTGGGACAACGAAGAAAAGCTCCGTCGTGTGTACTTCTACCTAAAAGACACCGCAAGGACCTGGCTAGAGAATCGGGAGTCCACGCTCCGAACGTGGGATGTCTTCTGCGGCGCATTTCTGCAAATGTTCGCAAGCGTCGCTCGCAAAGAGAGGGCCGCTGCTCTACTCGAGACCCGGGTTCAGCTACCAAATGAAAAGGTTGGAATTTTCACAGAGCAGATGACCCGCCTATTCCGTCACGCCGACCCAGACATGCCTGAGGAAAAGAAAGTTCGTTTCCTGATGCGAGGGGTCAAACAGGAGCTCTTCGCGGGACTAATGAGGAATCCACCGAACACCGTCCAAGAATTTGTATCCGAGGCGACCACCATCGAAAAAACGGTGGACATGCGCACCAGACAATATAATCGTCGCCTGACTCTAGAATGCGCTGCTGCTCAAGCCAGTGACTCCGATGACCTGCGTGAAACGATCCGAGCGATCGTGCGGGAAGAGCTGCGCAAACTGTTGCCTTCGGCGCAGCCTCAAGTGGATTCGATCGCTGACATTGTGCGAGAAGAAGTCCAGCAATCGCTTCAAATTCCCGAAACACCGCCGCCCGAGCCAGAAACTATGAGCTACGCCGCTGCAGTGCGCCACAACGATCGCCGACATGCTGTCAATGTACGTCGATGTCGAACACAAGTCGTGGGACGCCATTCTTCCGTATGTGACCTTCGCATACAACACGGCGGTGCAGGAGACGACGCAGATATCTCCATACAAATTGGTCTACGGAAGGAGCCCGGCAACGACGCTCGATGCCATGTTACCCAACGTCACCGACGAAGAAAACCTCGATGTGAGCGAGTACCTTCAACGCGCCGAAGAAGCCCGACAACTTGCGCGTCTCCGTATCAAGAATCAGCAGACGACCGACAGCCACCGTTACAACCTTCGACGACGCTTCGTGGAATACCAGCCCGGTGAACGTGTTTGGGTGTGGACGCCGATACGCCGACGTGGACTAAGTGAAAAGCTTCTGCGACGGTACTTCGGACCGTATAAGGTGGTTCGACGTCTCGGCCCACTTGATTACGAGGTTGTCCCCGACGGCATCACGAACTCTCAACGACGCCGATCGCGACCTGAAGTCGTCCATTTCGCGCGCCTCAAGCCGTTTCATGCACGTTAACAAACTGAAACAGTGTTTTTTGTATTATTGTTGTATTGTAATTTATTCATTGTACTTTCTTGCATTATTATTGTACCTTCATCTTTAGTTAAAGCATCGGGACGATGCCTTTTTTCAGAGGGGGGCAATGCCACGTTCCATTTCACAAGTTTTTGTTACCGTTCCGAAACACCACACGATTCTCGGCGCAAACCGCGCCTTCAGGTTTCGAGAAGGTTCCGGACTGTAGTAGATCATTTCGATAAGATCACGCCCACTGTGCGAATGGTACAGATTGTTTTGGAACCTACGCCACCGCCAGCGATAACGCTAGAACATTCGACGGCAAGGGTATAAATGCCGACGCGCTTCGCCGCTTGTCAGTTGTTGATCGAAGGCCGACGCTGCGTTCGCCGCTATCAGTCCGAGACTGCTATCTGTGCAAGACTGCTGCTGTAATTAGTCTTTCCCTTGACTGGGCACAGGTTCACCCAAATAAACAGTTAAATCCCAACACGAAGTTTCCTGTCTTTGGCCACGTCACGACCCCGTGGCAATATATATATATATATATATATATATATATATATATATATATATATATATATATATATATATATATATATATATATATATATATATAGTCAAGTAGATCCTCCATGAGCGGTCACAACGTGGTTTATTGCGACGTTTCGGCCTAGAGTCTGGCCTTCATCAGGATTGAAGGTACACTTTGTTGGTGTTCAGCTTTATACAATCTCAAACGAGAGGGGGGAGAGAGAAATAGAAAAAAGGAAAAAGAAAAAAAGAAGGAAAAAAGATAAAAAGAGGATAAGGTGGGCTCCCCCTGGGGCGCCCCCTTCTACTTTACCTTCCACTTCCCCTTCCATCTCTCTCCCCTTTCTCCTTTTCACCTTTCTGCTCTCTGCGATCTGTGTATGCTTCCTTTCACTAACGCATTCTTCTCGACCAGACGGCGCCTGCTGGCTCTGGCGGTTCGGTGTGGGGCAAAAAGAGCTTTTTTAAGAAGATTAAGCCTTTAAATACTCAGCGCCCGTCGACATTTCGTCGTAGAAAGAGGGGTGCTACGTATTGCGGCAGAGGCTGGCAAGCGGGGGCAATGCGAATTCCTTGCCCGCCTCTGGATTACGCGTGCAGTAGGGGTCTCCCGACTGTGTACAGGGTTGCTGTTGGGCATGTCATGCTTGGCACAATTGATTGGGTAGTAAAGTAAAAACAGAAAACAGACGACAGCTGTACTTAGGAAGAGTAGTCACACTTCGCATTGTTTTGAGTTGTCCAGTGCCCTTCGCAGCTGCAGTGCCGTTAACTCAGTTACCATTTTCATTATTGCCGTTATTGTTTTCCTATGCTTTAATTGCTGCAAGTGTACCAGGATTCTCATTTATTCCCCTATCGAGGGTGTTAAATCGGTGGATAAGGTAGGATTCTCGTTGTTCACGTTCTCGATTTGATTTAAATCCCGTCTCTAAGAGCGTTACTGATAGTTTGTCAAATGCATGATGAGGAAGATTGAGATGTTTTGATAGAGGCAGACTTGAGGCTGATTTCGCATGGGCTCTGTGATTATTGAAGCGAATCCTAAATGGTGTTTTTGTTTGTCCGATGTACTGCACACTACACACGTTGCATTCGAGTAGGTATACCACATTAGAGGAATCGCATGTTAGGTTTCCTCGTATGTTAATCGAAAACTTGGATTGTGTGCTGGTTGCTTTGTGTGTTTCTCGTATCGCCTTGCATACAAGACATCGTGGCTTTAAACAAGGTCGGCATGAATTATTGGGGGTGAGGTATTAATCTGCGAGTGGACAAGTGTGTCTTTTAGGTTACGTGGTCGTCGGTAAACGACGCCTGGAGTGGATGGGAATGCACGTTTCAGACGTTAACTTTGTTCCAGAATGTTGTAATGTCGTTTAAGGATTTTTTTACATTGGGGAAGTTTGGCGTTCAAGCAACCTCACTTGATGTAAGAACTGCGCAGCTTTTGGGGGCTTTCGTCACACTTCCTTCGATTCATTCCCGGTTTTGACAATATTGCGTACCTGTTCACGTGCCTGCTTCAGAAAGGGCCGCAGTTTGACTGGACCCCTGAATGTGAGTCTGCTTTATCTGTGTTGAAGTTCCTTTTGACGTCTAATCAAAATTTTCGACACCTCAATCCTCTGGCTACCATGGAACTTCACACAGACGCTAGCGGTATTGATGTAGGTGCTGTCCTAATTGAACACTTGGATAACAGAGAACATGTCGTAGCGTATGCAAGTCCGAGCGTAACTACAACATCACAGGGCAAATGCCTCGCAGTGAAACACTTCCAGTCCTACCTGTACGGATGCTTCTTTACCATGGTGACAGACCATCATTCTCTCTGCTGGTTGGTCAATCTGCGTGACCCATCTGGTCGCCTTGTGCGTTGGGCACTTCGTCTACAAGAGTATGACTTCACGGTTTTCTATAAAAGCGGTGGACGTCACCCTGACGCAGATTGTCTTCCGCGACTACCATTTCCTACAACGGAATGTGAAGCGGACAACTTCGACAACTACATCGTATCACTGGACCAACTGTTTCCCGATACCAAGACCTTTAGGAATAAGATAAATTTTGCAATAATTTTCCTGTCTGCTTTGCTGAAATATATACATCTTTAATTATTATGAGACTCAAGCAGTTGTGGAAAGTAGTTGGTAAAAACCAGTTATTGTTCACTTTGCATAAATTCCTTCGTTTTTTCTATTATTGCGCTAGCAATTATATGGACACTTTTGGCTGGATTTTTCCGCCGGCATCGGCGTTGCCGTCACTCACCATATATGCATAGGTATCTATATATATGAAAATGCAAGAAAGAAAAAAATCCCCAAAAATACAAAAAGACAACGGCACGCGGAATTGAACTTGGGTTCTCTGCATCACGAGTGCGAGGCGTTAATCACTGAGCAACCGAGGAGCACGTCCTTCAGCATTCAAACAACACTCTATCTATATCTACCACTTACCACTACTGATTGGCATTCCGTGGGAAATGATAGTGTCTTCAGCATTACCAGTAAGATGGCGCAATGAGCGCACATTGCCACATCGCGCGGTGGCGCACGCTCTCATCTTTTTTGCGTACTTTGCCCCGCTTTGAGAAGGGAAGTGATGACGCTCTTTCGCGCGCCCTTATCTCGTAGTGGGGAGAATCGTATGCATTGGCTGGCCTTGGGCTTTACCTAAAACGATTTTCTTGCAATTACCGGGAGCACCAAGGTAACTACAATTATTCCAAGTCTCAGTTTTCAAAAAGCGCACGCTTAGCAGACAGAGCGAAGTAACAACTGAGATGCCTGTTTGCGTGCATCTGTACGTTTTGTGCGTAATTTGCGCGGGAGAAACCTGGGGCACGTTTTTATCTCCATTCTATTCGGCGCGTGACCTTTCAAATTGTGGCAATCACGTTCATTGCTTTGCCTTGGCGGCAAAGGTGTAACTTTTTTCTTGGAAAGCACAACTTTTTCAGCACGACCATTTTTCACAGTAACATGACGTTCTAGTGATGAGTGGTTAGCGAACGACCACGAACGCACTGTTTGGTTCTCCACAAAAAATATACTCGTAATACGATATTATAAAATGAACACTGAACAACTGAAACGTCACTCCCCATTCACATTGTTTGCGTATGTGCATTTCTAGATGCATTGACGATGTGGGCGAGCCAAACCCAATTTAGCAGCAGAATGTGTGCTACTTATAGAGCAAGACGAATGTGCAGAAGCTTCAGACTCGCCTTATTCATACCTCTCACTGTAGATATATTAGTAAATGTTTTTCACCACCACCACTGTCTGTGCAGCCTTTTTTAGTACCAGGAAGAGTTAGCATCATGTGTAGTGTATCCGCATAATTATAGGGCATGAAATATTGCGATATAGAAGTGTCTCCTCGCCAAATAAGCCATACTTTTCTAGTACTAAGAATTTCTGCAGCTTCGAGAAATGCTCCTAAATAAGGAGAAACTGCCATCACTCACGTTCTCGCAAGTGCATCTTTGCTGCACTGTCCCCAACTTTAACGCTCTTGCCAGGCATGAACACAGACTCTACTAGAAAGACCACTTGTTAGAAATAGTACATTTCTGAAGAGCCTACGAGGACTTTCTTCCAAGTAATTGACACAGTGAATTACAAAATACACTTCATGTAACCAAATGTGCTATTAGCAAAAGGTGCAGTATTTCCATCTGCGTATGCAAATGAAATGTGGCTCTATTTAGGTGTAGAAAAAGGCGATACTCAATGCAGTAGGTAAATATTTAGGGTCAGCGATTATGTAGCAAAAGGTAAAGTACCAACGCAAGCAGAGTAACGATGCAAGCACGGCTGATTGGGGGGGGGGGGGCGGTTTCTCTTTCTGGGTGTAACTATGCACTTCTTTCCCAGCTTCGGGAACTTGGAATAGTAGAGAAAGTTAACGTCCTTTTGACGGGTGCGTGATCATATAGAGGCACAGAGCAGCACTTCACCATTGCGCAGCACTTGCCGCGGAGACAAGCGGCCCCAGTTTTAAGAAACGAAATCCTGTGCTTTTAAAATGAGCGTTCAAAGCAGACACCCACAATTATTATGAAAGCATCAATAGCCACCACACACAATAAAAACCAAGACACCCACGCTTATTATGAAAGCGTCAATAGCCACCACACACAATATAACCAACTGAACTACTACTTTGTTGAGTTTACCACGACGGTGGTTCCTACACAGCGCCGCGCCTCGAAAGCGCACAAATCCTCGAAGTGACATCATACAAGCGCGATTCACAGCTCCGCCATCGGTCGCACACCAAGGCCAATAGTCCTGGCAGTCCTCAGCACCATGCTCATAACGTCACTAGCAGAGGCATTTTCCCCAATTTTGCTTATAAGAACCCCTTCAGAAGCAGCAAGCTCAGCATGTCCATGCTACCTTGTTTCGGGTGTCAACTGATTGTTATCTCAATGCAAAAAGTTTGGTTTTGCCATGGTCCTTTTCCTAGACAACGCATCGTATCATGCCTGTGACGATGGCATTTCGTGCAAAATGTTTTAACTTTGGATCGGCAGTTGACGGCTGTGTGGCCCATCCTGTTGCACACGGTGCACTTTGCAATAACAGGTTACATATCACCGAGAAAGCTTTGCTTCTCAGTGCCGGCCACTTCTGCATGCTTATGAAAATAGAACAAGTTTTAAAGACGATAGCCTTTCTTGGGGACCTTCGACGCAAAAATTTTGGTCTGTCTGTCTGTCTGTCTGTCTGTCTGTCTGTCTGTCTGTCTGTGTGTTTGTCTGTCTGTGTGTCTGTCTGTCTGTCTGTCTGTCTGTCTGTCTGTCTGTCTGTCTGTCTGTCTGTCTGTCTGTCTGTCTGTCTGTCTGTGTATACAGTTGTCTGTTTGTCCACTCTTAACGGCACCGGTACTTAAAACAGCCGACTTCATCCACAGCGCCCACCAATGCTGCTCATGGTTTAGTGTTCATACTTGTGCAATTGTCAATTATTAAGCAACTAATATGCAAGTTTGGGGCACCATAACAACACGTATATATTCTGCATGTACATCATTTACTAGCATGTACATTCTTTACTGGAAAAGGCATACATAAGTAATTTTTAGAAATGTAGCACTTATCACGCTGCGCTGAACATGCAACGCTTGCACGGAACGGAAAGTTTCCAACGCTTTGCTAAGATGCGATGGTGGTGGCACCTACCCGTTGCCTTGCGTTCTAAACATTATCACCTCTGAGACGGGTGCACACACCCATCTCGGAGTCACGCGCTTTGTTTTCCAAGAACACTGCCAGGTGGCGCTCATGTCTCACATGTGACGTGACTTGATGCGCTCGTTCGCCTCCGCTGCACGCTCGAGGCACTCTAATGCAGTGCCTCCAGAATACTATCCACCGATTTTCTTATGCAGAACATCAAATAAATTGTTCACTCTCTCCACACGCAAAGAGAGAGAGAGAGAGAGAAAATTTAATGCGGAAAGGCAGGGAGGTTAACCAGAAAACATATCCGGTTTGCTACCCTGCACTGGGGAAAGGATAAGGGGAAAGGGAGGAAGAGAAGCACAAACACACATACACACACTCGCACACAGTAGTGTCACAATCGTTCAACGAGGCGGGTCGCTCGCAGAAACTTCATCAGCGCCTTCGTTGCTTTCTGGCGTGAAGCTCGATCTTTCCGACATTCCAAGATTGACTGCTCAGAAAATGGCTGGTCGTCGAGGCGAGCAAACACTGCTGAGAGGGACTGTCGCTGAGAGCTGTACTGGGGGCACTGACATAAAATATGTTCAATTGTTTCGTCATTGTCGCAATGGTCGCATGTAGCGCTGTCTCTCATTCCGATGCGGCAGGCAAAAGCGTTCGTGAAAGACACCCCAAGCCACATACGGCAGAGAAGGGTCGTCTCGGATCGGGGTAGACCAGATGGAATAGTAAGTCGTAGGCATGGGTCCAGGCGGTGAAGACGGGTGTGGAGAAAACCGGGCGTATTCCGCATAGACCTTGCGACGTCCTGCGCAAGCGTTTTAATCTTTGCTGCTGCGTCGCTTCTTGATAGTGGAATAGGTTCCATCACTCCATTTTCGTGAGCATTCTTAGCTGCATTGTCGGCATGCTCGTTACCGATGATGCCGCAATGGCCTGGTAACCATTGAAAAGATATGTCATGTCCTTCGTCTATTAGGTGATGGTACAGTTGTCGTATTTCGAGCGCCAATTGATCTTGAGGTCCACGACGTAGAGCATTGTGTAGACATTGGAGAGCTGGTTTCGAATCAGTAAAAATGCTCCATTTTTGTGGTGTCTCTTGGTCAATCCTGCGGAGTGCGCTGCGGAGTGCCGCGAGCTCCACGGCTGTCGATGTCGTCTTGTGTGACGTTCTGAACTGGATGGTTTCGGCTCTTGCTGGGAAGATCACAGCTCCTGCAGATCCTCCAACAGTTGTCGAGCCATCCGTGTAAAGTTTGACATGATCTTTGTATTCTTCGTGTAGCATGAGTAGAATCATCTGCTTTAAAGCTGGCGCCGAGAGCTCCGCCTTCTTGCGAATCCCCGGCACTGTCAAGCGCAGTTTTGGTCGGTCCAAGCACCAAGGAGGTGTTAGTATCCGTTCCGGAGGTGTGTAGACTGTTGGAAGGCACTCACGGAAAGTCAATACTCTCTTACAGAAGGAGGCACTCGGTCGATCTTCTGGAAGCGAAGCTAGGTGGTGGGCAGGGGCGCGAGCAAGGTGTCTAATATGAGCTCTAAGCACCTCCAAAGTAATGTGCACTGTGGCCGGATGATCTTTGGCGATTGCGATGGTTTCCGCTGTTGATGTACAGCGTGGTAATCCAAGACAAACTCTGAGTGCCTGGCCCTGGGCGTTTTCTATTGTGCGTATACTGCTTTTGCAAGCGTTCGTCAGAACCGGCAAGCTATACCGCAGGTACCCCAGAAACAGCGTTTTGTACAAATGCAACATCGCGTGCACTGATGTGCCCCACGTTTTGCCTCCGAGGAACTTGAAAAGTTGTGCGATGGCCGTTAGGCGCTTCTTTAGAGTGGCCACATGGGGACTCCAGCAGAGATTTCGATCGATCGTGACCCCCAAAAACCTGTGGGTCCTGGCGTAGCAGACACTGTGTCCATCGATGGCGATGGGATATGACGTCATTGCCTTCCGCGTGAACGCGACCAGCGCCGATTTCTCAGGAGAAATCTCGAGGCCTTGTTCTCTAAGGTACGCCGATATTGAATTCGCTGCTTTCTGGAGTCTCGCACGTACCTGAGGACGTGTTACACCTGATGTCCAGGCACAAATATCATCTGCATAGAGAGATATCTGCACGGAATCTGGTATGCGTTCAACGAGACCGATCAGAACCAGGTTGAACAGTGTGGGGCTCAATACACCACCTTGAGGAACACCACGGTGTGTATAATGTTCAGAAGTCGGCCCATCATCAGTTTGCATAAACAATGATCTCATATGTAGGTAGCATTGGATCCAGCGGTACACTCGCCCACCCAAACCAACTGACTCGAGGGCGTCAAGTATGGCTTCGTGAGAAACATTGTCATATGCTCCTTTGACATCTAAAAATAGTGCGACAGATAACCGTCTGCTCATTTTCTGGTGTTGTACGTAGGTCACCAGGTCAATGACATTGTCAATGGAGCTCCGAAGACGACGAAAACCGGCCATGGCGTCTGGATATATTCTATGGCGTTCTAGGAACCACTCGAGTCTGGCAAGGATCATTCGCTCCATCAGCTTCCCTACGCAACTAGCCAGCGCTATTGGGCGGTATGATGTCAGCTCTAGAGGCGATTTTCCAGGTTTGAGAAGTGCAACCAACCGGCTTGTTTTCCACTCTCTGGGGACCGTTCCATCTCTCCAAGACTCATTGAATACTTCCAGCAAAGCACTTCGTGCTCGATCACCGAGATTGCATAATAGGCGGTATGATATGCCATCCGGCCCAGGCGATGACGATCGATTGCATGAAGCAAGAGCCACATTCAGTTCTTCCATTGAAAAAGGCAGGTCCAGTTGCGGGTCAAGTGAATGTGGCGTGTAATCAGCAGTAAGGGCTTCTGTGCAATTTGGCGGGCCCGCAATCTTCCTACAAAAATCTTCCGCTACCTCGATATCCCTTCTATTTTGGAAAAGGGCCAAGGCTTTAAACGGAAAACGTTGTTGGGGAAATGTGCGTAGGCCTCGCACGGTTCGCCATATTTGAGAAAGCGGTTTGCGAGGGTCTAGACTCGCGCAAAATTTCGCCCACCGTTGAAACTCCAGTTTGTCTATACGACGCTGGATCTTCTTTTGCATGCGCCTGGCCATCCGTAGATCTTGAATGGATTTTGTGCGTCGATATCTACGCTCCGCACGCCGACGAGTCGCACGGAGTCGCTCTAACTCCATGTCCGTTTCTGAGGGCCTTGAAGAATATGCCAGCGTGCGCATCGCACTCTGCGCTGCTTGTTTGATCGCTTGCTCAATGCCAGAGGTTAAGCCTTTTTCACAAGCGTGTTCAATGTTGGTTGTGAATGCTGAAAGATCGATCCTCCGTACGGTTTTCGGCGGGTGGTCGCTAGCAAAGCCTTCGATGGTGAGATAACTGGGGATGTGATCGCTACCATGTGTCTCGATGTCTAAAAACCACTTAACGCTTGTGGCGAAGCGACGTGACACGAACGTCAAGTCCAAACAGCTGCTGTACGTTGATCCTCGCAGAAATGTAGGGCTCCCATCATTAAGTAGAGACAGTTCATGAGTCGATACAAATGAAGCCAGCCTCCGGCCCGTGGTATTGACTTTTGAACTTCCCCAGATTGGGTGGTGGGCGTTGAAGTCCCCTATAATTATCCACGGATCCGGGACGCTCGAAAGAATGTCATCCAGTCTTTGGCAATCAAAACGGGCTGAGGGAGATAAGTAGACACCTATTAATGTGAAGGTGAGGGTTTTCTGCTTCACAGTCAGGCAAACATATTGGTTCTCATCATGAGGCGACACAGGTTGAATGATGTAGGTAAGCTCCCGACGAATATACACAATGACCTTGCTGCTTTCGTTTCGGGTTTTGGACGGGATTGATTCGTAGCCAGATAGCCTGATCGGGTTTGATAATTTCGGTTCACATATTACGATGATTGGGAAACGGTTAGAAAACACGTACTGACGAAAATCGGAAATCCGTGATCTAAGTCCTCTTGCGTTCCACTGGATGACTGATGCTTCTCTGACGTCTTTGCGGAACGATTGTTGATCTCCTGCCATGACTCTACGCGAGGGAGGCGAGGACTGGGCTCAGCGCGTCCAACACCTGTAACCCGCTTCGAGCGGTTGGAGTTCCCAGGCTTCTTAGTATGTCTGCCATGACAGCGACGAGGGATCGTAACATCGGGATGATCTGTCGATCGACCCTTGACACATCCTCAACGGAAGTAGACTCGGTGGAAGGTGTAGGGCGGCGAGGCCTCGCAGGAGGCTCCTTTGCAGGCTGTGTACGCGGAAGCGTAGGCCACTCATCCGCAGCTGTGAGCTTCTCCTCTTCATTTCGCTTCGTGCTTACTACTTCACTCGTGCTCGGAGGAAATGGGTTATGCGCAACACTCTGTCCTACACGCCTCCGTCGGCGACTACGTCGCCGCCGTACCCTTTCAGCAGCCTCTCTGTGGGTTGAATTGTCCCTAACCATTTGTTTGATAATGGCGATTTCCTTCTTAATCCGAGGGCATTCCTTGGATGCAGCATCATGCGGACCATCACAGTTTCTGCACTTCAGGCTTGTTGCCCGACATGCGTCTGCAGTGTGCGGCTCAGCGCATCGGGGGCATACTGTGGTGTTTGTACATACACTCTTGATGTGACCAATTTTCATGCAGTTATGGCACTGGAGTGGTTTAGGGACAAATGGTCGAACAGGATGTCGGAAGTGTCCCACTTTGACATGCGACGGAATGGAATCTCCTTTGAACATTATCTTTACACATCGGGTGTTTCCGAGGCGAAGTACATTCGCGATGAGAACTCCTTCGTTCGCTGGTTTTATGAGAGTTGGGAGATCCGAGTTTGCTATGGCCAAATCAATGTCGTAGATTACTCCCGCCGTGTAGGCACCGTCCATTGGAATAACCGGTCGTACTTTGATGCCTCCCAAATCTGATACACTGCGAAGCTTGTCTATGGCGCTGGCAGTCATTGTGTCCACAGCTAGAATATTCTTCCGCGTGTTCACCCGGATATCCTTAATGTCGTTTGGTGCTACCCCCTCAAAGTACATAGAGAGAGCTTGCCTGTTTACTGCTCGAAGGCTGATGGTGGAGTCCTCGGGCATGAAGAGGATGGTGTGCGGCCAGCATTCTCCTTTTGACTGAGACGTTAATGTCCCTGCTGGTGAAGACGACTTGATACTTCTTCTTTTGGCCTTCCTGCTTCTCACGGTCTCGAAGTCGTCATCCGACGAGTCGTCGCCAGTGGCCGAGTACAGTTCCGTGTCCTCGCTGGTGCTCGAACAGGTGCTTCGTTTCCGCGACGAGCTTGCCAAAGGTGGTCTATGGTCGGACATAGCCGCAGAAGGCTCCACGTCCACAGCCATGATGCAGTGACTATCACCGTAGGCCTCACTGGTTCTGGGCCAGGCGCGCTGATTTACCGAGGAGCTCGCCATAGCAGACCTCTGGCTGGGCGGACCAGTGGATGACTCCGCGTCCGTCGCCTTGGGGCAGGGAGCAGCGTCTCCCGTAGAAAGCGAAAAACTTGATAACAATGTTCGGAGCCGAAAGCAGAAGCGTTCTATGAAGAGACACTTCGTCGTCGTCCCTTCTCCACACGCAAGACTATCGTCTTTCGGCCGCATTTACAGATTACATGCAGATACGGGGCCAATTTTTTCTGGTGCTGAACGTCTATAAATTCACCAGCTGCTTAGATAGTGGTACTCAACGTGGAGCATTTCTTTTTGTGGAGGAAAGTGACCAACTTCTTATACAATTGGACAAAAATTGCTCCTTGACGATCAACTCAACTAGACTATGGAAAGTACGAGGTCTCCGAGAGCTCAATCCACCTATCAAAATGTCCTTTAATTCTAGCTACAAACTGTGTGGCTGTCTTTCCGTTCTATGGTTTCGATGCTTGGAAACGCTCACGATACTCTTCCGCCGTGAGACGAAAATGCTGCAGAGGAGCTACCTTACATAAGTATAATCTAGGCAGTAATCAGAAGGCAGTCTTCCATACATCTTCGGACTTCTCCGGTGAGGTACATGCTCAAGGTGATTGCCCATTGCAATTTGTCCCAGCCCTGGCTTGTCCCCACGAATTCGAACCTTTTGAGGTACGCGTCAAGGTCGTCTCGGGCAATCTGAAACTGCAGGAGAAATTCTCGCGGATTTGTGGTAGGGTAGCGCACTGCTTGTACTTCAGGTCATTCTCCCTGTAGCGTTCGGTACGCTCGTGCTGCATCTAACTCGGCAAGCCTTATGCGTAGCTGAAGGCTGCGTTCCTCTGCTTTGGCTAGAGCTTGCTCTGAGGCCACACGTTTGACGGTATTTTTTCTCGCTCAATAGCCATGAGATCGTGTTCCTTCACCACTTCATGCTAAGCCGCCCTATCATCTCGCTGATGATTTTCCTGCGGTCTCCTCCACTCTCTCTACTCTGCCTCTGACAAGCTCACTCGCTCCCCAGTTCCCTAGATTTCTCCATTTCCATAGCATCTATAATGTTTATGTGCCACAGAGAACAAGTCCGTCCTGTCCCACGGACGCCAAAATGTCGTGGTGTATTAGCTTCACCGTATGAGGTTCAAGAAATAAGGACAAAGCGGGCGTTCTAAGTAGCACTCACACATTCAAACATTTATTCCATAGAAGAACAACTCTGCTGGGAGTCAAACGGTGAGTCGTGAACGGTTGTCGTCGGGACGCCTCATGACGATTCACGTACAGGTGAACTCTGGGGCGGCCCGTGGACTTCTTGATAATTCAGAGCCACAGGCTCTGAGGCACTAGGCGTCGGTAGGAACGGGGCTTCTCCGCATCACTGCCTCTTCCACCGAATGCGACTTGCACCATGCGCTGCCCTTCCACACCTGTCTTTTTATTCTGGATGCTCCTGCCACGAGAGTTTCCCGCGTCTTTCATGTTTTTCTTTTCTTTTTGTAGTCTGTGTCACAGTGACTCAACAGCATTGTCGTCTTTGTCGCTATCACTTCGCCGAAGTCTTTACACTAAAAACATGACACATCTACAGCGTCACAGTCTTTGCAAATCAGCAGATTGAATGCATCATCGACGTTGCCTTTTAATATGTGCGCTACCTCTTCAAACTCCTCTATGCCATCATACGCTTTGCGGCAAAGGGCGAGCACATCCTGCATGTAAGACAGCTACGACTCCAATGACGTTTGAGTGCGAGATTCAAGCTCCTTCTTGGTCACTGCCTTCATGTCAGTAGATTTGCCAAACAGCGCATGCATCTTTTTTTGCACGCTTCCTAGCTGCCAATCATCGCTTCGTGATTCTCAAACCACACTTTGGCTGTTCTCTTCAGATAGAATAGGATGTTAGCCAACACGAGTGTTTCATCCCAACGATAATTCTTGCTTGTTTGCTCATACACCGGCAACCATTCTTGGATGTCAACATTGTAGGTCCCGCAGAACACGCCAAGGTTTTGAGCTGGGGCAGAACAAATATCGTCGTTGCCATTGCAGCTGTGGAAGCGGGACTCTATTGCGCCATCATTGAATAAACTAAGCTTCAGCCGCTGTGTAGCTTCGTTCTACTGTCTTCGTACCCAGCACCTCCACCAGAATGTCGCGGGTTGCGAGTAAACAAAAGAAATATATTTACAGATTGTACACAGAGTACACAGAGTCCTTCAGCCAAGATGGCAGACCGGCAACAACATGAGTCCTTTTCCAATCATAATCTCTGTCACCTTAATGGGCCATTCCTCGATGTTCATCATAGCCACGGTGTAATAAGTTAAGTGTTGACACTGCGCCCGGCACCACATCCAGCTTGTGTTCACCACCAGGGCCATTTTCGTTTGATGCGACAGAAGGCGCTCGTGGAGGCTGGGTCAAGGCGCTCAATGGGGAGCGACTTTGTTCCACGTGTAGCAGGTTATTGCTGCAGAGCTTTGCTCGTTGATTACACTCAATTTACACATGTGCACGGGTGTGAATAAATTAATACACTATGACTCTGGTGTAACAAAAGTGATTACATATTTATATAGAGCTTATTTGCTAACAGTGTCTTTGTGATATATAACGCTCCTACAGCAGCAAAGGTTGGCCTGGAGAGCAGTTGCATTTTTTAGCGACAGCACTAAAAAGCTCGCTTTGCTGAAAGCCTGGTGTCTGCGTCGGCATCTTTAGTTCAGAACAAAAAGCATCATTGCGTGTGAGAGAAAATTTGAATGTTTGCAATAGGATAGCAGCTAGAGGACCTAGGCACGCTAGCTATTAGGAAGACAATAGTGCGTGCGTGTTTGTGCGTAAGTGCAAGTGCGCTTGTGCATGTGTGCATATGCATCCATGTGTGTGTGCGCACATGCATGGATATCACTATCGCATTCTGATCGCTCAACACAATGAGCGCAAAGCTTCATCAGAACACTTTCAACTAATAAATCAGTACTTGCAAGTGTTCTATTATTAACTTAAATCGACGCACTATACCCTTGGCAGTCTAACTGTCAGCATCACGCAGATAACTCCATTTCAGCCATTAGCAGTGTAAGCAGCAAGGTATGGCGGGAAGAACTTCATTGAGTCACGAAGGTCGACCCTGAGTGAACCCTTACCACACCGATGTCACGACAGTCGGGCCAGTGCCATCAGGCATACTTCAAGCTATTTTATTGGGCCTCGCGGACTTCAACATGATGAAGGGCTTATCAAACAAGGAAAGGAAGCCAATTACTTGAAGCAG
This sequence comes from Rhipicephalus microplus, assembly GCF_043290135.1. Taxonomy (NCBI): domain Eukaryota; kingdom Metazoa; phylum Arthropoda; class Arachnida; order Ixodida; family Ixodidae; genus Rhipicephalus; species Rhipicephalus microplus. Next base: position 279,245,678 of record NC_134702.1, on the reverse strand, counting down.
TATATTTTGTTGTACAGCTGATACCTTACTTGAAAAATTGAATTGCTGCACAAACTTGAAGAAAAAACAAGAGAGACAGGAAAGAGTGGCGTGTTCCAGGAAAGAGTGGATCGCGAAAAATGGCAAAAAATTGATTTTTTGAAAATCAAGTTTTCAGTTTATGGAACCCTTTTTTCTATCTGATTCCAAAATATTGTGACGGAGCGAGGTCTTGGCTTACAGGACAGCGTCCACCGAGAGTCGGCAGCCGAACAAGATGTCTGAGTTGCCTCTCATGCAAGCGCCTAATGCACAGGCGTCTTCTTCATCTTCGCTAAGTGCCACGCTTGCTCCTGTCGATGATGCACCGTAACATCACTCCCCTGCGGCGGAAGCGCCGTCACGGCGCTTAGTACGGCGGCGACGAACGAGGAGGGTGATACGGTTTCAGTCTGGAAACGTGTACAACGTCTGTCTGGAGTGAGTGGTCGAAAAGGCATTGTTTAGGGGTGCGATCTCGTAGCTCACGTCACTAAGTTGTCGTAACACTTTGTAGGGGCCATGGTAGTGTGATAGTAGCTTCTCTGATAAGCCGACTTGGCGGTTTGGTGTCCAGAGAAGTACCAGAGACCCCGGCGAGAAGTGCACGCTTTGGTGGCGACTGTCATAGCGGTCTTTTTGCTGCGCTTGCGACAAGTGCAGCCGATCACGGGCAAGCTGACGGGCTGCATGGGCTCGAGAAACGACATCGCTGGCGTACTCAGTAGACAAGGGGGCAGCCGAAGGAAGGAGCGTGTCAAATGTTAATGCTGGATGTCGGCCAAATAGCAAATAAAACGGCGAATAACTAGCTGTGTCGTGCCGTGAAGAATTGTACGCGAACGTGACAAAGGGGAGTGCTTTGTCCCAGTCACGGTGATCTGGCGAAACGTACATTGACAGCATCTGCGTCAGCGTTCGGTTCAGACGCTCGGTCAATCCATTTGTCTGTGGATGATAAGCGGTGGTAAGCTTGTGCTCAGTGGAGCAGGCGCGGAGAATATCATCCACAACACGTGAAAGAAAGTACCTTCCTCGATCAGTAAGCAGCTGCCGCGGAGCGCCGTGATGAAGAATGACTTCATACAAGAGAAAGTCAGCGACGTCAGTGGAACAGCTTGTCGGCAGTGCTTTAGTGATGGCAAAGCGTGTGGCGTAGTCTGTGGCGACTGCAACCCATTTATTTCCGGAGGTGGACGTAGGAAACGGGCCCAACAGGTCAAGGCCAACACGGAAGAATGGTTTCGTTGGTATGTCAATGGGCTGTAGGAGGCCAGACGGTAGCACAGAGGGGCGCTTGCGGCGTTGGCAGCGGTCGCAAGCAGTGACGTAGCGAACCACAGAACGATACAGTCCGGGCCAGAAAAAGCGACGTCGCACACGATCGTAGGTACGAGAGACGCCTAGGTGACCGGCTGTAGGTACGTCATGTAGTTGTTCGAGAACGCTGGTACGCAGGTGATGGGGAAGCACGAGTAGTAATTCCGGGCCATCAGCGTTGAAGCTGCGACGGTACAGAATGTTGTCGTGCAGTTCGAACAGGCGAACGGAAGGGTCTGCCGGAGCAGAGGTCAGACGCTCGATAATGGAGAGTAACGACGGGTCACGTCGTTGTTCGGTGGAGATATCACCCAAAGCGTGGATGGAGAGAACGCAGGGGTCTGAATCAAGGTCTGTCAAGTCGGGCGTTTCAACCGGATAACGTGACAAACAGTCTGCGTCTGTGTGGAGGCGTCCCGGCTTGTAGTGGACCACGAATGAGTATTCTTGCAGACGGAGCACCCAGCGACCAAGACGTCCAGATGGGTCCTTTAGCGATGACAGCCAGCAAAGAGCGTGATGGTCCGTAACAACTGAAAAAGTTCGGCCATACAGGTAAGGCCTGAATTTCGCCACGGCCCACACTAAAGCTAGGCATTCACGCTCAGTGATGGAGAACTTCCGTTCGGCAGGTGAAAGAAGACGACTGGCGTAAGCAATCACGCGGTCCTTCCCGTGCTGTCGTTGGCCAAGGACCGCTCCAATTCCATGGCCACTGGCATTGGTGCGAAGCTCTGTAGGTGATGCTGGGTTGAAATGGGCCAGTACTGGTGGCGTAGTCAGCAGATGGATAAGAGCCGAAAAGGCGTCCGCTTGCTCTATACCCCATGCGAAGGGAACGTCCTTCTTTAAGAGATCAGTAAGCGGTCGAGCGATGTCGGCGAAGTTGCGGACAAATCGACGAAAATAGGAACATAGCCCTACAAAACTTCGGACGTCCTTGGTTGAGCGTGGTTCAGTAAATTGTTGTACTGCTCGCACCTTTTCGGGATCTGGTTGAACACCATCGACACTGACAAGGTGGCCGAGTATGGTGATTTGGCGACGTCCGAAATGGCATTTTGCAGAATTGAGCTGGAGAGCAGCTCTTCGAAAAACATCCAGAACAGCTGACAGACGTGTTATATGGCTGTCAAAGGTGGGCGAAAAGACGATGACATCGTCTAAATAACATAAGCAGATGGACCACTTATATCCTCGGAGAAGGGAGTCCATCATGCGCTCGAAAGTCCAAACGGCATGACTTTGAACTGGTAGAGGCCGTCGGGCGTAACGAAAGCGTTTTTTTCACGATCCATGGGGTCGACGGAAATTTGCCAATAGCCGGATCGAAGGTCGATAGACGAAAAGTATTGGGCACCATGGAGGCAATCGAGGGCGTCATCAATCCGAGGCAAAGGGTAGACATCTTTGTGGGTCACTTTGTTTAAATGGCGATAGTCCACGCAAAAGCACTAGCTGCCATCTTTCTTCTGAACGAGCACGACTGGGGAGGCCCAGGGGCTGGATGAGGGTTCTATTACGTCTTTAGTAATCATTTTATCCACTTCATTTTGAATTACTTGGCGCTCCTTGTGAGATACGCGATATGGACGCCGCCGTATAGGACTGGCATTACCAGTGTTGATCCGGTGAGTCACTGCAGTTGTTTGGCTGAGAGGGCGGTGGTCAAAGTCGAAAACGTCTCTATATGATGTTAGCAGACTACGGAGGCTGGCAGCTTGCACTGCAGTGAGGTCGGGAGCAATCATCTTGTTAATGTCATCTGCAGGCAGAGTGTAATTGCGGCCAAGACAGGGGGATGTAGTATCGGTGTCCAAACCAGTAACGTTGCAGCTGTCAAGTGGAGATAGGGTGGCCAAAGATTGTCTTGCGGAATAACTTGAGTCAAGAGACTCACGTTGAGTAGTGGTATAACCACTGCATTATTAGCGACGGTGACAACAGTGTGAGCAAGGGCGACGTCTCGGGCCATCAGTACGTCGACTATAGGAGTGACGAGGTAGTCACCGTCGGGCACATGACGTGAGCACGACAAAGTGACATATGTAGCAGCTTGCGGAGGCAAACGAACGTGGTGACGAGAGCGTAAACGGGGAGAATAGTCTGCTGGAAAATTGGCAAACTGTGGCAGTTCAAGCTGAAGAGCACCAGTGGCACAATCAATGAGCGCAGAATGACGTGACAGGAAGTCCAAACCAAGTATTAGGTCATGAGGACACATTTCAATGACGGCAAACTGAACTAATGTAGGATGACCAGCAATGGACACACGGGCCGTGCACATCCCTTGAACATCAGGGGTCCTCCCATCAGCGACACGAAGTTTGTGGGAAACGGCAGGCGTGAGCACTTTATGTAGGCGTCGGCGAAGGTTCGCACTCATTACAGAAATGTGCGCTCCAGTATCTATAAGGGCAGAAATAGGCACACCGTCAACGGCAACGTCTAACAAATTTTGTCTCGTCGGAAGCGTCAAGAGAGGATTTGTGGAGGGAGTCGAAGATGCAGCGTCACCTCCGGGTGCTGCACCGTTTAGTTTTCCGGGTAGGCAGGAGCGGGGTTGAATGGAGATGACGGCCTGCGAGTCTGCGGTGAGCGAGACGACTGGCGACGTCCTGGAGGCGAACGCGACTGATGACCATGTGGTGACGGAGATCGGCTGTTGAACCTTCTGTAGTTGTTTTGCGGAGAAGGTTGCACGGCAGACGCGAAGCGGGTGCTGTCCTGTCGGTAGTGAGGTTGAGATGAAGTCCGAGGTGGCGAGGACCAGCGGTAATTGCAGTAACGGACGACATGACCGATACGGTGGCAATGAAAACAAATTGGTCGATTGTCGACGGTTCTCCACGCCGCAGGGTCGCGAGATCGGGCCGTGAACTGCTGCTCGCGATAGGACGAGGGTGGACGCCATGAAGCTCGCTGCGGGCTGGGCAGAGCGCACACCGAGGGAATACCTATGCTGGCGAGTTCTTGGCGGACGATAGCTTGAACCATGTTAGCAGTGAGTGGGGTGGTGTCACTTGCAGCGGTGTGAGCCGGAGCAGAGGCAATGGCTTCAAGTTCGCGCCGTACAATTCGGGTCACCTGATCCGATGAATCTCAAGTTCGCGCCGTACAATTCGGGTCACCTGATCCGATGAATCTAGAGGTGGTGGCTGTGTTCTTGCACGGTCTTCGCAAGATGATGTTGCAGCCGTATTCGGAAGGCGGGTGAACACGCTGTTAATCCGCCGGCTCTTCGCTTGCTCAAAGCGCTGACATTCTTTTATAATGGCGTCTACTGTAGAAAAATTTTTGCAGATGAGGAGGTTGAATGCGTCATCCGCAGTCCCCTTAAGAATATGCCCGACCTTGTCAGCCTCCAGCATATTGGCATTGGCTTTGCGACACAACGGCAACACATCTTCTATATAGGAGACGTAAGACTCGATCGAGGTCTGCGCCCGAGACGCGAGCATTTTGTTCGCGGCCATTTTTCTTCCAATCGGCTTTCCGAACAGGTCTAGCATTTTCTCCCTGCACACTGCCCAACTCACAAGTTCTGTTTCATGGTTTTCATACCACGATTTGGCGGTTCCCCTAAGATAGATTAACAGGTTTGCCAGCATAAGAGTCGGGCCCCATCGGTATCGAGTACTCACACGTTCGTACTCTGCCAGCCAATCTTCAACGTCAACTTCATCTGGGTCGCCGGAACCGCTGAACGTGCCAGGATCCCGCGGGGGTTCGAGCACAAAGGTTGTGGTCGCAGAAGGAGATGTAGTTACCGCATCATCTCCGGCCGCAGGAACACCAGGAGCAGATGCAGACGCCGTCCTCTCCGTCATCGTTGTGGAATGACCCTTCAAACGTCGGCCGCTGCGAAGTTCCGTTGCGAGGCGGTTGCCCAGAACTTCCACCAAATGTGACGGAGCGAGGTCTTGGCTTACAGAACAGCGTACACCGAGAGTCGGCAGCCGAACAAGATGTCTGAGTTGCCTCTCGTGCAAGCGCCTAACGCACAGGCGTCTTCTTCATCTTCGCTAAGTGCCACGCTGGCTCCTGTCGATGATGCACCGTAACAATATCTACACTGAAACATGCGCAGACGTGCTTCAGAAAACTCATTTCACCCATCAAGGTAGAGAAACTTTTTCTGGAAATCGCGAGAAAACAACGATTTAAAAAAATTATAGCTTCGTGATGGCGAGGCCGTGAGCCGGCTTTTCGAGCTCATCCGAAAGAGCATTTTTCCGTCTTTAACTTTTTTGCCTCAGCTGGCTCCTTCCTTTAAAAACAAGCACACAAAAAGCAAACGTTTGAAGGCCATTTCGAAGCCTCTGATCGGCTGTGGCCGCCATGTTGCCTCAGCTCGCCTCGCCATTGGCCGGATACTCGCGCCGGGAAATCGTCATCTGCTGCTTGTGCGTCGCGAGGACATGGTTCTCGAAAATCGCTATTTCTTTGATGTGTTCATGGCTCGATGATCACTTAAGATCATCATCATCGTCATCATCAGCCTGGCTACGTCCACTGCAGGACAAAGGCCTCTCCCATGTTCCGCCAGTTAACCCGGTCCTGTGCTTGCTGCTGTATATTTATACCCGCAAACTTCATAATCTCATCTGCCCACCTAACCTTCTGTCTCCCCTTACCCTCTTGCCTTCTCTGGGAATCCAGTTAGTTACCATTAATGACCAGCGGTTATCCTCTCTACGCACTACATGCCCAGCCCATGTCCATTTCTTCTTCCTGATTTCAGCTATGATATCCTTAACCCCCGTTTGTTCCCTCAATCCATTGTGCTTTCTTCTTGTCTCTTAAGGTTACACTTACCATTTTTCTTTCCTCAATTCGTCGTCCTCAATTGAAGCTGAACCCTCTTTGTAAGTCTCCAGGTTTCTGCTCCGTAGCTAAGTACCGGCAAGATACAGCTGTTATATACCTTTCTTTTGAGGGATAGTGGCAATCTACCTGTCATACTTTGAGAGTGCTTGCCAAATGTGCTCCACCCCATTTTGATTCTTCGAGTTACTTTGATCTCGTGGTTCGGCTCCGCGGTTATTACCTGCCTTAAGTAGACATAGTCTTTTACAACTTGAAGATCACTATTACCTATCTCGAAGCACTGCTCTTTCCGAGGTTGTTGTACATTACTTTCGTTTTCTGCAGATTAATTTTAAGACCCACCTTTCTGCTCTCCTTGTCTAACTCCGTAATCATGAGTTGCAATTCGTCCCCTGAGTTACTCAGCAATGCAATGTCTTCGGCATGTCAATGCAATGTCTCTTAAGATATAATTAAGTTAGGAGCAGTAAGCAGATGCGCGATCAGGTCACTAGGAGCGGGCGCACGGTCTACGAGCGCGGCGCATCATCAATGTCGTCCTTAGCCCTAACTTCGCCGACAGCAAGACTGCAGACAGGAACGACGTGCTAGCGCACTTGTGGCGACGTTCTTCTTCGCAAGCAACAAAGCTGTAAGCGGCGGCACGATCAGATTACTACGAGTGGCCGCATTGGATGCCCTATCATATTACTACGAGCGGACGCGCAGTCTACAAGCGTGGCGCTTTATCGGAGTCGGCTTTAGCCCTAGCTCTGCTGACAGCGAGACTGCGGGCAGGAACGACGCGCTAGCGCACTCTTGGCGACCGTGCTTTTTCGCAAAGAATGAAGCACATCAATCGCTACCTCCTCTGAACCACGTACGGGCATTTTACGCATATGCAGCGGACCACACAGTGAAGCTCGTCACCCCTCCCCTCTTTTCACTGCCAAGGATTTCTCGGAACAGCGGCTAGCAGTTTCGCGCATCGTCACTCGAAAATGCGATGCCAAGCGCAGTGTGGGCCCATTTTTTGTCATCTTAGTTACGAATTTTGGGCATCGTCACCGAATGGCGCCGGCAAGTGCATTACGCGCCGGCTGCACTGCCCACGCGGCCGCGCACTCCATGGTCATACGGAGTGCTGTCAATAAGCTTTTGTGATGCGATTTACACGTGCTTGGAGCCGTGCTTGATATCGCCACGAAGTCTATGAATGTTCCGTGGCAATGAAAGCCTCGTAGATTAGAGATTCCGCGACCGGCTGTATGATGATGCGTTTCACTGCTAGAGTGGCAAAAGAGCATGTATCAATCAGGGGCACGAATTTTATTATGCCCGTTTTGCTTCATTAATTATACTGCCGAAAATTCCTATCCCACCAGTCTTCTGCCCATAACTCTGTTATTTGGAAAGAAGGCATAGGGCGTCATGGTGTGATCCAGTTTTCTGATCCAATAAACCTCTCTCCAAAGAAAGCAATGCTCAGTGATTATTTGTTATCAAGTACTTAATTACACTAATTACAACTTCAGCATAAGAAATATGTGTAATCATTTCAGTATATGGTCTTATTCGAATACAACCTTTTCTGTCAGGCCTATCACACCACTATTTCATACAAAGAACTTGGTTTGAAATCCATACTTGCTCTTTGTAAATCATGACCCTACTGAAACGTTCCATATGAAATCTTACGCAAAATATATGGACTCTATAACAATTTCTTATGCTACATACCGAAAAAAATGTGGCGTTTATGGAAATATACGGAAGTTGTATGGCATATACGGAACGCTTCTTATGGAGGATATGGAAGTGTAAGGAAATCGTATGGCGTATACGGAAAGCTTTTTATGGAGTATACGGAAGGACAAGGAAAATGTATGGCATATATGGAAAGCTTTTTATGGAGTATATGAAAGGACAAGGAAGTTTTATGGCGTGGATGGAGTGAGTTTTATGGGAAATATGGAAAGATAAGGAAATTTATGGAGCATACGGAGAGTTGATTATGGAAGATATGGAAGGATAAGGAAAGTGTATAGAGTGTACAGAAGCTTTCATAAGGAAAATGGGGAACGTAAGGTCTTACGGAAACATACAAATTTTGTAAGGTGTACGAAAAGGTGCAATAGTGTATGAAAGGCATGTGGATTGCTGCAAAAATGCGGAAAATCTACATTTGTTGTCACATTTTCAGCAGGAAATCCGAGCTCTATATAGTTATAAATGAATGCACAGTGACATATATAGTACAAAAGAATAACACAGGCTAGTCTGTGTTGTCAATCACCACTGTTCTCCATTTTCTAGAATGAATACAACTTCTCCAGATGACCAGGTGCTAAAGTCTGTCACACGGTAAATGTGTCATTAACAAGGAATGACAATAACTGTCATTTTACTTGCATGCTGTCACACGAAAACAAATCAAGCAAAAAAAGCATAACTTCAAGGGCTCGTTTTTTTAGTAGAAACAATATTAATGAGAACTAAATTCAATGCAAATGAACTTGTCAATATATTGTCACGCAGCAAAGGACGACACAGTTGTCTATAAGGAAAACAAGTTTATTGGAGCGAACCTGTGCTCCCCTAACAACTGAAAGAATACACAGGCGGCGAAGCAGCGGCCGGCAAAACGACGGGCACGCTAGTGAGCGTCGGCGATCGAATGACGCGGTATCAGCTGTGCGGGAATTTATATCCCTCGGCGCGAGGGTTTCTCTAATAGTCGAACTGTATCGAGAACGCCGTGATAGCGTTTGTTAGAAACGCTGTTCGTTTGAACAGCGCTTCTAACAAACAACGCTTGAAGCGTTGTTTCTATCGAACAACGCCTGAAGCGTTGTTCGATAGCGTTTGTTCGAAACGCTGTGGTAGCGTTTGTTCGAAACGCTGTGAAAACGGCGATAGCACAGGCCAGCGCAGCCAGGCCGAAAAAACAGAACACAAATAACCAAACCCAATGCATGGTTCGCGGCATTACTCCCCCTCTAAGAATGCATCGACCCAATGCTAACATAAGGGACAGTCCACACAAATTAAAATAAAGGTTTGTCATCGTCCGTAGAAAGGTTTTAAGCGAACCACATGGACGACTTCGGGCCGCGTGCGTCATCGTGATGTACGGGAGTCCCCATCGGGGATCACTTCGTACGTTAGTTCGCCAACACGTCGTAGAATCTGGTAGGGTCCGAAATAGCGTCGTAGAAGTTTCTCACTGAGTCCACGTCGTCGAATGGGAGTCCAAACCAACACACGATCTCCAGGATGGTAATCGGCGTCTCGGCGTCGGAGATTGTAGCGTCCGGCATCCACCAGTTGCTGGTCCGTTATACGAGCTCGAGCGAGCTGGCGGGCCTCCTCCGCACGTTGGAGGTATCCTTCGACGTCGGCGTTGAGGTCGCCGTCTCCTACGTGCGGAAGCATGGCGTCGAGCATCGTAGTCGGCCGTCTTCCGTAGATGAGCTCTAACGGTGTCATCTGCGTGGTTTCTTGAATAGCCCTGCTGTACGCAAACGTGACGTACGGGAGGACTTCATCCTACGTCTTATGTTCAACGTCGACGTACATAGACAGCACATCCGCGATTGTCTTTTTGAGCCGTTCCGTTAGTCCGTTCGTTTGGGGGTGGTACGCCGTCGTTCTTCGGTGATCTGTGTTGCTGTAGCGTAAGATTCTTTGCATGAGCTCCGCAGTGAAGGTCGTTCCGCGGTCCGTGATTAGGACCTCAGGGGCTCCGTGTTGCAGCACAATTTGGTTAATAAAGAACTTTGCAACTTCTTGTGCAGTTCCCCTAGGAAGAGCGGTGGTGTCTGCGTAGCGCGTCACGTAGTCTGTCGCTACGACAATCCATTTGTTCGCGGATCGGGATGTAGGGAACGGGCCCAGAAGGTCCATTCCGATCTGTTGGAAGAGCCTCGTTGGGACGGCGATCTGCAGCAGAAGTCCGGCTGGTCTCGTCGGTGGTGTTTTTCGTCGCTGGCAGTCACGGCAGCTCCGGATGTAGTGGGTGACATCGGCTGTAAGGCGGGGCCAGAAGTATTTTCCCTTGATTTTTGTAATCGTGCGAGCTGTTCCGAGATGTCCGGAAGACGGGTCGTCGTGGCACGCTTCCAAAATTTCGTCACGAAGGTCTGCGGGGATGACAAGTAGATAATTCGTTCTCGTTCCGGGGTTGAAATTCTTCTTCACTAGGATGGAGTTTTTGAGGCTGAATGCTGGTAAGTTGCGCTTGAACGCCCTAGGCATGGTGACGTTGCGTCCATCGAGGAAGTCGATCATGGCGCGGAGGTCAGGGTCGGCACGCTGCTGGGCGGCTAGGTCGCTCTCTGTCACGACTCCGAAGAACGCGCTGTCTTCATTGGAGTACTGTGGTGGTGGGTCGATGGGGGCGCGGGACAGGCAGTCGGCGTCGGAGTGTTTCCTGCCGGATTTGCAGAATATTGTAACGTCAAACTCTTGCAGGCGCAAGCTCCACCGCCCAAGACGGCCAGATGGGTCCTTCAAATTGGTGAGCCAACACAGCGCATGATGGTCTGTCACAACCTTAAACGGTCTACCATAGACGTATGGGCGAAATTTTGAAATGGCCCATATGATAGCCAGGCACTCTTTCTCGGAGGCAGAGTAGTTTCTCTCCTCCTTCGACAGACCACGGCTTGCATAGGCGATTACCTTTTCGTAACCGCTTTGCTTTTGGACGAGGACGGCACCCAAACCGATATCACTGGCGTCCGTGTGCATTTCCGTTTCGGCGCTTTCATCGAAATGAGCGAGCACGGGCGGGTTTTGCAGGCGTTGTTGCAGCTCGCAGAATGCCTTTTCTTGGTCGTTTTCCCAGCTGAAAGGGGCGCTTTCTTTCGTCAGGCGCGTGAGTGGCTCTGCAATGCGTGCGAAGTTTGCGACGAAGCGCCGGTTGTATGCGCACAGTCCGAGAAACCTTCGCACACCCTTTTTATCTTTCGACCTTGGGAAGTTCGCAATGGCTGATGTTTTTGCCGGTCAGGTAGGACTCCCGCGGCGTTCACGACGTGAACCAAGAACTTGAGTTCCTCGTACGCGAAATGGCACTTCTCAGGCTTCAGCGTTAACCCCGACGTCCGAATGGCCTCGAGTACAGATTCCAACTTTGTGAGGTGTTCGTCGAAAGTCCGGGCGAATACGACAACGTCGTCGAGGTATACGAGGCAAGTGTGCCACTTCAGGCCTGCTAGCACAGTGTCCATGACTCTCTGAAACGTTGCGGGCGCCGTGCACAGCCCAAACGGCATCAGCTTGAACTCGTATAGACCGTCCGGGGTTATAAATGCAGTCTTCTCTCGGTCTCTCTCGTCCACTTCAATTTGACAGTAGCCGGTCTTCAGATCCATGGATGAGAAGTACTTGGCGTGGCAGAGGTGGTCGAGGGCGTCGTCGATTCGTGGCAGGGGGTACACGTCCTTTTTGGTTATTTTGTTTAGTCTCCGATAGTCAACGCAGAATCTTAAAGCGCCATCTTTTTTCTTCACGAGTACAACCGGCGCAGCCCACGGACTTTTCGATGGCTGTATTATGTCATCGCTGAGCATGTCATCTACTTGAGTCCGGATGGCTTCGCGCTGGTGTGAAGAAACGCGGTACGGTGACTGTCTGGTAGGTCGGGCTCCATCTTCGGTTATTATCGGTGCTTCGCCAAAGGTGTCTGACGTAACTTCGAGTTCGAGGAAAAACCCTCGCTCTAGCGACGGAGCAACTCCAGTAATCTGTCCCGATTTTCTTGCGACAGCGCCGGGTTCACGTCGAAAGGATGTGGCAGCCTGGAAGCATCTGCGCGTGCGCGTTCAAAGGTGGCGACCGCGATCACTTGACTCGCTTCTTGCGTTTCTTCGGGGAACGCAATTGCAGCGCCCTTGTTTAAATGCTGGTACTCCTCGGTGAAATTGGTGACCAAAATGTGGGATCTGCGTTGCTTAAACCACGCAATGCCTCTTGCGACAGACACACCGCGGTCTAGAAGCAACCTTTGGTCAGTCTCCACGATAGCGTCGACGTCAGGAGCAGCACCTTCACAATAGACGGCGATCACCAAGCTTGCGCGGGGTGGCAGTGTGACGTGATCGTCGGCGATCCTTACAGCAGCATGGTGTCCGAGGTTCGGCTGCGGCGTCGTGGAGTGATCGGAAGAAAACGTTATCGACCTGGTCTGCAGATCAATTATTGCGCCATTGTCCGTCAAAAATTCCATTCCGAGAATTACGTCGCGGGAGCAGTTAGGCAAAATGACGAACTCCGAAAGGTACGTAGTGCCGTCTATGATGACACGCGATGTGCACATTCCACTTGGGGTCACGAGGTGGCCTACTGCTGTGCGTATGTGCGGACCGTCCTATCTGGTCGTAACTTTCTTTAGCTTGGACGCGAATGACCCGCTCATGACCGAGTAGTCGGCTCCCGTGTCGATGAGGGCGACTACGTCAAGGCCGTCGATGGACAACTGGACGTCGGGTGCCGCTTTCCTCGAATTTCGGGTGCGTCGGGGCGTCGTATCGCGGCTTGCGCATGTTGATGGTCGGACACTATGCGTCGTCATCGTCGTCTTCTCAGCGGCAGGCTTCGTCATTTCGGGTACGCGTCGCGGAGCGTAGCTGTCGTCGTTTTCGGGGGTCTCGTCAGGGTGTCGGCGGGTCGTCGGGATGAGGGCATGTCGTGAATCACGGTCTTGCGTCGTTGGAGGGTTTCCATTTTCTCGCCGTTGTGCAACTTCACCTCCAGAAGTTGCTGCTTTTAGTTTCCCCCTCGTGGGCTGGGGGACCTTCCACGGGCGAAGTCAGCATTGCTGCGACGATTGGGGGATTGGTGCGGGTAGGGCGACGGCGAACGGTTGAAACGGGATGGTGCACGGCTGGTGTTCGACAGGTATTCTTCGATCTCAAATGGGCGCTGGCCGGCTCGCGGGCGGGGTGCGTCGACGGAGAACCTACGCAAACCCAGCCTCTTGTACGGGCAGTGGCGGTAGACGTGGTCGGCCTCTCCGCAGTGGTAGCACAGCGGACGATTATCTGGCGTTTGCCACACTTCGGTCTTCCTGGGCGCCTGGTTTCGGGTTGCAGGGGGTCGGGCGGGCGACGTTGGGCGGCGGTACGGCGGGGCCTCTTCATAACGGGTTGGGACGGGTCGGGGTCGACAAGCAGCAGCGGAGTAGGTCATCGCTTGTGGTTCGCAAGATGCTTCCGACGGCGTAGAATTCCCCAGTGCTTGCTGAACCTCCTTGCGGACGACGTCAGTGAGGGAGGCGACTTGGGGCTGCGGCGTTGCTGGGAACAATTTCCTCAGTTCCTCGCGAACGACGGCGCGGATGGTCTCCCGCAAGTCTTCCGTCACCAATCCAGGGGCGTTTACCGGGTTCACCGAAAGGGTGTTGAGTGGTCTATTGTATTGCCGCGAACGCATATCCAAGGTCCTCTCGATCATCGAAGCCTCGGTGACGAACTCAGCGATGGTCTTAGGGGGGTTGAGGATGAGTCCAGCGAAGAGCTCTTGTTTAACTCCCCGCATCAGAAAGCACACCTTCTTCTCTTCTGCCATTTCGGGGTCAGCTCTCCGGAACAGCATCTTCATCTCCTCAGCAAACAGTACAACACCTTCGTTAGGGTGTTGCATTCGCGTCTCCAACAAAAGGGCGGCTCGTTCTTTCCGCACAACCGTAGCGAATGTTTTGAGGAATTCGCTCTTAAAGACAGACCAGTCGGTTAGGGAGCCTTCATGGTTCTCAAACCACATTCGAGCTGCATCCTCCAAATAGAAGAAGACATGACAAAACGTTTCTTCGTCATCCCACCTGTTAAAGATGCGGATGCGCTCCAGCTTCTCCAGCCACTCTTCCGGGTCTTCACCAGGAGATCCTCGGAATGATGGGGGCTCACGAGGTTGTTGCAGAACGACGGGAGGGTTGGTAGCGCTGGTCATGGTGCCTGCGTTGATCATCGTGGTTTTTACGTCTTCTTTCCTTTTTTTATCCGGGAGCGGTCCAAACTCTGGCTGAAGGCCTCGCTGTCGGCGGCTGACACGAGTTGGGCGTGCTTGTCGTGTTGGGCTTGCTTGTCGGCTTGGCAATGGCTTAGGGTTCATGTACCCCGCACCTCCACCAGATGTCACGCAGCAAAGGACGACACATTTGTCTATAAGGAAAACAAGTTTATTGGAGCGAACCTGTGCTTCCCTGTGCCGAGACAACCATGACCTGAATACTATAAGAACTAGCAGTAACCCAGATTACACCCCACCAGTAATGATAGAAGAAGTCAGAAAAGCTTTGGAGAGCATGCAAAGAGGCAAAGCTGCTGGTGAGGATCAGGTAACAACAGATCTGCTGAAAGATGAAGGACAGATTGTGTTAGAAAAACTAGCCACCCTGTTTACGAGGTGTCTCCTGACGGGAAGAGTACCAGAGTCTTGGAAGAACGCTAACATCATCTTAATACATAAGAAAGAAGATCACAAGGACTTGAAGAATTGCAGGCCGATCAGCTTGCTCTCTGTAGTATGCAAGCTATTTACAAAGGTAATTGCAAACAGAGTAAAGAAAACATTAGAATTCAATCAACCAAAGGAACAAGCAGGATTTCGAACAGGCTACTCAACAATTGACCACATTCATACTATCAATCAGGTAATAGAGAAATGCTCAGAGTATAACCAACCACTATACATAGCCTTCATATATTACGAGAAGGCATTTGATTCAGTAGAAATATCAGCCGTCATGCAAACACTGCGGAATCAGGGCGTAGATGAAGTTTATATAAACATTCTGGAAGAAATCTACAGGGGATCAACTGCTACCATAGTGCTTCATAAAGAAAGCAACAGAATACCAATCAAGAAGGGTGTAAGGCAGGGGGACACAATTTCCCCAATGCTATTTAGCGCGTGCTTACAGGAGGTTTTCAGAAGCCTAAAATGGGAACAGTTAGGGATAAGAGTCAATGGAGAATACCTTAGTAACCTGCGCTTCGCCGATGACATTGCATTGCTGAGTAACTCAGGGGACGAATTGCAACTCATGATTATGGAGTTAGACAAGGAGAGCAGAAAGGTGGGTCTTAAAATTAATCTGCAGAAAACTAAAGTAATGTACAACAACCTCGGCAAGGAGCAGCGCTTCGAGATAGGTAATAGTGCACTTGAAGTTGTAAAAGACTATGTCTACTTAGGGCAGGTAATAACCGCAGAGCCGAACCACGAGATTGAAGTAACTAGAAGAATAAGAATGGGGTGGAGCACATTCGGCAAGCACCCTCAAATTATGACAGGTAGATTGCCACTATCCCTCAAGAGGAAGGTATATAACAGCTGTATCTTGCCGGTACTTAGCTACGGAGCAGAAACCTGGAGACTCACAAAGAGGGTTCAGCTTAATTTGAGGACGACGCAGCGAGCAATGGAAAGAAAAATGGTAGGTGTAACCTTAAGAGACAAGAAGAGAGCAGAGTGGATTAGGGAACAAACGGGGGTTAAGGATATCATAGCTGAAATCAAGAAGAAGAAATGGACATGGGCAGGGCATGTAGCGCGTAGACAGGATAACCGCTGGTCATTAAGGGTAACTGACTGGATTCCCAGAGAAGGGAAGCGGGTTAGGGGGAGACAGAAGATTAGGTGGGCAGATGAGATTAAGAAGTTTGCGGGTATAAATTGGCAGCAGCAAGCACAGGACCGGGTTAACTGGCGGAACATGGGAGAGGCCTTTGTCCTGCAGTGGACGTAGTCAGGCTGATGATGATGATGATGATGATGATGATGATGATGATGATGATGTGCTCCCCTAACAACTGAAAGAATGCACAGGCGGCGAAGCAGCGGCCGGCAAAACGACGGGCACGCTAGTGAGCGTCGGCGATCGAATGACGCGGTATCGGCTGCGCGGGAATTTATATCCCTCGACGCGAGGGTTTCTCGAATAGTCGAATTGTATCGAGAACGCCGTGATAGCGTTTGTTAGAAACGCTGTTCGTTCGAACAGCGCTTCTAACAAACAACGCTTGAAGCGTTGTTTCTATCGAACAACGCCTGAAGCGTTGTTCGATAGCGTTTGTTCGAAACGCTGTGGTTGCGTTTGTTCGAAACGCTGTGAAAATGGCGATAGCACAGGCCGGCGCAGCCAGGCCGAAAAAACAAAACACAAATAAACAAACCCAATGCATGGTTCGCGGCAATATTAATGAAACTGTTCTCATTAACATTGGCGAAGAGAAATGTCATTTTAAAATATCGACCATGAGCTTAGCCCTCCTGAGCACCGACAAAAGAAATGAAAATCTATGAAAACTAATTGCATGTACAGCCTAAAAATAATTTTTTATTGATAGAATGTGCTCCTACAATATAAATACAGCTATACACAAGTTGCCACAGCTTCACGACAGAAACGAGGTAGGGGTAGAGGGAGTGGTCAGAAAAATAAGTAAGTATGAGAGCACAACTGATATGTACGGACACATAATGGTGCTTATCATTGATGCTCGGATGGTCGTGTATAAAGCTGGGTCATTTTGAGATTTTCAAAAGCATTGTTTCAGGCCACCATGCAGATTACGCTTCAATTGTAGTGCTACATAAGACACAACCTATGGACCAGCTTTACTGAATAAGAAGATAATAGGTGAAACAAATGCTTTAAAATATATCATGGCAGTATGGACGCATACAAGCTATGTAAAGCGCAATAAGGTGAGGACGCATGAGCTTCTCTTGATGCTTCAGTTCTACATAAATGCTTCAACTGTGCTGCAAAAAAATTTAACCAATGCCTTTGTGGGGGCAACATTGTCCATTTTAAACTATTTATACGTATATATAATTCCTACTGCGAGTTAAGCTACATAGCACTCCATAACTCTTCCTTTTATTAAGGGCATTTTTTCAAACAATCAACATTATTCATTTTCTGTCTCATGACTTCGTGCCCACAATTCTTGGTTTGGCTCGATCACAATTGTGCAGCCCTTATTTTGGAGGAATCAAAAAACATCAACCAAACTATATTTTGGAACTGCTTCTCGGTGATATTGCCTTCCCTCAACTGCCACAGCTTGAGATGAGTCATATAGCAAGTCTCGCGCATTCCTAGGGCCTACCCTTGAAGAAGCTGGTCCGGTTGTGAAATGCTCAGTTTTTTCTCAAATAAATTTTTTGGTTAGAGTTTTTTCACTTCTCGAGTCCCTTCACAATCAAGCAGACCCAATGTTCCCCTCAGTCCTTAATTTTGTAATATTATGAAATAAATAAAAAATGTAATAATGAAAATAAAAATACTAATAACTGTTGTGCAAAAAAACACAGTCCCACATACGTACTTGAACGCAATATTGCTTTTATTTTGTTTTAGTACCTAACGCATTTAAAAAGATAGCAGTACATAAAAAACATTGAAAAAAAACTAAAAAAAATTGTGACTTGGCGGGATTCGAACCTGCGCCACTCAGATGTGCTCGCGTGCGTGAACTGAGTGTGTTAACTTGCTAAGCTATTCGCGCTAGAATAATGAAAATAAAAATACTAATAACTGTTGTGGAAAAAAACACAGTCCCACATACGTACTTGAACGCAATATTGCTTTTATTTTGTTTTAGTACCTAACGCATTAGAAAAGATAGCAGTACATAAAAACATTGAAAAAAAACTAAAAAAATTGTAACTTGGCGGGATTCGAACCTGCGCCACTCAGATGTGCTTGCGTACGTGAACTGAGTGCGTTAACTTGCTAAGCTATTCCCTTTCTTTCTTTATTGCCTGTGTACATACAACATTCACAAACATATATACATCAAACAAAGTAGAAAAATGAAACAAAAAAGAGGTAAAAAGCATCATATTTAAGAGGCTTTTTAAAATTCCATCATCTGTAGAAGGCTTTCTACTTGATGAAGCCATTCGGGCACCTCTTGTTGAACCTTTTGTGATTCCACGAACGAACAGACAGATTGAAAGAAATATTGCCTAACCGGACGTGCATTAACATCAGCATGGCGCACCGCCATTCTAGATTGCCATATACCGTGCAGGCCCAGTAACATAACTAGTTCAAAAGGTATTCTTTCTTCATTTGATACTGGTAGAAATCTGATGCCATAGGCATCGAGAGGCAGATCCTTTTTCAAAGTCCTTTGGAGAACATCCCAGAAAAAGACTTCATCCCAGCAGTCCAGGACAACATGTTCAATTGTTTCCGGCTTTTTGCAGAGAAGGCAATCGACACCCCAAGGAACGAATAAGCCTTTTTCTTGCATCCATGTTTTCACGGGCAAGGTCCCAGTGTGCAACTTAAAGAAAAAGGATTTCGCTCCAGGTGATACCTACATTTTTTTTACACGGCTTAAACATTTTGGCCTGGGCCTACATGGTATAATGCTCTATATAGGGGAACAGGAAGAACTGTTTCTACTAAATTTTTGTATAACTTTTTACGCGAAACCGTACTGAGGTATTCTAATGAAAAACGCGTTTTTAGAAAGAGACACGAATCAACAACTTCTTTTAGAAAACCTCTAATACTTGCCTTCATGTGAACAGATGCTACCACAAATTCTGGCAACCGTCTTCCAAGCCTAAGCTGTATAACAGTACGTATGAATGGGTCTCGATTATTTGAGAAAAACATAAACCGATTAACTAACTGACGAAGGTACAAACGACACAGACCAAGTTCTTCAGAGCGAACCCGCCTGAATAAGTAAGTTTTACTTGTTCGCTCCCATAAAGAACCCCACAAGAAAACAGCAAATATTCGATGAAGCTTCTGTAGATTCACACGTGAACAATACATTACCTGAAGGACATACCAGAGCATACTGACTAAAACTACGTTACAAAAGGTCGCTCTGGCGAAAATTGATAGCTGGAAACCATTGAGTTCTTCAGCTTTTTCTCGTAGCTCCACGGCCTGACGCCGCCAGTACGGTTCACTGTCACAATAATATTCTAATGGCACACCTAGGTATCGTACCGGAGTAGTAGTCCATGAAATACCAGCCACAAATTGTGGAGTCACAGGCCATTCGCCGTGCCAGTAACCCAGGCACTTGCTCCAGTTTACCAAACCACCACTTGCATTACAATAAAGGTTCACAATTTTTATGGTTTCAGCGATACTATCATAATCTTTACAAAACACAGCTATATCATCTGCGTATGCCAATACCCGTACTTCAGCTTCTTGTAGTTTGTACCCCACTATGTTACTGCTTTTCATGACATTTTGGCAAAATGACTCTATATAAAATGAAAATGGGAGGGAAGACAAAGGGCATCCTTGTCGTACAGAACGTCTGACATTAATTCGTTTCCCAAGAACTTTGTTGATGATTAGCCCAGTTTTACATCCAGTATATGCCATTCGAACTGTATCTCGAATTACTTTGCCAACATTGATATTGTCTAACAAAAGAAAAAGAATTTCGTGCGGTACTCGGTCAAATGCTTATTTTTAATCTATCTGGATCATCGCGATGTGATCGTTTGTGGCATCGCAGCACTCCAATACACTTCGTGCCTTGTGAATGTTTGTGAATATAGTGCGCCTTTTAATCCCACATGTCTGGTGGTCGCCTACAATGTTATTAATAACTGTCTGCAGTCTCCTTGCTAGCACTTTCATCAAAATATTGTAGTCTATATTTGATAGACTGATTGGCCTTACGATTTCACTTCACGTAATTTAACTGCGTCCTCAGTTTTTGGAATTAAAATAGTGTGAGATAGCAGAAAAGAAGGTGGCAGAGTCTTTATGCCTAAGGCTTCGTTAAAAACCGCTGCCAGGATCGGTGCTAGTTTGCGTTTGAATACTTATAAAATGCGGCTGTTAAGCCATCAGGTCCTGGGGACTTTCCCAAACGGAGGGCAATGTTTGTTTTTGTCACATCCGGTTCAGAAATAGGACATTCTAAGCTGTCTTTCCTGCAGTCCTCAACCTTTGGCATTAATTTTAAAAATTCATTCTTGAATTCATTTACATTTACTTTACATTTATCAAATAAAGTGGTGTGGTACTCGTTGAAAGCATCCTCAATATGTCTTTGTTCCCCTGTAACGTTACGCCCCGCCGCGGTGGTCTAGTGGCTAAGGTACTCGGCTGCTGACCCGCAGGTCGCGGCTTCGATTCCAGGCTGCGGCGGCAGCATTTATGATGGAGGCGGAAATGTAGGAGGCCCGTGTGCTCAGATTTGGGTGCACGTTAAAGAACCCCAGGTGGTCGAAATTTCCGGAGCCCTCCACTACGGCGTCTCTCATAATCAAATGGTGGTTTTGGGACGTTAAACCCCACAAATCAATCACTTGTAACGTTACCCATGTATCCAATCTGATGTATAACATTCCGCTGAGCGTTTCGTTTTTCGAGACCAAGCATTCTTTTGGTCGGTTTATCTCCTACGGTCATTTTCTCTGACCTTGCCCTTATTTGCGCGCCACGATACTTCTCCTCATCAATTTGTTCCAATTAGGACTTTACTGACCTTATATCTTTTGTGAATAAGCCTGGCGTTTTGCTGTCTTCTGCTAGCAGTTATTTGATATTTAAGCGTAGGGTTCTTTCTTCTTCACTCTTTCCGTGTTTTATTACACATGAGCGTTCTATAGCTATCAACTTTATATTCTGTTTAAATTGTTCCCACTTCACTCCGTATTTTTGGTCTCCACTATCTATGTTTACCAATGCCTCTCGAACACTGTCCTTAAATTTTTCATCTTCCAAGAGATTAGAACTCAGCTTCCACGTGTCCCAGTTAATTACTGGTCTACGTCTACTTCTTTTAACTATTACAAATGATACTAAGCAATGATCACTAAATAAAATAGGGAGGACATTGTACTCACTGGTAATCGGAATTAAATACAGTGACACGTAGGCCCTATCTAGGCGCGCATGACTGGAGCCTTGGAAATGCGTATACAGTGTTGGTCCTTTACCAATACACTCTGCAACATCCTCAAGGTCTAAGTCAGAAATTAGATTCGTTAACGCGACTGTGTTTGAGTCGTTGAAATTGGATGTACTTGTTTTATCATCGGCACTGATCACACAATAAAATCTCCCATAAGGATGACTATTCGATCGCATTCACAATAAGTACGAATTTCGTCGAATGTTACACACCGTTCATCAACTTTAAGAGGTGCATATTAACAAATCACTCGCCAATTAAGAGAAAAGAAGGTCAAATCACATACAACAAATCTTCCGGATGAGCCAGACGTGGCGTTTTGAACACTGGCACCTAAACTATTCCGCTCAAAGATCACACACCCTGCCGACCTACCAACTGCATGACTGACGCTGGCGGTGTAGCGTCCGGTGAAACGTTGCAGTAGGCTCTCGGTGGCGTCCACGCTCTCCACTTTGGTTTCCTGAACTGCAATAATGTCCAGGTCTTGGTCCATGGCTAGTCTGTAGAGCTGAGTCTGTTTCTTTCTGGAAGCCAGTCCTCGTACATTGAGCGTCGCTGCTTTCACGAACCCGCTCAGCGACGTGATCGGTGAGCGGGTCCAAGCTGAGAGACCTGCACGTTCAGTTATTGGGCTCTCGTCGTACAGGGTGGATCCATGTTGTTCACCTTTAGTTTGAGCGGCCATCGTCGTGTTTGAGTGACGACGACCGTTGTCGGGCAGCGTTTCGTTTCTTGCCTCCACTGACCACCTTCCACTGCACTTCCGACTTTACTTGCGTTTCGTCTACTTGAGCACCGTCGTCTGAATCGCGACGGCGCTTCGCCGACGCCGATTCTGATTCCATGCTTAAGGTATCCAGGTCACTAGGCAAATCCTCATTTTCGTGTGTTTCATTCGCCAAAAAGTGCTGTGAAGCCGAATTTAGAGGAGTCAAAGCAGCGTTGGTCTGGGACGCTGGCGTTTCAGGGCGCGTTGCTTGCAGCTGCGACGTGGCGTGCATCGCAGGCGCAGGACGCGTCTGTTCGCTAGTCGTTGGGGCCGCTTGACTTCCAATCTTCCGCCCGGCGTTGGTGTCCAGGGCTGAAGAAACTTGCCTGCTTTTCTTCAGCACCGGCGTGTCGTCCGATGTCGTCTGCTTCTGTGGTGTCGCAGGCAAAGACGCTTGTTCAGATTCCTCCTCATCCATGAGAAGTCCACTCTGTTGAGTCTCTGGTCGTCGCCCTGCAGCTCGTGCGTATGAACGGTTGCACTCGTCCTGCTCATGACCGAAAGAATGGCATTCGCTGCACCTTGGGACCTTACAATCGCGTCGCATATGCCCCGTGCTTCGGCACCGCAAGCACAAAGGCGGTCTTCCCGGCACCTTGACCAGTGCCGTACTGCTGCCAATACGCACCTAATGGGGCAGTTGATCCACAGAAACGCCATCTCGTAGTTGTATGCGTATTACACCAGTGGTCGATTCAACTCCTGCAAAATCCTCGACTCTCCATCGGTCATCGGTCACCCCCTTGACGTCGCCGTATTCATAGAAGGCACGTCGAATAGCGTCTTTTGTAACATCGAACGCTAGCCAGGGCAATTTCATTTTAACCTCTTGCCGCGTCGGGTCAATGACGAGACATACCCGGTCTTTAACTTTGAGAACGCCTGCGTCTGTCAGCGCTTTCTTTGCTTCCACGGTCTTCATGTTCAATAGCCACACGTGCGACATCTGATATGCTCCGATGCCACTTACTTGCTGTATATGACGCCTAAATCTTCGAGAGGTTTCCTGAAGTCGTCGATGCGGTACGGTCGGCCGCTGACGTCGCAGTGTAGAGCTACTGCTCGACGCATCGCTTCACCTGATGGCAACGAAGGCAGAATAATCCTGTAGTCCTTTGGAAGGAGGAGAGACGCTGTACCACGGCCGGCG
Source organism: Rhipicephalus microplus (assembly GCF_043290135.1). NCBI lineage: Eukaryota > Metazoa > Arthropoda > Arachnida > Ixodida > Ixodidae > Rhipicephalus > Rhipicephalus microplus. Next base: position 279,222,682 of record NC_134702.1, on the reverse strand, counting down.
TTTGCCGCTGTCGCTGCTCTGGATGAGCTTTCAATCCTGCGTCTGCACCAACCGGCGTCCAGAAGCAGAATGCTAAGCTATTCGCGCTGGATGCTACGTAAGCGTTTAAGTTATATATATAAATTAGCTGTTTACACGCTATGTGTTGGCATATTTATGTACGATATGCGATCGTATCTATTGGTGTGTGCATATGTTTTGTGATTGTATATACGTCACATGCTTTTCGCATGTCTCTCAACTACAGATTTCCGCCGCGTCGCTGATGAAAACAAGTTTTTTTACACCCACACACAAGCTTGAGCAGTTGAAGGTTGTTTCCCGGGGCTCTCTTGCGATTGAGTCGGCCACGACAGGAAATTCGAGTGATACGCAATTAATCCCTGCATCTAGCTGTATTCCACTCAGTAGCTCTATCGCTTGATGACAAATCGAGCGTGAGGCGCGACGCTATTGCGCACGACCATGCCTCGCGTAGCGGCGACATCAGCTGATTGCGCCGGCCGGCTTGCTTCGATTTGCTTCAGAGCAAAGAAATGTCATACCTTGAAAGATTGCGTACTGCACTATGTCAAAATGTTACTGCTTTGTAGTCATCTTATGATTCACTGAGAATTGATAACTCTAACATGACTACTATAGAGCTTTGCGTCGGCGACACGCACCGAACGTAAAATCGCACTACGTCTGTCGTAGAAGCAGTAGGAGGCTGTCGTCTGCTAGAACAAAAACAAAACAAAGACCTCCGAAAATATTCATAGGTTGTAACTTGTTTTTTGAATACCCGTTTATCACTTTTAAAGTTATTTTTTCAGATAACATACATCTTTTTCAGTTTATAGCAGCGACAGATGTTTTTTTTTATTTTCCTCACACAGATATCTAAGTCAGATCCATTCACAGCTAAAGCCACATGTTGTTTGTCTTCTTTGTTTCCGTGGGCATGACGTTTCGGTGCGTCTCTCATGTGTTCGTGCTGCTACACACGAGAGCACGAAATGTGAAATTTACGCAAGGAAGCGCCGTTCCTCGTTCGTGTGATGTGCTAAGATTGCGCCCTATTCCCGCGGTTGTTCGAGTGCGGATCAAGTGCGAGTAGTCCAAGTAATCGGCGGGTTGTGCGGGCCCTCGAAGGACTCCGAGGTGACGGCTGACGTCTGTGGTCGCTTCCCTCAGGACAGCGTGAAATAAACTAAAGGTAAGGGGGACACTTTTTTATGTATACTAAGTATGCCACTCAGTGCAAGTGTGTGTTGCCGCACTCGAGCGAGGCGTCGTGAAACGGTAACCTTACGCGCCTTTGCGAGTGCGGTTGCCGATTCGCTTTGACAACGCTAACGCCTGCAGAGCCATGGCGCATCGGCGCGGCCTTACTGGAGCTAATTCGCGACAACTGCGGCAACATGCATGTGTATGGTGAACGATTTTTTCATAAGTGCAATGTAGTGAGGAGGACGCACATGGCGCTTGCTACGTTGTTGATTAAACGAAGCCTCCGGTGCCATTTGATGCAAAGCAGCATTTTCTTCATGTTTGCGGGCGATACAGTTTGTAACTTGGCTCATTTCACCTAACCAACCGCCTAAGTGGGTTGATTAGAATACGTTCACGGTAGAGCATTATTATGCCCCTAAACAGTGGCGTGTGCTTGTTAAAAGATATAATGTGTGTGCCTAGTGTAGAGAGAGAGAGGTGTTCGTGCAATCTGTATGTGTACCTGCAAGACGCCTTTGCTTGTAACTAATAATGTACCGGCCAGCACCTACATTGTATGCCTGACTTTGAAGAAAACTTGCATGCACAATGTGAGATTTCGTAATCTGCCAGAGTTGCTTTTTATAAAATAATAAATTGCCAGCATGTTCAAAATATGTTTCACTGCTGTGTGGCAGAGGTGCGGTTATCACGCTGTTGTGTAGTTGCTGTTGCAAGCACTTATAGTTTTGATGCGTTAATATTTCTCATCTAACTCATCAGGTGTTTGGCTGTTTCAGCACAGACAAGGCAAAGAGAGAAGGAAGACGGGTAATGACAGGACCAGTGCCGACTTTTGTTTGCAGGAAAATACACATGGTGTATTTATTGTGACAGCCTTTCTGTGTCGCTTTTTTGCCCAATTTATGCAACGACACAGTTGTCAGCAATATGAGAGAGAACACTGAAATTAGCTTTTAAAGATCATGATGACTAAATGCCTAGTAATACACAGCGCAAAGTAAGAACAAAAGACATCAGTATGATCAATGTGGGACGAGTGCAGTCTTGCATCTAAAAAATGTATTGTGCAAAATGTTGCCTAAGTAAAAAACCTCTCTACATTTGCAAATAGTGTGACGTCACTTCGAGCACCGTGCCAGCCATTCCCTCCTTCTGTGCAAGGGCAGGTTGCCAAGGAAGTTGTTGGTGACGTTCCTGATAGACCACTGATATGTATGCGATTTAAACCTGTAGCCTAATATATACGTAATCTTTTGTGCAGTTACATCGCTGCATCTGACACCTACAACTTATTTGCATATTTACATTGCTCCCTTAGGACCTAACACACAAACTTGTAGTGTGCATTGTCACTTCATGAATATCGAGCGGTAAAGGTACTGAGTATATGTGAAACAAGAATCTCTGCTTATTACATGAAGACATATGAGGCCTTCGATCAAACGAGTTATACCTTTATTGGGCTTGCGTACTCATCGGGGCGATTCATACATGCAGCTTCAGCAAATGGTATCTTCCAGCCCGGTGACCATGCAATTTTTTCTGCACACAGCGCGAACACTGAGCTGTACCCACTCGCAGATGGTCGCGTCAAGTGCATATGTACCTTGACTAAAATGTCCAATCAAGTTTTTTCAACGACCGTTCCCTGCCACGAGTGCTAACGTCTTCGCAAACAAGACACATTGTTATTGACACTGCACACACCACACACAATATTCTCAGTTGAACCGATATTCTCAATACCTTTCAATGCACTCTACATGCCACAATCAACAGTGCCCATTTTTGAAGATTGTGCCACTGTTCCCCACACAGGTCACCACGTGTGTTCACTTCTTCAAGATAAACAGACAGCGTGGCAAATATTTTACCACACAGCTAGATGTTTGCTGATACATACTACAGCTAGTGTCGACATTGTAACGTGAAGTGTAAGCTTTGAAAAATTAAAACTTGCCCCAAACACCGCACGACTGTACCGGGCTGAGCCACCAGCGGGAGTGTTTTTTCAGCCACACCTTTTACCTGTGCCAGTGACATCATGCTGTGACGTAGCTCGGTAGGAGCCTATCGCTGCATACTTCATGTGAATGAGGGTCCTGTTAGAGAAAGCAGGCATTGTTGATTTCGTAACTTGTTCATTTCCAACTGGACCTTCATTTACACGAGTTATCTGACTGATATTCAGGCGAACTTCTGTGCAATAAATTATACAGTTGGCAGTCTATGCTTGCCCCATACTGTTGTTACTGGTGTTTGTCGTTGTTACTTTTCATTACTGCTCACCTACAGAAACTAGCCTAGCTTGCCGCTGTTTTGGACAAGATGCAGCTGGCAAGTGCGATAATGTTCATAACTCGAAATGCTCAAGCAAACATTATCGTTTCATATTCAGTTAGTTGCATTGATATCAGTACATGATAAGTAATCATTGATTAAACATGAATCCGTGTTCTTTCACATGATGCTCATAACTTTTATATCAAATTGAATGGTGTTTATGAAAAACATGGGTTTTAGCTAAACTTCATGCTGTTTTCTTGAACAGCTGACAAAACACTATTGCATGCTTACTTGAAATGAATTGGATTGTGTTTGAAATACATTGCAATTCTTCACCGGACTGCCAGTACACTTCACATTGGGGGAACATTTATTAACCATGGATTGATTAATTTTTAAGAACGGAAAGAAAGAAGCGGCAGGCCGGGATTGTTACTTGATATTGGTTTCCGTTTTGCTACCCAGCGCATTATCATGCAAACTTCCTATAGAGTGGTTATGCGTCTTGCATGTGTATCTGTAAACCAAGAACTTTGGGTAGAACTATATTTGTCTTACAAATGGTTGCAGGACTGTGGAGGCTGTAGGGCTGCTTAGCCAATATGAATAATGGAATCCCTGGACATGTGTTCAACCATGCTGCATCAGCTGCTTGGTGTTTTCACGGCATCTTTACAGATATGTTGGGTGAGTAAAGCAAGCAGGTTTCAACACAGGGAAAAGTATAATATGGCAGCACCTCTTGTGCGTGCCTTACATGCCAAGTATATCAAATATTTATCTTGCACCTTGTGGCCCGTAATTTTTAAATTGACACTTCTTTTTGCTTTATATTTGAGTCTTGATGCTTTGACAGCAATGTATTTGTGGTTGACAGCAAGTGTTCTTGAACAAATAACTGATCTCAATAATGACAAAACACCCTTCATACTTGGTCCTTAGCATAAGCTTGCACATATCTATAGCAGATTCAATTGTTCATTTTTTGCTGTTATGATAATTGGCAAGTAGCAAAGGCAAGTTCAGATTGGAGTGGTCGGTGACGTCTGTTTAGGCTGTGCCATATTGTTTTGCAACCAGAGTTACTTGTGGCCACATATACAATGAAGCCATATGACGTGCATTTTAAATGAGATTATGATATCACATTTCACTGCATCTGAATATGTGTCAAACAAATGCAGATATCTTTAGCTTGCCACTATAAAGGGATCCTAAACCAACACAGGGTTGAAATTTAGTCGCGGTGTTGCAGCTGTGTATGACTCTGCAATGGATGCATAGCCGTGATAATTTTTCTATATGTTGTCGCAGTAGTACTGTTACACACATTGGACGATACAAAAGAGGTCCTCGCTTATTTCGCTTTTTTTCGCTATGCTTCTTCCTTGTCTCTTCTTGTCATGTGCTCCTCCTCACTGTGCAAGGAGCAAGAACAGTGGGCACACAAACACGTATTTAAAAAAATTTTGTAAGGTGAGCACTGAGGGGCTGAACACTTCCGAAAGGCTCAAAGAGGAAAAGGTATTGTTTCTAGCTCCTTTTTGGGCACCCATTGCTAGTTGTGCTGCTGCAGTTGTCATTGTTGATCAGGACACTATTCTGAAGTCGTTGCACACATTTGCTTGAAATGTTAAACAAATAATTGGAGGTGGTTCGGCACCCTTTATTGCAGTTACATACAGAACTAGGTTTCAATGCGTAAGCAAAATCTGTTCACTGTAAATCAATCCTAATGATATCTGAAAGTACGGAAATATTCACTGAAAAGCTCAGGAAAAGACTAAGTAGTTGCCCCTTGAACGTGAAGGAGATACCCTTCTTCCAAAAGGTCAATAGACAGTCTAGTAGTCTTGATATTACCTGCACTATAAAATATTCTGGTGTGGTGCTCTTCATGCATGTTATAATGAGAGGGGTTTTTAATAGAAGTGTTGTCACTTTGCCCTGCATTGCTGAAATCGTTCACATAGTTATAATACATGAATCACTTTATGCCTTTTGATTTTATGCAAATGGTTTGCGTACCCAGTCGGTATAACTTCATTTGGATAAAATCATAAATGCTCTAAAATGTTTTTAATACAGTAGGTTTATTTTTAATATACGCGACCATAGATGTGAACGCAGTTGGTGGTGTGCTTGGTTAATGGTTAACTATCACCACTCTAACTACACCTGCTACAGTGCATAATGTGACAAAAGTAATGGTACTTAACATTATTGGCAGCATACACTTTTATGTCTCAAAAGGTGTTAGAAAGCCTGGTTGAAATGTGTGTACGTTTTTTCCGCTCCAACTAAATATTCTGGTCTACTCAAAGCAGCTTCCGCTCTTTTAAGGTCCTCAAACTATTAGGTGTTCGAAGCAAGTACCAATGCCATATCCTTTCTTTGTTAGCCTACTCACCACTCTAATAATGAGAATTACCCGACAACATTACCCAGGAAAATATAGGGATGTTATAAAAAGTAATGTCGATTCAATTGTCAAAAATTGTCAACCCATTAGTAACTTGCCGCCAAGTTACGTTTTCGTTCACTTTTCTTTTCACAATTTTGTTAAAGTTATTTTTGATGACATCACCTATAGTTTGTTTGGCATCATTGTCTGCTAGTTCTAATTATATTGTGTTCAACAAATACAACGAACCCTTAAATTTATAGTTCTTTCCTTCACTCATGAATCTGAAACAGTGAATCTCAGTAATCTTAGCAGTGTGTGACTTGTTTTTTGATCAGTTGTGCGTGTGTTCAAGTACATGCATTTAGATGGGAGGGCGAACCATTGCCACCTCCTGTGACTAGCAGATTTTCTGAGAACTAACAGATGCATAATGCTGCCAAAGAAGTATAGGCATATTGGAAGTAATCGTAATGCGATTGCCAGTAGGCAAAAAAATGTGTCCCACACTCGCCATTATGGTAACAGGCAGCACTGACTGACTCTTCCATGATTAAATGCACATATATACCGTACAAAATGGAAGGGGGATAGCCGCCATGGTAGCTCAGTTGATCGAGCATCGCACATGTTATTCGAAGTTCGCAGGCTCGGTCCCTGTCCAGGGCAGGTTATCTTTTTTCCTTCTACTTTTCTTTCTTCACAATTACAACACTTCTATTCTTCTTGCAGATTTTTTGGTGTAAAAAAGGTACCTTATATACTGAAGAGGCAAACAGAATGTGCCAGTATATGAGTTAGCTCTTGTAGTGGTTACAAGTGAGATATGTTTTGAAGAATAAATCATTCTGCCACTTGCCTAAAAAATGGCTACAGGACATGGTGCTGGATGCACTTTGTTATTTGTGAATCGAGCTATCTTGAATTCTATTTTTATAAATTACATGGGCTACTCATGACGGTATCATACACTTTAATGTCACAAAGAATATGCAGCGAACAATGTTATAAATGCGAAATTGCATAAGGATAAGGTGAAAACTGCACCCTCAATGAGAATGTACAGGGAGCACAAGATGCAGGCGTCATTCCTTCTGCCCGTGCTTTTCAAGTGCGAGCTGTTTTCACCTCGTTCGGATCATCTAACTAGATTGAGATGTGTTGTTATAGCGCATAAGGATGCTCCACGGGAAACTAGGTTTGTCTCAAACTCTGTGTGTCTTTCAAACTATATGGTGCCAGGTTCAAGAGTTCATGCAGACCAGATCATGTAAAACAGGACACCCGTTTAACATAATAACATGGCTTAAAGCATAAAGCAGTTAATGGGACCGAATATCAATTTTCATAGTAGCTGTTTTTTTCTGCAATTGAAAGCTCACTGGTCTGATCGTATAAACATGCAGTGAAAGAAGAGAATTTTCGGGGCTTATTACTTTTTGTTTGACATGGCTTTGGTAACACAAAAAGTGCTGGAAACATTTCAAGAATTTTTGGGTCTCTGACTGCTATGAAGTGTCACACAACACAGGCAGCAAACAGTGGGAGGTCAGCATAACAGCTTTATACGTTTGTGCATTGCAGTTTGCTGCAAAAGCATGCATTTCATGTGCGTGTGAAATGCACATATTTCGCACTGTTTGCCATGATGACAGTGCTGCTTTTTGAGGGTTGACTCCTCTGCGTAGGCAGCACAGAATAATGTTGGCACAGGTAACATGGATATATGCTGTAACTTTGACCACTAATATTTTTGCATGTTAAAGCATCAAATAATTTGCAGTAAACAAACAGGCTGCATCACATACTGATTTTTAGGCTTTTTAAGTGCAATCAGTAAAGGAAACGCCACTCGAGTTGCAAAAAGAATGCAGTTAAATTCACATTTTTTTTTATTTCCACCTCCAATCACACATTCTGGCGACTTGTCAGTCTCTTTAATGAAGAAATACTAATCAAAATTTTTAGCTGAATGGGTTGGTACTAATGTTGAATTTTGTGCACTGCTCATGAGTAGAACGATAGATTTGTGCCCTACCCTTCAGTACTGCCTGAAATTGATCAGGCAATCTTTGCATATTTTTAGTATCGTTGGACGATCAGTGTCAGCTTAAGCTATGCCATGAAAGCGGCTTACAGCGTCCAGCTAACGTTGTTTTCGTGTGCAACTGTACTTGTGGTTGTGCTGAATGACCTTTCTTTTATACACTACATAACAAACTTACTCCTTTAGAGTCAAGTGCATCTTCGGATCGATTGTAAATGTTTTCGTATGCGAGGCCTTAAGATTTATAAGAAGTTCCTCAGTGTGCCACGAGGAAATGTGTGTTCAGCAAAAATTTGTATATCATTATATACAAGATTCACATAAAAAACAGCGCCAAAAACGAGAGACAAGAAAAAGAAGGAGACAGACAGCGGCACTGAACTTACAACAAGATTTATTTGCCAGAACCGCACAATATATACTTCATTCGATTGCGCTATCATTAAAAGAAATAGATTTCCTTCAGCACGTTACCACACGTGCTGCTCATGGTGCGTTGTGAAGATGACTATGCGGTTGTTAGGTGGATTCTGTATTGTTTGTTTTGTATTTTCTTTTTTCGTTAGAAACTGCCCAAGTATATATTGTGCGGTTCTGGCAAATAAATCTTGTTGTAAGTTCAGTGCCGCTGTCTGTCTCCTTCTTTTTCTTGTCTCTCGTTTTTGGCGCTGTTTTTTATGTGAATCATGTCGTACCAACTCGCCCAAGCAACCACGTTAGCTCATTATATACAACTCTTAAAGCCTCGTCTACAACTTTGTGCAGGGTGACCTTGAGCAGAAACGAGGAGCGGCAGCAGCCCCCAGAAAAGAGCAAGCACCCTCCAAGCTCCCCAAGCTCTCTTCGACAGGAACAGCAAAGTCACTGTGTGGCATTGAAAACCATTGCAAGGAGTGCCTTATCAGGACAACGTGCTGCTCTTTCGTCGCAGAACACGAAGTTGACCACTCCAGAAAAACTTCACGCTGTGTATTGTGAGTGCGTCAGTGATTTTGTTTTGTCCAGCCAGCAGTCAAGAAATCATGTGTCAGATTCAGCCGGGATGGCTAGAGGGAGTCGGGCAGGCATGTTTGGACATTTGTCTAGCCAAGTAGTGCCAATTTTTGCACTGGTCCTGTTGGAGTTACTGCCACAAATGACAGAAGCTTCGTCACCTTTCCAAATGTACAGATGTGTCGGGGAAGATTAGCTGCATTAGTTTTTTCTATAACTGATAGCTGCCAACATTCTTCATTGTACAGTAGTTTTGTTCCTCACTTATGGGTGTAAAGCCCTCCACAGAAAAAGTGCTACACGTCTACACACAGAAGGCCCCAAGGCCCTACTTGTAGGTTTTTTTTGGCTTGTATGATAAGCACCTCATTTGGGTGTACATGAACATTTTATAAACATGTACAGCAAGAAACTTGGGTGGCTGGTCATTTTGTTGTTATCTTGTTTCTCGCAATATTCTTAAGCATGTTGTGCATTACGTTGTCAATCTGGTTCATGTGCATAGAAGACATTATGCAGTTTCAGGCTACTTCAAGCTCTGTTAGTATAAAAAGCCAGGAAGCAAGCTATCAATAATTTTTTAACACAGTTGCTTAATCTGATGCATGATACATCACTAAACGTTCGTGCGTATTCATCAATGTAAGCTCGTCTTAGTGTTATTCAAAATGAAGATGCGAGTCGACAGATGGAAGCATCTAGTCGGGTAATCAGGGTGAACAGCGGAAGTGCCTCAGACAGGCTGGCCGATTTTGCGATAGGAGGATCTATTTTTTAGAAGTCACCATGTCATCCTTGGCGTGTTAGTTTATATGGGGTTAGTAATGACATCATCTTTTTGGTGTAGGCCTGTGTGCCTGTTGGAAATGTTTGTCTGAAAAAAAAAAACCTATAATGCAGAAGAGTGCAGCCCTTGCTTCCTTTCAAGTTAGGTTGCGATCATACAAAGTGTTCTTCCGTCGGAGGTGGGGGGTAACAGAAGCAAAAAAAAGGTAAAAAACAAAAGAATGAAAAAGAAGAAAGAAAAGGGGGGTGCAAAGGAAAAGTAGTGTGCTACACTGCTCCTACTTTGTATCCCCCCTTTTCTTCTTTTTCTTTCCTTTGTTTTCTTTTTTCATCTTTTTTGTTACATTTGCATTGTCCCATCTAGTGCATGAATGAATGACACATGGCTTTGCTGTAGCAAAGATGCCTATGTGGTGTTGAATTGAACAGTGCATTTTACTTCATTCAGTTAATTACAGGCTGATCAGTCTTGCAATAAGCGCTTCCTGTCTATCACCACACATGATCAAATGAAAAGTTTGCACTTGGCTCTTAGTATACTGGTATATAGCTTGTGTCTTGGACTACTCAAAATGAATGTTATTTTGCTGCTGTGTATGGTAACGAATTTATACAACATGAAAATATCTTGGCTTGTGAACCTTTTCAGACCTGCCTTTCTTTTTCTTTCCTATGCAGGCATTGTATGTAAGGAAGGCAGTAAAAGAGAGGTGATAGCTTGAGCTTCGGAAGAATAAATGCTGGCAGTGAGGCAATTCGACATTAAACATCCCAGCCATTTTGCCAACCATCCTAAATGTGTTTTAAAAAAATATTGTGCTCGTTTACTGTATTGAAAACAGCAAAATGCTAAAATCTATCGCAGAGAACAAAATATTAGGCCACCTTGGTGCCTTCTGGACTTCTCTGGATGTCGTCTGGGTGTTGTTTGTAAAAAGTAAAAAGAAGTGTTTCAAAAATACTGCCTCTTCTACACCGAATTTGGTCTGGGTATTAAGTAAAGGTGATTGTGTGTAGTGCATGAAGCTCAGTAATATTAGTGAAATTTTTTGCCTCATCAGAAGCAAGGAAGCAGTTCTCTTTATATGGCAAGTTATATGATTACACTTTGTTTTAAAGAATAAATTATTTTTGAAGTTTTCTAATGATGGCTGTTTTCTGCATTTGATATACGACAGCTTCCGTTCCGAAGTTCCCCACGGTCCTCATTAGGAGACTTCAAAAATCATTTTCCTCATTGAAACAAATATTGTAATGAGAACACTTGCCATATAAAAAGAACTGTTTGCTTTCAACTTACACATAAAAGTAATTTTCCATTAGACAAACACATAGTTGAAATTGCATCTCAATGTGAACAAAAGCGATTATATAGTGACATTTGTAATCTGGACCTAACATTATTTTTTTCGTGAAATATAACTTCTGTCGAGTAAGTATTTGTGGATCAAATATTCATACAAAGTGCAGTATTGCCATACAAGAAATGCAAACGATAAATAATTTGGCTGAATTCTTCAAAGCCTATGTAGCGGATAAATTGCACTAATGTTACTCGGCTTCAAATACTTTAAAGAAGCACCTTTACTTAATATGTAGATCAAATTTGATATGGCAAGGAAAAGCGGTACTTTTGAATTTTTCTCACAAATAGCACACGTGCCTACAGCATTTCTGCCTCCATCGGAAATGCAGCCGAGATTCGATACCGAGACCTGCGGGTCAGCAGCCGAATTTCTGTTACTCTTGCTCCCCTATTCCTGTGTAGTTCGGTTATAGTTGTCTGGCTTGCGCAGATTTTTAATGGCACCTGCCTGATCCTGCTTGCTTTCATGGGGATTTTAACCTTCATAATTAGCATAGGTTTACCTCTCAAAATTGTTCAAGATGCCAATATTGTGAACAAACTGTATAGTATAAAGGCAGCAGATGTACATGCACACACTATTAAATGTACATTGAGAGCTTTCACTGGTAGTTTCTAAAGTTTTACTGTGCAGGCCGCATTTAAATCAAAATTCTATAAGGACATATCAGTAGATTATCTCTACCTTTGAAAATCGTGACAACCTAGTTATTTTCACTGTGATAAGCATGCTGTTTTCTTTATTATGGCAGAACTAATTTATACACTTATTTCTTCTATTATTCATATATGCATAACATGAAGGATTGCGTGCCTTACATTTTCAGTTTCATTCTGTGTGTTATATTTCTTGTGCATGTGAACTGAGGTGCTAACATGTGTCTCTGACATTATTTGTGCCGAATATTTACATTTTCACGTGCCTATGAAGGCCACATAGGTTCTATGGCAGTGACCTCCCGAATCTACAGTGGTGCCGGAGCCTCACGCAGCATTTCGCCGGTCTCCACAAGGCGTTCATGAGATAAACACAGCGCCAAACTTTCACAGTGCCATGATTATTATTTATGTTTGAAGATTTCATTCCGAAATTGCTGTTACATTGTGTTTTGTGCCACCATCCCGTGGCTTAGGTGGAGCTTGTGAAATTACGATGTAGTCACCTCATTTTTGTACCATCAACACTGCAATGTCGCTATTCACAGCTGAAGCATACAGACAAATAAAAAAATATATTGATTGTTGCAGGGCTTATGTGTATAATAATGCTTCTCTATTGCAAATAATAACTTTATAAGTTCTCTAAGTCTTGCATAAAACACTGCATTAATGTGTTGCAATGCAACCACCATTTATGATCGCTAGCATTTAATTTAGTAGCTTTGTAACGTATTTTAGTTAAAAGCTAATTTAGCTTCCCCAACATGACCATTAGAAAGATGCCGACGATTCAATCCCTCATCATGCATATTTAAGAAATATTGTGATTTGTACACAGTATTGCAAGTACTGAAGATGTGGACGTCTATTCAATTTACACATTATATTGCTTTGCACTAGATTCGGACGTAACATGCACACATTTCAGTTTTTCTACATGATACGTCTTTCCATAAAATGCGGAGTCCGCATCATGCGTCTCTCCATAAAATGCGGAGTCCGCATCATGCGTCTCTCCATAAAATGCGGAGTCTGCATTATACGTCTTTTCATAAAATGCGGAGTCCATATCATACGTCTTCCATATTCAAATAATTCCGTACTTGAGGATTCCGCATCATACGGAACGTTTCAGTAGGGGAAGAGGAGGTTACGGAAAAAAAGGCAACCAAGGCACACTGGTCAGAGACCAGATGCCTGAGAAGTCAAATATCACAAGACAAACCTGAGATGACAATTTTTAGATGTCAGACGTAAAGAAAAATTGAAACTTTAAACGCACTTTTCTCAATACTGTTTTTAACTATATGCTCAGCTCCTTCATGAGGTTCACTGAAGAAATAATTTGTCTCTCATAAATTATTTGTGGTATCGCCTCAAAAATTTTAAGGAAGCACTTTGAGGTCATTGTTAGTGTCTGTGCCAATTTTCATTAATATTCAACAAGAAACAAAAAAGTTCATTGAAAAAAAAGCCTGTCGACGCTTTTTTCTCACAAGTGTGTTTTGGACATTATGCATTGCTCGTGAAAAGTGTAGCACGGGAATGCCTGGACAAATTTTGATGGAGTTTTTTTTTCTGAATCCCTAAACATTTCTTGAGGGTATGACTATCTTATAATTCAATGTGTGTAGGCAGCTATGATTTCTATAAAAAAGAGAAGTGATAAAAATATTCTGAGATTCTCTTACCCAATAGTCTTATTTTGAGTAAAGATCAACACCATTTGCAGCTTTCTGGTATGTTTTGTGACAGCGCTAGGCTTTCCACGAACAGACCACATAAGTCGAACCACGTAGCATGATGTAACTTGGGAACTACTCAAGGTATCATGATGAAACTGCATATTTTCCTATTAAAAACACTTATGAAAATGCATGTGAAATTTAATTGCTCTAGGTCAACAAACAAAAAAGTTTTTTTTTCATCGCCACCTCCCCCCTTAATAAACAATACTGTGTTGTCAGTACCATGGTGGGATGTGTGCCTGCAATGTTGCAAGACGGTGACAACGAGGCACAAAAGACATCCAAAAAAACGAGGAAATCTGGCCTGGCGACATAAAGCATGTCAAATTAATAATCACACGAATATAGTGAACATAAAAAAAGAAAAAAACGTAGCTTCATCAGAGATATAGTATGAACAACGATTTCTGTTCACTGGTTATTCTACAACAACTAATATTTTTTGGTCCAAGTAGGCATAGATGAGCCAGCTTAAAAAGTGGCATCTGAATTTGAAACAAGAAAGTACAGTCAACTTCTCTTGAATGGAACTCGAAGGCGATCCATACAACTGTTCTATTTATCAGCATACAACTGTTCCATTTATCAGAAGTTTCATTTAAGCAAAGTACACTTATTTAGTGAACCAAGACCTTTATTCCAATTGCACAAACCTCACCTTACTCATGAGGATGAGTAGGAGAAAAAAAGGAGTGAAGAGTGCTTTGTTTGGCAAGCTTGAGTTGTTTTTTCACAAGGTATGCACCCATGCCTGACAAACTAGCTAGAAATTCTGGACAAGCCTCATGGTCAAAATAGCGCTGCAAAAGTTCAACAGCCCCTTTAGCTGATCAGTCTGGTGACACCACTGCAATGGCAGTACTGTCATCACATTCATCGCTAGAAGATTGATCCTCATCTTGCAGTTTGGCAATCATTTACTTGACAGTCTCTTCACGATAGGTAGGAACATTTTCATCAATTTATTCGTAGTCCTGCAGCGTGACAGGGGCAGAGGGTACGACCTGACTGAATACTGTCTCAATGACGGCTTTAGCAGGGCTTTCTTATTCATCAGCTACTGCTTTCTTGCGCTTGAAAACCAGCATGGTGAAAGCATCTATGTATTGTTGTTGCCTTCACTTGCTCCAAGGCACAAGCCAAAATGTGGATGGCTGCCAATAAATCTAAGCTGTAGCATTTCTCGCTGCCTGCTCTAAACAGCATATAATGGAGCAACTTTCTGCGGCAATGAACTTTAATGTTCTGAATAATCCCTTGATTCATTGGCTGTATCAATGCCATTGAATTGGCTGGCGAGAACTCCAGAATGATGGCTAGGAGTGCTTGAACTACCGTGGGCTGGGCAATTATCCACGATGAAGACAACTTCCCTGTCTTGCCTCGTAAATCTATCGTCTTCCTCCCGAAACCAGTTTTCGAAAATGGCCATCGTCATTCACGCTTTTCCGTTCCCACGGTGCATAACAGGAACGTGTTGAGCGCCTTTGACATGTGGGTGCCTTGATTTTCCTATTACCAACAGCTTCAATTTCTCAGCTCCTGCCATGTTTGCACCCACCAGCACGGTGATACGATTTTTACTGCCTTTTCCTTCACTACAGGCTTCGCCTTTGAAGGTGAGAGTCTTTGAAGGAAGCGCCTTATAAAAAAGACCCATCTCGTCGACACAGTGAAGACGTCTCGTAACTCAAAGCTCATCGAAATTTCCTTAAGCTGCCCCTGTTGCCAGTCGGTGCAATTGTACCTGTAGACTGCACCACTCTCAACTGAGATTGCTTTGAAGACACGGCCATGACGTGTTTTGAAGCGGCTGAGCCATGGTGATCTCTCGAGCTTTCTGCTCAAGAATTTTCCCGCTTATGGGCAAATTAGAACTCCGTGCACGCTTGAACGGCAGAAAAAGAACTTTTCTAGTTGTTCATAAGGCGTCGTACGCATCCGTTTAGATGTAAAGCTACCGTTCTTAACAGTGCCTTAAATCTTTTTCTGTCTTTTAAGATCCGCGACAGCGTCGATCTTGGGATGTATTTTTTTGCCACCTCTATCTTGGGCGGGCCGCTTCGATCGAGCTCCTGAAAAATTTGTAGCTTTTTTTTCAAGCGAGTGTGTATGGTGCGGCCGCTTCCTTTCCATCAGACTGATATAACACAGTGATCCACCGCAACTTGCCGACTTTGCTCCTACAGCCACAAGTGAGAATGGCTACTGGATTGGCTTATCTTGATCTCGAGATGTTGCCATGGTTGTGAGACTACCTCTGCCATGAGGGAGTCTATGCTGTGTTTAGAGTTTGTGCTGTTTAACCATAGGATACCAATAAGCACTGTTTCAATTAACCGATGAATTTTACTGTGCAACACATAGAAATCCAGCCATATTAGCCAGGTTAGTTCCTTTATTGAGGCATTTTCGTTTAAGCGAGTTTCATTATTGGTAGTTTACTGTACTTTTCCTGCATGATGAGAAACTGGGTCGCTAGCTCATAGGCCAACGCTATCAGTGTTTTGAGAAGCGTCCTGCTCTTAGCGTGGAAGGACCTTAAACTGCTGAACTTTAAGCGCAGCCTGTTGGTTCATCATCGCCATGCTGTAAAGTCGCTGTCTCTAAGCACAATAAATTTGCCGAACTTTACGTGGTCGTGTCGATCATTTCAGATGCAATTGAACTTTTGGCCCCCGTCGCTTCAGAGAAGTCAGCAGTAGAGCCAGCCATTTTCACAGAGCTTTCCTTGTTTTTTGCTGCACCATCAGGCATTTTCGGTATTTCTGGGAATTGTCCACCACCTATTATGTAAATCTGGTTTACACGGAGCCTTCAAATACGACACATGCTCCATACAAGTCTGGTACAGCAACTTGCTATTCGAGACAAAACATCACATGCCCCTTTCGAGGCGCAGCCAGAGACAAGGCCGCTGATGCATATATGTCGCGTCGAGGTATACGTGCACTGAATTACAAAGCGCGAATCAGTTGAACAAATACACTGACAGGGTTCACAAGCACAGGGCAACGTGTTACTAGATCACGAAATCCTATGCCCACAAACCTTTGAGAAAGATGTTCTTTGGAATGCGAATACCTGGCATCCCATACAGTAGTGCCATCTCAACTCGCGTGACGGGGAATCGCTCGTTGGATTCCGTGCCCACCGGTTGTGCCCTCGTGATCTCCGACGTCAGCGTAGCTCTGGCCAACTGGGCTAGCCCTACGTCATCTCCTGACAACGACCTTCCACGACAGTGCCACTCTGACCTACCGGACTTGCCCTATGCCATCTCCTGACGCCGACAAGAGCTCTCGCAAGTGGTGCCCCATATTCGGACTCCTGTGACCGTGTTTCCATCTTTCCTATCTCTTCTATCCCCTCGATTTGTCCTCGCTCACTGGCCTAGCGAATTTTTTTCTCTCTCTACAACCTTAATCCTATTTTTTTAATCCTTCCTCACCCCCATCCCTTGTGAGCTACTGTTGAGGCGCCGCTCCCTGAAGCAGACAGTTACGGGGCTCACTTTTCTCTTTCTTTCTCTCTTAGAACCACTTGGTAGTCACGTGACAGAAACTAATCGCAGCTGAAGGTCATCGGCGTACACAATCTGCCCCCACCCTCTCCTTGTGCGGAGCAGCGAGTGTCAGCACCTAACATATTTTTACACCGTGATCATGGCCTGTATCATACAGCTAAGAACACATGCCCTAGTGGTGCCTTACATTAGACTGTGTTGAAGTCACCAAGCTGTCCAAATGAAAGGGTGCTATTACCAGCTTCAGACTCAAACAGTTATGGGCAGTCCAACGGGCCCCCGATGCAAAAGACTTGGAATATTTGTTCTGACGTGGCAGCGGCCCGCATCCTTCCATCCAGTAATGGACAGGTGGCGAGATCAGACCAATTTCTGTAGCACCTACCAGTTTAGGGTGATAGTTTTTGTAAAGGCCACATGTAACATACCAACAGACTGCACATACCACAGCTCACCTAAACAGATTTGCCACTGAAACAGGACAAGAACAATCATTTATTTATTCTTGCAGGCAACAACTTTTTGTCAACTTCATCACAACTGACTGTGTAATATTCATGCGTCACATGCATCGGTGATGCTGCACCACCTGAACTGACCTTTTAAAATTCTCTTATGCATTAAATTTATAATAAAATATTTACATAAAAATGACGTTAATATAACACTTATATGTCTGTGCAGAGGACTCCTTCAATTGACGGGGCTGAAGGCCTCCTAGAAAAATACAGACAAAATGAAACAATTACACCAAGTCTACTCATTTAAATATATCTAGCATATTTCCCTGTGCACAGGACCTTTCTCAACATATTTTTTTGCTAGTACGAGTTAAGTGCTCAAAAAGCCAAGCACTTCTGCAAGACCAGTATGTCTACATTTCACTCGAGAGTAGAATAACCTGAGATAAAGGGAAATTGTAGAAAGATATACAATCTTGATATAAGAACGAAGCGGCTGTGGTCTCTATTGCCAGCTACTTGCTGTTTTAAGTAGTGTGGCGACCATGAAGATTGTAGTGTTTTTTACACTTACCCAACGCACATTTGGCCTCAATGAATTTCCTGTGCCCACCAAAATGGTACGATTCCTACTGAAGGGGCATGAGATCAGCATTATATTATTATTATAACTTCATTGAGAGAAACGAGTTTTATGTAACTGTCATTGGCATGTGTTCGGAGAGCAAAATTTGTCACTGTTGACCCTGTCACGGGGTCGTGACGTGGCCGAGGACAGGAGACTTTGTGTTAGAATTTAACTGTTTATTTGGGCGAACCTGTGCCCGGTAAACGGAAAATCCAATTACAGTAGCAGTCTTGGACTGATAGCGGCGAACGGAGCGTCAGCCGTCGATCAACAACTCACAAGCGGGGAGGTGCATTGGCATTTACACTCTTGTCATCGAATGTTCTAGCGTTATCATTGGTGGTGGCATATGTTCAAGAATAATCTGTACAGTTCGCAGAGTAGGCGTGATCTTATCGAAATGATCTACTAAAGTCCGGAAGCTTCTCGAAAACTGCAGGCGCGGTTTGCGCTGAGAATTGTGTAGTGTTTTGGGGCGATAACAAAACATGAGACATAGAACGTGACATTGCCTCCCTCTGAAAAAGGCATCGTCCCGATGCTTTAACTAAGATTAAGGTACAACAATAATGCAAGAAAGTACAATGAATAAATTACGATACAATTATAATACAAAAAACACTGTTTCAGTTTGTTAACGCGCATGAAACGGCTTGAGGTGCGCGACATGGACGACTTCAGGTCGCAATAGACGTCGTTGAGAGTTCGTGATGCCGTCGGGAACAACCCCGTAATCAAGTGGGTCGAGACGTCGAACCACCCCGTACGGTCCGAAGAACCGTCGCAGAAGCTTTTCACTTAGTCCACGTCAGCGTATCGGCGTCCACACCCAAACACGTTCACCGGGCTGGTATTCTACGAAGCGTCGTCGAAAATTGTAACGGCGGCTGTCGGTCGTCTGTTGATTTTGATAAGGAGACGCGTGAGTTGTCGGGCTTCTTCGGCGCGTTGAAGGTACTCACTCACATCGAGGTTTTCTTCGTCGGTGACGTTGGGTAACAAGGCATCGAGCGTCGTGGCCGGGCTCTTCCCATAGACCAATTTGTAAGGAGATATCTGCGTCGTCTCCTGCACCACCGTGTTGTATGCGAAGGTCACATACGAAAAAATGGCGTCCCACGTCTTGTGTTCGACATCGACATACATTGCCAGCATGTTGGCGATCGTCTTGTTTAGCCGCTCGGTGAGGCCGTTGGTCTGTGAGTGGAACGCTGTCGTCCGGCGGTGGTTTGTGTGGGTGTATGCCAAGATCGCTTGAGTTAAGTCGGCAGTAAATGCCGTTCCTCTGTCGGTGATAAGGACCTCCGGGAGCCGCGCCGTAGGACGATATTTTTGACGAAGAACTTAGCTACCTCAGATGCACTGCCTTTGGCAGGGCTTTTGTCTCGGCGTAGCGGGTGAGGTAGTCGGTAGCTACCACGTTCCATTTGTTCCCGAAAGCTGACGTCGGGAACGGCACCAGTAGGTCCATACCAATCGGCTGGAAAGGTCGACGAGGTGGTTCGATTGGCTGCAAAAGTACCGCTGGCCTTGTCGGTGGTCTCTTGCGTCGCTGACAGTCCCGGCATGTCCTCACATAACGAGTGACGTCGGTGGTAAGACGTGGCCAATATTACCGTTCTTGTATCCTTGCGAGCGTGCGAGAAACACCGAGATGCCCTGCTGTCGGATCCTCGTGCAGGGCCTGCAGGAGTTCTGGTCCCAGAGCTGAAGGCACCACAAGGAGGTACTTGGCTCGAAGCGGTGAAAAGTTCTTCTTTTGGAGAAGACCGTTTCGCAGGAAGAACGACGCAAGTGCACGCTTCAATACCTTCGGGACTTCGGTGGTCCTGCCTTCGAGGTATTATATTAGGGCCTTAAGTTCCGGGTCGGCCTGCTGTCGTTCAGCGAAGTCAGATGTAGTTATTGCGCCCAAGAAGTAGTCGTCATCCGGGTCGTCGAGTTGTGGTTGGTTGACAGGCGCACGAGAGAGACAGTCGGCGTCGGAGTGTTTCTTGCCGGACTTGATATGACGGTGATGCCATATTCTTGAAGTCTCAGACTCCATCGTGTGATGTGACCCGAAGGGTCCTTCAAGGTGGCTAGCCAACACAAGGTGTGGTGGTCGCTCACAACTTTGAAGGGCCTGCCGTAGAGGTAGGGGCGAAATTTCGACGTAGCCCAGATGATGGTGAGGCACTCTTTTTATGTTGTGGAATAATTGGCTTCTGCTTTTGGTAGCGATCGGCTGGCGTAACTAATAACCCTTTCTAGTCCATCAGCCCTCTGCACAAGAACGGTGCCAAGACCTACGCTGCTTGCGTCAGTGTGTATTTCTGTCTTGGCGAATTCGTCGAAATGGGCAAGTAACGGAGGCGTCTGGAGGCGATGTTTAAGCTCCTGGAAAGCGTGTTCCTGCGGCGTTTCTCACTCGAAATTCACGTTGGCCTTGGTAAGGTTAGTGAGAGGATCGGCGAAGCGGGCGAAGTTTTTCACGAACCGCCTATAATAGGCGCACAGGCCCAGAAATCAGCGCACCGCCTTCTTGTCAGTGGGGAGCGGGAAGTCGGCAATGGCAGCTGTTTTCCGTGGATCAGGACGAACTCCAGACTTCCTAATATCGTGCCCCAGAAAAAAAAAGCTCCTCGTACACAAATATGCACTTTTCTGGCTTTAGTGTGAGTCCGGACGTCTTGGTGGCTTTAAGTACAGCTTAAAGGCGCCGAATATGCTCGTAGAAACTCGAGAAAAAGACGACGACGTCGTCCAAGTACACAAGGAAAGTCTGCCTCGTCAAACCTGCCAAAACTGTATCCATAACGCGTTGAGAAGTTGCAGGCGCTGAGCAAAGACCGAAGGGCATCACAATACACTCGTAGAGGCCGACCGGTGTTATAAACGCCGTCTTCTCTCGGTCTCTTTCGTCGACCTCGATTTGCCAATAGCCAGTCTTGAGGTTCATTGACGAAACGTACTTGGCGTTATGGAGCCGATCAAGTGCGTCGTCTATTCCTGGGAAAGGATACACAATATTTCTTGTGATTTTGTTCAGGTGGCGATAATCGACGCAAAAACGTGGGGTCCCATCCTTTTTCTTTTTTTCTTCACTAACATCACGGGGGACGCCCATCGACTCTTGGACGGCTGGATGATGTCATCCCGCAGCATCTCACCAACTTGTCTCTTCATGGCCTCACGTTCACGTGTCGAAACCCTGTACGGACTCTGACGGAGTGGTCTGGCATTTTGTTTGGTTATGATGCGATGTTTCGTGATTGGGGTCTGCCGAATTTTCGATGACGAGGAAAAGCAATCTTCGTATTGCAGGAGCAGGGCCTTGAGCAGTTCTTGCTTATGGTTCGGAAGTCTGGGATTGACGTCGAAAGCTGTGGGAGGGGCTTGGTTTCTCTGAGCAGGTTCCGCAAAATCGGAGAGGGCGAAAGCACTGGTGGCATCCACAATTTCTTCGATGTATGCGACCGTTGTTCCTTTGTTCACATGTTTGTACTCATTGCTGAAATTCGTGAGCATAACCGTTGCTTTGCCTCCCCGCATCTCTGCAATTCCTCTTGCGACGCAAATATTTCGGGTGACCAACAGATGCTGACTGCCTTCAACGACGCCTTCCAAGTCAGGTGATTTAGGAGCGACAACTGAAAATAATGACGCTGGAGTGAGGCGGAATGGTGACTTGTTCTTCCAGCACATTCAAGGCATGGTTTCCTGACGGCATGCGCGGCGGTAGTGCTTCTTCTGTGGATAACGTTATCGACTTCGTTCTTAGGTTGATGACATAAAGGCATAAGAAGTCCATACCAAGGATGACATCTCTCGAGCAATGCTGTAGGACTACGAAGTCTGTAGGATAAATAGGAAGTCTGTAGGATAAGTACTTTTCGTCAATGGACCTCAAGACGCGCTATTGGCAAATCGAAGTCGACGAAAGAGACCGAGAGAAGATGGCGTTTATAACACCGGACGGCTTCTTCGAGTTTAAGGTGATGCCCTTCGGTCCTTGCTCAGCGGCTGAAACTTTTCAGCGCGTTATGGATAGAGCACTGGCATGATTGAAGTGGCAGACTTTTCTTGTGTACTCGGACGATGTCGTCGTGTTTTCCTCGAGTTTCGACGAGCATCTTCGACGCCTTGAAGCTGTACTTCAAGCCCTCAAGACGTCCAGACTCACACGAAAGCCAGAAAAGTGCATATTTGTGTACGAGGAGCTTTTTTTTCTGGGGCACGATATTAGGAAGTCTGGAGTTCGTCCTGATCCACGGAAAACAGCTGCCATTGCCGACTTCCCGCTCCCCACTGACAAGAAGGCGGTGCGCTGATTTCTGGGCCTGTGCGCCTATTATAGGCGGTTCGTGAAAAACTTCGCCCGCTTCGCCGATCCTCTCACTAACCTTACCAAGGCCGACGTGAATTTCGAGTGAGAAACGCCGCAGGAACACGCTTTCCAGGAGCTTAAACATCGCCTCCAGACGCCTCCGTTACTTGCCCATTTCGACGAATTCGCCAAGACAGAAATACACACTGACGCAAGCAGCGTAGGTCTTGGCACCGTTCTTGTGCAGAGGGCTGATGGACTAGAAAGGGTTATTAGTTACGCCAGCCGATCGCTACCAAAAGCAGAAGCCAATTATTCCACAACATAAAAAGAGTGCCTCACCATCATCTGGGCTACGTCGAAATTTCGCCCCTACCTCTACGGCAGGCCCTTCAAAGTTGTGAGCGACCACCACGCCTTGTGTTGGCTAGCCACCTTGAAGGACCCTTCGGGTCACATCACACGATGGAGTCTGAGACTTCAAGAATATGGCATCACCGTCATATCAAGTCCGGCAAGAAACACTCCGACGCCGACTGTCTCTCTCGTGCGCCTGTCGACCAACCACAACTCGACGACCCGGATGACGACTACTTCTTGGGCGCAATAACTACATCTGACTTCGCTGAACGACAGCAGGCCGACCCGGAACTTAAGGCCCTAATATAATACCTCGAAGGCAGGACCACCGAAGTCCCGGAGGTATTGAAGCGTGCACTTGCGTCGTTCTTCCTGCGAAACGGTCTTCTCCAAAAGAAGAACTTTTCACCGCTTCGAGCCAAGTACCTCCTTGTGGTGCCTTCAGCTCTGAGACCAGAACTCCTGCAGGCCCTGCACGAGGATCCGACAGCAGGGCATCTCGGTGTTTCTCGCACGCTCGCAAGGATACAAGAACGGTAATATTGGCCACGTCTTACCACCGACGTCACTCGTTATGTGAGGACATGCCGGGACTGTCAGCGACGCAAGACACCACCGACAAGGCCAGCGGTACTTTTGCAGCCAATCGAACCACCTCGTCGACCTTTCCAGCCGATTGGTATGGACCTACTGGTGCCGTTCCCGACGTCAGCTTTCGGGAACAAATGGAACGTGGTAGCTACCGACTACCTCACCCGCTACGCCGAGACAAAAGCCCTGCCAAAGGCAGTGCATCTGAGGTAGCTAAGTTCTTCGTCAAAAATATCGTCCTACGGCGCGGCTCCCGGAGGTCCTTCTCACCGACAGAGGAACGGCATTTACTGCCGACTTAACTCAAGCGATCTTGGCATACACCCACACAAACCACCGCCGGACGACAGCGTTCCACTCACAGACCAACGGCCTCACCGAGCGGCTAAACAAGACGATCGCCAACATGCTGGCAATGTATGTCGATGTCGAACACAAGACGTGGGACGCCATTTTTTCGTATGTGACCTTCGCATACAACACGGTGGTGCAGGAGACGACGCAGATATCTCCTTACAAATTGGTCTATGGGAAGAGCCCGGCCACGACGCTCGATGCCTTGTTACCCAACGTCACCGACGAAGAAAACCTCGATGTGAGTGAGTACCTTCAACGCGCCGAAGAAGCCCGACAACTCACGCGTCTCCTTATCAAAATCAACAGACGACCGACAGCCGCCGTTACAATTTTCGACGACGCTTCGTAGAATACCAGCCCGGTGAACGTGTTTGGGTGTGGACGCCGATACGCCGACGTGGACTAAGTGAAAAGCTTCTGCGACGGTTCTTCGGACCGTACGGGGTGGTTCGACGTCTCGACCCACTTGATTACGGGGTTGTTCCCGACGGCATCACGAACTCTCAACGACGTCTATTGCGACCTGAAGTCGTCCATGTCGCGCACCTCAAGCCGTTTCATGCGCGTTAACAAACTGAAACAGTGTTTTTTGTATTATAATTGTATCGTAATTTATTCATTGTACTTTCTTGCATTATTGTTGTACCTTAATCTTAGTTAAAGCATCGGGACGATGCCTTTTTCAGAGGGAGGCAATGTCACGTTCTATGTCTCATGTTTTGTTATCGCCCCAAAACACTACACAATTCTCAGCGCAAACCGCGCCTGCAGTTTTCGAGAAGCTTCCGGACTTTAGTAGATCATTTCGATAAGATCACGCCTACTCTGCGAACTGTACAGATTATTCTTGAACATATGCCACCACCAATGATAACGCTAGAACATTCGATGACAAGAGTGTAAATGCCAATGCACCTCCCCGCTTGTGAGTTGTTGATCGACGGCTGACGCTCCGTTCGCCGCTATCAGTCCAAGACTGCTACTGTAATTGGATTTTCCGTTAACCGGCACAGGTTCGCCCAAATAAACAGTTAAATTCTAACACAAAGTCTCCTGTCCTCGGCCACGTCACGACCCCGTGACAGGGTCAACAGTGACAAATTTTGCTCTCCGAACACATGCCAATGACAGGTACATAAAACTCGTTTCTCTCAATGAAGTTATAATAATAATATAATGCTGATCTCATGCCCCTTCAGTAGGAATCGTACCATTTTGGTGGGCACAGGAAATTCATTGAGGCCAAATGTGCGTTGGGTAAGTGTAAAAAACACTACAATCTTCATGGTCGCCACACTACTTAAAACAGCAAGTAGCTGGCAATAGAGACCACAGCCGCTTCGTTCTTATATCAAGATTGTATATCTTTCTACAATTTCCCTTTATCTCAGGTTATTCTACTCTCGAGTGGAATGTAGACATACTGGTCTTGCAGAAGTGCTTGGCTTTTTGAGCACTTAACTCGTACTAGCAAAAAAATATGTTGAGAAAGGTCCTGTGCACAGGGAAATATGCTAGATATATTTAAATGAGTAGACTTGGTGTAATTGTTTCATTTTGTCTGTATTTTTCTAGGAGGCCTTCAGCCCCGTCAATTGAAGGAGTCCTCTGCACAGACATATAAGTGTTATATTAACGTCATTTTTTATGTAAATATTTTATTATAAATATAATGCATAAGAGAATTTTAAAAGGTCAGTTCAGGTGGTGCAGCATCACCGATGCATGTGACGCATGAATATTACACAGTCAGTTGTGATGAAGTTGACAAAAAGTTGTTGCCTGCAAGAATAAATAAATGATTGTTCTTGTCCTGTTTCAGTGGCAAATCTGTTTAGGTGAGCTGTGGTATGTGCAGTCTGTTGGTATGTTACATGTGGCCTTTACAAAAGCTATCACCCTAAACTGGTAGGTGCTACAAAAATTGGTCTGATCTCGCCACCTGTCCATTACTGGATGGAAGGATGCGGGCCGCTGCCACGTCAGAACAAATATTCCAAGTCTTTTGCATCGGGGGCCCGTTGGACTGCCCATAACTGTTTGAGTCTGAAGCTGGTAATAGCACCCTTTCATTTGGACAGCTTGGTGACTTCAACACAGTCTAATGTAAGGCACCACTAGGGCATGTGTTCTTAGCTGTATGATACAGGCCATGATCACGGTGTAAAAATATGTTAGGTGCTGACACTCGCTGCTCCGCACAAGGAGAGGGTGGGGGCAGATTGTGTACGCCGATGACCTTCAGCTGCGATTAGTTTCTGTCACGTGACTACCAAGTGGTTCTAAGAGAGAAAGAAAGAGAAAAGTGAGCCCCGTAACTGTCTGCTTCAGGGAGCGGCGCCTCAACAGTAGCTCACAAGGGGTGGGGGTGAGGAAGGATTAAAAAAATAGGATTAAGGTTGTAGAGAGAAAAAAAAATTCGCTAGGCCAGTGAGCGAGGACAAATCGAGGGGATAGAAGAGATAGGAAAGATGGAAACACGGTCACAGGAGTCCGAATATGGGGCACCACTTGCGAGAGCTCTTGTCGGCGTCAGGAGATGGCATAGGGCAAGTCCGGTAGGTCAGAGTGGCACTGTCGTGGAAGGTCGTTGTCAGGAGATGACGTAGGGCTAGCCCAGTTGGCCAGAGCTACGCTGACGTCGGAGATCGCGAGGGCACAACCGGTGGGCACGGAATCCAACGAGCGATTCCCCGTCACGCGAGTTGAGATGGCACTACTGTATGGGATGCCAGGTATTCGCATGCCAAAGAACATCTTTCTCAAAGGTTTGTGGGCATAGGATTTCGTGATCTAGTAACACGTTGCCCTGTGCTTGTGAACCCTGTCAGTGTATTTGTTCAACTGATTCGCGCTTTGTAATTCAGTGCACGTGGACCTCGATGCGACATATATGCATCAGCGGCCTTGTCTCTGGCTGCGCCTCGAAAGGGGCGAGTGATCCTCTGCTAGACCCTCTGCTTGTCTGTCTGTCTGTACGTCCTTGCGTCCGTCCGTACGTCAATCTAGAGAACACTCCAAGTACCGTTATTTCGCATCTCGTATACCCTGTGGCACATACGCGCTTTACGCGTCCGTCTATCCGACCGTCCGTCTGCTAGTCTGTCTGTCTGTCTGTCTGTCTGTCCGTCCATGCGTCCGTCCGTGTGTCCATCAAGAAACACTTGTAGGCTTATGCCACAGGAGCGAAAGAGAGACACGCCTGAACGATAACCGATGCCAGCCCGGAACGAGAGCCGTGGCTTCACGTGCCACGGCCTAGCGCCTTCTTTATTTTCTTCTGACGCCATCACGCGCTCTCCGGTTTGCGCGCCGCCCGAACGAGGGCGCTACAGGGCCCCCCGTGTAGACTGGAAGTCGGAATGTGACATGCCGTTTGTGGTATTCCAACGGAAGATCAGTCGTAGATGAAAGGCTTTCTAGGGCGGTCTCCAGGTACGCAGGCTTGAGTCGGTCCAAGCTGACTGTCTCTTCACGGCCGTTCTGAAGTAGAGTGGCAGTTTTGGGGGTGCGGTGAAGGACGCGGAATGGTCCGTCGTAGGCTGGTGTCAAAGGTGGTCTGACCGCGTCGTGGCGCACGAAAACATGTGTTGCAGTGGCCAGATCAGGGTGGGCGAATATGGTCTTGTGTTCGGAAGGTCTGGGTGGAGTGGGCCGGAGGTCTTGAACGCAGTCGAGGAGGCGTTGTAGGAATTTCTGTGGCTGGTCTGGTAGCTTCGTTGACGTGAAGAAGTCTCCCGAAGCCGTAGGGAAGTGCCATACACCAGCTCTGCTGTTGAGCACTGCAGGTCTGCCCGGATGACAGCTCGTAAACCTAAGAACACCAGGGGCAAGGCATCAACCCAGGTGGCTCTATTGGGGCGAGTAGTCAAGGCGGTCTTCAGTTGTCGGTGAAGGCGTTCCACCATGCCGTTGGCGCAGGGATGATAAGCCGTGGTACGGCAATGTCTGGCTCCGAGGATGCGATTAAGGCAAGTAAACAGCGAGGACTCAAACTGACGTCCACGGTCTGTTGTCACGGTGCCAGGACAGCCAAAACGGGATACCCACGTAGAAATGAAAACGCGCGCGACTGTCTCGGCTGTGATATCTTGAATTGGAACAGCCTCTGGCCAGCGTGTGAAGCGATCGACCATGGTCAATATATAACGGTACCCCTGAGACACTGGTAGAGGGCCCACAATATCTAGATGAACATGGTCGAAACGACGGCCGGGTGGAAGGAAAGGTTGGGGCGGCGTCTTAGTATGACGGGAGACCTTTGTCATCTGGCAGGGCAGGCACATGCGCGTCCAAGCGCGCACATCACCGTTGATTCCGGGTTAGACATAGCGCTGGGTGAGAAGACGTTGAGTAGCCCAAATGCCAGGGTGACAGATGTCGTGTAAGGAGTGGAAAACGGTGCGTCGTAATGAAGCGGGAACGAAAGGGTGGGGAAGGTCAGCTGAGACATCGCACCACAAGCGCTCAGATGATAATGGATGAGGCACCAGGCGTAGTCAGAGAGACGGGGGTTCTCCCGAAAAGCGGCAAGCTCTCTATCATCCTGCTGTGCCGACGAGAATGAGGCCCAGTCGATGGTTGGCGGTGGAGAGTCAACCACGGCTATACGAGAAAGGGCATCTGCGGCGGTGTTGTCAGCTCCTTTCACGTGGCGGATGTCAGTCGTGAGCTCCGATATATAAGCCAGATGGCGGAGTTCACGGGGCACGTACTTGGATGAGTTAGTGCGGAAAACATACGCCAGTGGCTTATGGTCAGTCAGCACGTAAAACGAGCATCCTTCCAGGAAATGCTGAAAGTGCTGTATTGCAGCGTAGATGGCTAGTAATTCTCGGCCAAAGACGCTGTAGCGGGTCTCAGCAGGAAGTAGCTTCCGAGAGTAAAACGACAAGGGTCTCCACTCGCAGTTAATGCACTGCTGTAAGACGGCTCCGACGGCCACGCTGGATGCGTCCACCATCAACCGAGTAAGGGCGTTGCTGCGTGGATGAATGAGAAGCACGGCGTTAGCGACCGCTTGCTTAGCAGCAGCAAAGGCGGCCTGGGCCTCTGACGACCAAGGAATGGCGGAGGACGGACCGGCGGTCGACCGAAGGAGGTCGGTGAGCGGTCGTAGCAGTTCGGCACAGTGCGGTATGAAGCGCCTGGAAAAATTCACAAGCCCCAGGAATTGGCGTAATTGGCGCAGTGTTGTAGGCTGAGGATAATCCTGAATTGCTTTAACGTGGGACCGGAGAGGGCGTATTCCTTTGGATGATATGTGATGGTCCAAGAACTCGAGCTCAGATGCGTCGAAAGTACACTTAGAGGCGTTCACAACGAGGCCGTACTGCTGAAGACGTTGGAACAGAGCGCGTAGATGGTGCTCATGATCTTCAGGTGTGCGGCTGGCGATGAGGACATCGTCAAGGTACGCAAACACAGTAGGAAGACGCCGTGTGACCTCAGAAATGAACCGCTGGAAAGTTTGAGCCGAATTGTGGAGTCCAAATGGCATCCTCACGTATTCAAACAACCCAAAGGGCGTCGTGATGGCCGTCTTATGTATGTCGGCGGGCTCGACAGGAATCTGGTGGTACGCCTTAACAAGGTCCACTTTGCTGAAAATTGTGCAGCCGTCGAGGCGCGATGTAAAATCCTGGATGTTAGGTAGAGGATAGCTGTCGTGGACAGTCTTGGCGTTCAACGCTCGATAGTCCCCACAAGGGCGCCGGTCACCAGGATCACGCTTTGGCGCCAAATGCAGCGGGGAAGCCCAAGCGCTTGATGACGGGCGAATAATGCCGAGCTGCAGCATGTGGTCAAACTCCCGTTTAGCAATAGCTAGGTGGTCTCCGAACAGGCGGCGTGGTCGAGTGGCTGCCGGTGGACCCCGGGTGACGATGTGGTGTGTCACCGTATGTTTAGGCGGCTGAGTGAGGTTGCACGGTTTAGTTAACTCCGGGAAACTCGCCAAGATTTTTTCGAACGGTGTGGAAGGTATCAGCATGCGGATGGCCATTGGAGCGATGTCTGACAGGACTCCCGAGATGGAGAGACGAGTCTTACCATCTATGAGGCGGCGCCGCCGTACGCTGACGTCCAAATCGAAGTATGAGAGGAAGTCCAAGCCGATGATCGGTTGAACCACGTCTGCGATGACGAAACCCACCGGAAAATGCAGCGAAGGCTTAAGTCGAGGGTGAAAGATCGGAGCCCATACGTTGCTGTAGACGAGGCGTTGGCAGCACGAAGCACTTGCCCCTGTGACTTTGAACGATCAGCCTTAGTCGGGGGCACAACGCTAATTTCCGCGCCCGTATCTATAAGAAACCTGGCGCCCGATAGCTGGTCCGTGACCATGAAAAGGCGGCTGGGACGAGAAGGGAGATCACACGCCGCCGTCAGCGATCCCGACAGGCGTTTCCCTGCCACGAACATGGGGGTGTACACTTCGTGGCTCGGTGTCAGAAACGCCGGTGGTACCAGCAGAGGGGTGGAGGGCTGGGACTCCGAGCATCTCGTGTGCGCGGAAGAGCTCGACGACCGGAGCGAGGCGAACGAGTCTCCTGCAGGGGGCTCCGGAGTGCGGCAATGGAGGCGGCGACTTCGTCGATGCGGGCCTCAAGGCGCGAAATCGCTGTGTCTGCTGGTGGTAAGACAGCGCTGACAGATGGGGAGGTCGCTTCTTGAACCTGATCGGCGAGCTCCGCCAGGCGGTCGAGATTGACGTCGCCGGCCGCCGCGAGGACGAGGCGGATTGGCTGAGAAAGGCGTTGGAGGAAGAGCTCGCAAAGCAACGCTGAGTGGGCAGAGACGTCGTGTTTCCCAAGAAGCTGTCGCCTTCGGCGCAGTAGTTAGGAGGGGCGCCTGTCGCCAAGGTCCCCCTCTGCAAGGAGCTGCTGTAGGCGGACGCGTTCCGAAGGCATGAATCGTTCCAGCACCTTGGTTTTAAGGTGCTGATATGGCATAGTGTCCGAGGGGTTGGAGAGGACGTCGGAGAGCTCACTGGCAACGTCAGGAGGAAGGACGGAGGCTACGTGGTAGTAGCGTGTCGTTTCCGAGGCGATGCGGTACAGGAAGAATTGCGCCTCGACCTGATGAAACCAAACTTGCGGGTCCTGTGGCCAGAAAGATGGGAGACGCAGTTGCACGGCCGAGACGTCCTGCGGACGTGAGGCTTGTTCGGTTGAGGGTGCATTCGAGTCAGTCATTGTCTTCGTCCGAGGTCACCACTTGTAGGCTTATGCCACAGGAGCGAAAGAGAGACACGCCTGAACGATAACCGATGCCAGCCCGGAACGAGAGCCGTGGCTTCACGTGCCACGGCCTAGCGCCTTCTTTATTTTCTTCTGTCGCCATCGCGCACTCTCCGGTTTGCGCGCCGCCTGAACGAGGGCGCTACACACTCAATGTACCGCCATTTAGCATCTCGTACACCCTGTGGCACAGATCCGCTTTACGCGTCCGTCTATCCGTCCATCCGTCTGCTAGTCTGTCTATCTGTCCATCCGTGCGTCTGTCCATGCGTCCATCTAGTGAACACTCCAAGTACCACCATCTCGCATACCCTGTGGCACATAGCCGCTTTACGCGTTCGCCTACCTGTCCGTCTGTCTGTCCGTCCATGTGTCCGTATAAGCGTCCATTTAGAGAACACTCATAGTACCGCCATCTCGCATCTCGTATACCCTGTGGCACATACCCGTTTTACGCGTCCATCTACCTGTCTGTTCGTCTGCTAGTCTGTCTGTCCATCCATGCGCCCGTCCGTGGGTCCATCTAGTGAACACTCCAAGTACCACCGTCTCGCAAACATTGTGGCACATAGCCGATTTACGCGTCTGTCTACCTGTACATCCGTCTGCTAGTCTGTCTGTTCGTCCATGCATCCATCCGTGCATCCATCTAGTGAACACTCAAAATACCACCATCTCGCAACCCTGTAGCACATAGCCGCTTTACGCATCCGTCTACCTGTCCGTCTGTCTGCCACTCTGTCTGTGCGTCCATGCGTCCGTCCGTGTGTCCATCATTGCCATCTCGCTTACCCTGCGGCACATAGCCGCCTTACGCGTCCGTCTACCTGCCCGTCCCTCTGCTAATCTGTCTGTCTTTCCTTGCGTCCGTCCATGCGTCCATCTAGAGAACACTCAAAGTACCGCCATCTCGTATACCCTGTGGCACATAGCCGCTTTACGTGTCTATCTACCTGTCCGTCCGTCTGCTAGTCTGTCGATCCATCCTTGCGTCCGTCCATGAGTCCATCTAGTGAACACTGAGTGCTGCCGGCTCGCATCTCCTATACCCTGTGGCACATACTCGCTTTACCCGTCTGTATATCCGTTCGTCCCTCTGCTAGCCTGTTTGTCTGTCCGTGCTTGCGTCCGTCCGTGCGTCAATATAGAGAACACTCAGAGTACCGTCATCTCACATCTCGTATACCCTGTGGCACATACGCACTTTACGCGACCGTCTATCCGACCGTCCATCTGCTAGTCTGTCTATCTGTCCGTCCGTGCGTCTGTCCGTGTGTCCATCTAGTGAATACTCCAAGTACCACCATCTTGCATACCCTGTAGAACATAACCGCTTTATGCGTCCGCCACCTGTTGTCTGTCTGCTGGTCTGTCTGTCTGTCCGTCAATGCGTCCGTCCGTGCGTCCATTTAGAGAACACTCCAAGTACCACCATCTCACATACCCTGTGGCACATAGCCGCTTTACGCGACCGTCTACTTGTCCATCCCTCAGCTAGTCTCTCTGTTGATCCATGCATCAGTCCGTGCATCCATCTAGTGAACACTCCAAATACCACCATCTCGAAACCCTGTAGCACATAGCCACTTTACGCGTCCGTCTACCTGTCCGTCTGTCTGCAACTCTGCCTGTCTGTCCGTCCATGCGTCCATCAATACGTCCATATAGAGAACACTCATGGTTCCACCATCTCCCATGCCGTGGCACAAGGCCGCATTACACGTCCGTCTACCTGTCCGTCTGTCTGCTGTTCTGTCTGTCTGTCCGTACATGCGTCCGTCCATGCGTCCATCTAGACAACACTCAAAGTACCGAAATCTCGCATCTTGTGTACCCTGTTGCACATACGCACTTCACGCGTCCGTCTATGCATGCGTCCGTCTGCTAGTCTGTCTGTGTGTCCGTCCATGCGTCCGTCCGTGCGTTTTATCTAGTGAACACTCCCATACCACCTTGTCACATACCCTGTGGCACATAGCCACACAACGCGTCCGTCTACCTCTGTTTCTAATGCTAGTCTGTCTGTCTGTCCGTCCATGCGTCCGTCCGTGCGTCCATCTAGAGAACACTCCAAGTGCCACCACCTGGCCTACCCTGTGGCACATAGTCGCCTTACGCATCCGTCTACCTGTCCGTCCGTCTCCAAGTCTGTCTATCTATCTATGCATCTGTCCGTTCGTCCATCTAGAGAATACTCAAAGTACAGCCAACTCGCATACTCTGTGGCACATAGCCGCTTTACGCAACCGTCTACCTGTCCCTCCGTCTGTCTGTCTATCTGTCCGTCCTTGCGTCCGTCCATGCGTCCACCTAGAGAACACTCAAAGTACCGCCATCTAGTATACCCTGTGGAACAGAGCCGCTTTACGCGTCCGTCTACCTGTCTGTCTGTCTGCTAGTCTGTCAGTCCGTCCTTGCGTCCATCCATGAGTTCATTTAGCGAACACTCTGAGTTCTGCCAGCTCGCATCTCGTATACCCTGTGGCACATACCCGCTTTACGCGTCCGTCTATCCGTTCGTCCCTCTGCTAGTCTGTCTGTCTGTCCGTCCTTGCATCCGTCCGTGCGTCAATCTAGAGAACACTCAAAGATTGATTTGTGGGGTTTAACGTGCCAAAACCACCATATGATTATGAGAGACGCCGTAGTGAAGGGCTCCGGAAATTTCGACCACCTGGGATTGTTTAACGTGCACCCAAATCTGAGTACACGGGCCAACAACATTTTCGCCTCTATCGGAAATGCAGCCGCCACAGCCGGGATTTGATCCCGCGACTTGCGGGTCAGCAGCCGAGTACCTTAGCCACTATACCACCGTGGTGGGGCAACACTCAAAGTACCGTCATTTCGCATCTCGTACACCCTGTGGCACATACGCTCTTTACGCGAACGTCTATCCGTCTATCCGTCTGCTAGTCTGTCTATCTGTCTGTCCATGCGTCTGTCCGTGCGTTCATCTAGTGAACACTCCAAGTACCACCGTCTCGCATACTCTGTGGCACATAGCCGCTTTATGCGTCCGTCTACCTGTCCGTCGGTCTGCTAGTCTGTCTGTCTGTCCGTCCATGCATCCGCCCGTGCTTTCATCTAGTGAACACTCCAAGTACCACCATCTCGCATATCCTGTGGCACATAGCCACTTTATGCGTCCATCTACCTGTCCGTCCAAGCGTCCGTCCGTGCGTCCATCAAGTGAACACTCAAAATACCGCCATCTCGCATACCCTGCGGCACATACCCGCTTTACGCGTCCGTCTACCTGTCCGTCCGTCTGCTAGTCTGTCTGTCCGTCCATGCGTCCGTCCGTGCGTCCATCTAGTGAACACTCCAAGTACCACCATCTCGCATACCCTGTGGCACATAGCCGCTCTACGCGTCCGTCTACCTGTCCATCCATCTGCTAGTCTGTCTGTTCATCCATGCATCCGTCCGTGCGTCCATCTAGTGAACCCCCCAATAACCACCATCTCGCAACCCTGTAGCATATAGCCGCTTTACGCGTCCGTCTGCCTGTCAGTCTGTCTGTTACTCTGCCTGTCTGTCCGTCAATGCGTCCGTCCGTGCGTCCATCTAGTGAACACTCCAAGTACTACCGTCTCGCATACCCTGTGGCACATAGCCAATTTAAGCGTCCGTCTACTTGTACATCCGCCTGCTAGTCTGTCTGTCCATCCATGCATCCGTCCATAAGTCCATCTAGTGAACTCTGACTACCACCATCTCGCATCTCATATATCCTGTGACACATACCCGCTTTACGCGTCGGTCTACCTGTCTATCAGTCTGCAAGTCTGCCTGTCCGTCCATGAGTCCGTCCGTCACTCTATAGAACACTAAAAGTACCGCCATCTCGCATACCATGTGGCACTAGCCGCTTCACGCGTCCGTCTACCTGTCCATCCGTGTGCTAGTCTGTCAGTCGGTCCGGCCTTGCGTCCGTCCATCAAGAGAACACTAAAAGTACCGCCATCTTACATGCTCTGTGGCACATAGCCCCTTTTTCGTCTGTCTACGTGTCCGTCCGTCTGTCTGTCTGTCTGCCTGTTTGTCTGTCTGCCTGTCTGTCCGTCTGTCCATGTGTCCGTTCATACGTCCATCTAGAGAACACTCAAAGTACTGCCATCTCGAACACCCTGCGGCAGATAGCCGCTTTACGCGTCCGTCCACCTGTCCGTCCTTCTGCTAATCTGTCTGTCTTTCCTTGCGTCTGTCCGTGCATACATCTAGAGAAAACTCAAAGTACCACCATCTCGTATACCCATATGCACACATCCGCTTTACGCGTCTGTCTACCTGTCCGTCCGTCTGCTGGTCTGTCTGTCCATCCTTGCGTCCGTCTATGAGTCCATCTAGTGAACACTCTGAATGCTGCCGGCTCGCATCTCCTATACCCTGTTGCACTTACCCGCTTTACGCGTCCGTATATCCGTTCGTCCCTCTGCTAGTCTGTTTGTCTGTCTGTCCTTGCGTGCGTCCGTGTGTCAATCTAGAGAACACTCAAAATACCGTCATCTCACATCTCGTATACCCTGTGGCACATACGCGCTTCACGCGACCGTCTATCCAACCGTCCGTCCGCTAGTCTGTCTGTCTGTCTGTCCGTGCATGCGTCCGTCCGTGGGACCATTAAGAAAAACTTATAGTACCGCCATGTCACATTTCGTATACCCTGTGGCACATATCCACTTTGCGCGTCCGTCTATCCGTCCATCCGTCTTCTAGTCTGTCTATCTGTCCGTCCGTGCGTCTGTCCGTGCGTCCATCTTGTGAACACTCCAAGTACCCCCATATTGCATACCCTGCAGCACATAGCTGCTTTACGCGTCCGTTTACGTGTTTGTCTGTCTGCTGTTCTGTCTGTCTGTCCGTCCATTCGTCTATCTAGACAACACTCAAAGCACCGAAATCTCGCATCTCGTATACCCTGTTGCACATACGCGTTTCACGCGTCCGTCTATGCATCCGTCCGTCTGCTAGTCTGTTTGTGTGTCTGTCCATGCGTCCGCCCGTGCGTTTTATCTTGTGAACACTCCCATACCACCTTGTCGCATACCCTGCGGCACATAGCCACTTAACGCGTCCGTCTACCTCTCCATCTAATGCTAGTCTGTCTGTCTGTCCGTCCATGCGTCCGTCCGTGCGTCCATCTTGAAAACACTCAAAGTGCCACCATCTGGCATACCCTGTGGCACATAGCCGCCTTACGCGTCCGTCTACCTGTCCGTCCGTCTCCAAGTCTGTCTGTCTGTCTATGCGTCCGTCCGTTCGTCCATCTAGAGAATACTCAAAGTACAGCCATCTGGCATACTCTGTGGCACATAACTGCTTTATGTGACCGTCCACCTGTCCGTCCGTCTGTCTGTCTATCTTTCCATCCTTGCGTCCATCCGTGCGTCTATCTAGAGAACACTCAAAGTACTGCCATCTAGTATACCCTGTGGCACAGAGCCGCTTTACGCGTCCGTCTACCTGTTCGTCCGTCTGCTAGTCTGTCTGTCCATCCGTGCATCCATCTAGAGAACACTCAAAGTACCACCATCTCGCATCTCGTACACCCTGTGGCACATACGCGCTTTACGCGTCCGTCTATCCGACCGTCCGTCTGCTAGTCTGTCTTTCCATCCATGCGTCCGTCCGTGCGCCCATAAAGAAACACTCAATGTACCGCCATCTCGCATCTCGTATACCCTGTGGCACATATTCGCTTTACGCGTCCGTCAACCCATCCATCCGTCTGCTACACTGTCTATCTGTCCGTCCGTGCGTCTGTCCATGCGTCCATCTAGTGAACACTCCAAGTACCACCGTCTCGCATACCCTGTGGCAAATAGCCGCTTTACGCGTCCGTCTACCTGTCCGTCCGTCTGCTAGTCTGTCTGTCTGTCTGTCCAAGCACCCGTCCGTGTGTCCATCCAGTGAACACTCCAAGTACCACCTTCTCGCATACCCTGTGGCAAGTAGCCACTTTATGCGTCCATCTACCTGTCTTTCCAAGCGTTCAACCGTGCGTCCATCGAGTGCACACTCAAAATACCGCCATCTCGCATACCCTGTGGCACATACCCGCTTCACGCGTCCATCTACCTGTCCGTTCGTCTGCTAGTCTGTATGTCCGTCCATGCGTCCGTCCGTGCGTCCATCTAGAGAACACTCAAACTGCCACCATCTAGCATACCCTGTGGCACACAGCCGCCTTACGCGTCCGTCTACCTGTCCGTCCGTCTCCAAGTCTGTCTCTCCGTCTATGTGTCCGTCCTTTCGTGCACCTAGAAAACACTCAAAGTACAGCCATCTCGCATACTTCATGGCACATAGCCGCTTTACGCGACCGTCTACCTGTCCGTCCATCTGCCTATCTATCTGTCCGTCCTTGAATCCGTCCGTGCGTCCATCTAGAGAACACTAAAGTACCGTCCTCTAGATACCCCTTGGCACAGAGCCACTTTACGCGTCCGTCTACCTGTCCTTCCGTTTTCTAGTCTGTCTGTCTGTCCTTGCGTCCGTCCATGAGTCCATCTAGTGAACACTCTGAGTTCTGCCATCTCGCATCTCGTATACTCTGTGGCACAGACCCGATTTACGCGTCCGTCTATCCGTTCGTCCCTCTGCTAGTCTGTCTGTTGTCCGCCCTTGCATCCGTCCGTGCGTCAATCTATAGAACACTCAAAGTACCGTCTTTTCGCATCTAGTATACCCTGTGGTACATACGCGCTTTACGCGTCCGTCTATCCAACAGTCCGTTTGCTAGTCTGTCTGTTCGTCCATGCATCCGTCCGTGCATCCATCTAGTGAACACTCCGAATACCACCATCTCGCAACCCTGTGGCACATAGCCGCTTTACGCATCTGTCTACCTGTCCGTCTGCCTGCCACTCTCTCTGTCTGTCCGTCCATGCATCCGTCAGTGCGTCCATCTATAGAACACTGATAATTCCACCATCTCGCATACTGTGGCACATGGCCACATTACGCGTCCGTCTACTTGTCCTTCTGTCTGCTAGTCTGTCTGTCTGTCCGTCCATGAGTCCGTCCGTGCGTCCTTATAGAGAACACTAAATGTACCGCCACTTCGTATCTGGTATACCCTGTTGAACTTACGCGCTTTACGCGTCTGCCCATGCGTCTGTCTGGCTGCTAGTCTGTCTGTGTGTTCGTGCATGCATCCAACTGTGCATACATCTAGTGAACACTCAAAGTACCGCCATCTCGCATACCATGTGGCACATTGCCGCCGCTCTTCTTGCGCTCTTTCCTGTCTCCCTTGTTTTCCTTCAACTTTGTGCAGCAATTGAATTTTTCAAAATACGTAGCCGCCTTACGCGTCGGTCTACCCATCCATCCGTCTGCAAGTCTGTCTCTACGTCTAGGCGTCTGTCCGTGCGTCCAACTAAAGAACACTCAAAGTACAGCCATCTCGCATACTCTGTGGCACATAGCCGCTTTACGCTTCCGTCTACCTGTCCGTCCGTCTTCTAATCTGTCCGTCTGTCCGTCCTTACGTCCGTAAGTGCGTTCATTTTCGTATAACTTGAGGCACATATCGACTTCACGCGTCCGTCTATCTATCAATCCGTCTGCTAGTTAGTCAGTCTGTCCGTCCGTGCGTCTGTCCGTGCGTCCATCTTGTGAACACTCCAAGTACCACCATCTCGCATACCCTGTGGCACATAGCCGCTTTACGCGTCCATCTACCTGTCCATCCGTCTGCTAGTGTGTCTGTTCATCCATGCATCCGTCCGTGCGTCCATCTAGTCACCTCTCCAAATACCACCATCTCGCATAACCTGTAGTACATAGCCGCTTTACGCGTCCGTCTACCTGTCCGTCTGCCTGCCACTATGTCCGTCCGTCCATGTTTCCGTCCATGCGTCCATCTAGAGAACACTCATGGTTCCGCCATCTCACATACCGTGTCACAAGGCCGCATTACGCGTCCGTCTACTTGTCCGTCTGTCTGCTGGTCTTTCTGTCTGTCCGTCCATGCGTCCGTCCATGCGTCCATCTAGACAACACGAAAAGTACCAAAATCTCGCATCTCGTATACCCTAATGCACATACGCACTTTAGCGTTCGTCTATGCGTCCGCCCATCTGCTAGTCTCTCTGTGTGCCCGTCCATGCGTCCGTTCATGCGTTTTATCTAGTAAACACTCCCAGTACCACCTTGTCACATACACTGTGGGACATAGCCACTTAACGCGTCCGTCTACTTCTCCATCTGATGCTAGTCTCTCTGTCTGTCCGTCCATGTTTTCGTTTGTGCGTCCATATAGCAAACACTCCAAGTACCACCATTTCGCATACCCTGTGGCAGATAGCCGCTTTACACGACCATCTACCTGTCTGTCCAAGCGTCCGTCCGTGCGTCTATTTAGTGAACACTCCAAATACCGACATCTCGCATACCCTGCGGGGCATACCCGCTTTACGCGACCGTCCACTAGTCCATTCTTTTGTAAGTCTGTCTGTCCGTCCATGCGTCCGTCCATGCGTCCGTCCGTGCGTCCATCTAGAGAGCACTCAAAGTGCCAAGATCTAGCATACCCTGGGGCACATTGCCGCCTTAGGCGTCCGTCTGCCTGTCCCTCCATCTGCAAGTCTGCCTCTCCGTCTATGCGTCTGTCCGTTCGTCCATCTAGAGAACACTCAAAGTACCGCCATCTCGCATACTCTGTGGCTCATAGCCGCTTTACGCGTCCGTCTACCTGTCCGTCTGTCTGTCTGTCTATCTGTCCGTCCATGTGTCCATCCATGTGTCCATCTAGAGAACACTCAAAGTACTGCCATCTCGCATACCCTGTGGCACATAGCCACTTTACGCGTCCGTCTACCTGTCCGTCCGTCTGCTAGTCTGTCTGTCCGTCCACGCATCCGTCTGTGCATCCATCTAGCGAACACTCCAAATACCACCATTTTGCAACCCAATAGCACATAGCCGCTTTACGCGTCCGTCTACCAGTCCGTCAGTCTGCTAGTCAGTCTCTCTGTCCGTCCATGCATCCCTCTGTGCGTCCAGCGTATGAACACTCCAAGTACCACTATCTGGCATACCCTGTGGCACATAGCCATTTTACGCGTCCGTCTACTTCTCCGCCCGATGCTAGTCTGTTGCTGTCGTGGTTAGGTTCGTCACATACCAAGGCGTGCGACCGGAGAAAGATGGAGATAGTACCGCCATCTCCGATACCCTGTGGCACATAGCCGGTTTACGCGTCCGTCTACCTGTCCCTGCATCTGCTAGTCTGTCGGTCCGTCCTTCCGTCCGTCCATGAGCACATCTAGTGAACACTCTGAGTGCTGCCAGCTCGCATCTTGTATACCCTGTTCCACATGCCCGCTTTACGCGTCCGTCTATGCGTTCGTCTCTCTGATAGTCTGTCTTTCTGTCCGTCCTTGCGTCCGTGCGTGCGTCGATCTAGAGGACACTCAGAATACCGTCATTTCGCATCTCGTTTAGCTTGTGGCATATCGCCGCTTTACGCTTGGCCGGTGCTCTTCCTGCGCTCTTTCCTGTCTCTCTTGTTTTCCTTCTAGTTTGTGCAGCAATTCAATTTTTCAAATATGTAGCCGCCTTACGCGTCCGTCTACCTGTCCGTCCGTCTGCAAGTCTGTCTGTCCGTCTATGCGTCCGTTCATGCGTCCATCTAGTGAACACTCAAAGTACCACCATCTCGCATACCCTGTGGCACATACCCGCTTTACGCGTCCGTCTACCTGTCCGTCCTTCTGTCTGTCTGTCTGTCTGTCTGTCTGTCTGTCTGTCTGTCTGTCTGTCCTTGCGTCCATCCGTGCGTCCATCTAGAGAACACACAAAGTACTGCCATCTCGTATACCCTGTGGCACAAAGCCACTTTACGCGTCCGTCAACCTGTCCGTCCGTCTGCTAATCTGTCTGTCTGTTCGTGCTTGCGTCCGTCCATGCGTCCATCTAGAGTACGCTTAAGGTACCGCCATCTGGTATACCCTGGGGCACATAGCCGCTTTACGCGTCCGTTTACCTGTCCGTCCGTCTGCTAGTCTGTCTCTCCATCCTTGCATCCGTCCATGAGTCCATCTAGTGAACACTCTGAGTGTGGCCAGCTCGCATCTCGTATACCCTGTGGCACATACCCGCTTTACGCGTCCGTCTATCCGTTCGTCCCTCTGCTAGTCTGTCTGTCTGTCCGTCATTGGGTCCTTCCGTGCGTCAATCTAGAGAACACTCAAAGTACCGTCATCTCGCATCTCGTATACCCTGTGGCACATACGTGCTTTTCGCGCCCGTTTATCCATCCATCCGTCTGCTACCCTGTCTATCTGTCCGTCCGTGTGTCTGTCCGTTCGTCCATCTAGTGAACACTCCAAGTACCACCATCTCGCATACCCTGTGGCAAATCTCCACTTTACGCGTCCGTCTACCTGTCCGTCTATCTGCTAGTCTGTCTGTCTGTCCGTCCATGCATCCGTCTGTGCGTCCATCTAGTGTACACTCAGAGTACCACCATCTCGCATACAATGTGGCACATAGCCGCTTTATGCGTCCGTCTACCTGTCCATCCGTCTGCTAGTCTGTCTCTCTTTCCATGCATCCGTCCGTGCACCCATCTAGGAAACACTCATAGTTCCGCTATCTCGCATACCGTGGCACATGGCGGCATTACGCATCCGTCTACCTGTCCGTCTCTCTGCTAGTCTCTCTGTCTGTCCATCCGTGCGTCTAATTAGAGAACACTCAACGTACCGCCATCTTGCATCTCGTATACCCTGTGGCACATACCCGCTTTACGCGTCCATCTACCTGTCCGTTCGTCTGCTATTCTGTCTGTCTGTCCGTGCATGCATCCGTCCGTGCGTTCATCTAGTGAGCACTCCAAATACCACCATCTTGCATACCGTGTTGCACATAGCCACTTTACGCATCCGCCTACGTGTCCGTCGGTCTGCCAGTCTGTCTGTCTGTCCGTTCATACGTCCGTCTGTTCGTCCATCTAGAGAACACTCATAGTACCGCCATCTCGCATCTCGTATACCCTGTGGCACATACGCGCTTTACGCGTCCATCTATCCACCTTTCCGTCTGCTATTCTGTCTGTCTGTCCGTTCAAGCATCCGTCCGTGACTCCATCTAGTGGACTCTAAGTACCGCCACCTCACATCTCATATACGCTGTTACACATACCCACTTTACGCATCCGTCTACTTGTCCGTCCGTCTGCTCATCTGTCTGGCTGTTCATCCTTGCGTCCGTCCGTGCGCCCACCTGGAGAACATTTAAAGTACCGTCATCTCATATACCCTGTGGTATATAGCCACTTTACGCGTCCGTCTATCTGCCCGTCCGTCTGCTAGTCTGTCTGTCCGTCCGTTCATGCGCGCGTTCG
This sequence comes from Rhipicephalus microplus, assembly GCF_043290135.1. Lineage (NCBI taxonomy): Eukaryota > Metazoa > Arthropoda > Arachnida > Ixodida > Ixodidae > Rhipicephalus > Rhipicephalus microplus. Next base: position 279,180,342 of record NC_134702.1, on the reverse strand, counting down.
TGCGTCAATCTAGTGAACACTTCAAGCACCACCATCTCGCATACCCTGTGGCACATAGCCGCTTTACGCGTCCGTCTACCTGTCCATCCGTCTGCTAATCTGTCTGTCCGTCCATGCATCCGTCTGTGCATCTATCTAGCGAACACTCCAAACACCACCATCTCGCCACCCTATAGCACATAGCCGCTTTACGCGTCAGTCTACTGTCCGTCCGTCTGCTAGTCTGTCTGTCTCTCAGTCCATGCGTCCGTCCTTGCGTCCATCGTGTGAACACTCCAAGTACCACCATTTGGCATACCCTGTGGCACATAGCCACTTTACGCGTCCATCTACCTGTTGGTCCAAGCGTCCGTCCGTGTGTCCACCTAGTGAACACTCCAAATACCGCCATCTCGCATACCCTGCGGCACGTAACCACTTTACGCGTCCATCTACATGTCCGTCCGTCTGCAAGTCTGTCTGTCCATCCATGCGTCCGTCCGTGCGTCCGTCTATAGATCACTCAAAGTACCGCCATCTCGCATACCAAGTGGCGCATAGCCGCTTTACGCGTCCGTCTACCTGTCCGTCCATCTGCTAGTCTGTCTGTCTGTCCGTCCATGCGTCCGTCCGTGCGTCCATTTAGTGAACACTCCAAGTAGCACCATCTAGCATACCCTGCGGCACATAGCCAGTGCTCTTCCTGCGCTCTTTCCTGTCTCCCTTGTTTTTCTTCTAGTTTGTGCAGCAATTCAATTTTTCAAATACGTAGCCGCCTTACGTGTCCGTCTACCTGTCCGTCCCTCTGCAAGTATGCCTGTCCGTGTATGCGTCCGTCCGTGCGTCCATCTAGTGAACACTCAAAGTACCACCATCTCGCGTACTCTGTGGCACATAGCCGCTTTACGCGTCCGTCTACCTGTCCGTCCGTCCATCTGTCTGTCTGTCTTCTGTCCATGCGTCCATCCGTGCGTCCATCTAGAGAACACACAAAGTACTGCCATCTCGCATACCCTGTGGCTTATAGCTGCTTTACGCGTCCGTCTACCTGTCCGTCCGTCTGCTAATCTGTCTGTCTGTCCGTCCGTGCGTCCATCTAGTGAACACTCTAAGTGCCACCATCTCGCATACCCTGTGGCACATAGCCACTTTACGCATCCGTCTACTTCTCCGTTCGATGCTAGTCTGTCGGTCTGTCCACGCATCCGTCGGTGCGTCCATCTAGTGAACACTCCAAGTACCACCATCTCGCATACCCTGTGGCAAATAGCCGCCTTACGAGTCTGTCTATCCGTCTGGCCGTCTGCAAGTCTGTGAATGCGGCGACTATTCGCACGCCGCGCGTGCATCCAGCTTGCTTAATGTAGCCGCACGACAATTGCGATGGTCTGTCGGCCACAGCCAATGGCAGCGCTGCATCGTATGACGTCAGCGTTTCACTCCATCTCGCCAGTATAAGCTGCATGGAAGCCATTTTGTCAACTTCATTTCAACTGTGCGCACGTATATTTTTTCGCCATGAGTCAAGCCGTGGTGCAAAATGATCTACTAATATCGCTAGTTTATGAGCAGCGAGTGCTTTGGGACAAGCGGCTGGCGGCTTACAAGAACATCGATGCGCGCACGGCTGCGTGGATTGCCGTCGCGACGAGCCTAGGCCTAGCTGGGACACAGGGTGAGTACCATACCAGCATTTCTAGATGTTATTGTGCCGCCCAGCACGAGTTGCTTCTATATCACTAGTATTTCACTAATGAACAATACACGCATTTACGAACTCTGCCGCCCCTCCTCCCCCAAAAAACGTAACGTCTACTTCTGGCGCCGTACGCTCTTGTCTGCCAGTTTGTTTGCGACTGCCGCGTGTATATACAGTTTTAACATTGCTGTGCTATAGCGGTGGGATGCTGCATAGATATCTTTTCGATTCTCGTGTGTTGCGCAGACCGATGAGAAAAGCGGCCGCGGCGAGGCAATGTCTATTGGGTGGTATTTGCATGTGTATCTGAAGGAGCGCGTTTTGCAAATACCTGCGCACTAAAATGGAACACACACAAGCATGTTTGCGCCCACCCAGTGCGTGTTTTTGCATCACCTTCAGAGGAACATTTTCATTTATATCCCCATCAGCGGCGGTGGCTCCGTTACGAGTTGTTTTTGCTAGTTGTCAACTTGTGGCTCACCAAGGAAGTCAACTGGGCACGCTATTTCATGTTCAATAATGGTAACGTTGTGTGTGCATGTGCAGGCCTTCTTGGCGTATTCATTCTCGGTGCATTCTTGCCGTTCTTAATCAACTTGTGGCCAAAAGAGTACAACATACATGGTTCATTGGACTAATTAAACCTCCTGCATTGTCAGTACATATTGTGTGCTGCGTAGGACTGCAGCCAATCGCTTTAGTGATAGCACAATGTTCGATGTGTCGTTCGACGTGGCAGTAATTCAGAACTAATATGAAGTTTGTTTTTCGAAATTAATGTAACCATAAGTTAATTCCACAGACAGTTGGAGCCTACGACTTGATTGTTTTTATGCCAAAATGAAACAACTCACAGCAGATGAATGAAATATTTCATTCCATAATAACTATGACTACTCACTGAAACTCACGCAAAACACCACATTGCTTCATTTTCTTTTTTAGAATTTAATGCTCAGTGTCTTAAAATTATTCATATTAGATTTGATTCATTTGAAAATAGTGCATTATAATTCTTGCCTAAAAGAGAAATCTGTTTATAAAAGTGCTTGTCCGGTAATTTCGCTCTAAAGACCTCGTTAGGTACAAAATGTGAAGTGATTGTTCTTTTTATTTGCTTGCACACGGCACTTGCTTATTAATTGCCGTATAGAGAGCGTTCTCATAATTATGCTGCAATAATGTATTTGTAGTACACAGTTACAAGCACTTAATTTGCACTAGCAACCTTTCATAACTGCAAATGTGCTTGCAAAATAAAATATACTTTAGAGGTACTCTTGAAGCACAAACTAAACAACAGTTTCTTCGGTGCTTCTTCTAACAGAGAATGCTAGGTTACCAGTTTCTATCCGCTAACTCGCGTACTCTTCTATGTTTGCAGGTGACACAGCAGCCATTTCCAAACGATGGCGCAATCTAAGAGACACGTTTTGCAAGAAGTTGCGCGAATCAAAAAAAGAAGAGTGGGACGCATGCTGTGGAGCCAGTCAGCTCGTGGAAGCACTTCACTCAAATGCTGTTGTTGCGAGACATTGTGGAGCCACTAGTGTAAGATAATCTTCTCATTTGCCCCACAAGGCTTTCGAAACAGCTGACAGGTGCCATAATGCTCATGCTTCAGAGTTGGAAAACAAGGAAATCTTGGTGTACATCACTAACTCATCACTCCCATGCATTAACTGTGTGATTAGTATGAAAGAAATAAAGTAGCTCATAGCAGATTCTCATGCCCTAATAATGGATAGTATACTCACTGTACGTGTAAAGCAACACATACATAACTAACACTATTTTCTGCATATTTCTTTGCATTACTTTTAAAATGAAACAAACTGTCATCACAACAAGGGTTTGAAGACATTTCAGTGAATTATACAGCAGATACTAAAGTGAAACTAAAAATGAATGCTACAGATCACAGTGAAGGTGTGCTGCAAGAGACTCCGCAATACGTCGACATTGTAATTATCAGCCAATACACACCTTACATCGTGTGCTCAGATTTGGGCGCACGTTAAAGAACCCCAGGTGGTCGAAATTTCCGGAGCCCTTCACTACGGCGTCTCTCATAATCATATAGTGGTTTTGGGACGTTAAACCCCACAAATCAATCAATCAAACACCTTACATCGATAGGCCTTACGTATATGCATACACAAACAATTGTGGACTGTGCCACTCTGAGCTTCTAACATGGCGATATGCACACGATGGCTGACTGCCCAGAGTGGGCAGTCAGCCATCGTGTAGAAGCTCTCTCTGGGCAGTGCGGCCGTCAGCCGCACTGCCCAGAGAGAGCTTCTACGCTTCGCACGTGAGCATGGCGGCCCTTTTCAAGCTCCGTTACAAGAAGGTAGTTATCGGGAAAAAATCGTACCACTATGATGTAACCCGAAAAGAAGTCAACAAAATTTTTCCACGCGACAGCTAGCAACTTCACATCCCAGTAAATGTATCGCCAGTTACCTCACCCTCTCGCCATACCCAGAATCACCCCACCAAACATGCAAATGACGTCAGCTTTTCTATTCTCTACACAAACATAAGAAGTATCATGCCGAAACGCGACGAAATATTGACGCGTGTCTACATGTGGACGATAACGATGATGGGGCATTTAGTGGGCACGAGGTAGTGGGCCTCTAGCTTCTCTCGAGGCTGAAAAAGACGATCTGGTGACTGAGCTGTCGAGGACACGCTGCTTTTGTCGTCCCAAGGTGTATCTGTGTTTTATTCACGTTTACCGCGACACTGGTGGAGGTGCTGGGCCGCAACCCTGTCTGATGCTCCACACGCCCGCTGGGAGCCGCTCATCGAGTCCAAACTCATTGTCACCTGTAGAAACACCGGTGCATCGCTCCAGTCGACGGTTGCGAGGCCTCGCGCCAGAGCCGACTCACTCACCGGAACCTGCTAGGCACCGCACAGCTCAACCAATGGCCAACGCAAGCTCGCAACAGGTGCCCCAAGGCAGCTTTCCGACGCACCCATCTCAGGTGACCCTCTTCCAACCCCTCGTTCCCGATCGCTTTAGTGGCGGTGCCCATGAAGACATTCACGACTGGCTTGACCACTATGAGCGTGTTGCCAAGGTAAATCATTGGTCGGAACAGGAAAAGCTTTGGCGCGCCTATTTCTACCTTGACGACGGTGCTCGTACTTGGTATGAGAATAGAGAAGGCAATCTGTCAGCTTGGCCCGACTTTCGAGAGAAGTTCGTCGATACCTTCGCCAATATCGATAGAAGGGACCGTGCGCAGCAGTTATATGAGCTACGGGTTCAAAAACCCAACGAAACCGTTGCAATGTTTGCCGAGGACATGACTCGTCTCTTTCAACGAGCTAACCCGCACATGACGGAAGATAAAAAGTTGAGTTACCTCATGCGCGGTGTCAAGGAGCAGCTTTTTGCCGCACTACTGCGCAACCCTCCGACTACCGTGGTTGACTTCATTAAGGAGGCTACGGCTATCGAGCGGGCCCTTCATCAACGCTGCAGGCAATATGACCGCATGTCCTGCAATGTCCCAATCAATGCTATCGCCATGACGTCTGAGAGTCAGAGCTGCTTGCGAGACTTGATTAGGGAGATAGTTCACGAGGAACTGCAGAAGTTGCGGAATCCTGTTGCCGAAAATTCCATCGCATCGATCGCTGAAGTCGTACGCGATTAAATTCACCAAGCATTGTCTACGGCTAGTCCTGATGCTCAGCAGCGTCCTATGAGCTACGCTGCTGCTCTCCGACGTCCACCACCCGCTATGCCGACGCCGTACCACCAGGTGCCTATGGCCCCTTCGTATCCGCCGCAAGAGCAGACACTGCATCAACCACCTACGCTACAGCCATACAACCAGCCATCCACAGCCACCCCACGGGCATCGACGCGTCCACCGACCCGGAAAACAGATGCATGGCGCACCGTGGACAGGCGTCTACTATGCTTTCACTGCGGAGGTGCAGGACATATTGCCCGTCATTGCTGGCATCGAGGTGATTCATTCCGTCCTCAACGACCTTGGTTTGACGGTCGACGTGTCAATGACGAATACACTCCGCGCCGTGACGACACCTCTTTTTATGGAGCCCGTTATCACTTCGAGGACGGCTCTACCACTGCAGAGAAGGCAATGCCTGCTCACCCTCCTGGTCCGAGACGTCAGTCCCGCTCTCCGTCCCCCGCGCGTTCGCCTTTGTCGCACCACCACACCTATGCGAACCTTAATACAAGAAGGTCACCTAGCCCGCGCCGGGGAAGCTGAGAGCGGCGACCTCCGGGGGCAAGGTTGCAGGCCATAAAGATAACGACAAGAAGCCCCTACAGCACGACGCCATAGAGCCGATAAGCCGTGAAAACGATGAAATTGTGACTGCTGACCTTAGTGTTCTTCTCGACGGCCAGAAAGTGACAGCTTTAGTCGACACTGGTGCCGACTTCTCCATTATCAGTCAGGACCTCGCCGACAGCCTCAGAAAAGTGAAGACGCCGTGGACGGGCCCTCATATAAGAACAGCAGGAGGCCAGTTATTGATGCCCTCGGGAAGATGTACCGCAAGAATTAACATCGGAGGTTCTCCTTTCACTGCGTCGTTCGTCGTTATCCCCGCATGCTGCAGAGACGTAATTCTCGGCATGGACTTTTTACGGGAATATGGTGCCGTCATCAACATACCAGAGAGCTTCATTACGTTTTGCAACAGTTCGGGCTTACCCAATTCCCCAGAGGCGCGACCAAACCAACTGCGTCTTACTGATGACAATGTGGTTCTCCCTCCGAGGTCATGCACGCTTGTTTCTGTGGCCGCCGCTGCTCAGTTTGACGCCGAAGGAGTTGCGGACCGAATTAGCTCGCTGCTCTTCACCCACGGTATTTCTGTCGCACGAGGTATCGTCAGAGTTGCTGCTGGACGCACGGACTTGCTGCTGACCAATTTTAGTGCTGAGCGCCGGCATCTTCCTAAAGGCACGGCTGTCGCTTACTTCGACGATGTCATAGATGCCGAAGGCTGCTTGGCGGTAGTCGACGAGTCGCTAAATCTTGATTCAGCGCCTGTCCTGGACGTTAGCATTACTTTTCCAAAAGACGACCGACGCAGACTCCTTGAGTTACTGGCCAAATTTCAAGACTGCTTTTCGACAACATCAAGAGTTGGCCGCACGCCTCTAACCAGGCATCGAATAATTACCGAGGAAACGGCGAGACCTATTCACCAGAACCCTTATCGCCTGGCTCCAAAAGAACGTGAAGCGATACAACATCAGGTAGACAGAATGCTTGAAGATGACGTCATTCAGCCTTCACAGAGCCCCTGGGCGTCGCCTGTAGTCCTCGTTAAGAAAAAGGACGGCAGCCAGCGCTTCTGTGTGGATTACCGGAAGCTAAATCAGGTGACCAAGAAAGACGTATATCCACTACCGCTTATAGACGACTCTCTCGACAGACTTTGACATGCTCGATACTTCTCTTCAATGGACTTGCGGAGTGGATATTGGCAAATCGAGGTGGACCCGAGAGACCGCGAGAAAACCGCTTTTGTGACACCAGATGGGTTATATGAATTTAAGGTCTTGCCATTCGGTTTGTGCTCAGCCCCTGCTACCTTTCAAAGACTCGTGGATACCGTGCTTTCTGGGTTGAAGTGCAAAACATGCTTAGTATATCTGGACGACGTCATAGTGTTTTCCGCGACGTTTGACGAGCACCTTGAAAGACTTGAGGTGGTCTTACGAGCCATACAGTCCGCGGGCCTGACGTTGAAGCCTGAGAAGTGCCACTTTTGCTACGAAGAGCTGCGATTTCTTGGTCATGTCGTTAGTCATGCTGGTATTCGTCCCGATCCTGAAAAAATCGCAGCCGTAGACCAGTTCCCTATGCCGACCGATAAAAAGGCTGTCAGACGCTTTCTCGGCCTCTGCGCGTATTATCGACGATTTATCGCGGACTTCGCACGCATAGCATCACCACTAACTCACCTAACAAGAGAAGACGTCACCTTTGAGTGGAATAACGAAGAGGAAGCTGCTTTTAACGATCTTCGCCAGCGACTACAAACACCCCCAGTCCTTGCCCACTTCGACGAGTGAGCCCCTACGATGCGTCACACCGATGCTAGCAATGTTGGTCTGGGAGCTGTGCTCGTGCAGCAGCAAGATGGCGCAGAAAGGGTTATCGCTTACGCAAGCAGAACGTTAACACGTGCTGAGGCTAATTACTCCACGACTGAGAAGGAATGTCTCGCCGTGGTATGGGCGGTTACGAAATTTCGTCCGTATTTATATGGCCGCCCCTTCAAAGTAATTAGCGACCACCACTCACTGTGTTGGTTAACTAATCTTAAAGACCCTACCAGCCGATTAGCGCGTTGGAGTCTCAGGCTGCAGGAATTCGACATGGCAGTCGTACATAAGTCAGGGAAGCGACATATGGACGCCGACTGTTTGTCCCGTTCACCCATTGAGTCGGCAACCCTACCCGAGGAGGAGGAAACATCATTTGTCGGTGTCCTCGACACGACCACCATTGCGCAGCAACAACGAGACGACGCTGAGTTGCTTGGCTTAATTACCTACTTGGATGGCAGATCTCGGGAGGCGCCAAGAGTTTTCGCAAGAGCGTTGTCATCATTTTGTTTACGTGGCGGAGTACTCTATAAAAGAAATTTTTCGTCGACGGGATCTGCCTATCTGCTCATCATCCCAGCAGCCCTTCGCATGGAAGTACTGAAAGCATGCCACAACGAGGTTACCTCTGGCCACTTGGGTTACACAAGAACGTTGGCCAGGGTACAGCAAAGGTATTACTGGCCAAGACTAACCACAGCCGTGAAGCACCACGTTCGTACTTGTCTCGACTGCCAGCGACGCAAGTCACCGCCAACTAAACCAGCTGGCCTCCTGCAACCCGTACAAGTCTCAATGACTCCATTCCACCAGATCGGCATGGACATTTTGGGCCCACTCCCTACGTCTACTGCAGGCAACCGATGGGTTATCGTCGCGACGGATTATTTGACCCGTTATGCCGAGACAAAGGCTATCCAGAGAGGTACAGCAGCGGAGGTGGCAAGATTTTTTATCGAGAATATCGTACTGAGGCATGGTGCACCAACCGTCGTAATCACATACAGAGGAACCGCATTTACAGCAGCTCTTTTGGACCATGTTTTGATGCTGAGTAGAACAACGCATCGTAAGACCACCGCATACCACCCAGAAACGAACGGGCTGACAGAGCGTCTAAACAAAACCATTGAAGACATGCTTTCGATGTACGTTGACGTCGAACACAAAAATTGGGATACAATCTTGCCTTACATAACGTTTGCATACAACACGGCCAAGCAATCAACGACCCGCATGACACCTTTCAGCCTCGTTCATGGACGGGAGGTACGAACCATGTTAGATGCAATGTTACCGCACGAAGGCGACAACATCGTCCCGGACGCCGACACGTTTACAGAACGCGCAGAAGAAGCTAGGCAACTTGCACGTTTACGGATCAGCCAGCAGCAAGACTACGATGCAGGCCGCTACAATGCTCACCGCAGAACAGTCGTCTACCAAACTGGCGACAAAGTATGGGTCTGGACGCCCATACAAAAACGAGGACTTTCTGAAAAACTCTTAAGAAGATACTTTGGACCGTACCTAGTTGTGCGACGACTGAGCGATGTCACTTACGAAGTTGTTCCCGACTGTTCGTATAGTACAAGGCGTCGCCAGCACCATCCTGAACTCGTTCACGTAGTCCGCATGAAACCCTACGTCAGCGAGTGATTGCATGATACTTTAATTTAGAAAAAAATTCTGCATTACAGACTGCGCATCGGGGCGATGCTCTTTGGGAGAAAGGCAAATGACGCGTGTCTACATGTGGACGATAACGATGATGGGGCATTTAGTGGGCACGAGGTAGTGGGCCTCTAGCTTCTCTCGAGGCTGAAAAAGACGATATGGTGACTGAGCTGTCGAGGACACGCTGCTTTTGTCGTAACAAGGTGTATCTGTGTTTTATTCGCGTTGTACCGCGACAATATGTACCATAATTGAATCATCTGATTGTGACGTCGTGATGTTGACAGAAACATGGCTTTCACCTTCCATCAAAGATTCTGAAGTTCTTTCATATCTAACCAATTTCGCATTGCATCGCCAGGACCGTTTATCCGGTCGAGGTGGTGGCGTGCTCATCGCTGTTAAACATACAATCCGTCACTTCGTTATTAGCATTACCAGTCCACTGGAAGCCCTTTGGGTAGCTTGCGAAAGTTCTCATGGGCTGATCATCCTAGGTGTCTGTTACCGCCCCCCCCCCAAATCAGAGCCCAACTTTAACATCAACTTTAACGACACCCTCGACAAACTGCACAAAATGTATCCCCGTGCAAAGTTCATAATTTGCGGGGACTTCAATTATCCGTCCATAAAGTAATCAAGCAACATTTCCCTTCGCAGCGGTGAATGCGGCGAATTCCTAGCCTGTTTAGAAAACTACCAACTAACACAAGTAATAACCCATGCCACCAGAGAAACATTACACAGCTCTAATATATTAGACCTTATTCTAATGTCGGATCCAAGTAGCCTGCATTCCCTCCATTACCTCAAAGAAATAAGCGATCACAAAAATATTCTTGCCTCTTTCAGTTTTACTTTTCCAGAAAATAAGCCTACACCAAAGCAGATAAAACTCTACGGTGGTGGCAATTATGAAAAGATTAACAGCGAACTTGAACAATTTTACATTTCGTACGAGCAGGGATTCAACAAGCGCACCATAGAAAATAATTGGAAGTTGTTAGTCGAAAAACTCAACCAACTAACTGATGCATATATTCCAAGAATAAAAATTAAAAACAAAACATCCGCCCCTTGGTTTAACAACACGATTAAAAAACTGATAAACCGGAAAAAACGCCCGTTCAGACGTGCCAAAAAACAGAACCAACCGTCCCTATGGAAAGAATATTCCGACTCTGTACGATGCCTCTCGATTAACATTGAAAACGCGAAACGCGATTTTTTTCGAACAACACTACCAGACATGCTCAAAAATAACCCTAAAAAATTCTGGCAAACAATAAACCCAAGAAACATCTTGCCGATAACCTTATCCGGTACTAATGACAAACCGCTCAGTGACGTAGATTCGGCGAATGCCTTAAACCATGCCTTTTGTTCTGTTTTCACTCGTGAACATAGCTTTTTTGCGAACTGCGGAGAGACCCTTGAGTCTATTATAAGCGAGCCAATGTTACCTATTGAAATATCTGCAAATGGAATAAGTAACGTAATTAGAAAAATGAAACTCTCATCTGCAAGTGGAACTGATAACATCAACAGCAAAATAATAAAGAATACACAATTGATAATTAGCGCAGCATTTCAGCTGCTCTTCTCTCAATCACTTTCACAGGGACAGGTACCGAGTGATTGGAAACTCGGTAAAATCACTCCATTGTTCAAAAATGGCAACAAAGCATCCCCATATAACTACCGGCCCATATCGCTTACAAGTGTCCCATCCAAAATTATGGAGCACATTTTATTTACCAACATCATAAATCACCTCGAACAGCACAACTTCATTCACCCTTCCCAACATGGTTTTCGTAAAGGCCTGTCGTGCGAAACGCAACTTGCTGCCTTCATCCATGACTTGCACACAAATCTTGACCGGAACATCCAAACTGACGCCATATTTCTTGACTTTGAAAAGGCTTTCGATAAAGTTCCTCACCACCGCCTTATGACCAAACTTTCTTTGCTTAACCTCGACCCATTCGTCTTGTCCTGGGTTAATAACTTTCTCACTGACAGAAAACAGTTCGTCGTCATAAATACAGCCAGGTCTCGAATCTCTCCCGTCCTCTCCGGTGTTCCCCAGGGAACAGTACTTGGCCCCCTGCTTTTCCTGATTTACATCAACGACCTTCCACACTGTATTACTAACAATATAAGATTATTGGCCGATGATGGCGTTATTTACGCAACAATCTCTAGTCATGAAGATCAAATAGCTTTACAAACAGACCTAACAGCCGTTCAAAATTGGTGCCACAAGTGGCAGATGAGTTTAAACATTTCCAAATGTAGATTAGTGTCTTTTCACAGACGTACCAATCCGTTAGTGTACAACTACACTCTACATAACAGTTTTCTACAACTGACTAGCTCGTATAAATATCTTGGAATACACACCTCAAGTGACCTATCATGGACCCTCCACATCAATCACGTCATTTCAACAGCTCGTAGATCTTTAGGTTATATCCAAAGAACCCTGAAGTTTGCTCCCAGTCACTTAAAAAAATTAGCTTTCACCACAATAATACGCCCCAAACTGGAGTACGCCGCAGCAATTTGGGACCCACACCAGCATTATCTCATCCAAAACCTAGAAGCCATCCAAAACCGCGCTGCCAGATTCGCCTTTTCCGATTACTCATCGTTCACCAGTGTAACAGACTCATTCCCCTTAGTCAACGCCGAAAAACTGCGCGGCTCGCATTATTCCACAAATTCTATCACGCATCCCCATCCAGCATTTACGTCACCCAACGCTCCCATTTCTCTGATCGTTGTTGCAACACTATGCAAGTACATTACCCTCGTCCCAAAACTACCACATTTGCAGAATCTTTCTTCATTCGGACAGATAAAAAATGGAACGCCCTACCGGATACCATTGTTAGCATTCAGGATGCAGAAGCCTTTAAAAATTCCCTGACAACCATCACTGAACTGTAATAAATTCGCAGGTAACTTTCTAACGTGCCAAATTTTTTTTCGTGTGACCTGCCATGCTATTTCTTGTATAATGATTTCTAGTGTCATCTTCCTAGTATGGCATGTATGTATATTTTGTGTACTTGGCAATGTTTCGAAACCTTTTAAATGGTACCTTTTTGTCACTGAAAAATGTTTTCATCCAGAGTCCACAAACAATAGTACCTGTTACCGCCCACCCCTCTTCTTGTATGCCCACCCCTCATGTAATGCCCCTTCTATTAGGGACCCTTGAGGAAAATAAAATAAAATAAAAATAAAATAGACAGATGGCAGTGATTTCACATAAGATCTATACAACCATAGCATAAAGGCTGAACTATGAAAATAGGTATAAGTGCATTAACGCATTACAATAACTACATTTAAATTAAAACTGAAGAACATCGATTGGTAATGATAAGGAGTTAATACAATTTTATTTTCAAGTGCACATCAGATTCAGCACAGTAAAGTATCGTAATGAAAGAGCAGTGAATGTCAAAGGAGTCTTAATTTGTGAACTAGTGGTAGTAGTAAACTAGTGATGCGAAATGAGTATGGTTAATGTTTAGTAACACACTGTGATTGCAGATAGCAGGAATTCACACCAATTAGTAAATTTATAATCTTAACTGTCACTGCCAACTCTTGCACATTGTTATAGCTACAATAATGCAGTGTGTACCAGTGACACTACCCCACAAACCAGTGCGTCATCATTACTGCCTCAAGATACAGTAGACTCTCAGTAAATGGAAATCTGTTAAATGGAACTATTGCATCTGCGATACTTGGTTTCGAGCTTGTATTCTGCACCCATGTTCAACTCGCAGTAAACGGAACCACTATTTATTGCAACATATTTTCTCGGTTCCTGTAGGTTCCTATTAGTGAGAGTCCACTGTATCTCAAAACCATTACGGTTGACCTGTAAGTTTGTGTGATCTCCACAGGTGTGTTAAAAAAATAAATGCACAGTGCAGCCATTAGCTGCAACAACACCATAAACGAGTACCTTATTATGTATTGTAATGTTAAAGCAATCGTGATTTACGTTACTCTATGCCTTCTTGTGGGACCACCAGCAACATGGACACAATGGACGACGATTCCGTGGCAGACTTTCTGGGCCAAGAGCAGGACAGCCTTTATGGCCAATCGCCAACACCAATGCTTTTAGACATGGTCGACGACACACAGACACCTCAAGCATCACAGACACGTTCATTTCATTCACTTCCTTCAAAAGAGACCATTATTTCTGCGGTTTCACAACAAAACACATGTCCTTCTTCAAATGTCACACGCAACACTAAACGAAAAAAAGGACAATGGAGACGCAGCCCTAGAGGAAATAGACAAACAACTACAAACATCTGTTACAGACACACAGCACTTTCTTCTTTCTCTAGCGACACACATGGACAATATTCCACCCCATTTATTAGAGTTGTGTAAAATACACATGATGGACATAGTGAATCATTATGAGGCTGGGGTTGTGCCTTAAGATTTGATCTCCTTACAGCCACCACAGTCACAGCCAACAGAAGAAAAAACTGTCTGCAGTGAAAATAAGTGGCATTTGTAAATAAATTTCATGAATGTATGATTTGAAGCTTATTGATTTTTTTTCTCGTAAGCCAGGCACTCCTGGTCCGTCAACTCAACGGCAGGTGCCGATAATCCCTATCCTAGCAACTTTCATGCTGCATCTTCTGGAACGCATGCCTAAAATGACATACGAAAGCATTTGGTCTTGCTCAGCTTGTAATGCGTTGTAATAAGATCAGCGAGTTCAACTTTCCCGAGTGTTTTTTTTTTATTGTCGTCGTACCCTCCATTCACCAGAATATTTTTCACAGTGGGTGCCGCTTTCTGTTTCAAGCACATCGCGAAATGCTCTTGGCATCCTCTCAAACATGAAGACTATTGAATGCTGCATGAAAGCAGCATTTTATAACGACTTGGTTGTTAAAAAAACTCTAGGTTATGCATTTGTGTGCTTTTGGCTGGTGTACAGGCATTGTAGTTTATCGATTATGCGAGGAGCCTTAGTTGTGTTTATTTGACCATGGTATCTTTACATAGAAATATTACTATGTAACAGATTCAAGCCACCAATTGGCTTTGGCAGGCCTGGTCACATGTACTGTTTTATTTGAAGAAATAAAAGGTGTTTCAGAAAGACCAGAGAGACCGCAGAACCGATACGTCTTCGGTTTATTGTTGACAGAACAGAAAAAATAAAAATATGCAGAGCGTGCCCCTGGCTACTTCTTCTTCCTCGCGTCCAAGCTCCATCTTTAATCTGTTTTCTACATCTTCCCGCCAGCCAGATTCAACCGAAGCAACCTTCGAGCGAATACAACAGTTGAATCGGCCTATTGACTCATTTTCCTTCAGATGTACGAAGCAAGCATGTTCTGACTAGTCCATCCTTGCCTGGGAAAATCTTTTCGACCTTGCAGAGTTTCCACTGAGTTCTTTTTCGTGCTTCTTCAAGCAGATGTACATCTCCTTCTTGTACATTTGTGTGACGCTCTGTTTTTCTGCTGGCACACTTAGGCTCCCTCAGGTACTCCTTGTTCCATCTGGTCCACCATGTTATCATTGCCCGTTTTCTTGCACTCCAGTAATTCAGCAAACTGTATTCTCCGAGTCTGTTTTCTTCCTGCTTGTTCATTGCTTGCCTGCCTCCTATAACGCCCGCCGGTGTGATGGGTTGTGGCTCGTTAGGATCGTCATACACATAAAAGGCGGGTTGTTAAGTACTCCTTCTGCTTCAGCAACCACAGTCCGTAGTTCTTCTTCACCCAAAAGTCGAGCACCTATAGTTTTTGCCATGGATGTCTTAAAGCTTCCGATCAGTCTTTTATAAAATCCTCCCCACCATGGAGCTAACTCTACAATAAACTTCCATTTTATTTTCAGGTTACTGGCATACTGTTGAACCCGTTCATCTTCCATCTTTAATATCTTGTTCATCTCTTTCTCAGAATTCTTAAATGCTCTTGCGTTATCACTGTAGATAGTTGTAGACAATCCTCTTCTAGCTACGAATCTTCAGAATGCTTGTATAACCGCTTCTGATGACATCATCTTGACCAACTACAGTTGTATGGCTCTTGTTACTGCACACATAAATATCACAATGTAAAACTTTGTAACTTTTTCGCCTTTCTCCTCTCGAGCATTTAGCGGTCCAGCAAAGTCTATACCAACTGTGTCGAATGGCCTCGTCTGTGTTATCCTGCCAGCTGGTAGTAGTGGAATTTCTTGTGCCATTAGTCTAGAATTGAATATCCTACATGTGATGCATTTCTTTATCACACATTTTACCATCTGTCGGTCACGCACAATCCAAAACTTCGTTCTTAAATGTGTCGATCTTGCCGCAACGCCACCGTGCATTGTTACTTGATGCGCGTTCAGAACTAGGAGTTCTCAAAAGTGACTTTCTCTTGGTAAAATAATAGGATGCTTCTCATCAAAGCTCAAATCACTCCACTGAAGCCTCCCTTTTACTCTCAGGACACCTTGATCATCATCGAAAATGTTCGTGCCGTACAGATTCATGTTGTCATATATTCGTGTCGCTGCATTTTGTAGCGTTTTCTGCTCCTGCTTTATCAGCACAAACTCTGCCTTGTCCAATTCTTCTCAAGTCAGCGAACCTGTTTTCCTTTCTTTTCGTCGGTTTCTTATATAACGCATCCCCCACGAAGTAACTCGTAACGCTTTCTTGTATCATCCAAATCTGCTCACATCAATTATCTTTTCTTCACTCGTGGTGGTAGTTAAGCATGCCACTGTCTTTTCTTCGTCTTTGTTGTCATCACTGTCTGATTCTTGCGTGATGTCATACTCAGGCCTTTGTTTTTCATTCTTGATCCACGTGGGGCCTTTCCACCATAATTCACTGTTGGTCACCTGGATAAACCTCTTCTCTGCAATGGTGGTGTTGTCGTCCGATGTCACGTTTTCCTTCCATGGTAGCCGCACTTGGTATCTTCCTGCCTTGAACTCTATTGTTTGTCGGACGTAGTCTAGCACATGTTCATCCCTCATCTTTGTTGCTGGTTTCTCCTTAATGTCTATGTTTTCCAAGTCCCAGAATCTCTGCAGTTCGTCCACAGTCGTGTCCGACTTGGCACGGACCTTGAGTACCATAACCGTCGATGATTTCATCTGCACACAATGAAGTCCTACAGGACCTTGCACCGTCCATCCCAATATTGTTTCTATTGCCATTACTTTTGGATAAATCTCGCAAATGCGACCAGTGACTACAGTCCAGTAATAATCTGCTCCAATTATTATAGAAGTTTCCATATTTTTTCTTTCTTTGGCCGTCTTCTCGGGTTCATCAGCCAAACAAATTCCCATCAATCTTGCTCTTTCGTGTGTTGTCAACGGTGGCGACGGTTGCACGTCACAGTATATAACTTCTATCTCCAGTGCCTCAATCGTGACTGGCTCCGAGATGGGATCCTTCCTCACGCTGACCTTGACGACTTTCATGTCTAGTTCCATCTCTCCTCCTCCAAATGATCCTACAGTAATCCTTTCGGATCTTTTTACCTTGCACGCTAGTTTTCTTGACAATCTTTTGAGGATGAATGTCCTCTGACTCCCGTTGTCCAGCAGAATCCGTGCGTAGCACCCGCTGTCTTCTCCCTTCGTCCACGAAAAGGCTGTCTGCAGTAGTATGCACTTGTGTTCATCAGACTGCTGTGCGTGCATGTTGCAGGACTTGCTGGTGTCTAACTGGTCAGGTTGCGCGCTTTTACGCACTTGCTCAACATCATTACCGCTTTGCTGCTGTGCTGACTTTTCTGCAGGCGTACGTCGTCGACACATGGATGTCGCGTGCTTTCCCTTGCATGTTTTGCAGCGTACGTTAGCGCGGCATATCTTCGCCCTGTGGTGAGGTCTGGTGCATCTGAAGCGCCTTCGTTCCCGTTGAAAGGCTTCTTTCTTCTGTTGTATACTAATGATTCTTCTGCAATCTTCCGTGTAGTGTCCAGTCATCTCACAGAAGATGCATTTTTTCATTGAGGTGCTTTGAAGCGCAGATGTTTTAGTCCGCCTCATACTGTGCGGTTACTGGGTAACGTCGTATTTTTCCTCTCGAGTTTCTTCTCTGCTGCGTATATATATGTTTAAAAACTCCATAACTTCTTTGAAACTGCTCGTGCTGTCTCTTGACGCTGAGTCCGATTCCATAGTTGCTGGTCTGTTGTCACCTTTCTTTAAATCCTTCATCTTCATCTCAATCCTCATATCCACCGGTAGCGCAGATTTTACAACAGGAGCTATCACTGTGGCGTAACTACCCATTTCCACTCCTAATGACTGCAATGCTCGTGTGTTCACTTGCAACTTTTGGAAGAGTTTCTTCAACCCATCTACATATTTAGGACTCTTCACTGCTTCCAAGTTTGCAAGCACTTTTATGTAGGTTTCTTTCAAATTATTTTCTCGTCCGAAGGTTTCTTTCAGAAGAGCGACTGCACGCTCGTAATTCTGATCAGAAAACTGCAAACCTTCTATGAGGGACACAGCCCCCCCGCTCAGAGACGCCAGAAGGTAATTAAATTTTTTATTCTTCGGCATGTTCACTCTGTTATGTGCCGATGTCTCGAACTGATGCCAAAACCTTGGGCATGCTGTTTTTTTCCCATCAAACTTGATCATGTCAAGACGTGGCAACTTAACAAGCTCTTGCGTCTCCGAGATTTGGTTAGTATCTTGCACTGAGCTCGCCTGTTCTGTGACTATTCGCGTAGTCAGTTGCGTGGCTTGTTCTAACTCGCGTAGTTGCTCCTCTATTTTTGTCGTTGCAGCGACGATCTTCATCTCATAATGCAAAACTCTTTCAAATTCTGCCTCCGCGTCCTCTTCTTCAATGAACGGTTCTATCTGTTCGTTAACTTGTCTAAACGTCTGTGACACGCTCTTCATCTGGTTCAGAAGCGTCATAAGTTGCGCTTGATCGGCGTCTTCTTCTATCTTCTTATCGATTTCGCTCGTAAACGTCGTCACATTTGCTCGAAGTGTCTTCCGCTTCTTCGATAGGACCTCTTTATTCATGCTTAACGTGTTGAAAGAGCTCTTGCCTGTTTATGTGCGTCGCCAACAGTCATCAGTCGTGGTCCTTCTCTCGACGGTTCGTCCTTGAGCCAGACGCCGCTGCTTTGTTCTTCAACCCGTTGTTGCGAATGGGGTCGAAGTCTGTGCGTCTGCCTTCAGATCAACTCCTGGTCACGGCACCATGTTTCAGAAGGACCAGAGAGACCGCAGAACCGATACGTCTTCGATTTATTGTTGACAGAACAGAAAAAATAAAAAAATATGCAGAGCGTGCCCCTGGCTACTTCTTCTTCCTCGCCTCCAAGCTCCATCTTCAATCTGTTTTCTACAAAAGGTATTATTATTATTACTATCACATAAACTGTGATACTTTGGTACTTACACTGCACTTAAAAGGAGTTGACTTGCGCAACTGTGTGCTTAATATTATTAAACAGCATGCTTTACATTTATTGTTGTTTAATGCCGCATAAAATTTCACCATTTTTTACAGTCTTGAGTATTTGTGTGGAATTGTTATTGACTGACAGAAGGAAGTGGTCACTTTTATTCTGAAAAAAAAAGTGCTCGTCTCATCAAAAATCTGACCTTTGTTGTAGCATTGTCTTAATCCTTCGATAAAAGCTCTCTGTTCAACGCTTACAAGGTTTTTATACTTCTACTGGTGCAGGAACATCTGCGTATACGAGGTAAACGCAAACACTATCAGCCACTTAGCTTTCCAGACTAAACTTATCGACTGTCCCACATTTCATGGTGAACAGAATGAGAGAAAAGAGGCATATGCCTATAAGTGCGAACAGTGGCACTGAACTCGTCGCACAGATATACGAGCTTTCTAGGATCTTTCTTTTTTAGTTGTTGTATGCAGATGAGAAAGAAGTAAATAAGTAGTTTCCAGTGGGCAACATATGCTCTGATGCAATATCGGTGCTGACTCTTTGCCGCACTGCAACAATGACCTCACTAGAAATGGTGAGTATGTAAGTAGCTGAGGTGCGTATTTAAATGTTCCAAAGTAAAGCCGTTTTATTTTTATTTTAGTTTTTACTTTGCGACCGAATTGTTTTTATAAAGATAGCACTCTTACACAGAAATTAACATTATATGGTGCTTAGGTGAACCATGCTGCTTCGTTTGAATTACCAGAAAATCTTTATTTACAATTAATAAAGTAATGAGCTTCAATGTGTCTGGCACTTAAACTATTCATAGCACAGCATCCTGCCATAGAACACATCCTAGAGCACTGTTGAAGGGTGTCGTATAGAGGTCTCTGACATAGCTTGCCATTTTGGTAAAGCTGTAGGCCTTAGTGCGAGCCAGTTGTAAGGGTGTTTGCACGAGCTGCTGTCGCCACTTGCCACCCCGCCGCTGCCCGAGGGGGCTCACAGAGTCTGCATAGCCGGGACCGCGGTAGGAGTCCTCACTTGCTGTGTAAGCATCCATGAGGAAGTTGTGTTGCAGACACATGGCCTTGACATTCCATTCAGCATTTGCTGGGCTCTCTCCCATGGTTCTCTCGAGAATCCGCCACCTTGTGACTAGACTGCCAAATGTATTCTCGGCACACCTCCTGAATAAAGCAAGAATTGTTTCCAGAAAGTTGTGAGTAATCAGTTCTATAAATTAAACGTCTAAAAACTTAAATTTTGAGCTCTACAAAACTCTGGACAAGCAAAATACTAATTCACTCTCCTTTACAAGGCACCCAAGTACATTCAATGCAAAAATGCTTATTGTGCTCTACCCAGCAAAACACATGTACTTGATTCTATACCATCAAATTTTACACTGTATTAAGTGTCTGCCTGCCCTGCCTTAGTCTTTTTATTTAATTGGGAGAGCAAGGATAAACAAGTTGTCCTGGGGCGTGATTCTCATGGTATCCACTTATTAAACTCAATTATGCCTCCACTGATTCGCTGCAGCTGAACGAGCAGCACGCTGCCTGTTTTGCTTCGTTCTTCCGCAACGTAATTTTGACACCACAAAGCTTTCACAACTCTCAACACAGTTGAAAAAGACCGAACTGAAAACAGTCACTAAATGTGCTCACATTGTACAGTAATATGTATGCTGCAAAAGCTGTTTGGTGCAAAACTTTGCGATAAAAAATTATGAAAATGATAAGAAGGGGATATAA
The DNA here is from genome assembly GCF_043290135.1 of Rhipicephalus microplus. Taxonomy (NCBI): domain Eukaryota; kingdom Metazoa; phylum Arthropoda; class Arachnida; order Ixodida; family Ixodidae; genus Rhipicephalus; species Rhipicephalus microplus. Next base: position 279,159,642 of record NC_134702.1, on the reverse strand, counting down.
TCAAACCATCTAGTCATGCTTCCTATAAAAACATCATTTCATATTCTTTAGCGTACACAGAGAAACAATGATGGAAAAGAGTCTGCACATTAGTAGAAGGTGAGGTCTTAGGCACCATATTAAATGGCTTTGAGCACACCTGTGTGCTTGGTGTTGATCAATCTTCCTACCATACCCTCTTAATATATTACTAACATGGGCTTGCATAAAAAAGCTCGTCTCTAGTAGAAATGCCCTTGATTTAGAGCATGAGCGATTTGAACGACATCAGCACAATGATGTAAAAACTGTTTTTCTCGACCAGGTAAATATAATAGTAGTTAGTGAACCAGTGTGTCTGCAAACATAATAAATCTGAGAACAAAATAGAATACTAGGATGACTGAAATGTTATGATATCTTGAATATAGATTTCAGACATCTTATGATAACAAATTACAGCATTTACTCCACTGTAGCGCAAGAGGAGACTTTTTGTGCGTCCAGGAAACACAAATATTCGTTTCGGCATTCGACCACAACGCGAGGGTGGTTGACTTCAGAAAGCAAAAATCTGAGAAAAAAACTTGAACAACATTCTAGTAAATATGGCAGCTGAAAATAAAGTACAAACAATTCGGTATGCTGACTACTTGTATGATGTTGGCACTATAAGATAGCAATAAATTTCACATGTTCTGGGACTGCAATAATAACAATCATGCATCTTCAAAGTATATGAACTGACCATGCTCTGCTCATGCGGTAGTTGAAAACTCTTTCACTTGGATTCAGATCACGTCCTGGGTAAGGCCTCAAGAAATCAGTCCTCAGCTGAAAGGCCTCGTCCCGAACAAACACAGAAGGAGCCGGAAGTCTTGTGTTTGGAAGGTGCAAGTCCTTTGGCAGCTGTAGCTTTCCTTGTTGAAGCCGCTTGCCAAACTTTGACTGTTCGGGAACGCCTCCATCGCTCTGCTTGCCATAGGCCCCCACATCAACCATGACAAATTTGTAATTGCAGTCAACGACTGTCAGCAGCACAATCGAGTACGTGCCCTGCAATAAACAAGTTATCTTTAGAATGCATGAGAATCTACAAGCAGGTTGATAGTTGTTTAATCGTTTCTGCTTTATGGTATCAAGAAACCTTGAGCAAGTAATTCCATCATAAAGAATAACCATTCACAGCAGTGTTGAAAAAATAAAAACATTCAGTGCTTCAGATGTTTCAAATACCTGTAAATTATTCTACGATTAGGCAACGGGGTTGCTTTACTACTGTACACACTTTATTTTTGTCAACAACTATAGAGGACAGCACATTTACAGCATTGCGTGATGGACAACACAATGCCGTGAGCATACCCACATTTTGTTACTTGACACCATTATTAACTTTCACGTCTATGAAAATGAGAATATGCCATGAAAAAAAGTTACCAAAGCAAAAATTAAGAACTACGACATACCCACAGAGTATATGTTACTCATATACAACTAGTTGTCTTATCTAATAGTGCAGGTAATACCCCTGCCACACTGGACGTTTTAATGTCATTCAAGCTAAATGACATTCGAACTTTAATGAGATTATGCGGCTGACAATGTGGCGCTTAGAATTTTCAATTAAGAAGAAATAATGCAAGCACGCTAATAATTTTGAGTTTTTTAAGGTATCCATGATCTTAACGAGAGCAGTTGTGTGGAAGGTTGCCGCAAAATGTTTGTACTCTCAACCTCAGAGGTACAGAGACTACTCGATTCCAGCCGATGGCGTGGTCGGCGATAGTGTAAACAAACACACGCCATGGCCGGACTAGAAACGTGCGTTTTGTCTTGCCACATTGGGTAAATGATGACGGGGCCTGGTGTTATAGTCGACTTGGTTTATTACGTTACCAAATGACATTAACACCTTCAGTATGGCAGGGGTTTAAGAGTACAGTATTGACAATCTTAAGTAACAGTGTTAAACCCCTGCCACACGGCACCTGTAATGTCATTTGCTGCAAAAGACATTAGGGGTAAATGTCATTTTTGTAGCTGCTATATGGCCATGGTGAATGACATTCGCTTGTTGAATGTGTTCACCGAACTCAAGGAAGCGCGACATGTGTTCTTTTGCCAACAGGCACATAACAAAATTGACATCTTAAAGCAAACGTAAACGATGTTCAGATGTTTAATAAATGTTGTTATATTTCAGTAACCTTTTTAACGTGCAACATGATTGTGGAAGCAATTTCAGCAGCTATATTATCTTTTTCAGGCTCAGACTTCAGCCACGTTTACACAAACTCGCTGTTGTTTTCGTGCAATGTCGCCGCGTTACTCGCAAGTAGCAGAATACGTACGCACATATTGGGCCCCAGTTTAGGGAGAGTGATTTCAAACCAATATTTCTTTCTTGGGAAGCACCCCATTTCTCTATTATTCACTGACGAACTGTTTACGTCACTGCCCAAAGAGCAGCCGACGTAAACAAATTGGCGTGTAGGCACAGCTCCAAATCCCTCGTCGTCTGAGATCTTTCTTCAATATCAAGCTTGAAACGCTTCAGTCGGTTCTGATGCCTCATTCGCAGCAGCTGGAGTGTAACTATCGTTCGTTCGCACAGATCACAATCTATCGCGGTCACAAAATCATAAACGCTAGTTCCAAATATTGCCGATTGCAAGTTGTGAGTGCAAGCTAGTCTTGATTTGGTATGAAGTTTTTTTTTCTGCCAATGCTGTTTTATCGCGTGGGAGTATATTTTCAACCATCCGGGCAATTTTATGTAAGCGAAATGTGCGATACGTAACTTTTCGGTATCATGGTAGCCTGCGAGTAAGTACTGACACCAAATTCGAATATAATTTCACGTAGCCGTGTAGACTCGCAACGCAAGATCACAATGAGATTAATTTTCAAATTCATTCACTGCAAATGTCATTACACGTGCCGTGTGACAGGAGTATTAGACGACAAAATTGAACGTGATTCAGACATTCAAAATGATTTTCCAATCTCGCAACAGCAATTCCCATTATACACACCTTGTAGTTGAAAAACATACTGCCAGAGTTCTTGGGACATTTAATCTGAACATGTTTTCCGTCAACAGCACCGATGCGATTCGGAAACTGCCACGTACGGCCAAAACCTTCAGCAACACGGAGCCAGGTTTCAGTGGTGGGAATCTGACTGTAAAAAAGAAAAAAATGGAAGAATAATTCATAGAGCACAAAGATGTTCCTACAATGGTGGTTAGCATTGCACATCAGCAAAGTTTAAATGCAGTATTACACTTTTCGTTTCTCATGAGCATTAGGACAGTCATCTCTTAAAGGGCCTGTCTACCTTAAAATGCATTGCTGGGCAAGCTGGTGCATTGCAATAAATTAAAAGCAGAGTGCAATCAGATTGTAAATATTTTAATAAATCAGTTCGCTGGCGCTGTCTTTTTTTCACAACTGTCTACCGTCTTTCATCACATTTATGTTTTTTTTTTGCAATGGAAATCAAACTGTTTGCAGTATTCAACTTTGCGGCAGCTCCTCCAGCAAGCACATCCACTTGTTAAGAGACTGTTTATAGGAATATATCAAATATAACTAAAAAACAGGGATGGCACTGTTCACTTTAGTATGCTTTTTATAGTAAAATGAGCCACTTATCACAATGCTCCACTGCCACAATATCAGATACACCAATGGAATCTGGCTGCAATGTGGGCTGAAAATAGCTCTCTTTTGCGACGGCGTGCTCTGCGATGTGCTGTCAACGCTTTCAGAAAATGAGTTGACTGCGTCGCTTACGAGGGAACAAAAGGAAAGAGAGAAAAAAACGTTTCTTTTTCAATAATTTTTCAACCAGCCCAGGCCAGAAGTGAGGCGACGTGCTCAGTCAGGGTCATAAGTGGGCTACGCATGACTGTAACCGACACAAACTATGCAGAGTAAACGCTGCACAAGCACTAAATAAGCCTTCCCTAAGGGCCACTGAGCAAGGAACCATTTAAAGTGGCATGAGCTGGCCTCACTGCGCTGAAGGATGGTATGAAAGTTGAATAGCGAATGTACAGACCCAGTGGGAAACTGAGGCTCAACCTGAAGCCTGATGCAGATACACCAATGAAATCTGGCTGCAATGTGGGCTGAAAATAGCTCTCTCTTGCGACGGCGTGCTCTGCGATGTGCTGTCAACGCTTTCAGAAAATGAGTTGATTGCGTCGCTTACGAGGGAACAAAAGGAAAGAGAGAAAAAAACGTTTCTTTTTCAATAATTTTCCAACCAGCCCAGGCCAGAAGTGAGGCGACGTGCTCAGTCAGGGTCATAAGTGCGCTACGCATGACTGTACCCGACACAAACTATGCAAAGTAAACGCTGCACAAGCACTAAATAAGCCTTCCCTAAGGGCCACTGAGCAAGGAATCATTTAAAGTGGCATCAGCTGGCCTCACTGCACTGAAGGATGGTATGAAAGTTGAATAGCGAATGTACAGACCAAGTGGGAAACTGAGGCTCAACCTGAAGTCTGATGCACACTGTGCAGAATCGCTAAGCACTACCTGTAAATAATGTGCCAGCAAGTATACTCACGGGCATGTACAGTGGCTGAAGCCAAATCCAAAGAGCATGGCACGTGACCTTCGCAGCCATGCGCGCCGTAGATACGCCAACTCTGAAAGCAAGTGCAATATCCTGGATGAGGTCTCCAGATGAAAGGTACCTGCAATACAAATGTATTTTTCATTAGTAAGAGTATACAGTAAACAACTTGAAAACACTGGTACATGTAGAAACTAACAAATATACGTGGCTCTAATGTGTGGGTGCCCCCTGATTAGAATTGGTGATGGAATTCGAAAGGCACGGTGCAACACATAGTTGGAGGTATGGTTTGCATTGTGCAAAACAACGTAACATTTGTATGAAAAAGTAAAATATTCACTGGGAAAACAAAAGTACAAATATCACCATATTACCTGAGTGTCATGGCCAGTCGCTCAGCAGGGCTTATTGGCTCCCTAACAGCATGCTTTCTTTCAAGGTCTTTCTAGAGAAGCCGAAGAATGAAATGAAATATATGTGGCAGCATCCGATAATACTTATGAAAGTATTCGGTGTCGCCTTGCCACATTCGCTGCATCTGGGGCAGAAAGAAATGCTTTTCAGCTAATGCAGATAATTTTCTGATGCAACTAAAATTTTGCGGTCACTGAGACAAACTTCAAAAATAAATGTAACTGAACAACATGCCAGAAATAAACATAATCATTTACATGTTACACGAGAAATACAATATATATTACAAGTGCTGGATTGAAAGTTATCATGGACAGGGTCTTGAAATATATTTATGTTAGTCCATGCAGTGGTGTGTGGTGGCAGCTGGTTTCAATTTCTCGCTGTGTGCAGAACGAAACATTTGGCGTGGTGTTTACAGCGGCAGATTATATTTTTTACTCCATTGGGGTGCTTTAGGCAACGACAGATGGTGGCTGGTTGCAGGAAAAAGTCGGCAAGGAAGAAATAGGTGGTGGTGGTGGTTTACGAGAAAGAGATAAGTGAGCAAGTTTACGGCGAATTTTTCAAAGCAATGAGACTAACGAAAGGTGTATTCTGAGTAGAAGTAGACAGCATGCTTTTGAAGAGTACATGGTCCAGAATAATTTAGTGTTCATATTATGTTGCCCTAAGTGCCTCTTCGCGTGCCTGTGTCCTTTCACACTACATTAAAGCTGTTCAGAATATCATCACTCCATTGCGTAAGAAAATAACACAGTTATCACTCAATGACACGCTTTTATGACCACCGAATAACAAAAATGCTACTTACCGTCGTAAAAAACTCGCTCTTGGAATGACGCTTTGTTCATGAAGGCCTCACCCACCACCTGCGTCTTTTTTCCCTTTGCTGCTTTTGAATCAAGATCATTTTTTTCTTTAATAGCAGTAGCCTTCTGCGGCGGTCCAGGTGCAGCATTGCGCGGCTTCGAACGAACAGTACAAGTACACTTAGCGCTACAACAACACACCATGCAACATGTCAGCGGCCTGCCGTTTGCATTGTTATTTGTTGCCAAAGAGGTTAGAGAAACGTTGCTGGAGTGGAGGCCCCCTATGCGTGCCAGGGCTAAGGGGTGAAGGTGGTCTAAGCGGGTGGCGGCCATCTTGGAATAGGCAGGAACGCAATGCAACCAAGGCACACAAATTCGCGATGAGGCCTCCTTGTCCTGTGTGTAGTTTATAAATTGTGAAAGTAAAGTAACGCATACAAATATGTCATGAAAAAGCTTTATTACAGCCACTACCCTGTTTATTATACAAGGTACTGAACTGCAGGAAATTTTCATTTTACAACTGAACTTTAATGATCACTCGAGTAGGTTTGAAAACATTGCTTACTGATTCTTGAAAATTACAAGCTTAGTCAGCACAGAACTTACTTTGTCTGCTGTCATTTTTCGATTCTTTTCTTTGATCATGTGGTGAATTCAAATTTTCATGTACAATTTCACGACATTTTTACACAATTTGTAAATGTGGTTGTCCAAGGCATCACTATCAAGGATGTGTTCATTGAGACTTAAAAACCACTGTTTATGGGCAGAAAGCCCAAAATTTCCAAAACTAGGTGTCTTGATTTTGAGTGGAGAGGCTTGAGAGTTGTGCATTCTGCCTGTAATCAATGCAGAACTTTCTCTGCAGCTGTACAATTGGACACAACATCCTTCGATGGTGAAACAAGCCCACATCTATTATGCCTCACCAAGGCAGGCTGTTTTTCTGTTTGAAGGGCCTTTACACACTCTTCACAAAGGCTAGCGGCACGAAGACTTCTCGCAACAAAGCCAGCAATGTATGGAACTACAGACTGGCTAAACGATGACAAGCTTTCCGGGATGTCCAATCGACGAATATAATCATGATCTTCAGGCTGCATGATTGATCGCCTTGCCACAGTGGTGTCTGTGTCTTCTTTTTTGAGAATGGTCGCCGACTTGCTGAGGATGGACACAAAGTCTGGTGAGCAGCTGCCAGCGCTTGACGACGTCACTTCTGTGTGTACTAGGAGGCGCTTATACGAAGCTGTGAACTGAGCCTATGTCGGGTTATTGTCAAATCCATCTCGACCTCGAATGCAGCCGAAAAATGTTTCAACATGGTCTTGGCTCATTTTATGAGTTAAAATATACCTCCAAGTTTCATGGACTACCAAGCGGTCAAAAATGTGCTCAATGCTTTGCATGCAAACAATAAATCCAAGGAACCCTGTCTTCTTTGGGGACTCTAGAACAGGGCGACCAGCTGGGTCCTTCAGGGACATGATGTACCTTAGAGCTTCATCAAAGTGAGACTTCCAGCAATTTTCGGTTTGCTTGCGCAGAGGAGCCTTAAATGACTTTGCTAAGTGGTTCCTAGAGTTTAGGATGTCGAAGAGGTGGTAAAAAACTCTGATGAACCTCGCAGTAGCAATAGCATCCCTAATTGAGGGAGTTTCAGTTCATGCTCGCAAAACACCCAGGCATCAGCAACTGATGCGCTCAGCACTTGGACAGGAAGTCGCACTTGCATTTTCTGCCTCTCCCATTGAAGGTGGCCACTTGTCAACTTATTTCCCAGTCGCAATCCCTCTTCACGCTGAAGGGCGTCTAGCGCTTTTACATATGTCCATTTCACAAATCCACCATCCTCATCAACCAAGTGACTTACACTTGCCAGAGAATTGCGGATAAGCTTTACCATGTGACATGCGTCTAACATAGTGTAGATGAGCTTGCTCGGATCACTAGCGTTCTTGAAGCTTGTCATAAAGTGCTCACTGCTGAGTTGGAGATCCGCACCGAAACACTTTGCCATTGTGAAGTTCGATGCTGCACCATCAAAAGTGAGTGAAACAACTTGCACTCCTATAGCTGCCAACCTGTCAATGCATTGTTTCGTCAGCTCAGCCTTTTCTGACCCTGTGTGCGAATCAATAAGGAAATAGCCTGCAAGCAGCTTTAGTCGCATATTTAACCCGACAGGCATATATACACATACATTATTTGCCTCCGGAATGCTGTCATCTTGCATGCCTGTCCCCAAGTCAACATAACCGACAACCTTGTTTCCAAGAAGCTCAATTTGTTTTCTTATGGCCATGTCATCGACCATTAAGGCACAATGCAGATTCCCAACACTTTTAACAAGGTTCTCAAGAAAGGAGAATGATTCAGCCGTGAACTCTGGCTCCCCATTCACTGACCGGTACCACTCTCGGAGTGTACGAGGTGCTGGCAGAGCTCCATTGACTTTCGATCGAACATATTCGTACGCAGCTGGCGAGTAAAAGTGAAGCGTTAAAGCAAACGCAGGCAGCTTCGAGGGGTATTCGCCTTTTTGTTTTTCTTGTGCCCTAGAAAGTAGCTGCTGAATCTCTGGTGAAAAAGTCGCACCCACCATTTCTGTGCCTTCCTCGGACAACAGATTTTGCTCCTTGAGTTTCTTCATTATTTCCACAGCCACCTCGTTTCTTCTGCTGAGCCGTCTCTTGTTTTGTTGCAAAACTTTAACTTTCTTCTGCAGCTAGGTTACTTTTTCTGTTGATGCATGGTGCAATTCTTTGTTGTGCTCTTTCCTGGGTGATGCCCTGGCACCGTCTTCCACTTCTCGTCCAACATTAACAACTTCTACACATCCAGTGGCGGGAAGAGCCCGAGGTGTTGGTTGAGGCCGCCTCCTTTTCTCCTGTAATGAAATTACCACTGCGTTAGAATAATTCTGCATGCCAAACGAGGCTATTTTAAATCATAATGAAGTAATTGCTCAATATTTCTAGAACAAAAATTGTCGCGCGGAATAAGCAGTGGACGTACAAAAACACAGAACAAGCCCTGCAAGGAATCTCACTAGCTACGTAATGAACTGAGTTACATATGAATGATAATCATTCAGATATCACGTACCACGTTGCCTGTATGTTTTAACGGTTGTCTTGCTGAGCGGAAGGTCGTTAGGTCAGTATCGCGAAGCTTTGCGGTGCGAAATATTACTGCCACAATCGAAGGTAAAAATTCATCTGAGAGGAACAAAAGTTTTGTTTACAAGTGACGAAAACGCGCATTAAATTAACCCATTTGAAGCAGCGGCATTTATTACCGCTGTGATACGGACTGGGTAATGACACTCACTGGCTTTTGCAGGTACTTCGGGAACGCTGAAAACACCGTCGGCAAGCTCCCATGTCGCAGTCGAACTGTCTGTCAGGTTCGATCGAAGCACTCCGGAGTGAAATGCAAGGAGCACAACTGGTCCCCGTCTTTAGGCGCCCAGCCATCTCGACGAACCGCTTGTTTCCGCTGCTTTCGCACCTCGGCATTTTTGGGTACTCTGTACAAGAAATACGTGATGTCATCCCAGAAAACAAAGACGAGCTATTAAGACGATCGAGACCAGGGACTGCTTCGAACAAATACGGTTTATTGGAAGAAGCGAAGTAGCGCGCGCTCGCTCTAGGCAGCAGTCTTCTTTCTTCTTCTTCCGGCGTTTTGATGATGATATTTTATAGGCTCCCGCCCGCCCAAGTTGAAATGTGATAAGCTCTCGCGGGCTATTTGAAACAACCTTCCATTGGGTATATGTGGTTCACCGATCTTCTTATAAGCTCTTTTTTGCCTGTGTGAAGGAGACAAGCTCTTGTTATTCCGTCTCGCCCAGGGTAGAGTTTTTCAATCCTGCACATTTTCCAAAATGTTCTTGGAGCCTTGTCCTCAACCAACACGATGTCACCCTGTGAGAGTGGTTTTTCTTGCCGTGTTTTGGCTTTGACCGTAGATCCTGTTTCCTTGATATATTCTTGATGCCATCTTTTCCACCAAGCGCGCACGAGTTTGCATCTGCGTCGCCATGCGTCTTCAATGTCGCCGTTTACAGTCTTGTTTGTCCGTCTTGAAGCTGTCGCCGTCCACCTATGATGTCTGCCGGCGTTAGTGGCATTGGCTCGTCAGGTTCTCCATATACGTAAGTCAATGGTCGATTGTTCAGTGTTCCTTCAACTTTTGCTACAATAATGCTTAGCTCCTCTACCGAAGCTGTGCTTTTCGATATTATTTTTCGCATCGACGTCTTCAAGCTTCTTATGAGGCGCTCGTAAAATCCTCCCCATCATGGCGCGCACTCAGCTATCGTTTTCCATTGAATTTGTTGGCCACTGCAGTAATTCTTTAAGACCTCGTTTTTAATTGTTTCGAGCATTCTGTTGATTTCCTTTCCAGATTTTATAAATGTTTTGGCGTTGTCCGAGTATATTACTGCTGGTATTCCCCGTCGAGCTGTAAATCGTCGGAATGCTTGTAGAAAACTTGACGATGACAAATCGTTGGTAACTTCCAAGTGTACTCCTCTTGTTACCGCGCAGGTGAATATCAGTACATATTGCTTCACAATCTGGTACTTGTCCTTTGCGTAAAGAGGTCCTGTGAAGTCAACTCCCGTAACTTTGAATGGCTCTGCTTCAGTGACTCTGTCTGCCGGAAGTGGAGGTATGTCTTGAGTCGCTGGTCTGGAGTTATGCCTCATGCAGACGACACATTTGTTTAGAACTCTTTTCACTGCTTGTCTACCCTGCAATATCCAGAACTTAGTTCGAAGTTGCGCTAGCGTCACTTGAACTCCTCCATGTGATACCATTTTATGCACGTGACGTATTAGCAGTTCCGTGAAATGCTCATCCTTTAGAATTACTATTACGTGCTTGTTGAATTCTTGGCTGCACTGCAATCGTCCTTTCTGTTTGATGATTCCATCGTCATCAAAGTAGACTTCGTGTCCATTAACTTCAAATGATCGATGGTTTGAATAGGCCTCACCCTTTGTTTGTCTCATTGATATTTGGGTCTGTCTTATCCAGTATTTCCCTGCATTTGTTACTTCTTTTCCTGTCAACGGCCCTATGTGATTTTCCTTTCTTGTGTTGTTTATGAATCTGAACACCCATGCTGTCACTCTTATAAGCCGTCCGTATAATGAATACCTTTGGATTTCCAAGATTGGCGCAATTTCGGCTCTTCCCTTGCATTGGTGACATTGTGTTTTATGCTGGTCTTCCACGTCTGTATTTGTGCCAATTATGCTAAGTTCTTTCCCAGTGATGTTATCCATTCGGGACCATTCCACCATAACTTTGACGTTATCAATGCCTTTGCGCTTATTCCTCGTGTAAGTAGGTCAGCAGGGTTGTCGTCACTTTGAACGAATGACCAGCTTGCTTGAAGTGTTTTTTCTCTAATTTCTGCGATTCTGTTGGCAACAAACGGCTCACTTTTGCTTGTTCCCTTGATCCAGTGCAGCACAATCATCGAGTTCGTCCAGCAGTGTATTTCCTGAAAACTTTCGTTGAAGTGACCTTTGATGTAGCCGCATAATCTTGATGCTACCACCGCTTCCATCAGTTCAAGTCGCGCCAATGTCAGCTCCTTAATTGGAGCTACGCGGCTTTTTGCTGTTAACAGCCTTGATTCTTTGCTTCCATCGTGGTATACTGCTATCAAGTATGCTGCCGCTCCGTATGCTAATGGGCTCGCGTCGGCAAATACATGCAGCTTGTATGCTTGTACTGGTTGATTCTTGCTTGCGTAGCATCGTGGGATTTCTAGAACTCGAAAGTCCTCCGCTTCAGACATAAGGTTCTTCCATTTGTCGCATTCATCTTTAGGGAGCTGGTCGTCCCACGTGACGTTCATTTTCCACAGTCTCTGCAGTCCTATTTTCGCGCGTACTGTGAATGGCGAATACAAACCGAGTGGGTGAAATATATTCGCTGTGGTTTGTAACACAGCCCTTTTTGTCAAGTGCGTTGTATCTGTTACTAAATTCCACTTTTCCATGGGGAAGCAAATCATGTCCTTTGAGTGTTTCCATATCAAGCCCAGAAGCGTTGTAAATCCTCTAGATCGAATATCTATGTGAGAATCGTCTCTTTCGTTTTCATCAATTATTTTGTTTAATCGTTCTTTATTAGATATCCATTTTCTCAAATTCATCGCTGCCTCTCTGAACACTTGCTTTGCCTCTTTGTACAACTTGCCTGCTTCATCAAGCGTTGCTGCTCCCAAAATGATATCATCTACGTAGATCGCTTTCTGTAGTGTCCTTGTCGTAACAGGAAACTGGTCCTCCACTTGTTTCAAAAGGTGTTTAATTGTAGCTGCCAATATAAACGTGCTTGGTGTTGTTCCGAACGTTACTCTTGTAATGCGCCATGTTTGCACTTCATTCATTAACCTTCCTTCAGCGTCATGCTTCCACCACAGAAACCTCATTGCATCTCTACCCTCTTCATGTATAGAGATTTGTAGAAATGCCTTTTCAGCATCTCCAAGTAACGCCACCTTTTCTTTTCAGAAATTAATGAGCAGCGATAGAATGTCCTCTTTCAAATTGGGTCCTGCCTCTAGGTTCTCGTTTAAAGACATGCCTTTTCGAGACTGTGATGAGGCGTCAAACACTACTTGAACCTTTGTTGTGGCTCGGTCCTCTCTAATGATCGCATGATGTGGCATGTAGTAGCAAAGTGCATTTGGCTGTTCTGATGGCTCTTGGACCTCCTCTGCGACTCCTAATGCCATCTACTCTGATATAGCTTTGTCGTAGCGATACAGCATGCCTTCATTTTTTGCAGCCTTTTAGTCAGGTGTTGTAGTCTTTTTATCGCATTTTCCTTGTTGCTTTCCAAGTTTACGTCCTGTTTCCATGGCAAGCTGACTTGATAGCGACCGTTTTGTTGTACAATCTTGTGCTCGAATTATTCGACCACTTCATTTCCGGTGTTATCCAAGCTATTTCTTGTGATCCCCATTGACTCCAGGCTCCAGAACTTCTGTAGCTCTAGCTGGAGTTCTGTCTCCGCAGCTTCGACCTTCAGAACCATGACTGCTTGATTATGTGTTAGTTTTGTCTTGCTTTGCTCTGACGGCCCTTGCAGTACCCATCCCAGTATAGTTTCTACAGCCATCAGTCTGTCCTCGATTCTTTGAGTTCTACCAGTAAAGAATTCCCAATAATAGTCTGAGCCAATCAGTAGTTCTACAGAATCTGTTGCAGTCGTCTCGGTCCTGTGATCAGCCACTTGCATCTTTAGCTGTTTCATTTTCTCGCTGAGTTTCTTAGTTGGAGTGGGTATACAACTGTGCGAGACGACGTCGACTTGTAACGCTTCAATCACTGTTGTCGTGCTTGTTTCTTGTGATCCTACAGTCACTTGCACCACGTTCATTAGTTTGACCTTTTCGTCTCCTCCAAATGAACCAATCGTCAGCCTTTCCTGTCGCAACACCTTCGCACCTATTTCTTTCGCTAATCCCGCTTCAATAAATGACCTTTGATTTCCGCTGTCTAATAACGAACGGCAATGTCGGCCACATGTTTCTCCTTCTACGCACGCTACAGCCGTCTGCAAAAGCACAATCTTATGCTTGATATTTTCGGTTGCGTGTAGCGTAGACGTCGTCGCTTCGGCTTGCGCTGTTGAGACCAGCTCTGCCCTTGTTTTCGGCATCACCGTTCTACACACTGACGTGGCATGTCGTCCCTTGCATTGCTTGCATTTTACTTGGGCCTTGCAAATGCGTGCAGTGTGGTTTGGTCGCGTGCATCTGAAGCATGCTCTATTTTCGCTAAGCATAGCTTTTTTTTCATCCATTGGAATGCTTCTACGACAGTTTTCGGTTGCGTGGGTTTTCTGCTTGCAGAATAAGAATATTCTGTCCGCTGAGCTATAGAAGCTTGAAGTTGTGCGCATCTGTCCGCGGTTCTCTCTTGGTTTTGCAGTTATCCTCTCTTGTTCACGTTGTGTTTCTTCACGAAAAGCCGCTTGCTCTCTTAAGCCTGTCCAGCTTTTCCTCGCACGCTTTTCCCGTTGCGTTGTTTTGCTCGCCGTTTTCTGAAGCTGAGCTGTTTCTCATAGCCTCTTTTGACTTGAACTGCACTGATAATTCTGGTGGAATTGCTCTTTTCAATACCGGTAATAACATCGGCGCATAGCTCTCGGTTTCCACTTTCAGTGACTTGAGTGCCAATATGTTAACTTGCACTCTCTGTACTAGCCTATTTAAGTCATCGGTATCTTGAACAGACCTCACTTTCTCCAAACTCAATAGCTCATTCATGTGCATTTCAATGGAATGTTCTCGATTGCCGAACGTTTTTTGCAGTATTTTGATTGCGTTATCATAATTTTCCTCTGCCGAGTACTGAAGTCCTTCAATAGCAGCCGCAGCTTTTCCGGTTAGTGATGCTAACAAGTAATTGAACTTCTGTCCCTTGCTCATGTTCGGTCTCAGGTGAACTGCCGACTCGTACTGAGACCAAAAGCGGTTCCACTCCAAAGTTTTCCCCCCAAACTTTATCATTTCAAGCTTTGGTAGCTTAACTAGTTTCATTGCTTCTTGTCCCGTACTTGAGGGCGTCACCTGCCTTGTCCTATCGGTTGAATTCGATTGTTTAGGCTGTCGAAGTCTGATTTCTATTGCAGATAAGATCGTCGTTAATTTCATGTCGTACTCTATGACGCTTTCAAATTCAGCTTCGGCATGGTCTTCTGTTAGAAACTTTTCCATTTGCTCGTTTGCGCTCTTGAGACTGTCGGTTATTGCTTTTATCTGCGCCTGCGTTGTAAACAGCTGCTCCCGGTTAGCTCCATCATTATTTTCTGCTCGGCTGCGTTAATCAGTCGCGTGATCTGGGAGCGAAGCGCTTTCCTTTTCTTCGTTATCACTTCTTTGCTCATATTGAGGCGGTTAACAATGACTCCTTACTTGTCAATCGTTCGTTCTGATGCTCGTACTGTCCACCGTGGTCTCGTCGCCCGATCCAGGTCGATCCTCTGCTCCTCCGCCGTTTTCTTTTATGCTGCTCCGTGGCAGGTTGACCTTTCTTGCCAGTGAGGAGGTAGTATCCTGGTTCACGGCACCATTATTAAGACGATCGAGACCAGGGACTGCTTCGAACGAATACGGTTTATTGGAAGAAGCGAAGTAGCGCGCGCTAGCTCTAGGCAGCCGTCTTCTTTCTTCTTCCGGCGTTTTGATGATGATATTTTATACGAGCGAACCGGAAACACGGACACATAAGTCGGCCCACAACGAGCAGGCGTGGGCGAACACGGCATGCATTCTAACAAACTTCGGTACTTACAGATGAGAAGTAATTCCCGATGCTTTCTTCGCTCTATTTGTGCACACGTAGGAGACGCATGACGACACCATTATTCCTTCCTAGAGTCACACTCGCGAACACATTCTTTTTTCGTCTCCGCGGCAGTAATGCGGCACCCGCCCGGACGCGAGTTTACAAATGCGAGCGAATAGAGCCACCCACACTGCACCGCGCCTCAGCGCTCTTGGAGGCTATGCATTTCCGCCGGCCTAACTGTCTTATCGCGCTGTCGCTCCCCGCACTTTCGTATAGTGTTGCCAGAGGCTGCTGCTGCAGCTAGCGGGAGCCGCCTTGCTCGCAAAGGAAACCCCTCAAGGCTTTAGGACCTGCGGCGAGTTGAGTTGTATACTCGCGAAGAAATCGTGTGCGCCCACCTGTCGCCTCTCGCAACCGAAAGCCAACTCGTTCATGACGCAAGTGGGCACTGGAACGATGTGATTAAGAAAAGGAACACCCTCTACGATTGACATCTCCAATCGTTCATGTTTCAATCAGTGCGCACGCCTTGTATCGCCGCTGCGCTGCGCTCCTCGCTCGGCCCAACGTTTTGCCGGCCTGTTATCAACGATGTAAGTTTGGATGTTTACTAAGTCGTATGCAATCAACACAAAACGACGCGATCACGTACTTGTGCAAGCCTTGCCTCGTGACTGGTCAGAAAGGGGGTTTCGGAAAAACCACACTCCGCTACGTCGCGGTCGTCACTTCAGGGTTAATTAGCTTTAGCTGATGCTCAGCACTGACTTCTAAGCTACGCATTATGAATAGGAACGTGCCATGCCACACGGAGACCTTCCAAACACCATTGTGCGGCTTAAAAAAAGTAAAGCTTCCGGCCTCGCCCGTCCATATATTCAACGCCTCCTTGATATATTACACGGACAAGCTAATACGCCATCGTTAAGGCAAAAGAACGCCGCTGAATAAATATTGCCTATCGGCGCAAGTAAGGTTCGAACAAAAACAAAATTTTTCTGGTGCGTCCTGCAGAAACAAGTGACCGTGTTTTCTTTTCTTTTTTGGCGCTTCAGTGCAGCATGCATTTGTAATGCGGTGAAGCTGTGAGGGCACGCGCAACTTTATAATATGCGACCGAGCACCTCGACATGATGTTTTTCTCTTTTTTTTTCTACAACCCACCCTTGTCCAACAAGCAGTCATGCAAACTTGATGGCAAGTAAAAAAAAAACATACCTGGCCACAAGAGCCACATAGCCGTCACATGAAATTGAAATAAAAGCAGGAGTGCAGACCATGCATAGAGATACACTGGAGGATGTTCTAAAGCATAGACCATGCTCTGAATGAAACATAGAGAACTTTGATGCCAGTGTCTGTGGCAGCTGCAACGCACAGCACTTCAGCTAGCATGGCAGGGATGGGTAGTACACGAATGTGTTTAATGTTCGTTCTTTTAGCTCCGTGTGGCCTGAATTCGCTTTGCCACAAGACAAAGTTTAGCAAAGGTTTAAAATCAATGCATAGCTATAAACACAGCCACAAGTGCATGGGAAGCCTGCAAACACGAACACTAGGCAAATCTGTGAAGTACCCATCATTCCCATGGCAACTAAATGACTGCAGTGCCAGAGTTACTTTTAGGAAACTATGAGACCATAAAAGTCACCCAGGATCTTGCAATTACACCTTGTTTTATTTTGCATCATTTAAAAACAACGCTTTGCTGGTGAAATGTCATTCGAAGTATCACAGGATCATTGCTTGCTTAGACCCCTCATCATCCAACCTTGTATAGGTCAGAGCCAGTCCTTACGCATGTACCTGTTCAAATAAACATCCGTGCATATGACTGCCTGATTTGTGCAAGGATTATAAGATGCAATAAGACTTTACAATTCATTGCTATACACTTTAGAAACAGATATTGAATTCAATGCAGCAAATAGTTCAACTGCCTTTTGCAACACAGCATATGCCAGGTAGAAAATGCAGCAAAGGCAAATGTTTTCTGGAAATTGTTTTGCAAAGCCTTCACAGGCATGGTGGCAAATATATCGGTTAATGCCAGCAATGTCTATTTTCTGCGAAGCTCTGAAAGCTCTTGCACGAGTTGTCTAAAATGCCTATACACCTCTTCAGCCTATGAACTTGGCGTTTCACTGCAATGTAATGTTAAAATCAGAGGAAATAGTAAACCGCACCGCCTGTAAGACTTATAAGCTGTTGTAAAAAAAAGCAATATATTTCTTAATTTTGAAGAAGCATTCAGAACAAAATTAGACCAACCGAGGCTGCCACAAGTGGCCTTGAAAATGTAAAAATACTTGCCAACATAAGCTGCTGGTCTAATGTGGAGGCCACGCATTTCAGTCAGCTGTACACATCAATGCTAAGTCTTTGTAATGCTATGAAAATATTCATAATAGCACCTATAGACACAGCATAATACACCCAGTTTATTATGTCTTTTGGCATTGAGGATAAAAGATAGCTTATTCCTTTGCATACATTTCTAATATTTTTGCAGTTATGAAGATTAGAAGCTTGACGACTGCTGGCATACTAGTTTATGTTTCTCAAAGAGATGTGGACATCTATAAATCTAGAAGCCCGAAATATAAATTTGGAAAAGTGCAAGGATATCCAAATGCAGAGCTGTGAAATGTTATGCTCACACCTCTTATTTAATCTCTATATGAAGTTTCGATTCAGCAAGGCATTATACAAGTATCGATGTTCATATGCCTCATGACTGGCATGCGTATTTGCACAAGTTTTTCACTGCCATTCAGGGTTGTTGCAAGTACTGTACTGAGCATATGTTCCCTCTCCCCCTAAAATATCCCTGGTGACAGCACTGTTGCCAGCACCATAAATGAAGCATTGCAGGCAGTGACTACAGTGCCAAATGCATGAAACACCTCGACATTGAGGTCTCATCATACAAACTAGCTAATCTCAAACTTTGCGAATGATTAGGCTACGGCCCAAGTGGTGCAAGGGTTTCTTGCGAGAAGAAAAAAAGTAATAAAAGTGAACTGCTCTCTTAGCCCTTTCAGATACCACCTACGAAGAACTGTATGTACTTGTGTGAAACTGACATTTCAAGGCACTCGATATTCTATTGCAACAAAAATAGCGGCATAACACGAGGTGCATTCAAAAAAAAAACCGAACTTGTGCTTTACTGTAGTCTTTGACTTTGTTTCTCGGCCACAAGTATGGCCAAACAAAAAATTTCATCTTGGAAGTGCCGCCTGCTGCCTTAATCCATATCACAACTATGCGACATCTGGTGGAGGTGGTTTCTTTTATGTTCTGGGCGCCCCCATCAAGCCATGAACCCAGCTCCAGTGCCAAAAAAGATACCCGACGCCGACCTTGAGCCTGTAATCTTCAACTTCTTCAAACATTAATGTTTTTTAGATTACCGCATAATTTTCAATAAAGTAAGTAGTGGTAATGGCAGTTCATTTTTCAAATCTTACCTCAACACTGTAGCAGCTTGGTGCAGCACGTGGCAAATAGATTTAAACATGCGTAAATTTAAGCAAATGTACGTAAGAAGCTATGCAGACATCTTTCTAACATATTAGGTAAATGTCCTACACAATCGGGTCAGCTCATATAAATAATTAGGTGTTCTTATCACATTGAACTTACCTCAGGCACCTCACACTGAATATGTTACTAATAATGCCGATTACAAGTTAGGCTACATACATTGCACCTTCTCAAAACCCCGATATACACTAAAACTACTCCTATATGATACATTACGTCCCAAACTTGAATATGCCTCTTCTGTGCGAGACCCTTGCCACGACAACTTGATTCACTTGTTTGTACAGAATAACTCCATCCGCTTGAAACCTTCTCACTGCAATTGCATTGCTAGTATAACTTCAATGAAATCCAGCCGAAGCCTTGCTTCTTTTGCACCCCCTTGGAAAATATCCTATTTGGCTTCATTTCACGAATTATTCTGTCATACCACCCCGCATGACCAACTAATCCTGAATCCTCAGTACATATTCCATTGCAGTGACCTTGTCATTAGGTTGGCATCGCATTATGCAACTCCCAGTGTTTTCATCTTGTACATTGGTACATTGAAACCAACTACCTGAAGACATGTCACTATTAGTAATTGTTTTCCAATAAACTTTACTCAGTATTCTGTAATTATCCAAAATAGACTAACTAACATTCTGTATTTACAGGCTGAATTATGTATTGTGTTTGTTGTCCTTACACAGCTAACATTGTGTAATGATGAGTTTATTCTTTGTTTAGTAACTTTTCATGCTGCATTTTCCTTGTCTACTTTGTAACCAGTCCCCTCTATTAATACCGTAAGGATTTCGAGAGTAAATAAAAAAAAATAAATATGCAACTGTATGCTGCAAAACGAAGTTAAATAAAGAGATTAGAAAGTCAATATATTTTGATGTTTCTTAGCCCCTACATATATAAATAGAAAAAAATCAAGGGGTGTACACAATTGTGTACATAGCGTGTCAAACGGTTGACATTCACCCAACATTCCTTATAAGCACTGAAAGCCGATGATTCAGTCCTTTTTATGCCAACTTAGTCGGACATCAGGGGTTGGCACTCCTTTAAGAAGTGGAGTTCGCTTGTTTGGGATTAAAAAAAACCAACTTCATGCTTCAAAAACTAACACTTTTCAGGCAAAGTAACATGAAGTATCAACATTTTTAGGCTTGCTCTTGTAATTATTACAGTTCATTTATAATTTTAGTGAAGTAAAAGGTTAAATTATGTGACAGCTTTGTATTAGTAACAACAACAAAGCATTCAGAAATACTACACAAAGGCAGCTGCTGTCCCTATCACAGTACATGTCCACAATGAGGAGAACGTTAGTATACCTTGTGTAGCACATGTGAGAAAAAGACTCGACAGGTTTTCACACAACCAATGTTTTCTTTATTTTCTGTCCCCCTCGCGCCAGTATTGCTGCTGGATCGCACGTGATCCCGCGCATCCCCTTCTTCCATCACGACGCGATCCCCTTGCTGTTGGTGGCACTACAACCCAGTGGCATTCAAGCCCTTAGCACCGAGGTTCACACTGTTTTTGGTGGCCAGCCTGCAAGTAGGAAAGATACCAAAGTGTTTTTAAGTATCGAGTTCTGTGACCTGCTTTCAAGTCAATTTTTATTCTAGTTTCGCAGAACTTTGCAAGGAAATATGAGGAACTGGAAACAGTCAGCAATCCTAGATGTATCAGAACTATAGTACAAGTCAAAAAGAAGGCAGGAAATTGAGCACACGAGCAGCACAATAAAGAGGACCCCAAGACATAATGCATACAACACCATGAGAAGTGCATTGTCGATGACATATTTTGATCACTAAGCTTACAAGATATATTTTTGGCAAGCAGTATACCTATAGGGTACTGCACATGGAGATGCATGTCAACTGTGGGCACACAGTATTGAGTTAACATGGCTCACATTTTTCTATGCTTCATGGGCATGTAGGACTGCCTTGTGGGGGTGCGCGGCAATGGATGGTGGAGCTTGTGCGCTGAGAAGCAGCAGAGGTGGCTCAATAAGGAATGAAAGCACCATTTGCAAGAAAAAAAAAGAGAGTTCAATTATTTTGTATTAACGGCGTGTTACTATTATGTCCTTATTGTACCAAAGTCATGAAAATGAACATTGGTGATTTTATCATTTACAAGTAAGCAAATACACAAGTGAAATAAAAAATTCCGCCATATCCACGAAGTGAATGATGATGAGTGGGCGAAGCTCCGGAGGTAAACCTGGTAAACCATGAATCCTTTGTACATTTTGCCCACTCGATTTTATTACATCGCTCCCCCTAGCGTACGTCGCCGCACTAAATCGAATGATTGCCTTCAACCAATGACACGCGCCATATGTGACATCATTCCTATTTTATAAGATCTCGCGTCTTTCATCAACTACAAGTACCGCTTTCTAGTTTATAACATCTCGCATCTTTTCATCATCAGCTACAAGTACCACCATCTAGTAAACATTACAAGAACTAAACGAGAGGTGGCTACATACAGGAGACGGTACCGCCATCTAGTGAACACTGCAAGAACTAAACTAGAGGTGGCTACATACAGGGGACGGTACCGCCATCTAGTGAACACTGCAAGAACTAAACTAGAGGTGGCTACATACAGGCTACAGGGGACGCACAGCCCACGCCCTAAGGAGCTTCGCCCCTAAAACTGTCTGTTTGCATCCTTTTTCACACACCCCACGGGCATCGAGAGGCTAGACGAGACCATCTGAAGCTTCTGGTGGGTAGGGTACAATGACGATAAATCTATTCTAGCTTTATTTAGCGCTCATAAGTATATAGGATGACTGCCAGTTGGGCGTGTTGGTAAAGGTTCATGATGAAACAAGCGCAAACAAGTGCAGTGTCCTCTCCGAGTCTGGGCTTATAAGTAATTTAGTCATTCAAATGCAAGCTCTGAAGGCCAGAATGCAAGGCAGCACCCCAAGTAAGTCTTTCACTTTCAAGTGACTATGATAGTCCTCCACTGCTTTGCTGTTTTGTATCGCAATAAAAAGCATACGTCTGAAGTGTCCAACATTCCAACGGCTTCTCTGGCCAGTGTGTAGAAATCCTCGGAAAAAAAATTTTTATTCTGCGTTCAGTCTTCTTCCATCGGAGCGATGAACGCCCGGAACGATGGCTGGTGGACGTGATCACAGTGGTGTGAAAGTCTAAAACTGAAACCGTGTGCAGTTTTTGCAAGGCCTTCACCAATAATACTACATACACCGTTCTGGTCGTATGAAGCATGGAAATTGTCAGATAATGTATTACCGAAGTTTCTCCAGCTTTGTTTAGTTAGCCTCAAAAACCACCACAGTTGAGGGGAAGAGTTTGTTCCAGCAACACTGGTACGCCAGCATTGTGAAACGAACTGTAGTGGTTTTACTCCTGCCAAGTGTGCATGCAACTAAAACAAACATGAAATGTCCTTCACAAAACAGCAGAATGTCCCCGCTGTCTTGCAGTTGTGTTTAGGTGTTCTGTTGAATAAAACAGGTCACTGACCAATGTCAATTTTGATTTTGACAATATTTGACATTGGTCAGTGACCTGTTTTATTCAACAATGCCTTTACATGACCAGACGGCATTCCGTCGAACTCTCGACTATGTTTAGGTGTTCTGCGTTGCATATGGGATGAGAGCCAGCATGGGCAACATGATTAAGCGAAACGTGATGGCAAAATGTTCTCCAATGTTAGAACTTTGGTAAGTACTGTTGTGCACTTTAAGCACAAATGATCGCGCAACATTACTAGATGACACTGGACCCACGGGCAAGGTTTGAAAGTTTACTGAAATCAGTTGTGCTAATACTTGCCAAAGACTTTTTTGTTGTTGTTGTTGTTGAGAGCGGCGCCAGACGCAGCACTCGCTTTTCTCCGCCGTAGGCAAGCACGCGACCGTCTTGCCGGCAGTGCCACGGTGCCTCTTTGAACGCGTGATAAAACAAGCAAAAGTACTCTCTTGTGCAGTCTAAAGTTGCCTCAAGGGAATGAAATGCAATTTCAAGTTAAATATGTTTGTTTTTAAGCAAAATCAGCCTACTTGTGAGCATTTCTGTGTGGATAAATAGAACCACATAGCTGCTGGGTGATGCCAGCAGTTGCTTTGTAGATTTTCAACATCAAAATTACTCCTTTTATATGGTACAAAAACATGCTCATTGGTGCTGATGAGATTAACAATCTTCTCATTTTCACCATAATAAGCAAAAGGTTCTGTGCAGTAGACAGTCCCTTTAAAAAAATTGTACTACAATATTACAGCTTCATTGCACTAGAAATACTGCAAATTGATTACATATAACGAGCCCTCCTTGCAGCGAATTCCGAATATGCATGAAACATGACAAGACAGCTTGTATATGCTTGGTAATCTTCAGTTCTACCATTCAACATTTGATTGAAAAATATAGGCCTCCAACAGTTCGCCCTGTCAGAAAACATGCATGTGAATTTCGGCCACAACTTCTTCCACGCACCTGTCCAAAACAGCCAGAAGCAGCAAGAACTGCAAGGTTTAGTCATGGGCAAATAGTTATGTGAGGTTGAAAAAGTAGTAATTTGGTTGAATCATTTAAATCAAGCATTTTTATTATGATCTAATAACCTTAAAAATTTTACGAATAAGAATTAGGCTTGTACGAATATCACATGCGCTTGTGTAATTTCCTCGCCTCTTAGCAGTGTCCTTTTTTGCTCTTATACCAGGAATGTCTCTTTCTTGTAGATATCAGTGAACTCACTTCAGAGTCTACTCACTCTAACGCGGATGGAGACGCTAGTCTCAGAATGAGTTAACATTTCTGTGAGTGTGCGTCTAAATGAGTTCGTCTCTGGAAAATTTTGGTGTTTCTGAGTCCGAGCGAGTCCAAAGTGCAAGATACATTTCCTGAGGGAATCCGAGTTTGATTTTTATTTGCCAAGCTATGGTCATACCTACTCATCTTCAGTATTACTATCTGCTTTACCTAGATCAGCGTTCATACTCTCGTCAGTGCTCACATATTTCAAAGCCGTGTCTTTTATATACCATTTGAATATTTATTGATCAGTGGCATAAATTACATGGTGGAAGGCCTTGACCTTTCCCTAACCATTGACAACTAAAGGAAGTTGGTGATAACCTCTCCTTAAATACATTTAATAAAAAAAAGTTGGTGATGAATATATATTGCGCTGTCATCTCTTTCAAGAAAAACGACCTTACTGGTTTACGAGCACTCGTAACTCGTATTCGAAGGCACCATATGAAAAGGTGCCAAGAAGAGCATCGATTACGTGAAATTTCGGTGTTAAAAAGCACTGGCATTGTGGTCGAAAAAGACAGTGAGTCCGAGCGAGTCCAGCTGAACAAATTTTTGTGATAGTGAGTACGGCTCCCAAAGATGTTTATTGAGTCCGAGTCTGAGCAAGCTCCACAAGTTTTTCTGACTTACGCTACCTTGGGTTGAAGCAAAGTGGAAGCAAGTTTCTATTAAACGTATGATTTAAATATGACTACATTGCAAGTTGTACACAGTGAAATATTTGTGTTTAAAGGTTTCCTACTTGGCCCATATAACAAGCTTTTAAACCTAATAGGGCCCTCCAACACTTCAAAAAGTGCACTGTTGTAGCCAAACACCGTCAGCAGCTAACACGAGAGATTATGGAGGCCAATGAAATGCAAATGCTGGGTGATCGATGTATCAGCATGCCTTCGCTTGCTCTGACTAAAAAAGAAATCGAGTTTCTGGCTTTGACACAATTGATTGTGAACTTGTGCTGAGCTGTGGCGTTGTAACCATATAATGAGATGATAATTGTCTTGCTGTGATGCAATACATTGTGCGGTGGTGTTCCGTCATGAGTATATATTTCCAGCATTTTCGTTAATAAAATTTCAGTTGTCAGCGCTCTTTCTGTTCTTGTCTCTTCTTCTGTAGTTACATCATAACTACTCGTAGTCTTGCGCTGTACAAATATGTTGAACCCCTATCACCAACTAGCCCAAGCATCTGTCTTATCAAGTTATGAAATAAAAACACTGTATACCCAAAATTTCCAAAACAAAGAAAATTCAGAATATACAATTTGAGAATAAATGACCCAAGAACAGTACAACAAATTTATAAATGATGCATATGATGGTTCTATTCAAGTAGACAAAGAAAGTTGGAAGCGAGGTGCCACCTCATTGCTAGTGCCGTGCGGTGTAAAGCATTGCTTGATTTTTTTTTGTAGCACACATGAACTCAGTTTTCTCAATAAATTTTTGTTCTCATTGCGATAAGAGCCGACAAGTGTTTTCATATAGATGGATGTTATGATATGATCCCACTATAAATACAAATGTCCAATGAACTTCGCTGTTTAAAATTAACAGGGTTGCAGGCACTATAACCTAACTCAGTCTTGAAAGGTCGCTTCACGGCATTGCCAATATCCCCAAAGTGGTTGGTTTCACCGCACAGAAAACCTATGCGGCAGTGAAACAGCCTTTCAAAGCAGTTACACACGGTGAAGTATGTCTCACAGGCGCAGCCACTCAGTGATGTTCCGTGCAGGAAATTTTTGTTTTATCGGGGAATATTCGCCTGTCATTTTGAGCCAAAAGAAATCTTCGCAATATTGCAGGGTATTTCAGGAATGGTTAAATTCTCGTATGACGACAGATAATTAGCGGTCACAGTGCGCCTTCATCTGCTGTTATCGGTTCTGGTGCATGCACCACGCTAGCAGAACCCTTGAGATTTGATATACGCGGAGCGATTTCTAGTTCATTATTAGTGTTAGACTTGAAGCCCGCAATGTGCAGTGTACTCTCACTATATGAATGAATATGCCATGGCTTTGTTGTGCGGCAGCGGATGGGCTAGTCATGATTTCAAAAGTGTCATACACGTGTAATTATAGTGTTTGCGTAGATGAGGGCGGAAATGAGTACTGTTATTCAGGGAAATATGCTGGAACTTTCGTCAACGTTAACAGGGAAAAATTCCCGAAATAGGGAATTTTCATGTCTATGACCGCGAATTCTTCAGCGTAGAACGAAACATCACTGGCCACAGTGTACATGCTGAATCGGCGGTGACGTCAGACCACTGGGTCGTGTCCACGTGGTGTCCACGAAGGCGATCGCTCCACGAAGTTCGTCATACCACTGTGGTTGTGACCGTCAAGTTTGTACGAGTGCCGATCGCGTTGTTGCACAATATTGAGGCACAATGAAGGAGATGCGTCAGCCACTTGAGGTCGTAAGAGATGACCAGCAGTCTACTGAACACGAGTCCGTGTTCCGAACGAACTTGGCCGACGAAGACGCCGTCAATGAATGGATGGAAGCGTACAGTGTACGGACCAACACTTCTTGGATCGTCTGGCGCGTCCAGAGTGCTGGGAAAAGGTGGGTTTGCCTTGTTGATGCCATTTACTGCACTACAGCCATTTGAGCGATCATTTACACAGGGCTTACAGCTGAAATCATAGTTTCGAAATTCCGCGCTGCGCTACAAGGCGATTTTATTGATGTCATGGCGGCAGCTCCATTTGCGGTGATGAGGTTGCTGCGGCAATTGCGCCGAGATGTGAAAACTGCGAGACACTGAAACATTTTGACAGAAGAGGCACAATTAACGCTGAGCGTGCGCCAAGACGTCATTTTCGCTGTCTTTCGGCGAAAAAAAAAAGTGGTAGGCGATCGAAACACAAGTGCTCGACCATTTTTCACCATGGCGAAAAAACGCGCTCTTTCCCGTGTCTTCTACGTGCATGCTTGCGCATCATATTCAATTGTGCTGCCAATCGGTAGTCTAGGCTCCTCAGGGCATGTGAGCCAAACATAGCGCAGCACGTGAAACAGAATTTACAATTCTTAAACACCTTTAAATCGTTCGCTCTTCTCTCCCCCCAATGATGCCGTCAACCTAACCGCGCCATAAATTCAAAGTGGACGGCCACTGGCTGATTTGACACCCCGTGATGGGCAATGTTACCGCGGCCGTCACAAAATGCGGCGATGTTCGCTCGCTCGCTCGCGCTGCAAGTAGCTTAGCATTCCCAGAAAAAAAAAAAAAAAGGCGACGCGCGCTGGCAAACAGGTGTGCCTAATCTTGCCTTTTTTTGTACATGCTTGTGTAGCTTTCAGCCCGCTCGCTAGTACAGAAAGCACTTAAAAACGCGACCAACCCGATTAACTCTGGCCATACTTGACACTGAAAATTGTTGCGGCAGTCGATTCGTACGACAATGAACTCCTTTAAATAGCCATTAGATGACTACTTGAAAAATGTAGCAGGGTCTCTAAGTTACTGCTGTAAATTTTAGTGCTCATTGAACAACACAGATAAGAGCTGCATAGTCCTAAAATCTCTCTAGGCCAATAACATCTAAGTGGGAATACCAACAGCGTAGTAGACACGCAACTTGGCAGCCTAGCCTCCTTTCTGTCCCTGTCTTTTTTTGCCTTGGTTGCTTCTGCATTCTGTTGATGCTGCTGGGGTTCCCACCAAGACTATATAGCAACTTGCCCAACAAGCCATCTTAACTCAATAACTGAATACTCAACAGAGATTATTTGCTTGAGCTAATGATAATGAAGAGGCAGTTGACAAAAGCCACCTAGCTCTTGGTTGAGCTCACAATATTCATGTATAACCACCATCTGTTCGGAAACTTTGCCTGCTGCAACCGGTCTTGCACTACTGCAGTATCTTGAATGTGGCAACTTCAGCACCGAAACATGTGCCCTACCATAAAACTTTGCTTGGTGCATATAGATTGCAACCTGATGTGTCATTTCACCAAGCAGGCTCTGCAAAAGCTACAAGTATTGGCCTAACCAGCGATGCTGAAAAGGGTAATAGCTGAAATTGCCATGTGTTGTAGCAGGCTCTTGGTATAAATACCCAACTTGATGTTAATGTCACGTTCATATAGTGCCCGTCTCTATGCAATTCTGCCACAAATTCTAGATGCCTCTTTTTTTTCTGGCTCGGGAGGGGAAGAGGGGACCGTCGCAAACAATACCAACTACAACTTATTTAACACACTGTCAGGTCTGGCAAAAAAATATTCATCAAGTTGTGGAGTCCAAAATATGTCATAATTGGTGAAGTGAAAGGTTATTGTGAGTATTGAATAATTCTTTGTTGCTTTCAGTCAACAGTCTGTATAGACAGAGTCCAGACGTTGGCTCGGTGCACGTTAGGAAATAACGTGCACCGAGCCAAACGATTGTTCAACACTACCATCATCTTCATGATGGCATGGTGGCTGAAGCACCTCTGGGGTGCCCCAGTGAGATGTGCGACAACCACTCATATGGGGCTCATACAATCGTACGGTGCCATGCCATTGCACAGAATACAACATACGAGCAGCCAGTTGCAAATGTGATAAATGCATAGCTATTACAGCAGTGCAACTGTGAAAAGAGTTTTGTACTTCTAGTTATTTTTACTTAGATAATTATATTTTACAAAGCAGTGCATTATGAAAGAGCTTATCCTAATTTGCACCCATGTGTGTCATGCAGGATGGCTTTTCATAAAATTTGGCACTGCCAGCATCACACAAAGAACAAGAAGAGTGGCCCACGCAATGCCAAGTGCATGGCCAAAGTTGATGTAAAAATAAAGCTGGCCACGTTTGACACCAAACGCAGGGACAAGTATCTGCAGAGAGAGGTGCCTCTTTCTGCAGTGATACAAATCGACGACAGGCACAGCCACAGCACCGACTCAGCGGATGCTCTGCGGCTACTTCGCGGCACCAGGTCAACAAGGCAAACATTCCTCTGTTACTTCAGCGAAGGCATGACCCCTAGTGAAGCAAGGAGACTGCATGAGAGCAAGCTCTCTATGGAAGATGATGGCCTTGCAAAGCTGGCCAATGCGGCTTTAAATCCGCCTCAAGGAACGGTCTACGAGTGGCACAGCGTTTGGAGGGAGGCCTGTTTTGGTGGTACTTACATCGACCCAGGTCTGAAACTGGAGGAAAAGGCTTCTTTGTACGCAGCTCAAGGTATGTCTAAACTTGTGGGAGAATCTGTCCTCTACGTAAAACAGTATTCATAAGCACTCATTTTCAATGTGTGAATGGTGAAGTTGTAGCTATGACAAATTACAGACACATTCAGCACAAAGCCTCATCTACTTGTGATTCATGCCAGTGGCTTGGTTGTACACTGCACCTGCCAGTCAGAGCATACATTTACCATTATTTTCTTGGGAAGTAAGAAATTATGTATTTACTTTGAAATCCACAACTTTTTGATGAATTTATGTCCCTGTGAAACCAGAAACATCAAATACTTGGAGTAACCCTGAGTATGGCAAACTTAAAGCCCAAGAGGCGCACAGGTGGTCGGAGTTTCAAGTGGCGAAACCAGAAAACCAGATCAGATTGATAGGAAAACCAAAATGATGAAAAAGAAAGGGGGGAAGAACAACATATACATGACCAGATAAAAGAAATAACGAAAACATTATTTATTTTCTTTGAAAGTGACACTGACTTATTTTTAAAAGGTTTTTGGTTCAAGGCATAAGTTGGCAATCTAGACCAACTGACACGTTGCATCAGCATCAATTCACAGGGAACCAGCATTAATGAAGCTCGCGAGTCAGCCCATGGAAACAAATTGTGAAATATAAAACATGAAAAAAAGAGATGAGATGCCTCATACTGGCCGACCTATGTTTCAATGTAAGTATTTATCTTTGTCAAAGGCATTTTGTCCTTCTTGGCTGTTACTTGAAAGGATTAGTTATAAATGTCATTAAAGGAAGTGTTGAAGTTTCGGAAAGCATGACAGCAGCAGCAACCAGAGCTGTACAGAGTGTCAGCCACACAGGTCAATCTAGAGAGGCCATTTAAACTTGGGAGAAAACAAAAAAGAAAAGAAGCGTAAAGCGCAAGAACGGGACAAAGGAAGGCGATACAAAAATGGGCGCTGACTGCCAACTGAAATTTTAATCAACCAAATCAAGGATACATGGATACAAAAAAAATAGTTAGATTACAAATCTTCAGTCATGTGCGTCACATCAAATTGATTTTTTTTAAACAGATTAAGTAGCGGAGTGCTCACACATCTATGACCCCTTTGGTGGATGGCAAAAGCCTCAAATATCTCCCGTGCGATCCTTTGACAACAGCATTTTAGGACTGTAACATCCGACAGACGAAGGCATGCTGCAGCCATGCCTAGCACAATGTGTGGCTAAATTACTACAAACACCAATCTTTACATGAATTGACACGTTTGCGAGGCCTATAACTGATGCACCGCCCAGTCTGTACCACAGACACACAGCCGCACGAACACTGAATTATGACATATATTGATCACTGGATGAACGACTTGATATGTTTCTTTGAACAGCTTGCTCCGCTTCCTTCCCGTTCGTTCGCATGGCGGCACATTCCGCCTAGCTTGGTGGCACCGATTGCTCTCACTGTTCAGAAAGATGGTCAGGTATCTTAAACCTATCTTATCTTGGTCCTGGCGCCATACCATTGAAGACTGAGAAGTAGAGCCGAAACAGAGAACACCTTATTTGACAGATGCGAAACTAACAAAAAAAAATTCAGCAGATCCCATATACTTTGGGACTTCACATTATGTGAAGCATGCGGAGGGAAGGTGGTCGTGTTGTAATTATTTTTATTCAGCGACATGTTATGCAATGATGCTAAATATATGTACAAATTTTGCAGGAACAGATGCATATTGAACAGTTGCAGATGTTTCTATAACCAGTTGTTTGCACTTGCACAA
Organism: Rhipicephalus microplus; assembly: GCF_043290135.1. Lineage (NCBI taxonomy): Eukaryota > Metazoa > Arthropoda > Arachnida > Ixodida > Ixodidae > Rhipicephalus > Rhipicephalus microplus. The sequence continues at coordinate 279,129,176 of NC_134702.1, read as the reverse complement.
TGGTGTCATCAGTAACATGAGTATTAGCAACACCAGAAGTGATAAGCTGATATGAAGGGTTTGTGCTTGCAAGGATGGTAGCCCTGGACACTGGTACATAAATCCACTTCTGCGCATGGCACCTAACTACAATGCACGTTTACACAACATAAAGGTTGTAGCATTGGAGTAAATATGTAATCTTTATGAGATTGCATAGCCAGCACTACAACCACATTTGACGTTTTACGAACATTACGGTCTATTTGAAAAATAGTTCCGAGATCTAGCATGGCTCTGTGGTAGAATTCTTGATTGCCTCGCATTATGCTTGGGTTCGACTCCTGCTGGCACCCTGATAGATTAATATGTGGAGTTTGACGTCCCAAAACCACCATATGATTATGAGAGACGCTGTAGTGGAGGGCTTCGCAAATTCCAACCACCTGGTGTTCTTAAACGTGCACCCTAATCTGAGCACACTAGCCTATAACATTTTTGCCTGCATCGAAAATGCAGCCGCCGCAGCCAGAATTTGATTCCGCGACGTGCAAGTCAGCAGCCGAGTACCTTAGCCACTAGACCACCGCGGCGGGGCCCTGCTCGCACCCTGACATTTTTGTTTGTGTTTGTCGAGTAAACGCTGCCGCTGTCAGTTTTGTCTTAAAGAGGCCCTGCAACACTTTTTGAGCATGGCCAGAAAATGTTGCCATTTGGTAGAAGAGGCTCCCGAGAACACACGGGCCAAATATTATAGTGCAGCACGCGGCTTGGAATTTGCAATAAATAAATGACAAAAGTCAGCTAAAAATTGCTTTCTCTCGTTTCAACAAATGAAGGAGGAAGCTGAAAAATCATTCAAAGGCCATCTATGAGTCATTCGCTGATTTTAACATGGCGCGTTCGGTCCTTACAGGGATCGCCGCAAGAGGCCGCAACTTGTCCCCACGCTCGCTCGCGATCACACAGAAAAGACCATGTATTCAAAGCGAAAAAAAAAACAAAGAGAAAGTTTTCAATGACAAAAGGCACGTGTGACATTTTTTTTTTTTTTTTGCCCATGCCATACCCCCCACCGGCTTAGCTCCCAGAGCTTTCCCCGGGATGAGAGCAGAGCGAATGCGATTGCAGCACGACAAATCTTTGAGAGTCCGCTCATACTAGACGTATTCTTAAAATTTTTGCAGCGTTGAATTCGTGAGGCAATAAGCTCTTTTAGTGAATCCATTCTATGGTTACTTTAAAAGGTGTTTCAGAGCCCCTTTAACGTTCATGTGTTACAATGGCCCATGTGTGTTCTTGTCGTTTTTAGGTAGATACCAAGTGTCAAACAGCTGTGGCAAGGTATGTGCCACTGCTTAACTGTTTAACAAGAAGTGTTTAACAATGCATATAATGTTATTTGTCTTTTGACCAGCGTCTCATAATCATCAAACCCTCTCACATTAATTTAGGCTCCCACCAAGTTAAGGAGATTATCACGAGACCACCCAGACGTAAGCGGCTAGATAGATAGATAGGGATAGACAGACAGATAGATAGATGCCACCACCGCAACAAGGATTCGATCCCGCCCCCTGTAGGACAGCAGCCGAGTACCTTAGCCACTAGACCACCGCGGCAGGGCTTTAGATAGATAGATAGATAGATAGATAGATAGATAGATAGATAGATAGATAGACAGATAGATAGATAGATAGATAGATAGATAGATAGATAGATAGATAGATAGATAGATAGATAGATAGATAGATAGACAGACAGACAGACAGATAGATAGATAGATATACAGGTAGATAGATATACAGGTAGATAGATACCGAAAGTGCATGCAGTACGCAAAGAAATGCTCCGCATTCATAAGGGAATGCGGGCACCTGCACGGGTCCATGCTCTCTTGATTTTGCTCATCTTCCCTGCTCTATCTGATACTAATATGTAACAATGCTCGCTGATGTAGCCTCTTTCCCTTTGTGATTAATCGCTGTGTAGGTGTGCTCGTGGAGAATCAATAAATGAAGTACAAAAAGATTGCAGTAAACCTGAACTCCACTCATACTTCAAGGAGTCAAAATATTTTTGCTGCAATTGATTTGTGAGGCAACAAACTTCGACAATGAGGTAATGTTATGATCGCTTGAAAAAAGTCTGCAGGACGTTTTTAAAAGACAAGGTGAAGCTAGAACTAAAACTTACTTTGCAGGAACACTTTGCACTGTACAGAGAGCAAAATGGCCATTAAAAGTCATGCGCCTGAAGATTGTTCTTAAAAGACCACCTGCCATTCCACATAACTTTCCAGGCACTCACATAAGTGTGACTCGTGGTGGCAGCAGTGCCTGCTGGGCAGTGGTCGTGGTTACCCCCATCATGCGACGAGCTCATAACCTCGAGCTGGCAAGGGAGATCGTCTTTGTTGATTCAACTGCCTCATGCGGCACCACCAAATCCACAGTAACAGTGGTGCTGACTGCGACCAAGGCTGGTGCTGTCCCACTCGCAGTACTAATTCACAAGGAGCAGAGCACCGATGGCTACCTGGCTGCTTTCAAGCTCCTCAAGGAAGCTCATCCTCTCTGCTTTGGAGGCCAACCAGTAAGTAAGGAAGTAGGCACAAAATTGTAAATTTTGTGCACATAAATTGCTATATATTAATGCCATCCCAATTCTCTACAATAGCATTGTTAACACAAACTTACAAGAACAACTAGTGAAGAAAATGTAGAGGCCAGTGCTCAATGTGTGGCTTGACTATAATTCAGTATCTGAACTACAGGTTTTCCCGCCCAGTTTAATCCAAGTGCCAGCTTAAATAATCTGCTTGCCATTGAAATAATCTGAGCGCCGAGCTATTTAATCCATGTGCCAAACATTTAATCCAAGCGCCAACTCAATGAGGCCGCATGTCAGTGAGTTTAATCCAATTACCAATGACTAATTAAAGTGCCAGTCATTTTAATCCACGCACTAGAAACACTAGTTTGCCGCTTTAGACAGTATAAATGTGAAAATAACGTAAACATGAAGTCACAGGAAGAACTTTTCCTTCACCTATACATGCTTGCGCTTATGAAAGAAAGTGCGCATTGCTATTTCCTCCAAACATTTTGGTATCATAGCTTCAAAATAAATAAAGAACAGTGTGTGTTAATTGCATTTATGGGTACTAAGAGTATTTGCTCATAGAGTCAGTGTATGGTTCGTCGCTACTGCACAATTTTGGCTAACCATGTACACCATCCCATATGCATAGATTCGTGTCGTCTGCTAAGCAGACGGCTTTCGGCTACTTATTCGCTGATGCATTCGCAGTCGTCTGCTCAGCCCCGTGATAACGGTGATAGACAGATGGTCACCAGGGTCTTTGTCAAGCCCTTCTCGCGGCTTTTAGCCTTGGCGACCCTCCAGTTTTTGTCTAGTAAATAAATAAAGTTTGATTTGATTTGATTTGATATTCATTCATTCTTGAAATCAGAAACAACCATTCAAAACTCAAGTTGCATTTGTTTCGGTTCATTTGGAATTAAGTTTTTTATAGAAGCATCAAAAGAGGAACTCCTGTTTTCATATAAAAAGACAACGCCAGTATTCCTGAAGCGTGTTTGCTTGAAACACGCGTTCATCGAATACACATAATTTTGTTTGAATAAAAGATAACTAATATGAATATAAAATATGACTTCTGTTTTCCACGTCAGGGTCACGAGTTTGCGTCTTATGTGCCCTGCAGGTTGAAAGCCTCTTAAATGATTTCTAATTTGCTCTGCCCTAATTTATTGAGCATGTACCTGTTTCTGACTCATCACTGCCCACAGTCAAGTTCTTCATATCTTGTTATGCATCCCGGCACTCCAATAACAATATTATGTCTGCCACATTACATGACCTGGCCCAGACATGTAATGCTATACAAATCTAATTATGAGCTTTGTTGACGAACACAAAATATCCTTCCTTTTTTCTTTCATTGCTATTAAAATGACTCCACCCGGGCCAAGCACTCATCTACAAACTTTTACATAGCACAGTTTAAGCACTGCAAACATGGCTCAAGAGAACCACGGAATTTTTGTTTCCTTGAATACTAGCGGCGAATACTAATAATAATGATTTATTCTACTTTCGGACTATAGTATTTTATATTGTAGAAACTGCATTTCAAATGCATTGCCATTTTTACGCCCCGTATTGTGCTTTTTGTGCATGGATTGAACTGACTGGCACCTGAATTCAAGCCATTGGCGATTGGGTTAAACATGGTGGCACTTGGATTAAAATCACTGGCACGTGGCCTGATTGAGTTGACACTTGGATTAAATATGTTGGGGCTTGGATTAAATGTTTGGCACATGGATTAAAGAGGTTGGCGCTCAGATTATTTCAATGGCGTGCAGATTATCTAAGCTGCCACTTGGATCAAAGTGAGCGGGAAAACCTGTAGTTTCCTATGGAACTTATGTCACTACTTTTGAAGACATTTCTGAATTTGCATAGTGTAAGTAATGACACAATAGCAAATAGCTCCATTAAGCTGGACCAAAAAAAAAAAAGTTGTACCAGGACAGAAATTATTTGTGACAAAAACAAAAGTAAACAATACTGCACAGACTAAGCCACAGGAGAGGGCCTTTGTGGTTCTTGTGGGCATTTATAGAAATCACCTACATGCTCTCATCATCATCATCACACATTTGGCTATGAATTCTAATCTTTCCCATGTGACACCATCATTGTGGGTGAAGTGTGCCTGTTCTGTGCATTTCACTCAGGCTAGATAAGCGTTTCTCAAGCTAAAACATGTGCCCACACCATAGGTCGGCATAGCTTGTGGAACTCTCTCAGACTCATTCATGAAATATATCAGTCTGTTCAATTTGCCTGCACCACGTGAACCAGTTCTAGATGTTTTGCGTCTTGCCATTCGTTTCAGCGGTGCAGCATTGACAACCTCTGAACCCTGCCATTCATTTCTAAAGGTGCAGAAGAGGTACAGCGCTGGTTCACGATTTTCCCGCCCCTCCCACACTGACAGTGCCGGCTTGGTGCAGCCGCGCGTGCAGCTGAGCAGACGACACTATACTTTGGTGTAGGCACCGTACCTGCCTCCCCTAACACGATGTGTTTTTTGCTAAGAAGTTTGTGCCTCATAAACTGTATGCATAATCATTTGGCCATCGGTCAGTGTTACCTTAACGGTGTTAACTAAGTGAACAGAAATAAGGCCTGCATCAGCACATCGTCATTCGTTTTGGGTGTTGCGCTGTGCCTGCACCACTGAACTTGCGCTTCACAATTTCTGAACTTTGCATGCACAGCCGTGAATTGGTTTCAATTGGTGCAGGTAAATCAAATGCACCTTGTATATTGAACTTTCCACTCATTGTACTCAGACTCACAAAATTTTTTCTGAGCTGAACTCACCCAAACTCTCGTTCACACATATTTATTTATTTAACAATACTGTAAGCCTTTGTACAGGCCCACACAGGTTCTTAAGCTGGGCTCACTCAGACTCAAACGCACCAAAACATAACTCAACCGCACACACTCAGCCTCAGACTCACGGCTGGACCTGAGTGTGAGTGAGTACTACTGAGTCAACTCATGAGTTCATCAGAATGGAATTAGCTTCTTTGATTGTGGTGTCAATGCTCTTTAACACCAATATCTGATGTATTCGCTCTTCTTGGTGCCGCTTCACACAGCATCTTCGAAAACGAGTTCCGAGTGCTTCCAAACCAGTAAAGTCATTTTTCTTGGAGGAGATTTTAAAATATAATAGTCGAGAAATTCCCTGGAAGACTTAGTTTGGGACTGCCAAGGTGCCCCCTTGTATAATTAAAACGTCTAGTTAATAAATATTGAAACGGTGTATGAAAAACACTGCTTTGGAATACCTATGAATAGATGTGAGTATAAATGTGAATCTAGGTAAGGCTGAGTAATGCTGAAAATGTCTAGGTGGAACCTCAAGTCGGCAAAAGAAAGTAGAACTCACTCAAGAAATATATTTTGCGCTTTAGACACACTCGGACTCAGGCTCTCCAAAATTTTCCTTAGCCGAACCCGCTCGGACTCACACTCACTAAAATTTTCTTCAAACAAACTCTCTCGAACTTCGACTCACAAAAATAGTGCTTATCCAGACTCAGACTCATAATGTGAGTCTGAGCGAGTTCGTGTGAGTTGGCCAATGAGTGAGTTCGTGGACCTATTGCCCGAACTCTCTCCTCTTTTTAAAATACTGGTAACAGATGCAAACTTACACTTGTCTTCAACCTTGAAACTTACCATAAATGTTACTGCTCTCTATAGTTTATTAAAAAGCAAATAGCGAACTCAAATTCAATAGAAAATTATTAGCCAAGGCTATTTATATCTTTAGATTCACCCACGAAAATTGTTCTCACAACATCCACGACTTTTCTATGCCTTTATAACTATGAACAGCTTTCAACTTTATTGCATTGTCTGCCAGGCCCCACAGGTACTCATGAGTGACAATTTGAGTGCTGAGAAGGCCACCCTGCAGCAGACATGGCCGTCAGCAAGGCAGCTTTTGTGCCATTTTCATGTGGCACAAGCGGAGTGGCGCTGGCTGACGACATCTCAACTCTGTCGACAAAGACCAGAGGAGACGATTCATGTCTGCCTTCCAACTGGCAAGTTTTTTTGCAATCTAGTTGTAACTCTAGCTCTAAGATACGAGGTGCATTCGTTGCATCTGCACTTAGTGAACAAATTCACAATGGTCTGCTATTTTAGCATTCGTTTCATGTTTCCAAGATGATGGCGATGGCATAGCAGCATAGGTGTATAAAAAGCACAGCTGTCCTGCAAGGCTAGTGCATGAATCACCTTCACTTCCTCTTTATATAATTTAGAGTGTATGCCGCACAAGATGCCCTAATCTGCAGATGACAACGCAGACAGTATTTGTGTCCATTTTAATCACATTTAAAAAGTACACCAGTAAACGTCTGGTAGGTTCAAATGATTTCAAATGCCATAAAATGAGGCTTGTACAAATATTCAAATGCTTTGAATATTCAAATGAATAATGCAGTAATCAAATTTGATTTGAATCGAAGTTAAATTGCTGAAAATTTTGAATTATTGAAACCGAACAAAATAGGTGTATATTAGTCCACATGTAACACTCTGTAAAGGTGGTTTCACGGCAGTGGAGGGATTCTAAACCATGAAAGCACTTACCCAAGCATATTAGACCACATGTAAAAGTGGTTTCACTGCAGTGAATTGGTGCTAAGCCGTGAAAACACGTAATCAAGAGAAATTCGCACTGCAGCAGAGCCCTACTTCAAGGTTTTAATAAAGAATTACAATGACATCGATTCTGCTTTTTTTGTTTTCAGTTTAAAAGCTCGTTACACAGATTTATATGCTCTAAGTAAAAAAAAATTGAAACGCAGCATATTTCACTGGCTATTACTTGGACTGCACCAAAAGTCGAATGCTGCTACAATTCGAAGTTGTTGCCACTTCCTTTGATGGAAAAAAAAATGGCCTTTGCATAGGCCCTGCTTCAATTATTAAACATCTGTGCAAGTTTGTTTGGCCATGACAAATATGCCCCTTTTTGTTTATAATATGCAATATATACACTATTACAATTCAATTAGATATTATTCGACCAAAATCACTATTCGCTTCGAATTCACTTCGAACCTAAAATTCCCTATTCGCACAAGCGTACAGAAAATGTCAGCAGCATCAACTTTTATGGACCACCGCTTTGCAATTCGTAGAGCAGACCGCGGCAATCAATTTCCAGATTACAGCGCTGCGCACCGTGCACAGCCTCCATTTCGAAAAACAATTCCCGCGCTCCTTTCCTACACATGACCAATCCTCCTTTCATGAGCAGTGACACAAGTTCGCCGATCGGCGACTTGACGAAGCACGCAGCTCATCGATTGGGTTAAACCAGTCACGACGGCAGGCTACGCTTTTTCCTCCCTTTGAAAGAGAAGGGTGGCGAGACCGCACGAAAATTTGAAACTAGCTGAAACCAATGTTCTAACCCCTGTGAATTCCTTAATAAAGTATTTGCAAAATCCTTGAGGAGGCAGCATGTTCACGGAGCAAAGGTGCACATATTTTTGATTTTTGGTTCTTGGGGGTTGTTTACTGACCCTTTGAACTGGGGCAAGCATGTGCAGATCACAAAGTGACTTCAATGCTGACAGTGAAGCATGAATCTGTATTATGGTGTAGTTTAAAAAAAGCGAAAATATCCAAATACGAGCACCTCATTGAAAAATTTCCTGCTATCTGCAGGTCATGTATGCAGACACAGCAGAAAAATTTGAAGCTGCCACTGCCGAAGTGAAGGCCCTACAACACGATGCCTTCGTGTCTAGAGTTCTGACATTCTTGCGCCGACAAGAAGAGTGGGTGCAGCTCTACCGTTTGGACGTGTTGACAAGGGGTCACAACACCAACAATTTTGCGGAGGCAACCATACGCGTGCTCAAAGACGTTATCCTGAACAGAGTCGAAGTGTTTAATGCAGTCCCACTCATAGACTCGGTGGCTCTGGTGTGGGAGAAATACTTTGAAAGCCGTATCCTCCGCCACGCCTACAGCCGTGTTGCAGCCCATCAATTATTGTACAAGCGGCTGCTGTCGAGAATGCCGAAAGACGCAGCCGAGGCCATCCAAGTCGTAGGCCAGGGACAGTACATTGTGCCTAGTGCGGCCCACCCCAGCTCCAGTTATGAGGTCTATGCTGACATAGGACTATGTACGTGTCTTTTTGGTAAACAAGGTGCATTTTGTAAGCACCAGGCTTTGGTGCAGAAAAAGTACGGAGGACTGTTTCCGAATGCTCCGGCACTGAGTACTGACGACCGGTACCAACTGGGACAGCTGGCCCTGGGCGAGAAGTGTCCCCCCAGGATATTTTTCGAACACTTCCAAGAGGAGGAGCCCAGCAGTAGTTCCAGAACCACGGCAGGTACCAGTGCCCAGCAAGAGGAGCCAGACGAACTCCAAACAATGCAAGGCACCAGCACGCAAGAGGCCACACACCTCGCACCTGTACCGTCGGTGCCTGATGCAGCTTAACTTGCCCAGGTAGGACAAACCCCTTGAAAGAGCCCTGAAGTACTTTTCAATTAAACATAGGGAATGCTACTGAACAGTAGTCAAGGCTTCTTTTATTCCAGTAAGCATATTATTGTGCTCCATTGCACTCACGAATTTACAATTTCATATTGGTGGATGTCATCATTCTGAGGGCGATTTCAAGATTTCAACACTATTGGTGTCGTATTGTTCCATGTTTGGGACTACAGGTCACCAATTGTTGGTATTAGCAGCACTTCCACTAACAGAATAGTCAAAACAGGTGACAGGAAAACCTTAACTTAAACTGGCTCATCAGCTTGAACTTTATTCTCGAGCAGTTGTCTGCAGTTAGAGAGGAGCAAAATAAATGTGCAGTTCTTGTTGGTGTGCTGTACACTTGAAGTATATTTCTTTCATCACTTTTTGTGCAGGCCCAAGAACATGCATATGAGTTCCTGGAGGTCCAGTTGCGGCGTGTGCATTCTATGAATGCACACAATCCAGCTTACCTTTATATCATGAAGGGCCTTGCAGAGGAGCTTGCTCGTGTTCAGAACAGCAGCGATAGGACAGGACTGATGCTGGCATTCAAGGCTACCGCTGCAGCAAGACGTCGCCGGGCCCGTCACATAAGGGTGCAACCGACCAGCACTGCTAGGCGTAGGCCAGGGCTTACAAGGGGGTTCAAGAGGGTCCCTACAGGGCGCCCAGCAGTTGAGCCAGCTGCCAAGAGAGCAAAGAAGAGGCCCCATTCTTTGAGCAACAGCATAGAGAAAAATGTGCCTGGTGCAACGCTGCACTGAATGGCAGCTGCCTCCCACCAACTGGGCTCACGACAGTTCTAGGCACAGAGCCAACTTGGTTTCAAACATCATTTCTAGGGTTTTATGTGGCGAAGCGATGATATGATTGTGAAGCACACCGCAGTGGGTGACTGATGATATGTGGGGTTTAACGTCCCAAAACCACCATATGATTATGAGAGACGCCGTAGTGGAGGGCTCCGGAAATTTCGACCACCTGGGGTTCTTCAACGGGCTCCCAAATCTGGGCACACTGGCCTACACCATTTCCACCTCCATCGGAAATGTAGACACCACAGCCGGGATTCAATGCCACGGCCTGCGGGTTAGCAGCCAAGTATTTTAGCCAGTAGACCACCGCGACGGGTCCCACAGTGGGTGACTTCGGATCAAATTAGGCCATGTGGGATTCTTTAATGTGAACCTAAATCTATGCGAAGGAGCAGCTCATCGCCACCGCTGCACTTGATGCTTCATCTTTGATTGAACCAAAGCGAGAACGACTCCTCGCACTAGCTGTAATATCATAACCTTACAATTAGTCACCTTAGCCACAGGCAGAAGCATTTGGCTCTGCACTACTACCTCAGTATCATGCATACAGTCTTGTCAAAGCTGATGTTAAAGAAGAATGGTGCCCACTAATCCCACTAGTCTCTTGGATCCACCAGGTGTGGCCCTCACAAGTCACAATCAGATACTCATCAATGTTGTGCAGTAACATTGTGCCATTCCACCATGAGCGACTTTTGTTTCGCCTTACCGTCAGGAGTAACGAGTTCTTCAATTGCGTTTTTTGAGTGGCGGGGGGGGGGGGTTAATGTCCCAAAACCACGACACTGACAGTATTGTTATGTGCCGCTTACCTAAAAACCGAAGAAGTTAGAAGACTAGGTGGTGCCTGTCCTGGCCATCGTGGTTCTTTTTAACCGCAGTATTGTTACTATGAATATTGTAAATACACTCGTTTTCTGTCATCTTCCCGTAATATCTTTGATGGAGGTGCTGGGCACATCAGGAGCACACAACGGAACTTCGCAGCGGGCGTATTCTTGGACAGTCCATCATGCCGGCAGACAATTCTGCTGATTCAGCCCCCGCTATGCCGAATGCACCCAGTCACATTGTCGTGACCCACCTCCGAGGCCCAGGCCCCTTCTGTGGGACTGCTGATAACAGGCAGGTGGAGAAGTGGCTGGCCAACTAAGAGTGCAGCAGCAAGACCAAACGCTGGGATTCGACTTTGATGCTTGCAAACGTCAGGTACTACCTCAGGGGTAGAGCCAGCGTGTGGTTCGACACACACGAGGAGAATTTAAACGTACGTAACAAAAAAAAAAGACGTATGTAAACAAAAAACATGAAACACCTTTTTAGAAAGCCCATTGCACGCCAACATAAAGAACTCTCGTGCCGTGCCCAAACCTCAAAAAAGCTGCACATGGTTTACATACAAGATGTCTTAGTCTTGTGCAACATATACGTCGTAACACGAGGCAGCTGGCTGTTCGCCTTTATTTTATCTGACTGAAATCCAATGTTGCCTATGGAAACCAATGATGCCTCCTTCAACATGTCCACCCACTGAATACGCTCAATGAGCTATAGCCCATGCCGACCATACACGTCAACTTGTGTGCATTCGGCTAACCGACTCGCAAGCGGGCCAACGATTTCGTTACGAGAGCAGTCATATAAACACTCACTTTCCTCCAGGATACCTGTGCTGTGGTCTCCAGCACGCTGTATTGGGCTTTTTACAAAGCTACTGTTCTCGCCCTCCGCACCGTACCCTATGCACCGCCAAGTGACCGTCGTGACTTAAGAAATTGAATTGTCTTTGTCCTCGTCGACTCAACCCCATACCAACATCGTTTACGTTGTACGTCTGAAGCCATGTCATACACCGGGCTGCCGCAACGCACATGTATAATAACCACCTCTATACCGTCTTTCTCTGACTGCACCGAGTCGGTGCCTTCATTGCCGGAGGGTAACAATATGTGCCGCTCACATAGAGAGGACGAAAAAGTGAAGGACTAGGTGGTGCCTGCTCTCGCTATCGCAGTAGTTTTTACCCGCATTACTCTGACTGTATATATTGTAAATATACCTGTTTTCAGTCATCTACCAGTAACAATATCATTTATGAAACACCCGTTGGGGCACAGACATATTTTCGGAGGTTTTTGGGCTATGATTCTATTTCGGGCCTTACAAGGTTTTACAGCGAAATACTAAAGTACCCTATGAGGTTCTCCCAGAAGGCACCTCAAGAAACTGCTATTAGCTTCCAGAAAGTGTAGTCGCGCGCGTTTCTAGACTTTAACCGTATTTTTCTTGCTCCGACTCGTCTAATTAGCAACATTACAGTGTATTGACAACTTAGCATGGTTTCTTTTAATTCATCTTCTCCATTTTGTTGTTTGCTGTTTATTCTTATTTGATACCTTGCTTGATAGCGGCCAATTGAGCTATTTTGCGTTATCACACGCCGTCCCATTGTATAGTGCACTCATCCTTTTTCTTTCATTCCAATGTGCTGCATCGAGACTGCCACCGCGGCCGGGATTTCAATGCCGTAACCTGCAGGTCACCACTAGATGTGGTAGGTTGGTCCTCAGTGCTGTCGGCCCACATCACTCAATGTATAAAACGGTGCCAGAACACCACTTGTCACCACCAAGTTCCCCGCAATGCACACTTATGTGTTAACCCGGCAAACTACCTGTGCTGTCAGCAATAGTATGCCCTTCTGTGAACACCACATCATCCAGTGCATCATTATATGATGGCCAACTACCGAGCCCACATTTTTAGTACCGATGTGCCACTTGCATTTTAAAGTTTAGCTCAAAACAACAGAGCCCTACTCTAGTCTCAAGATGGCTGAGCCTAAGTGCAGTATAGTGCTTTCTGGTCAACAGAAAGTCAAATTGATATTGCCTGTGTATGCACCATGCTTCATCTGTGTACTTTACACACATTGGCATGACAGCATCGTGTCGATAGTGTCCATTTAATATACGTGCCTGCTATTCCGCTTCCACTGAAATTCTAACAAAGACTTTGTGCTTTTTGAATCAATACTTCTTTGCAGACCAGTTGGTTTCATACTTGAAAACTCTGCTTGCAGTGCAAGCTGATGGAAAAACGAGAAGGGGGACAGGAAAGAGTACGCTCTTTCCTGTCTCCCTTCTCATTTTCCCTTCAGCTTGCACTGCAAGCAGAGTTCATTTTGCTTTTCAAAGTTATTACCAAGACTGTTCATACATGAACTCGCCAATGTGTACATTCACGTATGTCTATGCTTGACGCATAAAGTGTTATCTTTGTTGTGCCATTCTCCTGTAAATACCTTCAGTGTTCTCTCATGGGACAGTTTTCATGTTAAAATAAATTATTATCTCATGTATTGTATATTTATTTTTGCATGGGTATAGTGGTTACAACAGTTGGCAGCTGTGATTTTAGTAAGCTTTGCCCTAATACATTCTTTTATTGAAGAAGCCTCTCAAAGGAGAGATCATGCAGAGTAGAGCCGCATGGAGTGCACTCGACAGTTTCATAGAGAAGGGTGGCAGATTATTTTCAGATCACATAATAACACAGTTGGACGAAAAAAAAAGCGACAACCACAAACGGGCGAGGATAACTGCGAGTCTAACTTGCCTTCACCTGAACACGGGGCCGTATTGCAGTGAAGCCATAAAAAAAAACATCCGCGAAGAGCTCTCCAATAAGTTTAATTCTCTTGTCTCAAATTAGTTCGACTAAAGACAATGTCTTGAGGCTGCATGCTTTACTTTTAGCTTCGACATTGTGGTAGTGACGCACGACAAGGTTTTGCGCGCAGGCTTTCAAGGATTTTACGATCGCACGCATGTATCACCACTACATTTCTGTCCTTGCTGCCAGAACTCAGTTCGTAGCCTTATTTAAAACGACAGTATCAGAAACGCGCTTTCAATAACAGCATGCTGTCAAGGATTTTACCATCGCACACATGTATCACCACTACATTTCTGTCCTTGCTGCCCGAACTCAGTTCGTAGCCTTATTTAAAACGACAGTATCAGAAACGCGCTTTCAATAACAGCATGCTGATAATTAACAAAAACTCACCAAGTGGAGTTCAGTAATCTCCGGTGCGGTGTTTTTCGCAGCAGGCCTAGGTGTATCAGGCGTAGTCAGTCGACTCGGCTTCAATGCATCCTGAACGGCGCGGCTTTGCGACTCGGCAGTGAAAGGTGGGGCACACGCTTTCTTCATGAGTATCCAACTCGGCGTAGGGCGTTCGTTCAGTGGGAGGTGGGCGCACACGCTTCTTTCGCGAGTATCCTACTCGGCGCAGGGCTTCCTTCCGAGCACTTGGCAACAGGCGTAGTGGCGACTCGGCTTTATTGCGTCTTGAATAACGCGGCTTTGCGACAGTGAGAGGTGGGGGCACACGCTTTATTCACGAGTATCTAACTCAGCGAAGCATGTTCGGTCAGACGAGCCGCACACGATTACTTCGCGAGCATCCGATTGCAGGGCCATATGCCTTGGCAGGGCTTCCTTCCGCGAGCGCGACCCCCCGCTAGGCTGCAGCAGCAGCCTCCGGCAACACTATACGAAAGTGCGGGGAGCGACAGCGCAATGACACAGTTAGGCTGGCAGAAATGCATAGCCTCCAAGAGCGCTAAGCCGCGGTGCATTGTGGGTGGCTCTATCCGCTCGCCTTTGTAAACTCGCCGCCCGGACGAGGACAGGCGTGCTTACTGCATATGGCAAGATGGCGGCTTATGGCTTCAGCTGCAGCGCCCCCCATCCACTCCAGCAACTTTTCTCTAACCTCCTCAGTTGTTGCTCATTTCGATCGCCGTTGCCAGCACTTCATCACGCAGTCTTCCAAATTAGAAGATAGATATTTTGTGTTTGTTAAATATTGTTTCTCACCACTTTAGATATTCAGTTACAAAAAAGTCACTTTTTATAAATGCAAGTATTCTTTTAAAACAGAACCAAGTGTGTTTTTTGAGACATGATTTGGACGCCAATTAGGAAGAAAAATAATAGCGGGCAAGGAACAATGATATAGGCAGAGCTTAAAATTTTGAAGACGCCATACCATGTGTCCCAAAACGTCGCATGCGGTAAATCGGAACGCGGTGCGCAATACGGAAAATCCCTTCCGAATTCGCACCATGTGTCTCTCGCTTTACGCGTCCGTCCATCCGTCCATCCGTCTGCTAGTCTGTCTATCTGCCCGTCTGTGCGTCTGTCCGTGCGTCCATCTAGTGAACACTCCAAGTACCACCATCTCGCATACCCTGTGGCACATAGCCGCTTTGCGCGTCCGTCTACCTGTCCATCCGTCTGCTAGTCTGTCTGTCTGTCCGTCCATGCATCCGTCCGTGCGTCCATCTAGTGAACACTCAAAGTACCGCCATCTCGCATCTCATATACCCTGTGGCACATACCCGCTTTACGCGTACACCTACCTGTCCGTTCGTCTGCTAGTCTGTCTGTTCATCCATGCATCCATCCGTGCATTCATCTAGTGAACACTCCAAATACACCATCTCGCAACCCTGTAGCACATAGCCGCTTTACGCGTCCGTCAACCTGTCCATCTGTCTGCCACTCTGTCGGTCTGTCCGTCCATGCGTCCATCCGTGCGTCCATCTAGACAACACTCAAAGTACCGAAATCTCGCATCTCGTATACCCTGTTGCCCATACGCGCCTTACGCGTCCGTCAATGCGTCCGTCCATTTGCTAGTCTGTCTGTGTGTCCGTCCATGCCTCCGTCCGTACGTCCATCTAGAGAACACTCAAAGTACCGCCATCTCGTATACCCTGTGGCACATAGCCGCTTTACGCGTCCGTCTACCTGTCCGTCCGTTTGCTAGTCTGTCTGTCCGTCCTTGCGTCCGTCCATGAGTCACTCTAGTGAACACTCTGAGTGCTGCCAGCTCGCATCTCGTATACCTTGTGGACACATACCCGCTTTACGCGTTCGTCTATCCGTTCGTCCCTCTGCTAGTCTGTCTGTCTGTCCATTCTTGCGTCCATCCGTGCGTCAATCTAGAGAACACTCAAAGTACCGTCGTTTCGCATCTCGTATACCCCGTGGCACATACCCCCTTTACGCGTCCGTCTATCCGACCGTCCGTCTGCTGGTCTTTCGGTATGTCCGCCCATGTGTCCGTCCGTGCGTCCATCAAGAAACTCACCACCATTTCGCATCTCGTATACCCTATGGCACATATCCGCTTTACGCGTCCATCTATCCGTCCATCCGTCTGCTAGTCTTTCTTTCTATCTATCCGTGCATGCATCCGTCCGTGCGTCCATCTAGTGAACACTCCAAATACCACCATCTTGCACACCGTGTGGCACACAGCCGCTTTACGCATCCACCTACCTGTCCGTCTTTCTGCCAGTCTGTCTGTCTATCCGTCCATGCGTCCGTCCATGCGTCAATTTAGAAAACACTCAAAGTACCGCCATCTCGCATATCGTATACCCTGTGGCATATACGCGCTTTACGCGTCCGTCTATCCATCCTTTCGTCTGGTAGTCTGTCTGTGTGTCTGTCCGTTCAAGCATCCGTCCGTGAAACCATCTAGTGAACTCCAAGTACCGCCATCTCGCATCTCATATACCCTGTGACACATACCCGCTTTACGTGTCCGTCTACCTGTCCGTCCGTCTACTAATCTGTCTGTCTGTCCGTCCTTGCGTCCATGCGTGCGTCCATCTAGAGAACACCTAAAGTACCGCAATCTCGTATACCCTGTGGCACATAGCCACTTTATGCGTCCGTCCAACTGTCCATCCGTCTGCTAGTCTGTCTGTCCGTCCATGCATCCGTCTGTGCATCCATCTAGCGAACACTCCAAATACCACCATCTCGCAACCCTATAGCACATAGCCACTTTACACGTCCACCTACTGTCCGTCCTTCTGCTAGCCTGTCGGTCCACGCATCCGTCGGCGCATCACTCTAGTGCACACTCCAAGTACCACCATCTTGCATACCCTGTGGCACATAGCCGCTTTACAAGTCCGTCTATCCGTCTGGTCGTCTGCTAGTGTGTCTGTCCGTTCAGCCATGCGTCCGTCCTTGAGTCCATCTAGTGAACACTCTGAGTACCGCCATCTCGAATCCCGCAAAACCTGTGGCACATAGCCGCTTTACGCGTCCGTCTACCTGTCCGTCCGTCTGCTAGTCTGTCTGTCTGTCCGTCCATGCATCCCTCCGTGCGTCCATCTAGTGAACACTCCAAGTACCACAATCTCGCATACCCTGTGGCACATAGCCTCATTACGCTTCCATTTACCTGTCTGTCGAAACGTCCGTCCATGCCTCCATCTAGTGAACACTCCAAATACCGCCATCTCGCATACCCTGCCGCACATACCCTCTTTACGCGTCCGTCTACCTGTCCGTCCATCTGCTAGTCTGTCTGTCTGCCCGTCCATGCGTCCGTCCGTGCGTCCATCTAGTGAACACTCCAAGTACCACCAACTAGCATACCCTGTGGCACAAGCCTCCGCTCTTCCTGCGCTCTTTCCTGTCTCCCTTGTTTTCCTTCAAGTTTGTGCAGCAATTCAGTTTTTCGAAGACGTAGCCGCCTTAAGCGTCCGTCTACCTGTCCGTCCGTCTGCAAGTCTGTCTGTCCGTCTATGCGTCCGTTCATGCGTCCATCTAGTGAACACTCAAAGTACCACCATCTCGCATACCCTGTGGCACATACCCGCTTTACGCGTCCGTCTACCTGTCGGTCTGCCTGCTAGTCTGTCTGTCTGTGCGTCCATGCGTCCGTCCGTGCGTCCATCTAGTGAACACTCCAAGTACCACCATCTAGCATACCCTGTGGCACATAGCTGCCGCTCTTCCTGCGCTCTTTCCTGTCTCCCTTGTTTTCCTTCTAGTTTGTGCAGCAATTCAATTTTTCAAATACGTAGCCGCCTTACGCGTCCGTCTACCTCTCCGTCCGTCTGCAACTTTGCCTGTCCGTGTATGCGTCCGTCCGTGCGTCCATCTAGAGAACACACAAAGTACTGCTATCTCGCATACCCTGTGGCACATAGCCGCTTTACGCGTCCGTCTACCTGTCCGTCCTTCTGCCAATCTGTCTGTCTGTCCGTCCTTGCGTCCGTCCGTGCATCAATCTAGAGAACACTTAAAGTACCGCCATCTCGTATACCCTGTGGCACATAGCCGCTTTACGCGTCCGTGCCTGTCCGTCCGTCTGCTAGTCTGTTTGTCCATCGTTGCACCCGTCCGTGCGTCAATCTAGACGAACACTCAAAGTACCGTCATCTCGCATCTCGTATACCCTGTGGCACATACGCGCTTTAAGCGTCCGTCTGTCCAACCGTCCGTCTGCTAATCTGTCTGTCTGTCCATCCATGTGTCCGTCCGTGCGTCCATACAGAAACACTCAATTAACCGCCATCTCGCAGCTCGTATACCCTGTGGCACATAACCGCTTTACGCGTCTGTCTATCTGTTCGTCCCTCTGCCAGTCTGTCTGTCTATCCGTCCTTGCGTCCATCCGTGCGTCAATCTAGAGAACACTCAAAGTGCCGTCATCTCGCATCTCGTATACCCTGTGGCACGCACGCGCTTTACGCGTCCGTCTGTCCGAACGTCCGTCTGCTAGTCTTCGTCTGCGTCCTTCTGCTATTCTGTCTGTCTGTCTGTCCATGCATGTGTCCGTCCGTGCGTCCATCAAGAAACACTCCATGTACCGCCATCTCGCATCTCATATACCCTGTGGCACATATCCATTTTACGCATCCATTTATCCGTCCATCCATTTTCTAGTCGGTATATCTGTCCGTCCGTGCGTCTGTCCATGCGTCCATCTAGTGAACACTCCAAGTACCACCATCTCGCATACCCTGTGGCACATAGCCGCTTTACGCGTCCGTCTACCTGTCCGTCCTTCTGCCAATCTGTCTGTCTGTCCGTCCATGCATCCGTCTGTGCGTCCATGTAGTGAACACTCCAAATACCACCATCTTGCATACCCTGTAGCACATAGCCGCTTTACGCGTCCACCTACCTGTCTGTCTGTCTGCCAGTCTGTCTGTCTGTCCGTTCTCGCGTCCGTCCGTGCGTCCATTTAGAGGACATTCAAGGTACCGCCATCTTGCATCTCGTATACCCTGTGGCACATACCCGCTTTACGCGTCCATCTACCTGTCCGTTCTTCTGCTAGTCTGTCTGTCTGTCCTTCCATGCGTCCGTCCGTGCGTCCATCTAGTGAACACTCCAAGTACCGCCATTTCGAATACCCTGCGGAGCGTACCCGGTTTACGCGTCCGTCTATCCGTTCGTCCCTGTGCTAGTCTGTCTGTCTGTCCGTCCTTGCGTCCGTACGCGCGTCAATCTAGAGAACACTCAAAGTACCGTCATCTTGCATCTCGTATACCCTGTGGCACATACGCGCTTTACGCGTCCGTCTATCAATCCTTCCGTCTTCTAGTCTGTCTGTCTGTGCGCTCAAGCATCCGTCAGTGAGTCCATCTAGTGAACTCTAAGTACCGCAATCTCGCATCTCATATACCCTGTGACGCATACCCGCTTTACGCGTCCGTCTCTCTGTCCGTCCTTCTGCTAATCTGTCTGTCTGTCCGTCCTTGCGTCCGTCCGTGCGTCCATCTAGTGAACACTTCGAGTACCACCATCTCGCATACCCTGTGGCACATAGCCGCTTTACGGATCCGTCTACTGTCCGTCCGTCTGCATGGTCTGTCTGTCTGGCCGTCCTAGCATCCGTCCGTGCGTCCATCTAGAGAACACTCATAGTTCCGTCATCTCGCATACCGTGGCATATGGCCGCATTACGCCTCCGTCTACCTGTCCGTCTGTCTGCTAGTCGTTCTGTCTGTCCGTGCATGCGTCCGTCCGTGCGTCCATTTAGAGAACACTCACAGTTCCGCTATCTCGCATACCATGGAACATGGCCGCATTACTCGTCCTTCTACCTGTCCGTCTGTCTGCTAGTCTGTCTGTCTGTCCGTCCTTGCGTCCGTCCTTGCGTCCATTTAGAGAACACTCAAAGTACTGAAATCTCGCATATCGTATACCCGGCTGCACATACGCGCTTTACGCATCCGTCTATGAGTCTGTCCGTCTGCTAGTCTGTCTGTGTATCTGTTCATGCGTCCGTCCGTGCGTCCATCTAGTGAACACTCCAAATACCGACATCTCACATACCCTGCGGCACATACCCACTTTATGCGTCTGTCTTCCTGTCCATCCGTCTGTCTGTGTGTCTGCCTGTCTGTCTGTCTGTCCGTCAATACGTCCGTCCGTGCGTCCATCTAGAGAACACTCAAAGTACTGCAATCTCGCATACCCTGCGGCCCATAGCCGCTTTACGCGTCCGTCTACCTGTCCGTCTGTCTGCTAATCTGTCTGTCTGACCGTCCTTGCGTCCGTCCATGCGTCCATCTAGAGAACACTCAAAGTACCGCCATCTCGTATACCCTGTGGCACATAGCCGCTCTACGCGTGCGCCTACCTGTCCGTCCGTCTGCTAGTCTGTCTGTCCCTCCGTCCATGCGTCCGTCCGTGCGTCAATCTAGTGAACAATGCAAGTGCCACCATCTCGCATACCCTGTGGCACATAGCCGCTTTACGCGTGTCTTTCTGTCCATCCGTCTGCTAGTCTGTCTGTCCATTAATGCATCCGTTCGTGCATCCATCTACCGAACACTCCAAATACCACCATCACAACAATATAGCACATAGCCGCTTTACGCGTCCGTCTACTGTCCGTTTGTCTTCTTGTCTGTCTGTTTGTCCGTCCATGCATCCGTCCGTGCGTACATCTAGTGAACACTCCAAGTACCACTTTCTCGCATACCCCTTGGCATATAGCCACTTTACGCGTCCGCCTTCTTCTCCGTCCGAAGCTAGTCTGTCTGTCTGTCCACGCATCCGTCGGTGCGTCCATATAGTGAATACTCCAAGTACCACCATCTCGCATACCCTGTGGCACATAGCCGCTTTATGAGATCGTCTATTCGTCTGGTAGTCTCCTAGCGTGTCTGTCCGTCCGTCCATGCGTCCGTCCTTGAGTCCTTCTAGTGAACACTCTGATTACTGCCCTCTCAAATCCCGCAAAAGCTGCGGCACATAGCCGCTTTGCGCGTCCGTCTACCTGTCCGTCCGTCTGCTAGTCTGTCTGTCTCTTCGTCTATGCGTTCGTCCATGCGTCCATCGTGTGAACACTCCAAGTACCACCATCGGGCATACCCTGTGGCACATAGCCACTCTACGCGTCGGTCTGCCTGTCCGTCCGTCTGCTATTCTGTCTGTCTGTCCGTCCATGCATCCGTCCGTGCGTACATCTAGTGAACACTCCAAGTACCACCTTCTCGCATACCCTGTGGCACATAGCCACTTTACGCGTTCATCTACTTCTCCGTCCATTGCTAGTCTTTCTGTCTGTCCATGCATCCGTCGGTGCGTCCATCTAGTGAACACTACAAGTACCGAGATCTCACACACCCTGCGGCAAAAGCCCGCTTTACGCGTCCGTCTACCTGTCCGTCCGTCTGTCTGTCTTTCTGTCTGTCCATCAATACGTCCGTTTGTGCGTCCATCTAGAGAACACTCAAAGTACTGCCATCTCGCATACCCTGTGGCACATAGCAACTTTAGGCGTCCGTCTACCTATCCGTCCGTCTGCTAATCTGTCTGTCTGTCCGTGCTTGCGTCCGTCTGGGCGTTCATCTAGAGAACACTCATACTTCCGCAATCTCACATACTGTGACACATGGCCGCACTACGCGTCCGTCTACATGTCTGTCTGTCTGCTAGCCTGTCTGTTTGTCCGTCCGTGCGTTCATCTAAAGAACACTCAAAGTACCGAAATCTCGCATCTCGTATACCCTGTTGCACATACGCGCTTTACGCATCCGTCTATGCGTCCGTCCGTCGGCTAGTCTGTCTGTGTATCTGTGCATGCGTCCGTCCGTGCGTCCATTTAGTGAACACTCCTAATACCGACATCTCACATACCTTGTGCACAGACCCACTTTATGCGTCTGTCAACCTGTCCATCCGTCTGTCTCTCTGTCTGTCTGTCTGTCTTTCTGTCTGTCCGTCAACGCGTCCGTCTACCTGTCCGTCCGTCTGCTAGTCTGTCTGTCTGTCCGTCAATGCGTCCATCCGTGCGTCCATCACGTGAACACTCCAAATACCACCATCTGGCACACGCTGTGGCACATAGCCACTCTACGCGTCAGTCTACCTGTCCGTCCGTTTGCTAGTCTGTCTGTCTCTCCGTCCATACATGTGTCCGTGCATTCACCTAGTAAACACTCCAAGTACCACCTTCTCGCAAAACCTGTGGCACATAGCCACTTTACGCATCCGTCTATTTCTCCTTCCGATGGTAGTCTTTCTGTCTGTCCATGCATCCGTCGGTGCGTCCATCTAGTGAACACTCCAAGTACCATCATCTCGCATACCCTGTGGCACATAGCCGCTTTACAACTCCGTCTATCCGTCTGGCCGCCTACTGGTGTGTCATTCCCTCCATTTATGCGTCCGTCCTTGAGTCCATCTAGTGAACACTTTGAGTACCGCAATCTAGATTCCCGAAAAACCTGTGGCACATAAACACTTTACGCGTCCGTCTACCTGTTCGCCCGTCTGCTAGTCCTTCTGTCTGTCCGTCCATGCATCCGTCCGTGCGTCCATCTAGTGAACACTCCAAGTACCGCCATCTCACATACCCTGTGGCATATACCCGCTCTATGCGTCCGTCTACCTGTCCGTCTGTCTGCAAGACTGTCTGTCCGTCTATGCGTCCGTCCGTGCGTCCATCTAGTGAACACTCAAAGTACCACCATCTAGCATACTCTATGGCACATAGCACCTTTATGCGTCCGTCTACCTCTGTCCGTCTGTCTGTCCGTCTGTCCGTCCATGCATCCATCTAGAGAACACTCATAGTTCTGCCATCTCGCATACCGTGGCACATGGCCACATTACGCGTCCGTCTACAAGTCTGTCTGTCTGCTAGTCTATCTGTCTCTCCGTCAATGCGTCGGTCCGTGCGTCCATGTAGAGAACACTCAAAGTACTGCTATCTCGCATACCCTGTGGCGAATAGCGGCTTTACGCATCTATCTACCTGTCCGCCTGTCTGCTAATCTGTCTGTCTGTCCGTTCTTGCGTCGGTCAGTGCGTCCATCTAGAGAACACTTAAAGTACCGCCATCTCATATACCCTGTGGCACATAGCCGCTTTACGCGTCCGTCTGCTAGTCTGTCTGTCCATCCTTGCGTCCGTCCATGATTCCATCTAGTGAACACTCGGGCTGCCAGCTTGCATCTCCTATACCCTGTGGCACATACCCGCGTTACACGTCCTTCTATCTGTTCGTCCCTCTGCTAGTCTGTCTGTCTGTCCGTCCTTGCGTCCGTCCGTTCGTATACCTAGAGAACACTCGCAGCACCGTCATCTCGCATCTCGTATACCCTGTAGCACATATGCGCTTTACGCGTCCGTCTGTCCGACCGTCCTTCTGCTCGTCTGTCTATCTGTCCATCCATGCGTCCGTGCAGGCGTCCATCAAGAAACCCTGAATGTACTGCCATCTCGCATCTCGTATACCCTGTGGCACATACCCGCTTTACGCATCCGTCTATCCGTCCATCCGTCTGCTAGTCTGTCTACCTGTCCGTCCATGCGTCTGCCCGTTCGTCCATCTGGCGACTACTCCAAGTACCACCATCTCGCATACCCTGTGGCACATAGCCGATTTACGCGTCCGTCTACCTGTCCATCCGTCTGCTAGTCTATATGTTCATCCATGCATACGTCCGTGCGTCCGTCTAGTGAACACTCTAAATGCCACCATCTCGCAACCGTGTAGCACATAGACACTTTACGCGTCGGTCTACCTGTCTGTCTGTCTCCCACTGTCCGTCTGTCCGTCCGTGCGTCCGTCCATGCGTCCATCTAGAGAACACTCATAGTTCCGCCATCTCACATACCGTGGCACACGGTGGCATTAGGCGTCCCTCTACCTGTCCGTCTGTCTGCTAGTCTGTCTGTCTGAACATGCATCCGTCCGTGCATCCATCTAGTGAACACTCCAAATACCGAACTCTCACATACCCTGCGGCACAAACCCGCTTTACGCGTCCGTCTACCTGTCTGTCCGTCTGTTTGTCTTTTTGTCTGTCTATGAATGCGTCCGTCCGTGCGTCCATCTAGAGAACACTCAAAGTACTGCCATCTCACATACCCTGCGGCACATACCCGCCTTATGCGTCCGTCTACCTGTCCGTCTATATGCAAGACTGTCTGTCCGTCTATGCGTCCGTCCGTGCGTCCATCTAGTGAACACTCAAAGTACCGCCATCTAGCATACTCTATGGCCCATAGCCGCTTTATGCGTCCGTCTACCTCTCCGTCCGTCTGTCTGTCTGTCTGTCTGTCCGTCCGTGCATCCATCTAGAGAACACTCATAGTGCCGCCATCTCGCATATCGTGGAACATGGCCACATTACGCGTCCGTTAACATGTCTTTCTGTCTGCCAGTCTATCTGTCTCTCCGTCAATGCGTTCGTCCGTGCGTCCATGTAGAGAACACTCAAAGTACTGCCATCTCGCATACCCTGTGGCACATAGTGGCTTTACGCATCCGTCTACCTGTCCGTCCGTCTGCTAATCTCTCTGTCTGTCCGTGCTTGCGTCCGTCCGTGCGTTCATCTAGAGAACACTCATAGTTCCGCCATCTCGCATACCGTGGCATAAGGCCGCAATACGCGTCCGTCTACATGTCCTTCTGTCTGCTAGTCTGTCTGTCTGTCCGTCCATGCGTCCGTCCGTGCGTCCATCTAGAGAACGCTCAAAGTACCGTAATCTCGCATCTCGTATACCCTGTTGCACATACGCGCTTCACGCATCCGTCTATGAGTCCGTCCGTCTGCTAGTCTGTCTGTGTGTCCGTCCATGCGCCAGTCCGTGCGTTTTATTTAGAGAACACTCCGAGTACCCCATCTCACATACCCTGTAGAACATAGCCGCTTTAAATGCCATCTACCTCTCAGTCAGAGCGTCCATCCTTGAGTCCATCTAGTGAACACTTCAATTACCGACATCTCACATACCCTGCGGCACAAACCCATTTTACGCGTCCGTCTTCCTGTCCGTCCGTCTGTCTGACTGTCCGTCAATACATCCATCCGTGCGTTCATCATGAAAACACTCCAAGTACCACCATCTGGCATACCCTCTGGCACATAGCCACATTACGCATACATGTCCCTTTGCGTCTGTCTGCCAGTCTGTCTGTCCATCCATGCGTCCGTCCGTACGTCCATCTAGAGAACAGTCATAGTACCGCCATCTCGCATACCGTGGCATATAGCCGCTTTACACGTCCGTCTACCTGTACGTCCGTCTGCTAGTCTGTCTGTTCGTGCGTCCATGCATCCATCCGTGCGTCCATCTATCGAACACTCTAAGTACTACCATCTCGCATCCCGTATACCCGAGGTGGAGGAAGACGAAGTTATTCTCCTGTGGAACACATCTTGCGGTCTGTTCTGTATTTTCTACGTTCCACAACGCAACAGCGGTGTCTCCAGCCCCATACATCGCGGTTTTGGGTGTAGAATCCCTGGAGATCCCGCCCAGTACCAGTTCCTCCACGGGCATTGCTTCAAGAAAGCGTGGTAATCCATCTAGTGAAAGCGAGGACACCGAGCTGTACTCTGCATCAGACTACGAGTTCTCGCAAGACGGCTTCGAACCTGTGCTTTACCGCAAGGCCAAACGAAGAATCATGAACGCATAATCGGCATCATGTACAGCCACTGTGAGGATTGCGCCTCAGAGATGGCCTCACTCCATTCTGTTTGTGCCGCAGACTACTACTGCCAATGTACGCTTCCTCAACAGGCAAGCACTGTCCTTGTACCTTGAAAACATTGTGCCTAACGAGATTAAGGACATCAGGATAAACACGAGGAAGAATATTTTAGCAATCGACACGAGGAACCCGAGTGCACTGAACACGTTACAGCATGTGTCGGAGCTGGGAAACATCAAAGTCCGATCCATCATACCAGCGAATGGTTACACCGTAACAGGAGTTATCTATGACGTAGGCACTGAAATCGCCAATGAAGATCTTCCTGTACTGATAAAACCAGTGAGTGAAAACAACGTAATTGTGCATGCTGATCGCCTAGGCAACTCTCTTTGTGTGCAAATAAAATTCAAGGGTGACTGTCTTCCCTCTTACGTGAAGGTTGACCATTTCCGTCACCAGGTTCGCCCATTTATTCCGAAGCCTATGCAGTGTTTCAAGTGCCAGAAGATTGGCCACGTGAAGTGCGTTTGCAGAAATTCCGCAGTGTGCCCACGATGCACTGAACACCACTCAGAAGACGACTGTAATGTAACTACGTTGAAAGGCCCCAACTGCCAAGGAGCTCACAGTGCTTCCTCCAAGGACTGTCTTCAGATTAAGAAAGAGATTTATATTCTGAGGCAAATGGTGCGAGACAACTGGACTCACAGAGAAGCTGCGCAAAAAGTAAGGCCAAGGCGCCATCATCGACGAAGGTCCTCACGAAGTACAGTGCAAAATCTAACGAGAAAGTCAGAAACTCAAGTGAAATCGACAGGTGCTGCTCCTAGCACGCCAAACATCTGTGCTGAAAGAGAGGATGCTGGAAGATCTCTCTCTCCAAAGAAATGGCCACCCCTTCAGCCTAGACGATCTGTCGAGCCTCAACAGAAGCCGCCTACACGACCTGTCGAGCCTCAACAGAAGCCGCCTCAAGAACAAGCACAAAATGCTGCTATGGCCGGGAAGCCAGATCATCGCGTGATGGTGATGCTAAGATCATTAGTGGGCACCATTCACATGTTGTTAAGCGACATGAATACACAGTCAGCCAAAAGTGCCCTTCAAGTACTGGACGCGCTTAGTCCAGTGCTAGCAACCCTGGAGTAGACCATGGCTAACCCACCACTGTCTTTCAGAGATGAGGTTCGTAAAGCAGCAATACTGCAGTGGAATGCCAGGGGACTGAGATCGCGCATTGGTGACTTTCGTCGATTTGGGTACGTCAATATGTTTCCCGTAATCGTCATCTGTGAGCCGAACTTATCGAGTTCAATACTACTCTCGGGATACGAACCTTTTGTGTCGTCTACTGTTACCGAAAGCAGCAAGGTTCTGGTGTACATTCGCCGAGACCTCACTTACATCCTTCAACCTAAACCACCTCATAACGGAAACCAATACGTGTGCTTAAGAGTGAAAAAGAGGAAGCTCAACATCACTGTGGTTGGCGCATACCTATCACCATCAAGCCGTTTCGATTAAAAAAGACTACGAGACTTAATAGCGTTAACCCCTGACCCGTGTGTTATCATTGGGGATTTTAACCCTCATCATACATTATGGGGAAGTCAGAATACCAACATGAAGGGCAGAAGCTTGGTGTCTTTTGCCTCCGACAACCAACTTTGGTTACTGAACGATGACAGTCCTACATTTTTTACGTGGCTCCACATGCAGTAGCTGTCTCTACTTGGCTTTTGTTTCGCGAAGCCTAGTGAAACATACTGAATCGTTCACGGATATAAAAACGCACGGGAGTGATCACATTCCAAGATACATCAAGATCAGAGGATTGTGGCCTCCTAAAGTGCGCGACATGGTTAAAAGAGTGGACTGGAAAAAATTTCAGCCTCGTATGGAAGACCAATGCCAAGAACACATATCCGATTTACAAGAGGCCATCAAAAGCACTCTAAAAGAGACTGTGTGTACGATCCCATGCCCTGTAAGAATCGTGGACATCGACCTAGAGCTGGAGCGGCTTCCAGCCTTGCGACGACGAGCTGAAAGAAGGTACCGGCGCACGAAGGACATAGAAGATTTACGGACTGCTAGACCTATGCAGAAGAAGATCAAACGTCGGTTGGACAAGCTAGAATTCCAACGCTAGATTACTTTCTGCGAGTCACTAAACCCTCGTAAGCCTTTATCGCAGATATGGAGGACGGTTAGAGGTTTGCGGTCATCGCCCATTCAGAAGTCACCATTCAAGGCCTTAGCCCTTCACCAAAATCGACCAGATGTGGACGTTGCTGAAGAGCTCTGTGCCGGATTATCAGGGCAAACTACAGCCATCAGCAGCTCACCACGTTTGAGCAGTTGTCCGCCACCACTTGATTCCTGTATGGACTTCCCGTTCACCATTCAGGAGCTCAAAGCAGCACTCGCTTCATGCAAACGTACCTCCGCACCAGGACCTGGCGGAATCTCCTACAGAGCCCTGGGTCATCTGGGTGAGCACGCGAGAATAGCTCTACTTCAGCTATATAATGATTCTTGGCTAGAGGGCACTGTCCCCTTAAGTTGGAAAACTAGTCGTCTAGTACCATTACTAAAACATGGCAAATCACCATTAAAACTCTCCTCCTATCGCCCGATCGCATTGGCTAGTTGCGTGGGTAAAGTGATGGAGAGAATGATTCTCGGCCGAATCGAGTGGTACTTGGAGTATCATGAGATCTGCTCAAATACCATGGCTGGCTTTCGACGTGGTCGATCATCAATCGATAGCGTTATCGACCTAATCACGTACGTTGAACACGAGAAAGGCCATAAGCGTCTTTGCGCCTCTGTGTTCCTTGACGTCAAGGAGCCTATAATAACGTTACAGATGAAGCCGTCCTTACCGCACTAGAAGAGATTGGAATTGGTGGCCGAATGTTTAAGTGGATACGCAGTTATCTCCAAATGCGATCCTATTTTGTGAGTACAGAGACCGGGAACACGTCTACACATTTCAGTTGTCGTGGCGTCCCTCAGGGTGGTGTACTGAGCCCCGTGCTATTCAATATAACACTAATCACTCTCCATGCGCACCTGCCAAACAATATTTATCAACATACGCTGATGACATCTGCATCTGGACATCTGCAGTAAATCGCCTGCAGTTACGAGCGAGAATACAGAGTGCTGCTACTGCAACTGCTTTGTATCTACGCAATCGAGGCCTGGAAATTTCCTCCGGAAAGTGCGCTCTTCTGGCATTTACGCGCAAACCCATGTTGAATTACAGAGTGTCAATAAACGGTCAAAATATATCATATGGTCGATCTCACAAATTTCTGGGTGTCATAGTCGACAGAGACATATTACGGAGCCCTCATGTGTCGTATTTGAAAAAGCGATTGACAGGCACATGCCATCTTTTCAAGTTTCTCGCTGGAAAGACTTGGGGAATGCCGCCTAATGCTATGTTACGACTGTACATGGTGCTTTTTCTTGGCTTTTCACGATACAGTCTGCCTGCATTATCAAACGCCAGCAAAACAAGTCGACGCATGATAAAAAGCGTTCAGGCACAGGCGCTTCAAATATGTCTTGGTCTGCCTCAGGGTGCCTCAACGATGGCGACTATAGCTATAGCCAAACACCACCTCGTGCAGACCCATATTGAAATTGAAGCTTTGAGGACACACATAAGGCATGTGCGCCAGACTCCCCATCACCACCTAGCCTTTCAACTAGGGGATAGATCTCATACTTCCTTTTGTCAAACAATAGCTACACATGGTGACTCCCTACCAACTTGTTTTACGCCCGCGGCGAGACCTTCAATTCCTCCATGGTGCTCAAACAGCCAGTCATCAACCTGACAATACCAGGCATCCAGAAAAAACGAGATTTCTCAATACCAGCCCTCAAGCAGCTCGCCTTACTTCAGCTGTACGAGAAGTACAAAGACTGCAACCACGTCTACACCGACGGCTCCGTCCTGCCAAACAGCTCAACTGCAGCGGTCGTTATTCCAACGCACGCCACAACCGTCAAATTCAGGACAGCTCATGCAACCAGAACAACGGCAGCAGAGCTTGCAGCGCTTCGCGCTGCGCTGCGTTTCATTAACGACCAAAGCACGCAACGGTGGACGATTTTCTGCGACTGCAAGGCGGCACTGCAGTCACTTCTGTCAAATCTACGCCGTGGTCAACACGAGCAGTTGGTATTTGAAACAGCAGAAATGCTACACCATATAACAGAGAAAGGGCACCACGTTATATTTCAGTGTTTGCCAAGACACTGTGGAATTATTGGTAACGAACGAGCTGATCAAGCTGCCCGTTCAGCCCATACAGAAGACAACGACCAGTCAATACCTCTCTCAAGGACGGACGCTGCTAGGAGGCTCCGCATGCTTGCTCGCCAACGCTCCATGGCTCTTTGGAATGAGCCTCTCTTTACGCATGCAAGATTACGATCCTTTGATCGAACGTTAAGCATGCAGCTTCCAACAAAAATTCGATGAGGCGACGCTACTGGTCTGTGCAGACTATGGTTGGGAGTCGCGTTTACCCGTGCGTACGCGTTCCGCGTAGGTATGGCTGACACCGCTGACTGTGCACACTGAGGAGATAAAGAAACAATTCAACATATACTGTGTGATTGCCCGAAATACAACCTGGAAAGACAACACCTTTCTAATAAACTAAACAGGTTAGATGAGCAGCCGCTGTCAGAAGAAAGTATACTGCGCCATCGTCATGACTCATCGTCACAGAAAAAAGCAGTGCAAGCGCTACTGGGCTTCTTATGAACTACTGGCCTGTCGGAACGCCTCTGAGTGGACTGATTTTGTGTGTGCGTGTGTGTCGGTGTTTTTCCCTTATTTATTTTTTAGGGGCAAAGCTCCTTATAGCGGCACCCGTTCGTCCCCTGTAGTATGTAACAAATATAACATTTTGGCCTCCAAGGTGGTGCCGGTGAGAGACTTCTTGTGCATTGTTGAACAATAAAAAATAGTGCTCAATGTACATGTCAATGGCTGCTAATGGGGAATGAGAGACAGGAGCATTCGGCTTTTAGTTGACGCGAAGGCTGCGATCACCATTAGCAGCCATTGGCATGTACATTGAGCACTATCTGACAAGAAAGGGTTGCTACGTTATATGCGCTGGGTGTAACCTCCTTTGCTTTAGAAAGGTTTAGCGAATGTTGAGCCGCAGTGCCATGAATACAATGAACTTGTATATACCATGAATGAACTCGAGGTGGTTAAAAATTGGAAGTAGATACAAAGCGCAAGCCGTAAGAAAGTAGAAGCCGAATTCTCTGCCTCTAATTTCCCATTAGCAGCCATTGGCATGTACATTGAGCACTATCTGACTGAAAAAGTTTGCTACGTCATACTCGCTGGGCGCAACCTCCTTGGTTTTTTAAAGGTTTAGCGAGCGTTTGGCCGCAGTGCCATGAATGCAGTGAACTGGTATATACCATGAACTCGAGGTGGTTAAAAGTAGGAAATGGACCCGAAGCGCAAGCCGCAAGAAAGTGTGCGTGTGCCGCCTCTCGTTTAGTCCTTGGAATGTCCGCTGGATGGCGGTGCTTCTATATGGGGAATATATCATCAAAAGATGCAAGATGGTGGTACCTGGAGTGTTTAATAGATGGACGAACGGACACATAGACAGATCCATGGATGGACGCATGAACGGATGCAGGGGCGGCTGCATGGACGAATGCAGGGACGAACGCACGAACAGACGCACGCACGGACGGGCTGATGGACGCGTGGACGGTCACACTGACGGACGCTTAAACGGACGGAAGCAAGAACGAATGGACGGACGAATTCTTCGCCCCACTCTCCATCATTCACTCCGTGAATATGCTGCAATTTTTAACTCTCCCTTTCTCTTTCAACCCCCTATTCCCCTACCCCAGTGTGGGTAGCATACCGGATACTAGCATCTGGTTAACCTCCCTGTCTTCATTTTTTCTCGTTTCTCTCTCTCTCGTATACCCTGTGGCACATACCCGCTTTACGCGTCCGTATATCCGTCCGTCCATCTGCTAATCTGTCTGTCTGTTCATCCATGCGTCCGTCCGTGAGTCGATCTAGTGAATACTATGAGTACCGCCTACTCACATACCCTGTGGCACATAGCCACTTTACGCATCTGTCTACCTGTCCGTCAGTCTGCCAGTCTGTCTGTCTGTCCATACATACGTCCATCCGGCCGTCCATTTAGTGAACACTCGAAGTACCACCATCTGGCATACCCTGTGGCCCATAGCCGCTTTACGCGTCCATCTACCTGTCCGTCCGTCTGTCTGTCTGTCCATGCGTCCGTCCATGCGTCCATCTAGAGAACACTCAAAATACCACCATCTCGCATACCCTGTTGCACATAGCCGCTTTACGCGTCTGTCTGCTAATTGTCTGTCTGTCTGTCTGTCTGTCCATGCGTCCGTCCGTGCGTCCATCTAGAGAACACTCTAAGTACCGCCATCTCGCATCTCTACCCTGTGGCACTTACCCGCTTTACGCGTCCGTCTATCTGTCCGTCCATCTGCTAGTCTGTCCGTCCGTGCATCCGTCCGTACGTCCATCTAGAGAACACTCAAAGTACCAGCATCTCCCATATCGTATACCGTGTGGCACATACCTGCGTACGCGTCCATCTATCTGTCCGTCCGTCTGCTACTCTGTCTGTCTTTCTGCCCATGCATCCCTCCGTGCGTCCATTTAGTGAACACTCCAAGTAACACCATCTGGCAAACCCTTTGGTCCATAGCCACTTTACGCGTCCATCTTCCTGTCCGTCTGTCTGCTAGTCTGTCTGTCCGTCCATGCGCACGTCCGTGCGTCTATCTAGTGAACACTCCGAGTACCGCCATCTCACATCTCATATACCCTGTGGCACATACCCGCTTCCGTCAATCTATCTGCTAATCTGTCTGATTGTCCGTCCATGCGTCCGTCCTTGAGTACATCATGTAAACACTCTGCGTACCGCCATCTGGCAAACCCTGTGGCACAGAGCCGCTTTACGCGTCCATCTACCTGTCCGTGCCTCTACTAGTCTGTCTGTCCGTGGGTCCATGCGTCCCTCCGTGCGTCCATCTAGAGAACACTCAAAGTACCATCAACTCGCATACCCTGTGGCAAATAGCCACTTTACCCATCCGTCTACCTGTCCGTCCGTCTGCTAGTGTGTCTGTCTGTCCGTCCGTCCATGCATCCGTCCAAGAGTACATATAGTGACACTCTGAGTACTGCCATCTCTCATCTCCCAAAACCTGTGGCACATACTCACTTTACGCGTCCGTCTACCTGTCCATCCGTCTGCTAGTCTGTCAGTCTCTCCGTCCATGCGTCAGTTCATGCGTCCATCTAGTGAACACTCCAAGTACCACCATCTTGCATACCCTGTGGCACATAGCCGCTTTGCGCGTCGGTCTACCTGCCGTCCGTCTGCTAGTCTGGCTGTCTCTCCATCCATGCGTCCATCCGGGCGTCCATGTAGTGAATACTCCAAATACCACCATCTCGCATACCCTGTGGTACATAGCCGCTTTACGCGTCCGTCTATCCACGCGTCCATCTGCTAGTCTGTCTGTCCGTCCGTCTAAGTGTCCGTCCGTGAGTCCATCTGGAGAACATGTTGAGTACCGCCATCCCGCATTTTGCAAAACCTGTGGCACATAGCCGCTTTACGTGTCCATCTATCCGTCTGTCCGTCTGCTAGTCTGGCTATCCGTCCGTTCATGGATCCGTCCGTGAGTCCATCTAGCGAACCCTCTGAGTACTGCCATCTCTCATCTCCCAAAACCTGTGGCACATAGCCGTTTTATGCGCCCGTCTACCTGTTCATCCGTCTGCTAGTCTGTCCGCCTGTCCGTACTTGCGTCAGTCAGTGTGTTCATGTAGTGAACACTCCACGTACCACCATCTCGCATACCCTGTAGCACATAGCTGCTTTATGCATCCGTCTACCTGTCCGTCCGTCAGCTTGTCTGTCTCACCGTCTCTGAGTTCATCCGTGAATCCATCTAACGAACACTCCAAGTACAACCATCTCCCATACCCTGTGGCGCATAGCCGCTTTGCGCGTCCTTCTATCCGTCCGTCCGTCTGCTAGTCTGTCTGTCCGTCCGTCTATGCGTCCGTTCGTGAGTCCATCTGGTGAACATTCTGAGTACTGCCATCTCGCGTCTCGCAAAACCTGTGGCACGTAACCGCTTTACGCGTGCGTTTACGTGACCATCCGTCTGCTAGTGTGTCTGTCTGTCCGCCCATGCGTCCGTCCGCCCGTCCATCTAGTCAACACTTCAAATACCACCACCTCGCATACCCTGTGGCACAAATCCGCTTTACGCGTACGTCTACCTGTCTGTCCGTCTGCTAGTCTGTCCGTCTGTCCATCCATGTGTCCGTCCGTGTGTCCATTAGTGAACAATCCAACAACCACCATCTGGCATACCCTGTGGCACATAGCCACTTCACGCGTCCGTCTACCTGTCCGTCTGTCGACTCAGTTGTCTCTCTGTCCGTGCATGCGTCCGTCCGTGTGTCCATCTAGAGAACACTCAAAGTACTGCCATCTGGCATACCCTGTGGCACATAGGCGCTTTACCCATCCGTCTACCTGTCCAGTCGTCTGCTTGTTTGTCTGTGTGCCCGTCCATACGCCCGTCCGTGAGTCCATCTAGTGAACATTCTGAGTACTGCCATCTCGCATCTCGTATACCCTGTGGCACATACCCTCTTTACGCGTCCGTCTATCCGTCCGTCCGTCTGTTTGTCTGTCTGTCCGTCCGTGCATTCGTTCGTGCATCCATCTAGAGAACACTCAATGTACCACCATCTCGCATCTCGTATACCCTGTGGAACATACCTACTTTACGCGTCCATCAATCGTCCGTCCGTCTGCAAGTCTGTCTTTCCGTCCATCCATGCATCCGTCCGGGAGTGAATCTAGTGAACACTCTGAGTACTGCCATCTCTCATCTCCCAAAACCCGTGGCACATAGCCATTTTACGCGTCCGTGTATCTGTCCGTCCGTCTGCTTGTCTGTCTGTCCGTCCATGCGTGCGTCCGTGAGTACATCCACCGAACACTCCAAGTACCACCATCTCACATACCCTGTGGCGCATAGCCGCTTTACGCGTCCGTCTGTCTGCTAGTCTGTATGTCCGTCCGTTTATGCGTTCGTCCGAGAGTTTATCTGCGGAACATGCTGAGTTTCGCCATCTCGCATCCTGCAATACCGGCTGCAAATAGCCGCTTTACGCATCTGTCTACCTGTCCGCCGGTCTGCTAGTCTGTCTGTCCATCCATGCGTTCATCTAACGAACACTCCATGTACCACCATCTGACATCTCCCGTGGCACATTGCCGCATTACCCGTCCGTCTACCTGCCGTCTGTCTGCCAGTCTGACTGTCCATGCGTCCATGCGTCCGTCCGTGCGTCCATCTAGTGAACGCTCTGAGTACGACCATCTCGCATATCGTATACTCTGTGGCACATACCCGCTTTACTCGTCCGTATATCCATCCGTCCGTCTCCTAGTCTGTCTGTCCATCCATGCGTCCCTCAGTGCGTCAATCCAGAGAACACCTAAAGTACCGCCATCTCGCATACGCTGTGGCACTTAGCCGCTTTAGGCGTCCGTCTACCTGTCCGTCCGTCTGCTAGTCTGTCTTTCCGTTCATGCGTCCGTCCGTGCGTCCATCTAGTGAACACTCCAAATACCACCATCTGGCATACCCTGGGGCCCATAACCGCTTTATGCGTCTATCTTCCTGTCTGTCCGTCTGCCAGTCTGTCTGTCCGTCCATGGGCACGCCCGTGCGTCAGTCTAGTGAACACTCCGAGTACCGCCATCTCGCTTCTCGTATACCTTGTGGCACATACCCGCTTTACGCGTCCATATATCCGTCCGTCATTCTGCTATTCTGTCTGTCCGTTCATCCATGCGTCCGTCCGTGAGTCGATCTAGTGAATGAGTACCACCGACTCGCATTCCCTGTGGCACATAGCCGCTCTACGCATCCGTCTACCTGTCCAGCCGTCTGCCTGTCTGTCCGTCCATCCATGCGTCCGTCCGTGAGTTCATGTAACGAACACTCCAAGTACCACCATCTCGCATATCCTGTGGCACATAGCAGCTTTACGCGTCCGTCTATCCATCCATCCGTCTGCTAGTCTTTCAGTCCGTCCGTGCGTCCGTCCGTGCGTCCATCTAGAGAGCATTCAAAATACCACTATCTCGCATCTCGTATACCCTGTGGCACATACCTGCCTCCGTCCGTGCGTCCATCTAGAGAACAGTCAAACTTCCACCATCTCGCATCTCGTATACCCTGTGGCACATACCTGCCTTACGCATTCATCTATCCGTCTGTCCGTCTGCTAGTCTGTCTGTCCGTCCGTTCATGGATCCGTCCATGAGTCCATCTAGTGAACCCTCTGAGTACTGCCATCTCTCATCTCCCAAAACCTGTGGCACATAGCCGTTTTATGCGCCCGTCTACCTGTCCGTCCGTCTGCTAGTCTGTCCGCCTGTCCGTCTATGCGTTAGTCAGTCCCATTATGTAGTGAACACTCCAAGTACCACCCTCTCGCATACCCTGTAGCACATAGCTGCTTTATGCATCCGTCTACCTGTCCGTCCATCAGCTTGTCTGTCTCACCGTCCATGAGTCCATCCGTGAATCCATCTAACGAACACTGCAAGTACCACCATCTCCCATACCCTGGGGCGCATAGCCGCTTTGCGCGTCCTTCTATCCGTCCGTCCGTCTGCTAGTCTGTCTGTCCGTCCGTCTATGCGTCCGTTCGTGAGTTAATCTGGTGAACATTCGGTGTACTGCAATATCGCATCTCGCAAAACCTGTGGCACATAACCGCTTTACGCGTGCGCTTACGTGACCATCCGTCTGCTAGTCTGTCTGTCTGTCCGCCCATGCGTCCGTCCGCCCGTTCATCTAGTGAACACTCCAAATACCACCACCTCGCATACACTGTGGCACAAATCCGCTTTACGCGTCCGTCTACCTGTCCGTCTGTCGGCTCATTTGTCTCTCTGTCCGTGCATACGTCCGTCCGTGTGTCCATCTAGAGAACACTCAAAGTACTGCCATCTCGCATACCCTGTGGCACATAGGCGCTTTACCCGTCCGTCTACCTGTCCAGTCGCCTGTTTGTCTGTCTGTGTGCCTGCCCATACGCCCGTCCGTGAGTCCAGCTAGAGAACACTCAAAGTACCACCATCTCGCATCTCGTATACCCTGTAGAACATACCTTCTTTACGCGTCCATCAATCGTCCGTCCATCTGCAAGTCTGTCTTTCCGTCCATCCATGCATCCGTCCGGGAGTGCATCTAGTGAACACTCTGAGTACTGCCATCTCTCATCTCCCAAAACCCGTTGCACATAGCCGTTTTACGCGTCCGTCTATTTGTCCGCCCGTCTGCTAGTCTGTTTGCCTGTCCGTCCATGCGTCCATCCGTGCGTACATCTAGAGAACACTCCAAGTACCACCATCTGGCATACCCTGTGGGCCATAGCCGCTTTACGCATCCGTCTACTTGTCCGTCTGTCTGCTTGTCTGTCTGTCCGTCCATGCGTCCGTCCGTGAGTACATCCACCGAACACTACAAGTACCACCATCTCGCATACCCTGTGGCGCATAGCCGCTTTACGCGTCCGTCTGTCTGCTAGTCTGTATGTCCGTCCGTCTATGCGTCCGTCCGTGAGTCCACCTGCTGAACATGCTGAGTTCCGCCATCTCGCATCTTGCAATACCTGCTCCACATAGCCGCTTTACGCGTCTGTCTACCTGTCCACCGGTCGGCTAGTCTGTCTGTCTGTCCATCCATGCGTTCATCTAACAAACACTCCAAGTACCACCATCTGGCATACCCTGTGGCACATTGCCGCATTACGCGTTCGTCTACCTGTCCGTCTGTCTGCCAGTCTGACTGTCCATGCATCCATGCGTCCGTCCGTGCGTCCATTAAGTGAACCCTCTGAGTACTGCCATCTCGCATATTGTATACCCTGTGGCACATACCCGCTTTACTCGTCCGTCTATCCATCCGTCCTTCTGCTAGTCTGTCTGTCTGTCTGTCCATCCATGCGTCCCTCAGTGCGTCAATCCAGAGAACACTCAAAGTACCACCATCTCGCATACACTGTGGCATTTAGCCGCTTTACGCGTCCGTCTACCAGTCCGTCCGTCTGCTAGTCTGTCTTTTCGTGCATGCGTCCGTCCGTGCGTCCATCTAGTGAACACTCCAAATACCACCATTTGGCATACCCTGGAGCCCATTGCCGCTTTACGCGACCATCTTCCCGTCTGTCCGTCTGCCAGTCTGTGTGTCCGTCCATGGGCACATCCGTGCGTCTATCTAGTGAACACTCCGAATACCGCCATCTCGCTTCTCGTATACCTTGTGGCACATACCCGCTTTACGTGTCCATCTATCCGTCCGTCAATCTGCTATTCTGTATGTCTGTTCATCCATGCGTCCGTCCGTGAGTCGATCTGGTGAATGAGTACCACCAACTCGCATACCCTGTGGCACATGGCCGTATTACGCGTCCATCTACCTGTCCATCAGTGTGCTAGTCTGTCTGTCTGATCGTCCATGCGTCCGTCCGTGCGTTCATCTAGTGAACACTGAGTACCGCCATCTCATATCTCGTACACCCTGTGGCACATATGCGCTTTACGCGTCCGTCTATCCGTTCGTCCATCTGCGAATCTGTCTGTCCCTCCGTGCGTCCATCTAGGGAACACTCCAAATACGCCATCTCGCCTGCCCTGTGGCACATAACCGCTTCACGCGTCCGTCTACCTGTTCATCGGTCTGCTAGTCTGTCTGGCTGTCCGTCCATACGTCCGTCCACCCGTCCATCTAGTGAACACTCCAAGTACCACCATCTCGAATACCCTGCGGCACATAGCCACTTTACGCGTCCGTCTACCTGTCCGTCCGTCTGCCAGTCTGTCTGTCTGTCAGTTCATGCGTCCATCGGCGCATCCATCTAGTGAACACTCTAAGTACCACCATCTGGTATACCCTGTGGCCCACAGCCGCTTCACGCGTCCATCTACCTGTCCGTCCGTCTGTCTGTCCGTCCATGCGTCCGTTCGTGCGTCCATCTAGTGTACACTGAGTACCGCCATCTCGCATCTCGTATACCCTGTTGCACATACCCGCTTCACGCGTCCGTGTATCCATCCGTCAATCTGCTAGTCTGTCTGTCCGTCCATGCGTCCATCCATGCGTCCATCTAGAGAACACTCAAAGTACCACCATCTCGCATCTCGTATACCCTGTGGCACATACCTGCCTTACGCGTCGGTCTATCCGTCCATGCGTCTGCTAGTCTGTCTTTCTGTCTGTCCATGCGTCCATCCGTGCGTTCATCTAGTCAACCCTCCAAGTGCCACCTTCTTGCATACCCTGTGGCACATATTGCTTTGCGCGCTAGTCTACCTGTCCGTCCGCCTGCTAGTCTGTCTGTTTGTCTGTCCATCCATGCGTCCATGTAGTGAACACTCCAAGTGCCACCATCTCGCATACCCTGTAGCACATAGCCGCTCTACGCATCCGTCTACCTGTCCTGCCGTCTGCTTGTCTGTCTGTCCATCCATGCGTCCGTCCGTGAATCCATCTAACGAACACTCCAAGTACCACCATCTCGCATACCCTGTGGCACATAGCCGCTTTACGCGTCCGTCTATCCATCCATCCGTCTGCTAGTCTGTCTGTCTGTCCGTCCATGCGGCCATCCGTGCGTCCATCTGGCGAACACTCCTAATACCACCATCTGGCATACCCTGTGGCACATAGACACATTACGCATACGTGTCACTTTCCGTCTGTCTGCTTGTCTGTCTGTCCATCGATGCGTCAGTCCGTACGTCCATCTAGAGAACAGTCATATCACCACCATCTCGCATACCATGGCACATAGCCGCTTTATGCGTTCGTCTACCTGTCCGTCCGTCTGCTAGTCTGTCTGTCAGGGCGTCCATGCATCCATCCGTGCGTCCATCTATTCAACATACCAAGTACCACCATCTCGCATCTCGTATACCCTGTGGCATATACCCGCTTTACGCGTCTGTCTACCTGTCCGTCCGTCTACCAGTCTGGCTGTCTGTCCATCTATTCGTTCGTCCGCCCGTTCATCTAGTGAACACTCCAAGTACCACCATCTCGCTTACCCTGTGCCACATAGCCGCTTTACGCGTCCGTCTACCTGTCCGTCCGTATGCTAGTCTGTCTGTCTGTCCGTCCATGCACACGTCCGTGTGTCTATCTAGCAAACACTCCTAGTACCGCCATCTCGCATCTCGTAAACCTTGTGGCAGATACCCGCTTTACGCGTCCGGCTATCCGTCCGTCTATCTGCTAATCTATCTGTTTGTCCGACCATGCGTCCGTCCTTGAGTCCATCAAGTGAACAATCTGTGTACCGCCATCTCGCATACCCTGCGGCACATAGCCGCGTTACGCGTCCGTCTACCTGTCCGTCCCTCTACAAGTCTGTTTGTCCGTGCGTCCATGTGTATGTCCGTGCGTCCATCAAGTGAAAACTCCGAGTACTGCCACCTCGCAAATCGTATACCCTGTGGCACATACCCACTTTACTCGTTCGTCTATCTATCCGTCCGTCTGCTAGTCTGTCTGTCTGTCCGTGCGTCCATCTAGACAACACTCAAAGTACTGTCATCTCGCATGCCGTGCGGCACATAACCGACTTACGCGTTCGTCTACCTGTCCGTTTGTCTGCTAGTCTGTCTGTCTGTCCATCTATGCATCCGTCCGTGCGTCCATCTAGTGAACACTGAGTACTGCCATCTCGTATCTCGTATACCCTGTAGCGAGAGAAGAAGACGGGACGGCGGCCAACGTGGTCGTGTCGTTCTCTCGCCACTTTATTATCCAGTGCGATTGCCGAAGCGGAGCGGCGGCGGCTGCCACGTCCGAACCGCCTGGCCAGAAGCTCGATCTTCACAGCTCGCGCCTCGAGCTCTCGCGTGAGCTGCACGAGAGGCGCAGCGCGATGGCTATAAAAATGACGATGATGATGAATGGCGATGATGATGACGCTACAGATTACTCCCCCCTGCAGAAATGAAGCCGGAAAGAAAATAATGAGAGCGTATATACAAGCGAGTTAGGTTTGCAAAACGAAACGGGGTCCGTGAGCAGTCCAGGTCGTCAACTGGAAGGGACAATCGGCAACCAGTGGGTCTCTGGCGGGCGACACTGGGAATGGCGCAGCGGACGAGGGTGGCTACGCAGGTACGCTGTTGGAAGGAGCGGGCGAGGGTCGAGATGAAGGGACACTTTTGTCGATAGCGAGTACCAACAACAAGGTGAAAAATGGTCAAGTGCCGAGAACACACATGTGCTGTTTCGGTGCGGTCAATTGTCGCGCGCACTCGGACACTGATGTTTAAAAGATGGACTATAGCATGAGCGTAATACGGCCAGTCCAAAGGGTCTAGTGTTACTTCCTTGTTGGATCTGGTGGTAACGTCGACAGGGAGTGCGCTCAAATCTGGTAGTGTGTTTACCGTGCTGGTACCGTCGCTTCCGGTGGCACGTTACCGGCTGCGGTGGCCGCCTGGTCGGCCGAGTAGGGTGCAGATAAGTTGTAAACGGTGCGCTTTGGACCGATGAAGTGCGACATGGTTTACAGTGATAACGAGCCGGCTCAGAGGGCGCTGATAGATTGCTTTTTCCGACCTTTGACGACGTGCAACGCGTAGGCGTACGCCGATGAGTCATCGCGTTGTTCGAGCTAGAACCGACGTTTGGTGATGCGAGACCGAGTGGCGGATATGTGGCGTCACAGTTGTCATGAGCCATCGACGGCGTTGAAATGCTCAAGCACGCGTATGTAGTGGTATGCGGATGGTTTCACTGCGCATCTGTTGGGGCATGCACGGTGTGCTCCACCTGTGGAGAACCAGGCGTGCGGCCCTCGGAATTTCCTGGCATCGTCACAGCATCATGCGCGTTCAGCCGTGCATGCTCAGGGGCTTGAACTTCTGTAGGATACATCGAGGATGATGTTAGTAGGTGCTGGCAGTCCTCGAGGTTTTGAGCAGCAGGCACCGGTGTGCAGAGGAAACTGATGGCGTGCAGTGTCACAGCGGGCTCTGGGTCCTTTGTGTGAGTGGTGTCGCGGGCCTCCACAGGTGCCGGGACAGGCGGGGAGTCTGCATGATGGTCAGCTGGCCCAGCTGAGGTCGTCGAATTGCCCGGGACAGACAGTTCAGCGGACCAAGTCTCTGCAGCGAATGCGACGGTGCACGGGGCAGCGGCCGGTGTCGAATCTATGTGGCCAGTTGCCGGCAGGGGAATGGTCTGGACTGGTTGTGGGGCGAGAGGCGTCCTGGATGGTGATGAGCCAGGTGCAGTTGTGTCATTTTTGGGAGGAGGAGGATGTTTAAGGCCGTAAAACGTGAGCACCGCATCTCGCAAGTGATCGTGCGGGCCAGGGCTCCAGGCGAAGTATGTGAGGTGGTGTTTGAGGTCATGTGGAAGATGGTGTTCCAATACCTCGTACATGAGCTCTTGGATCCAGATGCCCTTGTGACACAAGGCCGCTGCAAACTCCTCGAACCACGACTCTAGGCCAGAGGTCCGGAACGGGGGCAATGGCGGGTCAAATTGAGGCTGCCAGGCTTGTGCTGACTGGAGCATGGTTGCGTAGCTCGGTGGCAGTAGTGCAGCGCCGGTCGCTTGTTCGTGTGTCCGTGGTCACCAATGTAGTGAGAGAGGAAGACGGGACGGCGGCCAACGTGGTCGTGTCCTTCTCTCGCCACTTTATCATCAAAGGCGATTACCGAAGCGGAGCGGCAGCAGCTACCACGTCCCAACCACCAGGCCTGGTGCTCGATCTTCACAGCTCACGCCTCGAGCTCTCGCGTGA
Source organism: Rhipicephalus microplus (assembly GCF_043290135.1). Taxonomy (NCBI): domain Eukaryota; kingdom Metazoa; phylum Arthropoda; class Arachnida; order Ixodida; family Ixodidae; genus Rhipicephalus; species Rhipicephalus microplus. Next base: position 279,086,506 of record NC_134702.1, on the reverse strand, counting down.
GCTGCACGAGAGGCGCAGCGCGGTGGCTAGAAAAATGACGATGATGATGAATGGCGATGATGATGACGCTACAACCCTGTGGCACATACCCGCTTCAAGGATCCGTCTATCTGTCCGTCCATCTGCTAGTCTGTCTGTCCGTCCATGCATTCCTCCGTGCGTCAATCTAGTGAACAAGCAAAGTACCACCACCTCGCATCTCGTATACCCTTTAGCACATACCTGCCTCACGCGTCCGCCTATCCGTCCGTCCGTCTGCTAGTCTGTCTGTCCGTCCGTCTATGCATCCGTTCGTGAGTCCATCTAGTGAACACCCTCTGTACTGCCATCTCTCATCTCCCAAAACCTGTGGCACATAGCCACTTTACGCGTCCATCTACCTGTCCGTCTGTCTGCTAGTCTGTCTGTCTTTCCGTTCATGCGTCCGTCCTTGCGTCCATCTAGTGAACACTCCAAATACCACCATCTGGCATACCCTGTGGGCCATAGCCGCTTTACGCGTCCATCTTCCTGTCCGTCCGTCTGCTAGTCTGTCTGTCTCTCTCTCCATATGCACGTTCGTGCGTCAATTTAGTGAACACTCCGAGTATCACCATCTCGCATCTCGTATACCTTGTGGCACACACCCGCTTTACGCGTCTGGCAATCCGTCCGTCTATCTGCTAATCTATCTGTTTGTCCGTCCATGCGTCCGTCCTTGGGTCCATCAAGTGAACACTCTGTGTACCGCTATTTCGCATAACCTGCGGCACATAGCCGCTTTACGCCTCTGTCTACCTGTCCGTCCCTCTACTAGTCTGTCTGTCCGTGCGTCCATGCGTCCGTCCGTGCGTCCATCAAGTGAACACTCTGAGTACTGCCTTCTCGCATATCGTATACCCTGTGGCACACACCCGCTTTACTCGTTCGTCTATCTATCCGTCCGTCTGCTAGTCTGTCTGTCTGTCAGTCCATGCATCCGTCCGTGCATCCATGTAGACAAGACTCAAAGTATCGTCATCTCGCATACCCTGTGGCACACAACCGACTTACGCGTCCGTTTACCTGCCCGTTTGTCTGCTAGTCTGTCTGTCCGTCCATGCGTCTGTCCGTGCGTCCATTTAGTAAACACTGAGTACCGCCATCTCGTATCTCCTATACCCTGTGGCACATACCCCCTTTGCACGTCCGTCTATCCGTCCGTCCGTCTGCTATTCTGTCTGTCTGTCCGTCCGTGCATCCGTCCGTGCGTCTATCTAGAAAACACTCAAAGTACCACCATCTCGCATCTCGTATACCCTGTGGCGCATACCTGCCTTACGCGTCCGTCTATCTGTCCGTCCCTCTGCTAGTCTGTCTGTCCGTTCGTCCATGCATCCGTCCGTGAGTCCATCTAGTGAACGCTCTCAGTACTGCCATCTGTCATCTCCCAAAACCTGTGGCACATATCCACTTTACGCGTCCGTCTACCTGTCCGTCCGTCTGCTAGTCTGTCTGTCTGTCTGTCTGTCTGTCTGTCTGTCTGTCCATGCATCCGTCCGTGCGTCAATGTTGTGAACACTCCAATTATCACCATCTTGTGTACCCTGTGGCACATAGCCGCTCTACGCATCCATCTACCTGTCCGTCCGTCTGCTTGTCTGTCTGTCCGTCCATGCGTCCGTCCGTGAGTCCATTTAACGAACACTCCAAGTACCACCATCTCGCATACCCTGTGGCACATAGCCGCATTACGTGTCCGTCTATCCGTCCATCCGTCTGCTAGTCTGTCTGTCCGTCCGTCCATGCGTCCGTTAGTGAGTCCATCTGGTGAACATTCTTACTACTGCCATCTCGCATCTCACAAAACCTGTGGCACATGGCCGCTTTACGCGTCCGTCTAGTGTCCATCTGTCTGCTAGTCTGTCTGTCTGTCCGTCCATGTGGCCGTCCGTGCGTCCATCTAGCGAACACTCCAAGTATCATCATCTGGCATACCCTGTGGCACATAGCCACATTACGCATACGTGTCCCGTTCCGTCTGTCTGCCAGTCTGTCTGTCTATCCATGCGTCCGTCCATACGTCCATCTAGAGAACAGTCATAGTACCGCCATCTCGCATACCATGGCACACAGCCGCTTTACGCGTCCGTTCACTTGTCCGTCCGTCTGCTAGTCTGTCTATTCGTGCGTGCATGCATTCATCTGCGCGTCCATTTATTGAACACTCCAAGTACCACTTCCAGAATCTGTCCATCTATCAATATATGCAGATGACATCTGCATCAGGGCGTCTGGCATAACACGCCTTCATTTTCGTGCCCGGCTTCAGAGAGCCTGTACAATAGCGACAAAGTACCTGGATGAACGGGGACTAGAGCAGTCATCAGAGAAATGCTCGCTTATAGCATTCACGCATAAGGCTATGAGCCCATATGTTATTGAAATCAACGGACACACGATCAACTACGTGAAGACCCACCGATTCCTCGGAGTCATAGTTGATCGCGACCTCTCCTGGAGCCCTCACATCGCCCACATGAAAACTAAACTCACTATGATCACCCACATACTGAGGTTTCTTGCTGGAAAAACGTGGGGTGCATCGGTACGGGCAATGCTCCAACTCTACACTGTTCTGTTCCTCGGTTATATGCGATACAGCTTACCCGTGCTTTGCGGGATCCGAAGAACAAACTTGCGCGTCCTCCAGTCGATCCAAGCCCAAGCCCTGGGAATATGCCTTGGTTTCCCGAGATGCGCGTCTACAGCAGTGACAGTCATCATTGCGCGTGATTATCCTGTCAACGCATACATCCACTTAGACGCTTTAGGAATGCACGTAAGACATTTCGCTTGGCTTCCATCTCACCACCTCGCCTCACTTCAAACTTCCGGGCCCCACTTAGCGTTCAGCGCAACTGTAGCTCAGCATTGCGCAGTGCTTCCATTGCACTTCACGCATGCAGCACAGCCGCCGACACCATTATGGTGCCTACACCCACTCAAATCCCTTCTTACAATTCCTGGCATCCAAAATAAGAAAACTTCGTCGCATCTAGCCCTGAAACAGGCCACATTACTTTTCCTCCAAGAGAAGCACAACGGACGCCTTCACATTTACACGGATGGCTCGGTGTCTTCAGTAAGCTCTGTAGGAGCGGTGGTTATTCCCGCGAGGCACATCACAATTAAATTCATGACATCGCCTTTGACGTCGTCGACAGCTGCAGAACTTGCAGCCATTCGTGCAGCTCTGGAGTTTATAGTGAAAGAACCTTCGGGAATTTGCTCGATCTTCTCGGACTCGAAGGCATCTCTTCAATGTCTTATATCACCCTTTCGGCATGGACCTAATGAACAGTTAGTAGCTGAAATAAGGCTTCTTCATCACCAAGCAACCGAAAAACAGCACAGCATGGTGTATCAGTGGATACCAGGTCATTGCGGTATATATGGCAGTGACCGCGCAGATGAGGCCGCTAGATCTGCACACGATGGTACCCAATACACAGTCATCCCGTTCTCAAGAACCAATGCAGCTACAAGACTTTGTTCGCTTGCACGTGACCTCACACTGGCACAGTGGAACTCAACAGACTTCACAAACGCGCGCCTGCATCACTTGGATCCCAATCTGCAGCTTCGTCTTCCCCCAAGAATATCTCGAGCTGAGGAGACTCTTCTAGGCCGCCTGCGGCTTGGAGTGGCCTTCACGAACGCATACTCTTATCTCATTAGGATGGCCAGCTCTCCTACATGCACTTACTGCAGTTGCGAAGAAACCATCGCGCACCTTCTGTGTGAGTGCACCCATTTCAACGCGCAAAGACAAGAACTCACTGCAGCTCTGGATAGACTAGACGATCGGCCTTTGTCGGAACAAAGGATTCTGGGTCATTGGCCGAGCCCATCCTCAGCCCAGAAGGCTTTGAAATCTTTGCTGCGCTTTTTGCGGACAACTGGCCTCAGAGACAGACTTTAGTGTCTTATACTCTGTGATGTTGCCTTTTCTCTGTCGAAATTTTTTTTGTAATTTCTCCCTCACTTCGCAAAATTTTTTTAACATCTTTCATTCCCCTCACCCCTCTACCCAGCACAGGGTAGCCAGCCGGTCTAAGAACTGGCTAACCTCCCTGTCTTTCCGCCTAAACTTTCTTCCTCCTTCCTCCAAGTACCACCATCTCGCATCTCGTATACCTTGTGGCACATACCCGCTTTACGCGGGATGAAGAAAAAGTGTCTCTCTAGAAAAACGCTTGTTTCTCTGCTCTGTAATTTTTTAGTAAAATCATCGGTCTTTTGAGGTGCCTCGCCTCCCCGTCTTGCGGTGATGGCCGTGGAGCATGCCAGAGGCGCCTGGTCACAGGTCCTCACACCCGTCAACCACAAGGAAGCGAGCTGGCTCTCCCAGTGACACTGAGGACACCGATCTCTATTCTATGTCGGAAGACGACACATCCGATGGCAGCTTTATACCTGTCCGAGTTAAGAGGGCGAAGAGAAGGACGGCGAATACAGCAGCATCAGCTCCTGCAAGCACAGCGACTGTGCAGTCAAGACCTGCGCGCTGGCCGCACGTCATCATCTGCAGGCCCGAAGATCCATCAAGCAACCTACGGCTTCTGAACAGCCAAGCCCTTTCCGTTGCTCTCGAATGTGCAGTGCCACATCAAATTAAGGACGTACGAGTAAACCCAACGAAGAACATTCTCGCCATAGACGTGCACGATGTGAGTGCGCTAGGACACTTGCAGAAAATGACTAAGCTAGGCGGCATTAAAATGCGCCCCTTTATTCCAATGGATGATAAATCAATTGTCGGTGTAATTTATGACATCGACATTGCCATTACTAATGCTAAATTGTCTACCCTCGTCAAGCCTGCAAACGAGGGAACTGTCATTACGCAAGTGCAGCGCCTTGGAAATACGCGCTGCGTAAAAGTGTTTTTCAAGGGAGATTGCATACTGTCCCACGTTAAAGTTGGACATTTCCGACATCCGGTTCGACCATTCATCCAAAAGCCACTTCAATGTCATCAATGCTTCAGGCTAGGACACGTCAAGGGCGTATGCCCCAACTTACGACTGCGTCCCCGCTGCGCTGAACCTCATGCTGAAGACGCCTGTCGGGTGACTACTCTGAAGTGCGCGAACTGCAGCGGTCCTCATGCTGCCTTGTCGAAAGACTGTCCTCGAATCCAAAAGGAGTGCGCGGTTTTCAGAATAATGGCCCGAGACAACTCGACACACAGGGATGCAACCGAAGTTGTCCGGCGTCGACGTCGGCATCATCGAAAGTCTTCAAAGAAGGCACATTTCTGAGATGCTACTTCCCACTCTTTCGTGGTTCCATCCAGTAGCGCCGCGAAAGGGCCCACCACTTGTACGAAAAAAAAAGAGAAGCCTCCTTCTCTGGAGGAATGACCTATGCTCCCGACGCGCTTTTCTGCCAAGGAGCCTCTGCAAGTTGTGGCCACACCAGAGCCGTCTTCAGCCAGGAAAGATTCGCCTAAAACTGATCGTCAAGTTATCTCCGTACTGCGTTCCCTCATAGAAGCCATCCGAGCAATATTAGTCGACATGAAGACACCATCTGCTCGAAGCGCACTTGGAATATTGGACGCCCTAAGCCCAGTGCTTGGATCTCTCAACTAGGAAGATGGCTTCTCACACCTCATCATTTCGTAAAGAAGTCAAGGCTGCGTCCATCATCGAATGGAACGCCAGAGGACTAAAATCGCGCCTTTCAGATTTTCGTCAATTTGTGTTTACCAACGTGTTTCCAGTCATTGTTATTTGTGAACCCCTTTTGTTGCAACCAATAAGACTGTCGGAGCATGAAGCTGTCATGTCTTCAACGAACGGTGCGTGCAGCAAAATCATCGTCTTTGTTCGTCGTGAACTGACGTATGTTGCGCAACCAATTGTACCTCACGATGACAATCAGTATGTCTGCATCACTGTGAAAAAGAACAAACTCATGTTTACTCCTATAAGCGTTTATATATCGCCGTCGAATAATCTCGATTCGAGGAGATTAGCGGTATTTTCAGAGTGTGTCCTGCACCATGGGTTATCATCGGTGATTTAAATGCGCACAATCACGTTTGGGGAAGTACGCAGACAAATGCAAGAGGACGCAGGTTAGCAAACATCGCCTACAACTATGGTCTTACTCTCCTGAATGACGGCAGCCCCACTTTTCTTCGAGGGGTGACATACGGCAGCTGCCTCGACCTTGCCTTTGTCCCCAACTCCCTCGCGAGAAACGTCCAGTGGTTTCCAGATGTTGAGACACGAGGAAGTGATCACATTCCAATCTACCTTAACATCAAATGCTTGTCTTGTTATGGTCCATGAACGACCATTTGAGCAGTCCAATGGACGAACTTCAAATCTGACATGGAAGATGCTTGCAGCGATAGCCTACGATCTGGGTTAGAGCAAACAATCAGGAGCACAATGCAAGACGCCACTCGCACGGTGACGATATCTTCCACACGAAACGACTTTCATATAGAGTTTGAGCGACTCCGAGCACTGCGACGCCAGGCGGAGCGTCGGTATCGGCGTACAAAATCAATTCATGATCTTAGGGCAGCCAGGAGGATGCAAAAGAAGATTCGGCGTTGCATAGATAGATTAGCGTCGGAACGATGTACAACGTTTTGCCAGTCACTAGACCTTCGCAAGCCACTCCTCACACATTTGGAAAACGGTGCATGGTCTGCGTCATCCTACGGAACAGCGCTTTTCATTCAAAGCGCTCGCGCTATTTCAAAGGAGGCAAGACATCGATGTCGCAGAAGATTTCTGTGCGCAGATCGCACACCAAGCTACTCGTCCAGATTCTCCAGTGAGAAGTGACGTCCTCCGTTCTCGTGACTACCACATAGACCTCCCTTTTACAATGGAGGAGCTCGAGGCGGCACTAGCTCTCTGCAGGTGTTCAACTTCTCCGGGCCCAGATGGTATTCCGTTCCGAGCCTTGTGCAACCTTGGGGAAGGTGCAAGGAGAGAACTGATGAGCCTCTACATCATCACGTGGCAGGATGGCAATATTTCTGATGACTGGAAAGTAAGCCGCTTGTTACCCATCTTGAAGCAGGGCAAATCCCCACTCGAACTCACCTCATACGGCCCAATAGCACTGGCCAGCTGCGTAGGAAAGATAATTGGAATTAATGATACTAGGCCGCCTTGAGTGGTATCTTGAATACTACAAGATTTATCCGAATTTAATGGCTGGTTTCCAACGCGACCACTGTTCTATTGACAATGTCGTTGATATATTTTCGTACGTTCAGCACGAAAGATCCCGTAAGCGACTATCTGCAGCTTTGTTTCTAGATGTGAAAGGCGCTTACGATAATGTACTACATGAAGCCAGTTTGGGTGCTCTTGCGGTGGTTGGCCTTGGTGGTCGAGTCTTTCGGTGGATTTTGAGTTACCTGGCTGCAAGATCATTCTTTGTGTTAACAGAAGATAGCCCAACTACGAGACGCTATACTTCAAGGGGTCTTCCTCAAGGTGGAGTTCTTAGCCCGACGCTATTCAATCTTGCACTAACTGGCCTTGCTGAATGCTTGCCAAGCACCATTAAAATTTCAATATACGCAGACGACATCTGTGTCTGGACTTCGGCAGTAACACGTTCTCAGATACATTCCCAGCTTCAAAAAGCAGCAACTATGATTGCCAACTACTTGTTAAAACAAGGTCTCAGCATATCACCAGAAAAATGCGCGCTGGTGGCCTTCACTCGCAAAGCAATGACCCCTTATGTCATCGCAATCAGCGGGCGACCGATTTCTTTCGCCAAAACCCATCGGTTTCTGGGCACCATTATTGATAGGGACCTCTGTTTGAGTCTGCATGTGACCTATATAAAGAAGCGCCTAACTGCTATTTCCCAACTGTTCAAGTTCCTGGCAGGAAAGACGTGGAAATGTCAGTACACGCAATGATGGAGCTCTACAAAGCCCTGTTTCTCGGTTTCCTCAGATATACCTTGCTCGTGCTTAGCATTATCTGAGAGACCAATGTTCATGTTCTACAGGCAGTACAAGCCCAAGCGCTGAGAGTGTGCCTCGGTCTGCCCAGATGTACGTCAACGGAAGCCACAATTGCAATTGCTCGTGACTATCCGATACAAACTCACATTGTTGTAGAAGTCCTGAGAACGCACATCAGACACTTCGCACGTGCTCCCTGTCATCACTTTGCACAGTTGCCTTCAGAGAGGCGCCAAGCATCGTTCGCCAAAATGATTGTGTAATACAACAATAAACTTCCCACGGGCTTCACTCCTGCATCTAAACCATCCATACCACCTTGGTGTCTTATTCGACCCACAGTGCATCTGAGTGTACCAGAGATCCGGAGGAAATCTGAGCTTTCGTCGCCCGTACTGAAACAACTGTCTCTTCTTCTTTTGCATGAGAAATATTCAGACAGCATACATGTATACACCGATGGTTCCACGTACCGCCAGTGTTTGTCAGGGGCAGTAGTTGCCCCTGACAAACACCGCATGCCCACTGGACTCGACCGAAGAGAAGCCACCCTTCTTCATCGCTTATGGCTAGGAGTGGCATTTACAAAATCTCCTTTGTCTTAAAAATGGCCGACAATGCTCTCGGCGATGCCTGTCATTGCGAAGAGACGCTACACACATCCTGTGTTACTGTCCGTTGTATGCAATCCAGAGACAGTCACTGGCGCCCGCTTTTGCAAGCATCGACAACAGCCAAATGTATGTGGACACTATTCTGTCAAGTGCCCGAGAAAAGACAATGCAACAGAAGGCGACGAAAGCTCTGTTGAAATTCCTACGCGACACGGACTTGAACAAGCGACTGTAATAGCAATGTCAGACACCGCGAAAGGCAAGACTGGACTATGACTAAGTGTGCGCGCGTGTGCTGCCAAATGTGCTGTGTTTCCCCCTTCCTTCTCTGCTCACTTTCTTTCATCTCCCCAATCCCTCTCCCATGCGCAGGGTAGAAAACCGGCTGCCTATAGACTGGTTAACCTCCCTGCTGTTCCTTTCCCCCTATTTTCCTTCTTCCCGCTTTACGCGTCCGTCTATCTGTCCGTCCATCTGCTATTCTGTCTGTCCGTTCATCCATGCGTCCGTCCGTGAGTCGATCTAGTGAATACTATGAGTACCGCTAACTCCCATAACCTGTGGCACAGAGCCGATTTACGCGTCCGTCTACCTGTACATCCGTTCTAGTCTGTCTGTCTGATCGTCCATGCGTCCGTCCGTGCGTTCATCTAGTGAACACACTGAGTACTGCCATCTCGCAACTCTACCCTGTGGCACATACCCGCTTTACGCGCCCGTCTATCCGTCCGTCCGTCTGCTAGTCTGTCCGTCCGTGCATCCGTCTGTGCGTTCATCTAGAGAACACTCGAAGTACCACCATCTCGCATCTCGTATGCCGTGTGGCACATACCTCCTTACGCGTCCGTGTATCCGTCCGTCCTTCTGGTAGTATGTCTGTCCGTCCGTCCATGCATCCGTCCCTGAGTACATCTAGTGAACACTCCAAGTACCACCATCTTCCATACCCTGTGGCACATAGCTGCTTTGTGCGTCCATCTACCTGTCCGTCCATCTGCTAGTCTGTCTGCCTCTCCGTCCATGCGTCCATTTGTGCGTCCATGTAGTGAACACTCCAAGTACCACCAACTCGCATACCTAATGGCACACAGATGCTTTACGCATCCGTCCTCCAGTCCGTCCGTCTGCTTGTCTGTCTGTCCGTCCATGCGTCCGTCCGTGAGTCTATCTACCGAACACTCCAAGTACACCAATCTCGCATACCCTGTGGCACATAGCCTCTTTACGCGTCCGTCTATCCGTCCATCTGTCTGCTAGTATTTCTGTCCGTCCATTCATTCGTCCGTCCTTGAGTCCATCTGGTGAATATGCTGAGTACCGCCATCTGGCATCTTGAAAACCTGTGGCACATAGCCGCTTTACACGTCCGTGTATCCGTATGTCTGTCTGCTAGTCCGTGTGTCTTTCCGTCAGTGCATCCGTCCGTGTAACCATCTAGAGAACACTCAAAGTACGACCATCTCGCATCTCGTATACCCTGTGGCACATACCTGCTTTAGCGTCCGTCTATCCGTCCGTCCGTCGGCTAGTCTGTCTGTCCCTCTGTCCATGCATTTGTCTGTGAGTCCATCTAGTGAACACTCTAAGTACTGCCATCTCTCACCTCCCAAAACCTGTGTCACATAGCCGCTTTACGCGTCCGTCTACCTGTCCGTCCGTCTGCTAGTCTGTCCGTCTGTCCGTCCAGGTGGCCATCCGTTCGTCCTTCTAGCGAACACTCCAAGTACCACCATCTGGCATACCCTGCTGCACATAGTCACATTACGCTACGTGTCTCTTTCCGTCCGTCTACCTGTCCGTCCTGCTAGTCTGTCCGTCTGTCCGTCCATGTGGCCATCCGTGCGTCCTTCTAGCGAACACTCCAAGTACCGCCATCTGGCATACCCTGTGGCACATAGCCACATTACGCATACGTGTCCCTTTCCGCCTGTCTGCCAGTCTGTCTGTCCATCCATGAGTCCGTCCGTGCATCCATGTAGTGAACACTCCAAGTACCACCATCTCGCATACCCTGTAGCACATAGCCGCTTTACGCATCCGTGTACCTGCCCGTCCGTCTGCTAGTCTGTCTGTGCGTGTGTCCATACATCCATCCGTGCATCCATCTATTCAACACTCCAAGCACCACCATCTCGCATCTCGTATACCCTGTGGCACATACCCGCTTTACGCGTCCGTCTATTCGTCCGTCCATCTGCTATTCTGTCTGTCCGTTCATCCATGCGTCCGTCCGTGAGTTGATCTAGTGAATACTCTGAGTTCCGCGAAATCGCATACCCTGTGGCACATAGCCGATTTACGCGTCCGTCTGCCTGCCGTCCGTCTGCTAGTCTGTCTGTCTGATCGTCCATGCGTCCGTCCATGCATTCATCTAGTGATCACCAAGTACCGCCATCTCGCATCTTGTATACCCTGTGGCACATACCCACTTCACGCGTCCGTCTATCCGTTTTTCCATCTGCTAGTCGTTCTGTCTGTCCATTCATGCGTCCGTCCGTGCGTCCTTGTAGTGAACACTCAAAGTACCACCATCTCGCATCTCGTATACCCTGTGGCGCATACCTGCCTTACGCGTCCGTCTATCCGTCCGTCCGTCTGCTAGTCTCTCTGTCCGTCCGTCCATGCATCCGTCCGTGAGTCCATCTAGTGAACATTCTCAGTACTGCCATCTCTTATCTCCCAAAACCTGTGGCACATAGCTGCTTTACGCGTCCGTTTACCGGTCCGTCCGTCTGCTAGTCTGTCTGTCTGTCCGTCCGTCCCTGCGTCCGTCCTTGCGTCTATGTAGTGAACACTCTAATTACCACCATCTCGCATACCCTGTGGCACATAGCCGCTCTACGCATCCGTCTACCTGTCCGTCCGTGTGCTTGTTGTCTGCCCGTTCATTCGTCCGTCCATGAGTCCATCTAACGAACACTCCAAGTACCACCGTCTGGCATACCCTGTGGCCTATAGCCGCTTTACGCGTCCATCTTCCTGTCCGTCCGTCTGCTAGTCTGTCTGTCTGTCCGTCCATGCGCATGTCCGTGCGTCTATCTAGTGAACACTCCGAGTACCGCCATCTCGCATCTCGTACACCTTGTAGCACATACCCGCTTTACGCGTCCGGCTATCCGTCCGTCTATCTGCTAATCTATCTGTATCTTGTAAATGCGTCCGTCCTTGAGTCCATCAAGTGAACACTCTGTTTACTGCCATCTCGCATACCCTGCGGCACATAGCCGCGTTACGCGTCCGTCTACCTGTCCGTCCCTCTACAAGTCTGTCTGTCCGTGCGTCCATGTATCCTTCCGTGCGTCCATCAAGTGAACACTCTCAGTACTGCCATCTCGCATATCGTATACCCTGTGGCACATACCTGCCTTACGCGTCCGTCTATTCGTCCGTCCTTCTGCTAGTCTGTCTGTCCGTCCGTCCATGCATCCGTCCATGAGTCCATCTAGTGAACACTCTCAGTACTGCCAAATCTCATCTCCCAAAACCTGTGGCACATAGCCGCTTTACGCGTCCGTCTACCTGACCGTCCGTCTGCTAGTCTGTCCATCTGTCCGTCCATGCGTCCGTCCGTGCGTTCATCTAGTCAACCCTCCAAGTACCACCTTCTTGCGTACCCTGTGGCACCTAGCGCTTTGCGCGCCGGTCTACCTGTCCGTCCGTCTGCTAGTCTGTCTGCCTTTCTGTCCGTCCATGCGTCCGTCCGTGCGTCCGTGTAGTGAACACTCCAAGTACCACCATCTCGCATATCCTGTAGCACATAGCCGCTCTACGCATCCGTCTACCTGTCTGTCCGTCTGCTTGTCTGTCTGTCCGTCCATGCGTCCATGTGTGAGTCCATCTAGTGAACACTCTAAGTACTGCCATCTCTGATCTCCCAAAACCTGTGACACATAGCCGCTTTACGTGTCCGTCTATCCATCCATTCGTCTGCTAGTCTGTCTGTCTGTCCGTCCATGCGTCCGTCCGTGCGTCCGTGTAGTGAACACTCCAAGTACCACCATCTCGCATACCCTGTAGCACATAGCCGCTCTACGCATCCATCTACCTGTCTGTCCATCTGCTTGTCTGTCTGTCCGTCCATGCGTCCATGCGTGAGTCCATCTAGTGTATACTCCAAGTACTGCCATCTCTCATCTCCCAAAAGCTGTGGCACATAGCCGCTTTACGCGTCCGTCTATCCATCCATCCGTCTGCTAGTCTGTCTGTCTGTCTGTCCGTCCATGTGGCCATCTGTGCGTCCATCTAGCGAACACTCTTGCTACCACCATCTGGCTGTGATGATGTGGATTGTGTGGCCCGTGACGGGGAGAAGAGGGAACGGCAGTTCTGCTCTGCGGTACGCCTTGTAGAAGAAGACGAGAAAAAGGAAGCGCGAGCGGGGCGTGCGGCTCGGGCAGTTGGAGCGTGACACGGTTCGAATGGCAGCTGCTGGTCGGCGGTTCGGGTCGCGATATCGCTTAACCAGGCGTCCGGACCCCTTGCGGACCTGGTGAGCTGGCTTCCCGCTTCGGACTGCGTCACTCAACCAGGTGTCCGGCAGCCTTGCGGACCTGGTGAGCTGGCCTCCCGCTCTGTGGCCGGCGCTGACACGGGGACCGGCAGCATAGTCTGTTCGTGGCCTGAGGTCCTGGGGCCCTGTGATGCGGGTTCTTGTTGCTGATTTGTTTTTCTCCCGGGCTGAGCCTCAGAGAATTTTGTTAATAAGGACAAAGCCGTTCGGTTTCCAAGAAACACACAAAAAGTTTAATTGAAAAGTAAAAAGGCAAAGATTCCTCACAAAACAAAAACACTTAATAAACAGTTGACTGGACATGACGAAACACATCTGTAAACACCCAACAAGAACGTTCAAAGTCAGTAACTAAACCTAACGTTCGAAAGAGGCTGAGTGATGGGAGTAGCGCAAGAGTATCGGTGCAGTCTCACCCACAAGTTGGTTTTCGGCGGTGATGAGAAACCGGAACGCCGTGACTCCTGCGTCAGTGCGTGGGCTGGACGAGGACGAGGGAACGCTGGCAGCTGGCGACACGTCGAAAAGCCCTACCAAATCGTGATGGTTTCGGCTTGAGGAGCGTGGACACGTCGGAGACGGGAGAACGCAGGCTGGTGGCGACGCGTCCGGGAACTAGGGTCGACCTAGTCAAGCAGCTGGGCGCACAGCTCGGGCCCGGAGCCCGACGGCTGTAGCTCGCCTGCCGGAACCAAAGTCCGCAGGCCCTGGAAAGGAGTTCAGGACCGGATGGCCACGGTCCTTTGGAGCGGGAACCCGACAGCAGGAGGCCCCGGCCGGTGGAAGTCCTGTAGGCTCGGGTCCGGAACCCAACGGCCCATCTTCAGCGCCCGGTCCGGTGACGACCTTCCGCTTGCACTGCCTGCCTCGAATTCCCCTTGCTCTGGTCCCCCCAGGCTCCTGCTTCAGCTCTGGCCCACTTGTCTCGTTCTCATTGGAGATACTGCTGTTTCGTGGTGTCAAGCCATTGGGCCTTGAAATCTCCGTGTTCGCTGCCCATTGGATGTTTTACCTTTTGTTTACTTCACGTCCTGCCACGCATCCTCGTGCTTGACGCTCTTTAACGTCGTCATTCTTGTTTAAGCAGCACCGCACGTGCACTCTGGTATTTCTCTTTTTTTTTTTTTTTTTTTTTCCGTGACGCGCACTTTTCGAAGGCGCGCACTTTGAACGCGCACCACACATCACATACGCCCCCCTTTTATTCAAGTTTTTTTTTTTTTAGAAAAAAAAACTGCCGATGAGTGCGCGTTCTGCACTACGTCACAATTAAACCACATATTTGCACCACGCAGTTCAACACATCACCGGGCTACAGTTCGCTACATCGTCCAAATGTCCACACTTAAACTTTAGATTCACCCAATTGCATTTAAAAGTTCTGAAACCCGGAATAAACCTTTTTACTACAAAATCGACTATGGACAAAGCTACTTGTGTCCGCATCTAAAAGTCGAAGTCCAGAAAGAGCTACCGGTTTTCTAACCCTACACTCAGGTTATCGCGTCGTCCCAAACCAGACGCACTGCCCTTCTCGCACGTTTCGAAAGTAACTGTGGCAAACATGCTTTTATGCACTTTCGCTGAAACGCGTGTCTGCGCCCCCGCCGGCCACATGAACGCTTACCGGTCACAGAGGAACAGGGCGCGGTCTCGAGCCGTCGGCGTCGACACGAAACGCACTGAGACACGAATGTCCAAATGCCACAATCTCTCACACAAATGCTTTCTTTTAGTTCACCATCTAATGAACACAAGCTCGGGGTGCCCTCAGCAAGCCCCAACGCTCCGACAAGCGTGTGAGGTTCCTGGATTCTTGAGAAGGGATGCCGTTGTGCTCGGTCATTATACAGCTCATCTTGAGTGGACTTAATTATAGGTTCAAAACCAATCACGTTCTCAGGTTCAAGACCCTGTCTGGCATTCTCCATACCTACTATCGAGCCCACCTCCGATTCGATACTGTTTATTTTGAAGAGTGCTTCAGCACTCCCATCGTGTTTTCTCGGACAAATAGCAGTTACGCTATCCTGTGAACTAGAATCCCCTCTCTCTCTGAGTGAGATATACGTATGGTCTAGGACCATTGACGTGGTGCCTGCTGCTACCTCTGTCGGTACAAAACAATCAGTGGCCACTATATCAGAGCCTTCATGGCATTCGCTGCCATCTTCCCAATGACGTTCTAGCGCTCCTTCCATGGAGCTATTGAGAGGTAGCCCTACCCCTTCCCGAAATGTGCTCGGCCTTTGAGACGTTCTGATACACTCCTCATTCTGAATGGAACTTCTTTGTTCCCTGCTATCGAAGCTTTGCTCCACAACATTTTCCACAGCTTCTAGGTCGCCCATATCCAGGCGCTCTTCTTCATAGGTGCTTGGCCTCTCAGAGGTCCCCAAGCAGCTAACGGAAGTAATATGTTCCCAGCCAGAGGAGCTTTCCGTCGCTTCAACAAACTCCTCATGACTCCTGCCTTCTTGGCTGTCCACCTCTCTGCCTTCCTCTATCTGAGCTTCTCGCTCCGAAGTAAGGCTGTCGCGAGGCTCGAGGCCAACCTTGCAGGAATCGACTTCCCTCCAGCAAACGCTGCTATCGGAGCAAACATTCACCGCTTGCTCGACCTTCTGCATCGCCAGCTGCCCCCTTTTCGCCATCGCAAGCTCGAGTCGCCGCTCGAAGTCCACCCTCTCTAATTGGAGCTGCTGCTTCAGTATGCGTGTCTGACGCTCTAGCAACACTTTATTTTCACGCGTTACGCGCTCTAGCTCCTCCTTCTTAGCTCTAAGCACCAATTCAAGCTTTTCCTTCGCCGCCTTTCGTTCTGCAGCCCGTTGCTCACGCTCCCTCTCCATCCGCTCCTCGTACCATACTCTAAACTCCGCTCCCGTCAGTCCCATTTTATCCGCCAACTCAATTAACTCCCACGTGTTCGTCATCGTGTTAACCGCGTCAAAAAAATCTACTGGAAAAACAAACGACTTTGTCCTGTCGCGGACGCCAATTTGTGATGCGGGTTCTTGTTGCTGATTTGTTTTTCTCCCGGGCTGAGCCTCAGAGAATTTTGTTAATAAGGACAAAGCCGTTCGGTTTCCAAGAAACACACAAAAAGTTTAATTGAAAAGTAAAAAGGCAAAGATTCCTCACAAAACAAAAACACTTAATAAACAGTTGACTGGACATGACGAAACACATCTGTAAACACCCAACAAGAACGTTCAAAGTCAGTAACTAAACCTAACGTTCGAAAGAGGCTGAGTGATGGGAGTAGCGCAAGAGTATCGGTGCAGTCTCACCCACAAGTTGGTTTTCGGCGGTGATGAGAAACCGGAACGCCGTGACTCCTGCGTCAGTGCGTGGGCTGGACGAGGACGAGGGAACGCTGGCAGCTGGCGACACGTCGAAAAGCCCTACCAAATCGTGATGGTTTCGGCTTGAGGAGCGTGGACACGTCGGAGACGGGAGAACGCAGGCTGGTGGCGACGCGTCCGGGAACTAGGGTCGACCTAGTCAAGCAGCTGGGCGCACAGCTCGGGCCCGGAGCCCGACGGCTGTAGCTCGCCTGCCGGAACCAAAGTCCGCAGGCCCTGGAAAGGAGTTCAGGACCGGATGGCCACGGTCCTTTGGAGCGGGAACCCGACAGCAGGAGGCCCCGGCCGGTGGAAGTCCTGTAGGCTCGGGTCCGGAACCCAACGGCCCATCTTCAGCGCCCGGTCCGGTGACGACCTTCCGCTTGCACTGCCTGCCTCGAATTCCCCTTGCTCTGGTCCCCCCAGGCTCCTGCTTCAGCTCTGGCCCACTTGTCTCGTTCTCATTGGAGATACTGCTGTTTCGTGGTGTCAAGCCATTGGGCCTTGAAATCTCCGTGTTCGCTGCCCATTGGATGTTTTACCTTTTGTTTACTTCACGTCCTGCCACGCATCCTCGTGCTTGACGCTCTTTAACGTCGTCATTCTTGTTTAAGGAGCACCGCACGTGCACTCTGGTATTTCTCCTTTTTTTTTTTTTTTCCGTGACGCGCACTTTTCGAAGGCGCGCACTTTGAACGCGCACCACACATCACAGGCCCGAGTGGTGGCACGAGGTGGCCGCGGCTCATGTTGGCGACGGGCCATTAACCTGCACTGCAGTGGCCTGGTGATCTACCGGCCTGCAGCACCACCATCACCACCACCACCACCTCACCACGGTCAAGGCAGCGTGACTGCACAAGGAACACCGGTGACGACCGACCTCGCCGCAGCGGCAGCAGTCATAACGGCGAGTAGGACAGTTCGTGTGCCGAGGCGCGTAGGACGTTTGGCATGTAAATAAGGAGCGCTATAGTGTGTTGTGTGTGAATTGTAAGAGTAGGACATTTCGTGTGCCGAGGAGCGTAGTACGGTTGGCATGTAAATAAGGAGCGCTATAGTGTGTTGTGTGTGAATTGTAAGAGTTATTGGTTGTGTTAAAGTCTGTGTTGTGTGTACAGAGTCACCTGACTGCCGGTTGATTTATTCCGGATCCTGGGCCCACATTACACCATAACAAACTTGGCGAGCCTGCCAGGATCCCGCCAGTAACATCTCGAACGCGGAAATTGCCAGTCAGGTGTGTGCACGCAGCACAAGACGAGAGACATGGATCTCGATAAGTTAGTGGCTGTAGCAGCTCAGGTAGGCTTGTCTGGTGCGGAACTTCGCGAATGGATTGATCGAGAGCAAGTTAGGCAGAGAGATGAGCGCGCGGCTGAGAGAGAAGAGGCCAAAGAAGCAGCCGAGAGACAACGGTTAGCGGACGAGGGCAACGGTTAGCAGACGAGAGGCAGCTGCAAATCCTCCAACTTAAGCTCCAGCTTCAGGAGAGTGCTCAAAGTCAGCCGTCTGCGGCGGCAGCACTCGCCCCATTGGCAAACTCGTCATGCCTGAATCCGCAGAAGTTACTACCGCTATTTGACGAGCGACGCGATGACCTGCACGCGTATTTGCAGAAGTTTGAACGCGTGGCTACTGGGCAAGATTGGCCAAGAGAGAAATGGGGAGTAGCCGTAAGCATGTGCTTAACTGGTGAGGCACTCAATGTCATTGGTCGAATGACTGCTGATGAGGCCCTCGACTATGATAAAGTGAAATAAGCCCTACTTCATTGCTTCAGATTCACGGCACAAGGATATAAAGACAAATTTCGGAAAGCCCGGCCTGAAGATGGCGAAACAGGGAAACAACTAGCAGCAAGGATCTCGAGCTATTTTGATAACTGGATTGAGATGGCTGATGTGCCCAAAACATTTGAGGGTCTTCGTGATCATGTTATAGCCGAGCAATTCTTGCGTTGCTGTAATCCGAAGCTGGCCATCTTCCTGAAAGAGAGGGAATGCAAATCCCTTACATCCCTTTCAGAGTACACCGACCGCTTTCTCGAAGCACAGGGAGTCAATAACATTGGTAAAATTGCAGATGGTACAAAGGAGGCAAATAAACCCGGTGCTATGTCACAGTACAAACAGCCGAGTTGCTTTCTGTGTCACCGCAAAGGACATAGCGCTCCGGATTGTCGTGCGCTTCCGAAAGAGTCTGTGAAATGCAAAACATGTGGGCGACTTGGCTACAAAGCCACCGATTGCAAGGATCAGTGCAAAGACAAGTCGGTGTCTTGTGCTATGATAGAACAGAAAAAACAGGATTACTTCCCTACGGCCAAGTCCAAGGATGAGACATGCGCTGCTGAATGCCCCAAGAAGTGCGAGAACCAACCTATGTTCTTAGTCGACAACATGCCAGTGGTCGAAGGACGGGTGCTTGGACAACGCGCACGTGCCTTACGAGACACAGGGAGCAACACGACCATCGTCCGACACGAGTTCGTGCTGGATCGATGCCTGACCGGGAAGACGGCAAGAGTTATGCTTTTGGATGGAAAGGCCAAGGAACTATTGGAAGCAAACATACAGATACACATGCCCTACTTCGTTGGTGATGTAAACTCGTTATGCATGACTAACTCTTTGTACGACCTCGTGCTCGGCAATATTCCAGGAGTAAAAGGACCACAGGAGCCAGATACTACCTGGGAGTACTCTGACGCCCTGTTCCCTTAATCGACTGGTTCGAGCAAAATCCCGGCATGCTGGGAAAAGTCAACCTTGCTTTTTGCCGTCATCCGGACGCAGGGGAAGACGGAGAGTATGATGAAGATTCCGCTAGTTGGTTCGCTAGAAGTGACCCGAGTGCAGCTAACTGAGAGCCAAAAAGACGACCTAAGTCTGAAGAGTTGCTTCAGCAAGATTGGGAAGGAGTTTCACTCCAATAAAGACACGACGTACCACTTTTCTGAAGAGGCTCGTCTACTGTATCGACATTACCGCCTTTCTACGGGGAGGACATTTAAGCAAGTAGTCGTGCCAAGGACACTTCGACAACACATTTTGAAGGTTGCACACGAGGGCATTATGGCTAGTCACCAAGGCGTGCGACGTACCACAGACCGTATCCTTGGGGATTTTTACTGGCCAGGTATGCATGAAGAAATCAGACGGTTTGTCAAGACGTGCGACGTCTGCCAGAGGAAAACGCCGAAAGGGAAAGTCGGAGTCGCTCCGTTGGGCAACATGCCTCTCATACGGACACCATTCCAAAGAGTCGCCATTGACCTGATCGGACCGTTATCTCCTCGATCAGATAAGGGAAACCGCTATGTGCTACCCTCATTGACTTCGCTACTCGCTATCCTGACGCAGTAGCCCTACCCAGCATCGACGCTGTCAGTATTGCAGAAGCCCTCCTTGAAATATTTTCCCGAGTGGGCCTGCCTCGAGAAGTGGTTACCGATCAAGGTAGAATTTTCACGTCGGAACTCATGAAAGAAGTGGGCCGACTACTAACTGTAAAGTTTTTTCGTACCACCCCATATCATGCCATGGCCAATGGATTGGTCAAAAAATTCAACGGTACGCTGAAGGCCATGCTCAAAAGGGTGTGTCAGGAGAAGCCATGGTCATGGGATCGCTACATTGCTCCTCTTCTCTTCGCTTATCGCGAAGTACCGCAAGCCAGCTTGGGATTTTCACCATTTGAGTTAATCTACGGCAGGCATGTGCGTGGACCTTTGAGTGTTTTAAGAGAGCTGTGGACGATCCAGAACATTGAGGATGAAGTGCGAACAACGTACACTTACCTTGTGGACCTTCGAAACTGACTCGAACACACCTGTAACCTCGCTCATGAAGAGCTTGGTAAAGCACGTGAAAAGCAAAAGCTTTATTACGACCGTAAGACCCGCCACAGAAGGCTACGGCCCGGTGACAAGGTTTTAATTTTCCTTCCTACAGACACCAATAAGCTTCTCATGCAGTTGAAGGGCCCGTTTAAAGTTGCTGAAGCCAAGAATGATGTTGATTATGCAATTGGCTTAGGGCAGAGCATCAAGGTCTTCCACGTGAATATGCTGAAGAAGTATGAGGAAAGAGAAATAACGTCTCCTCATCAGGTGGCTGCAGTGCATACTACAAGTGCAACACCTGGGGAAGAGGCGAACAGCGAGAGCAACGACTCTGAGGATACCATCCCCTCTCTCAGTCTATGCCAAACACAAACGGCATCAGACGTCAATATATCGCCCAAACTGCAGACAGACCAACTTCAACAAGTTCGACAATTGTGCGAAGCGTTTGCAGACATATTTTCGGACCTTCCCGGCAAGACACAACTTGTCGAATGCTCTCTTGACCTCGTCATCGAAAAGCCGGTTCACGTGCCTCAGTACCCGATTCCTCTAGCGCTGCGTGAGAACGTCGAAAAAGAGGTACAGGAGATGCTTCGAATGGGCATAATCGAGAAATCAAAGTCGCCATATCATGCACCGATCGTTGTCGTCAAGAAGCCCGACAACACCGTACGGTTGTGCATTGACTTTAGGGAGCTGAACAAGACCTTGGTTTTCGACAGTGAGCCAATTCCGAGAATTGATGTTGTTCTAGCTCTTGTGGGGAAACAGAAATTTTTCTCGAAATTTGATTTCACGAAGGGCTATTGGCAAGTGCCCATGGCTCCAGACAGTAGTGAAAAGACGGCATTTTCAAGCATGTCGGGGCTCTACCACTTCAAATACATGCCTTTTGGGATTAAGACTGCCCCAGCGATATTTGCACGCCTAATGAGGAGAGTTCTAGGCAATTTGCCGAATGTGCATCATTATTTTGACGATGTGGTCATCGCTACTAGCACATGGCATGAACATATGGAAGCCTTACTACTTGTCTTCGAAAGAATCTGCAATGCAAACCTCACAATCAAACCGAGCAAGTGTGAGATCGGAGAGCGTACCATTACATTCCTCGGACATCGCATTGGTGAGGCGAAGGTAGAACCAATGCTGAAAACGCTGGACAAGATCCTAGCCGCCAAGCGCCCCACGACGAAGAAAGCTGTACAATCCTTTCTCGGTCTTACGGGCTATTACAGGCAGTTCATTCCGAACTACGCAGAGATTTCCATACCCTTGACTGACCTTACCAAGAAAGGCCAACATCACATCGTATCGTGGGGACCGACGCAAGAAAAAGCATTCACCGTGCTGAAAGACAAGCTCGCCGCAAGTCCCATACTGCAAACACCGGATCTTTCGAAGCCTTTCGTGCTCCGTACTGATGCCTCAAGCACAAGCATTGGCGCAGTGCTTCTGCAAAACAGTGGGGACGATATTTTACATCCGGTTGCTTATGCTAGTCGCAATCTGCTGCCTAGAGAGGCCCGCTATTCCACAATAGAGCGTGAATGCTTAGCGCTCGTGTGGGCTGTTCAGAAGTTCCACATTTACTTATGCGGCAGACCCTTCATTATTCAGTGCGACCACCAGCCACTCCGGTACTTGCGGTCAGCCAAACAAGTCAATAATCGAGTGTTACGATGGAGCTTACTAATGCAAGAGTACAGCTTTACCGTAGAATACATAAAAGGCTCAGACAATGTAGGAGCGGACTACTTAAGTCGCATCTGAATTGCTCTAATCTTTCTCCACTTGTGTATTTTTCATGTGTGTTTTTTTCGTTACGTGCTGCGTGAATCACAACCATTCGGATTCGTGTGAACTTGTTCCCTCTTTACAAACGCGCCTGCACTTTTGCCTACTCACCGCCTGGCATGGAGTGGAATAGTTGGTCACAACTGTCTTAGGTGGGGGGTGGTGTGATGATGTGGATTGTGTGGCCCGTGACGGGGCGAAGAGGGAACGGCAGTTCTGCTCTGCGGTACGCCTTGGAGAAAAAGACGAGAAAAAAGAAGCGCGAGCGGGGCGTGCGGCTCGGGCAGTTGGAGCGTGACACAGTTCGAACGGCAGCTGCTGGTCGGTGGTTCGGGTCGCGATATCGCTTAACCAGGCGTCCGGCAGCCTTGCGGACCTGGTGAGCTGGCTTCCTGCTTCGGGCTGCGTCACTCAACCAGGTGTCCTGCAGCCTTGCGGACCTGGTGAGCTGGCCTCCCGCTCTGTGGCCGGCGCTGACACGGGGACCGGCAGCATGGTCTGTTCGTGGCCTGAGGTCCTGGGGCCCGAGTGGTGGCACGAGGTGGCCGCAGCTCATGTTGGCGACGGGCCATTAACCTGCAGTGCAGTGGCCTGGTGATCTACCGGCCTGCAGCACCACCATCACCACCACCACCACCTCACCACGGTCAAGGCAGCGTGACTGCACAAGGAACACCGGTGACGACCGACCTCGCCCCAGCGGCAGCAGTCGTAACGGCGAGTAGGACAGTTCATGTGCCGATGCGCGTAGGACGTTTGGCATGTAAATAAGGAGCGCTATAGTGTGTTGTGTGTGAATTGTAGGAGTAGGACAGTTCGTGTGCCGAGGCGCGTAGGACGGTTGGCATGTAAATAAGGAGCGCTATAGTGTGTTGTGTGTGAATTGTAAGAGTTATCGGTTGTGTTAAAGTCTGTGTTGTGTGTACAGAGTCACCTGACTGCCGGTTGATTTATTCCGGATCCTGGGCCCACATTACACCATAACACTTGCATGCCCTGTGGCACATAGCCACATTACGCATACGTGTCCCTTTCCGTCTGTCTGCCAGTCTTTCTGTCCATCCATGCGTCCGTCCGTACATCCATCTAGAGAACAGTCATAGTACCGCCATCTCGCATACCGTGGCACATATCCGCTTTACGCATCCGTCTACCTGTCCGTCTATCTCCTAATTTATCTGTTTGTTGTCCATGCGTCCGTCCTTGAGTCCATCAAGTGAACACTCAGTTTACCGCCATCTCGCATACCCTGCGGCACATAGCCCCGTCACGCGTCCGTCTACCTGTCCGTCCCTCTACAAGTCTGTCTGTCCGTGCGTCCATGCATCCATCCGTGCGTCCATCAAGTGAACACTCTGAGTACTGCCATCTCGCATATCATATACCCTGTGGCACATACCCGCTTTACTCGTTCGGTCGCGTAAAGTGGCACATAGCCACTTTACGCGACCGTCTACCTGTTCATTTGTCTGCTTCTCTGTCTGTCTGTCCGTCCATGCGTCCGTCCGCGCGTCCATCTAGTGAACACTGAGTACCGCCTTTTCGCATCTCCTATACCCTGTGGCACATACCTGCCTTACGCGTCCGTCTATCCATCCGTTCGTCTGCTAGTCTGTCTGTCCGTCCATGCATCTGTCCATGAGTCCATCTAGTGAACACTCTCAGTACTGCCATATCTCATCTCCCGAAACCTGTGGCACATAGCCGCTTTACGCGTCCGTCTACCTGACCGTCCGTCTGCTAGTCTGTCCATCTGTCTGTCCATGCGTCCGTCCGTGCGTTCATCTAGTCAACCCTCCAAGTACCACCTTCTTGCATACCCTGTAGCACCTAGCGCTTTGCGCGCCGGTCTACCTGTCCGTCCGTCTGCTAGTTTGTCTGTCTTTTCGTCCGTGCATCCATCTAGTGAACACTCCAAGTACCACCATCTGGCATACCCTGAGGCCTATAGCCGCTTTACGCGCCCACCTTCCTGTCCGTTCGTCTGCTTGTCTGTCTGTCCGCCCATGCGTCCATGCGTGAGTCCATCTAGTGAACACTCTAAATACTGCCATCTCTCATCTCCCAAAACCTGTGGCACATAGCCGCTTTACGCGTCCGTCTATCCCTCCATCCGTCTGCTAGTCTGTCTGTCTGTCCGTCCATGCGTCCGTCCGTGCATCCGTGTAGTGAACACTCCAAGTACCACCATCTCGCATACCCTGTAGCACATAGCCGTTCTACGCATCCGTCTTCCTGTCTGTCCATCTGCTTGTCTGTCTGTCCGTCCATGCGTCCATCCATGAGTCCATCTAACGAACACTCCAAGTACCACCATCTCGCATACCCTGGGCACATAGCCGCTTAACGCGTCCGTCTATCCGTCCATCGGTCAGCTAGTCTGTCTGTCTGTCCATCCATGCGGCCATCCGTGCGTCCATCTAACGAACACTCCTGCTACCACCATCTGGCATACCCTGTGGCACATAGCCACATTACGCATACGTGTCCCTTTGCGTTTGTCTGCCGGTCTTTCTGTCCATCCATGCGTCCGTCCGTACATCCATCTAGAGAACAGTCATAGTACCGCCATCTCGCATACCGTGGCACATAGCCGCTTTACGCGTCCGTCTACCTGTCCGTCTACCTCCTAATTTATCTGTTTGTCCGTCCATGCGTCCGTCCTTGAGTCCATCAAGTGAACACTCTGTGTACCGCCATCTCGCATACCCTGCGGCACATAGCCGGTTTACGCGTGTCTACCTGTCCGCCCCTCTACAAGTCTGTCCACCCGTGCGTCCATGCATCCGTCCGTGCGTCCATCAAGTGAACACTCTGAGTACTGCCATCTCGCATATACCCTGTGGCACATACCCGCTTTACTCGTTCGTCTATCTATCCATCCGTCTGCTAGTCTGTCTGTCTGTCCATCTATGCATCCGTCCGTGCATCCATCTAGAACCACTCAAAGTACCGTCATCTCGCATACCCTGCGGCACATAGCCGCGTTACGCGTCCGTCTACCTGTCCGTCCCTCTACAAGTCTGTCTGTCCGTGCGTCCATGTATCCTTCCGTGCATCCATCAAGTGAACCCTCTCAGTACTGCCATCTCGCATATCGTATACCCTGTGGCACATACCCGCTTTACTCGTTCGTCTATCTGTCCGTCCATCTGCTAGTCTGTCTGTCCGTCCAAGCGTTCCTCCGTGCGTCAATCTAGTGAACACTCCAAGTAACGCCATCTAGCCTACCTTGTGGCACTTAGCCGCTTTACGAGTCTGTCTACCTGTCCATCCGTCTGCTTGTCTGTCTGTCTTTCTGTCCATGCGTCCGCCCGTGCGTCCATCTAGTGAACACTCCAAGTACCACCATCTCGCATCTCGTATACCCTGTGGCAAATACCTGCCTTACGCGTCCGTCTATCCGTCCGTCCGTCTGCTAGTCTGTCTGTCCATCCGTCCATGCATCCGTCGGTGAGTCCATCTAGTGAACATTCTCAGTACTGCCATCTCTTATCTCCCAAAACCTGTGGCACATAGCCGCTTTATGCGTCCTTCTACCTGTCCGTCCGTCTGCTAGTCTGTCTGTCTGTCTGTCCGTCCGTCCATGCGTCCGTCCTTGCGTCTGTGTAGTGAACACTCTAAGTACCACCATCTCGCATACGCTGTGGCACATAGCCGCTCTACGCATCCGTCTACCGGTCCGTCCGTGTGTTTCTCTGTCTGCCCGTTCATTCGTCCATCCATGAGTCCATCTAACGAACACTCCAAGTACCACCATCTCGCATACCCTGGGCACATAGCCGCTTAACGCGTCCGTCTATCCGTCCATCCGTCAGCTAGTCTGTCTGTCTGTCCGTCCCTTCATGCGTACGTTCGTGAGTCCATCTGGTGAACATTCTGACTACCACCATCTCGCATCTCGCAAAACCTGTGGCACATAGCCGCTTTACGCGTCTGTCTACCTGTCCGTCCGTCTGCTCTTCAGTCTGTCTTATTATCCATGCGTGCGTCCGTGCGTTCATCTAGTGAACACTTAGTACCGCCATTTCGCATCTCGTCTACCCTGTGGCACATACCCGCTTCACAAGTCCGTCTATCCGTTTGTCCATCTGCTAATCTGTCCCTCCGTCCATGCGTCCATCCGTGCGTCTATCTAGTGAACACTCTAAGTACCACCATCTCGAATACCCTGTGGCACATAGCCGCTTTACGCGTCCGTCTACCTGTCCGTCCGTCTGCTAATTATCTGTCTGTCCATCCATGCGTCATCCTTGCGTCTCTCTAAACAACACTCAAAGTACCACCATCTCGCATACCCTGTGGCACATTGCCACTTTACGCGACCGTCTACCTGTTCATTTGTCTGCTTCTCTGTCTGTCTGTCCGTCCATGCGTCCGTCCGTGCGTCCATCTAGGGAACACATAGTACCGCCTTATCGCATCTCGTATACCCTGTGGCACATACCTGCCTTACGCGTCCGTCTATCCGTCCGACCGTCTGCTAGTCTGTCTGTTCGTCCGTCCATGCATCCGTCCGTGAGTCCATCTAGTGAACACTCTCAGTACTGCCATATCTCATCTCTCAAAACCTGTGGCACATAGCCGCTTTACGCGTCCGTCTACCTGACCGTCCGTCTGCTAGTCTGTCCATCTGTCCGCCCATGCGTCCGCCCGTGCATTCATCTAGTGAACACTCCCAGTACCACCATCTGGCATACCCTGTGGCCTATAGCCGCTTTACGCGCCCACCTTCCTGTCCATTTGTCTGCTTGTCTGTCTGTCCATCCATGCGTCCGTCCATGAGTTCATTAAACGAACACTCCAAGTACCACCATCTCACATCCCTGTGGCACATAGCCGCTTTACGCGTCCGTCTATCCATCTATTCGTCTGCTAGTCTGTTTGTCCGTCCGTGCATCCGTCCGTGCGTCCATCTAGAGAACACTCAAAGTACCACTCTCTCGCATCTCGTATACCCTGTGGCACATACCTGCCTTACGCGTCCGTCTATCCGTCCGTCCGTCTGCAAGTCTCTGTCCGTCCGTCCATGCATCCGTCCGTGAGTCCATCTAGTGAACACTCTCAGTACTGCCATCTCTCATCTCCGAAAACCTGTGGCACACAGCCGCTTTACGTGTCTGTCTACCTGTCCGTCTCTCTGCTACTCTGTCCGTCTGTCCGTCCATTCATCCGTCCGTGCGTTCATCTAGTGAACACTCCGAGTACCACCTTCTTGCCTACCGTTTGGCACATAGCGCTTTGCGCGCCGGTCTACCTGTCCGTCCGTCTGCTAGTCTGTCTGTCTTTCTGTCCGTCCTTGCGTCCGTCCGTGCGTCCGTGTAGTGAACACTCCAAGTACCACCATCTCGCATACCCTGTAGCACATAGCCGCTCTACGCATCCGTCTACCTTTCTCTCCGTCTGCTTGTCTGTCTGTCCGTCCATGCGTCCATGCGTGAGTCCATCTAGTGAACACTCTAAGTACTGCCATCTCTCATCTCCCAAAACCTGTGGCACATAGCCGCTTTACGCGTCTATCTATCCATCCATCCGTCTGCTAGTCTGTCTGTCTGTCCGTCCATGCGTCCGTCCGTGCGTCCGTGTAGTGAACACTCCAAGTACCACCATCTCGCATACCCTGTAGCACATAGCCGTTCTACGCATCCGTCTTCCTGTCTGTCCATCTGCTTGTCTGTCTGTCCGTCCATGCGTCCATGCGTGAGTCCATCTAGTGAATACTCCAAGTACTGCCATCTCTCATCTCCCAAAACCTGTGGCACATAGCCGCTTTACGCATCCGTCTATCCATTCATCCGTCTGCTAGTTTGTCTGTCTGTCTGTCCGTCCATGTGGCCATCCGTGCGTCCATCTAGCGAACACTCCTGCTACCACCATCTGGCATACTCTGTGGCACATAGCCACATTATGCATACGTGTCCCTTTCCGTCTGTCTGCCAGTCTTTCTGTCCATCCATGCGTCTGTCCGTACATTCATCTAGAGAACAGTCATAGTACCGCCATCTCGCAAACCGTGGCACATAGCCGCTTTACGCGTCCGTCTACCTGTCCGTCCGTCTGCTAGTCTGTCTGTCAGTGCGTCCATGCATCCATCTGTGCGTCCATCTATTGAACACTCCAAGTACCACCATCTCGCATCTCGTATACCCTGTGGCACATACCCGCTTTACGCGTCCGTCTACCTGTCCGTCCGTCTACCAGTCTGTGTGTCTGTCCATCTATTCGACCGTCCGCTTGTCCATCTAGTGAACACTCCAAGTATCACCTTCTCGCATACCCTGTGGCACATACCTGCCTTACGCGTCCGTCTATCCTTCGGTCCGTCTGCTAGTCTGTCTGTCCGTCCGTCCACGCATCCGCCCGTGAGGCCATCTAGTGAACACTCTCAGTACTGCCATCTCTCAACTCCCAAAACCTGTAAGCCATAGCCGCTTTACGCGTCCATCTTCCTGTCCGTCCGTCTGCCAGTCTGTCTCTCCCTCCATGTGCACGTTCGTGCATCAATCTAGTGAACACTCCGAGTACCGCCATCTCGCATCTCGTATA
Source organism: Rhipicephalus microplus (assembly GCF_043290135.1). NCBI lineage: Eukaryota > Metazoa > Arthropoda > Arachnida > Ixodida > Ixodidae > Rhipicephalus > Rhipicephalus microplus. Next base: position 279,057,864 of record NC_134702.1, on the reverse strand, counting down.
CCTTGAGGCACACGCCCGCTTTACGCGTCCGGCTATCCGTCCGTCTGTCTGCTAATCTATCTGTTTGTCCGTCCATGCGTCCGTCCTTCAGTCCAGCAAGTGAACACTCTGTGTACCGCCATCTCGCATACCCTGCGGCACATAGCCGGTTTACGCGTGTCTACCTGTCAGTCCCTCTACAAGTCTGTCTGTCCGTGCGTCCATGCATCCGTCCGTGCGTCCATCAAGTGAACACTCTGAGTACTGCCATCTCGCATATCGTATACCCTGTGGCACATACCCGCTTTACTCGTTCGTCTATCTATCCGTCCGTCTGCTAGTCTTTCTGACTGTCCGTCCATGCATTCGTCCGTGCATCCATCTAGAACCCCTCAAAGTACCGTCATCTCGCATACCCTGCGGCACATAGCCGCGTTACGCGTCCGTCTACCTGTCCGTCCGTCTGCTTTTCTGTCTGTCTGATCTTCCATGCGTGCGTCCGTGCGTTCATCTAGTGAACACTGAGTACCGCCATCTCGCATTTCGTGTACCCTGTGGAACATACCCGCTTCACGCGTCCGTCTATCCGTTTGTCCATCTGCTAATCTGTCTATCCGTCTGTGCGTCCGTCCGGGCGTCCATCTAGTGAACACTCCTAGTACCACTATCTCACCTACCCTGTGGCACATAACCGCTTTACGCATCCGTTTATCCGTTCATCCGTCTGCTAATCGGTCTGTCCGTCCGTGCGTCCGTCCTTGCGTCCATCTATTGAGCCCAAGTACCACTATCTCGCCTACCCTGTGGAACATAACCGCTTTACGCGTCTGTCTACCTGTCCATCGGTCTGCTGGTCTGTCTGGCTATCTGTCCATGCGTCCATCCGGGCGTCTATCTAGTGAACACTCCAAGTACCACCATCTCGCATACCTTGTGGCACATAGCCGCTTTACGCGTCCGTCTACCTGTTCATTTGTCTGCTTCTCTGTCTGTCTGTCCATCCATGCGTCCGTCCGTGCGTCCATCTAGTGAACACTGAGTACCACCTTTTCGCATCTCGTATACCCTGTGGCACATACCTGCCTTACGCTTCAGTCTATCCGTCCGTTTGTCTGCTAGTCTGTCTGTCCGTCCGTTCATGCATCCGTCCGTGAGTTCATCTAGTGAACACTCTCAGCACTGCCATCTCTCATCTCCCAAAACCTGTGGCACATAGCCGCTTTATGCGTCCATCTACCTGTCCGTCCGTCTGCTAGTCTGTCTGTCTTTCCGTCCATTCGTCCGCCCGTGCGTCCATCTAGCGAACACTCCAAGTACCACCATCTGGCATACCCTGTGGGCCATAGCTGCTTTACGCGTCCATCTTCCTGTCCGTCCGTCTGCCAGTCTGTCTGTCTCTCCCTCCATATGCACGTTCGTGCGTCAATCTAGTGAACACTCCGAGTACCGCCATGTCGCATCTCGTATACCTTGAGGCACACACCCGCTTTACGCGTCCGGCTATCCGTCCGTCTATCTGCTAATCTATCTGTTTGTCCGTCCATGCGTTCGTGCTTGAGTCCATCAAGTGAACACTCTGTGTACCGCCATTTCGCATATCGTATACCCTGTGGCACATACCCGCTTTACTCCTTCGTCTATATGTCTGTCCATCTGCTAGTCTCTCTGTCCGTCCATGCGTTCCTCTGTGCTTCAATCTAGTGAACACTCCAAGTACCACCATCTCGCATACCCTGTGGCACATATCCGCTTTACGGTCCGTCTACCTGTCCGTCCGTCTGCTAATTATCTGTCTGTCCGTCCATGCGTCCGTCCGTGCGTCTATCTACACAACACTCAAAGTACTGCCATTTCGTATACCCTGTGGCACATAGCCACTTTACGCGTCCCTCTACCTGTTGATTTTTCTGCTTCTCTGTCTGCCTGTCCGTCCATGCGTCCGTCCGTGCGTCCATCTAGTGAACACTGAGTGCCGCCATCTCGCATCTCGTATACCCTGCGCCACATACCCGCTTCACGCATCCGTCTATCCGTCCGTCCATCTGCTAGTCTGTCTGTCCGTCTATGCGTCCGTCCATGCGTTCTTCTGGAGAACACTTAAAGTACCACAATCTCGCATTCCGTATACCCTGTGGCATATACCTGCTGTAAGGAAAGGACACAAAGGTGCTGTGTTTAGGTACGATTTGTAACTAAAAGAACTTAAAAGCGCCGAGGAACGTCAAACCGAAACTGAAGAAGACGAGCGGAGAACAGGTGGCACGAAGGTGATAACAAGAAATGAAAAAGAAGAGGAGAAGAAGAAGGAACGTGCGAAAGCGAGCTCGAGCGTGGAGGCCAGGAAGGCAGACGAAGCAGTGCGCCACTCGAGAGGACGAGTTCCTGGGAGCGTTCCTGAGCCGGACGTGGGACCCGTACGTGTCGGCCAGGTCGAGCTCCGGCGTGTTCGGTCGGGGTGGAGTCCACCGGCCTGTACAAGGTGCAAGGACGGGGCCTGCTGAACGGCTCCTGCCTAGGTGCTGTGGCCGGGAGCAGGTTCGTGGGCGAGGCCTACCGGGCGTGGTCCTCGTGAGCCGGGGCCTGACCATGAATCTCAGGAGTTGCGACCCTGACTGCTGGCCGCGACGTCTGACTAAACGGCGCTGCACACGGTAGCGCCTCCGTGTGCCGTCAGCCTTTCCAGCCGCTCCAGCCGTGCCACTTGTGCCCTCGCGCACGTCGACGATCGCATCATGTCGGGACGACGGGGACCCAAACTGTGAGGCAGCGTTTTCCTCTTGCGAACTGAGAACTCTACGCGCTGGACTCGGAGTAAGCGTAGCCGCGAGCTCTCCGCATAATAGAGGTCTGACTCTCGTACATGTTGCGTGACGCTTGGCGTGTAGGGTTGGACATATAGTTTTATTTTCACGTGCCACTTCGTTCTCTAGTGTACAATATAACGCTTCTTTTGTTCGCATCCATTGTTGATGTTAATCCTTTTTCGTCCGCTATCAACAAACATAGTGACGAACGTCCTTAACCATCACAATATCTGGCGTCCGCGACAGGACTAAGCTCTCTCGTTACATCTGAGAGCCTCACGTTGTTTGTGTGTGTGGCGGACGAGAATGAACGACAAGAGAAAGCTAGTTGTGCTAGGGAAGGATATGGGGCTGAGGGGTGAGGCTTTGCTGGCATGGGTGAGCGCTGAGGAAAAAGAAATGAGAGGCCAGAGAGCCAAAGATCGAGAGGAGGCGCGGCTAGCAGCACAGGTGGAGCATGAGCGTGAAATTGCTCGCATGGAGGCTGAAAGGCTCCTGCTCGAGGAGCGACGTCGTGTCGCAGAAACGCAGCGGCCGAGCACGAGTTCTGCGGACGATAGTACGGGTGGTGGTCAGAGTTTTCGCAGCCCACACAAAATGATTCCGCCCTACATTGAGAGTAGGGACGAACTGGATGCGTACATCCAGAGATTTGAGAGGGTTGCCATGAGCCAAGGCTGGCCAACCGACAAGTGGGCCCTGTCACTGAGCTTGTGTCTAACGGGAGAAGCCTTGAGCGTGGTAGGACGAATGTCTGCCGAAGACTCTACAGACTACGCAAAGCTCAAGCAGACGCTCCTCCAACGGTTCCGTTATATAGAGGAGGGATACCGCACGAAGTTTAGGGATGCCCGGCCCGAGAATACTGAGACAGGTCGACAGTTCGCGGGACGTCTCTGTGGATACTTCGACCATTGGCAGGAGCTGGCGAAGACTCCCACAACATATGATGCTTTGCGAGACAGGATGGTGTCTGAGCAATCCCTCAGGCGGTGCGACGAGAAGTTGGCTGTCTTCCTGAAGGAGCGAGGATGTCATAACCTGGACACGTTGACAACGACGGCTGTTCAATATTTGGAAGCTCAGGGAATTGTGAATCTCGCTAGAGGAAAAGACGAAAAAGGGAAACCGATGGCTACAGCTAAAGTTGACACTGTCAGCGAAAGAAAAGGAAAACCACTTTGTTTTCTGTGCAACAAGCCGGGTCATCGAGCTTCCGATTGCTGGACAAAGTCTCGAGCGCCCAAGTCGACGTCGTGCTGGATCTGTAAGAAGTCGGGGCACAGATCCGATAGTTGTCCCTCAAACTCGGGAAAACGTAGAGAGGCATCATGTTCCGTCTTGGGATACCAGAAAGCGCAGCATGAGAAATCAATGGAAGATGCGCCTGACAATCAGGATGAGAAACATTGTCATGACATGTGTGATGGGACCCAAAGCAACGCAACTTGCGACAATGGGTCAAAACAAATGCCAACTGTAAGGGGCTATCTCGAAGGGAAGCGGGTTACCGTATTGCGGGATACCGGTTGCAATACAGTAGTGGTGAAACGATCGCTAGTTCCTGACTGCAACTTGACTGGCAACACCCGTACCATTCGCTTATTGGACCGATCTGCAAAAGTCTTACCAGAAGCAGAGGTGTACATAGATTCTCCGTTTTTCAGAGGTCAGGTGCTTGCTGTTTGTATGGAGAATCCATTGTATGAAGTCATGCTTGGCAACATTGCGGGTGTACTGTCAGCTGCCCGACCAGCCCCGAAGCAGCCAGCAGGACGTCCAAAACTAGCACAGATTCACCGTGATCCAGTATGCACTGAAGAAGAACCTGAAGATGCAACCTCATCAGATAGAAGACGACAAGATGACATGTCGGCGGCTGCAGGAAAAGAAAGGAAAAAGCCCAGTGAACTGATTGTTCCTCGGATCCAACCCCTGAATTTCAGCCGGGAAGCGCTAAAGAATTTACAGCACGCAGATCCCACGCTGCAAACCTGCTTCGCCGCATTGGGAAAGATCATATCTAAGAAGCCAGCAGTCACTGAGTTTGTGCTGGTACGCGACATTCTTTTCCGGCGCCACCACATGGCAGAAAGGCGAGACTTGGAGCAGCTTGTAGTACCCAAGGATCTTCGGAACACCGTAATGAAGATGGCTCATGAAGGCCTTCTGTCTGGTCACCAAGGGCAAAGAAGGACAACAGACCGTGTCCTTACAGAGTTTTATTGGCCGGGTGTACGGGCTGATGTGATACGGTTCGTGAAGTCGTGCGACATATGTCACGTGCCTAAACACCTCGTCGGACGAGTTCCATTGGGAAATATGCCTATCATAGACACACCTTTTCAGCGGGTCGCCATCGATATTATTGGCCCGCTGTCACCAACGTCATCCAAGGGCAACAAGTATGTCTTAACGATGGTAGACTTCGCTACGCGTTACCCGGATGCGGTGGCACTACCGAGCATCGAGACAGAGCGCATATCGGAAGCACTAGTAGAGATGTTCTCCCGCGTTGGAGTGCCCCGTGAGATAGTGAGTGACCGTGGAAAGTCGTTCACCTCAAGTCTCATGCAGGTACTCAGTCGGCTACTTTCATTTCGTCAACTACCCACAACGCCTTATCACCCCATGGCCAAAAGACTTATGGAGAGATTTAATGGCACTCTCAAACAAATGGTTCGCCGCATGTGTCAGGAACGGCCGCAACATTGGGACAGATACTTGGCTCCCCTGCTCTTTGCATACCGTGAAGTTCCTCAGACGAGCCTTGGATTCGCGCCGTTCGATCTCCTCTACGGCAGATTTGTACGCGGGCCAATGTCGATCCTTAAGGAACTGTGGACAGGGGACAACATCGATCCTTAAACGAAAACAACATACGAGTATGTTATAGATCTCCAGGAGCGACTGCAAGACACCTGCAAGGTAGCACACGAAGAACTCCTGAAGGCGAAAATGACACAGAAGAAATATTACGATAGGAAAGCAAGAGTTCGACAACTATCACCCGGAGACAAAGTATTGCTGTTGCTACCATCAGATAAGAATAAATTGATCTTGACATGGAAGGGACCCTTCACAGTGCTTGAAAAACGCAGTGACTATGACTACGAGATAGATCTCGAAACACGGAGAAGTCTTTTTCACATTATCTTTCTCATGAAATACCACGAAATGGAGCCTATTGCTTACTGAGTATGACTTTGTGGTTGAATACATTAAGGGCTCCGACAACGTAGGTGCCGACTACCTCAGCCGCATTTGACTTCTCCGCTGGTTAGCGTTTAATGGTGGCACAATTTGTTTCATGGCAATTCACCCTTTCCCTAACAGAATGAACTTCTGTAAATAATCTTTTTTTTGCTACGTTTTCGCTTTTAGGTAATCCACCTCGCGCGCTTGTGAAAAGTTGTTTCCCCCTAAACAACTTTCTTGAGCAGGGGGATATTTGTAAGGAAAAGACACAAAAGTGCTGTGTTTAGGTACGACTTGTGGCTAAAAGGACTTAAAAGCGCCGAGGAACGTTAAACCGAAACTGAAGACGAGCGGAGGGCAGGTGGCACGAAGGCGATAACAAGAAATGAAAAATAAGAGGAGAAGAAGAAGGAACGTGCGAAAGCGAGCTCGAGCGTGGAGGCCAGGAAGGCAGACGAAGCAGTGCGCCGCTCGAGAGGACGAGTTCCCGGGAGCGTTCCTGAGCTGGACGTGGGACCCGTACGTGTCGGCCAGGTCGAGCTCCGGCGTGTTCGTTCGGGGTCGAGTCCGCCGGCCTGTACAAGGTGCAAGGACGGGGCCTGCTGAATGGCTCCTGCCTGGGTGCAGTGGCCGGGAGCAGGTTCGTGGGCGAGGCCTACCGGGCGTGGTCCTTGTGAGCCAGGGCCTGACCCTGAACCTCAATAGTTGCGACCCTGACTGCTGGCCGCGACGTCTGACTAAACGGCGCTGCACACGGTAGCGCCTCCGTGTGCCGTCAGCCATTAGCCATTCCAGCGGCTCCAGCCGTGCCACCTTTGCCCTCACGCACGTCGACGATCGCATCATGTCGGGACGACGGGGACCCAAACTGTGAGGCAGCGTATTCCTCTTGCGAACTGAGAACTCTACGCGCTGGACTTGGAGTAAGCGTAGCCGCGAGCTCTCTGCATAATAGAGGTCTGACTCTCGTACATGTTGCGTGACGCTTGGCGTGTAGGGTTGGACATATAGTTTTATTTTCACCTGCCACTTCGTTCTCTAGTGTACATTACAACGCCTCTTGTGTTCGCATCCATTGTTGATGTTAATCCTTTTTGGTCCGCTATCAACAAACATAGTGACGAACGTCCTTAACCATCACACCTGCCTTACGCGTCCGTCTATCCGTCCGTCCGTCTTCTAGTCTGTATGTCAGCGCGTCCATGCATCCATCCGTGCATCCATCTATTGAACACTCCAAGTACCACCATCGCGCATCTCGTAAACCCTGTGGCACATACCCGCTTTACGCGTCCGTCTACCTGTCCATCCGTCTACCACTTTGTCTGTCTGTCCGTCCATTCGACCGTCCGCCCGTCCATCTAGTGAACACTCCAAGTACCACCATCTGGCATACCATGTGGCCTATAGCCCCTTTACGCGTCCATCTTCCTGTCTGTCCGTCTGCTAGTCTGTCTGTCTGTCCGTCCAGGCGCATGTCCGTGCGTGTATCTAGTGAACACTCCGAGTACCGCCATCTCGCATATCGTATACCCTGTGGCACATACCCGCTCTACTCGTTCGTCTATCTATCCGTCCGTCTGCTAGTCTGTCTGTCTGTCCGTCCACGCATCCGTCCGTGCGTCCATCTAAAACCACTCAAAGTACCGTCGTCTCGCATACCCTGCGGCACATAGCCACGTTACGCGTCCGTCTACCTGTCCGTCCCTCTACAAGTCTGTCTGTCCGTGCGTCCATGTATCCGTCCGTGCGTCCATCAAGTGAACACTCTGAGTACTGCCATCTCGCATATTGTATACCCTGTGGCACATACCCGCTTTACTCGTTCTTTTTGTCCGTCCATTTGCTAGTCTGTCTGTCCGTCCATGCGTTCCTCCGTGCGTCAATCTAGTGAACACTCCAAGTAACGCCATCTCGTCTACCTTGGGGCACATAGCCGCTTTACGCGTCCGTCTACCTGTCCGTCCTGCTAGTCTGTCTGTCCGTCCGCACATCCGTCCGTGCGTCCATCTAGAGAAAAAGCAAAGCACCACCATCTCGCATCTCGTATATCCTGTGGCACATACCTGCCTTACGCGTTTGTCTATCCGTCCGTCCGTCTGCTAGTCTGTCTGTCCGTCCGTCCATGCATCCGTCCGTGAGTCCATCTAGTGAACACTCCCAGTACTGCCATCTCTCAACTCCCAAAACCTGTGGCACATAGCCGCTTTATGCGTTTATCTACCTGTCCGTCCCTCTACTAGTCTGTCTGTCCGTGCGTCCATGTGTCCGTCCGTGCGTCCATCAAGTGAACACTGTTAGTACTGCCATCTCGCATATCGTATACCCTGTGGCACATACCCGCTTTACTCGTTCGTCTACCTGTCCGTCTGTCTGCTCATTATCTGTCTGTCCGTCCATGCGTCCGTCCGTGCGTATTTCTAGACAACACTCAAAGTACCGCCATCTCGCATACCCTGTGGCACATAGCGCCTTTACGCGTCCGCCTACCTGTTCATTTGTCTGCTTCTCTGTCTGTCTGTCCGTCCATGCGTCCGTCCCAGCGTCCATCTAGTGAACACTGAGTACTGCCATCTCGCATCTTGTATACCCTGCGGCACATACCCGCTTCACGCATCCGTCTATCCGTCCGTCCATCTGCTAGTCTGTCTGTCCGTCCATCCATGCATCCGTCCGTGAGTCCATCTTGTGAACACTTTCAGTACTGCCATCTCTAATCTCCCTAAACTTATGTCACACAGCCACTTTACGCGTCCGTCTACCTGTCCGTCCGTCTGCTACTCTGTCCGTCTGTCCGTCCATGCATCCTTTCGTGCGTTTATCTAACGAACACTCCAAGTACCACCATCTCACATACCCTGTGGCACATAGCGCTTTGCGCACCGGTCTACCTGTCCGTCCATCTGCTAGTCTGTCTGTCTTTTCGTCCATGCGTCCGTCCGTGCATCCATCTAGTGAACACTCCAAGTACCACCATCTGGCATACCCTGTGGCCTATAGCCGCTTTACGCGTCCACCTTCTTCTCCGTCCGTCTGCTTGTCTGTCTGTCCGTCCATGCGTCCGTCCATGAGTTCATGTAACGAACACTCCAAGTACCACCATCTCGCATCCCTGTGGCACATAGCTGCTTTACGGGTCCGTCCATCCATCCATCCGTCTGCTGGTCTGTCTGTCCGTCCGTGCTTCCGTCCGTGCGTCCATCTAGAGAACACTCAAGCTACCACCCTCTCGCATCTCGTATACCCTGTGGCACATACCTGCCTTACGCATCCGTCTATCCGTCCGTCCGTCTGCTAGTCTGTCTGTCCGTCCATCCATGCATCCCTCCGTGAGTCCATATTGTGAACACTTTCAGTACTGCCATCTCTCATCTCCCAAAACCTGTGACACACAGCCGCTTTACGCGTCCGTCTAACTGTCCGTCCGTCTGCAACTCTGTCCGTCTGTCCGTCCATTCGGCCATCCGTGCGTCCATCTAGCGAACACTCCTACTACCAGCATCTGGCATACCCTGTGGCACATAGCCACATTACCCATACGTGTCCCTTTCCGTCTGTCTGTATGTCTTTCTGTCCATCCATGCGTCCACCGTACATCCATCTAGAGAGCAGTCATAGTACCGCCATCTCGCAAACCGTGGCACATAGCTGCTTTACGCGTCCGTCTACCTGTCCGTCCGTGTGCTAGTCTCTCTGTCAGCGCGTCCATGCATCCATCCGTGCGTCCATCTATTGAACACTCCAAGTACCACCATCTCGCATCTGGTATACACTGTGGCACATACCCGCTTTACGCGTCCGTCTACCTGTCCGTCCGTCTACTGGTTTGTCTGTCTGTCCGTCCATTCGACCGTCCGCCCGTCCATCTAGTAAACACTGCAAGTACCACCATCTGGCATACCTTGTGGCCTATAGCCCCTTTACGCGTCCATCTTCATGTCTTTCCGTCTGCTAGTCTGTCTGTCTGTCCGTCCAGGCGCATGTCCGTGCGTCTATATATTGAACAGTCCGAGTACCGCCATCTCGCATATCGTATACCTTGTGGCACATACCCACTTTACTCGTTCGTCTATCTATCCGTCCGTCTCCTAGTCTGTCTGTCTGTCCGTCCATGCATCCGTCCGTGCGTCCATCTAAAACCACTCAAAGTACCGTCATCTCGCATACTCTGCGGCACATAGCCGCGTTACGCGTCCGTTCCTGTCCGTTCCTCTACAAGTGTGTCTGTCCGTGCGTCCTTGTATCCGACCCTGCGTCCATCAAGTGAACACTCTGAGTACTGCCATCTCGCATATCGTATACCCTGTGGCACATACCCGCTTTACACGTTCTTCAATCTGTCCGTCCATCTGCTAGTCTGTCTGTCCGTCTATGCGTTCCTCCGTGCGTCAATCTAGTGAACACTCCAAGTAACGCCATCTCGCCTACCTTGTGGCACATAGCCGCTTTACGCGTCCGTCTACCTGTACGTCCGTCTGCTAGTCTGTCTGTCCGTCCGCACATCCGTCCTTGCGTCCATCTAGAGATAAAGCAAAGCACCACCATCTCGCATTTCGTATGCCCTGTGGCACATACCTGCCTTACGCGTTTGTCTATCCATCCGTCCGTCTGCTAGTCTGTCTGTCCGTCCGTTCCGCCATCCATCCGTGAGTCCATCTAGTGAACACTCCCAGTATTGCCATTTCTCAACTCCCAAAACCTGTGGCACATAGCCGCTTTATGCGTCTATCTATCTGTCCGTCCGTCTGCTAGTCTGTCTGTCTTTCTGTCCATGCGTCCGCCCGTGCGTTCATCTAGTGAACACTCCAAGTACCACCATCTGGCATACCCTGTGGGCCCTAGCCGCTTTGCGCGTCCATCTTCCTGTCCATCCGTCTGCTAGTCGGTCTGTCTCTCTCTCCATATGCACGTTCGTGCGTCATTTTAGTGAACACTCCGAGTACCGCCATCTCGCACCTCGTATACCTTGAGGCACACACCCGCTTGACGCGTCCGGATATCCGTCCATCTATCTGCTAATCCATCTGTTTGTCCGTCTATGCATCCGTCCTTGAGTCCATCAAGGGAACACTCTGTGTACCGCCATCTCGCATACCCTGCGGCACATAGCCGGTTTACGCGTGTCTACCTGTCCGTCCCTCTACTAGTCTGTCTGTCCGTGCGTCCATGCGTCCGTCCGTGCGTCCATCAAGAGAACACTCTGAGTAGTGCCATCTCGCATATCGTATACCCTGTGGCACATACCCGCTTTACTCGTTGGTCTATCTGTCCGTCCATTTGCTAGTCTCTCTGTCCGTCCATGCGTTCCTTTGTGCGTCAATCTAGTGAACACTCCAAGAACTACCATCTCGCATACCCTGTGGCACATAGCCGCTTTACGCGTCCGTCTACCTGTCCGTCCGTCTGCTAATTATCTGTCTGTCCGTCCATGCGTCTGTCCGTTCGTCTATCTCGACAACACTCAAAGTACCGCCATCTCGCATACCCTGTGGCACACAGCCACGTTACGCATCCGTCTACCTGTTCATTTGTCTGCTTCTCTGTCTGTCTGTCCGTCCATGCGTCCGTCCGTGCGTCCATCTAGTGAACACTGAGTACCGCCATCTCGCATCTCGTATACCCTGCGGCACATACCCGCTTCACGTGTCCGTCTATCCGTCCGTCCATCTGCTAGTCTGTCTGTCCGTTCATGCGTCCGTCCCTGAGTCCATCTAGAGAACACTCAAAGTACCACCATCTCGCATCTCGTATACCCTGTAGCACATACCTGCCTTACGCGTCCGTCTATCCGTCCGTCCGTCTGCTAGTCTCTTTGTCCGTAAGTCCATGCATACGTCCGTGAGTCCATCTAGTGAACACTCTCAGTACTGCCATCTCTCATCTCCCAAAACCTGTGGCACATAGCCGCTTTACGCGTCCGTCTATCCATCCATCCGTCTGCTAATCTGTCTGTCTGTCCATCCATGCGGCCATCCGTGCGTCCATCTAGCGAACACTCCTACTACCACCATCTGGCATACCCTGTAGCACATAGCCACATTACGCATACGTGTCCCTTTCCGTCTGCCTGCCAGTCTTTCTGTCCATTCATGCGTCTGTCCGTACATCCATCTAGAGAGCAGTCATAGTACTGCCATCTCGCATACCGTGGCACATAGCCGCTTTACGCGTCCGTCTACCTGTCCGTCCGTCTGCTAGTCTTTCTGTCAGTGCGTCCATGCATCCATCTGTGCGTCCATCTAGAGAACACTCAAAGTACCACCATCTCGCATATCGTATACCCTGTGGCACACACCCGCTTTACTCGTTGTCTATCCGTCCGTCTGCTAGTCTGTCTGTCTGTCTGTCCGTCCATGCATCCGTTCGTGCGTCCATCTAGACAACACTCAAAGTACCGTCATCTCGCATACCCTGTGGCACATAACCGACTTACGCGTCCGTTTACCTGCCCGTTTGTCTGCTAGTCTGTCTGTCCGTCCATGCATCTGTCCATGCGTTGACTAGTGAACACTGAGTACCGCCATCTCGCATCTCTTATACCCTCTGACACAAACCCGCTTCACGCATCCTTCCATCTGTCCGTCCATCTGCTAGTCTGTCTGTCCGTCCATGCGTTCCTCCGTGCGTCAATCTAGTGAACACTCCAATTAACGCCATCTCGCCTACCTTGTGGCACATAGCCGCTTTACGCATCCGTCTACCTGTCTGTCCGTCTGCTAGTCTTTCTGTCTGTCTGTCTGTCTGTCTGTCTGTCTGTCTGTCATTCTGTCCGTCCATGCATCCGTCCGTGCGTCGATGTAGTGAACACTGCAAGTACCACCATCTCGCATACCCTGTGGCACATAGCCGCTCTACGCATCCGTTTACCTGTCCGTCCGTCTGCTTGTCTGTCTATCCGTCCATGCGTCCGTCCGTGACTCCATCTAACGAACACTCCAAGTACCTCCATCTCACATACCCTGTGGCACATAGCGACTTCACGCGTCCGTCTATCCGTCCATTTGTCTGCTAGTTTGTCCGTCCGTCCGTCCGTCCATGTGTCCGTTCGTGAGTCCATCTGGTGAACATTCTGACTACCGCCATGGCGCATCTCGCAAAACCTGTGGCACATAGCCGCTTTACGCGTCCGTCTAGTGTCCGTCCGTCTGCTAGTCTGTCTGTCTGTCTGTCCATGTGGCCATCCGTGCGTCCATCTAGCGAACACTCCAAGTACCCCCATCTGGCATTCCCTGTGGCACAAAGCCACATTGCGCATACGTGTCCCTTTCCGTCTGTCTGCACTCTGTCTGTCCATCCATGCGTCCGTCCGTACGTCCATCTAGAGAACAATCATAGTACCGCCATCTCGCATACCATGGCACACGGCCGCTTTACGCGTCCGTCTACCTGTCCGTCCGTCTGCTAGTCTGTCTGTTCGTGCGTGCGTGCATCCATCTGTGCATCCATCTATTGAACAATCCGAGACCACCATCTCGCATCTCGTATACGCTGTGGCACGTGCCCCCTTTACGCAGGAAGAAGAAGTGTCTCTCTAGAAAAACGCTTGTTTCTGCTCTCTGTATTTTTTAGTGAAATCGTCGGTCTTTTGAGGTGCCTCGCCTCCCCGTCATACGGTGATGGCCGTGGAGCATGCCAGAGGCCCACCTGTTCACAGTTCCTCACACCCGTCAACCACAAGGAAGCGAGCTGGCTCTCCCAGTGACACTGAGGACACCGATCTCTATTCTATGCCGGAAGACGACACATCCGATGGCAGCTTCATACCTGTCCAGGGTAAGAGGGCGAAGAGAAGGACGGCGAATACAGGAGCATCAACTCCTGCAAGCACAGCGACTGTGCAATCAAGGCCTGCGCGCTGGCCGCACGTCATCATCTTCATGCCCGAAGATCCATCAAGCAACCTTCGGCTTCTGAACAGAAAGCCCTTTCCGTTGCTCTCGAATGTGGGGTGCCACATCAAATTAAGGACGTACGAGTAAACTCAACGAAGAACATTCTCGCCATAGACGTGCACGATGTGAGTTTGCTAGGACAGCTGCAGCAAATGACTGAGCTAGGCGGCATTAAAATGCACCCCTTTATTCTGATGGATGATAAATCAATTGCCAGTGTAATTTATGACATCGGCCTTGCCATTCCTAATGCGGACTTGTCTACCCTCATCAAGCCTGCAAACGAGGGAACTGTCATTACGCAAGTGCGGCGCATTGGAAATACGCGCTGCGTAAAAGTGTTTTTCAAGGGACATCGCATACCATCCCACGTTAAAGTTGGACATTTCCGACATCCGGTTCAACCATTCATCCAAAAGCCACTTCAATGTCATCAGTGCTTCAGGCTAGGACACGTCAAGGGCGTTTGCCCCAACTTACGACTGTGTCCCCGCTGCGCTGAACCTCATGCTGAAGACGCCTGTCAGGCGACTACTCTAAAGTGCGCCAACTGCAGCGGTCCTCATGCTGCCTCGTCGAAAGACTGTCCTCAAATCCAAAAGGAGTGCGCGGTTTTCAAACAAATGGCCCGAGACAACTCGACACACAGGGAGGCAGCCGAAGTAGTCCGGTGTCGACGTCGGTATCATCGAAAGTCTTCAAAGAAGGCACAATCCCGAGATGCTACTTCCCACTCTTTAGTGGTTCCATCCAGTAGCGCCGCGAAAGGGCCCACCACTTGAACGAAAGAAAAAGAGAAGCCTCCTTCCCTGGAGGAATGGTCCACGCTCCCGACGCGCTCTTCTGCCAAGGACCCTCTGCATGTTGTGGCCACACTAGAGCCGTCTCCAGCCATGAAAGATTTGCCTAAAACTTATCGTCAAGTTATCTCCGTACTGTGTTTACTCATAGAAGCCATCCGAGCAATAGTAGTTGACATGAAGACACCATCTGCTCGAAGCGCACTTGGAATATTGAATGCCCTAAGCCCTGTTCTTGGATCTCTCAACTAGGAAGATGGCTACTCACACCTCATCATTTCGTAAAGAAGTCAAGGGTGCATCTGTCATCCAATGAAACGCCAGAGGACTAAAATCGCGCCTTTCAGATTTTCGTCAGTTTCCAATCATCGTGTTTCCAATCATCGTTATTTCTGAACCCAATTTGTCGAAACCAATAAGACTGTCGGGGTACGAAGCTGTCATTTGTTCAACGAACGGTGCGTGCAGCAAAATCATCGTCTTTGTTCGTCGTGAACATACGTATGTTGTGCAACCAATTGCACCTCACGATGACAATCAGTATGTCTGCATCACTGTGGAAAAGAACAAACTCATGTTTACTCTTATAGGCGTTTATATATCGCCGTCGAATAATCTAGATTCCAGGAGATTAGCGGATATTTTGAGAGTGTGTCCTGCACCATGGGTCATCATAGGTCCCCACTCGAACTCACCTCTCGGACTCACCCCACTCGAACTCACCTCATACCGCCCAATAGCACTGGCCAGCTGCGTAGGGAAGATAATGGAACGGATGATACTAGGCCGCCTTGAGTGGTATCTTGAATACTACAAGATTTATCCGAATTCAAAGGCTGGTTTCCGACGCGACCACTCTTCTATTGACAATGTCATTGATATATTTTCGTACGTTCAGCACGAAAGATCCCGTGAGCGACTATCTGCAGCTTTGTTTCTAGATGTGAATGGCGCTTACGATAATGTACGACATGAAGCCAGTTTGGGTGCTCTCTCGGTGGTTGGCCTTGGTGGTCGAGTCTTTCCGTGCATTTTGAGTTACCTGGCTGCAAGAACATTCTTTGTGTTAACAGAAGATGGCCCAACTACGAGACGCTATACTTCAAGGGGTGTTCCTCAAGGTGGAGTTCTTAGCCCGACGCTATTCAATCTTGCACTAATTGGCCTTGCTGAGTACTTGCCAAGCTCCATTAAAATCTCAATATACGCAGACGACATCTGTGTTTGGACTTCGGCAGTAACACGTCCTCAGATACGTTTCCGGCTTCAAAAAGCAGCAACTATGATTGCCAACTACTTGTTGAAACAAATTCTCAGCATATCACCATAAAAATGAACGCTAGTGGCCTTCACTCGCAAAGCAATGACCCCTTATGTCATCTCAATAAGCGGGCGACCGATTTCTTTCGTCGAAACCCACCGGTTTTTGGGCATCAATATTGATAGGGACCTCTGTTGGAGTCCGCATGTGACCTATATGAAGAAGCGCCTAACCGCTAATTCCCAACTGTTCAAGTTCCTGGCAGGAAAGACGTGGAAATGTCAGTAGACGCAATGATGAAGCTCTACAGAGCCCTGTTTCTCGGTTTCCTCAGATATAGCTTGCCCGTGCTTAGCAATACCTGCAAGACCAATGTTCATGTTCTACAGGCAGTATAAGCCCAAGCGCTGAGAGTGTGCCTCGGTCTGCCCAGATGTACGTCAACGGAAGCCACAATTGCAATTGCTGGTGACTATCCAATACAAACTCACATTGTTGTAGAAGTCCTGAGAACGCACATCAGACACTTCGCACGTGCTCCCTGTCATCACCTTGCACTGTTGCCTTCAGAGAGGCGCCAAGCATCGTTCGCCAAAACGATTGTGAAATACGATAAACTTCCCTCGGGCTTCACTCCAGCATCTAAACCATCCATACCACCTTGGTGTCTTATTCGACCCACAGTGCATCTGAGTGTACCAGTGTCACAGGTCCCGTTAATTAGGGAGGCGATCGCCAGGCTAATTCCAAGGGCCGAAGTATCGGCCCCCCGAACCGCACCACGAAAGCGTGGACAATTTAGAAATGGTCCTATTTGGCGCGCCAGCGGACGCCGGCTTTGGCCCAAAGAACAAGTCAGAGCCGAGAGTTGATAAACAAAACAAAATTATAATCTCGATAATGGCAGATCAAAACAATACACAAGTATGCACACTCCACAATAGTTGAGTACAATATGTCACCAATCAGACATCGTACTACACAGTACAATCAGCCACACTCGAGACAACAATCACAGACAACAATACGCAATATAATGCAGTCGCATGCATTGAACAACCAAGACACTTGAAGACTAAAGAGATAGAAAACCCATTCAGTCCAAAGTTCTTGGAACAAAAGTCTGGATGATACTCTTCCGAGAATCACTCACTCAAAGTCCAGCGTTCCGCTGCTCCTGAAGTTTCTCTTCCTGGACACCTCGTGTCTTCACTTGGCCCCCGAAGTTTCTCTTCCAGGAAACCTCGCGTCTTCACTTGGCCACTCTCCAAGCTTCAGCCTTCTTAGCCGGAAACACGTTGGCTTCAGACATGCAGCTGTTGCCACGCGTCTTCGCTCGATAGCGGTAGACAAACGCTCTTGCCTGTAGCTCAAGCCTTCACCCCTCAGGTGGAAATCCTCTTCTTCTCCTGCTTTGTCCCTACGGACAAACCTTCGCCGACTACACGGCGGGATACCCTACGCGCTCTGGCGCTAACTTCCGTCTTCTCCTGATTTGCCCATCTCGGCTGCTCGGTTAATACCTTCCGCGCGAGATTCCAGAAAATTCTTGTCATTTCGTCGGCGCGATACGCAGCGAAGGCTGGGAAGAGGACGAGACGGTTCGAAGGCCGTCCGCGATGGATGACGCAACCCAGCATCACCCCGCCCCTTTCCATCTAGAATATTCGAGGGCTTGCTCGGGCGCCGATGAGAGGAGGTTCGTCGGCGAACCCACGCTTCCGAGGGCAGAAGGACGCGCGCCCGGGGAGTCTTTGGATGCTTGTTTTCTTTTTTTATCGTTGACCTCGCGGCGTCTCTCCCGCGCTTTATATCGAGAATTCGGCAGCGCGCCCTTTTTGAGCGCTCGTTTTGTGACACTGCCCCCCACTTTAAGAATATTATCTCATAATACTCAAAACCACACAAACGAGCGCGAACGGTCCCCACACTCTAAAAGACTGAAGCCTAGTCCGTCGCTCATGCCCCGTCACATTCACAATATATATCACTCAATACAATTGTACATTGTAATTCAATCTCACAACACATGAAATATAACCACAGGTGCATGAGTACAACACTCCATCACATATTCCAGACAATACAAATGTACAAAGTTCTCTCATTACAACAATTGCACAACCCTTCACATCACGTCACAGCACAAACACTTCGACACTTGTGACACAGGATAACACAATAACAACACAGCCAAACACATTTCGATTTTACATCAGCACCTATACCGTGTACTTCAAGCTGTGCTTGCGTCCTTTCTTGCGGTGCTCGCTCGATCTCTTCTTGTGTTTCGACGTTCTTTTTCGGCTAGCCCTTTTTAGCGACGGTATCTGAGGCGGCATCTCAGCCATCGTTGTCACTTCCGACATTGTTAACGGGTCATGACCCTCAACCGATCCTGTCCGGTTATTCACCCGCTTGTTCATGTCACGACATTTGGCCTGGTTGGCCGACTCCATCACCATTACATTGTCGATCGGTTGAGGTCGAGCCGACGTAAGTCCAGCTGCCCAGCATGTAAACTCATTCAACACGATCATCTTCTCATTCACTGTCTTTTGCACCGCGACTTCACCTTGGGCTCCAGTGAGATCCGTTACGGGATGCTCCTCCACTGTATCCCGCGGTTGCTGGGTTGTCGAGGGCTCCATCTTCGAGTCTTCGCCCAAATATTCTGGATCATTCGGCCCTCGCGCCCCGTCAATGTTTCCGATGACGAGGTCGTACAGGGGGATCATCATGCATAGAGCAGTAACCTTCCCGCTGAAGTACAGGATTTCAACCTCAATTTCTGCTTCGGGAAGCATCCGAACCGTACTGTCAATTAGGCAAACCGTTTTTTTTTTGCCTGTTAACTCACTCTTCCGTACCAAATTTCTCTACACGATAACCGTGGAGCTACCGGTGTCTTTTAACACCGTAATCTTCTTGCCTGCAACTTTTCCAGGCAGCGTTGGCATTCCCTTCGTAACACCGGTTGGCTGTTTTGTCGTTACAGCACCCACAATAGGAAGTTTCTCCCCATTTTTCAACTCTACGAATCCGTTGGTGACGGCATCACCATCGGATTTCGGTGCTGCTAGCACACAGGATACCTGGTGAGTTTGACTCGCTTCGTTTCGACATGCGTCTGCTTTGTGCCCAGTCTGACCACACTTAAAACATTTTACTACCGTAGGGCTCGTAAAGTTAGTATGACAGTTCTTCGCGCGATGACCCACTCGGTTACACAGAACACATGGCGGAACACTCTCCGGTGCACGCTTCTTTTGTTCGGGTGCCGATTTCTTCGAATCTTCGGGACACTCCTTCTTGACTCTGGCCAAATTTGTGTCACCTTGCGCTTCCAAGAATTTATCAGCCAATTCAAGCATTTTTTTTCAGTGACTCAGCCTTCTTCTCTTTCAAGTACAGCGACAGGCTTGTGTGGCAACTAGTAAGAAATTGTTCTCAAATTAGGAGCTCTCTAAGCTCATCGTACTCCTGCGCTGTCCCCGAAAGTTCAATCCATCTGTCGAAATAATGGCAAAGTCGGGCGGCATACTGCGTAGCCGTCTCACCATCAGCTGGCTTTTCTGTCCGAAATCGGTCGCGGAACCCTTCCACAATAAATCTGAATCGCTTTAGCAAAGCAGCTTTCACCTTTGCATAGTTGGCTGCATCGGTCGGCGTCAGCCTACCGTACACACTGAGCGCTTCACCACTCAAGCAAGTACTCAAAGCAGTCGCCCATTGATGTTCCGGCCAATTCTGGCTCCTTGCAATCGTCTGAAATCTGTGAAGGTACGCGTCAAGGTCGTCCTTCCTTTCATCAAACACCACGAGCAGCTTGCTTGGGTTCAAGCGGAAGCCGTGGTCCTCCCGTACGCTGCTTTCAACTCTAGCTTGGACCGCAGTTTCACTTCGCTGTTGCAAACGGAGCCGCTCGAGTTCCATCTCGTGCTGCCGCTGCCCTTCCCTTTCAGCCAACTCCGCATCTCTTTCTTGTGTCAGCTGTCGCTCCTTTGCTTCTCTTTCTTCTCTCGCCCTTTCAGCTGCCAACTTTTCTCTCTCCAGCTCCAACTTCAACTGCTGCTCTCTTTCTTCTTTCGCTCTCTCAGCTGCCAACATCTCTCTCTCCAACTCAGCTGCTTTTTCTTCCTTGGCCTTCTCAGCTGCCAACCTCTCTCTCTCCACCGCCTCTCTCTCCTTCTGGCTTACCCAATTCCTTAGTTCGGTGCCAGAAAGACCCATCTTCTCACCAAGAGCTACTAACTTTTCGAGATCCAGGGTGTCTCACAAATAAAGTCTTGCCGCGTGCAGCCGAGATAAAATCTCGGCTGCTTGGTGAAATACCTTCCGCGCGAGATTCCAGAAAGTTCTCATCATTTCGTCGGCGCGATACGCAGAGAAGGCTGGGGAGAGGGCGAGACGGTTCGAAGGCCGTCCGCGACGGATGACGATCCCTGGCATCACCCCGCCCCTTTCCATGTGGAATATTCGAGGGCTTGCTCGTGCGCCGATGAGAGGAGGTTCGTCGGCAAACCCATGCTTCCGAGGGGAGAAGGACGCGCGCCCAGGGAGTCTTTGAATGTTTGTTTTTCTTTTTTATCGTTAACCTCGCGGCGTTTCTCCCGCGCTTTATCACGAGAATTTGGCGGCGCGCCCTTTTTGAGCGCTCGTTTTGTGACAACCAGGGATCCGGAGGAAATCTGAGCTTTCGTCGCCCGTGCTGAAACAACTGTCTCTTCTTCTTTTGCACGAGAAATATTCAGACAGCATACATGTATACACCGATGGTTCCACGAACCCCCAGTGTTCGTCAGGGGCAGTAGTTGTCCCAGCAAGAGGTGTTACCATCAGCTTTAAGACTGACCACTCCACGGCATCTACAGCAGCGCAACTAGCTGCTTTGCGCGCTGCACTCTGTGTGGTCAATCGGGAACCACCGCAACAATGGTCGATTTTCAGCGACTCAAGGGCTGCCCTACAATCTGTGCTCTCAGCACTGCGTCGCAGGCCATACGAACAGCTTGTTTTCGAAATTCGATGCCTTCTCCACACTTCACACGAGAAAGGGCATCATGTGACGCTTCAATGGCTGCCAAGTCATTGCGGCATCATAGGGAACGAACAACCGATACTGCCGCGCGGGCAGCCCTTGAAGGAACACGAGAAGAAGCCATACCACTTTTGCGCACCGATGCTGCCAATAATCTTCGACGACTTGCGCGTGAAATCACGTTTTCACTATGGTGCCCACCAAGCATCGATGCGAATCGTCAACACAACCTGTCCTCTTTGATGTCTCTCCGCATGCACACTGGACTCGACCGAAGAGAAGCCACCCTTCTTCATGTCTTATGGCTAGGAGTGGCATTTACAAAATCTCCTTTGTCATAGGAATGGCCGACAACGCTCTCTGCAATGCCTGTCATTGTGAAGAGACGCTACACCACATCCTGTGTGACTGTCCGTTGTATGAAATCCAGAGAAAGTCACTGGCGTCCGCTTCTGCAAGCATCGATAACAGCCAAATGTCTGTGGACACTATTTTGTCACGTGCCCGAGAAAAGACAATGCAACAGAAGGCAACGAAAGCTCTGTTGAATTTCCTATTCGACACGGACTTGAACAACCGACTGTAATAGCAATGTCACACAGCGCGAAAGACAAGACTGGACTATGAGTGTGCGCGCGTGTGCTGCCGAATGTGCTGTGTTTCTCTCTTCCCTCTCTGCTCACTATCTTTCATCTCCCCTATCCCTCTCCCACGCGCAGGGTAGCAAACCGGCTGACTATAGGCTGGTGAACCTCCCTGCGGTTCCTTTCCCCCTACTTTCCTAACTCCCACTTTACGCGTCCGTGTATCGGTTCGTCCATCCGCTATTCTGTCTGTCCGTTCATCCATGCGTCCGTTCGTGAGTCGATCTAGTGAATACTATAAGTACCCCTAACTCGCATACCCTGTGGCACATAGCCGATTTACGCGTCCATCTACCTCCCGTTCGTCTGCTAGTCTGTCTGTCTGATCGTCCATGCATCCGTCTGTGCGTTCATCTACTGAACACTCCAAGTACCACCACCTCGCTTCTCGAATACCCTGTGGCACATACCCGCTTTACGCGTCCATCTATCCGTTAATCCATCTGCTAGTCTGTCTGACCGTCCATGCCTCCGTCCGTGCATTCATCCAGTGAACACTATAAGTACCACCATCTCGCCTACCCTGTGGCACGTAGCCGCTTTACGCATCTGTCTACCTGTCCGTCCAACTATCTGTCCGTCCAACTATCTGTCCGTCCATGCGTCCGTCCGTGCGTCCATCTAGTGAACACTCCAAGTACCACCATCTCGCCCAGCCTATGGCACATAGCCACTTTAGGTGTCCGTCTACCTGTCCGTCCGTCTTCTAATTGTCTGTCTGTCCGTCCATGCGTCCGTCCGTGCGTCACTCTAAAGAACACTCCAAGTACCATCATCTCGCATACCCTGCAGCACGTAGCCGCCTTACGCATGCGTCTACCTGCCCGTATGTCTGCTTGTGTGTCTGTCCGTCCATGCGTCCGTCAGTAAGTCCATCTAACGAACACTCAGTGTACCACCATCTCGCATACCCTGTGGCACAGGGCCGCTTTACGTGTCCGTCTATCCGTCTGTCCGTCCATGTGTCCGTCCATGCGTGCCTCTAGTGAAAACTCCAAGTACCACCATCTCGCATACCCTGTGGCACATAGCCGCTTTGCGCGTCCGTCTACCTGTCCGTCCGTCTGTTAGTCTGTCTGTCTCTCTGTCCATGCGTCCATCCATGCGTCCATGTAGTGAACACTCCAAGTACCACCATCTCGCATACCTTATGGCACATCGCTGCTTTACGCATCCGTCTACTTGTCCGTCCGTCTTCTTGTCTGTCTGTCCATCCATGGGTCTGTACGTGAGTCCATCTACTGAACACTCCAAGTACCACCATCTCGAATAACCTGTTGCACATAGCCACTTTACGCGTCCGTCCGTCCGTCCGTCTGCTAGACTATTTGTCCATCCATCCATGCGTCCATCCGTGAGTCCGTCTGGTGAACATGCTGAGTACTGCCATCTCGCATCTTGCAAAACCTGTGGCACAAGCCGCTTTACGCGTCCGTCTATCCGTATGTCCGTCTGCTAGTCTCTCTGTGTTTCCGTGCGTGCATCCGTCCGTGCGTCCATCTAGAGAACACTCAATGTGCCACCATCTCGCATCTCGTATACCCTGTGGCCCATACCTGCTTTGCGCATCCATCTATCCGTCCTTCCGTCTGCTAGTCTGTCCGTCTGTCCGTCAATTCGTCCGTCCGTGCGTCCCTATAGTGAAAACTCCAAGTAGCACCATCTCCAATACCCTGTAGCCCATAGCCGCTTTACGCATCCGTCTACCTGTCCGTCCGTCTGCTTGTCTGTCTGTGGGTCCATGCGTCCGTCTGTGAGTTGATTTAACGAACACTCCAAGTACCACCATCTCGCATACCTTGTGTCACATAGCCACTTTACGCGTCCGTCTATCCATGCGTCCCTCTGCTAATTTGTCCGTCCATGCGTCCGTCCATGCGTCCATCTAGTGAACACTTCAAGTACCACCTTCTTGCATACCCTGTGGCACATAGCCGCTTTGAGTGCCGGTCTACCTGTCCATCCGTCCGCTAGTCTTTCTCTCTGTCCGTCCATGCGTCCGTCCACGCGTCCATGTAGTGAACACTCCAAGTACGACCATCTGGCATACCCTGTAGCACATAGCCGCTTTACGCGTCCATCTTTCTGTCCGTCATTCTACTAGTCTGTCTGTCCGTCCGTGTGTCTAATGAACACTCCGAGTACCGCCATCTCGCATCTCGTGTACCTTGTGGCACATACCCGCTTTACGCGTCCGGCTATCCGTCCTTCAATCTGCTGATCTGTCTGTTTCTCCGCCCATGCGTCCGTCCTCGAGTCCATCAACTGAACACTCTGTGTACCGCCATCTCGCATACCCTGTGGCAAATAGCCGCTTTACACGTCCGTCTACCTGTCCGTCCCTCTACTAGTCTGTCTGTCCGTGCGTCCATGCGTCCGTCCATGCGTCCATCTAGTGAACACACCGAGTACTGCCATCTCGCATATCGTATACTCTGTGGCACATACCCGCTTTACTCGTCAATCTATCTATCCGTCCGTCTGCTAGTCTGTCTGTCTGTCCGTCCACCAACCGTCCGTTTGTCCATCTAGACAACGCTCAAAGTACCGTCATCTCTCATACCCTGTGGTACATAACCGACTTACGCGTCCGTCTACCTGTCCGTTTGTCTGCTAGTCTGTCTGTCTGTCCGTCCATGCGTCTGTCCGTGCGTCCATCTAGTGAATACTGAGTACCGCCATCTCGCATCTCATATACCCTGTGGCGCATACCCGCTTCACGCGTCCGTCTATCCGTCCGTCCATCTACTAGTCTGTCTGTCCGTCCATGCGTCCGTCTGGGCGTCAATCTAGTGAACACTCCAAGTAACGCCATCTCTCCTACCTTGTGGCACATAGCCGCTTTACACGTCCGTCTACCTGTCCGTCCGTCTGCTAGTCTGTCTGTCTGTCCGTCCGTGCATCCGTCCGTGCGTCCATCTAGAGAACACTTAAAGTACCACCATCTCGCATCTCGTATACCCTGTGGCACATACCTGCCTTACCCGTCCGTCTATCCGTCCGTCCGTCTGCTAGTCTGTCTGTCGGTCCATCCATACATCCGTCCGTGAGTCCATCTAGTGTACACTGTCAGTACTGCCATCTCTCATCTCCCAAAACCTTTGGCACATAGCTGCTTTACGCGTCCGTCTACCTGTCCGTCCGTCTGCTAGTCTGTCTGTCCATGCGTCCGACCATGCGTTCATGTTGTGAACACCTCAAGTACCACCATCTGGCATACCCTGTGGCACATCCGTCTGTCTGCCAGTCTGTCTGTCTATCCATGCGTCCGTCCGTACGCCAATCTAGAGAACAGTCATAGTACAGGCATCTCGCATACCGTGGCACATAGCCGCTTTACGCGTCCGTCTACCTGTCCGTCCGTCTGCTAGTCTGCCTGTTCGTGCGTCCATGCATCCATCCGTGCGTCCATCTATTGAACACTCCATGTACCATTATCTCGCATCTCGTATACCCTGTGGCACATACCCGCTTTACGCGTCAGTCTATCCGTCCATTCATCTGCTATTCTGTCTGTCCGTTCATCCCTGCGTCCTTCCGTGAGTCGATCTAGTGAATACTATGAGTACCACCTACTCGCATACCCTGTGGCACATAGCCGATTTTCGCGTCCATCTAGCTGTCCGTCCGCCTGCTAGTCTGTCTGTCTGTCTGTTCATGCGTCCGTCCGTGCGTTCATCTTGTGAACACTGAGTACCGCCATCTCTGTTTTGTTCTGTTCTGTTTTGTTCAGTTTAACTGTTTTGCTGTGGGGAGGTTGAGGTGCCTATTGCCTCGGCTACTCCATATCACAAAGTTCTGCAGCAAAAAATTAAATAATAATACAGAACAGTACCCAAAAATTAAACATACGAAAAAGAAAAAAAGCATAATAGCACACTTAAACCACTTCAAATATGATGGCAATACACAGTTTTCTTCGCGCAGTTCACAAAGTCAGAAACTACTTTCACGCACACCTTACTAATCTAATGTCATTATATACATGACCATATTTTATATAATATCCATATCCTGCTATCAGTCATAGGCGCTTGTCCAGTCCGGTCTCCACTAAAATGTCTGTCAGGAAGATTATTGCCTTTTTCTGGAGATGCATCTCAGGCCATGGTCCAAGTAGTTTCTTTATTGTGAGGGGCCGTCTGTCCAAAATTGCTAATTTGTTCTTTACTTTTTCTCTTTCATTCGCGTATTTAACGCACTTCAAAAGAATATTGCCGCGAACCATGCATTGGGTTTGTTTATTTGTGTTTTGCTTTTTCGGCCTGGCTGCGCCGGCCTGTGCTATCACTGTTTTCACAGCGTTTCGAACAAACGCTATCACAGCGTTTCGAACAAACCCTATCGAACAGCGTTTCGAGCGTTCCGAACAAACAGCGTTTCAAACAAACGCTATCACAGCGTTCTCGACACAATTCGAGAAACGCTCGCACCGAGCGATATAAATTCCCGCACAGCCGATGCCGCGACATTCGATCGCCGACGCTCACTAGCGTGCACGTCATTTTGCCGACCGCTGCTTCGCCGCCTGTGTATTTTTTCAGTTATTAGGGGAGCACAAGCTCGCTCCAATAAACTTGTTTTCCTTATAGACAACTGCGTCGTCCCTTGCTGCGTGACATCTGGTGGAGGTGCGGGGTACATGAACCCTAAGCCATTGCCAAGCCGACAAGCAAGCCCAACACGACAAGCACGCCCAACTCGTGTCAGCCGCCGACAGCGAGGCCTTCAGCCAGAGTTTGGACTGCTTCCGGATAAAAAAAGGAAAGAAGACGTAAAAACCACGATGATCAACGCAGGCACCATGACCAGCGCTACCAACCCTCCCGTCGTTCTGCAACAACCTCGTGAGCCCCCATCATTCCGAGGATCTCCTGGTGAAGACCCGGAAGAGTGGCTGGAGAAGCTGGAGCGCATCCGCATTTTTAACAGGTGGGATGACGAAGAAACGTTTCGTCATGTCTTCTTCTATTTGGAGGATGCAGCTCGAACGTGGTTTGAGAACCATGAAGGCTCCCTAACCGACTGGAATGTCTTTAGGAGCGAATTCCTCAAAACATTTGCTACGGTTGTACGGAAAGAACGAGCCGCCCTTTTGTTGGAGACGCGAATGCAACACCCTAACGAAAGTGTTGTACTGTTTGCTGAGGAGATGAAGATGCTGTTCCGGAAAGCTGACCCCGAAATGGCAGAAGAGAAGAAGGTGCGCTTTCTGATGCGGGGAGTTAAACCAGAGCTCTTCGCTGGACTTATCCGCAACCCCCGTAAGACCGTCGCTGAGTTCGTCACCGAGGCTTCGATGATCGAGAGGACCTTGGATATGCGTTCACAGCAATACGATAGACCACTCAACACGCTTTCGGTGAACCCGGTAAACGCCCCTTGATTGGCGACGGAAGACTTGCGGGAGACCATCCGCGCCGTCGTTCGCGAGGAACTGAGGAAATTGTTCCCAGCAACGCCGCCGCCCCAAGTCGCCTCCCTCACTGACGTCGTCTGCAGGAGGTTCAGCAAGAACTGGGGAATTCTACGCCGTCGGAAGCATCTTACAAACCACAAGCGATGACCTACTCCGCTGCTGCTCGTCGACCACGACCCGTCCCAACCCGTTATCAAGAGGCCCCGCCGTACCGCCGCCCAATGTCGCCCGCGCGACCCCCTGTAACCCGAAACCAGGCGCCTAGGAAGACCGAGGTGTGGCGAACGCCAGATAATCGTCCGCTATGCTACCACTGTGGAGAGGTCGACCACGTCTACCGCCGCTGCCCGTACAAGAGGCTGGGTTTGCGTGAGTTCTCCGTCAACGCACGCCGCCCGCGAGCCGGCCAGCGCCCATTTGAGATCGAAGAATACCTGTCGAACACAAGCCGTGAACCATCCCGTTTCAATCGTTCGCCGTCGCCCTACCCTTACCAATACCCCAACCGTCGTAGCAATGCTGACTTCGCCCGTGGAAGGTCCCCCAGCCCACGAGGGGGAAACTAAAAGCAGCAACTTCTGGAGGTGAAGTTGCACAACGGCGAGAAAATGAAAACCCTCCAACGACGCAAGACCGTTATTCACGACATGCCCTCATCCCGACTACCCGACGACACCCTGACGAGACCCCCGAAAACGACGACAGCTACGCTGCGCGACGCGTACCCGAAATGACGAAGCCTGCCGCTGAGAAGACGACGATGACGACGCATAGTGCCCGACCATCAACACGCGCAAGCCGCGATACGACGCCTCGACGCACCCGAAATTCGAGGAAAGCGGCCTCCGACGTCCAGTTGTCCATCGACGGCCTTGACGAAGTCACCCTCATCGATGCGGGAGCCGACTACTCGGTCGTGAGCGGGTCATTCGCGTCCAAGCTAAAGAAAATTACGACCAGATGGGATGTTCCCCACATACGCACAGCAGGAGGCCACCTCGTGACCCCAAGTGAAATGTGCACATCGCGCGTCACCATAGACGGCACTACGTACCCTGCGGATTTCGTCATTTTGCCAAACTGCTCCCGCGACGTAATTCTCGGAATGGACTTTTGACGGACAATGGCCCAATAATTGATCTGCAGACCAAGTCGATAACGTTTTCTTCCGATCACTCCACGACGCCGCAGCCGAACCTCGGACACCGTGCTGCTGTAAGAATCGCCGACGATCACGTCACCCTGCCACTCCGCGCAAGCTTGATGATCGCCGTCTATTGTGAAGGTGCTGCTCCTGACGTCGACGCTATCGTGGAGACTGACCAAAGGTTGCTTCTAGACCACGGTGTGTCTGTCGCAAGAGGCATTGCGCGGTTTAAGCAACGCAGATTCCACGTTTTGGTCACCAATTTCACCGAGGAGTACCAGCATCTAAACAAGGGCGCTGCAATTGCGTTC
The DNA here is from genome assembly GCF_043290135.1 of Rhipicephalus microplus. NCBI lineage: Eukaryota > Metazoa > Arthropoda > Arachnida > Ixodida > Ixodidae > Rhipicephalus > Rhipicephalus microplus. Next base: position 279,029,368 of record NC_134702.1, on the reverse strand, counting down.
CTCGAAAAAACGCAAGAAGCGAGTCAAGTGATCGCGGTCGCCATCTTTGAACGCGCACGCGCAGATGCTTCCAGGCTGCCACATTCTTTCGACGTGAACCCGGCGCTGTCGCAAGAAAATCGGAACAGATTACTGGAGTTGCTCCGTCGCTACAGCGAGTGTTTTTCCTCGAACTCGAAGTTACGTCAGACACCTTTGGCGAAGCACCGGATAATAACTGAAGATGGAGCCAGACCTACCAGACAGTCCCCGTACCGCGTTTCTTTACACGAGCGCGAAGCCATCCGGACTCAATTTGATGACATGCTCAGCGACGACATAATACAGCCATCAAAAAGTCCGTGGGCTGCGCCGGTTGTACTCGTGAAGAAAAAAGATGGCACTTTAAGATTCTGCGTTGACTACCGGAGACTAAACAAAATCACCAAAAAGGACGTGTACCCCCTGCCACGAATCAACGACGCCCTCGACCACCTCTGCCACGCCAAGTACTTCTCATCCATGGATCTGAAGACCGGCTACTGGCAAATTGAAGTGGACGAGAGAGACCGAGAGAAGACTGCATTTATAACCCCGGACAGGCTATACGAGTTCAAGGTGATGCCGTTTGGGCTGTGCACGGCGCCCGCAACGTTTCAGAGAGTCATGGACACTGTGCTAGCAGGCCTGAAGTGGCACACTTGCCTCGTATACCTCGACGACGTTGTCGTATTTGCCCGGACTTTCGACAAACACCTCACAAGGCTGGAATCTGTACTCGAGGCCATTCGTACGTCGGGGTTAACGCTGAAGCCTGAAAAGTGCCGTTTCGCGTACGAGGAACTCAAGTTCTTGGGCCACGTCGTGAACGCCGCGGGAGTCCTACCTGACCCGGCAAAAACATCAGCCATTGCGAATTTCCCAAGGCTGAAAGATAAGAAGGGTGTGCGAAGGTTTCTCGAACTGTGCGCATACTACCGGCGTTTCGTCGCAAACTTCGCACGCATTGCAGAGTCACTCACGCGCCTGACGAAAGAAAGCACCCCTTTCAGCTGGAAAAACGACCAAGAAAAGGCATTCTGCCAGCTGCAACAACGCCTGCAAAGCCCGCCCGTGCTCGCTCATTTCGACGAAAACGCCGAAACGGAAATGCACACGGACGCCAGTGATATCGGTTTGGGTGCCATCCTCGTCCAAAAGCAAAGCGGTTACGAAAAGGTAATCGCCTATGCAAGCCGTGGTCGGTCGAAGGAGGAGAGAAACTACTCTGCCTCCGAGAAATAGTGCCTGGCTGTCATATGGGCCGTTTCAAAATTTCGCTCATACGTCTACGGTAGACCGGTTAAGGTTGTTACAGATCATCATGCGCTGTGTTGGCTCGCCAATTTGAAGGACCCCTCTGGCCGTCTTGGGTGGTGAAGCTTGCGCCATCAAGAGTTTGACGTTACAATATTCCACAAATCCGCCAGGAAACACTCCGACGCCGACTGCCTGTCCCGCGCCCCCGTCGACCCACCACCACAGGACTCCGATGAAGACAGCGCGTTCTTCGGAGTCGTGACAGAGAGCGACCTAGCCGCCCAGCAGCGTGCCAACCCTGACCTCCGCGCCATGATCGACTAATTCGAAGGACGCAACGTCGCCGTGCCTAGGGCGTTCAAGGGCAACATACCAGCATTCAGCCTCAAAAACTCCATCCTAGTGAAGAAGAATTTCAAACCCGAAACGAGAACGAATTATCTACTTGTCATCCCCGCAGATCTTCGTGACGAAATTTTGGAAGCGTGCCACGACGACCCGTCTTCCGGATATCTCGGAACAGCTCGCACGATTACAAAAATCAAGGCGAAATACTTCTGGCCCCGCCTTACATCCGATGTCACTCACTACGTCCGGAGCTGCCGTGACTGCCAGCGACGAAAAACACCACCGACGAGACCAGCCGGACTTCTGCAGCTGATCACCGTCCCAACGAGGCCCTTCCAACAGATCGAAATGGACCTTCTGGGCCCGTTCTCTACATCCCTATCCACGAACAAATGGATTGTCGGTGCGACAGACTACATGACGCGCTACGCAGAGACCACCGCTCTTTCGAGGGGAACTTCACAAGAAGTTGCAAAATTCTTTATTAACCAAGTTGTGCTGCGACATGGAGCCCCTGAGGTCCTAATCACAGACCGTGGAACGACCTTCACTGCGGAGCTCATGCAAGGAATCTTACGCTACAGACACACGGATCACCGAAGAACGACGGCGTACCACCCCTAAACGAACGGACTAACGGAACGGCTGAATAAGACAATCGCGGATATGCTGTCTATGTACGTCGACGTTGAACATAAGACGTAGGACGAAGTCCTCCCGTACGTCACGTTTGCGTACAACACGGCTATCCAAGAAACCACGCAGATGACACCGTTCGAGCTCGTCTACGGAAGATGGCCGACTACGATGCTCGACGCCATGCTTCCGCGCGTAGAAGACGACGACCTCAACGCCGACGTCCAAGGATACCTCCAACGTGCGGAGGAGGCCCGCCAGCTCGCTCGAGTTCGTACAACGGACCAGCAACTGGTGGATGCCGCACGCTACAATCTCCGACGCCGAGACGGCGAGTACCATCCTGGAGATCGTGTGTGGGTTTGGACTCCCATTCGACGACGTGGACTCATCGAAAAACTTCTACGACGCTATTTCGAACCCTACTGGATTCTACGATTGTTGGCGAACTAACGTACGAAGTGATCCCCGATGGTGACTCCCGTACATCACGACGACGCACGAAGCCCGAAGTCGTCCATGCGGTTCGCTTAAAACCTTTCTACGGACGATGACGAACGTTTATTTTAATTTGTTTGGACTGACCCTTATGTTAGCATCGGGTCGATTCACTCTTAGAGGGGGGGGGGGGGTAATGCTGCGAACCATGCATTGGGTTTGTTTATTTGTGTTTTGCTTTTTCGGCCTGGCTGCGCCAGCCTGTGCTATCACTGTTTTAGCAGCGTTTCAAACAAACGCTATCACAGCGTTCTCGATACAATTCGACTATCCGAGAAACGCTCGCGCCGAGGGATATAAATTCCCGCACAGCCGATGCCGCGACATTCGATCGCCGACGCTCACTAGCGTGCACGTCGTTTTGCCGACCGCTACTTCGCCGCCTGTGCATTCTTTCAGTTGTTAGGGGAGCACAAGCTCGCTCAATAAACTTGTTTTTCTTATGGACAACTGCGTCGTCCTTTGCTGCGTGACAATATGGCGAACATTTTCTTCTGCATGACCACAATGGCATTTCGGTGAGTTGGATCGATTTATCTTGTGCAGGAAGCTGTTTGTGTATGCTACTTCTAATCTACGTCGGTGGATCAATGTCTCTAGGTGTCGTGGCAGGTCTGTCACTACGGAAAGTTTTCTGTGTGGATCAACTTCATAAAGTACCGTTTCCTCTGATTTAGGGCTCTCACTTCTCCATCGAACAATGGTTAGCTCTTTGCGATATAAAATGTCGAATATCCGCCCAAGACATATGGATTGCGCAATCCCGTCCTTCCTTCAATGCTTTCTTCGCGAGACTATCAGCCTCTTCATTTCCCTTTATTCCAATGTGGCTGGGTATCCATTGGAATACGATGTTGTGACCCTGCGATGAGGCATATTCCACAGTTTCTGCGATACATTGAGCTATTTCACCATTTTTGTAAGGTGATCTCACATATCTGATTAGCTCTAGAGCAGGCTTGCTATCAGTGCATATCACCCATTTTCGTGGCTCAGGATTCTCGCACACAAGCTTAACTGCTTCAAAGATAGCCACCAATTCTGCTGTCGTCGATGAAGATTTGTGCGATAATTGGTACATCTTCTTTTTCTGAATTTCGCGTATAAGGACCGCACAGTCTGACGCTTCTTCTGTGCATGATTCGTCTGTATATATGTTCGTTTTTTCATTAAGCATTACATAAAACTGATGAAGTACCAACTGTGCCGCCCCTAGAGGTGCCATGTCTGCTTTCTTCTCTATGCCGTCTATTTCACGGATAACGTTGAGAAGTGGCAGCGTGCAAGGTGGTTTTAAAGGTTTCCATTGTTTAACTTTCGGTACTACTGCCTGAAATGTTGATATAGTATCCTGTAGTCTCGTTACCGTCCTTTGTGTTAGCGCACCAGATAAGAAATGACTTTCATGTTGCTTGAAAATTCTAAATAAATTTCGAGACGTTTCGTTAGTTCGAAGGACTGTCAAAGGTGGCTCTCGAGCCTCCGCATACACTAAAGCACTGAACGTTGACCATGGTAAACCCAGACATACCCTCAAGCTCCTTGCCAGTAACAAGTGAAGTCTCCTTTCGGTGGAGGCCGGGAGTCCATGCAGCAGAGGCAGTGAGTAAGTTACGATGGGGCGTATTCAGGCAACATGTAGGGCTAATAACGACTCTGTAGTACCACCCATTGGATCCCGCAGAGATGCCGGAGGATTTGAATGGCCTGATTCACTTTTTGTTCCAGGGACTGCACATCAGGCGACCATGTTAGTCTCCGGTCTAAAATTACTTCCAAGAATTTATGAGTTTTAACCATTTGAATAGGCTGATTTTGCAGAATAATCTGGAAATTTTCAGGTATTTTTAATGTAAACGGAAGTATGGCTGTTTTAGCCAGACTCAGTGCCATACCTCTTTTTTTTTAGAAAACGGTCTACATAATCAAATCCTTCTTGTAGAGCTTGTTGTACTTCCAAAAACGATGGACCAGACGTGCATATACTTGTATCATCAGCATATACTTAACATCTGACCTTAGGTGGAAGATTATACGGGAGCTGCGCATGACTTCATTATAGAGAGTAGGGCTTAGCACGCTGCCCTGTGGCACTCCTTGGTTGACGACACGTTCTGACGTTGGGCCCTCCTGCATAAGTACAAAGATTTTCCGGTGATTAAGGAAGTCAGCGATCCAACGCAGTATCTTGCCCTTGAATCCCTGTAACGCCAGACCTTTCAGAACGTGAACGTGACTCACTGTGTCGTATGCTCGGTGGACATCAAGGATTACAGCGACAGTGATGTTCTCTTGCGTTCGTTGGTTTTCCACATCTGTGACCAAATCCAGAATGCAGTCTATTGTGCATCTACCTCTTCTGAAGCCGGCTATGCTTTCTGGCAGTACTTTTTTCATGTCTTGAAACCATAAAATTCGTTCATTGATCATTTTTAATCACTTTTGAAAAACAACTTGTCAAACTAACCAGCCTAAACGAGTCCAACTGCATAGGGCTCTTCCCTAGCTTTAGCAACGGTACTACTTTTGATATCTTCCAACTTTCCGGAACTTTTTCTTCTTGCCAATTTTTATTATAGATGTCCAACAGGTGTAATTTTCCTTTTTTGCACAAATAAGGAAGATCAGCGTATTTAACTCCATCTGTTTCTGGTGAACTTGTACGTTTCACTGAAGACACCACATATTGGAGCTCCTCTGGTGTGAAGCTGTCATCCAGATCTGATGAAGTGATCGCAGAGAACCTTGTTACAACCGCCGAAGCTAATTCTGCTGATGATTTATATTCGCTAGTTTGGGCGGTCTCTCCATTTCTCAGTATAAGATCGCAAAATTCTTCGGCAATCACACGTTCGCTAACTCCTCGAGACAGTGCTAGAGCCTGTAGTGGTCTCGAGTGGACTACTGGCTGTCGGAGGGCGCGTACCATGGTCCACAGTTGAGGCGCCGAGGTAAATGGAGAAAGTGAGGCACATAAATCTTGCCACCTTTTGGTTGAAAGCTTCTGCAGTTTGTTATGCATTCCAGAATGTACTTTCTGTGCAACCATGAAATCTTCTAAATTGCCCGACCTGCGATATCTTCTTTCAGATCGGCGTCGTATTGCCCGAAACCTCTCATACTCAGCGTCAACACCCGAATACCCATCTGGAATGAGTACTGCACGAGTTGCTATTGATAGAAAATTTTTTATCTTCGATGCATACGTTTCTGCGTCAGAACAAGGTTCAAGATTTTGTGTCTGTAGTGCTCGAAAGATTGCCCAATTCGTAATTCTTGTTGCGCGGTTATTTCTCGTTTTCTTCAACTTTGAGTGATATATGAATACTGGCAAGTGGTCACTTCCTCTTGTATCAGCGTCTGCAGTCCAGTCTGCTCCAGCCGCAAATTCAAAGGAGCACACAGTGATGTCTAGTACGCTGCAGTTGTTATGCCCCCGTAGAAACGTCGGAGAACCATCATTTAGTATAGTGTAACCATATTCTTCGCATATTTTTACTATAGCAGATCCCCTTACACTACAACGCTCACTACCCCACAATTCATGGTTCGCGTTAAAATCACCACATATAATTATGGGATCATGCTCAGATCTACACACTGCAGCCAACTCTGCGTATGAAACGTTTGCTTGAGGGTGCACGTAAACACTAACTACAGTTACAGTAACGTTACCAAACTTCACCTTGCTTCTAATGAATTCCGGCGCATTTGTTTTTGAAGTAGCCACAAGTGTCGACAAAATATCGCGTCTCACACACAACATCACTCTGCTTTTTCCAGCAGGTCGTTCTGCTTGGTACACCACAATTTTACAAGCGAAAGTTAATGGATACTCTTGTTTTGGAAATACACAAAATCGGTAAACCGTGCTGAGAAACAAATTTCCAAAAATCTCCACTCTTATTCTGCTAACCGTTGCAATTCCAATGGAATATTGCACTTCTTTTGTACCAGTTAGATAGTCCAGTAGCCATGATTACGACAAGAGAAGATGCTCATTCTCTAGCAGCAATATCACTTCTGGTAAAGAACCTGCCTGTGGCAGGGATCGTAGAATTGCTTTGAGAGCAGCAAAGATTATTGGCAAAATAACTTGCTCGTTTCCGGCTGTCTCCGCCGAGATCGCCTTTCTTGAAGAATTTTTCCTCAGCAAGCTGCTGTGACCCTTCCCTTTGGTAGTCAGTGGCTTCTTGGCTGTGTCTGGCCCAGCAGAAAGTTCCACTCCAGCATGTTCCTGGACCCGGACTTCTTTTCCAACGCGATCTTTTGGTGCTGAGCGCTTCAATACTTCCGAGTAAGAGTCGTGGCGCCACTGTTTTGCATTTCTTTGTGCCGCAGGAACATCTTCGACCATATCCGCATTGGGTGCGGGACCTCTTTGTATCTTATCGTACCCTTTTACAATTCTCTCTCTTTGTTCCGCTGATGCCGAATGGTTTCGAGAGCAGCCTGAGAACAACGCCGGATGTGGTTCAGCCCAGTTGGCACACTTAGGTTGACGCTTCGAGGTGTATTCTTTGTAATCATGTGCGCCCGCACATACCTTGCATATCTTGGTTCCCCTACAAGTCTTAGCCTTATGCCCATATCTCTGACAGTTGTTACACCTTACCGCGGGCTCAATGTATTCCTCGACAGTGTGAACTGTAAAGCCGAGAGCAAATCTTTTTGGCAATGGCATGTCATGACTAAACTGGAGTATTACATTACGTATGGGCTGCATTGTGGCACTTCCATTTTCATTTCTTGCCCATCTCTTTTTTCGTGTGACTGAGATTACTCCAGCGTCTTTAAGATATTCCAGTAGATCATAATCACTGTATTCGAGTGGAACATCTCTTATCTGTACTAGGGTCTTCATGTAAGACTGAGGTATCATCACATGTACAGGCAATCAAGCCAGACTCTTGATCAGCAGCAACTTGTTTGCCGAGTACAAAGACCGTACTCCAACACAAACACTTCCGTCTCTGTTGATTCTTGATGATGTCACTTTCTCATTGATAGCAGAGATTATCTCAGATGCCATGCGGTTGGGATTCACCTTCCAGAAGGAGTCCTGGGCATCGATTGGTCTGAACACCACCGGTATCCCCGTAGCTCGGTTCTTGTGATGGGTGACCACCGTGTAAGCTCCCTCGTCTTCCTTGGGTGCTTCTGTATCCATCTGTGTCATGTCATTAAGGGAGTACGTCGATGTAGCGTCATCGTTGTCAACCTCTTCTTCCTCCTCTGTACGCCTCTTCTTACACTGCGAGGCCTCGCTGTTCTCTGTATGGGAGGTCGATATTGTTGCTGAGCCTGTAGCAACTTGAAGTCGAGCGGGATGGATAAGTGGTGCTCTGCTTGCCGCTAGCGGCATCTCGTTGTCCCCCATACCCGGGCTTTGCCAGGTATGAGGCACGGGCCCACTAAGGGGCGATTCTGATCGCGATGCGTAGTGAAACTCCGACTCACCGATGTTTAGCTGCCACTCTGGAGACAGTCCACCCACCGCACACACTGTAAAAAGATACCGAACTCAATATAATAACTGAATTAAAAGATCGAAATGAAGCTACGGGCTTCTTCCATTCACTTCTTCCTCCGCCGCATGAAAAAGCTACCGCCATCTCGCATTTCGTATACCCTGTGGCACATACCCGCTTTACGCGTCCGTCTATCCGTTCGTCCATCTGCTAGTCTGTTTGTCGGTCCATGCGTCATTCCGTGCGTCCATCCAGTGAACACTCACAGTACCGACATCTCGCATATCCTGTGGCACATAGCCGCTATACGCGTCCGTCAACCTGTCCGTCCGTCTGCTAATTGTCTGTCTGTCCTTCCATGCGTCCGTCCGTGCATCCATCTAGAGAACACTCAAAATACCGCCATCTCGCATACCCTGTGGCACATAGTCACTTTACGCGTCCGTCTACCTGTTCATTCGTCTGCTTCTCTGTCGGTCCGTCCGTCCGTGCGTCCGTCCGTGCGTCCATCTAGTGAACACTCTGAGTACTGCCATCTCGCATCTCTACCCTGTGGCACATACTCGCTTTACGCGTCCGTCCATCCGTCCATCCGTCTGCTAGTTTGTCCGTCCGTGCATCCGTCTGTGCGTCCATCTAGAGAACACTCAAAGTACCAGCATCTCGCATCTCGTATACCGTGTGGCACATACCTGCTTACGCGTCTATCTATCCGTCCGTCCGTCTGCTAGTCTGTCTGTCCGTCCGTCAATGCATTCGTCCGTGAGTACATCTAGTGAACACTCCAAGTACCACCATCTTGCATACCCTGTGGCACATAGCCGCTATACGTGTCCGTCTGTCTGTCCGTCCATGCGTCCGTTCGTGCGTCCATCTAGAGAACACTCAAAGTACCATCACCTCACATACCCTGTGGAGCATAGCCGCTTTACGCGTCCTTCTATCCGTCCGTCCGTCTGCTAGTCTGTCTGTCCGTCTGTCTATGCGTCCGTTTGTGAGTCCATCTGGTGAACATGCTGAGTACCACCATCTCGCATCTCGCAAAACCTGTGGCACATAACCGCTTCACGCCTCCGTTTACGTGTCCATCTATCTGCTACTCTGTCTGTCTGTCCGCCCATGCGTCCGTCCACCCGTCCATCTAGTGAACACTTCAAATACAACGATCTCGCATACCCTGTGGCACAAATCCGCTTTTCGCGTCCGTCTACCCGTCCGTCCATCTGCTAGTCTGTCTGTCTGTCTGTCCGTCCATGCATCCGTCCGTGCGTCCATCTAGTGAACACTCCAAGTATCACCATCTCGCATCTCGTATACCCTGTGGCACATACCCGCTTTACGCGTCCGTCTATCCGTCCTTCCATCTGCTATTCTATCTGCCCTTTCATCCATGCGTCCGTCCGTGAGTCGATCTAGTGAATACTCTGAGTGCCGCGAAATCGCATACCTTGTGGCACATAGCCGATTTACGCGTCCGTCTACCTGTCCGTCCGTCTCGTAGCCTGTCTGTCTGACCGTCCATGCGTCTGTCCGTGCGTCATCTAATGAACACTCCAAGTACCACCATCTCTCCCACCCTGTTGCACATAGCCACTTTACGTCTCTGTGTACCTGTCCATCGCTCTGCTAGTCTGTCTGTCTGTCCGTCCATGCGTCCATCCGCCCGTCCATCTAGTGAACACTCCAAGTACCACCATCTCGCATACCATGTGGCACATAGCACCTTTATGCGTCCGTCTACCTGTTCGTCCATCTGCTAGTCTGTCTTTCTGTCCGTCCATGCGTCTGTCCGTTAGTCCATTTAGTGAACACTCCAAGTACCACCATCTGGCATGCCCTGCAGCCCATAGCCGCTTTACGCGTCCATCTACCTGTCCACTCGTCTGTCTGTCAGTCTCTCTGCCCATGCGTCCGTCCGTGCGTCCATCTAGAGAACGCTCAAAGTACCGCCATCTCGCATACCCTGTGGCACATAGCCGCTTTACGCGTCCGTCTACCTGTCCGTCCGTCTGCTAAATTTTTGTCTGACCGTCCATACGTCCGCCCGTGCGTCCATCTAGAGAACACTCCAAGTACTACCATCTCGCATACCCAATAGCACATAGCCGCATTACGCATGCGTCTACCTGTCCGTATGTCTGCTTGTGTGTCTGTCCGTCCATGCGTCCGTCCGTGAGTCCATCTAACGAACACTCCAAGTACCACCATCTCGCATACCCTGTGGCACATAGCCACATTTCGCATACGTGTTCCTTTCCGTCTGTCTGCCAGTCTGTCTGTCCATCCATGCGTCCGTCCGTGCGTCCATGTAGTGGAAACTCAAGTACCACCATCTCGCATACCCTGTAGCACATGGGCGCTTTACGCATCCGTCTACCTGTCCGTCCGTCTGCTAGTCTGTCTGTGCATGCGTCCATATATCCATCCGTGCGTCCATCTATTGAACACTTCAAGTACCACCATCTCGCATCTCCTATACCCTGTGGCACATACCCGCTTTACGCGTCCGTCTATCCGTCTCTCCATCTGCTATTCTGTCTGTCCATTCATCCATGCGTCCGTCCATGAGTTGATCTAGTGAATACTCCGAGTTCCGCGAAATCGCATACCCTCTGGCACATAACCGATTTACGCGTTTGTCTACCTGTCCGTCCGTCTGCTAGTCTGTCTGTCTGATCGTCCATGCGTCCTTCCATGCGTTCATCTATTGAACACTGAGTACCGCCATCTCGCATCTTGTATACCCCGTGGCACATACCCGCTTTACGCGTCCGTCTAGCCGTTTTTCCACCTGCTAGTCTGTGTGTCCTTCAATGCGTCCGTCCGTGCGTCTATGTATTGAACACTCCAAGTACCACCATCTCGCATACCCTGTAGCACATAGCCGCTTTACGCGTCCATCTACGTGTTGGTCCGCCTGCCAGTCTGTCTGTCTGTCCGTGCGTCCATCTAGTGAACACTCCAAGTACCACAGTCTGGCATACCCTGTCGCCCATCGCCGCTTTACGCGTCCATCTACCTGTCCGTCCGTCTGTCTGTCCGTCCATGCGTCCGTTCGTGCGTCCATCTAGAGAACACTCAAAGTACCGCCATCTCTCATACCCTGTGGCACATAGCTGCTTTACGCGTCCGTCTACCTGTCCGTCTGTCTGCTGATTGTCAGTCTGTCCGTCCATGCGTCCGTCCGTGCGTCCATCAAGAGAACACTCTGAGTACTGCCATCTCGCATCTCTACCCTGTGGCACATACCCGCTTTACGCGTCCGTCTATCCGTCCGTCCATCTTCTGATCTGTCCGTCTGTGCATCCGTCCGTGCGTCCATCTAGAGAACACTCAAATTAGCACCATCTCGCATATCGGTATTACCGGAAATCAATTAGCTGATGATGCAGCCCGCTCAGCCCATGAAGGAACCCATGTAGTCCCGATTCCTCTATCAAGGAATGATGCAGCAAGACAACTTTACCTGCTGGCTCGATATCTTACACACACGTTCTGGTCGTCCACCAGCTTCCAAAGGTGTCAATTTTATGAACTGGATCCTTCACTCAAGATAAAGCTGCCATCTCAACTTTCCCGCTCCGATGCGACACTGTTATGCCGCCTTTGGTTGGGTGTTGCATTCACAAAGGTGTACTCCTTTCGCATCGGTATGGCAGACACTTCTACATGCGACTACTGCGGAGCTGAAGAGACTATCGAACACGTCCTGTGCAGTTGCGCTTGCTACGACACACAGCGATGCCAGCTCCGGATGGTTTTGAATCAACTTGACCCCGGAGCATTTTGTGTGCAGAAGATAGTAGGACCTTGGGCATCTGCCTCAGTTGCGCAGACAGCCACAAAAGCACTGCTACTTTAGCTAAAGTCAACAAACCTGAGCGACTGCCTGTAGATTGTGTGTGCTCCCCGAGTGTGCTCGTGATTGTTTGTACCTTCTCATCTCTCTGCAACCTCTTTTCTCCCTTTCATCCCTTCCCCAGTGCAGGGTAGCAAACCGGATGTGCGTCTGGTTAACCTCCCTGTCTTTCCTTGCATCTTTATCTCTCTCTCTCTCTCATCTCGTATACCGAGTGACACATACCTGCTTACGCGTCCGTCTATCCGTCCGTCTGTCTGCTAGTCTGTCTGTCCGTCCGTCCATGCATCCATCCGTGAGTACATCTAGTGAACAGTCCAAGTAACACCATCTTGCATACCCTGTGGCGCATAGCCACTTTGCACGTCCGTCTACCTGTCCTTCCGTCTGCAAGTCTGTCTGTCTGTCTCCGTCCATGCGGCCATCCGTGCGTCCATCTACCGAACACTCCAAGTACACCATCTCGCATACCCTGTGGCACATAGCCTCTTTACGCGTCCGTCTATGCGTCTGTCCATCTGCTAGTCTGTCTGTCCGTCCATCCATGCATACGTCCGTGAGTCCATCTGGTGAACATGCTGAGTACCGCCATCTCGATCTTGCAAAACCTGTGGCACATAGCCGCTTTACACGTCCATCTATCCGTATGTCCGTCTGCTAGTCTGTCTGTGTCTCCGTCCGTGCATCCACCCGTGCGTCCATCTAGAGAACACTCAAAGTACGACCATCTCGCATCTCGTATACCCTGTGGCACATACCAGCTTTAGCGTCCGTCTATCCTTCCATCCGTCTGCTAGTCTGTCTGTCCGTCCGTCCATGCATCCGTCTGTGAGTCCATCTAGTGAACACTTTGAGTACTGCCATCTCTCATATCCCAAAACCTGTGGCACATATCCGCTTTACGCGTCCGTCTACCTGTCCGTGCGTCTGCTAGTCTCTCCGTCTGTCTGTCCATGCGTCCGTCTGTGCGTTCATCTAGTGAACACTTTAAGCACCACCTTCTTGCATACCTTGTGGCACATAGCACTTTGCGCGCTGGTCTACCTGGCGTACCTTTACAGGTGTTTATGTGGTGGGGCGTAACTTGCACTCGACGAGGTCAGTCTTCCCTGGCACGTCAGAAAATACATCATAGAACTCTCTCAGGACTTCAATAATTTGGTCTGTCCGCTGGCTGTTCAAGTTAGGCGCTACTAACACATTTTATATGTTTCCCTTTGGTGCAGGGCAACAAAGTGAATTTCTCGCTCGTCAGCAGTGTCTGAATGCACAGAAACGACAGCTTGTTGTGCTTCATTTTCGGGCTCCCTTTCGTGGTATTTCTTGAGAAGGTTAATGTGAAAAAGGCTTCTCTGAGTTCCGAGATCTATCTCGCAGTCATAGTCACGGCGTTTTTCAAGCACTGTGAAGGGTCCCTTCCGTGTCAAGATCAATTTATTCTTATCTGATGGTAGCAACAGCAATACTTTGTCTCCGGGTGATAGGTGTCGAACTCTTGCTTTGCTATCGTAATATTTCTTCTGTGTCATTTTAGCCTTCAGGAGTTCTTCGTGCGCTACCTTTCAGGTGTCTTGCAGTCGCTCCTGGAGATCTATAACATACTCGTATGTTGTTTTCGTTTCAGGATCGATGTTGGCCCCTGTTCACAGCTCCTTAAGGATCGACATTTGCCCGTGTACAAATCTGCTGTAGAGGAGATCGAACGGCGTGAATCCAAGGCTCGTTTGGGGAACTTCACGGTATGCAAAGAGCAGGGGAGCCAAGTATCTGTCCCAATGTTGCGGCCGTTCTTGACACATGCGGCGAACCATTTGTTTGAGAGGGCCATTAAATCTCTCTACAAGTCCGTTGGCTATGGGGTGATAAGGCGTTGTGGGTAGTTGACGAAATGAAAGTAGCCGACCGAGTTCCTGCATGAGACTCGAGGTGAACGACTTTCCACGGTCGCTCACTATCTCACGGGGCACTCCAACGCGGGAGAACATCTCTATTAGTGCTTCCGCTATGCGCTCTGTCTCGATGCTCGGTAGTGCCACCGCATCCGGGTAACGCGTAGCGAAGTCTACCATCATTAAGACATACTTGTTGCCCTTGGATGACGTTGGCGACAGAGAGCCGATAATATTGATGGCGACCCGCTGAAAATGTGTGTCTATGATAGGCATATTTCCCAATGGAACTCGTCCGACGACGTGTTTAGGCACGGTCCTCAGACATGTGTCGCACGACTTCACGAACCGTATCACATCAGCCTGTACACCCGGCCAATAAAACTCTGTAAGGACATGGTCTGTTGTCCTTCTTTGCCCTTGGTGACCAGACAGAAGGCCTTCGTGAGCCATCTTCATGACGGTGTTCCGAAGATCGTGGGGTACTACAAGTTGCTCCAAGTCTCGCCTTCCTGCCGTGCGGTGGCGCCAAAAAAGAATGTCGCGTACCAGCACACTCGGCGACTCTTGGCTTCTTAGATATGATCTTCTCTAATGCAGCGAAGCAGGTTTCCAGCGTGGGATCTGCGTGCTGTAAATTCTTTAGCGCTTCCCGGCTGATATCCAGGGGTTGGATCCGAGGAACAATCAGTTCACTGGGCTTTTTCCTTTCTTTTCCTTCAGCCGCCGACATGTCATGTTGTCGTCTTCTATCTGATGAAGTTGCATCTTCAGGTTCTCCTTCAGTGCATACTGGATCACGGTGAGCCTGTGCTAGTTTTGGTCGTCCTGCTGGCTGCTTCGGGACTGGTTGGGGAGCTGACAGTACACCCGCAATGTTGCCAAGCACGACTTCATACAATGGACTCTCCATACAAACAGCAAGCACCTGACCCTTGAAAAACGGAGAATCTATGTACACCTCTGCTTCTGGTAAGTCTTTTGCAGATCGGTCCAATAAGCGAATGGTACGGGTGTTGCCAGTCAAGTCGCAGTCAGGAACTAGTGATCGTTTCACCACTACTGTATTGCAACCGTTATCCCGCCATACGGTAACCAGCTTCCCTTCAATATAGCCCCTTACAGTTGGCATCTGTTTTGACCCGTTGTCGCAAGTTGCGTTGCTTTGGGTCCCGTCACACATGTCATGACAATGTTTCTCATCCTGATTGTCAGGCGCATCTTCCATTGATTTCTCATGCTGCGCTTTGTGGTATCCCAAGACGGAACATGATGCCTCTCTACGCTTTCCCAAATTTGAGGGACAGCTATCGGATCTGTGCCCGGACTTCTTACAGATCCAGCACGACGTCGACTTGGGCGCTCGAGACTTTGTCCAGCAATCGGAAGCTCAATGACCCGGCTTGTTGCACAGAAAACAAAGCGGTTTTCCTTTGCTTTCGCTGACAGTGTCAACTTTAGCTGTAGCCATCGGTTTCCCTTTTTCGTCTTTTCCTCTAGCGAGATTCACAGTTCCCTGGGCTTCCAAATAGTGATCAGCCATCGTTTCCAACGTGTCCAGGTTATGACATCCTCGCTCCTTCAGGAAGATAGCCAACTTCTCGTCGCACCACCTGAGGAATCGCTGGGACACCATCTTGTCTCGGTGTGCATCATATGTTTTGGGAGTCTTCGCCAGCTCCTGCCAATGGTCGAAGCATCCACAGAGACGTCCCGCGAACTGTCGAACTGTCTCAGTATTCTCGGGCCGGGCATCCCTAAACAACGTGCGGTATCCCTCCTCTGTATAACGTAACCGCTGTAGGAGCGTCGGCTTGAGTTTTGCGTAGTCCGTAGAGTCTTCTGCAGACATCCGTCCTACCACGGTCAAGGCTTCTGCCGTTAGACACAAGCTCAGTGACAGGGCCCACTTGTCGGTTGGCCAGCCTTGGCTCGTGGCAACCCTCTCAAATCTCTGGATGTACGCATCCAGTTTGTCCCTACTCTCATTGTAGGGCGGAATCATTTTGTGTGGGCTGCGGAAACTCTGACCACCACCCATACTATCGTCCGCAGAACTCGTGCTCGGACGCTGCGCTTCTGCGACCCGACGTCGCTCCTCGAGCAGGAGCCTTTCAGCCTCCATGCGAGCTATTTTACGCTCATGCTCCACCTATGCTGCTAGACGTGCCTCCTCTCGATCTTTCGCTCTCTGGTCCCTCATTTCTTTTTCCTCAGCGCTCACCCATGCCAGCAAAGCTTCTCCACTGAGCCCCATATCCTTCCCTAGCACAACTAGCTTTTTCTCTTGTCGTTCATTCTCGTCCGCCACACACACAAACAACGTGAGGCTCTCAGATGTAACGAGAGAGCTTAGTCCTGTCGCGGACGCCAGATATTGTGATGGTTAAGGACGTTCGTCACTATGCTTGTCTATAGCGGACGAGAAAGAATTAACATGAGCAATTTAAGTGAACAAAAGAAGCTTTCTATTGTACACTAAAGAAGGAAGTGGCAGGAGAAAATAAAACTATATATATCCAACCCTATACGCCGAGCATCACGCAACATGCGCGAGAGTCAGACCGCCATTATTCTGCGCAGAGTTCGCGGCTACGCTAACTCAGTGTCCAATGCGTATAGTTCTCGGTTCGTAAGAAGAAACCGCTGTCTCACCATTTGGGTCCCCGTCGTCCCGACATGATGCGGTCGCCGACGTGCGCGAGGGCAAAGGTGACACGGCTGGAACGGCTGACGGCACACGGATGCGCTACCGTGTGCAGCGCCGTTGAGTCGGACGTCGCGGCTAACCCAGCAGTCAGGGTCACAACTCTTGAGGTCCAGGATCAGGCCAAGGCTCACGAGGACCACACCCGATAGGCCTCGCCCACGAACTTGCTCCCGGCCACTGCACCCAGGCAGGAGCCGTTCAGCAGGCCCCGTCCTTGGACCTTGTACAGGCCGACGGACTCGACTTCGAACAGACACACCGGAGCTCGACCTGGCCGACACGTACGGGTCCCACGTCCGGCTCAGGAACGCTGCCAGGAACTCGTCCTCTCGAGCGGCGCACCGCTTCCTCTGCCTTCGTGGCCTCAACCCTCGAGCTCTCTTTTCCGCACGTTCCTTCTTCTTCACCTCTTCTTTTTTCATTCCTTGTTGTCGCCTACGTGCCACCTGCCCTCCGCTCGTCTTCTTCAGTTTTGGTTTGACGTTCCACGGTGTCTTCAAGTCCTTTTTTCCACAAATCGTACCCAACCCACAGTGCTTTTGTGTCCTTTCCTTATACCAAGTACCACCATCTCGCATACCCTGTGGCACATAGCCACTTTACGCCTCTGTCTACCTGTCCATCCGTCTGCTAGTCTGTCTGACAGTCCGTCCATGCGTCTGTCCGTGAGTCCATCTAGTGAACACTCTCAGTACTGCCCTCTCTCATCTCCCAAAACATGTGGCACATGGCCGCTTTACGCGTCCGTCTACCTGTTTGTCCGTCTTCTAGTCTGTCCGTCTGTCCGTCCATGCGTCCGTCCGTGCATCCATTTAGTGAACACTCCAAGTACCACCTTCTTGAATACCCTGGGGCAGATAGCCGCTTTGAATGCTGGTCTACCTGTCCGTCCGTCTGCTAGTCTCTCTGTCTGTCCATGCGTCCATCCGTGCGTCCATGTAGTGAACACTCCAAGTACCACCATCTCGCATACCCTGTTGCACATAGCCATTTTACGCATCGGTCTACCTGTCCGTCTGTCGTCTTGTCCGTCCGTCCATGCGTCCGTCCGTGCGCCTATCTACTGAACACTCCAAGTACCACAATCTGGCATACCCTGTTGCCCATAGCCGCTTTACGCGTCCGTCTTTCTGTCTGTCGTTCTGCTAGTCTGTCTGTTTGTCCATCCATGCGTCCGTCCTTGAGTCCATCAAGTGAACACTGTGTACCACCATATCGCATACCCTGTGGCACATAGCCACTTTACGCGTCTGTCTACCTGTCCGTCTTTCTACTAGTCTGTCTGTCCGTGCGTCCATGCGTCCGTCCGTGCGTCCATCTAGAGAACACTCCGAGTACTGCCATCTCGCATATCGTATACCCTGTGGCACATACCCGCTTTACTCGTCCGTCTATCCATCCGTCCATCAACCGTCCGTGCGTCCATCTAGACAACAATAAAGTACCGTCATCTCGCATACCCTGTGGCACAAAACTGACTTACGCGTGCGTCTACCAGTCCGTTTGTCTGCTAGTTTGTCTGTCTGTCTGTCCATCCATGCGTCCGTCCGTGCGTCCATCTAGTGAACACTGAGTACCGCCTTCTCGCATCTCGTATACCCTGTGGCACATACCCGCTTCACGCGTCCGTCTATTCGTCCGTCCATCTGCTAGTCTGTCTGTCCGTCCATGCGTCCATCCGTGCGTCAATCTAGTGAACACTCCAAGTAACGCCATCTCTCCTACCTTGTGGTACATAGCCGCTTTACGCATCCGTCTACCTGTCCGTTGGTCTGCTAGTCTGTCTGTCTGTCCGTCCGTGCGTCCGTCCGTGCGTCCATCTAGAGAACACTCAAAGTACCACCAGCTCGCATCTCGTATACCCTGTGGCACATACCTGCCTTACGTGTCCGTCTATCTGTCCGTCCATCTCCTAGTCTGTCTGTCCGTCCGTCCATGCATCCGTCCGTGAGTCCATCTAGTGAACAGTCTCAGTACTCCCATCTCTAATCTCCCAAAACCTGTGGCACATAGCCGCTTTACGCGTCCGTCTACCTGTCCGTCCGTCTGCTAGTCTGTTCGTCTGTCTGTCCCTGCGTCCGTCCGTGCGTTCATCTAGTGAACACTCCAAGTACCACCTTCTTGCATACCCTGTGGCACATAGCACTTTGCGTGCTGGTCTACCTGTTGTCGGTCTGCTAGTCTGTCTGTCTGTCCGTCCATGAGTCCGTCCGTGCGTTCATATAGTGAACACTCCAAGTACCACCATCTGGCATACCCTGTGGCACATAGCCACATTACGCATACGTGTCCCTTTCCATCTGTCTGCCCGTCTGTCTGTCCATCAATGCGTCCGTCCGTACGTCCAGCTAGAGAACAGTCATAGTACAGCCATCTCGCCTACCGTGGCACATAGCCGTGTGAGGGATAAGGTTCGGGCAATCACGGCAACTTAAATAATCGTTGTCGAGACTGACGAAGACATTTGCAACTTGAGTTATAAGGCTTTAATGCCACGAAAAAAAGAAAAAAACGATAGAGAAGCTTGGCGTGTTACATGGCAACAGCGAAGAACTGCCTTAAGTACGAGCACGACACACGTTGGCGAAAGACAAGGTCTGACGCATAGCGTAGTCCCCCACTGCACTACACAAGGTTTGAAA
The DNA here is from genome assembly GCF_043290135.1 of Rhipicephalus microplus. NCBI lineage: Eukaryota > Metazoa > Arthropoda > Arachnida > Ixodida > Ixodidae > Rhipicephalus > Rhipicephalus microplus. The sequence continues at coordinate 279,010,037 of NC_134702.1, read as the reverse complement.
CACTTCACCGGGTGATCTCGAAGGCAGATGAGTCGATGCGTTGCGTTGCGTCTTACGCCGACATCAGCGATGCCTCAGGCATGGTCGGAGCGGAGCGTGAGGCAGAGTCGATGTGTGGCAAGCACGTCCCGGACAGCCAGTAGTAGGCCCAGGTCTGGAAAACGCCCGGATCCGAGTACAACGGACCGGCGCCGGCTGCTGGATCACACGGTAGAAGGGAGCCAGGCTCGTGCGGACCACAGGCACAGGTAGGCTTCGGGACCACGACCCGACGAGCGCTTCAGCCTGCCACTGTTTCGTTCCGATCCTTCTTCTCGAACGCCCCGTCGTCGTCTTCCTCTTCTCTCTCCCCATGGCTTGGCTTGACTTTGACGACACGATTCCGCCTTTTCCTTGTCTCATCGTCATCTTCGTCGGCGTACGGCAAAGCACAAACTCACAAACATCGCGCACCAGATAAACCTACCGCGCATATCATGACAAAAGTCCCCCCTTTCAAAAGTTTTTTTTTCTTTTTAAAAAAAAACTGTCCAAAGTGCGCGGGAGACAAGACTTACGACAAACAAATGTACAGAACTGTTGCACCAAGAGAATAGTCTGTATGTGAGAGTCCCTAGGCATATGGTACATTATTACATTAATGTGGTATAGCTAGCACTCTAGGAGGTTCGTCTTCCCAGGAACTTCGGAAAATATGTCTCGGAATTCCTCCAAGAGATTGCACATATCATCGCATTGTGCTTCGTCTAAATTACTTCCGAGTGTGACCGACTCAATACCTTTCCCTTCATTTACTTTAAATGTAGGGAGGGGTGAATCCGACTCTCCTTCTTCGACTACAACGAACGATGAAGCTTGACTAGTGACTTCTGGTTGACGTTCTTCGTAGCGCTTGAGCATGTTTATGTGAAACATTTTCGTGGTGTGCCCAAGGTCCAACCAATAGTCGTGGTCATTCTTTTTTCCTGTAACCGGAAATGGCCCCTTCCAGTGCATAAGAAGCTTGTTTTCCCTGGTTGGGAGCAATATAAGAGCCCGGTCACCAACTTTGAGCTGTCGGGTTTTGGAGGTTCGGTCATAATACTTCTTTTGCGAGTGTTGAGCTCGGGAGAGATTCTCTTGAGCCAGCTTCAAGGTGCGTTCAAGACGTTCTCTCAGATCAAGCACGTATCCGTAAGTAGTCTTGATATCTTCCTCTAGGTCTTCCCCTGTCCAGAGTTCCTTCAATATATCCAGGGGTCCTCGGACGTGCCGGCCGTAGATCAGTTCAAACGGCGAGAAGCCCATACTGGCCTGAGGTACTTCTAGATAGGCGAATAACAGAGGCGCGAGAAATCGGTCCCATGACTTCGGCTTCTCTTGGCACAACCTGCGCAACATCTGTTTCAAAGTGCCGTTGAACCTTTCGACCAAGCCATTGCATATCGGGTGGTAAGGCGTCGAGCTCAAATGTCGAATAGCAAGCAGAGCATTCACCTCTTCCATCAGGCCTGACGTGAAGCAAGATGCTTGATCACAGAGGATCTCCCGTGGAAATCCTATTCGAGAGAACATCTCCAGTAGTCCATCTGCTACTGTTGCCGAATCAATTGCGGGCAAAGCCACCGCGTCCGGGTACCGAGTGGCGAAATCCACAAGGGTAAGAATGTACCGATTACCCTTCTTTGAAATCGGCGTCAGAGGTCCAATGATATCAACGGCCACACGTTCGAATGGCGTGTCAATCAAAGGCATTCGTCCAAGAGGCGCCTTGCCTACTTTGCCTTTGGGATATGTCCTTTGGCATGCGTCGCATGATTTTACGAATCTTCGTACCTCCTCCTGTACACCGGGCCAATAAAACGACTCCAAAACTCGGTCCTTCGTCTTCTTGATACCCTGGTGACCAGATATCGGTGATTCATGTGCCAAGTGCAACACATGGACACGCAACGCCTTTGGAACCACCGCTTGTTGAACTGATTTACCCGGAGTCAAGTGGTAAACGCGGTACAAGATTCCTTTCTCGAACATAAATGAGTGGTATGTGGCTCCTTTACCGCGGATGAGGGTGTCGACTTTCGCCCTACAAACATCCAGCGACCGGTCTTCCTCTTGTTTTTGGCGAAATGACTCCTGTGTCACCTCTAAGTTTCCAAATTTAGCAGTCGTGAGCTTCCGGCGATGTCCTTTGCTTGAAACACCAACCATGACTGTGCTCTTCGTCCCGCATCCATCCTTGGATTTCTCTTCAGAATTCAATGCCTGATTAGTTTCCGACTTCAGGCTCGCTGACTCCTTCCACGTTGAGTCGGGGTCATTAGCGTCACGGGCGCCGGGAACATTTCCTACGATGACATCGTAAAGTGGCGACGTCATGCATTTGACTATCGCATTTCCGGTGAAATAGGGCGATAGAATCCGTACTTCTGCTTCCGGTACCTCGATGCAACTACCATCGGCCAATAAAATAGTGGCGGTAGTACCCGTCAGCGCATCATCGGGAACGAGGGAACGTCGCACGACCAGGGTGTTGCTTCCAGTATCCCTCAAGACTGATACAGTATGTCCAAACACTTCTCCCTGTAACACCGGCAAGTTTCGTGTAGCTGTTGCGGTGCGCGTTCGGAGTGCACTAGCAACATATTCATCTTGTGATGAATCATCGGCACATCGGGGCGTCTCGGACTTCTGGTCAGTAGACACGATGCAAGATGTCATTTTCTTTGACCCGCCGTTGCTTGGGCATGCTCTTGCATCGTGGCCGGGCTTCCGACAGTGCCCACAGAAGACTCGTTGGGGTTTCGTGCGGCAATCAGATGCTCTGTGGCCGGGTCGATCACAGACGAAACATCTAAGAGGAGGCTGGGTATAAGTAAATCCTTCTTGCTCCTTGGGAATGTTGTTTGCAGACTTGGTACGAAATACCAACAAGTTTGTTTGCCGCTGGGCTTCCAAGAAGGTATCAGCTGCTTCTGCCATTTCTTTTACCGTCCTGCATTTCTTCTCCCTTAGAAAAAGTGCCAGGCGATCGTGGCAGTTATTCAGAAACTGCTCAGCTACAATGAGGTTGCGCACGGATGCAAAGTCCTCGTCCGTTTCCGACATTTCCAGCCATCTATCGAAGTAACTCTGTAATCTCGTGGCGTACTGTTTACCAGTTTCGCCGTCTTCAGGCTTGCTTTGCCGAAACTTTTCGCGATAGCCTTCGGCTGTGAAACGAAACCTCTGGAGCAAGGCCACTTTCGTACTCTGGTAATCCATTGAGTCTTCTGGCGACAGACGACCGAAGACTTTCAATGCTTCCCCACTGAGGCATAAACTAAGCGCTGTCGCCCACTTCTCCTCAGGCCACTCTTGACCAACTGCTACGCGTTCGAACCTCTTGAGATACGCATCGAGATCGTCACGCCCCTCGTCAAACACTGGAATCAGGTTGTGAGGATTGATCAAGCACGGGCGGCTTTGACTCCTCTCAGGTTCGCGGTCCCGCGCTGTTGGCTCTCGGCTACCTTCAACCTCAGCTAGTCGAATTCGCAGTTGAAGAGTTCTCTCTTCTATCTCCAAACGTTCCTTCGCCGCCTGCCTTTCCGCGGAACGCTCTTCACGCGCTTGCACAGATTCCTCATGAGCCCGCTCTAACCGCGCGTCTACCCACGTCTTTAGCTCGGCTCCTTGAAGCCCCATGCGTTCCGCTAGCGTTATAAGCTCTTGCTCACTCATCTTCCCTATAGATTTCAACCCAGTGCAAACGGCTTCGTCCTGTCGCGCGGACGCCAATTGTGAGGGATAAGGTTCGGGCAATCACGGCAACTTAAATAATCGTTGTCGAGACTGACGAAGACATTTGCAACTTGAGTTATAAGGCTTTAATGCCACGCAAAAAAGAAAAAAAACGATAGAGAAGCTTGGCGTGTTACATGGCAACAGCGAAGAACTGCCTTAAGTACGAGCACGACACACGTTGGCGAAAGACAAGGTCTGACGCTTAGCGTAGTCCCCCACTGCACTACACAAGGTTTGAAACACTTCACCGTGTGATCTCGAAGGCAGATGAGTCGATGCGTTGCGTTGCGTCTTACGCCGACATCAGCAATGCCTCAGGCATGGTCGGAGCGGAGCGTGAGGCAGACCCGATGTGTGGCAAGCACGTCCCGGACAGCCAGTAGTAGGCCCAGGTCTGGAAAACGCCCGGATCCGAGTACAACGGACCGGCGCCGGCTGCTGGATCACACGGTAGAAGGGAGCCAGGCTCGTGCGGACCACAGGCACAGGTAGGCTTCGGGACCACGACCCGACGAGCGCTTCAGCCTGCCACTGTTTCGTTCCGATCCTTCTTCTCGAACGCCCCGTCGTCGTCTTCCTCTTCTCTCTCCCCATGGCTTGGCTTGACTTTGACGACACGATTCCGCCTTTTCCTTGTCTCATCGTCATCTTCGTCGGCGTACGGCACAGCACAAACTCACAAACATCGCGCACCAGATGAACCTACCGCGCATATCATGACAAGCCGCTTTACGCGTCCGTCTACCTGTCCGTCCGTCTGCTAGTCTGTCTGTTCGTGCATCCATGCACCCATCCGTGCGTCCATCTATTGAACACTCCATATACCACCATCTCGCATCCCCTATACCCTTTGGCACATATTCGCTTTACGCGTCCGTCTATTCGTCCATCCATCTGCTATTCTGTCTGTCTGTTCATCCATGCGTTCGTCCGTGAGTCGATCTAGTGAATACTATGAGTACCGCCTACTCGCATACCCTGTGGCACATAGCCGATTTACGCGTCCGTCTAGCTGCCCGTCCATCTGCTAGTCTGTCTGTCTGTCCGTTCATGCGTGCGTCCGTGCGTTAATTTTGTGAACACTGAGTACCGCCATCTCTCTTTTGTTCTGTCCTGTTTTAACTGTTTTGCTGTGGAGAGGTTGAGGTGCCTATCTCCTCGGGGTCTCCATATCACAAAGATCTGCAGCAAAAAATAAAATAATATTACAGAACGGTACCGAAAATTAAAAATACGAAAAAGAAAAAAACTTATTAGCACACTGAAACCAGTTCAAATACCATGCCAATACATAGTTTTCTTCGCGCAGTTCACACAGTCATAAACTACTTACACGCACAACTTACTAATCTAAGGTCATTATATACATGACCACATTTAATATAATATCCATCTCTGGCTGTCAGTCATAGGCTCTTGTCCAGTCCTGTCTCCACTAAAAAGTCTGTCAGGAAGATGATTGCCTTTTTCTGGAGATTCATCTCAGGCCATGGTCCAAGTAGTTTCTTTATTGTGAGAGGCCGTCTGTCCAAACTTGCTCATTTGTTCTTTATTTTTCTCTTTCATTCGCGTATTTAACGCACTCCAAAAGAATATGGCGAACATTTTCTTCTGCATGACCACAATGGCATTCCGGTGAGTTGGATCGATGCATCTTGTGCAGGAAACTGTTTGTGTATGCTACTTCCAATCTAAGTCGGTGGCTCAATGTCTCTAGGTGTCGTGGGAGGTCTGTCACTATGGAAACTTTTCTGTGTGGATCAACTTCATAAAGTACCATTTCCTTTGATTTAGGGCTCTCAAAGCACTTCTCCATTGAACAATGGTTAGCTCCTTGCGATATAAAATATCGAATATCCGCCCCAGACATAGGGATTGCGCAATCCCGTCCTTCGTTCAATGCTTTCTTCGCGAGACTATCAGCCTCTTCACTTCCCTTTATTCCAATGTTTCTGGGTATCCATTGGAATACGTTGTTGTGACCCTGCAATGAGGCATATTCCACAGTTTCTGCGATACATCAAGCTATTTCACCATTTTTGTAATGTGATCTCACATTTCTTATGAGCTGAAGAGCAGGCTTGCTATCAGTGCATATCACCCATTTTCGTGGCTCAGGATTCTCGCATATAAGCTTAACTGCTTCAAAGATAGCCACCAATTCTGCTGTCGTCGATAAAGATTTGTGCGATAATTTGTACATCTTCTTTTTTTGAATTTCGAGTATGAAGGCCGCACAGGCTGACGCTTCTTCTGTGCATGATCCGTCTGTATATATCTTCGTTTTTTCAGTATACATTACATGAAGCTGATGAAGTACCAACTGTGCCGCCACTAGAGGTGCCATGTCTGCTTTATTCTCTATGCCGTCTATTTCACGGATAACGTTGAGAAGTGGCAGCGTCCAAGGTGGTTTTGAAGGTTTCCATTGTTTAAATTCCGGTACTACTGCCTGAAATGATGATATAGTATCCTGTAGTCTTGTTGCCGTCCTTTGTGTTAGTGCACCAGATAAAAAATGACTTTCATGTTGCATGACAATTCTAAATAAATTTCGAGATGTTTCTTTAGTTCGGAGGACTGTCATAGGTGCCTCTCGAGCCTCCGCATACAATAAAGCACTGGAAGTTTACCGTGGTAAACCCAGACATACCCTTAAGCTCCTTGCCAATAACAAGTGAAGTCTCCTTTCGGTGGAGGCCGGGAGTCCGTGCAGCAGAGGCAGTGAGTAAGTTACGATGGGGCGTATTCAGGCAACATGTAGGGCTAATAACGACACTGTAGTACCACCCCATTTGGCGCCGCAGAGATGCCGGAGGATTCAAATGGCCTGATTCACTTTTTTTCCAGGGACTGGACATGAGGCGACCATGTTAGTCTCCGGTCTAAAATTACTCCCAAGAATTTACAAGTTTTAACCATTTGAATAGGCTGATTTCGCAGAATAATCTGGAAATTTCCAGGACTCTTTTACTGTAAACGGAAGTATGGCTGTTTTAGCCAGACTCAGTGCCATACATCTTTTTTTTTTGAAACGGTCTACATAATCCAATCCTTCTTGTAGAGTTTGTTGTACATCCAAAAACGATGGACCAGACGTCCATATACTTATATTATCAGCATATACTGAACATCTGATGTTATGTGGAAGATTATACGGGAGCTGCGCCATGACTGCATTATAGAGAGTAGGGCTTAGCACGCTGCCCTGTGGCACTCTTTGGTTGACGACATGTTCTGACGTTGGGCCCTTCTGCGTAAGTACAAAGATTTTCCGGTGCTTCATGAAGTCAGCGATCCAACGCAGCATCTCGCCCTCGAATCCCTGTAACGCCAGACCTTCCAGAACGTGAACGTGACTCACTGTGTCGTATGCTCGGTGAACATCAAGGAATACAGCGACAGTGATGTTTCGTTGCGTTCGCTGGTTTTCCACATTTGTGACCAAATTCAGAATGCAGTCCATTGTGCATCTACCTCTTATGAAGCCGGCTATGCTTTTTGGAAGTCGTTTTTTCATGTCTTGCCACCATAAAATTCGTTCATTGATCATTTTTTATCACTTTTGAAAAACAACTTGTCAAACTAACCGGCCTAAACGAGTCCAACTGCATGGGGCTCTTCCCTGGCTTTAGCAACGGTACTACTTTTGATATCTTCCAACTTTTCGGAACTTTTTCTTCTTGCCAACTTTTATTATAGATGTCCAACAGATGTAAGTTTCCTTTTTTGCACAAATTAGCAAGAGCAGCGTATGTAACTCCATCTGTTGCTGGTGAACTTGTTCGTTTTACTGTAGACAGCACATATTGGAGCCCCTCTGGTGCGAACCTGTCATCAAGATCTGATGAAGTGATCGCAGAGAACCTTGTTACAACCGCCGAAGCTGATTCTGCTGATGATTTATATTCGCTAGTTTGGGCGGTCTCTCCATTTCTCAGTATAAGATCGCAAAATTCTTCGTCAATCACACGTTCGCTAACTTCTCGAGACAGTGCTAGACACCTGTAGTGGTCTCGAGTGGACTACTGGCGGTCAGAGGGTGCGTACCATGTTCCACAGTTGAGGCGCCGAGGTAAATGGAGAAAGTGAGGCACATAAATCTTGCCACCTTTTGGTTGAAAGCTTCTGCAGTTGGTTATGCATTGCAGAATGTACTTTCTGTGCAACCTTGAAATCTTCTAAATTGCCCGACCTGCAATATCTTCTTTCAGATCGGCGTCGTATTGCCCGAAACCTCTCATACTCAGCGTCAACACCCGAATACCCATCTGGAATGAGTACTGCACGAGTTGCTATTGTTAGAAAATTTTTTATCTTCGATGCATACGTTTCTGCGTTCGAACAAAGTTCAAGATTTTGTCTCTGTAGTGCTCGAAAGATTGCCCAATTCTTAATAGTTGTTGTGCGGTTATTTCTCGTTTTCTTCAACTTTGGGTGATATATTATAACTGGCAAGTGGTCACTTCCTCTTGTATCAGCGTCTGCAGTCGAGTCTGCTCCAGCCGCTAATTCAGAGGAGCACACAGTGATGTCTAGTATGCTGCAGTAGTTATGCCCTTGTAGAAACGTCGGAGAACCATCATTTAGTATAGTGTAACCATAATCTTCGCATATTTTTACTATAGCAGATCCCCTTACACTACAACGCTTACTACCCCACAATTCATGGTGCGCGTTAAAATCACCACATATAATTATGGGATCATGGTCAGATCTACACACTGCAGCCAACTCTGTGTGTATCCGGCAAGGCTACTGCATCACGACTGCGCATCGGACATGAGCAGATACTCACGGTGCGCTATCAAGCGCCTATATAATTAGTGACTGAATAAATCGATGCCTCTTCTTGTTCTGGCCATCATGCTGTATTGTCGTCCTTGCTAGTTACATGGTGTTAGAAGTGGCCACCGTGGACCGAAGCACGGCAGCAACGGCGCGGAATCGCCATGGACCTACTGAAGCCACCGGAGCCTATCGGGCATGTTGTCTAAAATTGGAAGCGCTTCAAGCAAAGGTTCGAGCTTTTTCTGCAAGCAACGGCAGCCGAGAAGGCCCCGAGAAGTGACTCCTCGAAAGTGGCGCTCTTGCTGAGCTTCGTGGGAGACGAAGTGCTCGACATCTTCAACAACTTTCAGTACGGCCCCGAAGAAAGCAAGGAGTGTTACGACAAAGTCGTGCAGAAGTTCGACGCCTACTTCTCCGAGGTGAGCAATGAAATTCACGAAAGATATGTTTTTCGTACACGAATCCAGGCAGAGAAAGAACCTTTTGAGAAGTTTGTGCGGTACTTAAAGAAGCAGGCGACACAGTGCAACTTTGGGGATCAGCACGATTCACTGATTAGAGACCAAATTTTGTTTGGTACGAACAACCCAAAGCTGCGTGAAAGAATGCTTGCCGCGAGAGGCCTGACACTACTAAAAGCCGAGGAAATGTGTAGAGTGGTAGAAGCAGCGGCACTAAGGAGCCTAGTTTGGAATAGGGCAGAAGACAGCATTGACGCAGTTTCAAGTGGCGAAACGGTGACGAAAAAACGGCAGCAGTGGAAAAAAAGCAGAGTCGCGATATTCTAGATATTTGCTGCAGGAAGTGCAACCGCAAACATAAACCTAAGCAATGCCCCGCGTATGGTAAATTATGTCATTTTTGCCGCAAATACAACCACTTTGCAAGTTGTTGCAAGAAGTCTACCGCTGTTAGCGAAGTTGCAAATCTCGTTGAGAATGACTTTGAGATTCTCGAAATCGGCTCCGAAAATTGTCGCAAGAAAGACTGTACAATAAAGGCTCGAGTAAATGGCAGAGAAGTGACGTCCAAAGTGGACACCGTTTCGCAGGCAAGCTTAATTCCATTTACAACGTACCGTAAGCTTGGATCCAAAGAAGCGTTGCGACCTACCGGGTCAGTGTTGCGTGCCTACAACGGGGGCGTTATTTCAAGTTATGAAACAACGTCACAGAAAATGTCTGTCGGAACCACCGAGATAAGCGTGAAACTCTTCATCGTAAAGAATGGGCGCCAAGCCATCCTTGGGCTCGATGCCAGTGAAGCGTTTGGATTGGTTCGACGTACGGTGGACGCTGTCAATGCCTTATCTGAGTATGAACTTTTGAAAGATTTCAGGCACCTGTTCCAAGGGCTCGGCTGCTTGAAAACGCAGTATAGAATGGTCCTGGATCCAGACGCGGTTCCGGTCGTTCTGCCTGCTCGCCGGGTTCCACTTGCACTTCAGGAACCTCTGAAGGAGGAACTACAGCGAATGGCTCGGAGGGGCATCATCGTCAATGAAAATGAGCCAACCTACTGGGTAAGCCCTGTGGTACTGGTGAAAAAAAAGACGGCGCTCTAAGGGTTTGCATGGACCCCAGAAGAGTGAACAAGTATATCAAGAGGCAGCATTTCGCTTTACCCAGACGCGAGGACTTGGAAGCACGGCTAACCGGTGCTACTTATTTTAGCTGTTTGAATGCAAACGCCGGCTTTAATCAGGTGCCTTTGGACAAGACAACATCAAAAATCTATAAGTTCTCGTCGCCTTTTGGCAAATACCGTTTTCTAAGGCTACCTTTTGGCATCTTATCTGCACCCGAGGTGTTTCAGCAGGCCCTTTGTCAGATATTTGATGGTCTGCCAGGCGTGCTCATATATATAGATGATATCCTGGTCTGGGGCTCAACGAAGGAAGAGCATGATGAGCGCCTGGTAGCAGTCCTCAAAACTGCTGAAACAGCTGGGTTAACGTTTAATCCGCACAAGTGCAAGTTTGTCGTAAAAGAGCTACGGTTTCTGGGTGATATCATAAGTGCAAACGGCATATCCCCAGATCCAGGGCTCGTAAAAAGTTTGGTTCAAATGCCAGTGCCAACATGCAAGGCCAATGTTCAACGTATGCTTGGTGTGTTGAACTACTTTGGAAAGTTCGTGCCGCAGCTATCTGAAAGAACGGCCCTGTTAAGAACTCTTATCCAGGCCAGTTCTGAGTTTGAGTGGACAGAAAACCACGCCTAAGAGTGGAACAGCGTCACGCAAATTCTGACCACCACACCCGTGCTCGCAATTTTTTACCCACGACGGGAAACAAGGTTGTCTTGCGATGCATTGAAGGACGGCGTCGGTGCCGCTTTTCTGCAACGTCACAATAACGAGTGGCGGCCCGTAGCTTACACATCTCGAGTACTGGCTAAGGCAGAAAAACTGTACGCACAGATAGAAAAGCAGGCCCTAGGAACTTGCTTTGGATGCGAAAAATTTCACCAGTTCGTCTACGGCCAGAAAGTCACAATTGAAACGGACCACAAGTCACTCTTGTCAGTTGCTCAAAAGGAAATTAGTGACATGCCACCTCGCCTTCAACGGTTTTTTTTTTGAGGTTGTTCAAGTATGATTTTGTTTTGCAGTGTATTCCTGGGAAGCACTTTGTTCTTGCTGACATGTTGTCCCGGTCAACTGCTGACAACCAAGACGACGCTGGTGCTACTACCGACGTGGAAGTTTACGCAATCCCGCTTCTAGGTTACCATGTCACAGAAGCAACGCAGAAAAAACTGCAAGCGACAACGGCTCGTGACCGCTACCTACAGTCGGTGATCGCAAGTTTGTCGGTGGGGCTTCCAGTACAAAGTGAACTAAAGCCTTTTGAGCAAGAACTCTCATTTGTCAACGGAATACTTTTAAAGGCGTCAAAGGTTGTTATTCCGAAAAAGCATGCGACAAACTATGCTTGAAAAAATCTATGCAGGTCACCTCGGCATGCAAAAATGCAAAGAAAGGGCCAGACGCCTCGTGTTTTGGCCGGGGCTTAATGCTGAGATTGCTTCCATGGTGCAACTTTGTCCTACATGCCGCAAGTATGCTTACAAACAGCCCAAGGAACCGCTTCAAATGCGGCCCATGCCAGGTTGTGCATGGCATAGAGTTAGAGCTGATATTCTTTTTCGTTTGCGGGGCACTCGTACATCGTTGTCTTTGACGCCTTATCAAACTTTCCGGAAGTTCAGAAACTACCTGACATGTCGGCGCGATCAACCATCGCAGCACTGCACGCTATTTCTTGCCAGATTTGGCGTGCCCGTCGAAGTGTGCACTGATAACGGCCCACAATTTTCCAGCCGTGATTTTTTTTTTCAAGGAGGTACGACTTCACGCATGTCACTTCAAGCCCTCATTATCGTCAGTCAAACGGGCTTGCAGAAAAAGGTGTGCAGGTTGTGAAGCGCATCTTAAAAAAAACTGCAGATTCGGGCGAAGACTTCTGGCTGGGCCTGCTGGCCTACCGCTCTAACCCACTGGAGGACGGGCGATCACCTGGTGAACTACTGCAAGGAAGGCGCTTTCGCACCAACCTCCCGGACTTCAGTACGGTGACCGCAACCGACGTCAAAAAGCACAGCTAGGCCCAAGGGGGAAGACCTTTGCCTCCTCTGCAGAAGGGTGTCGTCGTGAGGCTCAGAGACGCTGCATGGTCCCGAAAAGCTCAAGTGGTGGGTTCGCCATATCGAAGGTCCTACCTTGTCAAAACGGAGGACCAGAAGCTGTTAAGGCTTAACCGGCGTCACCTACTTCAAACTGGCGAACGGTTCATCGAGGAAAGCGACGACGACATTGATACCAGCTCAGCGGAACACAACGTTGGTAGCCATCCGACAGTGGCAACTTCAACCTCGCCAGCCAATGGCCGACGTCGCGAAGTTCCGACGTCGGGCGACCCTTCGCCACCTGTAGTGCGTCAGTCAACTTCACCACCGACGCCAGCTTTGAGAAGGTCGACTCGAACCGTGAAGCCACCACAGCGTCTTCATTATGACAAGGACTTTGACCAAGTGTATGATATCAATTTTTGAAAAGCCATGTACTTACCACAGTTTCAGTGGGTCGGTAATTTCGTTGTTAACAGAAAGGGTGTATCCGGCAAGACTACTGCATCACGACTGCGCATCGGATATGCGCAGATACTCACGGTGCGCTATCGTGCGCCTATATAATCAGTGACTGAATAAACCTATGCCTCTTCTTGTTCTGGCCATCATACTGTATCGTCGTCCTTCCTAGTTACACTGCGTTTGAAACATTTGCTTGAGGGTGCTCGTAAACACCAACTACAGTTACAGTAACGTTACCAAACTTCACCTTGCATCTAACAAACTCCTGCGCACTTGTTTTTGAAGTAGCCACAAGTGTCGACGGAATATCGCGTCTCACACACAACATCACTCTGCATTTTGCAGCACGACGTTCTGCTTGGTGCACCACATAATTGGACAAGCGAAAGTTAGTGGATGCTCTTGTTTCGGAAATACACAAAATCGGAAACACGTGCTGAGCGATGAATTTCCGAAAATCTCCCCTCTTATTCTGCAAACCGTTGCAGTTCCACTGGAATATTGCACTTCTTTTGTACCAGTTAGATAGTCCGGTAGCCATGATTACGACAAGAGAAGATGCTCAACATCTAGCAGCAATTTCACTTCTGGTAAAGAACCTGCCTGTGGCAGGGATCGTAGAATTGCTTTGAGAGCCGCAAATATTATTGGCAAAATAACTTGCTCGTTTCCTGCTGTCTCCACCGAGATCGCATTTCTTGAAGACTTTTTCCTCAGCAAGCTGCTGTGACCCTTCCCTTTGGTAGTCAGTGGCTCCTTGGCTGTGTCTGGTCCGGCAGAAAGTTCCACTTCAGCATGTTCCTGGGCCCAGACTTCTTTGCCAACCCGATGTTTTGGTGCTGAGCGCTTCAATACTTCCGAGTAAGAGTCGTGGTGTCACTGTTTTGCATTTCTTTGTGCCGCAGAAACATCTTCGACCATATCCGCATTGGGTGCGGGACCTCTTTGTATCTTATGGTACCCTTTTACAATTCTCTCTCTTTGTGCCGCTGATGCCAAACGGTTTCGAGAGCAGCCTGACAACGACGCCGGATGTTGTCCAGCACAGTTGGCACACTTAGGTTGACGATTCGAGGTGCATTCTTTGTAATCATGGTCGCCCACACATACCTTGCATCTCTTGGTTCCCCTGCAAGTCTTAGCCTTATGCCCATATCTCTGACAGTTGTAACACCGTACCGCCGGCTCAATGTATTCCTCGACAGCGTGAACCGTGAAGCCGAGAGCAAATCTTTTTGGCAATGGCTTGTCATGTCTAAACTGGAGTATTACATTACGTATGGGCTGCATTGTGGCACTTCCATCTTCATTTCTTGCCCATCTCCTTTGTCGTGTGACTGAGATTACTCTAGCATCTTTAAGATATTCCAGTAGGTCATAATCACTGTATTCAAGTGGAACATCTCTTATCTTTGCTAGGGTCTTCATGTAAGACTGAGGTATCATCACATGTGCAGGCAATCCAGCCAGACTCTTGATCAGCAGCAACTTGTTTGCCGCGTACAAAGACCGTACTTCAACACAAAAACTTCCGTCTCTGTTGATTCTTGATGATGTCACTTTCTCATTGATAGCAGATTATCTCAGATGCCATGCGATTGGGATTCACCTTCCAGAAGGAGTCCTGGGCAGCGATTGGTCTGAACACCACCGGTATCCCCGTAGCTCGGTTCTTGTGATGGGTGACCACCGTGTAAGCTCCCTCGTCTTCCTTGGGTACTTCTGTATTCATCTGTGTCATGTCATTAAGGGAGTACGTCGATGTAGCGTCATCGTTGTCAACTTCTTCTTCCTCCTCTGTACGCCTCTTCTTACAATGCGAGGCCTCACTGTTCTCTGTATGGGACATCGATATTGTTGCTGAGCCTGTAGCAACTTGAAGTCGTGTGGGATGGATCAGTGGTGCTCTGCTTGGCGCTAGCGGCGTCTCGTTGTCCGCCATACCCGGGCTTTGCCAGGTGTGATGGTTACGGACGTTCGTCACCATGTTTGTCGATAGCGGACGAGAAAGGATTAACATCAACAATTGATGCGAACAAAAGAAGCTTTCTATTGCACACTAGAGAAGGAAGTGACACTTTCTTAGGGTTGAGAGCTGGGCTAGTTGGTGAGACATCATTTAACCATATGGTGTAGTAGCGCAAATTCACGGGGACGAAGAGGACAAGAAAACACGACACTCGCTACACTCGCAACTAATTTTTATTTCAGAAGCAGCACTTCATATATAACCCATAACCCTAGCGACACAGAAAAGAACTACGAACACCGAATCATTGCCAACAGAAGCTTTTGCGCAGACTGAAGCGATAGTACACGGCAGTTACGCTTAGACACTTTAAAATGACATAACTAAAACAGCCCTGGGTAACATCAAATCAAAAAAACCAAAACATTTTGCGGGAATTCACACGTGTTTGAAACAAAATTCTGAAACGACAAAAAGGAGAGTATGACACATGCGAACACTGATCTCAATTAAGTCCTTCGAGGTAGCTGGCTTCTCGGTTACTTAACGAAACCGATGACTGACTAATGCATCCTTCTTTTCTTTTTTTAATGTGAAAGGCTTCGACAATTTCTCTGGTTAGTTGGTTTCCATGACGGAAGACTACGGTTGTGTCACTGTACAGTGGTGAGCCGCCACACTGGGAACAGTGTCTCTTTATGTGAGAATGAATGCCAGTTCCTAATGATCGCTTGTGTTCTAAAAGTCGGGTGTTCAAACAACGACCCGTCTGGCCGATGTATACCTTTCCACACGTTAGCGGCAAGCAATACACGACTGATAGGCTACACTTAACAAACTTTGTTGTTTGATTTACCGTACAACTACCAGCATTAGTGTTTACTGCTATGGAAACTTTACGGTCTAGTTTGGAACATCTTTACTAAGCTGTTGGGTGCCGAGAAAACTAATTCTAGGCCATAGCGATTACCTACGTTTTTTTAAGTTATGGGCAATCCTGTGCACATATGGAACTGACACTATCTTCTTCCTGTTTTCATTACTTGTCATTTTTTATGAAAGTTGTTGCGTACGTGACTAATCAGCTTGTTAGCCGATCTACACAACACGTGTTTTTCGTACCCAGCATTTTTTAGCCTGATAATTTGTTGGTTGAAGCTTTCGCTAATCTTTTCTGGACATGACTTTGTTAAGGCTGCTCTCAAACATGAAAAAGCTATGCCACTCTTTACAACTTTAGAATGTGCCGATCGGTAGCTAAGTAAGGGTTTTTCCGTTCGCGGATTGTATGACCAGCATACATGTTCTGCTGTGGCATATAACTCAATATCCAAAAACTGCAGTTTGTGATTGACTGGTAATTCATGAGTAAATTCAAGCCCTCTACTATTTTTCTTGAAGACTTTCAAAACTTCTGCGACTATTTTATCCCGACCATCCGATTCAATAAAAACCAAAAAGTCATCTACAAACCGAAACACTTTGAGTGCAAGCCCTTTAAGGTTTAAATCTATTGCCTTGTCCATTTTTGCTAAATAAATTGTGCTTAAAACCGGGGCTACTTTCGAGCCTATTGTGATACCGGATTTTTGTCGGTACATAGCCTTGTTCCACATAACGAATGTCGACCTAAGGTATAAGGTTAACAATTCAAGAAAGGCATCCACCGATACACCACACTTATTCACAAACTCTAACTCATCGTTTTCTTCTGTTATACATTGCTTTATACTTGACAATAGCGGACCATGCGGGATGCTGTAATACATATCTTGTATATCTACGCTGAAGAAATAGCATTTTCCTGGGTTATGTGTGCTTAAATACGAAACTAACGCCTCAGAGTTTGGCAGACTGAAAGGTTCCGATACCTTCAATATCTTAAGGTGACACTGAAGATATGAAGACAAGCATAATTGCCACGAGTTCCTTTCGGATACAATGGCTCTGAATGGAATATCAATTTTACGAGTCTTTGCCGCAAAAAACAACTCAAGATGTAAGCTACCTGCGCTTTTTACTGCTGATGCAAGCCGTTCCAATTTACTGTTCTCTAGTAAAGTGAGAGCCATTTGCTTAACCTTGTTTGCTTTTACATCTACACGGACAAAATTTTTTTCTACGGCTGCCAACGCCTTATCTTGAAAGACACCTACTGGTATGACAACCAAACAACCTTCCTTATCTGACGTAAGAAAACGCAAGCTGTTTTTT
The DNA here is from genome assembly GCF_043290135.1 of Rhipicephalus microplus. Taxonomy (NCBI): domain Eukaryota; kingdom Metazoa; phylum Arthropoda; class Arachnida; order Ixodida; family Ixodidae; genus Rhipicephalus; species Rhipicephalus microplus. The sequence continues at coordinate 278,993,204 of NC_134702.1, read as the reverse complement.
ACACCAAAGTTCACTACATTCCTTACGTGATGTTGTTGGATACAATCCGCGAACGGAAAAACCCTTACTTAGCTACCGATCGGCACATTCTAAAGTTGTAAAGAGTGGCATAGCTTTTTCATGTTTGAGAGCAGCCTTAACAAAGTCATATCCAGAAAAGATTAGCAAAAGCTTCAACCAACAAATTATCAGGCTAAAAATGCTGGGTACGAAAAACGCGTGTTGTGTAGATCGGCTAACAAGCTGATTAGTCACGTACGCAACAACTTTCATAAAAAAATGACAAGTAATGAAAACAGGAAGAAGATAGTGTCAGTTCCATATGTGCACAAGATTGCCCATAACTTAAAAAACGTAGGTAATCGCTATGGCCTAGAATTAGTTTTCTCCGCACCCAACAAGCTTAGTAAAATATGTTCCAAACTAGACCGTAAAGTTTCCATAGCAGTAAACACTAATGCTGGTACTTGTACGGTAAATCACACAACAAAGTTTGTTAAGTGTAACCTATCAGTCGTGTATTGCTTGCCGCTAACGTGTGGAAACGTATACATCGGCCAGACGGGTCGTTGTTTGAACACCCGACTTTTAGAACACAAGCGATCATTAGGAACTGGCATTCATTCTCACATAAAGAGACCCTGTTCCAAGTGTGGCTGCTCACCACTGTACAGTGACACAACCGTAGTCTTCCGTCATGGAAACCAACTAACCAGAGAAATTGTCGAAGCCTTTCACATTAAAAAAAGAAAAGAAGGATGCATTAGTCAGTCATCGGTTTCGTTAAGTAACCGAGAAGCCAGCTACCTCGAAGGACTTAATTGAGATCAGTGTTCGCATGTGTCATACTCTCCTTTTTGTCGTTTCAAAATTTTGTTTCAAACACGTGTGAATTCCCGCAAATTTTTTGTTTTTTTTTATTTGATGTTACCCAGGGCTGTTTTAGTTATGTCATTTTAAAGTGTCTAAGCGTAACTGCCGTGTACTATCGCTTGAGTCTGCGCGAAAGCTTCTGTTGGCAATGATTCGGTGTTCGTAGTTCTTTTCTGTGTCGCTAGGGTTATGGGTTATATATGAAGTGCTGCTTCTGAAATAAAAATTTGTTGCGAGTGTAGCGAGTGTCGTGTTTTCTTCTCCTCTTCGTCCCCGTGAATTTGCGCTACTACACCATATGGTTAAATGATGACACTTTCTTGTTAATGAGCTGCGCGAACCAATGGCTCTGCGCCTCCTGCGCGGGGAACACGCCCCCAAGCAGCTGCAGCAGCCCGATGAAGGCCAGCGTCGGGTGCGGCAGGTGCGGCGGAAACACCTACTTGTACAGGCACACCTTGTTCTTCTCGGTTTTGTGCACTTCCTGGTGCAGGAATGGGAACGTCGCAGTTTGGGTCCCCGTCGTCCCGCCATGATGCGGTCGTCGACGTGCGCGAGGGCAAAGGCGGCACGACTGGAACGGCTGATGGCGCACGGATACGCTACCGTGTGCAGCGCCGTTGAGTCCGACGTCGCGGCCAACCCAGTAGTCAGGGTCGCAGATCCGGAGGTCCAGGATCAGGCCACGGCTCACTAGGACCACACCCGGTAGGTTTCGCCCACGAACCTGCTCCCGGCCACTGCACCCAAGCAGGAGCCGTTCAGCAAGCCCCGTCCTTGGACCTTGTACAGGCCGACGGACTCGACCTCGGACGGACACACTGGAGCTCAACCTGGCCGACACGTACGGGTCCCACGTCCGGCTCAGGAACGCTGCCAGGAACTCGTCCTCTCGAGCGGCGCACCGCTTCCTCTGCCTTCCTGGCCTCAACCCTCCAGCTACGGTGGCGGAGATGCCTGGACCAGCGCGACCTCGGACCTCGTTTTCAAGCTCTTGATGACTGCCCGGGCGTAGCGGTTCCACGTGTGGGTTCTGGCCAGCACAGCACCGTCTGTGCCGTGCTGAAATGCTGCTCGCTACAGCTGCGGAGCGGCAGCTCACTCACCAACGTTCCTCGCCTTGGCCAGGGCACAGCCAGGTACCCTCGGGTGCACAGCCCGTGAGCTCGCGGCCCACTTATGAGGCTGGCGCGTCGCTCGGAACGGCTCGGAACCGCTCGGCGATCCTCGATTTAGCCTGCAACTCTCCTGGCATATGAATCCTCGGCCACCCTGAATCGTCGCCCGGCTCCATGGTCCTCCATACACACGCGCGCGTCTCGCCCGGCACATCTCGCTCGTCCCTTGCCGAAGTGCGACGCTCTGGTGACACCGGCACTTGATGGCATGGGTGCGACTACTGAGCAGTCAACCCGCATCGGAGACGCGATGCTCCATGCGGGGAATGGCCAGCCCGTCCAGCGAAGAGCGTGCGCCGAGACGCGATGCTCGACGCAACCGTGACCATTAGCCAGGCCACGTTCATCGCTGTGTTGAACGGCTGACCGTGGGGACGCCTCGCCGAGATCCGCGATGCCCTCAACAAAGAAGAGAACAGCAGGCCAGGCCGCGCCCCGAGATGCAGTACTCGTGCCGGCAATGCCGCCCCAGCTGGTAGTTGGACGACAGTAGCGTGGACAGCCGCGTTCCTTGGCCGGAACCTGGATCGCCTGCGTCCGACGCTTCAGCCCGCTATCTCCCGTCTGCCGCTGCTCCGGCTCGTCCCCACCCACACAGCCTACTGCCACGTAATGGTCGCACGTGGCCCAATCGTGGCACGCCTCCCCTATGGGCCACCACTGGTCATCAGCTGATTGGTGCACAGTTGCCTCGTAATCGCACGTGCCTTCTTCTTCTCTACTTCTTCATTTCTTGTTGTCGCCTTCGTGCCACCTGCCCTCCGCTCGCCTACCGCCATCTCACATCTCTACTGCTACCGCCATCTCACATCTCGGATACCCTGTGGTACATACCCGCTTTACGCGTCCGTCTATCCGTTCGTCCATCTGCTAGTCTCTCTGTCCATCCATGCGTCCGTCCATGCGTCCATCAAGTGAACCCTGAAAGTACCGCCATCTCGCATACCCTGTGGCATATAGCCGCTATACGCATCCGTCTACCTGTTCGTCCGTCTGCTAATTGTCTGTCAGTCCGTCCATGCGTCCGTCTGTGCGTCCATCTAGTGGACACTCTGAGTACTGCCATCTCGCATCTCTACCCTGTGGCACATACTCGCTTTACGCGTCCGTCTATCCGTCCGTCCATCTGCTAGTTTGTCCGTCCGTGCATCCGTCCGTGCGTCCATATAGAGAACACTCAAAGTACCAGCATCTCGCATCTCGTATACCGTGTGGCACATACCTGCTTACGCGTCCACCTATCCGTCCGTCCGTCTGCTAGTCTGTCTGTCCGTCCGTCAATGCATCCATCCGTGAGTACATCTAGTGAACACTCCAAGTACCACCATCTTGCATACCCTGTGCCACATAGCCGCATTGCGCGTCCGTCCGTCTACCTGTCCGTCCGTCTCCTACTCTGTCTGTCTTTCCATCCATGCGTCCGTCCATGCGTTCATTTAGTGAACACTCCAAGTACCGCCATTCTGCATACCCTGTGGCCCATAGCCGCTTTACGCGTCCATCTTCCTGTCCGTCCGTCTGCTAGTCTGTCTGTCTGTCCGCCCATGCGCACGTCCGTGCGTCTATCTAGTGAACACTCCGAGTAACGCCATCTCGCATCTCGTATACCTTGTGGCACATACCCGCTTTACGCGTCCGGCTATGCATCCATCTATCTGTCAATCTGTCTGATTGTCCGTCCATGCGTCCTTCCTTGAGTCCATCAAGTTAACACTCTGTGTACCGCCATCTCGCATACCCTGTGGCACATAGCCGCTTTACGCGTCCGTCTACCTGTCCGACCCTCTACTAGTCTGTCTGTCCGTTTCTCCATGCGTCCGTCCATGCGTCCATGTAGTGAACACTCTGAGTACTGCCATCTCGCATATCGTATACCCTGTGGCTCATAAAATTGACACCTTTGGAAGCTGGTAGATGGATCCTTCGCTCAAGATAAAGCTACCATCAAAACTTTCCCGCTCCGATGCGACACTGTTATGCCGCCTTTCGTTGGGTGTTGCATTTACAAATGTGTACTCCTTTCGCATTGGTAGGGCAGACACTCCTACATGCGACTACTGCGGAGCTGAAGAGACCATCGAACACGTCCTGTGCAGCTGCGCTTGGTACGACACACAGCGATGCCAGCTCCGGATGGTTTTGAATCAACTTGACCCCGGACCATTTTGTGTGCAGAAAATACTAGGACCTTGGGCATCTGCCTCAGTTGCGCAGAAAGCGACTTAAGCACTGCTACTTTACTTAAAGTCAACAAACCTGAGCAACCGCCTGTAGACTGTGTGTGCTCACCGAGTGTGCTCGGGATTGTGTGTACCTTCTCATCTCTCAGCAACTTCTTTTCTCCCCTTTATTCCTTCCCCAATGCAGGGTAGCAAAGCGGATGTGCGTCTGGTTAACCTCCCTGCCTTTCCTTGCATCTTTATCTCTCTCTCTCTCTCTATACCCTGTGGCACCACCCGCTTTACTCGTCCGTCTATCCATCCGTACGTCTGCTAGTCTGTCTGTCCATCTATTCATCCGTCCGTGCGTCCATCTAGAGAACACTCAAAGTACCGTCATCTCGCATACCCTGTGGCACATAGCCGCTTAATGCGTCCGTCTACCTGTTTGTCTGTCAGGTAGTCTGTCTATCCGTCCGTCCATGCATCGATCCGTGAGTCCCTCTAGTGAGCACTCCAAGTACCACCATCTCGCATACCCTATGGCACATAGCCACTTTACGCGTCCGTCTACCTGTCCGTCCGTCTGCTAGCGTGTCTGTCTGTCCGTCCGTGCGTCCATCTAGTGAACATTCCAAGTACCACCATCTGGCATACCCTGTGGCCCATAGCCGCTTTACGCGTCCGTCTACCTGTCCCTTCGTCTGCTTGGCTGTCTGTCTGTATGTCCATGCACCCATCTGTGAGTCCATCTAGTGAACACTCCGAGTACTGCCATCTCACATCTCCCAAAACCTGTGAAACACAGCCGCTTTACGAGTCCGTCTACCTGTCCGTCCGTCTGCTAGTCTGTCCGTCTGTCCGTCAATGCATCCGCCCATGCGTCCATCTAGTGAACACTCCAAGTACCACCTTCTTGCATACCCTGTGCAACATAGCCGCTTTGAGTGCCGGTCTACCTGTCCGTCCGTCTGCTAGTCTTTCTCTCTGCCCGTCCATGCGTCCGTCCGTGCGTCCATGTAGTGAACACTCCAAGTACTATTATCTGGCATACCCTGTTGCACATAGCCGTCTTATGCATCGGTCTACCTGTCCGTCCGTCATCTTGTCCGTCCGTCCATGCATCCGTCCGTGCGTCCATCTAGTGAACACTCCTAGTAACACCACCTGGCATACCCTGTGGCCCATAGCCGCTTCACGCGTCCATCTTTCTGTCCGTCGTTCTGCTAGTCTGTCTGTCTATCCGTCCATGCGTACGTCCGTGCGTCTATCTAGTGAACACTCCGAGTACCGCCATCTCGCATCTCGAATACCTTGTGGCACATACCCGCTTTACGCGTCCGGCTATTCGTCCTTCTATCTGCTAATCTGTCTGTTTGTCCGTCCATACGTCCGTCCTTGAGTCCATCAAGTGAACACTCTGGGTACCGCCATCTCGCATACCCTGTGGAACATAGACGCTTTACGCGTCCGTCTACCTGTCCGTCCCTTTACTAGTCTGCCTGTTCGTGCGTCCATGCGTCCGTCCGTGCGTCCATCTAGTGACCACTCCGAGTACTGCCATCTCCATATTGTATACCCTGTGGCACATACCCGCTTTACTCGTCCGTCTATCTATCCGTCCGTCTGCTAGTCTGTCCGTCCATCAACCGTCCGTGCGTCCATCTAGACAACACTCAAAGTACCGTCATCTCGCATACCCTGTGGCACATAACCGACTTACACGTCCGTCTACCTGTCCGTTTGTCTGCTAGTCTATATGTCTGTCCATCCATGCGTCCTTCCGTGCGTCCATCTAGTTAACACTGAGTACCACCATCTCGCATCTCGTATACCCTGTGGCACATACCCGCTTCACGCGTCCGTCTATCCGTCCGTCCATCTGCTAGTCTGTCTGTCCGTCCATGCGTCCGCCCGTGCGTCAATCTAGTGAACACTCCAAGTAACACCATCTCTCCTACCTTGTGGCACATAGCCACTTTACGCGTCCGTCTACTTGTCCGTCCGTCTGCTAGTCTGTCTGTCTGTCTGTCCGTCCGTGCATCCGTCCGTGCGTCCATCTAGAAAACACTCAAAGTACCACCATCTCGCATCTCGTATACCCTGTGGCACATACCTGCCTTACACATCCGTCTATCCGTCCGTCCGTCTGCTAGTCTGTCTGTCCGTCCGTCCATGCATCTGTCCGTGAGTCCATCTAGCGAACACTCTCAGTACTGCCATCTCTCATCTCCCAAAACCTGTGGCACATAGCCGCTTTAAGCGTCCGTCTACCTGTCCGTCCGTCTGCTAGTCTGTCCGTCTGTCTATCCATGTGTCCGTCCGTGCAATCATCTAGTGAACACTCCAAGTACCAACTTCTTGCATACCCTGTGGCACATAGCACTTTCGCGCTGGTCTACCTGTCCGTCCGTCTGCTAGTCTGTCTGTCTGTCCGTCCATGCGTCCGTCCGTGCATTCATGTAGTGAACACTCCAAGTACCACCATCTGGCATACCTGTGGCACATAACCACATTACACATACGTGTCCCTTTCCGTCTGTCTGCCAGCCTGTCTGTCCATCCTTGCGTCCGTCCGTACGTCCATCTAGAGAACAGTCATAGTACAGCCATCTCGCATACCGTGGCACTTAGCCACTTTACGCGTCCGTCTACCTGTCCGTCCGTCTGCTAGTCTGTCTGTTCGTGCGTCCATGCATCCATCCGTGCGTCTATCTATTGAACACTCCATGTACAACCATCTTGCATCTCGTATACCCTGTGGCACATACCCGCTTTACGCGTCCGTCTTTCCGTCCGTCCATCTGCTATTCTGTCGGTCCGTTCATCGATGCGTCCATCCGTGAGTCGATCTAGTGAATACTATGAGTACCCCCTACTCGCATACCCTGTGGCACATAGCCGATTTACGCGTCCATCTAGCTGTCCGTCCGTCTGCTAGTCTGTCTGTCTGTCCTTTCCTGCGTCCATCCGTGCGTTCATCTTGTGAACACTAAGTACCGCCATCTCTGTTTTGTTCTGTTCTGTTTTGTTCTGTTTAACTGTTCTCCTGTGGGGAGGTTGAGGTGCTTATTGCCTCGGCTACACCATATCACAAAGTTCTGCAGCAAAAAGGTAAATAATAATACAGAACAGTACCCAAAAATTAAAAATACGAAAAATAAAAAAGCATAATAGCACACTGAAACCACTTCAAATATGATGCCAATACACAGTTTTCTTCGCTCAGTTCACCCAGTCATAAACTACTTACACGCACACCTTACTAATCTAATGTCAGTATATACATGACCACAATTTATATAATATCAATCTCTGGATGTCAGTCATAGGCGCTTGTCCAGTCCGGTTTCCACTAAAAAGTCTGTCAGGAAGATTATTGCCTTTTTCGGGAGATGCATCTCAGGCCATGCATGGTCCAAGTAGTTTCTTTATTGTGAGGGGCCGTCTGTCTAATTTTGCTAATTTGTTCTTTAATTTTTCTCTTTCATTCGCATATTTAACGCACTCCAAAAGTATATGGCGAGCATTTTCTTCTGCATGAACACAATGGCATTCCGGTGAGTTGGATCAATGTATCTTGTGCAGGAAGCTGTTTGTGTATGCTACTTCCAATCTAAGTCGCTGGATCTATGTCTCTAGGTGTCGTGGGAGGTCTGTCACTATGGTAATTTTCTGTGTGGATCAACTTCATAAAGTACCATTTCCTTTGATTTAGGGCTGTCAAACCACTTCTCCATCGAACAATGGTTAGCTCCTTGCGATATAAAATGTCGAATATCCGTCCAAGACATAGGGATTGCGCAATCCCGTCCTTCCTTCAATGCTTTCTTCGCGAGACTATCAGCCTCTTCATTTCCATTTATTCCAATGTGGCTGGGTATTCATTGGAATACGATGTTGTGACCCTGCGATGAGGCATATTCCACAGTTTCTGCGATACATTGTGCTCTTTCACCATTTTTGTAAGGTGATCTGACATTTCTGATTAGCTGAAGAGCAGGCTTGCTATCAGTGCATATAACCCATTTTCGGGGCTCAGGATTCTCGCATATAAGCTTAACTGCTTCAAAGATAGCCACCAATTCTGCTGTAGTCGATGAATATTTGTGCGATAATTTGTACATCTTCTTTTTCTGAATTCGGGTATAAAGAACGCACAGGCTGACGCTTCTTCTGTGCATGATCCGTCTGTACATATCTTCGTTTTTTCATTATGCATTACATGAAGCTGATGAAGTACCAACTGTGCCGCTACTTGAGGTGCCATGTCTGGTTTCTTCTCTATGCCGTCTATTTCACGGATAACGTTAAGAAGTTGCAGCGTCCAAGGTGGTTTTGAAGGTTTCCATTGTTTGAATTCCGGTACTACTGCCTGAAATGATGATATAGTATCCTGCAGTCTCGTTGCCGTCCTTTGTGTTAGTGCACCAGATAAAAAATTACTTTCATGTTGCATGAAAATTTAAAATAAATTTTGAGATGTTTCTTTAGTTCGGAGGACTGTCATAGGTGGCTCTCGAGCCTCCACATCCACTAAAGCACTGGAAGTTGACCGTGGTAAACCCAGACATACCCTCAAGCTCCTTGCCAATAACAAGTGAAGTCTCCTTTCGGTGGAGGCCGGGAGTCCGTGCAGCAGAGGCAGTGAGTAAGTTATGATGGGGCGTATCCAGGCAACATGTAGGGCTAACAACGACTCTGTAGTACCACCCCATTTGGCCCCGCAGAGATGCCGGAGGATTCGAATGGCCTGATTCACTTTTTTTTTCAGGGAATGGACATGAGGCGACGATGTTAGTCTCTGATCTAAAATTACTCCCAAGATTTTACGAGTTTTAACCTTTTGAATAGGCTGATTTTGCAGAATAATCTGGAAACTTCCAGGACTTCTTTGATGTAAACGGAAGTATGGTTGTTTAAGGCAGACTCAGTGCCATACGTCTGTTTTTTTGAAAACGGTCTACATAATCCAATCCTTCTTGTAGAGTTTGTTGTACATCTCAAAACGATGGACCAGACGTCCATATACTTATATAATCAGCATATACTGAATATCTGATGTCAGGTGGAAGTACATACGGGAGCTGTGCCATGGCTGCATTATAGAGAGTAGGGCTTAGCACGCTGCCCTGTGGCACTTCTTGGTTGACGACATGTTATGACGTTGGGCCTTCCTGCGTAAATACAAAGATTTTCCGGTGCTTCAGGAAGTCAGCAATCCAACGCAGTATCTTGCCCTTGAATCCCTGTAACGCCAAATTTTCCAGAACGTGAACGTGACTCACTGTGTCGTATGCTCGGTGGACATCAAGGAATACAGCGACATTGATGTTTCCTTGCGTTCGTTGGTTTTTCACATCTGTGACCAAATCCAGAATGCAATCCATTGTGCATCTACCTCTTCTGAAGCCGGCTATGCTTTCTGGCAGTAGTTTTTTCATGTCTTGCCACCATGAAATTCGTTCATTGATCATTTTTCTATCACTGTTCAAAAACAACTTGTCAAACTAACCGGCCTAAACGAGTCCAACTGCGTAGAGCTCTTGCCTGGCTTTAGCAACGGTACTACTTTTGATATCTTCCAACTTTCCGGAACTTTTTCTTCTTCGCAACTTTTATTATACAAGTCCAACAGGTGTAATTTTCCTTTTTTGCACAAATTAGCAAGAGCAGCGTATGTAAATCCATCTGTTCCTGGTGAACTTGTTCGTTTTGCTGAAGACAGTACATATTGGAGCTCCTCTGGTGTGAAGCTGTCATCCAGATCTGATGAAGTGATCGCAGAGAACCTTGTTACAACCGCCGAAGCTGATTCTGCTGAGGATTGATATTCTCTAATTTGGGCGGTCTTTGCATTTCTAAATCGCAAAATTCTTCGGCAATCACACGTTCGCTAACTCCTCGAGACAGCGCTAGAGCCTGTAGTGGTCTCGAGTGGACTACTGGCTGTCGGAGGGCGCGTACCATGGTCCACAGTTGAGGCGCCGAGGTAAATGGAGAAAGTGAGGCACATAAATCTTGCCACCTTTTGGTTGAAAGCTTCTGCAGTTGGTTATGCATTCCAGAATGTACTTTCTGTGCAACCTTGAAATCTCCTAAATTGCCCGACCTGCGATATCTTCTTTCAGATCGGCGTCGTATTGCCAGAAACCTCTCATACTCAGCGTCAACACCTGAATACCCACCTGGAATGAGTACTGCACGAGTTGCTATTGTTAGAAAATTTTTTTATCTTCGATGCATACGTTTCTGCGTCAGAACAAGGTTCAAGATTTTTTCTCTGTAGTGCTCGAAAGATTGCCCAGTTCGTAATTCTTTTTGCGCGGTTATTTCTCGTTTTCTTCAACTTTGAGTGATATATGAATACTGGCAAGTGGTCACTTCCTCTTGTATCAGCGTCTGCAGTCCAGTCTGCTCCAGCCGCTAATTCAAAGGAGCACACAGTGATGTCTAGTACGCTGCAGTTGTTATGCCCCCGTAGAAACGTCAGAGAACCATCATTTAGTACAGTGTAACCATATTCTTCGCATATTTTTACTATAGCAGATCCCCTTACACTACAACGCTCACTACCCCACAATTCATGGTTCGCGTTAAAATCACCACATGTAATTATGGGATCATGCTCAGATCTACACACTTCAGCCAACTCTGCGTATGAAACGTTTGCTTGAGGGTGCACGTAAACACTAACTACAGTTACACTAACGTTACCAAACTTCACCTTGCTTCTAATGAATTCCGGCGCATCTGTTTTTGAAGTAGCCACAAGTGTCGACGGAATATTGCGTCTCACACACAACATCACTCTGCTTTTTCCAGCAGGTCGTTCTGCTTGGTACACCACATAATTTTACAAGCGAAAGTTAATGAATACTCTTGTTTTGGAAATACACAAAATCGGTAACCCGTGCTGAGCGACAAATTTCCAAAAATCTTCACTCTTATTCTGCTAACCGTTGCAGTTCCACTGGAATATTGCACTTCTTTTGTACCAGTTAGATAGTCCGGTAGCCATGATTACGACAAGAGAAGATGCTCATTATCTAGCCGCAATATCACTTCTGGTAAAGAACCTGCCTGTGGCAGGGATCGTAGAATTGCTTTGAGAGCAGCAAAGATTATTGGTAAAATAACTTGCTCGTTTCCGGCTGTCTCCGCCGAGATCGCCTTTCTTGAAGAATTTTTCCTCAGCAAGCTGCTGTGACCCTTCCCTTTGGTAGTCATTGGCTTCTTGGCTGTGTCTGGCCCGGCAGAAAGTTCCACTCCAGCATGTTCCTGGACCCGGACTTCTTTTCCAACGCGATGTTTTGGTTAGAGTATAAAGTTGGGCATGTTGGAAAGACATAATCAATCGATGTAGCGCGCTTAGAAACATAGGACAAGGGAAGGGACAGGAGGGAGCGCTTACTTTCAACAAAATTTTATTTCGAGGAGCGTACATATATATGCTCATGAAATTCGAAAACAACAGACAAACAGATGAAAAACCCTCTATTGCCATGCGCTAAAAACCTATGATCTCAAAAACTACAATTTTTTTCACAAAGACCGAGAAAAGGATTGCTGACACAGTTCAGCCGTAATCTACTAATCCTTTCTGCTTCAATTATCTCCCTTGTCACTTTATTTCTGTTTTTTCTTATGATTACCGTACCATGAAAAAGTGGTTTGCCGCCACACGTGCTGCAATGTAGTGCCAAAAAACCATCTCGACCTTTTTTTACGTTGCAAGCGTGTTCGCGGGACCGGTCATTATTACACCTGCCAGTTTGTCCTATGTAGTGCTTACCGCATGAAAGAGGTATCTGATAGATTACAAATTGCGCGCATGTGACAAACAGTGTTAAGTGCTTTTTAGAGCATCCCGGTTTTGCATGTGAAACAACTTTCATAGACAAGTACGAGAGCTTTTTCGGGGCAGAAAACATCACCTTTACATTGGCCCGCTCTCCAACCTTTTTCAAGCTGTGGGAGATTCCATGCAGATAAGGCACTACGGCAAGCTCCTGACGTCTTACTGGCTTAACATGAGGGAGAGCTTGCTGCAAAAACTGAAGCTTCTTGACCAGAATTCCCGCGACGGAAACCTGTACGCGAGAGGGGTAGCCAGCGTCCAGAAGTCGTTCTGCTTGTTCCTTGAAACTAGCTGCCATCAGATGTGGACAAGACTTCTGTAAGGCGTTACTAAAGCACATGTTTACAATGCCTCGTTTCACGAGCTTAGTATGGGCGCAGTGGTACGGAAGCAAGGGTTTGTTACTCCTCGGTTTGTACATCCAACAAATGTGGTCTAGGTGAAAAATGAGAGCGATATCTAAAAATCTGAGAGTGTTAGTAACAGGCAACTCATGGGTTAATACAAGCGGACTAAACCGCTCCTTCATGAAGTTGAGGATATCTAGGGCACAAAAAGTGGGGTCACAGTCAAGAAGAATGAGGAAGTCGTCAACAAATCTAAAAATGCGCATGATTCGGTTGTCACTAAGGTCACCGGAAACGGTTCTGTCGAGCTTGGCTAAAAACAAGTTGCTTAAGATTGGAGAAATACATGATCCAATACAAATGCCCTCCATTTGAAGGTGAAGCTTCCCATTCCATTTAATAAAAGTAGATTGCAAATAAAAGGACAAAAGTGCTAAAAAGCTACTAGACGCTGGCTACCCTCTCACGTACAGGTTTCTGTTGCGGCAATTCTGGTCAAGAAGCTTCAGTCCTTGCAGCAAGCTCTCCCTCATGTTCAGCCAGTAAGACGTCAGAAGCTTGCCGTAGTGTCTTATCTGAATGGAATCTCCCACAACTTGAAAAGAGTTGGAGAGCGGGCCAATGTAAAGGTGGTGTTTTCTGCCCCGAAAAAGCTCTCGAACTTGTGTATAGAGTTGTTTCACATGCAAAACCGGGATGCTCTAAAAAGCGCTTAACACTCTTTGCCACATGCGCGCAATTTTTAAACTATCAGATTCCTCTTTCATGCGGTAAACACTACATAGGACAAACTGGCAGGTGTATTAATGACCGGCTTGCAACGTAAAAAATGGTCCAGATGGTTTTTGGCACTACATTGCTGCACGTGTGGCTGCAAACCACTTTTTTATGGTACGGTAATCATAGGAAAAAACAGAAATAAAGTGACAAGGGAGATTATTGAAGCAGAAAGGATTAGTAGATTAGGGCTGAACTGTGTCAGCAATCCTTCTCTCGGTCTTTGTGAAAAAGAATTGTCGTTTTTCAGATCATAAGTCTTTAGCGCATGACAATAGAGGGTTTTTTATCTGTTTGTCTGTTGTTTTCAAATTTCATGAGCATATTGTTGTGTTCAAGGTTTCGGTTTCGGAATGACATGTGAGGATGCCAGGGGGCGCCGCTCTGCATCCAGGATTTCAAGGCGACTGTAAATAAAATCAGTGTGTGTTGGGTAACCGTGGAGTGCGGTTGATGGTCTTTCTTCGGCGCTGTGCGCCAACCCGCGTGTTCGGGCTGGTCGGCGTCCCCGCCGGCCGCGTACGTCTCCGTCGGCCGTCTGCTGCTTCTGCTTCGTCGGGACCAGCCAGCCCGCAACACAGCAATGGCGACGAGGACCTGTAAGAACCCATTTCGTTCTCGGTATTCGTCTTTTTCGTGCTTCTAATGGAGCTATACCCTGCTAACCCTAGACTCTTTGTTCCCAGCAAGGTGGCTACTGCGTGCTGCGTCGCTTCATTCCTTCTTCATTCAGCTACGCCGCCTTTGTCGTCTTCTTCAAACAGTGTACTGGCGTCATTTTCTTCTCGTCAGCATCTCTCCATTCTTGCTTGAAATGGCGTCTCCTATTCTACCTCCCCTATTTCTTCATTTGCCTGGAGACCCGCCACTTCCGTGGGCGGACTGGAAATTGGTGTTTCAGGCCTACGCAGACGCGGCCGGGGAGGATGCCAGCAAGCCCGAGCGTCGCAAGGCCGTGCTGCTCAACGCGTTGGGCCCTGCCGGGTTAAAGCTCTTCTATACTTTGGACGCCACCAACGCGTCGCCGACGCCAGCGTCGGGCGATGCCTTCAAGAATGCTGTTGCTCTTTTCGATGAGCATTTTAAAGATGTCTCGTGCGATTATCTCGCACGCGTAAAATTCCAAGAAAGGCTACAATTGCCTGGCGAGCCAGTCGCCAAGTTCATTACTTCTCTTCGAACGCTCGCCGCGTCGTACGGCTTCGGCGCGCTCGAAGACGATATGATCCGCCATCAGCTTTTCACCGGGATAGCCTCGCAAAACGTCCGCTGCCGCATGCTTCAAAAAGGCTCCTCGATTTCATTATCCGAAGCCCTCTCCATTGCGCGAGAGGACGAGCTTATTCGCTCCCAGTTGGAGCAATTCGCTCCGCATTCAGTGCAGCAACTTTCTGCTGCGGGGGGCCAAGGCGGCGGCTCTTCGTTTCACGGGACGCGTCAACACGGCGGCCCTTCATTTTCGTCTCGACGCGGCGGCCAACATGGACGCCCGCCTGCACAGTCCTTCCGTGGCGGCCAACATGGCGGCCTCTCTGCGTCGCGGGGGCGAGGAAGCCGGCAATATGGTGACCCCATCCCGCCAAATTCTGGTTTTCAGGAACAGCACCGAGCTCCTAACTCGCGTTCGCAATTTTCTTCTCCAAGCGCAACCGCGCAATGCTTTCGTTGCGGATCGGCTCGGCATTTAGCCAATTTTGCGCAGTGTCCCGCGAGAAACCGCACTTGTCTTGCATGCGGAAAAATCGGACATTTTCAGTCCGTATGCAATTCCCGTCCAGCAAATCTTCCTGAACCAGTTTCTTCGTCCGCTTCTTCGAACACTGCACAGACCAATACGGTCACTGTTTTAAATGTGGATGGCCTCCACACTACGTCCGAGCCCAGCATCGTAGTTTCAGTGGGCCATGTGCCCTTGTCATTTCTCGTGGACACTGGTGCATCAGTCTCTTTAATCAGTGCCGCTGACTTTCATAGTCATTTTTCCAACATTCGGCTTTTGCCTTCACGCGTCGTTCTACAAACATATTTCAAGGAAACGATTGATATATTAGGTCATATTACAGCTCAGGTCTCCTATCGCAGTCGCACTGCTTCCATTACTTTTTATGTAACTGTCAAAGGCAGCTCGCTTTTGGGACGTGATGCCATCAGGGCTTTGTCCATGAACATCGTCGGTGCGTCTATGACGTGTGCTCAAGTCGACGTCCAAGATTATCTTCCGGCCAACGCGCCTTCTGAATTCCACCAACTGTTCACCCGTGAACTGGGTTGTGTGCGCGGTTTTGTGCATAAAGTGATGCGTCGACCAGGTGTGTGCCCTGTGCGTGCCAAGCTTCGCCGCATTCCTCTTCTTCTCCGTGAGCAAGTCTCTGCGGAACTGTCTCGCCTTCAAGCCAGCGGAATCATCGAGCCTGTCTCTGCTTCCGACTGGGTTTCTCCACTGGTCGTCATCAAAAAAAAAGATGGATCCCTTCGACTATGCGTCGACTTACGAGAACCGAACAAGGCGATTGTCGTAGACGGTTTTTCACTTCCTCACATTAAAGAAATGCTTCATCAGCTCTCCGGAGCGGTATGTTTCTCCAAGCTGGACCTCGCGTTCGCTTATCACCAAGTTGAACTTTCTGAGTGCAGTAGAGACTTAACGACATTTGTATCGCAAGAAGGCTTGTTTCGGTTTCGCCGCGTGTGTTTTGGGCTTGCATCTGCCCCTGCAGTGTTCCAGAAAATGATGTCAATTATTCTTAAGGGTTGTAATGGCGTCTGTGTTACTTGAATGACATTTTGGTTTGGGGACGTACTCGTGAAGAGCACGATGCTAACTTGAATACTGTTCTCAACCGCATCAGTGAATGCGGTATGAAACTTAATAACAAGTGCATTTTTTCTGTGAATGAGTTAAAATTTCTAGGACATAATGTCAGTTCCCGCGGCTTGACACCTGTTGAATCTAAAGTTCAAGCCATTGTCAATGCCCCACAGCCTACTGATGCCAAAACTTTGCAATGTTTTTTAGGTCTTCTTGGTTATTATGCCAAGTTTGTTCCTCACTATGCTGATGTTGTTGAACCACTGCGTACTCTACTTCGTCAAGCACATCCTTTTAACTGGTCAGCTGAAGCTGAGCAGAGCTTCATTCGAGTTAAGTCAATACTGGCCTCAAAGCCAGCTGTTAGTATTTTCAATGAGAAGCTTCCTATCGTCATCATGACGGATGTGTCCGATGTTGGACTGGGAGCAGTGTTTCAACAACTCAGAGGTGATCAGCTGATCACTATCGCTTTTGCATCTCGTACATTGACCCCTGCTGAACGCAGATATTCAGTAAGATAGCGTGAAGCTCTCACGTGTCTTTTTGCCTGTGAGAAATGGCATGTTTACTTGTGGGGCCGGCACTTCACATTACGTACAGGTCACCAAGCACTAGTTGCTCATCTTTCTGCAGGATCCGAAGGCCGCCGCCCCATTCCCATTTCCCGTTGGTGTGCCAAACTCATGTATTATAATTTCAGTGTTCAATATTGTAAGGGTTCTAATAACGCGGTTGCTGACGCACTGTCGCGCCTTCCTCTTCAGATACCGGTTACTGAAGAGCGGGATGAGGAAGTTGTTTCATTAGTTACTTCCTGCATTACTAAAGCTGAGCTTCAGGCAGCTACAGCTGCAGATTCTACTTTGTCTCAAGTTCTCAAATATTTATGTGAAGTATGGCCTTCCAAATGTGCTCTTGCTTCTGAATTCTTGCCTTACTTCGCAGTCCGACAGGAACTGTCTTGTGTCGAGGACTTGCTTTTGCGCGATGAATGCGTGATTCCCCCTGCTTCTTTCCGTAACAAGCTAATACAGCTTGCCCATGAGGCCCATCCAGGCATCATTGTCCGCACCAAACAGAATCTCCGAGACAGGTACTGGTGGCCACCCTTAGACAAGCAGGTCGAGCATGCAGTTTACAACTGCCATATATGTCAGGCAGCTGACAAGTCTTCCAAACCTGCATTTTCTCCGTTGCAGCCAGTCCAGTGGCCTGATCGGCCTTGGCAGAAACTCGGCATGGACATCATCGGTTCTTTGCATAATGTTCCGCAAAATGCCCGGTTCATTGTTTCTCTCAACGACTACCATTCCAAATGGCCAGAGCTTTGTTTCACACATACGGTTACTTCTGAGGTCATCATTGAGTTTCTGTCTTTCATCTTCAGCCTGGAAGGTTTTCCTGATGCCATAGTTACGGACAATGGTCCACAGTTTCAGTCCCAACATTTCGAGGCTTTTCTTTCACAACGAAGACTTCAGCACTTGAGGTCATCAGTTTTCTATCCCCAATCAAATGGGCAAATCGAGCGCTTTAATCGCGTTCTGAAGGAACATATCAAGGTCGCCCAATTAGAGCACCGTCCCCTCAAGCAAGTCTTGACTGAATGTTTAGCTTCGTACAGGTTCACACCACAAGGCACAACTGGAGTGTCTCCTGCTCAACTTCTCCACGGTAGGCAACCGCGAGTTGCTCTCGACATAGTCTCTTTGCCTCGTAACATAGCAGTGTCTTCTCCTGATCAAATCCGTACCAGGGTTTTTTCTCATCAACAAGCAATGAAAACGTATGTCGACACCCGTCGAGGTGCAAAGCAGTCCAAAGTTTGCACTGCCCATCTAGTCAAGGTTCGTGTGTCAGGCAAGCGTCCCAAGTGTCGGGGTCCTTACAAAGTGTTGGGCCAGGTTAGCCCCACTTCTTTTCGCTTAAGAGATGGTAATATCTCTAGTGCTTCGCGCCTTGTTATTTTTCATACGGATTCGCCTTCAACACCTAAAAGTCTTCCCCATCACGTTCCTTCCGGGCCTTTTAACTATCCATCAGGTTATTACATGTGGCCTCCATGCACAGGCATTTCTTCTTCAAGGGGGGAGGAGTTACCAGTCGGTGTCGCTGGTTCATGTACACCAAGTCTCACGGTTCACTTCGAACCTTCAAATTCGGCTGAGACCGTTGAACCACACTCCGGTCCACAAAATTCTTCCTAAGCTCATGCTGCGAGCTCTGATGAGACCATGAATTTTAACGCTCGTTCAGAGCCTTCACAATCTTCCACTGCTCTTGATGTGTCACATCAGAGCAGAAGTGACCAAGGTGAAGAGACACCTGATTCTACACCCAAAAAGGCCCGCCCTAAGCGGAAGCGGCAGAAGCCGCATCGTTTCGAAGACTACATGACGTATAACTCTTGTTCCGAACAGTTGTGTACATTTTCTTTGTTTGTCAGTGCATTTTCAGGACTCGTAGTGTGTGAGGTCGGTGTGCCGTGCCCTGAATTTTCATGTGTTCTAACGTACATCGATCATGTATAAATATAAACAGTGTATAGGTGTACTTCTTTCGAGGAGGAGATGATGTTGTGTTCAAGGTTTCGGTTTCGGAATTATATGTGAGGATGCCAGGGGGCGCCGCTCTGCATCCAGTATTTCAAGGCGACTCTAAATAAAATCAGTGTGTGTTGGCTTCAATCAGTGCGGTTGTTGGTCTTTCTTCGGCGCTTTGCGCCAACCCGCGTGTTCGGGCTGGTCGGTGTCCCCGCCGGCCGCGTACGTCTCCGTCGGCCGTCTGCTTCTTCTGCTTCGTCGGGACCAGCCAGCCCCTAACACAGCACATATATATGTACGCTCCTCGAAATAAAATTTTCTTGGAAGTAAGCGCTCCCTCCTGTCCCTTCCCTTGTCCTATGTTTCTAAACGCGCTACGTCGATTAATGATGTTTTGGTGCTGAGCGCTTCAATACTTCCGAGTAAGAGTCGTGGCCTCACTGTTTTGCATTTCTTTGTGCCACAGGAACATCTTCGACCATATCCGCATTGGGTGCGGGACCTCTTTGTATCTTATGGTACCCTTTCACAATTCTTTCTCTTTGTGCCGCTGATGCCAAAGGGTTTCGAGAGCAGCCTGAGAACGACGCCGGATGTGGTCCAGCACAGTTGGCACACTTAGGCTGACGCTTCGAAATCCATTCTTTGTAATCATGTGCGCCCGCACATACCTTGCATCTCTTGGTTCCCCTGTAAGTCTTAGCCTTATGCCCATATCTCTGACAGTTGTAACACCTTACCGCCGGCTTAAGGTATTCCTCGACAGTGTGAACCGTAAAGCCGAGAGCAAGTCTTTTTGGCAATGGCATGTCATGTATAAACTGGAGTATTACATTACGTATGGGCTGCATTGTGGCACTTCCATCTTCATTTCTTGCCCATCTCTTTTGTCGTGTGACTGAGATTACTCCAGCATCTTTAAGATATTCCAGTAGGTCATAATCACTGTATTCGAGTGGAACATCTCTTATCTTTGCTAGGGTCTTCATGTAAGACTGAGGTATCATCACATGTACAGGCAATCTAGCCAGACTCTTCATCAGCAGCAGCTTGTTTGCCGAGTACAAAGACCGTACTCCAACACAAAAACTTCCGTCTCTGTTGATTCTTGATGATGTCACTTTCTCATTGATAGCAGAGATTATCTCAGATGCCATGCGATTGAGATTCACCTTCCAGAAGGAGTCCTCGGCAGCGATTGGTCTGAACACCACCGGTATCCCCGTAGCTTGGTTCTTGTGATGGGTGGCCACCGTGTAAGCTCCCTCGTCTTCCTTGGGTGCTTCTGTATCCATCTGTGTCATGTCATTAGGTTCGTCGATGTAGCGTAATCGTTGTCAACCTCCTCTTCCTCCTCTGTGCGCCTCTTCTTACACTGCGAGGGCTTGTTGTTCTCTGTATGGGACGTCGATATTGTTGCTGAGCCTGTAGCAACTTGAAGTCGAGCGGGATGGATAAGTGGTGCTCTGCTTGCCGCTAGCGGCATCTCGTTGTCCCCCATACCCGGGCTTTGCCATGTATGAGGCACGGGCCCACTAAGGGGCGATTCTGATCGCGATGCGTTGTGAAACTCCGACTCACCGATGTTTAGCTGCCACTCTGAAGACAGTCCACCCACCGCACACACTGTAAAAAGATACCGAACTCAATATAATAACTGAATTAAAAGAGCGAAATGAAGCTACGGGCTTCTTCCATTCACTTCTTCTTCCTCCGCCGCATGAAAAAGCTATCACCATCTCGCATCTCGTATACCCTGTGGCTCATACCTGCTTTACGCGTCCGTCTACCTGTCCGTCCGTCTGCTAATTGTCTGTCTGTCCGTCCATGTGTTCGTCCATACGTCCATCTATAGAACACTCAAAGTAACGCCATCTCGCATACCCTG
The DNA here is from genome assembly GCF_043290135.1 of Rhipicephalus microplus. Taxonomy (NCBI): domain Eukaryota; kingdom Metazoa; phylum Arthropoda; class Arachnida; order Ixodida; family Ixodidae; genus Rhipicephalus; species Rhipicephalus microplus. Next base: position 278,972,766 of record NC_134702.1, on the reverse strand, counting down.
CTGCACATAGCAGCTATACGCGTCCGTCTACCTGTCTGTCCGTCTGCTAATTGTCTGTGTGTCTGGCCATTCGTCCGTCCGTGCGTCCATCTAGAGAACACTCAAAGTACCGCCATCTCGCATACCCTGTGGCACATAGTCACTTTACGCGTCCATCTACCTCTTCATTCGTCTGCTTCTCTCTCTGTCCGTCCGTCCATGCGTCCGTCCGTGCGTCCATCTAGTGAACACTCTGTGTACTGCCATCTCGTATTTCTACCCTGTGGCACATACTCGCTTTACGCGTCCTTCTATCCGTCCATCCATCTGCTAGTTTGTCCATCCGTGCATCCGTCCGTACGTCCAACTAGAGAACACTCAAAGTACCAGCATCTCGCATCTCGTATACCGTGTGGCACATACCTGCTTACAAGTCCATCTATCCGTCCGTCCGTCTGCTAGTCTGTCTGTCCGTCCGTCCATGCATCCGTCCGTAAGTACATCTAGTGAACACTCCAAGTACCACCATCTCGAATACCCTGTGGCACATAGCCGCATTGCACGTCCGTCTACCTGTCCGTCCGTCTGCTACTCTGTCTGACTGTCCGTCCATGCGTCCCTCCGTGCGTTCATCTAGTGAACACTGAGTACCACCATCTCGCATCACCTAGGGCACATAGCCACTTTACGCGTCCGTCTACCTGTCCATCCATCTGCTGGCGTGTCTGTCTGTCCGTCCGTGCGTCCATCTAGTGAACATTCCAAGTACCACCATCTGGCATACACTGTGGCCCATAGTCGCCTTACGCGACCATCTACCTGTCCGTCCGTATGTCTATCAGTCTGTCCGTCCATGCGTCTTTCCGTGCGTCCATCAAGAGAACACTCAAAGTACCACCATCTCGCATACCCTGTAACACATAGCCGCTTTACGCGTCCGTCTACCTGTCTATTCGTCTGCTTGTCTGTCTGTCTCTCCGTCTATGCGCCCGTCCATGAGTCCATCTAGTGAACACTCTGAGTACTGCCATCTCGCATCTCGTATACCCTGGGACACATACCCGCTTTACGCGTCCGTCTATCCATCCGTCCGTCTGCTAAACTGTCTGTCCATCTGTGCATCCATCCGTGCATCCATCTAGAGAACACTCAAAGTACCAGCATCTCGCATCTCGTATACCCTGTGGCTAATACGTGCTTTACGCGTCCGTCTCTCCGTCGGTACGTCTGCTAGTCTGTCTGTCCATCCGTCCATGCATCTGTCCATGAGAATATCTGGTGAACACTCTGAGTACTGCCATCTCTCATCTCCCAAAGCCTGTGGCAAATACTCGCTTTACGCGTCCGTCTACCTGTCCAGCCGTCAGCTAGTCTGTCTGTCTGTCCGTCCATGCGTCAGTCCATGCGTCCATCTTGTGAACACTCCAAATACCACCATCTTGCATACCCTGTGGCACATAGCCGCTTTGCGCGTCCGTCTACCTGTCCGTCCGTCTGCTAGTCTGGCTGTCTCTCCGTCCATGCGTCCATCCGTGCGTCCATATAGTGAACACTCCAAATACCACCATCTGGAATACCCTGTGGCACATAGCTCCTTTACGCACCCGTCTACCTGTCCGTCCGTCTGTCTGTCAGTTCATGCATCTGGCCGTGAGTCCATCTAGAGAACACTCAAAGTACCGCCATCTCGCATACCCTGAGGCACATAGCTACTTTACTCGTCCATATACCTGTCCGTCCGTCAGCTAATTGTTTGTCTGTCTGTCTGCCATGCGTCCGTCTGTGAGTCCATCTACCGAACACTCCAGAAGCATCATTTGAGCGAGCGATCAGAGCCTGCGGACTGCTGTATTTCGGTCATCTAATCCGTCTACCTTTCCTACACAGGTGATTCAAGCGCCTCATTCTTACGTTTTATTCTACTTTATTTCCCCCTGACTGCAGTGCTCTGATCGCTCGTTTTAATATGGCTCCTACCATTGCATCGCTTTCCAAAGAGTTTGAAGACTTTAAGGTGTCAATTGAAAGAAAATTGGCTAGCGTTCATAACACGTTGGAATCTGTGAAATCTGCAGTGACTGGGTGTCATCCTGAAAGTGTGAACAAGCTGCAATCTGAGATCAATGACATGAAAAAAGCCATGGATTTCATGAGCAGTAAGTTTGAGGCTGCAAAATCGGAAAACAGCGGCCTCAAATCTGACAATAAACACCTAAATGAAAATAATCAGATGCTGCTGCAAAAAATTAGACATTTGGAACAGTACTCTCGCCTCAATAATTTGGAAATAAGAGGTGTTCCAACAACGCAAGGCGAAAACTGCAGAAACATTGTCGAGCTTCTCGGCAAAAAGGTGGGTTGTCCTATCAAACCTGATGACATTGATACTGTACACAGAGTACCAACGCGCGACATAAATAACAAAAACATCATTGTGCGCTTCTGCTCGCGCGACATGCGCACAGAGTTTCTGAAGAAGGCTCCGAAGTTCCGCCCAAAAACAGACTTGCTCGGTTTTTCGGCAGCGCAGGAAAAGCCTATATATGTTAATGAGCACCTGACGTCTGATAATAAGCGTCTGTTTTCTAAAGCACTTGCTCTCAAGAAACAAATGAAGTGGGCTTTTCTGTGGACTGACAATTGTGTTATTAGGGCAAGACAAACTCTCGATAGTGTAGTGCACAGAATTGTCAGTGATGTCGATCTACATGTGTTCAACTCATAGGTGTGAAATAACGTAAGCTTGAAAAAAAAACATCATGGCTTATTTTCTTCCGAGTGACTTCAATAACATTTCTTCGCAGAACTGGGGTTTTTCTTCGATTCATTTCAATGCTCGTAGCCTCCCTAAAAAACATGACAGTATTACCACTCTACTAGCTTCCCTTAATCATCAGTTCTCGGCTATCTGTTGCTCCGAAACTTGGTTATCGCCTGGTCATGGGGACTTGTATGGCTTTCCCGGGTATGTAAGCGAATATGCTCACCGAACTGATGATCGTCATGGTGGCTCCACCATTTTCATATCAAACAACATTCTGTATAAAAGGCGCGACGATTTAAACCTGAATGTGGCGAAATGTGAATCTCTTTGGTTGGAAATCGATCTGCCGGGTCTTTGTCAGAATCAACGAAAAACTATTCTTGCTACTGTCTATCGATCCCCTTCCAGTGACCCCTCCGCTTTTTGTAATGCGCTTCATCTCTTGCTTGATAAACTTACTACTGAGCGCAAGAGTATAATAATTATGGGCGATATGAACTTTGATTTACTAGATTTCTCTAACCATTCTGCTCTCGAGTATAAGACTTGTTTTCATAGTTTGGGGTTTAAATCGCTAATATCTGTACCAACACGCTGTTCTGATAACGGTTCATGGTCATCAATCGATCACATCCTCACAAACATTGATGACGTCAGTCACGCTGGTGTCATTGAGAGTAACATCACAGATCACTTTCCTGTATTCCTATATTTTGAACAGGTCATCACTTGTAGCAACATAATACGTTAAAAGTATCACTTTGATTCAGACAAGTACTGCATGCTCATTGCCGATGAAGATTGGTCCAGTGTATATGCCGCGAATGATCCTGAAGAGGCCTTGACCAGGTTCTACGACGCTATTTATTCAGCAGTCGAGCGTTCAACTACATTGCAATCATCTAACAGACGCTACTTCGCCCCACGGTGCCCTTAGTTATCACAATCACTGATACGATCTCTTCGCAAAAAAGAGAACCTATATAAAAGGACGAAACGTCAGCCTTTCAATTCACGCTTGAAATCCCGCTATAAAACATACTCCAGCACATAAGCCACACTTTTGAGAAAGGCTAAACAAAGTTATTACGAGCGGGAACTACAGAATTGTGGACATAACTCAGGGAAAAAATGGCAGCTTTTAAGAGAATTTTTAAATTCCACTCAGTCGCGCAGAAAACTGACCTCTATTCGTGTCGACAACGTCACCCTCACTGCGGCCAGTGACGTGGCCAACGCCTTTGATGTACACTTTTCCACTAGCCTTGCAGTCCCCTTCTGCTCAGACTATGTACCTCCGTTTTCTCACAGCCCTCAGTCGATGTTTCTTTTTCCTACGTGTGCTTCTGAAATTTCCTCAATTATTTCTGAATTAAAAACTACCGGAGCTGGGTTAGACAACATTCATTCAAAGCACATTAAACTTGTAAGATATCTTGTAGCTCCTATATTAAGCCATGTTTTTAACCGCTGTTTGAAGTACGGTGTTTTCCCGGATAAATTAAAGGTTGCGAAGGTAGTGCCAGTATTTAAAAAAAGGTGATACCCTCAGTAGGTGCAATTACAGGCCCATATCTGTCCTTCCCTTCCTGGATAAAATTTTGGAAAAACTAATTGAAATAAGAATATCTAAATATTTAAGCAAATTTAACATACTTTCTCCTTGTCAGTTTGGTTTTAGGGCTGGTCTTTCCACTGATACTGCAAATGCTTGTTTCACTGACAAAATCAGATCATTCATTGGTAATGGTAACATCGCAGGATCTGTCTTCGTCGACCTTACTGAAGCATTCGATAGTATTGATCATTTCATCCTATTTCGCAAACTCGAGTACTATGGCATAACTGGTCCCGCATTAACGCTATTACAGAGCTTTCTTCTTAATAGGTTGCAGGTGGTCTCGGTCGATAATTTTACATCCAGTCCCAACCCCATTACAAGAGGTGTTCCGCAAGGTTCAATTTTGGGTTCATTATTATTTTTATTATTCATAAATGATTTACCACATTGCCTTAATTATTCTTCCTGTTTACTTTACGCTGATGACACGACTCTCTTTTCTCATCACTTGGATTTAGCGACTCTCGTGTCAAGACTTCAAGCTGACCTTAATTGTCTTGTTGACTGGTGCAACTGTAATAGATTGTTGATTAATGCTTGCAAAACCTGTTTTATGCTTTTTTATTCACCAAACAAAAAACTATCATTTATTCCTTACCTTAATGTGAACTCAATAGTTATTCCTTTCAGTGATCATACGTCATTTTTAGGAGTTATAATGGACACACATCTAAAATTTCAGCAACATATCAATTCTGTTTGTAAAAAGATTTCGTACGGTATCAGGGCATTGGTCAAGTCACGAATGTGTTTTAACATCAAAACTCTCAAAGCATCGTATTATGCATTCATACACAGTCATCTCAGTTATTGCATTACATCTTGGGGTAATTCATATTCGGTGCACATTTGGCCGTTAAAGGTATTGCAAAAACAAGCCATTCGACTCATAACTTTCGCTTCACGTCAAGCGCCATCACATGAGATTTTTCGCCAGCTTGACGTATTACCGATCTCCCAAATGTACGTTTACAATGTGTGTGTTTTGTTTTTCAAAAATTTCCACCGTACCCTCACTATCGACATCTTTCCTATTACCTTGTAGGATAATTCCAATAATACTAGATTCGCGGTCGCCCATAACCTGTTATTACCTAAAGTTCGCACTAATTATGGAAAAATGAGCATTCTTTTTCATCAATTTTATTATGGACTTCTTTGTCACATGATGTGAAAGACTTAATGCACATTCATGTTTTTAAGAGGAAATTGAAGAAGTCTCTATTAAACGTATAACTGCTGGATTTTGTTAAGTTTTGATATTTTGCTTTGTTTGTAGAAAAAAAAAGTTCAAAATGTTCTGTGACTTGCTCTTTCGATATTCATATTTTAGCTTTTTCATTGTAATAACATAGGAGGTCCCGCCTGCGGTTTACTACCTTGGGACCTCCTCCTGCATACTTACTCACAATGTACACTTCTGATGCTAATAAAGAAACATTGATTGATTGATTGATTGACTCCGAGTACCACCATCTCGCATACCCTGTGGCACATAGCCGCTTTACGTCTCCGTCTATCCGTCCGTCCGTCTGCTAGTCTGTCTGTCCGTCTGTCCGTGCATGCGTCCGTGAGTCCATCTAGTCAACCCTCTGGGTACTGCCATCTCCCGTCCCCCAAAACCGGTGGCGCATAGCCGCTTTATGCGCCCGTCTACCTGTCTGTCCGTCTGCTATTCTGTCCGCCTGTCCGTCCATGCGTCAGTCCGTGCGTCCATGTATTGAGCACTCCAAGTACCACCATCTTGCATACCCTGTAGCATATAGCTGCTTTACGCATCCGTCTGCCTGTCCGTCCGTCTGCTTGTCTATCTCACCGTCCATGCGTCCATCCGTGAGTCCATCTAAGGAACACTCCAAGTGCCATCATCTCACATACCCTGTGGCGCATAGCCGCTTTACGCGTCCTTCTATCCGTCCGTCCGTCTACTAGATTGTCTGTCCGTCCGTCTATGCGTCCGTTCGTGAGTCCATCTGGTGAACACTCCCAATACCACCATCTCGCATACCCTGTGGCACAAATCCGCTTTATGCGTCCGTCTACCGGTCCGTCCGTCTGCTAGTCTGTATGTCCGTCCATGCGTCCGTCCGTGCGTCCATCTAGTGAACACTTTAAGTACCACCATATCGCATCTCGTATTCCCTGTGGCACATACCCGCTTTACGCGTCCGTCTATCGGTCCGTCCATCTGCTACTCTGTCTGTCCGTTCATCCATTCGTCCGTCCGTGAGTCGATCTAGTGAATACTCTGAGTACCGCGAAATCGCATACCCTGTGGCACACAGCCGACTTACGCGTCCGTCTACCTGTCCGTCTATCTGGTAGCCTGTCAGTCTGTCCATGCCATGCCTGCCTGTGCGTCCATCTAGTGAACACTCCAAGTACTACCATCTCGTCCACCCTGTGGCACATAGCCACCTTACGCGTCTGTCTACCTGTCCGTCCGTCTGCTAGTCTGTCTGTCCGTCCATGCGTCTGTCCGTTCGTCCATTTAGTGAACACACCAAGTACCACTATCTGGCATACCCTGCGGCCCATAGCCGCTTTACACGTCCATCTACCTGTCCATTCGTCTGTCTGTCAGTCTCTCCGTCCATGCGTTCGTCAGTGCGTCCATCTAGAGAACACTCAAAGTACCGCCATCTTGCATACCCTGTGGCACATAGCCGCTTTACGCGTCCGTCTACGTGTCGTCCGTCTGCTAAATTTCTGTCTGACCGTCCATGCGTCCGTCCGTGAGTCCATCTACAAAACACTCCAAGTATTACCATCTCGCATACCCTGTAGCACATAGCCGCTTTACGCATGCGTCTACCTCTCCGTATGTCTGCTTGTCTGTCCGTCCATGCGTCCGTCCGTGAGTCCATCTAACGAACACTTCAAGTACCACCATCTTGCATACCCTGTGGCACATAGCCGCTTTGCGCATCCGTCTACCTGTCCGTCCGTCTGTTACTATGTCTGTCTCTCCGTCCATGCGTCCATGTAGTGAACATTCCAAGCACCACCATCTCGCATACCTTGTGGCAGATAGCTGCTTTACCCATCCGTCTACCTGTCCGTCCGTCTGCTTGTCTGTCTGTCCGTCCATGGGTCCGTCCGTGAGTCCATCTACCGAACACTCCAAGTAACACCATCTCGCATACCATGTGGCACATAGCCACTTTACGTGTCCGTCCGTCCGTCTGCTAGTCTGTTTGTCCGTCCATCCATGCGTCCGTCCGTGAGTCCTTCTGGTGAATGTGCGGAGTACCGCCATCTCGTATCTTGCAAAACCTGTGGCACATAGCCACTTTATGCGTCTGACTATCCGTATGTCCGTCTGCTAGTCTCTCTGTCTCTCCGTGCGTGAATCCATCCGTGCGTCCATCTAGAAACACTCAAAGTACAACCATCTCGCATCTCGTATACCCTGTGGCACATACCTTCTTTACACATCTGTCTATCCGTCCGTCCGTCTGCTCGTCTGTCTGTCTGTCTGTCCATGCGTCCGTCCGTGCGTCCATGTAGTGAACACTCCAAGTAACACAATCTCGCATACCCTGTAGCAAATAGCCACTTTACGCATCCGTCTACCTGTCCGTCCATCTGCTTGTCTGCCTGTCCGTCCATGCGTCCTTCCGTGAGTCCATTTAACGAACACTCCAAGTACCACCACCTCGCATACCTTGTGGCACATAGCCGCGTTACGCATCCTTCTATCCATCCGTCCGTCTGCTAATCTGTCTCTCCGTCCGTCCATGCGTCCGCTCGTGATTCCATCTGGTGAACATTCTGACCACCGCCATCATGCATACCCTGTGACACATAGTCGCATTACGCATACCTGTCCCTATCCGTCTGTCTGCCAGTGTGTCTGTCCATCGATGCGTCCGTCCGTACGTCCATCTAGAAAACAGTAATATTACCGCCATCTCGCATACCGTGGCACATAACCGCTTTACGCATCCGTCTACCTGTCCATCCGTATGCTAGTCTGTCTGTGCGTGCGTCCATGCATCCATCCGTGCGTCCATCTATTGAACACACCAAATACCACCATCTCGCATCTCGTATACCCTGTGGCACATACCCGCTTTATGCGTCCGTCTATCCGTCCGTCCATCTGCTGCTATTCTGTCTATCCGTTCATCCATGCGTCCGTCCGTGAGTCCATCTAGTGAATACTCTGAGTACCGAAACTCGCATATCCTGTAGCTCATAGCCGATTTACGCGTCTGTGTTCCTCTCCATCCGTCTGCTAGTCTGTCTGTCCGTCCATAGGTCCGTCCGACCGTCCATGTAGTGAACACTCCAAGTACCACCATCTCGCATACCCTGTGGCAGTAAGCCACTTTACGCCTCCATCTACCTGTGCGTCCGTCTGCTAGTCTGTCTGTCTGTCCGTCCATGCGTCGGTCCGTGAGTCCATCTAGTGGACACTCCAAGTACCACCTTCTTCCATACCCTGTGGCACATAGCTGCTTTACGCGCTGGTCTACCTGTCCCTGCGTCTGCTAATCTGTCTGTCTGTCTGTCCATGCGTCCGTCCGTGCGTCCATGTAGTGAACACTCTAAGTAACACTATCTCGCATATCTATACCCTGTGGCACATACCCACTTTACTCGTCCGTCTATCCATCCGTCTGCAAGTCTGTCTGTCTGTCCGTCCATCAACCGTCCGTGCGTCCATCTAGACAACACTCAAAGTACCGTCATCGCGCATACACTGTGGCACATAACAGACTTATGCGTCCGTCTACCTGTCCGTTTGTCTGCTCGTCTGTCTGTCTGTCCGTCCATGCGTCCGTCCGTGCGTCCATCTAGTGAACACTGAGTACCGCCATCTCGCATCACGTATACCCTGTGGCACATACCCGCTTCACGTGTCCGTCTATCCATCTGTCTATCTGCTGGTCTGTCTGTCCGTCCATGCGTCCGTCCATGCGTCAATCTAGTGAACACTCCAAGTAAAGCCATCTCACCTACCTTGTGGCACATAGCCGCTTTACGCGTCCATCTACCTTTCCGCCCGTCTGCTAGTCTGTCTGTCTGTCTATCCGTGCATCTTCTGTCCGTGCGTCCATCTAGTGAACACTCTCAGTACGGCCATCTCTCATCTCCCAAAACCTGTGGCACATAGCCGCTTTACGCGTCCATCTACCTGTCCGTCTGTCTGCTAGTCTGTCTGTCTTTCTGTCCGTCCATGCGTCCGTCCAAGCGTTCATGTAGTGAACGCTCCTAGTACCACCATCTGGCATGCCCTGTGGCATATAGCCACATTGCGCATACGTGTATATTTCCGTCTGTCTGCCAGTCTGTCTCTCCATCCATGCGTCCGTCCGTACGTCCAACTAGAGAACAGTCATAGTACAGCCATCTCCCATACCGCGGCACATAGGCGCTTTACTCGTCCGTCTACCTGTCCGTCCGTCTGCTAGTCTGTCTGTTCGTGCATTTCTGCATCCATCCGTGTGTCCATCTATTGAACACTCCAAGTACCACCATCTCCCATCTCGTATACCCTGTGGCACATACCTGCCTTACACGTCCGTCTATCCGTCCGTCCGTCTGCTAGTCTATCTGTCCGTCCGTCCATGCATCCGTCAGTGAGTCCATCTAGTGAAGACTCTCAGTACTGGCAACTCTCATCTCCCAAAACCTGTGGCAGATAGCCGCTTCACGCGTCCGTCTACCTGTCCGTCTGTCTGCTAGTCTGTCCTGTCCTTCCATGCGTCCGCCCGTGCGTTCTTCTAGTGAACACTCCAAGTACCACCTTCTTGCATACCCTATGGCACATAGCCGCTTTACGCGCCATCTATCCATCCGTCCGTCTGCTAGTCTGTCTTTCCGTCCGTCCATGCGCCCTTCCGTGAGTCCATCTGGTAAACATGCTGAGTACCGCCATCTCGCACCTTGCAACACCTGCTCCACATAGTCGCTTTACGCGTCTGTCTACCTGTCTGCCCATCTGCTAGTCTGTCTGTCTGTCCGTCCATGCATCCATCTAACGAACACTCCAAGTACCACCATCTGGCATACGCTGTGGCACATAGCCGCATTACGCGTCCGTCTACCTGTCCGTGTGTCTGCCAGTCTGACTGTCTGTTCATCCATGCATCCGTCCGTACGTCTATCTAGAGAACAGTCATAGTACCGCCATCTCGCATACCGTGGCACATAGCCGCTTTACGCGTCCATCTAGCTTTGCGTCCGTCTGCTAGTCTGTCTGTCCATGCATCCATTCGTGCGTCCATCTAGTGAACATTCTAAGTAACACCATCTCGCTTTTCGTATACCTTGTGGCACATACCCGATTTACGCGTCCGTCTATCCGTCCGTCCGTGTGCTAGTCTGTCTGCCTGTCCATCGATGCGTTATCAAGAGAACACTCCGAGTACCGCCATCTCCCATACTTTATGGCACATAGCTGCTTTGCGTGTCCGTCTAGTTGTTCGTCCGTCTGCTAGTCTGTCTGTCTGTCCATCCATGTGTCCCTCTGTGCGTCAATCCAGAGAACACTCAAATTACCGCCATCTCGCATACCCTATGGCACATAGCCACTTTACGCATCCGTTTACCTGTCCGTCCTTCTACTAGTCTGTCTGTCTGTCCGTTCGTTCATGCGTCCGTCCGTGCGTCCATCCGGAGAACACTCACAATATCCCCATCTCGCATACCCTGTGGCACTTAGCCGTTTTACGCGTCCTTCTTTCCGTCTGTCCATCTGCTTGTCTGTCTGTCCGTCCATGCGTCCGTCCGTGCGTCCATCTAGAGAACACTCAAAGTACCGCCATTTCGCATACCCTGTGGCATATAGCCACTTTACGCGTCCGTCCTTGTGCTGGTCTGTCTGTCTATCCATGCGTCCTTCCGTGCGTCCATCTAGTGAACACTCCAAGTAACACCATCTGGCATACCCTGTGGCACATACACGCTTTACGCGTCCGTCTATCCGTCCACCCATCTGCTAGTCTGTCTGCAGCTGGCCGCAAAGGCCCGAGCTGTGCGCCCAGCTGCTTGAATGGGTTGACCCTGGTTCCCTGACGCGTCGCCAGCAGCCTGCGTTCTCTCGTCACCGACGGGCCCACAATCTTAAAGGGGGGCCAATTTCATGAGTGGAGTGCGCGTTTAAAGTGCGCGCCTTTGGAAAGTGCACGTCACAAAAACCGAAGGAAACAGAGTGCACGCGCGGTGCTGCATAGACAACAACGATGACGACGGCAGTGAAGACGTCGCATGCACGAGGACGCGTTGCACCCCGTTAACAAAATAACATATAAGGTAACCAATGATCATAGACCACGGCGATTTCAAGGCCCAATGGCTGGGTACCTCGAAAGCACGGAATCTCCAGTCAGGACGAGACAAGTGGGCCAGAACGGAAGTAGAAGCCTGAGCAGGGCAGATCAAGGGGAGTTCGAAGACGGGGCAAGCGGAAGGTCGTCACCGGACTGGGCACTTATGATGAGCTGTTGGACGTCGGACCCAAGCCTGCAGCACTTCAACCGGCCCGGGCCTCCTGCCGTCGTGTTCCCGCTCGAGAAGACCGTGGCCATCCGGTCCTAAACTGCAACACAGGGCCTGCGGACTTTGGTTCTAACAGGCGAGCAACAGCCGTTGGGCCACGGGCCCGAACTGTGCGCTCAGCTGCTTGGCCAGGTTGACCCTGGTGCCCTGACGCGTCGCCACCAGCGTGCGTTCTCTCGTCACCGACGGGTCCACACTCCTAAAGCCAGAGCCACCACGTTCCGGTCTGGTTTCTCTACGTGTTGTCAGCAGCCAGCGTTCCTTCATCCCCGTCCTTCCCACGACCTGAAGCCAACGTTCCGGTCTGGTTTCTCGACGTGTCGTCAGCAGCCAGCGTTCCTTCATCCCCGTCCTGCCCGCGTCCTGAAGCCCGAATCACCAAATTCCGGTTCGCTCAACGTCGCCGGAATTCAGCGCGTGGGTGAGACCGAACAGATATCTTGTCCTACTCCACCGTGCAGCCCCATTCGGACGTTAGATTCAATTGAACACTTTGAACTTCTTCGTTGAGTGAAGATATCTATCGAAATTTTAGGCAGGAAATCGCTAAGGGAAGGATCTGTGATAATATTTGGGGTAGTTCTCTACTGTTTGAGGCCAGCACAGGAGTAATGCGAACCAAGAGATATCAGGCTAAATACTGCATACGTTGCGAGCTGTGAACAATGTCAACGCCACAAGCATCCTACAACTCCGCCAGCTGGACTACTTCATCCCATAGCCCTCCCGAGTTCACCATTTGACGTCGTAGGTGTCGACCTGCTCGGCACTTTTCCGCGATCAACGAACGGCAACCGATGGATTATTGTGGGCGTTGACCACCTCCTACGTTACGCCGAAACTGTGGCGATTCCTGCGGCAACGGCCACTCAAGTTTCCCAGTTCATGCTGTCACACGTTATATTACGCCATGGATCCCCCCGTGTCATCATCAGTGATCGCGGGCGGCAATTTGTTGCCGATGTAGTTGAAGACCTCCTTCGTCCTGCTTCGTGCCATTTTCGTCACACTACCCCGTATCACCCGCAGGCCAATGGTTTGACGGAACGAACTAATAGGACTCTCGTCAACATGATTTCCATGTATGTTGATTCTGGACACAAAACATGGGACGCGATTTTGCCATTTATAACTTTCGCCTACAACACTGCGCAGCACGAAACAACGAGATACAGTCCATTTTATCTGCTCTACGCATGCCAACCCAGCACAGCTCTTGACACTATCCTTTCTTTTTCCTAGACTGATCAACCTACTCTCACCGAAACCATTTGCCGCGCAGAAGAGGCCCGGCGCATCGCCTGTCTTCGAACTTTCGTCTCCCAGAAGCGCTCCAAGAACCGTTACGACAGAAGTCACTGGCACATATTGTTTGAGAAAGGGTATTTGGTGTGGCTTTGGACGCCGCTTCGCAAGCGTGGCCTCTGCCAAAACTTTCTGGCCAACTACACCGGTCCGTTTGTTATTTTGGAACGTCTCAGCGATGTCACGTACGTGATATCTCAGCTGTTGTCAACTGGCCGCCGCTCAAGCAAGACCAACGTCGTTGATGTTGCCCGTCTAAAACGCTATCATCATCGCAACGAAGCCTAACTCGCCCGGTGGGCATCGTCTGCAAAGGGGGAATGGCTACGATACTGAGGGTGTGCGTGGAAGAAGAGGAGAACGAGGTTGGCACGAGCGGTGATCGGCCAGATCCCTGGACTCTCGAATTCATCATCTCCTATAAATAAAGGAATCTCACCGTAACAATACGAAGGGGTAGACACATTATGCAGTGCGTTTGGAGAGGAGGAGAAGCTGCCGAACACTTGATAATGTTCTGTAAAGGGCTTCACCTTATAGTTCAGGATGATGGCACAGAGTTTTTCAAAGCACTGGAGTTTAGGCACAGGGAGGGCAAAATAGACTTTAGGCGGGTAGAATTAACTAGGAGAAGGTTATCTGATTGGTGGCTAAAGTCGAGGCACGAGTGAAAATTAAATCCTTCACTGCAAAGTACCAGTCCTCAACTTCACTATTTAAAAGGAAAAAAAAGAGATAAATTTAGAGGTTAGTTCAGTAAGTAAGTAAGTAAATAAGTAGGTGGCCCTAATCCCTTTTGGCACAGGGCAGGTGCACGCAGTGCCACAGGTGGCATTACATTCAAGCACCGTTTTATGGATGGATGGATGGATGTGGCTGTACCCTTTAGATCGGGCGGCGGCTAACGTCACCTAGCCATAATACTTAGTGAACTAACCATTAGATTTATCTTTTTTTTCTTTAAATAGTGAGGTTGAGGATGCATACTTTGCAGTGAAGGCTTTAATTTTCACTCGTGCCTTGACTTAAGCCACCAATCAGATAACCTCCTTCTGGTTAAGTCTACCCGCTTAAAGTCTATTTTGCCCTCCCTGTCCCTGAACCCCAGTGCTTTGAAAAACTCTGCGCCATCATCCTTAATTACAGGCTGAAGCCCTTTACAGAACATTATCAAGTGTTCGGCAGTTTCTTCTTCCTCTCCATACGCACTGCATACTGTGTCTACCCCTTCGTATTTGTCCTGATATGTCTTGGTTCGCAATACTCCCGTCTTGGTCTCAAACAGTAGAGGACTACCCCGAGTATTATCATAGATCCTTTCCTTGGCAATTTCCTGCTTAAAAGTTCGATAGATCTCTAGTGCGGACTTCTTAATCATGCCAATTCTCCACATGTCAGTCTCCGTTTCCTTCACTTTCTTCTTAACGGATAGTTATTTTTGCTTTAGCCACATGCTGTTTTCTAAGTATTTACCAGTCAATTTCCTGGTTCGCTTCCTCCATTTTGTATCGACATTCTTCATGTACAAGTAGCTAAAAACCTTCCTAGCCCAACGCTGCTTCCCCGGTTTTCTCAATCGCTTCTCAAACTTTATCTTGCCGCTAGCTTCCTTGCCTTCAAATGATGTCCATCGCATATCACCTTGTACTCTCTAATTTGGTGTATTCCCGTGAGCTCCTAAAGCAAGCCTACCTATTTCACGTTGCCTAATATGTTAATAAGTCACCTGCAGACAGGTGACTGCAGTGCCACGGTGAGCCATGGCGCGAACTAATATGAGTAGCCTCCCGCTAGATGCTTTTCTCACGACCGCACGCGGCCTAGGGTGCCAAATTGCGCGAACATCCCTAGGCCCTTTAGTTCCTAGCGGTGCGCCCGCGCTAGCTGGAGCGGTGCGGGTATGTAAAGACGTTGCTGGCTGTTATGTGTGTGCCAGCGCTCCCTCTAGTTCGGTGTTGTGCGGCGGTTTGTATTATTGCGATAATATTCCTTGCGAATATGGGGATGCTTGAGTGCTGACTGTTCTGTGTGGACGTTAGTTCTGAATGCGCGGTGCGCTCTGACGCGCTTTAGTGAATGCTGTCACACGGGTACTTGCTGCATGTGGTCGCGCTGCACTGTATTTGATCCGGACCATGTAGCGGTGACTAATACCGGTTTTCTTCGAGGAATTTTGATCGCGCGCAACAACTATGTCGCTGCTACGCTGTACAGCATCGAGTTTGGCGCAGATGCCCTGACCGCGATCACAAGTGCCTGACACCGGCGAAATGAATATCGCATCATTTCCACTACTCGCACAGGTAGTCCAAGTAGCATAGAGGAAAGAAAAAAAAAAAGCTGTGACTGCGATATCCCCTGTCGATCGGTGATCACACGTGAACGCTTATACCAAGTTAAACCGTTCAGTTCTGTACACTTTTGTGGCCTCTACTTCTTTGGCTGCTGCTTACATGACAATTCAAGAAAAAAGCAGTCTACTAGTCACATCAAAATTACGCAGAAACGGTGCATCATACTTAGGCAAGTCTCTAGAAAACATAAAACGTCTGCAAAGAAGCCCATGTACAAGTTCGGTCTTGCAAACAAGCCTATTGCTCACGCTTTTGGCAAATTTTGTTAGGGTTCCGCTCACATGAGGCGCAGTGGACCACCGCATTATACATATATATTGTATGATTGGTGTGTCAAGTGGTCACCTGTAAATTGCGATCTGCATAAAAAGTGAGTGCTTAGCCTTCAGCGCAACTTTGGCATGCTCACTTTTTGCTTAACACCTAAATCTAAACCTCGTCGTACATTGAAGGTGTCATCATCATCAGCCTGACTACGCCCACTGCAGGGTAAAGGCATCTCCTATGATCTGCCAATCAACCCAGTCTTGTGCTTTTCGTGGCCATGTTATACCTGCAAGCTTTTTAATCTCATGGACCCACCTAACTTTCTGTCGCCCCTTCGTGTGTTTGCCTTCTCTGGGAATCCAGTCAGTTACCATTAACGACCAGCGTTTATCCTGCCTACATGCAATGTGCCCGGCCCATGTCCATTTCTTATTCTTGACTACAACTATGCTATCCTGAACCTTGCTTTGTTCACTGACCCACTTTGCTCTCTTCTTGTGTTTTAAAGTTACACCTATCATTTTCCTTTCCTTCGTTCACTGGGTCATCCTCAATTTAAGCTCAACCCTCTTTGTAAGCCTCCAGGTTTCTGCTCCATAGGTAAATACTGGCAAGATGCAATTGTTATATACCTTCCTCTTGAGGGTTAGTAGCAGATTAGCATTCATGATTAGAAAATGCTTGCTGAATGTGATCAACCCCATCTTTATTCTTCTAGTTGCTTCACTCTCATGGTTCGGCTTCGCGGCTCTTAACTGTCCTAAATAGACATATTCCTTTAAAACTTCCAGCGTCTCTCCACCTATGGCAAAGTGCTGTTTCCTGCTGAGACTGTAGCACATTCCTTTAGTTTTGTGGGCATTCATTTTCAGACCTACTTTTCTGCTTTCCATGTTCAGTTCTGTAATCGTGAGCTGTAATTCATCTCCTAAGTTACTCATTGAGGCAATGTCATCAGCGAATTGCAGGTTACTAAGATACTTTCGATTAACTCTTATTCCTAACTTTTCCCCAGCTAGGGTCCTGAAAACCTCCTGTAAACACGAAATGAATAGCACTGGAGAGAATGTATCTCTCTGCCATACGCCCTTCTTTATTGGAATTCTGCCGCTTTCTTTATAGTGGCTGTGCATCCGCTGTAGATTTGTTCCAGTACTTTTATGTAGCATTCTTGGATGCCCTGATTCAGTAGTGCCTGCATTACTGCTGATGCCTTGACTGAGTCAAAAACCTTCTCGTACTCTATGAAGGCTATGTATAGATGTTGATTGTATGTGAACGTGTTGTTTGATATGTTTATGGCACACGATAAAGTAGACATTATGGTACATTCCACAGTGCAGTTAAGTGCGTCGTATTTCGGTCGGTGCATCTTCTTTTAATGATCTAGCAGTAATTTATTTTGGGCAAGAAATATCAGTTATGATCTTGTTGCTTTTTACCACTTCATAATGCAAATTATTTAATAAACGATCACATCTCATACATTAATAAAAGGACCAGGGCAGTGGAGGGCCTTGACACATTGATCATGCACTACCATATTGCAGTTTTCAACTGCAACTCAAAGACCACTGCGTGGCATATTTAATTTATAATAAATTATATTGTTGCAACATTTGTCTACGTAAACTTTTGGTGTTGAAAACATGGTCAGACAATTGACAACAGCTGGTCCATCAGTTTTTAAAAAGCACTCAATTGGTACTCCATGCCTACTGACTATAGCACAGCGTAATAGTATTCGTCTAAAATATGTGGTCAATAGGTACGAAACAACAGCTGTGACACTTTAAGCAAGTTATTTACAGTTAAAAAAAAGCTGGGAGCACTTGATCACAGCACTATTGGGAGTCTGTCACCATGTACAGATCTTTTGTACTTGCATAAGTTTCTGTGCTTGCAGGCTCATGCAAAGCAGAGCAGAAGGAACCTACGTTGCTCTCCTTTAAAAACATAATCAAAAAATTCAATTTACCTCTTGCAGCCATACATTTCAACTAGGAAGTTTGTATGGTTAGAGTTAGTTGAGAAGTTAAAGTATTTATGATCTTTAGATGCTGTAACACCCCCTAAAGAAATTTTGGTGGCCAAAAAAATGCTTTCTTAGCAGAAAAACCTAGGAAAGGCTTCTCTTAATTGTGATTAAAAAAAGTTTTTTCTTTGGCGATAGAGTTTTAACGCCCTTCGCTAACACCAAGGAAAGTCAACTGTTTTTCTAGGTCTTAAGCTCTATTGCTGGCATCCGAACAATTTTATGCTAAGCTCTATTTTTACTCTTTATATAGGTTCTTTCCTATCCTTTTATAACAAACTGCTAATACCTGAACATCAAATGTCTTGAAATTCAAATACTTTTGAAGTCAAGATTGTCACAGATTATTCGGATTTTCTTTAGCGTGTCATGATGGTGTCATAAGATATTGAACTTCACTGTAATGAATAGAGTATTTTTGTTCTGATTTAACAGGTGCTGTTTCACTTGCTATGCATTTGCACAGATTGTCAAACACATCACAAATGATCTAATAACAAATGCCTCAACTTAGTAAACAGAAAACTTGTATAATTCAAATGTGGTGTTTTATTGTATCTCATGAAGAGGGTAACATCATTCAGTAGAAGCATTGCTGGTGATCTTCATAGTCATAGAACTAATTGAATTTAAGTAATTAGTATTGAGGTTCCACTTTGTTGCATGTACATGTAGTAGCACCATATTTATCCTCTTCTTTATGCCTCTGCATTTCATTATAGACATTTGAACAAACCGGAAGTGTCATAATATTATTGCCTGTCTTTGTCATATTTCACTCTGACTTAGCATAGCATTTGATGCTAGATGCCAAAAAAGATATTGCCACGTTCCATTTCCCAAGTTTTTGTTATCGTCCCAAAACACCACACGATTCTCAGCGCAAACCGCGCCTGCAGTTTTCGAGAAGGTTCCGGACTGTAGTAGAACATTTCGATAAGATCACGCCCACTGTGCGAATGGTACAGATTGTTCTGGAACATACGCCACCGCCAGCGATAACGCTAGAACATTCGACGGCAAGAGTATAAATGCTGACGCGCGTCGCCGCTTGTCAGTTGTTGATCGAAGGCCGACGCTCCATTCGCTGCTATCAGTCCGAGACTGCTATCTGTGCGAGGCTGCTGCTGTAATTGGACTTTCCGTTTACCGGGCACAGGTTCACCCAAATAAACAGTTAAATCCCAACACGAAGTCTCCTGTCTTCGGCCACGTCGTGACCCCGTGACATCTGGTGGAGGTGCTGCTTCGTTCATGTACCGGACGCCCCCGTCAAGCCGTGAACCCAGCCCACGTCGCGGAGAAGACACCGACGCCAACCAGGAGCAGCGAAAGAGCCGCCGACAGCAAGGGCTACCACCGGAGTACGGGCTTCTACAAGACAAGGCGCGGAAGACCAAGGCCATGACCGCGACTGCAGCGACAATGACAACCGCAGCGTCCCAGCCCACGATGGTCATGCATCAACCCAGGGAACCACCAATTTTCCATGTGTCATCGTTCGAAGACCCGGAGTCCTGGCTAGAAACATACGACCGTGTGGCCGCCCTCAACCACTGGGACCATGACGAAAAGCTGCGTCGTGTGTTCTTCTATTTGGAAGACACCGCAAGGACCTGGCTCGAAAATCGGGAGTCCACGCTCAGAACGTGGGATGTTTTCTGCGGCGTATTCCTGCAAACGTTCGCGAGCGTCGCTCGCAAAGAGAGGGCCGCTGCTTTATTAGAGACCCGGGTTCAGCTACCATATGAAAATGTCGCCATTTTCACAGAAGTGACCCGACTATTCCGTCACGCTGACCCAGACATGCCTGAGGAAAAAAATGTTTGTTTCCTCATGCGAGGGGTCAAACAGGAGCTCTTCGCGGGACTGATGAGAAACCCACTGAAAACCGTCCAAGAATTTGTAGCCGAAGCGACCACTCACGAAAAGACCCTGGACATGCGCACCGGACAGTATAATCGTCGCCTGACCGCAGACTGCGCTGCTGCTCAAGAAAGTAACTCCGGAGACCTGCGTGAAATGATCCGAGCGATCGTGCGGGAAGAGCTGCGCAAGCTGTTGCCTTCGGCGCAGCCTCAAGTGGATTCAATCACCGACATTGTGCGAGAAGTTCGGCAATCGCTTCAAATTCCCCACGCACCGCTGCCCGAGCCGGAAGCTATGAGCTACGCCGCTGCACTGCGCCACAACGCTCCTCCCCGTCCACGCCAAAACGCCGCCCCATCGCACTTCCGTCGACAGACGCCACCGCCGCCACCGACGTCATACCATTCTCCAGCGGCCCAGCGCAGTGCACCGAAGAAGACTGACGTCTGGCGTACCCATGACCATCGCCCGCTCTGCTACCACTGCGGTGAGGCCGGACACACATACCGCCGTTGCCAGTACCGACAGATGGGACTGCGTGGCTTCGCCGTCAATGCACCGCGTCCACAGCCAGAAGAACGACCACGTGACATCGCCGACTACCTGACAGGAACTCGGTGGACACCACGAAGCCCTTCGCGTTCGCCGTCGCCCAGCTGCCGCACGTCACCGCACCACCGGCAGTGCTCTGGCCCAATGCGGGGCCGGTCTCCTAGCCCGTATCCAGGAAACTAAGGGCAGCAACCGGTGGAGGTGCGGTTGCTGTGCGACGAACTACCGAAGATCCTCCGACGACGGCGACGACGCCGCGACGGAGCTTTCCGAACACAACGCCAACCAGGCAAAATCTGACGGCGAAAGCTCACTTACCGAAGGTGTCCTGACGACGCAACATGGAAGAAGCGGAACAAGCCGACGCAGCCGTGACCCGACGCCACGCCCTAACTGTAATGCAAGACGGCGATCTAGCGACCTCGACGTTCTTATCGACGGCCACAGTGTGGCCGCTCTCGTCGATACTGGAGCCGACTATTCTGTCATCAGTGGGTCGTTCGCCGCGAAGTTAAAGAAAGTTAGGACAGCTTGGAAAGGCCCTGAAATCCGCACAGCCGGAGGTAATCTCGTAACGCCTGCAGGAATCTGCACAGCGAGAGTCGCCATTAACGGCCGTATTTATCCTACAGACTTCGTAGTCCTACAGCGTTGCTCGAGAGATGTCATCCTTGGCATGGACTTCTTATGCCTCCATGGTGCTGTCATCAACCTAAAAACAAAGTCGATAACGTTATCCACAGAAGAAGCACTACCACCGCGCACGCCGTCAGGACGCCATGCCTTGAATGTGCTGGAAGAACAAGTCAGCATTCCGCCTCGCTCAAGCGTCATTATTTCAGTCGGCGCTCCTAAATCACCTGACTTGGAAGGCGTCGTTGAAGGCAGTCAGCATCTGTTGGTCACCCGAAATATTTGCGTCGCAAGAGGAATTGCAGAGCTGCGGGGAGGCAAAGCAATGGTTATGCTCACGAATTTCAGCAATGAGTACAAACGTGTGAACAAAGGAACAACGGTAGCATACATTGAAGAAATTGTCGAAGCCACCAGTGCTTTCGCCCTCACCGGTTCTGCGGAACCTGCTCAGAGGAACACAGCCCCTCCCATAGCTTTCGACGTCAATCCTAGACTTCCGAACGATAAGCAAGAACAGCTCAAGGCCCTGCTCCTGCAATACGAAGAATGCTTTTCGTCGTCTTCAAATATTCGGCAGACCCCAATCACGAAACATCGCATCATAACCGAAGAAAATGCCAAACCACTCCGTCAGAGTCAGTACAGGGTTTCGACGGGAGAACGTGAGGCCATAAAGAGACAAGTTGACGAAAGGCTGCGGGATGACATTATCCAGCCGTCCAAGAGTCTATGGGCAGCCCCCGTGGTGTTAGTGAAGAAAAAGTATGGGACCCTACGTTTCTGCGTTGATTATCGCCGCCTGAACAAAATCACAAGAAAGGACGTGTATCCTCTCCCACGAATAGACGACGCACTTGATCGACGCCATAACGCCAAGTACTTTTCGTCAATGGACCTCAAGACTGTCTATTGGCAAATCGAAGTCGACGAAAGAGACCGAGAGAAGACGGCGTTTATAACACCGGACGGCCTCTTCGAGTTTAAGGTGATGCCCTTCGGCCTTTGCTCAGCGCCTGCAACTTTTCAACGCGTTATGGATACAGTACTGGCAGGATTGAAGTGGCAGACTTGCCTTGTGTACTTGGACGACGTCGTCGTGTTTTCCTCGAGTTTCGACGAGCATCTTCGGCGCCTTGAAGCTGTACTTCAAGCCATCAAGACTTCCGTACTCACACTGAAGCCAGAAAAGTGCAGATTTGCGTAGGAGGAGCTCTTGTTTTTGGGGCACATTATCAGCAGGTCTAGAGTTCGTCCCGATCCACGGAAAACAGCCGCCATCGCCGACGTCCCGCCGCCCACTGACAAGAAAGCCATGCGCCGATTTCTGGGCCTGTGCGCCTATTATAGGCGGTTCATGAAAAACTTCGCCCGAATCGCCGATCCTCTCACTAACCTTACCAAGGCCGATGTGGAGTTCAAGTGGGAAACACCACAGGAACACGCTTTCCAGGAGCTTAAACATCGCCTCCAGACGCCTCTGTTACTTGCCCATTTCGACGAATTCGCCGAGACAGAAATACATACTGACGCAAGCAGCGTAGGTCTGGGCGCCGTTCTTGTGCAGAGGGCTGACGGACTTGAGAGAGTTATTAGTTACGCCAGCCGATCGCTATCCAAAGCAGAAGCAAATTCTTCCACAACAGAAAAGGAGTGCCTCGCCATCATCTGGGCTACGTCGAAATTTCGCCCCTACCTCTACGGCAGGCCCTCCAAAGTTGTGAGCGACCACCACGCCTTGTGTTGGCTAGCCACCTTGAAGGACCCTTCAGGTCGCCTCGCACGATGGAGCCTGAGACTTCAAGAATATGACATTACTGTCATTTACAAGTCCGGCAAAAAACACTCCGACGCCGACTGTCTCTCTCGTGCGCCTATCGACCAACCGCTACCCGACGACCCGGATGACGACTGCTTCTTGGGAACGATAACTACCGACAACTTCGCTGAACGACAGCGGGCCGACCCTAAACTTAAGGCTCTAATAGAATACCTCGAA
This sequence comes from Rhipicephalus microplus, assembly GCF_043290135.1. Classification (NCBI taxonomy): domain Eukaryota; kingdom Metazoa; phylum Arthropoda; class Arachnida; order Ixodida; family Ixodidae; genus Rhipicephalus; species Rhipicephalus microplus. Next base: position 278,949,879 of record NC_134702.1, on the reverse strand, counting down.
GGCAGTACCGCCGAAGCCCCGAAGGTATTCAAGCGCGCACTTGCGTCGTTCTTTCTACGAAACGGTCTTCTACAAAAGAAAAACTTTTCACCGCTTCGAGCTAAGTACCTCCTTGTGGTGCCTTCAGTTCTGCGACCAGAACTCCTGCAGACCCTGCACGATGATCCGACAGCAGAGCACCTCAGTGTTTCTCGCACGCTCGCGAGGATACAAGAAAGGTACTATTGGCCACGTCTTACTAGCGACGTCACTCGTTATGTGAAGACATGTCGGGACTGTCAGCGACGCAAGACACCATCGACAAGCCCAGCGGGAATTTCGCAGCCAACTGAACCACCTCGCCGACCTTTCCAGCAGATTGGTATGGACCTACTGGGGCCGTTCCCGACGTCGGCTTTCGGAAACAAGTGGATCGTGGTAGCTACCGACTACCTCACCCGCTACGCCGCGACAAAAGCCCTGCGAAATAGCAGTGCATCCGAGGTAGCTAAGTTCTTCGTCGAAAATATTGTCCTACGTCACGGCGCCCCGGAGGTCCTTATCACCGACAGAGGAACGGTATTCACTGCCGACTTAACTCAAGCGATCTTGGCATACAGCCAAACAAACCACCGCCGGACGACAGCGTACCACCCACAGACCAACGGCCTCACCGAGCGGCTTAACAAGACGATCGCCGACATGCTGTTAATGTACGTCGATGTCGAACACAAACGTGGGACGCCATTCTTCCGTATGTGACCTTCGCATACAACACGGCGGTGCAGGGGACGACGCAGATATCTCCATACAAATTGGTCTACGGAAGGAGCCTGGCAACGACGCTCGATGCCATGTTACCCAACGTCACCGACGAAGGAAACCTCGATGTGAGCGAGTACCTTCAACGCGCCGAAGAAGCCCGACAACTTGCGCGTCTCCGTATCAAGAATCAACAGACGACCGACAGCCACCGTTACAACCTTCGACGACGCTTCGTGGAATACCAGCCCGGTGAACGTGTTTGGGTGTGGACGCCGATACGCCGACGTGGACTAAGCGAAAAACTTCTGCGACGGTACTTCGGACCGTACAGGGTGGTTCGACTTCTCGGCCCACTTGATTACGAGGTTGTCCCCGACGGCATCACGAACTCTCAACGACGCCGATCGCGACCTGAAGTCGTCCATGTCGCGCGCCTCAAGCCGTTTCATGCGCGTTAACAAACTGAAACAGTGTTTTTTGTATTATTGTTGTATCGTAATTTATTCATTATACTTTCTTGCATTATTATTGTACCTTCATCTTTAGTTAAAGCATCGGGACGATGCCTTTTTTTAGAGGGGGGCAATGCCACGTTCCATTTCCCAAGTTTTTGTTATCGTCCCAAAACACCACACGATTCTCAGCGCAAACCGCGCCTGCAGTTTTCGAGAAGGTTCCGGACTGTAGTAGATCATTTCGATAAGATCACGCCCACTGTGTGAACGGTACAGATTGTTCTGGAACCTACGCCACCGCCAGCGATAACGCTAGAACATTCGACGGCAAGAGTATAAATGCCGACGCGCTTCGCCGCTTGTCAGTTGTTGATCGAAGGCCGACGCTCCGTTCGCCGCTATCAGTCTGAGACTGCTATCTGTGCGAGACTGCTGCTGTAATTGGACTTTTCGTTTACCGGGCACAGGTTCGCCCAAATAAACAGTTAAATCCCAACACGAAGTCTCCTGTCTTCGGCCACGTCGCGACCCCGTGACAATATTAATATGTCACATCTCCCATTCACCACGAAGAGGTTTCTCTTTGAGCTATTGTTCAAGGCAGTGATGTTATTCAGCATTCTGCTGTAGAGCATATGAGCAATACTGTTTGTACAGGACGCTATACCATCGGTCGCATATACATGCTTTTTTGGTCTACACATGTAGTTTTGAAAATCATCAGTGTAAATGCGGCAGTCTTTGTGTAAATATGAAATAGTGAATTAAAAGAAAGAAAGTCTGTATCTCTAATCTGACCCTAAGGTGAAGGGAAATGGTACCGTACAGTCAGGGGTGGATCCAGCCAATCATTTTAGGGGGAAGGGGTTTGCTTAAAGTAAGACCGGAAAGAGGGGCATGGTCATTACTTTTTGTTTTTTTACTAGCTTAAACACTCTATCATAGCATAAATACTATTAATGTGTGCTTGAAGGAATCCCAGTCATTTGTCCCAATTGGTGATAGCAGGTGGACGGCAAGCACTGAAGAGAGTGGTAGGGGATACTCACAGGCTTTGGGGTAGGGGGATAGCCTCTAGCGCCCCCCTTCTGGATCCGCCTCTGCGTGCAGTTTTGCACAAGATCACAGGATTAATTCCGAACCTCAGGAGTCTCATTATAATAGTTGTAATATTGTTACGTTTGAAAGAGACTGGTAGACGTTGAAAGGGGCCGTTTATTAGGTCGTGAGGGGCAGCTCAGAAGCGGCCGACTGGTTAAAAATCCTCCTGATCCTCTTCTTCCTCTCTCGCTCTGGGCGACAAGTGCGTTCACCGTATACGCTTCTTTGTCTTCGTGCATGTACGCAACATTCCTCTCCGCCCAGACGAAGGCCGCCGGACGAGTCAGTCGAGTTGTCGTGGCGTGTACAGTTTCAGGCGGGCAACATGAACCACTTAAGTTTTGGCAGCTCGTCGACCACTCGCCGTGAGACGAGCTATTGCATAGTTGACCTCTGTAAGTCTGTCGACAATGACAAAAGGTCCATCGTAAGTGGCCAAAAACTTGTGGCATAACCCGCGCTTGCGCATTGGAGTCCACAACTACACCAGATCACCACGGCGATAAATCACAGGTCGATGGTGAATGTCATAGCGTGCCTTCGCTTTGTCTTGCGATGCCAATGTGCGTAGTTGAGCTATGCGACGTGCCTCTTCGGCGAGGCAGAGAGTCTCGGCGACAGTGACGTTGTCGTGGTCACAGAAAGGCAATATTGTGTCGATTGTGTGCCGGGGCGAACGTGCATAAAGCAAAAAGAAAGGGCTATAGCCTGTAATCTCATGCTTCGCGGTGTTGAACGCGTAAGTAATGAACGGGAGTACGTCATCCCAGTTCTTGTGGTCGCATGAGACATACATAGACAGCATGTTGATAGTGGTGTGGTTGGTACGCTCCGTCAGCCTATTAGTTTGGGGGTGGTATGGTGTCGAGTGACGCAGGTGGGATTCATAAACGGAGTAGCTCCTCCACGACATCCGCTGTGAATTGTCATCCACGTTCACTGATAATCAGGCGAGGTGGGCCATGTCGGAGGATGACGTACTGTAACAAAAACGACGAGACTTCACTGGCAGTTGCGGAGGGGACGGCCGCTGTCTCGCAGTAGCGTGTGTGGTAGTCGACGCAAACAATTATCCATCGGTTGCCCTTAGCCGATTTTGGGAAGGGGCCCAGAAAGTCAATCCCCACTTGTTCGAAAGGTGCGCTTGGAGTAGGCATCGGCTGTAGAAGAGAAGCTGGACCAGTTGATGGACGTTTGTGACACTGACATTGCATGCAGCTTTCCACATAACTCTCAACAGACTTCTGCATACCAGGCCAATAAAAGCGCTCTTTAGTACGGTGAAGCGTCCGCGCCAAACCTAAATGTCCAGATGTAGGGTCGTCGTGCATGACACTTATAATAACTGTTCGCAGGCTCTCCGGGACCACTAGAAGGAAACGCGCGCCACTGTTGGAGAGATTCCTTTTGAACAACAGTCCATCACGCATACAGAAACGGCGTGCACTAGTGGAAGCGGATGCAGCGGCGAATAGTGGTGCTAGTTTAGCGTCCTTCCGCTGTTCTGCTTTGAAACTGGGATTGTCAAGGAACGTAGGCGACACAGACGCTACAAGCTGGTCAAGGTCATCGGATTCACAGTCTGTTGTGCTAAGTGGCATACGTGAAAGACAGTCCGCGTCAGCATGTTGACGACCACTCTTGTAAGCGACGGTAACACTGTATTCTTGTAGCCGGAGTGCCCAGCGCGCAAGGTGGCCACAAGGGTCACGAAGGTTGGCAAGCCAACACAACGAGTGGTTGTCGGTTGCTACTGTGAACGGGCGTCTAGATGTATAGGTAAGACCTAAACCGCTGAATTGCAAATAATACCGCCAGGCATTCTTGTTCCGTAAAAGTGTAGTTTTGTTTCGGCCTGCTTAGGGAGCGACTTGCGTATGCGATGACGCGTTCGCGGTCGCCGTAACGTTGTACTAGGACGGCTCCAATACCTATGCCGCTAGCATCCGTATGAAGCTCTGTCGGAGCAGATGGACTGAAGTGCTGAAGGATGGGTCGTGACGTCAGCAAAAACTTCAACTGACGGAATGAAGAATCGCACTCCGGAGTCCACTGAAAGGAATTGTCCTTTCGTAAGAGGCATGTGAGAGGATACGCAACGTCAGCAAACTTCGGAATAAAGTGGCGGAAGTACAAACAAAGCACTAGGAAACAACGAAGCTCCTTGACGGAACGCGGCACATTGCACGCTTCAACTGCTGCTGTCTTCTGGGGGTCAGGGCAGATGCCATCCTTGTCAACGAGATGCCCGAGCACAAGCGTCTGGCGGTCTCCGAAGTGGCATTTCTTCGAGTTTAAAATTAAGCCAGCGTTTCGGATGCAGTTCAAAACAGTATCCAGACGAGAGTTGTGTTCACTGAACGTGCGGCCAAAGATGACGACGTCGTCGAGGTAGCACATGCAGATCTTCCACTTCAAGCCACGCAGAATGGTGTCCATAAACCTCTCGAACTTTGCCGGTGCATCGCACAGTCCAAATGGCATCACGTTTAATTCAAAGAGCCCATCGGGGGTTACAAAGGCAGACTTTACCTTGTCCTCTGGGTGCATCGGAATTTGCCAATAACCGGATCGTAAGTCTACGGAGGAAAAATAAGAGGCCGAATGTAAGCAGTCTATTGCGTCCTCTATACGGGGCAGCGGGTACACGTCCTTTTTAGTCACGGCATTCAGTCGGCGATAGTCGACGCAAAATCTCCAAGATCCATCTTTCTTCTTAACAAGGATTACCGGTGCTGCCCACGGACTGGCTGACTCTTGTACCATTCCCTTTTGCATCATTTCCTGCACTTGGTCGTTGATAATTTGTCTTTCTGACGGGGAAACACGATATGGTTTTTGGCGAATCGGACTTGCCGCGTCAGTGTTGATGGTATGGCACGTTCGAGACAGGGGGATAGGGATTACTTTGCCCTTCTGCGCAAAGTCAAAGTCAAAGCGATTTGCGAGTGGAATAACTTGCCAATCAGTATAGCAAACAGTCAATCATTGGAAATTTTTTCATCCCTGCTCGAATGTTATTTATTGTCTTCAGAACTGACGAACTCTGTTTTTTTCTTGTCCACTGTTTGAAGTGCTCACTTTTTTCAGTACTAGTTGGAATTGATGTCCTATGCTACTGAATGTATTTTAGTGGTACAGATGTAGTCATCAAATGTATTTCTGTCGGCTTTGTCTCACTCGTTATTACGATAATTCAGTGAGTACCCTCTGTATAAATCTTGCCCTTTCACAATGTATGTGCCCTTCCTGCAATAATCCCTAATTGGGATTGGCAGTATATGTAAATAAATAAATAAATAAATACCGAAACGTGCTTCAACAGCACATTCATTAAATTTCGGCGCTCGCTTGAGCTAAGTGACTTATTTAGCGTTGCCATAAGCGTCCTGTCCAAATTGTGACAACCAGTTCCGTCACGTTCTTCCCGCACGTCTGTGAGCTCGACCACTGATAAGGTCGCGTGTTCTTTGCTGACCGAAGCTAATTTCAAACCATTGGGTAGTGTCACGGGCTCAGAGGAACAGTTTACAGTCCATAGGCCAGTTCGTCCACCATCAATCGACACCACACAATGGGGAACCAACACATTCTTCTTCACGCAGTTTATGTGCATTGGTTCTACGCTCGCATCGAAGCTGTCAGAATCCGCGCCGCGACAAACACCAGGAACACGTACGGTAGACAACGCAGGTATGAACGTATTGCCCCAGACACACAGCGTAGTTTGGTCATTCGCTGGAGTTTCCAGAAGTTCTGAAGGCATCTGGCCACTCACAAAGACTTTCCCCGTGCGACAGTCTACTGTGGCACCACATTCTCGCAAGAAGTCCATGCCGAGAATGACATCATGTGCCGACCGAGGAATAATCGCAAACTCTGTCGTTATCGTAAGGCCTCCCAAAAATACCTCAGCACTACACACACCAATAGGGCGCAATGGCTCTCCACTCACTCCACAGAACGTCGAAGTATCATCCCAGGTAAAAACAACTTTCCGCCCTAACACGTCTTTAAAGGAAGCACTCATCACGAAAATCGTTGCGCCTGTGTCCACCAAGGCCATAACAGGCACGTGATCCACTAAAACACGCACTTTGTTTTTAAACACACACACAGGAGGTATTTTTCTCAGTAGCACGTTTCCAGCGACCTCACCCCCATTGGCCGCGCTGGGTAGTTTTCCGGTGGTTCTGAAGAGGGCACTTTGCGACGCAGCGGTGAAGGAGAACGATGAGCACGAGGGCATGGTGTGGGCGTTAAACTTCTTTCAGATGCCGGGGAGTGGTTGCGGAAGTTGCTGGGCCAATAGTTGTCATCAGGTGGTATGTGCGTTGGCCGCCGGACACCATGAGGCTGTTCGAAGGGTCGTGAAAAGTCGGATGGTTGGTGATATTGAGGAGTCACCCGACGATTGCACCGGACACCATGAGGCTGTTCGAAGGGTCGTGAAAAGTCGGATGGTTGGTGATATTGAGGAGTCACCCGACGATTGCAAAATCGCGATATGTGGCCTGGCACACCGCAGGAATAGCACACCGGCCGAGGTCGAAACGTTGGTCGCTCGTCGATGAATAGAGCGTCATCATTTGCTCTTGTGTGACGGATGTACTGGTCGGGTGCGTCGAACCGAGACGTGAGGTGTCGAGGAGGCATGTGTTGAGAGCGTCGGTCATACCGCGACGCGGGAAATGTGGTTGTCATCCTTGACTGTGGGGCTGGGCTGTACTCCACAGTTGCCGCGCTCATCGTCGGTTGCCATGGGGTCAAAGTAGGCACATCCATAGCCTCACGTGGCAGACACAACTCGCGATGGTCAGCTGTCGAACACGACATTTCTCGGTGGGACAGTTCCTCACGAACAATCTGTCGAATGGTAGAAAAAAGGTCGTTGCCAGGATTCGTGTCCACACTGGCAACACTTGTAACGTTAGCCAGCCGGCCAAACTTAGGCGCAATTCGACGCATCTTGAGCGTTTCAAACGTTCGGCAATGCTGAATGACGTCGGACACAGAACTGAGGCTTTCTTTTCCAATTAAAAAATTATACACGTCCTCAGCAATCTCTTTGAGCAGATGCCCAACTTTGTCCTCTTCCGACATGGTAGCACAGACCACCTTGCACAGGCTTAACACTTCTTTTATGTAAGTGGTGCATGTCTCACCTGGTAGCTGTGCCCGTTGTGACAGTGTTTGCTCAGCCCACTTCTTTCTAGCAACCGAGTCGCCGAAACACGCCCTGAGCTCTTTAACAAAAAGATTCCACGTCGTGAGTGCGTCCTCCTGGTTCTCGTACCATACCAGTGCGGTGTCGGTCAGGGAGAACACTACGTTGGCTAGCATAGCGGCTGCATCCCAACCATCGGACTTGCTCGCACGTTTGTACTTGGTGAGCCAGGCGTCGACATCTTCTTCGGCTTTTCCTCCGAAGGGCGGTGGAACTCGGTAGTACAGAAGCGGGCCAGATGGTGCCGTCCTGGAAACGCCTACTTCTTCGGGCATGTCGAAGTCACTCACGGTAGATGGTGGGAGACCGGCAAGTCGACGGCTTCGTCGAAGCTGTGGCAGTGATCGTTCCATAGTTGAAGCGCTTACCCAGCTCCTCCACCACTCTGTTACGTTTGAAAGAGACTGGTAGACGTTGAAAGGGGCCGTTTATTAGGTCGTGAGGGGCAGCTCAAAAGCGGCCGACTGGTTAAAGATCCTCCTGATCCTCTTCTTCCTCTCTCGCTGTGGGCGACAAGTGCGTTCACCGTATATGCTTCTTTGTCTTCGTGCATGTACGCAACGATATGTACTAGTGCCCTAGTTCCATGCACTCATAGAGATTATGAGGTCAAAATAATTAAGCTTTAACTTGAAACAGTGCATCTCATAACCAGATTTTAGTTTTGCGACATGAAATCGTCGTACTTAATTTTATTAATTCTTCTCTAAACCAGCATAGATGTACAGTGCTTGCGAAATTTTGCTCCCAGTTTTTTTCATGTGAACGTGTGGTTCATCACAGAATTTATGGCACGATTTAGCAGTGCGATTTTTCAAGGCCTTCCCTATTGCCATGACCTTTTTTTTTCACATTTGTTCAAACCAGAAGACAAGTTCACCAGGGAACATTTACTGCATGGGAGGATGTTTTAAACAGTTGGTTATGTGTTCAAGTTGGCCCATACACACACCTTTCGCAAATCAACAAAATTTCTTCATCTTCATTAGGCAAACTAATTTTATATAGTTGTGCAGCAGTCATGCAGCTATCCTGTCAGAGAAATAATGTTTCAAGACAAATAGAAATGTTTAATAAAAGTTACTGATAAGAAAATGTAAAGTTAGGCATCAGTCATAATGACATGATGGTTTTGGGATGTTGAACCCCACATATCACTGAAAAGGATAAGGTAACCTTGCCTGAAAAAGTTGCTTGTTATTTACTACACACTTCAAGGATCAATATGAATTCTCTGCAATCAGAGACAATTGCAAATCTAGAAAAAAGTGCATCTTAAAACCAAACGAAGAAGCAAATAAACATTAATGCCACTGAGCACTTTTACTAAATATCCTATCCAAGATTGCAGCAAAATAAGCACCTGCAAACATATGCGCTCGTAATAACAACAGAATGCTCAGCTTGAGGTTTTTGATGCAGGAAAAATAAAGAAATTATGAAAACGACCACATGTTGGATGATAAAGACAAGGCTTTATTAGCAGTTTTTAAAATGCTTATCTTATGGTTCGTTTCAATAATGTTCCTGATTTAGCTCGTTGTAAACTTGGCTGGAGTGCAGATTCATTTCCACCACTGTCACTTATCCTCCTTTGAGGCCCTTGGCAGCAAGTACACCTACATGTAACAGACATGGCAAATTACCCCACCTCCTCCTTTATTTTCCTGTACAATTCAAGCAGCAGCCTATCTTTCCACTCCTAAATAAAGGTGGCAGTGAGTAAGCTGTGCATGCATCAACTTCACTGCATGACTCGGGCTGCAATTCAAAGCATAAACTCTCATAAGAAACTGTAATAAGTGTCCACTTTGTTCGGACTGCAGATATTTAAGCAAAATTAGTTGAAACATAATATGAAAATAGGTGCGAATTTTTACTGCAAAGTATCGCACAGTTAAAATAGTGTGAAGAGAACACTCGTAGATAGAGCAGCTGAATTGGTGGCAAGCATTCCTTGGTTGTACGGGTAGTCATATTCAATGGGCTTCTTGTGCAGCCCTGGCAATGCTATGAAAAAAGCACATGCTAGTGTCTCCATTCCAACTTCAATCGCGACTGGGCACTGTAAAATACAGAGCAAGCGCCCTCTCCCCTCCCGCAATTATTTTTCAACCTGTTCTCCACTACGGAATTCTTCAGCAGCAGTTTTTTGAAAGCAAAGTTCTGAGAGTCCTTATATATGCTCAAGATTTTTTTAACACTTTTACAATTTGATGACTTGGGGCTGTATTCTGAGTAGTCGCAAATTGTCTGAACATTTGTAGAACATCTTTCCCGCCTTGTCATAACACCTGAAATTCCACACAAGGATTCTCCTTGTGTCTGTAAAACAGTAAATGTGTGTGTATTCAATACAGGATTTCATTAGAAACACAGGAGTGCATTTTTCTTAAAGGCACTTCTATATTGAATTAGTGTCCGAGACCAAGCAAGGACCCTCTTCCAGATCATGTTTCAGCGCCGAGGGGGTGATTTCTCGGGATTTTACAGTAGTATGAAGTTGGAGGTAGTGCTTGGGCCAGTGTGTATCTCTCACTCTAAAGTACTAAGAACCTGGAAGCTTGTACACCTATGCAAAGAGAAGAAACACAGCATACCAAATACATTTGCACTGTTACAAGTTTTAGTTCACCATGGTGAAACTCGCATGTCCATCAAACAAGCTGTGTAAATGAGGGCAATCTTCAGCCGTGTGTAGCCTTTGAGCTTGTGAGGACACACTACCCACGTTACGAGTCCTGGTCAGCAACGTGAACACATGGACTGTGCTCAGCGGCGCCTGGCTACAGTACCATCAACCTACAGCTGAAGAAAGCGTGCCTGCTTCTGTTTTTATCAGCGCCTATCCAATGGCCATAATTCATTCTTTTGTTTGCCAATAGATGCCTTCAAAAGGCGATGTGCTTTGTTTAGCGGTTGTTTTGGTTGTTCCAATTCAGTTAGTAAATAATGGTAAGAGAGTACTGCCACAAAAACTGGACATGTCATTTCTTTTGTTCCAATGAGTGGCTGATAACCCAGTTATCTTGACTGCAAACCTTTTTTAACGGAGCGCACAACAGTTAAATTGTTTAAAGACATTTTCAAAATGCTCTGCTCGGGCGTGTGAACGTTGCCTCACAAGATACCACAAAGCTGCAGACTTGTGAGAATGGATATTTTTTTATGCTTGTTTGAGAAAAGCAGCGCACAGGCTCATTTAAATGTACATGTAATGTGTGTCTGTTGTAATAAATTGTCCTCTGTGCCACGCTTCCTATCCTCCATCCTCCTAGGATTATACGCATTGAGATGTGATACACCTAATAATACAACTACATACACTGACTTTCATTTTTCTTTGGGCCAGGTGATTGAGCTGGTCAGCTACTCTACATCATTCTTATTAGTTTTTTCTTTAGATGTTGAAAGGACACTAAAGAGCGAAATAATTTTTCCCGTACTATTGAAGTATGATTTCACATCACCACTCTTACCACGACACGACGCTTGGCAAGTGCGAAGCCACGCAAAGAATATGTCTCACCAAACACCATGACATCATTAATGTTGATGGCATTTACTGGGTTCTACATAGGTTATAATCGATAAAAATGAAGGACATTGTCATCTGTGGGTGTCATAGACTAGCATATGAAGTTTCAGAAGATATCAGCGAGCCAATCGCAAAATTGTGAATAACACATTTTAAAACTTTTGACGTAACGCATGGATATTTCGGCACAACTTTCAATAGTGATACTTCAACCTTAATTTTCTCCACTAATAATGAACTTGGGATAGTGAAACATAAGGCATCGGCTTTAGAGTACTCAGAGTGCAGTTTGTCGATCTAAATATGGTCACTGTTTCTTTTCAGTATTCTTGTAATGCTTTTGTAATTTGTAATGCTTTCGTAACACACAAGATTTAGATTGATTGATTGATTGATTGATTGATTGATTGATTGATTGATTGATTGATTGATTGATTGATTGATTGATTGATTGATATGTGGGGTTTAACGTCCCAAAACCACCATATGATTATGAGAGACGTCGTAGTGGAGGGCTCCGGAAATTTCGACCACCTGGGGTTCTTTAACGTGCACCCAAATCTGAGCACACGAGCCTACAACATTTCCGCCTCCATCGGAAATGCAGCCGCCGCAGCCGGGATTCGAACCCGCGACCTGCGGGTCAGCAGCCGAGTACCTTAGCCACTAGACCACCACGGTGGGGAAAAAAACACAAGAAGCTTGTGAATCAAGTGCAAAGCTGCACAGCAAACTTTTGTTGGGTGTACGGAGTTTGTACAATGTGATTTGATCCATGTCGCATTGCTGCAGTGAAGGGAACCAAACTGCTCGAGATTACAGCAGCAGAGGCATATAAATCCCTCCAGAGCTTCCTTCCACAGTTTCAACCACATGGGTTCAATAGTGGCAAAACATGACATTTATTCCACTTGTTCTTTACAACTCTATCATAAACAGAGACTAACACATGTATTTTTCTTGGTTTAAATGTTGTTTTTTGATCTTTCAGTGGATAAGTTGTCTTGAGATAACACTGATATTATTGAAAATAGAATCATTTTGAAGAATAGATTCAATATATCTGCTGCTTGCCTTCTTTCTGACATGCATTCATGATAACTGCATTAATTGGCAATTGTAAGACATTTCATCCTAGCAGTAAATTTAACATGCACCACCCTTTCAGCAAAATTAACTTCCTAGATATGACAGTATCTATTGAAACATTCTTTAATGTGAGGTATGAAAAAAATACAAATCCTTTGTCCACACCATAAACATATAGCAGTCACTGCCAATCAGAAAAGAAAAATGAACAGGGCAGAGCGAAGTGAAATTTTAAGGAGGAAGGATGTGCAGGAGAAGCGGACTCCACCACCAGTCAAACCGGACAAAAAGAAGAAAAAAAAAGATGTTGGTTTGGTTTGCAATGTTGCTCTTGCTGCTAACATGTTTGGTCCAATTTAATCTTCAGTGTTGGATTCTTGTGATGTGCATCTTAATATGGCTGTCTTGGAGTTCTTTGTTTTACAGAGAAATAAAAGGTTACGCTCTACATAATGCAAGCGAATAGCCAACTATAATACGTAGACTACACAAGCCAGCATCTATGACACCGCAAAGAAGAAATATCCATCAGACAGGCAAAGCGTTTAAGAAGCGTCTGTAGAGACAACTATCACTCTGCTCATTAATTAAGCAAGCCAAAGGAGACATTTGGCGAAATGACCTGCACAACACTCTGAACAAAATCCAAAATGAAGCTTGAAACTGAGGAAATCATTACTAGCTGGACATGTCCCATAGCACAACCTAACCAGCTGCTAGCCTTTGCAATCAAATACCGAAATGCATTTCCAAACTTAAATAATATCTTTCGCAGGTATTACCCAACATTAACTAGCAACGAGCCACTTTGGAAAATGTTCCCCGACATGTTAGCGCAGCCAAAGTAAACCCGCTTTTTTTTGTACACATAATACCTAGCTGTCATCAAAGATTTAAGACCTGCAAACACCTTCAAGATTATGTTAGAATTAAAAGCACTAAAAGTGATTTATGCATAGTATAAAATCTAGTTTTACCATCACTGGTTCAAACATTATCCACATGATTAAATGTACATATTGTCACAAACAGGACAATATTTTAACGTGGTGTAGTAGCACAACATCGACAGGGACACAGAGTACAAGAAAACACGATACTAGCTTTTCTTGTCCTCTGCGTCCCTGTTGAAGTTGCGCTACTACGCCACATGTTAAAATGATATTTCGCCAACTAGTCCAGCTCTCAACCCTACTGAACAAACAGGACAACCTGTTAACGTTTCATTAAATAGGCATCAAGCAAGCATGGCAAATGACTGAAAGCAATGGTGCAGCAATTTATAGTGGCAGGACATATCTTCAACAATCTTAAATCTTAAATACAGTAACCAGCTTTTCGAAAAAGAAAAATTGTCGCAACTTATTCACAAGTTTAATACATTCCAGCCAACAAGTATAAATGTTTCAAAGGGGGCACTTGAACCAATTTGACATGGCACATACACAACGAAAACCTATAAAAAATAACTTCAAGGAATTTTTAAGGCTAATTATCCCCATTGTCAGGTGGTGCTTCCTCGAGGCAAAGATAATTCAGCAAAATGTCTTCTCCTTTTGTACCCATCCATGCAAAACACTTGCTCCTTCCTGCCCCTCATTTTTTTCTGTTTCATGGGCTTTTGATTGATTGCCCCATTTACCCTGGCGCAACCCATTACGGGGGATTGGCTTTCAACTCGCCCAATTCAGCATGCCGACTTCTTGTTTTCACATCCCCGTTTTCGCATGTGGCGTTCCCTTCTTTGTTTAGGTTGGAGGAGAGGGTATGAAGAATATACAAAATGCACTAAGGTAGACAAGGCAAGAATTTTGGTCTTGTTGGTACAACATATATGAAATGTTTTGTGGTCATTTGCTGATTGTTAGTTCCAGTGTATCCCACGTTCCCTTCATCTTGATAAATCTGTCCTACACAATTCAGATAGGTCAGCAGTTGCAGCCTTGAAGAAGTGTGCATGTTGAGACGATGGCTCTAGCAACAACCCAAGCTCACAAATGTTTCATCTCTTTAAGCTTGTCTTCCTTACAACTTCTGTGTTTTTTTGGTTTCATAACATGACGCTTCTTATTTTTTAAAAATAATAAAATTGGTACTGCCTTGTATAATCCGTGGTAATAATAGCTCATGTTTTTCTGTATTTTGGTAGATTTTCAATGCACCCATTGTCTTTGTTTCTTAAGAGCAATCATTTGATTGAGTTAGTGAAACAACGATTGCTCTTGTGTCTACAGACTAGTACGTATTATACTAAGACTGAAAATATGAAAGAAACAAAAAGAATGATGTTTTTACACTGTAGCACCGAAATTAGGATGTTTAGTGATTGCATCTTTTTATTTTATTACCAGCATATCAAGTGCCAGAGGCATGAGTGCTGGCTAACCAATGAAGAGTTCATTTCTGGGCGAAGGTGAAAAACATTCCCCCCCCCCCCTCCCCCTCCCCCCTGACACTAGTCTGCAATTTTTTTTCAGTGGTTCATTAATTCAAATAGCATAACAATTCGAAAAGTAGGCCAAATGTGACGTATCACCCAATTTGTTATGCAGCACTGAGCAGCTGACTCGTCCGTCACTCAGTGTCAGCGCAGCCGATATTACCTGGTTGAAGCGCTCCGGCTAAAGATCGGGCTCAGCACAAGAGCGACGTGTGATCCTAAAACCAGCAACGTCTTTAAATTACACCCACAATAAATGTACATCATGATTACACGTATCGCAACAAGAGAAATACGCAACACGTACGGCGAAAGTGCCGTAAACAATGAAAGTCTTATTTTTTATTGTCAAGATCTGTATTAGCCTTTACAATAATCTCATCAGGCTGCTGTACAAACTGAGCAACTTGCCCAGCGAGAACGTTTTCGAATTGTGGTACATTGACACAGAACGGTATTACCACCACTGCCACGAAATTAATGGAGCAAAAGCGCGTTCACCCGGAGATTAGTTAGAGGTTGACAGCTTACCTGTCCTTGACACGAGGTGCATGAACCTGTGAACATTTGTGTTCATCACTGTCGTCACTGAAGAGTAGATTTATCGCGAGGAAGAGTGCTTGCCGCAAATGAACACGTAGCTTGAACTTCACGCTGGTTCAACAACAAAACTGAAAGCCGCCATGACACTTTTCCTCACAGGAAACACACGCAGTGCCAACGTAAGCCTAAGTTGTTGCAAGCAAAGTTCAACGCAGCTACCACCTCAGACACAGCTGCGATGACCGGCGATTTGTGCTTAATACGTTTTTGTTTTTATTCTGTCATTTTAAATGTTTGACGAAAACAATCTCTTCACATGCTTGAATACTATAGTCATCATCATCAGTAAGCCCGCGAAAATTCAATGCGGAACTTCAAGGCACCCAGAAATGCCATTTTTATTGTTATTATTAATATTATTATTATTATAACTTGCAGGGAAATTGCAAGGCTCCTCTGAAAATGGAGCAGAGCCACGGTCACACGCATTCTCAGCGCTGCCCTAGAACACTTGTATGCGAGGCCTTTGAACAAGAAAAAAATTATGGCTTAGAAGAAATGAACAAAACCATAACTACATTGACTCCTAAATTGCAACTGTAGTTAGGTTAAAGAACTGGGGCAAGAAGTAAGCAAACATTCACAAATCACAAAAAAAAGGAAAAAGAAACAACAATCTACAAAGGCTACCCACTCAAGATCTAAAGTTGAATTAACTCAGCTAAAAGGGCTGATTAACAAAAAGAAAATTGCGGACATGGGGATTTATGGCACCAAAGAATTAGATAAAGAATTCAAAGAAAGGACAGAGCATGACAACAGGAAAGTAATTACGGATGCGCACTCCAACAGATAGAGTAACATAATCAGCAGTCTCAACATCTATAGTAAGATGGCAGAAAACTTTTACTACAGCTCATTAATAAGCTACCTAAAGAAGCCAAAGTTCAACAAAACACTTAAACTCCATGAGTAAGAATAAACAAAGTTAGAAAGAAACATAAAATCAGAAGCCTAACCAGGAACGAATCTGCTTGAATACCCTACCCTGAGAGAATGGAATAGAGTGCTACAAAACATCACCAACGAAAAATCATGCAGCGAAATTATTGACCCAATCAAAGATGGAGATCTCGTGTTTAAAAGCTTGTGACACTTTCTGTACAATGTCTCACGTACTGGCGAATCAAATGTACAACCTAACTGTAAAAATGCCAATACGAAACAAATACAGAAAAAAGAGATGAAGGATTTGAAGAATTATGCACAGATCAATAGATGTCCCACTGTGGATCATAGTCATGCGCTGTCAAACTGAAAAATCTGCCAAACGGAATACTTCATTTACTTAACTTGCAGATACTAATAAAAGGCATTCGACTCGGTAGAGATACCAACAGTCTTAGAGTAGTTAGTGCATAATGCATGCATGAATACCCTAGCCAACATCTACAGAGAGTCCACAGCAGACAGACAGACAATGAACTTTATTAAGGTCTTGAGGGGCGACTAGAAAAGTCCCTTTATGGGGGGAGGAGCTGTCCCAGAGCAGAAAAATTTTATTCGTGAAGTGGATCTGGCAAGGAGGCGAAATCTGAGCAATATTTACAGCCTGCTCAGTAGAACTATTTAAGCCACCATGTTGATAAGAAACACGAATAAACATTTGCAAAGAATATCTCAGTACTAACACTTTGCAAATGACATTTTGCTTTTCAGCAGTGGTGCCGTTGAACTACAATGAACTGATAGTCTAAACCGAGAAAGTGTTCAAGTAGGGCTACAGATAAATAAGTAAAAGACAAGGATCTAATGTTAGGAGGCCAAACAAGAGAGCGAGAGTTCGCAACGACACACTAGAATCCTTACAATATATATGTATTTAAGTCAGATAATCACAGGACACACTACTCATGAAAAGGAAATTCACCCAAACGACATGGATGGGCTAAAGCTTTACTGGCAGACATTCCCAAATCATAAAAGGCAATTTACAACTGTCCCTAAAGCTGAAAGTGGTCAGCTATTGTATGCTGCGAGTACTAACATATGGTGCAGAAACTTGAATGATAGTAAAAAAAAAGTCCAGAACAGACCAAGAAGTATGCAAAATAGAAACAGAAAATGTTTAGCATAACATAGAGATGTTAAAAAAGCAGAGCTCGATAGAGAACAAACAGGGCTAGATGACATTCTAGCTGACATTAAGAAAAAAAAGGTGGACCTGGGCAGGTGAAGCAATGTGAGGGAGAGGCAAGTGACCAGTTAGAGAGATTGTGTGGCTACGAAAAAATGGGACAACTAGCTGAGAAAGGCAGAAAGCTAGATGGGATTTGCACGCATAAGATCGATTAGGCTTGCACAGGGTTGGGAAAATTATAGGTAACTGCGCGAAGCCTTTGTATAGCTTAGGACATAAAAAAAGGCTGATATACAAAAAGAGCATCTGTTATCGAGCTGTTGCACATCGCAGGTTGGTTTCAATACCAACAGGTTATTCAACTCCCATCGCAGTGCTACTGCTTACGTGTTGTAGTTGTACTACCAACTGCGTTTCTACATGTTTCTAGCAACGTTGAAACATGTCTGAAACATTTAGCAGAACCATGTACAGCCATGTCCCCGGCTCTGTATAGTGCATCTGCAGCCAGGCTTAATCCGAGGTAACTTGCGAAAGTTGTGGGCTGCGACGTGGTGTTCCCAGGAGCACGCGTTACTTAATAGACATACAGGGCTGCTTTGCACAAGTGTGACCATGTTAAAAGGTGTGCCTGTTTAACTGTAGATGCATGGTTCCTCGGGGCGTTTTCAGCATGTGAATTCTGAGAGATGATGAGTTTCGACTGATAACACATGCCTGACTAGGCACTTGTTATTGTGCCTGGTCTAGTATGATGCGGTTGGCATTTCAAAACTTCTTTAGCTCCAGTTTGGAACTTCTCCAATTTCAAACTAAAGCACATTGCACTAAGGAGGTAAATAAATAAGCACACCTGCCACCACAATTCGAATTTTAAAATTTTACATATTTGCTAACACAATCAAATGAACGCATGTCTTCTCTGAAAGGCCATGTTCTACAAGAAGTGAGTGCTCTTTTCGGGGAAGTCACACCTTCATTTTGTCATGTTACGAAAGTATGAGAAATCATGATTTGTGGCAGCAGGTGTGCTTTCTTTGCCTGCTTCGTTCACTTTGCTTCAGTTTGGACCTGGAGTGGCTGGCACTGAAGAAGTTTCGCGATGCCAAGCGTACAGCAACCCACATCACTGAGGCAAACCAGAACCTGAAGATGAGGCATGCCTGCTGTTTCATACTGAAGAAGCCTGCTCGCACGACCTGGGAAAGCCTCACTGGGCTGGAAAATGTTCACATTGCAGAAAGTGTACGCTATTTACTCAACAAAGGCCCAAAATTTGGCCATGAACCTTTGTTTCTGGCTCACTAATTACTGGCATTGCACCGACGAGTTGCGGCAAAAGTCAAAGTCGCAGTTAAGGACTATTGCTTACAAGACAATGTCTAAGCTCTAGCAAGAACAGGGGGAAAACTCTCTTCGTCAGGAAGATACGTTGGTGGGTGTTGTCATTCTTCAAGTGCAACAATTCGTGCCCATTTCAAGTGGATAAAAGGAGTGCCTCCGTAGTAATGGATGAAGATTTGTGTAACTTCAGGGCAAGAAAAGCAGTCTACATGAACTTCGTCAAGTTAAAAGTCATCAAAACAAGAGTTTTGAAAAGCAAGGCAGTGGCTCTGAGTAAGGACTTGGAACTTGCACGACTAGCAGAGTCTATTGCACACTGTAGCTAGCAAAAAGAACACCCTTTCTGTGTTTCTTACGGCCAAGAGGCATAAGCCGGGTGTTGCATTCGGGACAATTGTGGGTGATTGAGGTATCTGGCAGAACATGATTAGTCAGTTTTAATGAAGCGGCTAGACACGGTTGTCATGAGAGGCCCATTTTAAACTGGGAATATTCCACGTATCATCCACTTTCTTCAAAGAATCCTTCGATGGGTATTTGTTCTTGGTAGATGTTGAAGACTTATTTTATTCTGTCCTGCACGGTGAATTGTTTTTCTACGTAAAAAGTTGCACAGACGAGAGTGGTGTGGTTGCCTTCAGGAAGGTCGCGGGCATGGCAGTATAAGCTTTTATGGCCCTTCTCAAGCTTTGTGTTAAAGGTAGCTCGTATGTTGCTCCTGTGTTGTGAAATTTCTTATGTTTGACCGTAACCGCTTTTATTACGTTCCACTAACATTTTAATTAGTAAAAGGTTTTGGAAGTTCTTACGTATGACGATAATTTTTTTATTATTTTAAAGCAACTAACCACCGTCACATATTAGCGCATTCTTAACAATGTTCTAGCAGGCTTTCACAGACTGAAAAAGGATTGGTGTTCACACATGGGTTGAAGGCTTGTGGCTTTTTGCAGTTTTTGGCTTAGCGCATTACCTTGCAGAGTCGTCACGGCTGTTGGCTTTTTTGTCTAGGTGTGCTGAAAAATTGCTTACATACGAGTTGACGCATTCCAAAACTGTGAAAAGGGCCATAGCTGAACAATGCCCAGAGTATGCATATGCAGGGTCGTGCTCACACGTTATGCAGAAGACTTTTCTAAACCAATTGGACAGGTTGTCTGAGGTTGGTTTCCTTCGCATGCTCCTTAACGCTGTTGCTGAGTTGCTCCACCAGACTATCAAGAGAGAACACCACGGTACTGGGGTAGAGCAAGAGCACAGAACATCAAGACCTGAGGTTGTACCGTGTATGCACCGAGCTGCACACGACCTAAAAATGGTTGCAAACAGAGATGGCATGCCGATTCTTTTTTCTGCGCCATGTAAATCATCTCAGCTTTCTCATGTATACTATCTTATGGAAGCAACAAAGGTGGGTATGGTAAGAGGCACACCAATCATACACAAAATGTATCAACGTGGTCGTTTATGAATTTCCGCTATCCTACGGCAAAAGATTAATGTTGTCCGGGCAAGAATATGCGTGAATGAGCATGCACAGAAACATGAGCTTTCATTAAACGATAAAGATGGGGCACATTTGCTGACGCATTGCGATTCTCATAAGTGTGAGCCGTACCTGGATAAGGTTTGGATTATTGGCAGAAGCAGCGACACAACTACTCGAGAATGCATGGATGCATTCTGTATAAAATCGCGAGGTTCATTAGGTATCCGTGATACTTTGTCTTTCTGGTAGGTAGAGAACAAGTTCACAGATTGTGATTAGTTAGTATGCTCTCAATGTGAGCCTAGCTTACTCCACACATGTGTGCCTATAATTTTTGATGCAGGATATGATGAATAAACTGTCAAAACTTTGAGCTCCCCTAGACCCTTTTTCTCATTACTTTGTCATTAAAAACAGCCATATCTTTGTGGCTTCTACAAGAACATGTACCGATTAGAATAGCAAAGAGTACTTCTAGCCTGACCTTTGTGTCTTGAAAATACATAGGGCAAATTTGACATAGAAGAGGGACACCATGTTTGGGCGGTGCAGACCAGGGAGACATGTGGCTATGACAAGTTACCATTATGCAATGGCAAGGGGAATGAATGCAGTGATTGTGCGAGCATTCCTAGCTAGAAAAAGGCTAGTAGTGACCAGTGTCTTCTGTCACACAAGCCATGAAATAACAAAAGCAACCACCGTCACCTTTGCCACCATCTGGAACGTAAGAGCACTGCCAAAGGCTGCATTCATTGTTCTTCTGCACAGGCTTATGGCATGCAGCTCCATAAAAGTAAATCGAAGGCACATAAATGCTTCAATGTGGTAATGTCAGAGCACATACTCAAATCTGTTGCAGCAAAATTATGAAAAAAAATCATTGCTTTTTTACATAGCCGTTTTAAGAAAACTTTGAATCGGTCTGAAAACGTTACATTCTACAGATATTTGCTGGTGAATGGAAATTCTTCGTTAGATTAGAGACTTCGTAAGTTGGTTTTGCTAGATAGAGTTTTATTAGTATATATTAGTAAAAATTACACATTGGGGAGCCATGCAAATTTTATAAACGGGGGGGGGGGGGGTTGGTGCTGGAGACGACGTTTTGACAAGTGGACTTGTCTTTTACAAGGCTCAATTAAATTTTGAGAAATTTCGCTCAATACAAGAACCATATAACTTTACCATTGTGCCTATCCCAAGAAATGAAGTTATTTATAATATAGAGGAGCAGAGAATCGTAACTTCGTGCTATTTAGTATTGCGCACATGCACCAACGAAGACCAAAAGCTTGTATGGTGCACTGATGACTAAGCGGGGACAAATGTGCTAATCTCGTAGTTCACATCCTTTTGATTAAAAAATAACATGCAGCAAAACTAGTAATAAGACCCAAAATCACATTGTACTTCCTAAAGAATGAAATGTCCTTCAATTTTCCATGTGATACTTTATTTAGCAAGACCGAACATATACATGTGCTTGAACGTATACATAGTGTTCATGTGATGTCACTTCCGCCGATGTCGCCATCTCCCGCCATGCCCAGGTACCTCGCTGGGTACCTACAGCAGTTAGCGTGCTGCAGCGCGGTTTGTTGAGGGCTCGTCATCTGTTGCTGTGCGCGATGTTTAAGAGAAGCCGTGCGGTTTTTCGTTGTAATGCTTTAACGAGCTCATCGGGTCAGGAAGGCCTAGCTTGTTCACTCGATACAAAACCGGAAAATCAAAACGTGTGAAACGTATACCAGCCACCACGTACACCGGCTGCCCCCCACGATCTACGAGAGCCCATTATCTCGCTTTCACTACCAATTGCGTGGTCTAAGAACATGCTCAAAGTCTCTCAAGCCGCAATTTTAAAAGTGGATGAGCGAAGTGCACAGCTCCCATCGAAAACGAGTCATCGTGCAGAGCTAGGCAAGTGTACAGAAGATATATTATTAATAACAATTTTAATATATAGCTGCGGCCCACACCACCGAAGTGGCAGTATGGCTCCCCGAGTGCTTTAAACATTGCTGACGTTAAGCGTCTTTCATTGAATTTGTGGAAACAACCAAGGAATATATCATTCAAGGTAGAGACTTCGCGTGGTGCGTGTTACGCTGATGCCAGTCACATTTTTTTGCGTATGTTATGACTCATTTTTTACCTTGTATATTACTTTTGTTGTTGTGCGCTAATATACAGTATTGTCCGTGAAAATGATGCAGACCGTTTTAGTGAATCAATCGACCTTTTCCTTTTCAGTGAATCAATCGAATTTTTTAAAAACCTGACCCCCCAACTTGAACCGATCGCCTATACTTCAAATTGCCAGTGAACGAATATTGTTTCACATCTATTTTCACACTTTCCTTGAATGCAATACCCGAATTCCCGTGATTGCCATCACAATTTTAATCGCCTCCCTGACACGCTGATTGTGCATTCAGCGGTCGCGGACAAGTTTGTATATACAGTACCGATTTCTGTTTGCAGGTATGTGCTTCGGGTGTAACTTCCTTACTTACCCGTAATGAAGTAATTACCCGTAATGAAGTTAGACCTGAAGACACAAATATCATCGGTTCTTCAAGTCGTTCTTGTTAATCTGTGCCAGCCAAACATGCCGGTGCTTTTCGGAAAATCGCAGTGTGCGTTCTCAGTTTTAGGTAATAACTTTCGGCAAAGAGAACACCTGACGCTCTGCTCGCTCTTTGTGGACCGATATATTAACTTGCCTCACCAGCCGCTGATAATTTCTCCAACTTACATCGTTAGGCAAAACTGAACGGGCGCATGCACGAGGAAATAACACGGCAGCGGTCGGCCACGGAGTCAGTAGATACCCAGGCATGTCGGTGGCGCATTTCGGAAGTGACAAATCTGCGCTGCGTGACGC
Source organism: Rhipicephalus microplus (assembly GCF_043290135.1). Taxonomy (NCBI): domain Eukaryota; kingdom Metazoa; phylum Arthropoda; class Arachnida; order Ixodida; family Ixodidae; genus Rhipicephalus; species Rhipicephalus microplus. The sequence goes on along the minus strand of NC_134702.1, from coordinate 278,926,879 downwards.
ACGTGCACACTATGTATTGTAACACAGGGCAGGACTACACAGACACTAGAGGAGGGACAAATCGCTCTTGTGCCCGCATAGTCGTGCGCTGTGTTAAAATATGTTAAAGTACTGTCACCAACTTGTCCAGCTTTCAGTCCTTCTGTGCACATGTGCTTATTTGCGGACGTCCCATTATTACAGACCTAGCTTCCCAGTATGATGCACCTTTTCTGCATAATTTTGATAGAATAGCTTTGTATATGTAGTAAACTGTTTTTCTTGCATGCTCGTCAATTGACGCAACCAGCAGCCAAGAAGCTAGAGACTACAAGAGCGCACAGAAAGGGTTTGAGCATTCGCACGTGCGATCATACCGGTGTTACACTGGCACTTTTGATTGCAATCAGCTAGGACGTCTGCCAAACTCGATCCGGCGCAGCAGCGACAGACCTGTCGATCTCGTTCAAAAGTATTCGAGTGACACCAATACTAGTCACCGCTAACTGCAAAAACTAATCGGATTAAATACGGTGCAGCCGTCATCTAACTGCGATATAGAAGACTACGACATAGCAAACAAGAACCCGTGTGACAGTGGTGTTGTCAGTACAGTTTGTCAGACCCTAAATCTCATTCGGAAGTATGTCTGCACAAACATGATCACGCTTACGCGGCTGTAATTCAACGCTACGGCTCGCATGAATCAGCCAACACTAAGGTATCATCAAATATGCAGGGAACTAAATTTGTCAAACAAACCACCACACAGCACACACGAGACAGCCAGCACTTGAGCATATCACATCGACGCGGGATGCTGGTCATTTAACGCTACCGCTTGAACGAAACATCACGGCGCTCGATCTTCCTTCTCTGAAGGATCGGTCGGCCGAGAATCACTGCCACATCACCAGATTCGCAAGGAATAATACCGCAATTCATACACACCGCTGCACAACACCAAAATCGACATCAACCAAACTAGTGGATCTGTACACCAGATATCACACAGGCTCAAAAAAATCGGAAAACGTGTTGGAGTTCGTGTCCTGTTCTCGGCACCGTTCAAATTAATCAGCCTCACCAAATCTACCAACCCCCTGAAAACGCAATCATCAACGGAATGCAGAGTTCAACATCGAAACAGGTATGCGGCCTGCTCCCGGGAAGTCGTCTATAGGACCCCCTACAGTGTACTAGAATAGGGACAGAGTGTGCTCACAGGCGGCGGTGGGTTACTCACTTGGTGTCGACGCCGAGAGGCGGCGCGGTTCGCAGCGTCACCTGAAACTCCTTTGCGCGCCGAAGTAGAGTGCCACAGCGCAATTGTTGAAATGCCAGAAATTATGCAACGTTCGCGACATCCAATGCACGACACTTCTTTTGGGGCATCTTATCAGTGTGCAGGGCGTGAAGCAACTGACATTGTATTATTTTCCTGCCGTTTAAATGTTCAAAGTGGTTTCGCTAATGCAGCGGTCATGTCGACTGCGGTTCCGAAATGCGAAAAACACTACGCACTTTTTTTTCGCAATGTCGGAATTAAAATTTTGGAGTTTAACGGGCCGAAGCCACACTTCCGCTATGAGGTGCGTCATAGCGGAGGGCTGCAGGTTAATTTAGATCCCTTTAGAATTTTTAATGTCAGCCGAAATGCCGACACACGGCTTGTTTCGTTTTTCTCCTCCGTCAGGAGAACAGCCACCGCGACTAGGATCGAACACACGTCCTTGGGTTCAACAGTACAACGCACACGGTGTACCCACGTGGATCCTATCGAACCGATCGAACTGAACTGAGCGAACCAGCCCCGTCCAACACGAACCAACACGGCCAACACGAACCAAGAAAAGTTTTTCAGGTGCGTCAAGCGTCAGCGCCCCTGGTGGGCATCGTGGAAGTCGACACAGAGTGCGCTGCGGCGGAGCGCCGCAAGGATAGGGCATAGAGGTTTTGCGCCGAGGCGATTTCGACCGGCGGCGGCGTGGGGGTCGTCCAGAGTCGGTGGCGGCGGCGTTGTCGGCGCACGCCGGTTTTTTCATCGGCGGCGGCGTGCGGCCAATTTTCGTCAGCGGCGGCGGCGTCGGCGGCGCAGAAACCGAAACTGAAAATTCAAAAGGCTCTTTTGCCACAGGTTACTGAATTCGTTGAAATTCGGGGATTTTCATCCAAATAGCATAAACGACACTACACAGATGTGTCGACATCCCGACGAATGCAAAGCGTTTTGTAAAGTAGTTTTTATTTTGCCTTCATAAAAAAATAATGCGTATTTCAATCTATGTCCTTGTTCTACCGTAAATGTGTAGCACTTTGCTTTTTTTTTTAATTTAAGATGCAGCAGTTTGTTGCTGTTGTTGGCTACGTCATACTTTATGAAACCTTCTTTCATTGAACAATGAGCAAGCAGTGACGCATGTCACTCATTTCGCTTTTTCCGAATCCAATCTTATTTTTACACTGTACGCTGCACAAAAAAGAAGCACCTCTGCTTCGAGTTTTCTTATTGCGATTGCATGAAACCGCTTTTCTGAGTATCTGTCATGCTTTGAATGTAACTTTCCCTCAAACGAATCAAAATACCTTCTTTTCACAATGTGACAATCTTTTATGCAGTGGTATAGGATGCGGAAGGAAACAAATTTGCGCATTTATTCAACTAGTTCTCAGCACGATGTTCAATGAATGAAGTGTAGACATGGGCGTGGGCGAGGCGGGTGGTGCAACACGGACACTTGAACCCTTCAAGCTCCACCAGCACTTGCTACCCACTCTAGCGACACCAACACGACCCGCTCCCTCAGTCGTGATGCAAGTTGAAAAAAGGGTTTGCATCCCCCCAAGACAAAAACCTGTCGATGGTCATATGTACAGACGAGAGCAAATGCAATATTTGCTCAGATACACAGCCCATACTGGTCACGAGCTGGGCGTCCGTTGACCACGCCTGCAGAGAACGTTGACTCCCCGACCCCTTGGTGTTTGGTCAGGGGAGGGGAACACCCCCGGCAAGTGGGCCCCATTAAAATTGCTCTTCAAAACTTCACAAATAAGAATGCTTGATAAGTGTGTATAAAACATTCAACTTACCAATGCTTTTTTTATAGCGTGTACACGTGCTCGATACCCATCAGATGTGTGAGACAATCGAAATAGCAACTGCCACTCTCGACTTGTTCCGGAAAAGACTCAATAGAAGAGTGCAATTACGAGTGCTGAGAACCTATGTTCGTTTGTATATTTGATTTCTAGGCATGATTTAAATTCTTATATAAGTAAAAATAAAACCTGAGACATATTAAAAAAAGGCTGCTATTGCAAGATGAGTGTTGCAAGACGCGATTTTTCTAGACTTACATCTCTGCAAGGCACATCTGGTGTCACAAACTTGCAAGTGTCCCCCCTTTTCCCCAGGACATTTACCGATCCCCCCCCCCCTCTCTAATAAAAAGGCACCAATGTAGGCCTCCGTGATTGCCTACTGGTGCGTGGTGGGCCATTCCGGTGGCTAGGACCAACAGTGCCGATTTCGACTTGCTTTATTGCAGGTGCTGAAGGATCAAGAAAGGCCGATATTTGTAAATTTCTTGAGAGTTCAGTGATAGTTTCTTTTTGAACACCATGGATTATTGAACCTCACTTTGAGTGTAATCCTCCAATGAAAAAAAATGGTTTGATCCTGTGTCACTGCAGAGTCAGAAGCCATCACAGGTGCAGGCATCATTAAGCTTATATATAACATTGCAAAAATTCAGTACGTTTGTACAAATAATTCTCGTTAATTGAACATTTTGAGTATAACCCTTGCTTGGGTTAGTATGTGCGAAACATAAAGTTGAGTTTTAAAAATTCTCCTTGTGGGTTTCTGCAGCAAAGACACATTGATTAAAACTGATGACTTCGGAGCTACGGCAGAAGTAACATTCGTTATGTTTTTTCGGTTACGGTAACAGTAATGCGTTATCTTTTTTATATATTTAGATAACGTGGAGCCGTGAAACGTTCCCCTTTTTCTTATTAGAGTAACGAGTGAGGTATTTAGTTACTTTTTACTGTAACGGATACATCACTAAATAGACTTACAGGATTGATGTCGGCCCACACCGTTAGTTGTTGCGGTCTATAGGCTGGCTCTAAACATTACATGAATATATTCCTTTTACCCAGCACGTGATAGGGAAGGGTTGCTTGACCATTGAGGATCTCGACCTTTGAGAAATACACAACAGCTTCCTAATGGTATGCATATCATCCCACCGAAGCGTGCACTTCGTTTCGTTAAAGTTTACAGCCAACGTGAGTGCTGTCGTCACGCCATGTGTTTTAGGTAGAAATTTAGCCTACTCAAAATACCCAAAGACGTCGATCCACCTTGCAACGCGTGGCCGCCCGCTGACGGTTCTGTATGAAAATGACATCCACAGTGAAACATGTTGTATCTGCTGAAATTTTGGCGCAACATTATTATACTGCCACGCTCGCTTGTATTTTTATGTCACTGTCTTGCGCAAAGGCACTACCGTAGTGGTTCAGTAGCTAAGGTACCCGGCTGCTGACCCGCAGGTTGCGGGATCAAGTCCCACCTGCGGCTGCTTTATTTTCGATAGAGGCGAAAATGCTGTAGGTCCATGTGCTGCGATTTGGGTGCATGTTAAAGAACCCCAGGTTCCCAAAATTTCTGGAGTCCTTCACTATACGGCATCTCTCATAATCATGTGGTGGTTTTGAAACGTGAAACACCACATATTAATCAATTGCCTTGCGCAAAGGATGCTTGGCTGTCTGCGAAAACTCTAGATTATTTTAGAACCTTCTGATAAGCTTGAGACACCTACGATATGGATGCTACGTGTATAAATGGCGACGTACGTTCGCGCAGATCATATTACCAACGACCAATGCTCTGATCACCGCTATCTGTGTAAAGCACGAATTTCTAGTACTTTGCACTTTCCTATGCACATGTTCACTCAATAAAAAGTGTCGTCTTGAGAACCCCACGTACCATCTTCTTTGACGTCGCAACCACGTGGCAATACCATAAGTGAAATGAGAACGCTGAAATGTTCGATACAAAACAGTGAGATGGGGCGTAAGTGCACGCCCAAGTTTGATTTGAGATGCGTATACCACAAGCTATTTTCTTCTATATGATGCGGATTTGTTAAATTACTGTGAAGTTGAATGTCAAGAAAGGAAGAACGCGAACTTGGAAAGAGACAGTGGAGACGAAAAGTGACAGGTATTGACGTAAAGTTTGATCGGTCATTCCACGCCAAACGTCTAAGGCGTTTTGGCGACTATCTCAGGTGTATTCGAAAAATGTCGGGCTGATTTACTCTATTGAAAGCAGTCTATTGCGAAAATGTTTTGCAGAGAAAAATGTTTTTGGTCACCTATATGTGACCGGAATTCCGGCAATAGGCTGGGCCCTATAACGAGTCCTAAGATAAGAGAACATTTACTGAGTGAGTCTATGTGGGCTCCATTTATTTTGCCGACCTATGGTTCCGAATATTTAAAACATCCCACGATGGCGTGCCTTGTTGTCGTATTGACGTTCCGGCTTGTAGAGCCGAAATTTTTATTTTTCAAATTATAAGACAGTTCATATCTCCTCCCTCCCCGGAACTCGTTCTAGGGTTGGTCCTTTGATAAAAACCAGTCTTATATCTTTAAAAATATGCTTGGATATTAACTATTCATAACTCTCATTCAAAATGTGGAAATGAAATGGCCATCACTAAATGACTGATGAGGTAAAATATTAACATTAAAAAGCATAGTGAACGTGACTAAAAAGCTAATTCTACAAAAACAATGTAACCTGAACTAATGATGTCACCACACATCTAAAACTTCATGCAATGTATATTGCATACCTGCAAGGTGCAGTTATTCGAGCGCTTTTTGCAGTGAAATTTGGTCATGGAGTTAGTCCCATTCACGGTGGTGCTATTTTTAAATTTAACGGTTGAATATCTAACGAAGCATTAGGAAATTCTTTGCGTGAAACACGTATTTTTTTCGACGTAATTAGGATTGTATACATTGTGCTGGCACGAAGTTTAATGCAGGTGATTTGTTTATAGAGTACACCGTTCGGTGACTGCGGTAAAAAAGAAACAGCAATTTATGTTAATTCATGCTACAAAACTCACGTGACCTGCTCCCAAAGAACAGAAGAATGCATAACGAAGGGCGTTACTAACGAACGGAAGAATTAAATAATTCTCGGTCTTTAATGTTGTTTCTGTAGTCCAATCTACAAACGTTCGTATTCAACGAGCATTACAATACGAAGGCATGAAATTGGGTTCTGCAGCATGTTGTGACGCATAGTGCCACTTCAGGTCACCTTTATTACGTGACATCGGAATCCACACTGAGCTTGATCTATGATTATGTACCTAATCAACGGAGAATGAGTGCTAAGCTCCGGTTTCATTATTATTGTGGCTTCAAAGACGAGAAAGCAGCACGATTCGCAAGCAATCGAGCACCCGATCTGTTTTTCTATTGCGTTGAACTGCTTGTGCCCTTAGATGCCACTTCAGTTTTTTCTTGAATAATTGTGGCGATTGGGAAAGTTGTGAGCGCCAAACAAGCTGTTAACAAGAACGAGAGAGACAGGACGGATGCTTGTAAACGTCGTGTGGAACCATTAGTTTGCGCTCAAAATTTTCCGATAGCAATGCGCCATCTGGCTGGATTTCAAGTTTTGTTAAAATGTGGCGATGGCACAGACCATGGGCTTTTGTCATGTCATTTACTACCATTTAAACAGCGGTGGCGTAATTTAGGGTACCATGAAAATTGTCGCGGTCATATTTCAAGAAGAAAGGAGGCAGAAACGCACCGTTCATGCCATACGTGATCCTTCATCCCACGCGGAAATAAATTTATTCAAGCTGTAACGTGCTCGAAGAATTCTTTTACCGCTCGGCAATCAGAGAGGCTTTTAATTCTCGAGACTCTTTATGAGATATTGCTGCCATCTTTTTTTAACAGGCCTGCAGTTTTGTTGTACTGACATAGCAACGCCCAAGTTTTTGAAGATTTTTTTTTCATTACCATTCAAAAACGATTCCATTCATAGTCATTTTTGAAGCTCGTAAGAACTTCCTGTCGTTCGTCACCCGTCGTTGCCTTTGTCCAGTACACACTGCAAAAGGCTTGATGACAAAGTCGTTTTCCATGTTCAAGTTCCTCGTACCCATCTTTTCGCGCTCTTTGTGCACTTCAAGGAATGCAGAAAGACTACAAAACAACGCAACGAGCTCTACACCTTGCCATCGGGACTGGTATGCGTGGCGCAAACATGTTTCGAGTGGTCTCGCAGTGTTCTGCCATTGCACTCCGTTCGCTGTTCCCAGAGCTCAAGTTGGGTCGACACGCGGCGTCGTTGCGGCGCAATTGGTGTCGTGTTTCCCGTGTCTTTTCTTATACACAGTGTTCTGAGAATAAATTCCTCCGTTTAGCCGCTGGTGCCAAGGTCACGGATTGCTTTTTTTCTTCTTTCCTTCCGCAGCTGTGGTGACAATTGGTGGTTAGATTATCGGTTATTTCTTTATTTATTTTAGTTTTCTCGTTTAGCTAGTTTTCTGTATTCTAGCCCAAGAAAGGTGATTCAGAACATTTTTTTCTCGTGGAAATGACCATAGGTATGTGCGTACGTATGTGGTTGCAGCTCCACATTTCCAAGACGTGCGATTCTGACTGCCCTGCCAACGGCCCCTGTTCTCTTTCTGCTCTAGCAGCCATGGCCGTCACGTTCTTCCAAAAATTCTCCTCCTACCTACTTCTAAACTCTTTTCTCCCCTCCCCTCCCTTCAAGGCGCTGAACAGTGCTTTCGCAAGGAAAGATAGAGTCTCTTTCCTTTTCTTCGACCACAGATTCATCCATTCAGGGGAAGCTTGCTTGCCTTAACTGGTTTGTAAGGCAGGTAAGGTTCGCGGAAAGTCACCTCACCCTGAGCTGCCGAGCACAAAACAAAGCTTAGCCGAGAGTCTTGAGAAGGCAAGGAGATTACACAGCAAGATGAAAAGAGAAGATACTTTGCCTAATGGATTATTGCGAAAGCCAGTGGGGAAACCCTTTTCTTTAAAACAATCCCCACTTCTAGTCGTACATTTAAGTAACGAGAAAACTCCAACCAAAACATATTTAAAGGAAGCGACGTTTTTAAGCCAATCTCTCACCCCTGAGGAAGAAGCCGGACCAGCTTCGAAACATCGGGTTTTTTTCTCTTAAATATATATATTGGTTCGAGTTCTCATTCCTTCAGTTTCTATCTAAAACAGGCAGACTTATATCGAATGTTCACCTTTGATTCCAGTCGTACATTATATCCTCACTGCTCCGACAAACCACCTCACACTGAAACATTTAGAGAAGGAGTGACAGGTGCGCAACCGTGAGCAGCCCCTCTTCCTTCTTGGGCGCTTATAGCTCTCGTGTGCGTGTGTGTGCGGGAGGGGGGGGGGTAATAGAGAGGGTAGTACTGACGAAAAAAATGTTGCATCTTGGTTTGTTTGTTTTTTTCTGCACCAGGTAGCTAACGACCTAGTTATTATTTTATTTTTGAGGAAGCAGCATACAATACAACACAATCATGCCCACCTAAAAAGGCGCAAACACAGGCGTTATATTGCAACTGATGAGGTATTGTCTAAAGACTCAGCATATGTAGGATAACACGTACATGTGCACTAACACCAGAGCATACAATGAAGACAAGTTTTTCTTGCAGTGTTTTGCAGGAAGACTTGATGAATGATGAACCATGAATGCACCTTACCTGATTTGAAACTCGGGACAGGTAACAGACTTTTTAAAGAACGCGACCCTGTCAAGTCATGGTTCTCAGATTTTATGCTGCAAAAATTTTATATTACACCATTCCGCACAATGACCAAATTACAAGCGTAGGCGAATGTATTGACCAGCATAGTATCACCAAATTTCAAAATAGCACAGGTATTTACAGCAGCCAATTCATGTGGTACTCATTGTATATAGTGCTATCAGCGCGCATGTGCCTGTCACGGAAATTGCATGTTATGTTAGGTTTCTCTTTAATATTAATACGTAGAGGCACGGGAAATAACTTGTTTTTGTATGATAAAAGATTATATATATATATATATATATATATATATATATATATATATATATATATATATATATATATATATATATATATATATATATATATATATAGGTTGCTTGGCAATTGCAATTCTTTCACATGTATTTTTAAAGGTGCTCCTTTGACGTTTATTGTATGAGCCGGACCACGTCGAATATCGCTCATTTTTAGTCCGAGTGAGTCCAAAGCAAAATATTTTTATATATGGTTATTGAGTTAGTCTGAGTGAGTTCCATTTATTTTGCCAACCTATGCCGTACATGGGATCTTTCCGTATTCCGCAGGGTGTAGTCTGAGTGTTGTTTGCGAAATGTACTATAACCTTGCTTGTTTGAATGGCGAAATTGGTTTTCAAGTTAAGCAAAATCGTTTGTTCCAGGTGTTAAAAGCTGAACAATATTGCTTCTATTTTTCTGTCATACAAGCATCCAGAAATCTTGCCGAAATACTCTGTTTGCATTCTTTTTGCAAAATCGCTTGATGCTGCTCTCGGCAACCCGGACAATGACAACGTTTCAATTTTTCGACAACGAATTGCACACAAGCTGTTTGCGATAAACAAGAAATCACTCTGATGTGCGATTGGAGGTGGAAAATATATAGTTTGCTATTTGTATGAAGGCTTGACATAAATGTAAAGGGACAACTGAAAAGGAGGTTGAAAGAGTGTGCTGGCGTAACCTTTAATTTAGGTAGGTACCTCATCTTCCAGTATAGGTAGGTGGCGCAGACATTTTGATATTTCGGCGTTTCGGTAGTTAGGTGTTTTGATTTTTTTACTTGGGGCAGAAGACTGAGGCGCAAAAAACATCTCGTGAAGCAGGAAGAGCAGGAAAGAAGAAAGAACAACACCATTGACATTTTACACTTTCGTTATCTTGTTTAACCGGCTTTTTGATTTTTCGGTGTACTAACTTTTGGCATTCCAATAGTTCGTCATTTCGAATTTCGGCGTTTCGACTGCCACATTATTATAGCTTTAGTCAACAAAAAATGCGAACTCTACCCAGGTGCATTCAAACCACGTGCAGCGCTCCGCTTACCGATAAGTGATACCAACCTGTGCGACAAAAGCAAATAATCTATGGAAAAAATTATTGCATAGCAAAGCCACAGTTATGAACTAACTGAATAGTATTTGAGGGGCCATGTTTAATTAACCAGTAATCATGCGTTGGTTTATACTTGCAACTCATCCGCCGCGAAACATACCTTTTTTTATTTTTGCGGATTCTTTGCTCGTTGTTCTCTATCAATTTATTATTCTTCAGATGTAATTAACCAGGGGCTTTACACGTCAGTATTCCTTCACAGTGTCACAAAAGATCCACGTGGTGCACTCTAAAAGTATTCGAATTCCTCGATGACCAAAGCTAATACTTGCGCGGAAATAATTTGAATAAGTACTTAGAGCTCTATATACTGTCTAGATGTTTCTCGCGTCCACTCAGCTTGTACTTAATGCTAGGATTGCACTTAACGCTAGGAACCACCACAACCAACCACCTTAATATAAACACATGCGAGGACTGAGATCAGTAGAACGCCAATTTAAATTTGTCTAGCTGACTAAAAACAAAAAAAGCTTTTTTGACAAAAAAAAATACTTACAGTCGGTACACAGGGCAGGCTGCTAGCAAATGCGCTCTGGACACATCAATGTTAAATTTAGAACCTAATGCGGCGCGTCATTGGCTCAACGTCTTTCTGCAGAACACCACAGTCTAGATGCTGATGGTCTACAAGTCCTTCAATTAGCAGAAGTGGTCTCTTACAACGTGCTTTATTTTTCCAACTGCGTCACGCGTATAGTCTTCTATGCAGCCCCCTAGAATAGGTTTAATTGAAGGACTCATTGAAGAAGAGATACAAGCTAGCTAGTTTTCATTTTGTACCAGCACCAAAAAGCATATCGGCACTACTGCCGCGTGCTCCACATAGCACCACTCAGTGAATAGACAAACGCCATGATGAAAAATAGCAATGAGCAAAGTGCATGGTTTAAGCCACCAACCTCAAGACTAGAGGGTTTCGTTACACCAGCCGTACAGACAATAGCATAAAGGCTTTTACTTGTCATCTTCGTGTTCGCGATGGTCAAGAGTTGTAGTGTGCAACATCTGTGCGTCGGGCCCCAGTGCATAAACCAGGTTTTCAGCAAAAATATGTCGCTTCTTTTAATCAAAATATGCCGGAGGGAAAATGTCTGGTGATGGAATGCTTGTTAGTCTGTAGGAAGTCCTGTCACAGCGTTGATACAGCTTATTGTACACCGTTCTATAGAAGCGGCAGTGGGGCTTAACATTCATGAACCATGGAAAAGCACCGACAGAGAACAAGTACTCCCACGTGCGAGCTTAGTTTAAAAAAAAATGATTGAGCGATTTCCTTTTTCTTGGCGCATCATTCGGGAGTATTATTTCGAGAAATCATGCGCGGCGAATAAATATTTGTAGTACTTTAACCTAAACATATGCGACTAACAACCGCCTCATACTTCACTATATAATGAAAATATACTAGAATTCCAAGACTAAGAAAAGAAGCTATGCCATACACTGCGCGCCTTTTTATAGCAGATACACGTTACGTACGTCATTGCGATCACTACCAATTTCCTCTCGGAGTGAAACTGTGCGTGCTTGTGTGCGTGTGTCTGTAGAAGATGTTCAGATCGGCCTCTTTGGCTCGGCGCCGCTTGGACGTGGGGGACGATTGCAGCTAAGCCTACCCTAATTTGTTCCAGGTCAACGCTCTCGAGGTGCGCCAAGACGATCATACTTCAAATTCTTCAACACAAAGCGACAGTCATAATTCGAATTCTTTAGGGCTGTTGGCTCCCCTCGTCAAAAACTCTTTGAACACACCTGACTGACTGACGGCCTAGGAAGAGCTGTTTGAAATCGAGGCTGCTTGATTTGTTTTACGTGCCAAAAGACGCACTGAACAATTAGCCGAGAGCTTGAGATCTGTCATCAGGTATGTTTCCCACACTCTGTGGTGCTTTCAAGTCTTCCATTCCCAGAGCCCGTAGCCTGCCTAGCACTGCAGACCCTATTCTGCACGTGCGATGCAACGTTATTGCACTCTGCTGTGACCTACGTTGTGCTTCTCCCTCGCCATGTGACGAACTGAACGTGCACACTCTCCCTTTCCTGGGTTGAAAAGAAGGCAGTCTTTGACTTTCTCTCTCTCTCTCCCTCTCGTTTTTTTTTTCTTTATTCGCTGCGCCGTGCTCCCTGCTGGGCTGCAGAAATGAGGCGCCTTCTTCTAACCACTACCCCCACCATGTGGGGGACGGAGATGAAGACAGCAATTTCTTTGGACTGCCCTGGACTGAATGGACATGCAGTCTGTCCGTTTACAGTGATATGCAAGGCGGCTTTCCTATAAGGTTTATTTTCCAACCAAAAACTCTCGTTCACAGACTGCTTTTCTCCCTCATTGTGCCTTTACCTTTTCGAATTCCAGCGAATGCACGCGAGCACGCGAGTAAAACAAAATGTCACCTCTCCAAATTCCAGCGAAGGCACGCGAGCACAACAAGATCTCAAAAAGGTGTATGGCAAAAACAAAATGAGCGAGAAAAGCAGTCTGTGAACGAGAGTTTTTGGTTGGAAAACTAACCTTACAGCAAAGCTGCCTTGCAGTTTATTGCAAACTGTCCATTGTTTTCTCCTGCAGAGAACTTTAGGAAGACCACGGCTTAAAACGCGAGCACCGAGACGCTCTGAACCAGCTCTCGGAAGCTTCCATGTTGCTACCATCAACATATAATATTACGCTACCTTTAGTGTGTAAAAAGTGTATATAAACGTTGCTCTTATCAGCACCGGCTACTCTGCTTGACTTCTACCTGACACTTGGCTAGCTCCTTCGAATACATCACGAGCAAGCAAAAGGGCACGGAGTTGTTAAGATGAAAATGTGCAACATCACATCGCTTTTATTGCGTGACCTATTCGTTCTCCGCCGCATTCGCCCGATCGTGTTTACATATAACTTTCCAGTTTTTATAGCGACGACACACCGTTGATTGCGGTCATGTCATTGAATGTCAATTAAACAGCGGTTGCATTATTTATTTGCAAATTACTTCTTCATAAAGTATGGTGAAGTAATTTAATATTTGCCCACCTAAGGAGCTTTCTAACTTGACTTACTTTTTTATGAAGACTTGAATATAATGTAAAGTTTTATCTGGTTGATTTTGAGCATTACCTTCGCAACAGAAGTACATCTGTCAGCGACAATCATTCTTAACCTCTCCCAGTGCCAGTAGGTCCGTTCAAGTTACGTGATGAAAACCAGTTTGCTGGACTATGTCATATATGAAATGTCGCTCAAATTTCGGTCTCTGCATTTTTGATGAATCCAGCCGTCTTTTGTAAAGTCTCTACTGGCAAGTTTTTTTAAATTTTGTTTTGTTATTTTTAAAACTGGTGGCCTCAGACAAGCTTATTACGCCGCTTCTCACCACTGGATAGCCGTTGTTGCGTGCGGCGCCGGGGCCGACGGGGGAGGGCCGCGTTCTTTGTTCATCAAACAAGTCGCCGAAGGGCTGCCAGCCTGCTGTCCGCCGTGTATCGTCCATCTTAGCCGGAAGTGAGGTGGCATTCCGACAACATAATACGTTCGACGAGACGATCACAATGGTTTCTTGGTGTCACAGGTGCAGTGTGGTGGCCACGCCCCAATCAAAGATCTTGACTTGAGCGAGCGTGAGCGGCACCGTCAGAAATGGTGTGTATGTCTCGTGATTCAACAGCGCATTCTGGACCCATTCCCTGATTTAGTCAAAACGCACACTTTATAGTGAGCCACCCAGCTCATTCGCAAGAGATCTCTCGCCCTGTCTGTACAGAATGTAATAAATCCTCTGTTAAGTTTGCCGTCTTACTCCTGAGTGCACATGCGTTTTCCTTTCTGTCTCTCTACACGCCCTTTCTTGCCCCTATTTCTCCACCCCCAGTGCTGGGCAGCAAACCGGATGCCAAGATATGGTTAATCCCCCAGCCTTCCTTTCTCTCTCTTGCCATCTTACTGCCTTGGCATCTTCATCCCGGATATCCAATGTCTTAAAAGGCCGCGACAAATAGATAAGCTAAAGAATAAAACAGATGGTGAATATTTTCCGCATGTTCAGACGCTGCATATAAGTGGTCATCCTCGAAAATTATCAACTTTAACACCACGGACAGGTGCTGATACCCTGAGTAGCTTCGAGCATGGACTCGACGCTTTTAATCTTCATTAAACATTTCCCTTTCGATTTCATCCTTCGGGGCTTTTTGTAGTTCTTCATCTAACGCGCTGCATTCGTGCTGCACTGCTACCACTTCATTTCTCCTGTATATACGAACTGTTTCGGGCACAATCACAGGCTGCCATCTTGGACTGATAATGATGCCGTTTTGCATCCGTATGAATATTCGAATAGTGCTATGGTGAACTCGCACGCATCAAAACGCTGGGCCATTACATTCAACGCCGTATGACCATAATCATAGCTAATTACGACACAAAAACAGCAAAAATTTCTTTTAAGCTTAAGATGGCAGTGTCGATGCTTTACTGTAACTGTTATATTTATTTTTTGTCAATTTGTCCAATATGTCATTTCATGCAGCAGCCGCCGAACTTGTGCCGCTGTTCATAGTGGTACTCTCGGTTTCTGAAGCTGGATGAAGATAACTAAGAAGCCCGATTTTTACTGCCTACATAAAATGTGAAACGAAGCTATGAATCAAGATGAAAAAGAAGACAAATCTGTGAAAAGTCAGTGCTGGCGCATAAATGGCGCGCCGATTGCGCCGATGAAAAACGTCGGCGGCGGCGGCGGCGCGCCGATCAGTTCGCGTCGGTGGCGGCGACGTGGCGAAAACTCTTGGCGGCGGCGCGCCGACCAGTCGGTGCACACCTCTAATAGGGCAGTGAGCACACTGCCTCTATTCTAGTACACTGCAGGACCCCCTTTCATGTGGTGCTTGTTCTGTCGGTACGACCGGAAGGTGTCTGAACGATCGGCTGAGAGAGCACGCGAACAATGTTAGAAACGGGAAAGATGGTTTTCTTGCTCAGCACTGCACTGAGTGCAGTTGTGTTCCCCTCTTCAAGGACACAGCGACGCTATACAAACACAGAGATGAAAGCACCCGGGTCATTGTCGAGGCCGCGCAGATGGCACGCGAACGGCCGCGTCTGCTGCCACCGGGTGACACGAACCTTTTCGAGGCAAAAGCGTTCGGTTCACCCAATAGCCGCTTAAAACCGGCTTGACTTGGCTGAAAACGTATGAATAGACGACGACAGATTCGCCGTGTTGGACATTTTTTTGGGGACGTTTAGGTGCTGGGAACGAAAGGTCTAAGGTTCCTCACTAACTTGTGAGGATCTTTACCATGCGGTGGTTATTTATCCGTGGTCTTTGCTTGGCCAGGAGCCTTATGCATTCGCGAGAACCGCCTCTGCGCATGGATACGTGGTCTCGTTCTGTAATACTGTCTATAAGCAATGTGGTAACGACTTGCCCGATCATGAACACCGTGTCTTATGCTATTTGTGGATGTATGTCGTACGTGTATGTCTGGTAAGTGCGTGTGTAGCGTAAGGATCGATGTGTCGCTTCGGTGAAGTGTATGCTTGCGCCAAAACTTTCATTGAAGCTTCTTCTTGCGTAACTGCGTGAGACAGATACGAAATGCACAATATGGAAGCGATGGAATATTACCAGGCGTTCACACGACGTTATTTTCTAAGTGGCTTAAATATGTTGTCGCCGATTACGATAATCGGTTTTCTAAGCTATGTCTTTTCTTGTGGGTGTATACAAAGAAAAAAAAAAGAAATAAAGTTGAAGATATGCTGGGAGCACTATAAATATTCGCTCAAAATTGCCACCTTAAGCGTCTTCTTAAAATTAAACAATGTCGCAAGGCAGTCGTGCCTTGCGGTGAAGTGCACGCTGTGTATTGCGGTAAAGCATACATATTGCGCGCGCTCGTGTTTAAATTGGAAATGTAGCACTGACATTGGGCCTCGTGTGTGCACCTAAATTGTACACGCGCTATCCTCTGCCTCATCAGTGACGATGCGGCAGTCAGTATCGTCATCATCTTCAGCTTGTGTAACAAGCACAGAACAATTTACCTAGTAAAATATATTTTGTGGCAGGCAATTCACAAGGCATTCAGATGTTAGTTCATTGCAGGATTAATTCAGGATTGTTAAATGGCACCTTCAAATAAACGAAACATGCATATGAGAGGCTTCAGTCGTACTTCAAAATTTGTGCCATGCTTCAAATTGAAAATAATTATAAAGGAAATATAAGCTAAGGCTGGGTGTAGATTACCATTCACAATTCAATTACCATTCATATTTTAGAAACTTAGAAAATTTGTAGCTCATGTTTTCCTATCGAGTAAGCTCAAAAATAACTGTTGAAGAATGGTCTACAATTACTCACACAGTTTGCAAGAAATAGATCTTTCAAACGTATGTCGTGCCAGAACTAAGTGCAAGGTGGTTAGAGGAAACAGGTTATGACCCGACATAATAGCGCATGTTCGAACGTTTTACATGGGCTGCTTGTTGGCAAAATGGGGTGCGAATTAGGTAGAGCCTGCAGGGATCTGCACCAAAAGACGAAACCTGCTACATCTTTTTCATAAATTTCATTATTTGTCTCAAGCATGCGTGCACTCTTAGTTGTTGTGTTCTCTCAGGGAGCAAGTATATGGCATACGCTTGAAATCCATACGTTACCCCTGCGATTTGAAGATGTTATCACAGTGGACATGAACGTGCAATGTAGTTGAAAACGTTGCTGGGCACCAACTTTCTTAACAATCTGAACCCGCTTATACTACAAAAGTTACCACGTGACTTCAGCCAAATAGTTTCTAACTGTTGTGGTTACTGTCAGATAAAAGTAATAATGAGCTAGTTGTGCTTGGACAACAGTCTTGCTTTACTGTATTAAAATACAGTAACTAAGTACCTGCATATAGAACTGACCACTTAGTTATTTTTTTTATTTGTGGTCCTATTTGTTACAGTTTACTTTCAAAATATTTCATACAAGGTGGTTAAGTTTTAAGTCCATACAGTGGGCAAATTTTATCAGCAGTACCGCATGCTGTACAATCACTTTTACTTCTCCTAGAAAGCATGGTGTTCCACTATTCCGGTATGTCTCGGCTGGGCTTCTCGACCTCGACGACTGTACATGTGAAACAGTTTGCCAAGTGTAACTACTTACTCCCCCATAACTCTAAATTTTATCAAGCCATAATAAATAATTGGCAGTAAGGACCAGTTACAAAACTTTTTCTTTATGAAGTGCTCATTAATCAGGGACCTAACAATTCTGTTCATAAACGATGACAGCAACCACTTCTCCACAGATTGAACGATTAAGTTGTACTAAGAAAAGCATTAGTATAATCAGACTCTTTTTTTTTTTGGAAAGTAAATACAATGCATAAATAGTCTTACCAGTCCGTGATTCAATATTGTAGCTAAACTATCGTTGAAAGCCAGAGTCATTTACAAATGCCATGTGAATTCCCGGAAAGCGCTAGGTAGCTTTATATAAATTGGGGATGTCTGCAAAAAAGCAAAAAGCCTACGTTTATGTTGAGCAGAAGTCCAAGTGAACATGCATGCATATGTTCATGAACTAGTTCCCTGTAACATGTGGTGCAACAGCTCTAGCTTGAAAGCTTCAGGCAGCTTTTATGCTGCTCCAAAAAGATTTTAGTTGCACCACAAGCTCCGGATATGCCTTTCATGAGTCACGTCACTGTGCCTGTTGAGTCTTTAAAAAAACAGGTTTGAAGGGGATGCTAAAAATTTTTTTTGAAGGGTGAGTAGCAGAGAGCATTAATTTATGAAAGTCTTCAATTTTATTATGTTAGCTCTGAGGCTTGCAGATATGTTAAATGAGCATGGTCATATGAGTAACACCTCATAGGTCAATAATTTTTGGGTTGACAGCAAGGTATGAAGAGACAGGATTATCAAAAGTGCAGAAGTAGAAGTAATGAAGTTGTCGAGAATACTTTGTTAACAGTATATTTACAGGCTTCACGCACAATTTGCTTTCCAGCAGGGTGAATTTACTTTTGCTGATGCTTCCAATGGCATCATTGCACTTCATAATCACTGGTTTTATGCACTGCACGTGACGATCTTGTTTTTTCAAGGTTCATGTACTGATTAAAAAGTATAGGATCAAGAAACTTACATGCTGTCTTAAGGCATAATAAGGCTCACCAGAGAGGTAATTGGTGACATTTTAGTGAGTTGTATGTGGGAGGTCTGTGTACATAACATCATAGTAATCTTGCAATGCTGTAGCTTTATTTGTGTAACGAGTGAAGCTTGTTTTCCTGTTAAAAATTTCTGCCAAGCAAACAAGTTCCAACAGTAGGATTTGCCCTTGGGTAAAGCAGGTGGTAAGAGTGAGCTTATTCAGAAGCCCTTCAAGAGTACCCACTGAAGGAATTAGTACCTATAGGGCAAACATTCTAGTTCACCAAGAAGGGCAAGGGAGGACGGTGCAGGTTAACATTTCAGGAGGGCATCTTCTGGACATCATCCTTCTCTAGCCACAAGCTTGTATGGCCAATGTTTAGCAGACTCCTACTAACATAAACTAGGTATAAATGTTGCTTCTCTATTGCAAGATGACACACCATATACCTTTTGAGAGTCTCCTCACCATAAGCCCTTACATTAGCCTAAAAATATTTTTTTCTACGGTGCCCTTTTTTTGTCCTAAACAGTTGTCTGAAGCAACAATATGCACATTGTGACAGTCTAGCTGGTGACCACAGAGATGGCTCCCGCCATCACGATGTATACTCCACTCAAAATGTAAGGCACTGCAAAATCGTAGTCTGGTGTGCGTGCATACGACCTTGAACATGCAAGCAGTGACCACTTCTCTTGTGTTCTCTGCACTGGTGCATGCTTGTTGCACACCTGTTCAAGATTGTGATAGTGAAATTAGTTCTGGCAATGCTGTCTCAGAGGTAAGACTGTGTACACCCTTAGGAACACCATGGTGGAGCGAGCAGAGATTCATATCAAATGTAGTAATAAACTGGCAACACCATGGTGATATAAGCACACTTGCATTAATTTATTACATTTTTATTGAGGCAGACATCACACAGCTAAGCCTAGTTGTGATCTCTTTTCATTATTGTCTACATAGTTTTTCCGTTGGTCACAGCACAGGAAGAAAAATTTCTCTGTGCGAGCACCATATTTTAAGCTTGCATGACTCCAATGAAGCACTGTGCGAACAGATATATTGAAAATGTCAATACTTCGGGTCCTATAAATGGTGAACTGGTTGTCACATTCAGCCGGTGATCCTGCAGGAGCTTTAGCATATACTCTAAGGTCATTTTGCATCAACAATGCCACATACAATAGTTTAACAATGGTTGTTAATGGGCAAGATGATGCATAGCTTCAGGGAGGTAATTAAGCTAAGGGGGAAAATTATAGATGCCTAAGCACCACTGGAAAAATGAAAAAGCACAGAAAAAGAGCATCGGTCGCAGCTGAACTACAGAAAATATTTACACTGCACCACACATTCGCATCGTCTAGAATTTTCCCTAATAATGTTATACCAACCTGCCTAGCAGCAAGTACTTCTAAAGTAATAAAGTGCAGAGTGACACTTGCATAAGACAGGGAACATGACGCGAGTTAACTGCCATCTATTTTTGTTTGTGCAGGGTGTCTACCAACCTGGGAAAGTCGGGGAATTGGGGCCTTGCTGGAAAACTGTAGGAACTTTGGTAAAACCTGTCTAATTCATGGAAACTGGTGGCAGTTTGTGCCACCATCACAAAAATAAGCATTACTTTTGATCAATACTGAAAAAGTCACTCCTTCGACTGCAACTACAGTGAACAGCTAGAAGAGGCCTAAAAAAAGGCAATGCATAACTGTTTCTTCTTAGTGTACAAACAAAAGGATACACCGACCAAAATAACACAAAGTTTACTGATGTCTGGGCACCTGATATTGTTCTGAATGACAGCCATAAGAAAGGTACATTGTATTTAAGTATGACTAGGTGCGTGATGTAAGCACCAAAAGTATATGGTCAGCGTTCCATAAATCTTATTGAGTATATGTGCAGCTGTGTGAATGTGCAGGTATTCCAGGTGCTGGCATGATGCAAGCTTGTTTTCTTCGACCAGAACACGGTTTCTTGACCAGTCAATTTGAAAGCCTGTATATTCCGCATGTTGAGCGAGGGCATCCAAGGCCACCCATGATTTGGTGACTTCATTTTGAACTGTTGTGTTGTTTAACTCTTTCATTGAAATCACAGGTCTCATAGACTGACATGTTGTCACACTCGTGGCAGACTACAGTGTAAAGAAGACTACAGAAAGTTCGCTCGGCAGCTTATTCTTCCCATTGACTAAAGCATTCCTTAGCTTCCATGTTGGTACATGCACTATTTTGATGTATGTTCCTTCTACATATCACATATCATATCTGACTTTCCAAGCACAGCATTTCTCACATCGGTAAATTTGTGCATATTTGTCGTGGCCACAAATTCGGCTTGGCTTGAAGGCCTTTTAGTTTGGTGCTTATGTTAGAACTGCCATCACAAGAGGTTTGCTGGGCTATGTCTTGCCTTGTATAATATTATTGCTATTATTATTATTATTATTGGCGATGCAGCTGCAAACGTCCTCCGCTATGCACTTATTGCAGATATTTCAAGAGTAACACACTCTCTTCTCATTTAATTTCCTTGAGATGGTGTTATTAAATCCATGAGTATTTTTTATCATTATGTTCATAGAAGAGTACGTAAATGAAGGTAGCATGAAGGTAACCAAAACACGCAACTTAGCTTCACAAAAAAAGCGTACCGGCTTTTTCAGCTTGCCTTTGTTGTACATAGCCTGGTCACTCCTCACAACGTTGTTCATGCTGTCTGAGACGCATCTGGAAGCTAAGTTGCATGTTTTGGTTGCTGACAAGGAAGGCTTCTTTTCAATTCTAGATGGCTCTATGTATAATGATAAGGTAGCCACTGGTTTGGAAAAAAGCTGAATAAATCATTTTCTGAGCAACTGCAGCCAATCAATTTATGTGGATGGACATGCATCTTCACTTTCACATGCAAAGTCTGGTGTTCCCCAGGGATCAATCATGGGACCAGTTTTGTTTCTCATTTACATCAACGACATTGGACATGGTTTGTCATCTACTATCAAATTATTTACATACAACTACATCATTTATAGAAAAATTGACAGTACCCAAGCTAACGAGTCATTATAGTTGGACCCTAATAAACTCACATTTCGGTGTCACCATGGCAAATTAACACTTCCAAAACGAAGGCCATGACGTTTACAAGAGCACATAAAACAGAAATGAGTCAAGATGAAATTCAAGCTCTCCCCATTGAAAAAGTATCCCTATTTAAGTATCTTGGAATTCATTTATCTTCTGACCTGCCTTAGAATAAGCGCATCGATATCATAACTAGTGTGGTGTCAAAAGCACCTGGATTTATTAAAAGAAACCTTTACTTGGTGAACTATACCTCTAAAATGCTAGCATACACTACACTTCTCCGTTCAAAGATAGAATATGCATCCATCATCTAGAACCCACATCAATCATATCTCATCGATTAACTAGAATTAAAATAAAATGAAGCAGCAGGATTTATCACCAAGTGGTATTCTCGCAACTGCAGCATTAAAGATATTACACACTCACTTTCATTACCCCTTCTTGAAAAATGCAGACTGTCGTCACTGTTGCTGCATTTTCGTACATTTTATCATAGTAAATGTGCCTTCATGAAGCTTGTACAAACACACCTCATAATATTTTAAAACATGTTGATCACCAATTCAAAATACACTCTTTTTTGGCACGCACAATTATGTATCAACACTCACCATTACTTCGAAGCACACATCACTGGAACACACTGCCAAGCGACATCGCTTGATTCATTGATCGTGCCACCTTTGGAAACCAATTCGATATTTTCTTGGACATATGACTTACCTATCTGTATGAGTTTGTAAGTGCATGTATTTGCTTATTTTTACTCTTCTTTCATTGTAAATGTATTTTCTCCTTAAAGATGATAGTCTTGCTTGGGATACTCCAATGCAAAAATTTTGGTCTGTCAGCAAAAAGGCTCAAGTATGACCACATCCACAGCATCCACCTGTATTGCTCAAGTTTCTACGTTCATACTTGTACGATTGTCAATAAAAAGCAAATATTGAGCATATTTGAGGCACAATATCAACACGTCGATATTGTTCACTGTGTTTATTTATACTAGAAAAAGTATAAATAAGTGATTCTAAGCACTGCAGCTGACAATGCGACGCTTCGCATGGAAAGGCGAGTCTCCTACGCTTTGCTAAGACGATACTGTGCTGCTACCTGTCTTGAAATCTACAAAATATGGCCTCCAAGATTGCACGCATGCTGCGTGCTCACTATAACAAAGGCCATCCTTTCGTTTTCTGAAATTACCGCCAGATGGCACTCATGTCTCACGCAACATCTCCAGGATCCCATTCACCAGTTTTCTCGTGCAAAACATCAAATAAATATTTCTGTCTATTCACCCTTTTCAGGCGAAATACAATAGTCTTTCGACGACATTTTTGGTCAAATATGCAGATGGGGCAATTTTTTTCATGGCAATTTTCTGTATATATATTTTTTTTCACTATAGCTGTGTCTCTTTTATTGAGCTTTCATTCCTGCCACAATTTTTTTTCTTTTTGCATCTTTGTCTATGGAACTGTATTTTACATTGTTTACCACTTTAATTTTATAATGGCAATGTTCTGATTTGCAAATTTATTGTATAACTAAAACCCCCTGCGTAATGCCTGAATGAGCCTTTAGGGTATATATTAATAAAAAAAAGTGTTGATGCACAAAGCGGGTGACTGAACAAATAAGTTTATGCCCTGTTACTAACGCTTAATCAGGAACATGTAGCGGCAAGTGTGAAAAAAGCAAAAAGGCAAAAACTATCAGTTTTTATTTCAGTGAAGATTCATGTTGCCACTAAGAGCTGTTGTTTCAGAAAAAGGCACTTGGTAAATAAATGTTTCAGAGTATATTCAAAGAAATTCGGAGCGTTTGAAGACTTGTGATCCGCTGAGAATTTCGAACTCAGAATCTATCATCTTATCACTAAGTGAACAACCTTCTTTGTGCCGTAATGCATTCAGTATAGAAGTAAAAGATTTATATTATTGTTTGCCTCAATGTGAACATTTGAAGTGTATAAAGCAGTGCATGAGAAAAGATAAAGATGAGTTGTTGTTTCAGTGCCAGTGTCGCATCTCTATTGCGTCGTTTTTAGAGCTCATGCGGGCCACCTAAATTCTACCGTTGTGTCTTGGAAGGGAAATAATTTTGTCCAAAAATCTGGTATCTGCATTGAATCATGAATATACCTGTAATTAGTTATATTTTTCTTGGGTATGTAGACGGGTAGCTGCAAAAGCATTTGAATTAGTTATCATCACACGCTGTTTGATATGTCTATGATTCTTAGTTCTACTGGACATTAACAATTGCTCTTTACTGGTTGCTAATATAAAGACAGATGTTAAGGAAAGCGAAATGTCAGCGTTTCACTTCGGAGTTTCAAAAAATTGATGAGCTACAGTTTCTCAATTTAAGACAGGCTTTCGTCAAAGATCACATATATAGCAATACCAACCTAGATTCATAAAGCCAATTCTAAATTTTAATTCTGGCCACTCAAAACCATACAGGGAGCCATTGCGTCAACTGTGCTGGGTGCCGCTCTTCAGAAGTTACGCGAGCACCTTATGGCGCATGCATTTGATGCACAAGTTGCCCGCCTTGCAAATTCTGGCTTTCCGAGTGACGTGATTTGCTCCTTGTTGGAAAAACTTATTTTAAAGATCGAGAAGTTTTATCATTGTGATTCTAGTGCACTAGAAATTAGCAAGAAAAAGAGGCAGGCAGTTATCCCATACATACACAGGATAGCACATGGTTTGAAAAATGGTGGTGCTCGTTATTGCATAAACATGTCATTCTCAGCACGTAATAAAATGCATAATGTGTGTACTTTGGTGGATAGAGCATTGTGTCAGCAGCCAGGGAAAGGGAACAAATGTGTCTCCAGTCATGTCCACAGATATGCTCCTTGCACTACTGGCGTGTTTTATGGGATTCCACTGTCTTGCAGCTGCGAATATTTAGGTGAAATGGGGCATTACATAAACGTGTGCTTAAGATAGCATGGGCTAATGCTATCAGATGCTAAAATCACGTCTAATTTGGCAGCTCGTTGTAGGCCATGTGGATATGTGCTCAGGGCTGGGCAGAGATGCCCAAAAAAGTATTCTGGAATGCAGATATCGAAATGCGTGGTTTGGAAGCATAAAATACAGATACTGAGATAAATTTGTAATTCATGTGACAGGATATTTCAGAGATACGTTTGGAAAAAGACAAAAAAGTATTCCAGAATACATATACTAAAATACTTTTGTCTATGTCGGGGATAGTTATACTCCATACAAACATTTGTTATGTGCAGCATAATATTTAAAATGTGCAGCACATTGAAACTTGCAAACGAAATTGATTTATTATATTTTCGCCATTCTCCGAGTGTCATTAAGGCATTACAAAGGATGCTTACACTGCACATAATTGTTAATAACCACATATTTACAGATATCAGTTGCAATAAAAAACTATGCCATATGAGAGCATCAGTCACATGCATTGTACACTGAAATCAGGAACTCAACAGCAACACTATTAGTTACGCTAGAAGGAGCATAGTTCAAGCGAAGTGCTGGAACCATAAACAAACGAACTTCCAGTTGAAGGTTTAGTGTTTTCTAGAATCATCTTAGAAAAGGCAGAAAGAATTAAGAACGGACAAAACAAGGAATGCGAAAGGAAACTCAAAAAGACCTCTTTCGAATCGCTGTTTGGCCATGCTGGCGTTTTTCAGAAATGCTCTGCAAAAAGAAGTATCGTAGATGGCACACGGCACCTAATTCTCTTTGGGTGGTTTGTGGCTTCCGCAATAAGCTCCAGTTTTCAAATGGGCACTGCAAAAGAAAAGTAAAAAAAACGAGAAAAACAAACACTACTCGTTCAACTGGCATGAGGAAATACATTTATAAAATGGCGCCCATTGTGCAGTACACAATACTCCTCACAATGAAAATATCTGTGCTGTAATTCAATATAGCAGTATAACATTGTTGTCCTGCTGAAGCAGGCCATCATTCAAACACATCATGGGATGCGGGTAGCAAAGCAACTAGCTCGCTTTCAAGAAGGTAGGAGTCAGTTTCGCCCTCAGCAGAAATGTAGAAATGGTGGGTGCATATCTTGCCGTGGACTGCTAAGGTCACAGCAGAAATTTTTTTCCCCATTGTCAACACGTCTCAGCTCATTTACGAAAAAAAAAAGTAACAAGATACCCGTGTCCTGGATAGTATCGCGATACATGCGATACACCATAAAAGTTTTTCACTACTGAGATACAAATACATTTTTTAAAAGTGCCTCGATACAGCAATACAGGCACTCAAAAGTATCTCTTAAATACTATTGCGATACTACCCAGCCCTGTGTGTGCCCCACTTGTAGAAAACAAATATCAAATATTGACATGTTGATTAGCGCATGTGTGAAGTAGCCGAAGCATTTTCATTAGATCTAACAACAAGTGCATAAGTATTTCATGTAACACTCGTCTAGATGAAAAACATTAGGTCTTTGAGAAGACATGAATCATTCTGTGTTGTAACACATGTGTACATGTGCATAGTTTTGATGAGTCAATATTTTCTATATATGTTCTTTCCTTTTCCAAATAAATTTCAGTTGTGAAATCAGCGCTGTGACCCTCTCTGACTGCTTCTAACCCGTTCCTTTGTAAAATATTCTACGGTGAACACTCACCAATTTGCCTAACTCACGATTCTGCATCTTTTATTTACCTATGGAATGGGGGAAGCAGTTGCGGTCTGACAGATTCCTTTTTTCCACCCCATATTCAAACATCAGCGCTTCAAACGCTACCGCAGCTTTTATTGCAGGTGTCTGAGTACTTTCATTGTGCTCCACGTGTCAGAATCCAGAGAAATAAAACACCAACAAGCATGTGTGCATTGTGTAAAAAAAAGAAAGAGAGTGAAAGAAAGGATAAAGTAAATTTTGCTGTACAGTTTCGTTGTTGCGACATTATTGTTAGTCGTTGTCAAGACAAGGTCGCATAAAATACACAAGTACTCCTTTTTGCTGAAAAGTATATTTTAGACATGTACAAATGAGACGGGAATGCAAATCATTAGTAAATACAGCAGTCTAGATCAAAATAATCTAATCCGATCCTAAATGGCCTGCAGGCTATAGTCGTTATAATGAACTAGAATGTGGTCCAGTAAGCCAACTGGCCGGGCTGTTGCATCCTTGTTTTATACGAATGCCACGAGATTGCGCCACCTTTACGTTTCCTAGCAGCATTGGCTGCACTGTTGGACTATCGCAGGCTCCTTCAAGCTTGCAGCTGCAGTTGATTTTATTTGTGTGGTTGTGTTCTGGTTGTTCCAAAAACCAAACAGCCAACTTCCTCAGTGCCTGGGTCACAAGTTTTGTTTTGACCAGATACACACATTTTTCATATTTACCACATACACTCACAACATTATGAGTGTGTGTGTAAAATGTGTTCATTTGTTTTAAATGATTGCCTCTTATTTTATTTTTTTACTGCTAAAGTGTTCTTTCCACCGCACATTTTTCAAGAAGACATTATGGTCATGGAGTTTGCTTTTAATCTATGTGAAAAACCTGGAAAAATCACTAAATTTGAAAAAAATTAAATTGATAAACACCCTATTGTGGCTTTGCTAGCAAGTATGTTAGGAAACAGACTCATGTGCAGTATGGAAGTGTGCAATGTCACAGTCATGTATTGTCAAGAAACGTCACATACCTACGCTTGAAATACTTTTCCGACCTTCCAAGTTTCAACAGATGTGTCAATGACACATCACTTCTTTCCTAGGATGAAATGCTTTCAAGAGTCCTATCAGGACCCCTGCCTGTGATCTTTTTCAGGTATTTAATATGAACTGACATGCCCTAATGCTTGCATACTTACACAACAATCTGTCAAATTTTCCATACACTCTCAACAGCCTGTAAATTCACTCCTAACAACACCCCCTCTACTCTTCCAGTATAGGCCAAAAGGGTGATTATTTACAATACCATGCTTGTGGAACATTACTATCTATGAATCTTACAATTGTTTGGTGAAAAAAATTAGGGGGCCCTCAAGGTTTGAGTAGAACACAACAGGGATATCCTATCCCTTGTGCATACTCCAACCACCTAGTGAATACGTTCTGCAGGGTAACATTACTTGAAAAGTTTATACTGCAGATTATTACTACGTAATCAATGTTTAAAGTGGCTTGTGCTAGTAAGGGTTTCGCATATAGTTGCAGTCTGCGTAATGAATTTCTAAATGGTGGCTAAGCGAGCTTGTTGATACGTACACATAGTTACTTCGAAGAGCGCAGAGATGGGACACAGGATAGACCACGCAATACAGGTACTGTGTAGTATGCTTTAAACCACGAGCAACTATGTGCATGAAATGTTTTTAAACTTGATATGCACCCAGTACATGGTCCTAAGAGAATACCCCAGTAGCATTTGTGCCTTTTGTTTTTCGTGGCTGCTTTAAACAACGAAGTCATTACGATAATCACACGTTCTGATGGCCAGTGGCAATGCACATTTGTACCATGAAATACTGCGATATTACATATTGTATTGTGAAGCGTGTATACTAGACGGGTGTATTTGTAAAGCATGAAAACTATTTTTGAGCAGGCACGTGGCTTTGTGGTAGAATGCCTGCTTGCCACACAAGCAGCTTGGCTTCTATTCTCACTCAGACCTAGAAGGTTTTATTTGTTATTCTTTTTATTTCCATGTTTTTATATAATAGACCAGATGTAAAGTGAACACGGATAATTTCATGCACCAAAAAAATGCCAACAGTGCAGCTGTACAGGTGGAATCACACTTGTCCAGAGCAGTGGAGCGCATGGCTCTTGTTAGTGACGGCTTCTACGTCACCTTAGCTACATGCTTCTGTTCACGCTTAAATTATCGCACAAAGGCCTAGCACGCCGTATGCTATGTTAGATATTCATACGGCGTCGGCATTAACATATTTCTGCATAAAACAGCAACTGGAGCGGTCGGCTGGGTGTTTTAGACAAGTGTGATTCGATCTCTAGAAATATTAAGTGATTTAACACTCCAAATTTATTTTGTTGTGTTCGATTCAACAGTCATGATTTGCAAAACTGTATATGTTTTAAAAGTTTACGAATGTTTTAAAATGTTAAGTACACCAAAATAAAAGAAAACTTGTGCAACAGTATGATACACAGAATCCGCCCTGGCACATTAAAAGAAAAAAGACTTGAGAAGTTGTGTAGCGCAGCTGGCTACTCAGCTCCAGGAATGTGCTTGTAACAATGAATACTTACCCTTTCTTAACGGTTCTGTGGATTTCGAGGGCCTGATTATTTCCTACGGCCAATCAATTTTTTTAATGTACATTTCTTTTATGTCACTGGAAAGCTCGTAATTCAGAATGTCTAATCACGCATTGGCAACACAAAAAGGCAATGAAACAGTTTTCACCAACCGTTGTTGCTGATGGAGTCTTATATGCAACACATGTTGAAAACAGTGGCCTACAGCTGTTCACTGCATTGGTACCAAATTCTGCCATGACAGAGTGCATGAGCAAAGTGCTGGAGAGATGGTGTGTGCATGCACTGTGGTTCAATGCAGGTTTTTTGTAGCTGTGGAGGAAGCTCCACTGCTGAGCATCAATTTCTTTACCTTTTGATGGTTAATAGGATGAATGCATCCCACTTTTTCCTCAGTAAAACTTTCTCTGCCACTTTACATTGCCATCAGCACAATGCCTTCCAGTTGTGGTGTACCAGAAACATTAAGGAAACTGAGAAACTATACATTGCACATTTACAATGCAAACTCCTTAAACAGGAATGGCTGTGCAGCTGGGCTGGGTCGTCTGGTGCTTCCTTGGTAATTTTTCATGGCAAATTCTGGTATCTATGCGGCGTCTGCATTAAAGAAAAAGCAGCGTTAGATGTCAGTGAAAATTCCAGGTATGAGCTAGCCGGAGGACGTTTGCACCTTTATGTTTTCCTTGCGGCACACAGCCCTTGCAGGAGCGAAACAGGCTATCAATACAGAGTTTCAGTGCGGCGGCTCCAAGTGGCTTGCGTACATGAGCCCTTGTGTTCTTTTGTATTCTCCACAGGTGCGGCGGTGAGTTCAAAGAAACGCGATAGCGTGCGCGTGCTACAGGCAGCTAGGGTTACCCGACATTAAAACGCGCGTGTGCACGCACGCGCGCGCCCGTGTGGATGCGGATGCTGCTGTCGGGTACACACACACACACACCCACACCCACACACATATATATATGTATGTATATACATACATACATACATACATACATATATATATAATATATATATATATATATATATATATATATATATATATATATATATATATATATATATATATATATATATATATATATATATATATATATATATATATATATATATATATGTATGTATGTATATATATTTCATGAACTTTCACTGTGTTTAAACTTTGCGCACCAGCAAATGGATGTGAAGAATCATTGTGGCTGACAGCGCCAAGACTCATTCATAGAGTATAAGTGGACATGGCGCAATGCGCAGTGCTTTATAAGCGCTGTGCCATGTCCTATCGTGTAGCTCGACAAAAGAAATACTGAATGCTGCATGTAACAGCAACGCGCGTCCTCGCGTCATGAAAGCATGCATGCTGTTCCAAGTGCATAAATGGAACGAATTAACGCACATGTGAAGAGCAATACGAAAAGCTCTTTCACAGCATGCAGATTATCAACAAAAAGGCGTCATACACAAACAGCCTTCTTGTGATTGGTTAAACCTAAGAAAGGTAATTCATATTTATTTTACCGTTGCTGTTTTACAAATGTGAGTAAAGATATTACAGGCAAAGCATTTCTTCTATCTATCTATCTGTCTGTCTGTCTGTCTGTCTGTCTGTCTGTCTATCTGTCTGTCTGTCTGTCTGTCTGTCTGTCTGTCTGTCTGTCTGTCTGTCTGTCTGTCTGTCTATCTATCTATCTATCTATCTATCTAGCCGCTCACGTCTGGGTGCATTCGTGATCACCTCCTTAACTTGGCGTGAACCAAAATTGGTATGGGAGAGTTCCATAGTTTGACGAATACGACGCGCCGGTGAAGACATGAATAAGGTCACAATCCTGTTACACGCGTCGTCAAACGCTTCCTGCTGAACAGTGACACATACCCGCGGGCGGCTATGTGCCCCAAGTAATTGACACTTAATTTTTTGCATCTACCCAGGAATGACGAGAACACACGTGGAAAATTTTGACGCGTGAGCATTGAGAAATTATGAACCATTTCCCCGAAGAGAACCCTGCTGGGATGCGAAGCAGCAGTGGTGCTCACGTCGTTGACCCAGTTAAAACGGCCGTTGACGCAGGTGCTGGAAGAACGGCTGGAAGTGAACTTGGTGTAATGTTTACTCGAGTAAACGTTTGTTTGAAACGCAGACATAGGAGGCGGGTTGGGTTTCGTGTAAGTTTCATCGCAGATAACGAGCTAAAAAAGTGTTTTCACTCGGCGTGCGGTCGATTGATTGATATGTGGGGTTTAACGTCCCAAAACCACCATATGATTATGAGAGACGCCGTAATGGAGGGCTCCGGAAATTTCGACCACCTGGGGTTCTTTAACGTGCGCCCAAATCTGAGCACACGGGCCTACAACATTTCCGCCTCCATCGGAAATGCAGCCACCGCAGCCGGGATACTCGACGTGCGGTCGAGCGTTGCGGGTGGTGGAGAGGGTGAAGTGGGAGAGATGTGTGTTATGAGCGGGTGGAGGAGCCGGCAGCTGCTGCGGGTGAGACGTCAACGCGCAGCTGCGACTTGACCTACTTGGCAGTGCTCCAATACCTGCGGCGAGAGAAACGCGCTGTGGTGTGTTCGCACGGACGTACGTACGGTGTTAAACACGTGAGCCAGAGATGCTTCGCATCTAAAAAGCCTTACATCGGCAGCACTGACCCGACGAATGCAAAGAATAAATGTCGCGGTCCCATCAGGAATCGAACCCAAGCATTCTGCGCGGCACTCAAGCATATTCTACAACAAAGCCACGCCAGATCTCGGACCTACTTTTCAAATAGCTTAATACCTTAATATTGTCATGAAACGTTAATAGTGGTTGCAGTGGTGGCAATCCAGCTTTATAAACATTACATAGGTACTCCTATGATGCAGCTGTGATATCCGGTTGACATCAATTGTTGCTAGGTGCCATGCACTGAAGTTGATTTATGCAGCAGCGTCCAGGGCTACCATCCTCCCTAGCACCAGCACTTCATACCAGCTTATTGATTCTGGTGTTCCTAATGCTCAAGTTCATGTTTGCATCATTGCACAAGTGCAAACAACTGGTTATATAAACACTTGGAATTCTTCAATGTATGTCTGTGTGTGGAACATTTGGACGTATATTTGGCATAATTTCATGACGTGCCGCTATAAAAAAATCACAACATGGTCACGCTAAGCATGCCTCCGCATGCTTCGCATAATGTCGATTCCGGAGCTACGTGGAATATGCTGAATTTTTCAGAAATATCCTTGGGCAAGACGTACTTTCGGCACGAATCTTGACATAAGTATGTGTCAGTTTTTTACAAGAAAATATAACTCTTAGAAATGCCTATTACCATATTTTTAATTGTATAGTCAGTGTACTTAACATTTTAAGCAGTACTCTCTTTTATATTCATACAAAACACAGCTGTAGTGTATGGCTCATAGTTGAGGAAAATGCTGGCAAAGCACAACTTGCACTTTTGCAGTTAAGACGACATAACTTAAGGGCCCACTGAACGTTTGTGTTATGCATGGTGTACTGCTAAGTTATTACCGTTACTTCGTGCGATCAGGCTGACATTATGATCTGTGCATGATACAGCTCCTGAGCTTCACGATAGTGATTTTCATTGCAAAGCTGTTTTCTGGCACGACAGGCATGAGAATTTTGGGACAGGATGTGACAACGAGCATGTACGCTAAATCTGAGTGCGCCGTCAATTCAGTCGATCTGTGTATAGGAGCGAAAATTTAGCCAGGTAAGGGTAAAAAAGTGACGCATAGGGAAAAAACGAGGAGCCCTCAAAAATGAGGGCGAGAGAAGTTCAGTGTGCGTGTGCCTCCTTCTTTCTCTCTTTTCTTCTTTCTCTTTGAGAGCTCACCTTTTTTTTCTTGCTCTGTTCCCTGTTTTATCTTTCCTCTTTGTTTTCTTTTCTGCCTTTGGATGCATCACTTTCTACATTCCTTCCTTTCCAGGTGAAAATACTCCACGGTTTCAGTTCACTTTAACTGAAACCATGGCTGTATACAGCTGGGACTAAGTACAAGCCAACACATTAGCAACATGTTCCAGTTGGTCCCAGCATGAACCACTCGAGACTGAAAATGAAACCAGCTGGCCTGGAAATGGAATCAGCTAGAATCATTTGTTATTATGAAACCAGTTGGTGCGAATTATTATTATTATTATTATTATTATTATTATTATTATTATTATTATTATTATTATTATTATTATTATTATTATTATTAATATTATTATTATTATTATTATTATTATTATTATTATTATTATTATCTTCCTTATGGCCATTCTCTTCATCCCAGAATAGCTGTAGTGCAAGGCAAATAAGTGATAAGGGCTCATTGCCTTCATGGTGGTTTTTTTTTTTGTACATCTAATGCTGACAACATTTACAGTTCATTGTATGCCAGTACAAGTTTCATTTCAAAAAGGCACAGGGTGTTTCAAGCAGTGCAAACAACTAAAAAACAGTTTCTGTAAAGCACAGGACATATTCAATTTCAATTTGAGATTTATTTTTCTGTACGTGCAACAGAAAAAACGAAGCAAAAGCAAAAGGCTACATAGCCTGACGGAGGCTTTTGCTCCGAAATACATTCTGGCAAAATAAAATAAAATAAAAACTAAAATAACATGTCATACACAACTTAGCCGCAATTAGAGAACATCATTATATACAGATACAATTTGCAAATTCTGATCACACATGTAACCATCACAAATATAAAGAAAGAACAGGACAGTAAATAGTAATGAAATACCTAAAAAAACATCGTAATATATACAATAGGTGAGGTAAGGAAAGCATCTGGAGACACATACATTCCTAAGCACCTTGAACAAACAATAAGCAAAAAAAAACACAAGGACACAAATAGTGTACTCTAAGCAATTGGGACTCAGAAAGTAATAAATAATCCAAATTTCTGTATTAAGTGTATTCAATACAATTATAAAGGAGAAATTCCTTGAACTTATTTTTGGAAGTTTTCTTATTTAGGTCAAGCACGTCACCCAGTTTGTTGAGGAGACTCGGTATTTGATAATCAATATGTTGTTGACCATAGGTTCTTCTAGTTTTCGGTGTTCTTATACTATGTGTACGGAGATAGTACTCAGCACATCGAGAAGAATCGTACATGGGGTATAGTTTATTATTTTGGATATACAATAATAACTTATAATAATATATTTGGTTTGCTTGTAATATGAGATATTTAGGGAATAACGGACGTGCGCTAAGACCTTGTGGCATACCGTAATATCCCTCGAATAGTCTTAGTACCTTCTTTTGTAGTGTAAGTAATGTTTTATAGTTTTGAGCCGTCGTTGTTCCCCAACATAAGACACAATAACTTAGCCTGGAATATATCAGTGTATAATATAACGCTTTCTTTAGCCAAAGTGGTAATAACGGACATAGTTTGTACATACATCCGACGCTTCTACTTAGATCTGCTGCCAATTTATTTATATGTTCATTCCAGGAAAGGTCTTCCTGGAACCACACACCCAAGAATTTCTGTACCTTGACTTGTTCTAAAGTCTGACCCTCAAAGGAGACACTTAGACTTATATTCCGTGGCTTATTAATGGGTGCAAACAATATATATTTAGTTTTACTCGCCTTTAGCCGCAACTTGTTTAGTTTAATCCAGGAAGACAACTTATTTAGATATGTGTTTACAGACTTTTCAAGTTGAGAGATCGATGAACCAGCAAAAAATATATTGGTGTCGTCAGCATACATGATTAACTTAGGAGAATCCGGAATGCTACACAAGTTATTTACATAAACTATAAACAACAGAGGACCAAGTATCGATCCTTGTGGGACACCTTTGTTGACCCTCGCACGGGGAGATGTCTCTTGATTAATAGCGACATACTGATAGCGGTCTGTTAAGTAATTTTGAATTAACCTGTTGGCAACGCCACGGACACCGTAGTTATTAAGTTTTTCTAAAAGAACACTGTGGTGCACGGTGTCGAATGCTTTGCGGAAGTCAACAAAAAGACCAAGAGTATATAGCTTTTTCTCAAAATTGGTTAGTATCTCGTTTTTAATATTGAGTAATGCAAGCTCGGTGGATTTACATTTTTGAAAGCCAAATTGGGCATCACTTATTACATTGTACTTCGCAAAAAATTTTTGTTATCTAATATTAATAGCGCTTTCAAAAACTTTTGACAGAATCGGAAGTACCGATATCGGTCGGTAGTTTCCAATCTCTTGGTCATTACCACCCTTGAAAACCGGACATACGCGAGCTATTTTTAATTCATCGGGAAATACGCCGGTAACAAGAGTTAAATTAATAATATGTGACAACGCAGGTGATATAACATCAGCGACGTATTTTATTGGTATAGCTTTAATATCATCGTAACCTGCTGCACAATTGTTTTTTATCTTTGTTATTAATTCTTCGGTTTCATGACATGAGATTGTGTGCAGAACTATAGAGTTAGATAAGCGACGGTCATTTACAGGCAGTTGTGTATCCTCGTCATACCCCGCATCATCGAAATCACAACTTTTTATGAAGTCGTTATTCATTGCCGTTGCCACCTCTCGGTTACCAAGGCCACTAGAGTTTTCCAAAACCCTAGGAATGTGGCTTTGTTTTATTTGACCAGAAAGATTTTTAACCTCGCTCCAAATTTTGCTCGGATTATCACTTATTCTACTAAATAAATTCTCATAATACATGAATTTAGCGCGCCTTATTTCACCATTTAGATGGTTTCTTTATTTTTTGAACTCACTGAGTAATTTGATATCTCGTGTCTTTATAAACGCATGGTACATGTTGTTCTTCTTTGTAATTTTTTTAAATAGTGCATTACTTATCCAAGGTTTTCTAATTTTCTGGCGTTTTGCGTTCTTCACAGACACCGGGAAAGCTTCATCATAGCATTTTATGAGTTTATTAATGAATAGCTTGTATGCCAAGTTAGCATCCCTTTCTTGTAACACGTGGTTCCAGTCTGTTGCAATAACACGATACCGGAAGATTCCAAGCGTGTCAGCGTTGATCTGACGAGACCGTACTTTTTTATTGCTTTTGCAAGTACCATTGGAAGAAGGAATGGTGCAAAAGATCGGTAGATGATCGCTTATATCTACTGCCAGCGATCCAGCAACGCAAGACGTTGGGAGTGTGTTCGTCAAACATATATCAAGTAGTGTCACAGTCTCTGCAGTTAGGCGGGTTGCCTTAGAAATTACGTTATTACAGGCAAACGAATTTGCCAGCGCTATTAACTGCCGTGAAGTTGCATCCTGAGAGAGCATATCGATGTTTACATCGCCCATTATCACAAATGGAAAGCCAGTAGGACACAAGTAACCAAAAACGTCTTCAATGAATGAAATGAACTTTGTTTTACACCCCGAGGGTGGTCTGTAAACGATCACAGCGAATGCTTTTTCTAAGCGAACCATGAGGCACTCTACAACTTCATTAACCAGGGAAAATTGGGGGACAACTTCATGCTTTAAGGATTGTTTGACGTAAATAGCCACTCCACCACCTCTGCCAACGGGACGCACTATGCCATTGTAAGTGTAATTCTCAAAATATGGTGGATCTTCGCCTACAGTTAGCCAGGTTTCAGAGAACAGCAACAAGTCAAAGCTAAATGTAAGGGAGCTAAATATACTGAGGATCTTATCTGTCTTGTGGCGTATGCTGCGTGTGTTTAAATGAAAAACCTTTATGCACCTGCGCGCAGCCCCAAGAAGACCATTCGCAGAACTGCTATCATGATAGTCATCACTAGGTATTGCTGTATCGGTGCTCATCTTAAACGAACGTATATCAGTTTGTGCATGTTCGAAAAAAAAAATGTTCACTCTGTGGCAGTTCCGCCCCCTTCCACGGTCATCTTGGCAAGATCATCTGCGTTTCTTATCTTTAGTATAGGCGAGGTTTCGTTTCTACGAGCAAATATCTTGCCCCCCGATGTCCAGACAAATTTCCAACGCATTTCCTTCTTTCTCTGAATAGCTGATCCAAGAAGCTGTTTTCCGTGTTTCGTCAAGTGCTCATTGACATATACTGCAGAAGACGTCTGGCTGCCCAGGTCCTTGCTGTCAATTCTAACTTTCTTTGACTTGCTTAGAATGGCAAGCTTCTTTGTCCTGCGCACAAATCGGACTACTATATTAGTTTGGTCATGACGAGCAGTCGGTACTCTGTGACAGATATCGACGTCATCTGAAGTTATTTCCTCTTGAATGGCACCACAGATTTTCTTAACCGCATCAAGGGGTTCAACATCAGATGGGACACCCTTAATTTCCAGATTATTTGAGCGCTGGTAAGTTTCGACCTCCTCTATTCTACGATGTAGTCTGTCATTTTCAACTTCGAGCTCTTGGTTTTCTTGTATTACAGATTGAATATCTGCTCTGAGTTCTTTCACTTCGTTCAAAGCATCTTTTATATCTCGAAGTTCCTTTCTTAGTTCTCGTCGTAAGTCTTCGATTGCTTTAGCAGTATCGCGCGCATCCTTCGACATGGTTAGCCAACACAAATGCGTTCACTTGCAAACGATGACACAGGAACAGCACGTCCGGCAGCAGTGCACAAATCGCAAAAAAATAATAATAATAAATGCTGTTGAATACAACAGACAAATTCTCCCCTGAAACAGGCGTAGATTTAGTAAGCGATGCCAATGTGCACTGCTGCCGGACTGTAGGCGACCAATTTCTTGCAGCGTCTTTTGTAGCAGCGGTGAACCGTCGCCCTCTGGTGATGCGCTGCTTTCGTCGTCGACAAGCAAACACGCCCCGCTTCGCCTGGGCCAGAGTATCAGGCTGCGTCAACGATGCATCGGTCGTAGGCGTA
The DNA here is from genome assembly GCF_043290135.1 of Rhipicephalus microplus. Classification (NCBI taxonomy): domain Eukaryota; kingdom Metazoa; phylum Arthropoda; class Arachnida; order Ixodida; family Ixodidae; genus Rhipicephalus; species Rhipicephalus microplus. The sequence continues at coordinate 278,889,244 of NC_134702.1, read as the reverse complement.
TCTGAAACAGGCGTAGATTTAGTAAGCGATGCCAATGTGCACTGCTGCCGGACTGTATGCACAACCAAATATTGCTGTGTGCTGCATCGAAGTTTAAACGGGCTGGCACTCCCTTACCTCCTATTGCCTAGCACCTCTCTGCCAGAGGAGGACATGGCACTGCAATTTATAGAAAGGCATAAAGCTACTCTGAAAAGGTCTAACTGCTTTGCCTCATACTGCCATCACCTGATCTGTTGGAGATAAGGTAAGGTTGCATGAAAAACAGGTAACCGTGCATCAGTCATTCCCTAATACGTACCTCCTTCAAAAATCCAAAACATCCACGGGATGTCCTGAAATGACGAAAATATTCTTGTCCTGTAGGGTGTGCCACAAGACTAGCTGATATATCTGAGTCCATTAAATGCAGTTAAAATATGTAGGTCTTTGTAAGGACATTATAAAAACTGCCTTGAACAGTGTAACAGTGAAATACAGATTTAATAAGTAAACTGCAAATCAAGTGCAATGTTATCAATGCAATAATAATAATAGTAGTAGTAGTAATAATAATAATAATAATAATAATAATAATAATAGTAATAATAATAATAATAATAATAATAATAATAGTAATAATAATAATAATAATAATAATAATAATAATAATAATAATAATAATAATAATAATAATAATAATAATAATAATAATAATAATAATAATAATAATAATAATGAATATATTACTAACATGATTATAATAGTATTGTGGGGTTTCCACATACAAAGTAACTAATTGCAAGTATTAAAAGGGGGTGCACAGGAAGGCAATGAGGTATATTTATAACAAATTCAATCTAACGAATTCTCCTACTGAGTTGCAAACGAAAGCTGGTCTATTAACACTACAAGGTAGGGCAAAAATAGCAAAACTAAAGATTTTGTTTCAATTAATTCATAGTGACATAAACATCGACACGTCAAAAGTAATTTTTTTCTGTCATTTTAAGTTAACACCTTACAGGCACTCACAAACACATAATAAATACACTTCTAAATCAAGTTGCTATAAATATTCATACTTCCCCCAAACCATAAAAGAATGCAAACCAAATAAGTCCTTTTGGTACTGATGCCTCATATTTCACTGTGTCTTTAGATATGGTACAAGCGTCACGCATAACCGAGAGGAGAGAAAACAAAGAAAAGAAGGCAGTGTTTGCCGAACAGTATAATAGACAGCGCTTTCTTAAGAATTACATAGAAGCTGCAGTTGGGTTAAGATAACTAGATGGCGCTGTACCCCTACTCTCAGATTGGCGGCGTGGGGGGCTGTGCCTGGATATTCATAGAACGAGCCGATCTCTCAGTCTTCTTTATAGTCACCATACGTAGTGGATCGTTGGTGGGGCATGAACGAAGCAGAGTGGCGGGCACGTTAAAGACGCTTGCGCTCGGCTCCTTTGGCACGCGTCTCATCGGTGTTACCCATGCGTCATCTGCTTTCTCGAACGCAATCGAACGCATAGACGCATGCATGGACGGACGCTTCACCCCACTCATCATCAATCACTCCATGAATATGCTGTAATTTTTTTTAATTTTCTTTTTTTCTTCTGGAATTTGAAAATTTATTATTATTTTTTCTCATTTTAACTTGCACATATGTTGTAATACCACTACTATTATTATATTCTAACAAAGCTTATTCAGCAGCTAAGTACCTCTATATCACCCTACATTTCATACAACACTACGCAGTATAGACTTAAAACTACGCTTCAAAGTTAGACTCCACTTATTTACTCATAAATTGTGCCATTCTCTTGATAGAGTGATTCATAGACTGAATTATTTTAGAATTTTCTAACACATTTGACAAGGTCAGTCATAAACATTTACTTTAAAATTAAGTCATCTGGACCTTGGCACTACCGAACAAAGTTTAGTACTTTGAATGCTTCGCATGAAATTGAACTCACTTTGTGCTCAGCTAAGCCCAGCTTATTTCTCATTTTAACTGCCAACGCCCCTTCCTTGCTATCATCTAAATTTCGTCATGATTTGCTGATAATAGTGTTGTCATTTGTGAAATTACTAACAGAAACTATTTGTACCACATGTTATAGATATATTGCTAAAAAAATAGGCTGGAATCAATCGGAAACTCCCGCACTAACTATAAAGTTAGTGCGGGATAAATACCATAGTCTTTCGTCACGATCGTAAAAATTCACGTGGCAGAGGCATACTCATCGCCACTAAAAAAGAACTATCATGCTCTCTAATCAACACATCTTCACAACTAGAATCATTATGGGTAATATGCCGTGCCCCTCCCGAAGCAATAATACTTGGCGTATGCTATAGGCCCCCTCGAACTGACCCAGACTTCCCCCGCAAACTTAACGAAATCTTATCCCAGCTAACTAATAAACACCCTGATTGATTTGGGAGGTTTAACGTCTCAAAACCACTATTTGATTATGAGAGACGCCGTAGTGGAGGGCTCCGGAAATTTTGACCACCTGGGGTTCTTTAACGTGCACCCAAATTTGAGTACACGGGCCCACAACATTTCCGCCTCCATCGGAAATGCAGCCGCCACAGCCAGGATTTGAACCCGCGACCTGCGGGTCAGCAGCCGGGTACCTTAGCCACTAGACCACCGTGGCGGGGCAACTAATAAACACCCTAACGCACGTGTTCTGCTTTATGGTGATTTTAACTTTCCCTCCATTAATTGGCTCAATCAGGTTTCACCTACCTCGAGAAATACTGAAGCATGAGAATTCGTCGATGTTTGCCTCAACTTTAACCTCATCCAACAGGTAACCGAACTAACGCACATCACTAGTGAATCCTCAAACATTTTAGACCTACTATTAACAAATAGCCCCGAAAGCTTAAAATCTATTGCATACTTACGTGAAATCAGCGATCCCAAAGTCATCCATACCATATTTAACTTCACCCCAAAAATACGCTCCATTTTCCGCAAAACGATTCACTTGTATAATAAGGGTAATTATGAATTAATTAATCGTGAATTACAAGATTTCATACCATACTTCGAACTCAATCTCGGTTCCTGTTCTCTCAATGACAGCTGGCTAATGCTTAAGGACAAGATAACTGACTTGACTAATAAATTCATCCCCACAGTGAGCTTTACTGCCAATAAAAATAAACCATGGTTTTCCACAAGTTTGAAAACACTTGAAAATAAAAAAAGCGCCTCTTCCGAGCTGCGAAGTTTAATGGTAATGCGTGCACATGGGGCAAGTACTATGCTGCGGAAGATGCTTATTATGCTGAAATTAGAAAAGCGAAACAGACATTCTATCACAATGATTTATCTAAAATTCTGAAATCTAACCCTAGAAAATTCTCGGAAATCATAAACCTGCAACTAACACGAGACATCACGCTTACAAACGATAAAAATGAGGACATAAGCGACACTGTTTGTGCCAATATCTTTAACACCGCGTTCTCATCAGTGTTCACTAAAGAAGCCAACGTACCATTTTCTACGCCACCTACTACATCACCAGTGATGGCCCCGGTTGTGTTATCCGTTAGTGGCATTTCATCACTCATTGACAAATTAAAACTTTCATCATCAGCTGGCGTAGAAAATATTAACTCTAAATTGTTAAAAAATACTAAGAAAATTATTGCAGTGTACTTTTCGATGATTTTCTCATTGTCACTCGAAACAGGAATTTTACCAGAAGACTGCAAGGAGGGAAAGGTCATAAAAGTCCACAAATCAGGTAACAGACAGTCCCCCTAAATTATCGACCCATCTCTCTAACAAGCGTCCCCTGCAAAATCATGGAACATGTCATATATTCACACATCATGAACTTTCTTGACACCAACAATTTTTTTCATTCTTCCCAGCACGGATTTCATAAATCATTATCCTGTGAAACCCAACTTGCTATATTTATTCATGATATACACTCTTCTCTCGACCATCACTTTCAGACCGATGCAATCTTTCTCGACTTCGCAAAAGCCTCTGATAAGGTACCGCCCAAACGCCTACTGCTAAAACTTTCCCAGCTGAACCTGCACCCCAACATTCTCGCATGGATCACACAATTTCTTACTACCCGCTCTCAGTTCATCTCCATTAAAAATAACCTTTCTAGCTCCCTCCAAGTAACATCCGGCGTCCCCCAAGGATCTGTACTCGCACCCCTGTTGTTCCTAATATATATTATTGATCTTCCTGTTCATGTATCTTCCCATATCCGTTTATTTGCCAACGACTGTGTCATCTATCGCACAGTTACTTATATTTCTGATGAAACTACACTCCAACAGGATCTGGATCTCGTGCAACAGTGGTGTGATCTTTAGTTAATGAAGCTTAACCCTACTAAATGCAAACTCGCCTCATTTCAACGCCAGTGTAATCCTTTATCATTCTCATACTTAATCTCTAATTCCGCTATCGAACAAGTTCAGTCATAAATACCTAGGCGTCACCTGAACATCTGACCTTTTCTGGAACACTCACATAAACAACATCATATCATCCGCGAACAGACCCCTCGGTTTCCTAAAGCGTCATTTGCGTCACGCACCACTAGACATAAAACTTCTGGCTTACAAATCGCTCATCAGACCTAAACTAGAATATGCAGGGCCCATCTGGAGCCCGCATCAGATATACCTAATAAACGAAATAAAATCTGTACAAAATCGTGCCACTAGGTTCATTCCCTCTTCATATTCATACGAAATAAGCATATCATCCCTAAAACATGACATTGATATTGATAATCTTTCTGTGCATCACCGCATCGCCAGCCTCTGTTTGTTTCACAAGTTCTTTCACAGTTCCCTCAATCAAGCACCTTACATTATCCCACCAGCGCGCATATTTCACCGCACAACCCATCCTTATTCAATCGCATTCGCACGCGCTCGCACTACTACTTTTGCTGCCTCATTTTTTCTTCGCACAGCAGTGGACTGGAATGGCCTTCCCCGTGACATTGCAGCCATCACGTGTTCATCAACGTTTGCGCAAAACATAAATACATATTGTTTTTCAGAAGATCACTCTCTGTAACCTCCATTTGTTAACCTACCCCTTATGTAATACCCCCTCACCGGGGTCTTTAAAATAATAAAGTGAAGTGAAAGTTAGCAATGCTAACCACATGCTTGGCTTGTGCCAGAAATGTCGCACCACTCCTTCCTTTCTTAATGTTAACGTACAATCAAACCAAAACATGTGCACACATGTGCCTTTAACACATTTTGTAAACAGATTTGTCCAATGCCTATGAACAAGCCTTACCAATGCCTTTTGGTCTGTTTGACACTTCAGGGCATTCGATGCACTGTAAGGGCACAAGAAAACTTGTGGGTTTTAAATGTGACTTGTTTCAAGACTTTGCAATATGATGGTTGATTGAAAGTGCTAAAATACTGAAGTTGATAAATGAGTTGGTTGTGGTGTCTTGTATAATAATATGCATACTCTGTGAAAAAGAAGCAAGCATGCAAATTACTAAATTCATAATGAAAACATAATGACATCAGTGCAAGATTGGTTGTTGTGGTAACTCACCTGCAGTTTGATCGTAATTATGGAATATGAATGTTTAACTATCTTGAGTTTTAATGAACTGGCATTTAGTTTGTGAATAACAGTATGCTAAAGAGCATGTACATATTCCTGTTTGGTTGTACAACAACAGCGTTAGGAAATATTTTTAAAGAATGAGTGGTAAAAAATTTGTGGCACAAGCCAAGAACATAATTAGCATTGCTCATTTTGTAGCCAGCCTGGACATTCGAGAATAATTTAACAGACATCTTCCCAGCCAAGTATTTAAAATTACCAAGGATGTTTCGAGGGATGACTACATAATAATTGCACCTGCATGCATGAGCTCGTGTCTCTTAAGTTTCATGCATGTGCTTCGTCATGGCACAGCATGGTGCAAATACACCCAATGGTTGTCGGTCACTGTTTGGTACACAAGTTGTGCAGCAAAACGAATTTGAAATAAAATTTAACACAAAATGTTTCATTGCTATTTCCCAGTTGATGTATTATTTTCATTGCAATATAAAAACAAGTAAATCAAATACTGGCTGTATCTCCCTTTGCAGCTATGATAAGGACTCCTAGAAATCTTAAAAGTAGGAATCGAGTATCTGGCGAAAACATCAAGCCCTTAAAATCTACAGAAGTGTTAAGAAAAGGTAAGTGACAATTGTATAAGTAGCAAAATCACTTTCCTAGAGCGAAGCAGCCAGCTGCACTAGATAAGCTGTCATGTTTAATGCGTATAACCTGCCAGGGATGAAACTTATGATACTTTTACACATTTTCTCTTTATTTCAGTGCACTTAACATTTTAAATTTTATTAAACTAGTAAAAAATGTTTAGTTCTACAAATAATGGCGCCTGAATCAAATAGAACAGTATTCAACTTGGTATGTGAAATCGTAGAATACTTTGCACACCCTTCGAATTTGGCAGTTGCAGAATTTCCCTGGGACACATACTTCTCCATATGGGCTTTACATGTTTTCTAGAGAAAGCTTCTGGGCCATCATCGTGAAATATTTTTTTTAATTAAGCCATCATAGCAAGTGTTATACTTGTACTTCATTTGTTTTTTGCAAAGCAGTTGTAGGGTTCACATATCTCTATTTTCAAGAAATATGAAGTGAATGAATGAAAGTATAGTTAGGCAGCTAACTGAATGATATAATGACCCGTATGGACTATGACCACTGGAAGGGTGGAGCGTGTGTTGTTACACGTGGACTTACAGGCTGTTAAGGGTAGATAGACAAATATGGCTGATTGTGTGTAAGTGTTAGGGCATGTCAGTTCAGATTAAATACCAGACAAAGACTACAGGCAGCAGTCCTGATAGATGTGAACTGTTGGAAGCAGTTCAAGCTGGAAAAGAAGTGGTGTATTTAATTGTGACACATTTGTTGAAACTTTGAAAACCAGGAAAATTTCTCGAGCAGGCAATGTTAAGTGATGTTTTTGATGGCTGTGACATTGCACACTGTCACTCTGCACATGTGTCTGTTTCCTTATATATTTTCTACCAAAGCCACAAAGATAGATGGCAGTTAACTCGCGTCCTGTTCCCTGTCTCATGCAAGTGTCATTCTGCACTTTATTACTTTAGAAGTACTTGCTGCTAGGCAGGTTGGTATAACATTATTAGGGAAAATTCTAGACGATGCGAATGTGTGGTGCAGTGTAAATATTTTCTGTAGTTCAGCTGCGACCGATGCTCTTTTTCTGTGCTTTTTTATTTTTCCAGTGCTGCTTAGGCATCTATAATTTTCTGCCTTAGCTTAATTACCTCCCTGAAGCTATGCATCATCTTGCCCATTAACAACCATTGTTAAACTATTGTATGTGGCATTGTTGATGCAAAATTACCTTAGAGTATATGCTAAAGCTCCTGCAGGATCACCGGCTGAATGTGACAACCAGTTCACCATTTATAGGACCCGAAGTATTGACATTTTCAATATATCTGTTCGCACAGTGCTTCATTGGAGTCATGCAAGCTTAAAGTATGGTGCTCCCACAGAGAAATTTTTCTTCCTGTGCTGTGACCAACGGGAAAACTATGTAGACAATAATGAAAAAAGATCACAACTAGGCTTAGCTGTGTGATGTCTGCCTCAATAAAAATGTAATAAATTAATGCAAGTGTGCTTATATCACCATGGTGTTGCCAGTTTATTACTACATTTGATATGAATCTCTGCTCGCTCCACCATGGTGTTCCTAAGGGTGTACACAGTCTTACCTCTGAGACAGCATTGCCAGAACTAATTTCACTGTCACAATCTTGAACAGGTGTGCAACAAGCATGCGCCAGTGCAGAGAACACAAGAGAAGTGGTCACTGCTTGCATGTTCAAGGTCGTATGCACGCACACCGGACTATGATTTTGCAGTGTCTTACATTTTGAGTGGAGTATACATCGTGATGGCGGGAGCCATCTCTGTGGTCACCAGCTAGACTGTCACAATGTGCATATTGTTGCTTCAGACAACTGTTTAGGACAAAAAAAGGGCACCGTAGAAAAAAATATTTTTAGGCTAATGTAAGGGCTTATGGTGAGGAGACTCTCAAAAGGTATATGGTGTGTCATCTTGCAATAGAGAAGCAACATTTATGCCTAGTTTATGTTAGTAGGAGTCTGCTAAACATTGGCCATACAAGCTTGTGGCTAGAGAAGGATGATGTCCAGAAGATGCCCTCCTGAAATGTTAACCTGCACCGTCCTCCCTTGCCCTTCTTGGTGCACTAGAATTTTTGCCCTATAGGTACTAATTCCTTCAGTGGGTACTCTTGAAGGGCTTCTGAATAAGCTCACTCTTACCACCTGCTTTACCCAAGGGCAAATCCTACTGTTGGAACTTGTTTGCTTGGCAGAAATTTTCAACAGGAAAAGAAGCTTAACTCGTTACACAAATAAAGCTATAGCATTGCAAGATTACTATGATGTTATGTACACAGACCTCCCACATACAACTAACTAAAATCTCACTACTTACCTCTATGGTGAGCCTGATTATGCCTTAAGACAGCATGTAAGTTTCTTGATCCTATACTTTTTAATCAGTACATGAACCTTGAAAAAACAAGATAATCACGTGCAGTCCGTAAAACCAGTGCTTATGAACTGCAATGATGCCATCGAAAGAATCAGTGAAAGTAAATTCACCCTGCTGGAAAGCAAATTCTGCATGAAGCCTGTAAATGTACTGTTAACAAAGTCTTCTCGACAACTTCATTATGTCTATTTCTGCAATTTGCATAGTCTTGTTTCATACATACCTTGCTGTTCACCCTATAATTATTGACCTCTGAGTGTTACTCAAGTGACCATGCTCATTTAACATACCTGCAAGCCTCAGTGCTAACCTAATGAAATTGGAGACTTTAATAAAGTAATGCTCTCTAAGGCTCACCCCTTCAAAAAAAGTTTTTAGCATCCCCTGAAAACCTATTCTTTAAAAATTTGGTCATTAGAGATGCGATGTATCTCCGCACCTGATGACAGACATTTGTCTAATTACAGCTACATTATAACAACAAGCAGCCTTTGTAAGATGCGTGAACACGTGCCATCATCTCAGGTCAACATGTTTCCTGAAACCAGCTTGCTCTTAGTTACGCGACAGAATGGTTTTCATAAATCATTTTCTTGCTAAGCTCAACTTGCCCCATGACAAACTGTGTGTTTAATTTTAGACCATTCTTGGGGAGCTATTTTTCTTAATAACTAAAGAAAGCCCGATAAAGTGAAGCATGAGCTTTTAAAAGGAAATTTGCAAAACATGCACAATCGTCTTCAATACCTAGCCTGAGTATATATTTCACTAATAATGATCATTTTCACTTTAGAGCACATATCTGATCATTTTCATTTTAGAGCACAAAATCTGGAGTACCAAGGAGTCTGTCACAGGTATTTTTCACTTCTTTATTGGGGGCCATGCAACAATTTTAAATTATTCATGCGATATACTAGAAGTTTACTGCAGTGTGAATCACTTGCCACAATTAAAAAAAATAATTATGGGGGGAACATATGGACTCTTTACAAAGGTTGAAGTTGGTGCTGATGCCGTCTGTCGCATGACCAGTAATGAGACAAAGCACGGCGCATCGCATTAGGCCTAATAGCAGTGCTACGCTTCCATTTCACACACATACACGCGCGCATAATGTATGCTTTACTGCAATACACGGCAAGCACTTCACCCATGACACTGCTGCATTGCGGCAATGTTAACGTTTAAAAAGACCTTTACGGGTTAGCAATTGAAGCTCGACAATGCTCCCAGCAATGAAATTTCTATTTTATTACATTTTTTTCATTTTTATACACTTGCTTAAACTAGTGTTATCAGCCGTCCCGAATTTCGCTGGACTGTCCAAGACTTTGCCCGCGCTGTCCCAGTCGGGACAAATGTCCCCGATTTTTTCCGAACTGTTCAGTAAATGAAAAAAAAAAGAAACGTTTTGCGTTATAAAAGGCATGCCAAATAACGAGCGTCCGTCTGATCACATAGACAAAGAAATGTTGCTGTGGTTAGCTGCAAGGAACTTTAAACACTTCAGCTGAACTTTAGTGTCAACTTTTACTAGAGCATTCTAGAGCGAGAGGAAGTGTCACGAAGAGCACATAGCAAAATTTAGTACCACATCAAGAGACCGACGCAATAAAGAGAAGAAATAACGGATTTGTTTGGAAGGCACCGCAACAAAGAAAACTAATTTCCTCACCCACACACAACTACCTCCACTGTTGGTTACCCCAATCTAAACACACACTGCTAAGCAAACAAATTGCCATCATCTGCGACTGCTTAATAAAGCCACTCGGACAAGAACGTTCTCTAATTCCAACTTGTGCATTCCGTATCTATCTCGCGCACTTACGCAAGAACAAGCTTCAATGAAAGCGTTGGCACAGTATATACTTCCTCCCAAGTGACACCAGCTGTTTGATCGGTCCTCAAGCAACACGCATGCACGTACCATACATCCGCGTAGTACATGCATCAGACCAACATTCATAAATCGCGTTCCAAAGGCCTTTATTTTATGCTCGTTGTCATTGCTTGTAGATTTGGTGGCAAACACTTCGGGCTGGTAGGTGTTAATTCTGTGCTTCGGGCGAATGACGTTAACTACTCGATAAGCACGGATAAGAAGCTCCTGAACACGGCGACATCACAGGAATTAAGAAAAGCGGCAGCGACTTGCGTATGAATCACTTTCTAACAACAGAAAGCGACCACGACCCCACGGGCAGAGGCGCTTCTCGCCATTTCAAACAGATTACAGTCCAATCCAACACCAACATCGGAGAAAAAAACATCACGACTAGAATACGATGAACCCGCCACAGACTGTGTGTCACAAGCTAGTGAGGAACTCTACCGGAACCACAGAATAAAGAACACCCAAATTGCCTGAAAAATGTTTTCCTACACACCGATTTTAACGGCAACTATTCATACACTTTAAGCCAAGTCAAGCCGGTTTTAGGCGGCTATTGGGTGAACCGAACGCTTTTGCCTCGAAAAGGTTCGTGCCACCGGGGGAACCGAAACACTTCCCACGCGAACAGGTGCCTTGTATTAGCAAGCCCTCCGTGGCTTTGTCTGAGAAGGAACGCAGGTTCCTCGAAGGTTTCGGTGCGGGCAGGTAGTTATTTTATCTTAACCGTTCTGTTTCGTTTTCTTCTAGGTTTTTTCTTTGCTGTTTTTTAGTGCCTTTGTTTTTGTGTTGTTTGTTTTTGTTTTTCTTATTCATGTTCTGCTCTTTGTGCCATACGGTTTTTATCACATGGTCACTGTCTCCTCTATATATTTTCGTGCTCTGCGCAATAAACTCGGAAGTTAGCGCTCGTGTCTTTCGTGTCCTTCTTGTCTCTGTGTCGTCGTTTTGTTCTCGCGCTATAACTATCGTCTCTGTGTGGGGGTGGCTTGTGCACCGCGCGGTGCAGTAGTCTCTGCCTAAGTATTGTGGCTTAGTGGCGCTAGCCACCGCCCGATCTAAAGGATACAGCCATATCCATCCATCCATCCAACGTTGCGGGAATGTAATGTCACGCACCACAGGAGGTCAAAATTACTAGGTGGCGTTAGCCGCCGCCTTATCTAGAGGGTACAGCCACATCCATCCATCCACCATCATATAGGTGTTCTGTGCTTTCGTTGCCTTCGTAGTAGGACAGAAGGGCAGCGCGTTCGTGGGTCATGTTCCAGGCATAAGTTTTTTTAGGAGGCGTTGGGCAAATATACGCGTGGGACGTTTCCTTCCTCCGTGCGTGCGATCGAACAGCGGTCACATATCTCAGTGGAAATCTCGAAGGCTGTCCTTGGCGTGGAGAAGGAAAACGGACCCTCACCACATGTGAGTTGAGCTTAGGAGCACGGTAGCCATGACGCTTGTGACGGGAGCCGAGCTGCGGCGTCTGCTGCACCCGCATTACCTGGTGAACCTGCTTCTGGCGGCCTGTTTCCCTGTGCTTCGGTTGGTGCGGCCGTTCTGTGATGTGCTATTCCCTGGCGGTGATTGCCAGCTGGACTTCAGGGAGACCGAGATCCTCACGTTCGTGGCCGTTGTGGTGCTCTTCCGAACGCGCAAGACGGGCGTGGTGCGCCTAGTGCCATATCTGAGCACGGCGTGCATGTACGCCAAGGTTAGTTGGCACACTCGTTGTTATTCAGTCGTCCTAACTTGTTCGCTGCCGTATTAATACACATTTGGTTTGCTTTAGTGCTTGCAGCACTTAATTTGCATCGCCTCTAGTTTATGCGCACACGCTTCACCTGCCACTACTTGAGATGCTTTGTGCCCTACAACCGCCCCCGCACCTTTGGTGCCATTCACCTGCATGCCACAGGACATATCCATTATCTAGGCCTCTATGATAGTAAAAAAAAACAGCGCAACAGATAACCAGACACACAGGAAACCGACGCACGCAGCGCTGCCTTAACAATTTTGTTGGAAGTCTGTTCTCTTTCAGTGTGTCCTGTGGCTCTTTTTATTCATGTGCTACCAGCAAGACCAGCTTTTCGTACTTTTGGCTTTGATGATGTATTTGGATCAGGTGAGTGTAGAAGTGTGACCGTGAAACCCCCAGCGTTTTGCAAGCCACAACACATGAACGCTCTGTTGTGCACAAGTTTCGTCACGTGTCACCAATGCCTCATCATTACCCTGTATGAAAAAAAGTTTTGTTGGGCAAAATAAACAACTATATCGGGCCAGTGGGTTATTATATTGGGGTAGTTGGTAAGCGCTTGTGTCGTATGTTCCCTGAATAAGTTGCTGCGCTTCCTACCAAGATTGTTGGGCGTTTAATCTCAAGAAATGTTAAGGACGCAACCCATATAGATGAAAAAAAGGTGGGGAAGGGGGCAGAATAGGACAAAACCGCAAAGCCCAGTGAGCTAAACGGCTGAAGGTGTCCTTCAAAGTGGAGAACCAGCAAAGCGCATGGTGATCGGTAACTATGTCGAAAGGGTGGCCATGTAGGTACGGTCTAAATTTATCTGGAGCCCAAATAATTGCCAGACACTCCTTCTCTGTCACAGAATAATTCTACGCTTTGGTAAGGGTACGGCTTGCGTATGCGATTACATACCCCTGGAATCCCAATTTGCACTCCGCGAGCACGGCGCCAAGTCTAACACTGCTGGCATTGGTGTGTACCTCAGTCGGAGCAGTCGGGTAGAAGTGACGCAAGATTGGCGCTGAGGTTAACAGGTGGCGCAAGTTTTTGAAGGCATCGTCACAGGCGGGTGACCAAGCGTAACTTTTCGAGTCATTCCGTAAAGGTTCAGTCAAAGGGGCTGTGATCATCACGAAATTCCGAATAAAGCAGCGGAAATACCAGCAGAGTCCAAGGAAGCTGTGCATATCCTTCAGAGAAGAAGGTTAATGGAACTATTCAACTGCCCAAAGCTTGGCAGTGTTAAGAAAAATACAGTCTTTAGAGACAACATGGCCGAGGATCGTGAGCTGACTTGCACCAAAGTGTCATTTTTTTCAGGTTGAGGTGAAGGCCGGCATCAATTAGGCACCGTAGTACTTCATTTAGCCTGCAGAGATGCGTGGGAAAATCAGGCGAAAATATAACCACGTCATCTAAGCTGCAGAGGCATGTTTTCCACTTCAAGCCGCGCAAAAGATTGTCCATCATTCGCTCGAATGTTGGGGGTGCGTTGCAAAGACATGACAAGGAATTCGTAAAGCCATCAGGTGTGACAAAGACTGTTTTAGGTTGATCTTTGGGTGCCATAGGGACTTACCGGTAGCCGCTCCGTAAGTCAATAGAAAAGCACTACGGCGTCTCTCATAATCATATGGTAATTTTGGGATGTTAAACCTCACATATCAATCAAGTCAATAGAAAAAAATAACTTCACACCTTAGAGGCAGTCAAGGGCGTCGTCGCTTCTCGATAAGGGGTAAACATCCTTTCCGGTTGTTTTTTTTAAGGCGACGGTAGTCAACGCAGAAGCGAATCGACCCGTCCTTCTTAACAAGAATGACTGGAGATGCCCAGGGGCTATTCGAAGGTTAGATGACGCCATGCTTGAGCATGTCAACTACTTGGTCGCCGATAACCTGGCGCTCTATCGCGGACACGCGAAAGGGTCTTCAACAGAGTGGTGCATTGGTGCCCGTATCGATGCGGTGGCACACAGCTGAGGTGCGGCTGAGGGGACTATGCTGGCAGTCAAAAAAAGAATGGAACATTTTCAGGAGTTGTACAAGTTAAGCGCATTGCCAAACGGTTAACGTGTCTGGGATGGAGCTGCTCAGTATGTCAGTCTATAGTTTTCTGCGATGAAGAGGCACAGGTCAATCCAGCGACTTCATGTTCAGCGAAAGAATCAGTCGGCATGTCGATAATTGCAGAAGGGTCGAGACTGTAAACACACCCGACGCACTCGCCCTGAAGTAGTGTTACAGGACATGACAACAGATATGAGATGAGCAGTCTTCTGACGCCATCACGAAGTTACAAAAAGGCATAAGGTAGCGGCCAACACTTGCGACGAACGAAAATGGCAGATGGCGTGAAAAGGGCACTCGACTCTGTGAGCGTCTAGCAAGACAAAAAAGTGCGGCGGTATAGTAATGTCTTCAGCAACAAATAGTTTGTCCCCAGTTTCAAGAGCGTCATATGAAAGAGGATTGCTCAACACTTCAAATGCCACGTCAGGGCGAGAGCAGTCGATGACGGCCATATTAGCGGAGAGAATGTCCGTGCCTGAAATGAGGTCATGGGAGCAGGAATCCAACACTAGCAATTCGACGACATAGATGAGGCAGTCAATCGCAATGCGAGCAGTACAGGCAGTGGCCGGCATGACGTGCTCTACGCTAGCTGTACGAAGCGATGTACTTGCTAGTGGCGTCATAACTTTTTTGAGCAAGCGGCAGAGCCTCGCACTGATCACTGACACTACGGCACCAGTGTCGACAAGAGCGAGTGCAGCGTCCATATATACGCCCAGAACATTCGTCGGTCAAGAGAGAAGCCTTGGTCTTTTGGCGGGTGACGCAGTTCCTGCCTATGGAATTAGCAATTAGTTCTCTCGCTCTGGCGATAAAGGAATACTACGCATTGGTGATTGTGCGTGGCAGTTAACAGGAGGGCGGTGGTCGGCGTACAATATCTGGTCAGGATACTGAGAACCTGCTAACGATGGGCGTGGTGGCACATAAGGGGCAGGTTCGAAGCTCTGGTGGTAGTTCTGGTGATAGACAGGGACACGCCAATGGCAGTATCACGCTATGTGGCGAGGCAGGCCACAAGCAAAGCATATTGGCCGATTGTCGGGTGTACGCCATTGTCCACTACTCTGGAGGGACTTTGGCGAGCGAACCGAGGAGTGGGTCGCAGCGGCGCGACTGATAGTAGTGACGTAAAAGTCTGAAGAGGTGGCCGTGCGGCAACCTCAGCATAGCTTAGAGGTGCATTCACATTTGCACAGGCCATAGGGGTTGGCATCGGCAACATGTCGCGGGCAGATAGGAGAGCCGCGCAAACTTGCTCCTGGATGACCTCAAAAATGTTTGCTGGCAGATGTGATGGTGGGCTATTAATAGCAGCGACAGCTGACGAGCAACCTCAGCACGAACAAACTCCTTGATCTGCAATAGCAGCGACTGAAAGTCAGAGGTGGTAGTCAGGCTTGAGATGAGAGGGTGTCATTAGGGCGTCGCGTGAGAAGACGCTGTCGTCGGAGCTCGTCGAAACTCTTGACACAGCTCGATGAGCTCCGAGGCAGTGGCAGGGTGCTTTGAGAGGAACATTTGAAAGGGGTCGTCGGGAATGCTTTTCATAATGTGTCTTACCTAGTCGGTTTCCACCATCTTTGGGTCAAAACGCTGGCAGAGGTCGAGGATGTCCTGAATGTAGCTGGTGAATGTCTCACCAGTTTGTTGGAACTGGCTTCATAGGCGTTGTTCTGGGTGAAGTTTGCGCACCCCAGCGTGTCCAAAAACAGCTGTGATGCAGGTCTTGAAGGTCGTTCATGTAGTAATTAATGTCAGCCTCGTGGTTTCCGTACCACAGCTTGGCGACATCCGTTAAATAAAACATCACTGTACCGAGTTTCACGGCATCATTCTATTTATTGGTAGCCCTGGCTTGTTCATAGTATTCCAGCCAATCCTCAACGTCTTTCTTGTCTGTGCCACTGAAGATGTTGGGTTCTCGCAAGAGCTGGGCACCAGGACTGCCCCTGGGCGGCAAAGCCCTGGGGATTTGAAGACAGCGTCATCAGGCATGATGGACGGCAGCTTTCGGCTACGCAATTCCAGGACCGGGGAAAACCGCAGCAGCCTCCACCAAAATATAACGTAAATGCTAGGCAAAAAGCGGTAGCAGCGTCTGGACAGAAGCAGCAAGAGCTGGACGGGCGTCGTCGCAGCAGCAACCACGCAGCCCTAGCTTGCGCCTCGCAAGCTAGGGCTGCGTGTTGATGTAGAGCTACGTGTTGATGTCGCTGCAGTAGTGAGCATTCCTCTTCACTACATTCTTACTTTCAATTGAAAGCTGATGCTCCCTTGCCCTGTCATGAACTCTTTCACTGCCACGCAAAAATGGTTATTTTTAATATGCCTCGGCAAGATAGTTTTGCCAGTTTGAAAAGTACTCCAGCACGCATTGCAGCATACCAAATTTTTTGCAATGAAATGCTCTTTCCAAAAACTTGTGTTGCATAGCTACAAAAATGTTTTGGGGTGAATAAAAATGCAAAAAGTAATTTTTGGTTACCAGCTGGCGAACAGTGCAGTAAAAAATGCTCTACATGCAAAAATATTCAAAGCAATGAAAATTCAGAATATACATTTTGAAAATCAAGAACCCAGAAGTACTATAAAAAATGACGAATCTTGTACGAAATATTCCTATTCATATAGACAAAGAAAATCGGTGCCGAGGTGCTGCTTCATTGCTCGAGCCATGTGGTGAACCATGTGGTGAAGCATTGCTTGGTTTTTCTGAGACCATAGTAAACTCGTACACTTTTTTAGGAAATTATTTTTTTTCTGGGATAAGACCCTGCAGGTGTTTTAATATAGATGGATGCTTATGATGGGAATAATCCCTCTATAAATCGGATACTCAATGAGCTTCGCTATTCAGTCTAGTGTCACCTCTTTCCATCAGCAGCTTCATTCCGCATAGGTTGGCGTTCCAATATATGCATCCAAGCATATTTGCATTTTTCACATCGTATTAAAAGAAAAAAAGAACAATGTCGCATTCAGTTCTGAAACATTCCGCTGTGCTCTGTAGCCAGGGACACGATGTGCTCCTGTGACCTTGTCATGAGGAGAAGCTGCATAGCCAGCGGGCCGCAACCAAGGAACATGTGTCACTCGCACATAATCAGAGCAGCTATAAGATTGTGCTCAAAGGTCACTGGCTACACACTTGCATGGAGGAAACAACCCGAGGCCTGAGCCGCGATCCACAAAGGGACAACACCAGTGCCACGCCATTTTGATGGTTCATGCGTACGCGCCGTCCTGCTGTCCGTGCTTTGGCGTGCAGGAGGTGTTTCGGAGGTCTTTAAAGATCTAAGTTGCAATGCGACGGATCTTGGACACAGCGAGATTTTCGCGAGTGTGACAAACGCGCCGACCGCCAAAATGGTTACCCCGATGCTAGCAAGCCGCGCGGATGACGTCAAGTGCATACCCCCTATTAAATAGCTGGCATAAATTTCTAGCAATTATTACTGCTTAATAGTGTCAGATATCCAAGCACACACGTTACTTTGATATTTTACTTGGAAAGGTTCTTTCAATAACAGTATCACTGTAGCACAGCTACGAAGGACACGCATTTCTGTCAAGTTCGCCAGCCAAGTGCATTTTCCCAACAACACACGCACATTGGTTCGTGCAAAAGTCTGTCGAAACTCACTATGTTGCCGGAATGGGCAAATTCAAACTGATTGTGAAAGTCGATTGGCTGGACTAGCTATTAGAAAGTGCTAGGTGCACGAGAAACAAATTCAGCATGCCAAAATTAACGATTCAAAGCATCGATCACCGGTGATCGATTTGAATAGGCGTGGCAATGAAAGAGTTGACGCATCGTCCAGTCTGGCTTATAATAACTTTGCTGCATGTAAGTGGAATTTCATAAACCATGCATACTGTGCAAGGTACAAATGGCCTTATATGCTTTTTACCTCAGAGGGTCACCTTTTACGGCGCTGTGATGCGAGGACATAGGCCTGCTGGCTTTTGTGGGGCCACGGTGGAAGAATAAGTTTGGTGCTGACACTCAATGCTCCGCACAAGGAGAGGGTGCAGGTAGATTGTGTTTGCTGATGATTTTGAGGTACGAGTAGTTGCCGTCGCACATGTTGAGCTGGCGCTACTGTATGGGACGCCAGGTATTCGTGCAACACTCATTCTGAAATTCGCCCGCCATAGAATAACTTCCTGAAAGCTTTAAGTGCATGGGATTTTGTGATTTAGAAACACGCCCTGTGTCTGTGTGCCCTGCCAGTGCATTTGTTCAGCTGATTCGCACTTTGTGATTCAGTGCATGTATACCTCTGTGCTGCATATGACTCCGAGTACACTAAAGCGGCTTGTCGCTGCCTGAGCCTCGAATTGGGCAAGTGGTGTTTTGTCCTAAATTGCAAGACAGGGTGTCGGATTTGTATGGAACGTGTGTTGCTTCGCTTCAGTCAGAGTGCTTGGATAAGTGGCGACGGGCACTTCCGAAATCTGACTTATTCTTACACCGTGGTGTAGCTAAAAAAAACAGTAGGTAGTTTGTACCTATTTGGCACCTTCTTTAAGTTGTGGGAAACTTTGTGCATATCTGGCATAGCTGGTGGTCTTTTATCTACCGGTGGCTTGCCTTTCAATTTCAGAAGGAGGCTTTTCACTACCGCTATCATAACACAACAAGGGTATCTGGCTAATAATATAGCTAGTCCACTTGGTGGTGAAAACTTTCCTGCATTTTGTCAGCACAGGACCGCATCAATGCGGATTCAAGGTACATTCATGCTGTGGCCCTCTTAACAAGTTTCGTGTGTGCTGAGTTGTAGAGTAAAAGTTCTATACGAGAGCAAGGGCAGCAGGCCCAGTAAATGTGTGGCTCCGATAGCGGGAAAGTTGAATCTTAAAACTGCAATTGGTGATATAAAGGCAGCTCATGGGTAAAGGAAAGCCATTTACCATGTTGTCTGAACAGAACAAGAACATCGTCCACTGCATCAGTGGTTGTTTCAGAAGGGTTAAATTATAGGATCACTAAAAAATCTTCAACATATCTAAAAATGTGTTGCACTAGGGCATCGCCAATAATCAAAGCTAACTCGTGAGTAACGGCTCAAAACAACTGCCAGAAAACTGGCACAACACATGACCCTATGCAGATACCTTGACGCTAGATATAGTACTAAGTCTTAACAAAGAAAGGTTGAGTAAAGATAAAAATTGAACGAAGTAATGAAGCTATCAGCCGTGATGCCTGTGCTACTCTGAAAAACAAGTACTCCATTATGTTCAATACATGATTGAACTATTGGGAGTAGCTCGGCATATGGAACGTAATAGAACAAGTCTTCAACGTCTACCGAGAAAGTCGTGAAGATAATGCAGCATGAGATTTCGTGACATATGCCTAGAAGGCTTCACCTTCTGGGTAGATGTTGAAGATTTGTTCATTTGCACAATTAGTTTTAGTTCAGCTATGCACCCACTAGTTTGACAGCAGACGTTACTAGAGAAGCTAAATTCAGCAGTGCTACTCTTGCTGTGTTATGGTAGCGGTAGCGGAAACCCTCCTTCAGAAATTGAAGGGCAAAGTGCCAGTAGATAGAAGACCACAGGTCATGCGAAGTATTGCCAAAGTTTCTCACAACTTAAGGATGGTGGCAAACAGGTTTAAAGTACCTATTGTTTTTTCAGCCCCATGGAAGCTGACCGGCCTGTTTTCATGCATTGCAGTGCCGCAAAAGCTGACATTTTCTGGTAAAAAGCATGTAAGGCGGTTTGTAGCTTGCACGGTGCGCATGGTTTATGAAATTCGACTTACATGCAGCGAACTTTATATTGGCAAGACCGGACACTGCATTATTAAGAGGGCAAGGGAGTATGAGCTTTTGATTAAAAATAAGAATCGATGCCCATTAACCCATGCACTGTGAATCCTGTCTGTGTGAGCCGCACCTTACAATTATGTGCATGCTTGGAAGGAGCAGAAACGCTGGCACATGAACTTTTTGATATTGTCACGGGGTCCCGGCGTCGAAGAAGGGAGCAGACAGTCCTTTAAAGCATAAACAATTTATTCGGCCGAACCTGAGGCCTTGCAAAAGAAAAGTAAGATTACAGTGGGACACTGGTACTAACAGCGGCTACCAAAGCGTCAGCCGTCGTTCAACTGACAAGCGGCGAAGCGCATCGGCATTTATATACTTGCCATCGAACGTTTTAGCGTTATCGTTAGCAGTGATGTAGGTTCCAGAAGAATCTGTAATGTTTGCAGAGTGGGCGTAATCTTAATGAAATGATCTACTGCAGTCCCAAAGCCTCCTGAACACTGCAGGCGCGGTTTGTACTGAGAATCACGTACAGTGTAACAGGGCGATAACAAAACTTGAGGAAAAAAACGTGTCATTGCCCCCCTCTGAAAAAGGCATCGTGCCAATGCTGTAACAGAAGATGAAAGTACTGCAATGCAAGAAAGTACAAGCATTAAATTACGATATAGCAATGATACAACAAAATACACTGTTTCAGTTTGTTGACAGACATGAAACGGCGTAAGGCACGCGACATGGACAACTTTAGGTCACGATCGGCGTCGTTGAGAGTTCGTGATGCCGTCGGAGACAACCTCGTGATCAAGTGGAACAAGACGTCAAACCACCCTGTACAGTACGAACTACCATCGCAGACGCTTTTCACTGAGGCCACGTCGACGTATTGGCATTCACATCCAAACACGTTCACCGAGCTGTTATTCCACAAAGCGTTGTCGAAGATTGTAACGGCGTCTGTCAGTCTGTCGGTTCTTGATACGGAGGCGGGCGAGTTGTCGGGCTTCTTCAGCGTGCTGAAGGTGCTCACTCACAACGAGGTTTTCTTTATGGCTGGGGTCCTTCCATAGACTAAATTATAGGGCGTCATCTGCGTTGTTTCTTGTACGGCGGTGTTGTATCTGAAGGTTGCGTACGGAAAGATGGCATCCCACATCTTGTGTTCGACGTCGACGTACATGGCCAGCATGTCGGCGATGGTCTTTTTAGGTGGTCGGTGAGGCCATCGATCTGTTGTCCAGCAGTGACTTGTCTGGTTGTATGCCAAAACCGCTTGGGTTAGCTCAGCCGTAAATGCGGCACCTCTGTCGGTGATGAGAACCTCCGGGGCGCCATGACGCAGGACGTTTTCGACGAAAAATTTGGCTACCTCAGATGCACTACCCTTCTGCAAGGCCTTCGTCTTGGCGTAGCAGGTAAGGTAGTCTGTAGCTATGACTATCCAGTTGTTTCCGACAAGCGACGTTGGGAACGGCTCAAGTAAATCCATACCGATTTGCTGGAATGGACGGCGAGCTGGTTTGATGGGCTGCTGAAGTCCTGCTGGCCTTCTCGACGGTGTCTTGCGTCGCTGGCAATTCTCGCATGTTTTCACGTAATGTGCGACGTCGGCGACAAAGCTAGTAGTATTTCTCTAGTATTCTCGCGAGTGTGCGGTAAAAACCAAGGTGGCTAACTGTTGAAAGGTCGTGCAGGGTCTGCATAATTTCTGGTCTCATTGCCAAGGCCACAATGATAAGGTAGCTGGCTCTGGCCGGATAAAAGTTCTTCTTTACAAGGATGTCGTTCTTCAAGAAAAATGACGCCAATCCTCGCTTTAAGATTTTTGGGAAGACACAGGGTCGGCCCTCAGGGTATTCCACTAGCCCTTTCAGTTCCTGGTCACATCGCTATGGCGTCAGCGCTTGTGATTCCCAAGAAGTATTTGTCATCCTGGTCCCACGGTGGTGGATCGACGGGGGCACGAGACAGGCAGACCACATTGAAGTGTTTGCTTCGAGACTTGTACATAACTGTAATGTCGAATTCTGGAAGTCTTAAACTCCACCGTGGGTCCTTCAAGCAGCTAGCCAACACAAGGTGTGGCGGTCGCTCACAATTTTGAAAGGCCTGCCGTAGAGATAAGGGCAAAATTTCTACGCTGCCCAGATGATGGCGAGGCACTCCTTTTCTGTTGTGGAATAGTTGGCTTCGACCTTGCATAGACACTGCCTAGCATAACTGATAACCGTTTCCAGGCTGTTGGTCTTTTGAACAAGGATAGCGTCGTGTCCTACGCTGCTTGCGTCGGTGTGTACTTCTGCTTCAGCATATCAGCCAAAAGGCCCAAGTAGCGGCAATGTCTGCAGGCATCGTTTTAGCTTCTGAAATGCTTAAATTTGTGCCATTTCCTGTTTGAAATCGTCTGTTTTTGTGAGTTGCGTTAGTGGCTCGGCGATCCGCGAAAAGTCCTTGACAGAGCGTCTGTAACAGACGCACGAGCCGAGAAATCGGTGCATGGCCTTCTTGTCTGTGGGTGGCGGGAAGGAGGCGAAGGCAGCTGTTTTCTGCGGGTCTGGGCGCACTCCAGTCTTACTGATCATGTGGCCCGAAAACAGGAGCTCCTTGTACGCGAAGCGGCATTTTTCTGGCTTTGGGGCGAGTCCAGAGCTCCTGATTGCTTGAAGTACGAATTCGAAACGCTGGAGGTGTTCGTCGAAGCTCGAAAAAAACATGACGACGTCATCCAAATAAACAAGGCAAGTCTGCCACTTCAAGCCAGCCAGAACTGTATCCATGACTCGTTGGAAAGTTGTAGGTGCCGAGCTGAGACCAAAGGGCATGACCTTGAACTCGAACAAGCCGTCAGGTGTTATGAAGGCTGTCTTTCTTATATAATCAATAAATCATTAATAATAGCATTATTAAATGAGATGTGTATATCAGTGACACGTCTGTTGCCCTGCATAAATCTGAAGTGCAATTTTTGATGTTTTGCTTCCATGCTGTCTTAACTGTAGGATTGCTCGCCCATGTCCTGTGTAACTGTAACTACGCACATGTATTGATTTGTATGTGGGGTTTAACGTCCCAAAACCATTATATGATTATGAGAGACGCCGTAGTGGAGGGCTCTGGAAATTTCGACCACCTGGGGTTCTTTAACGTGCACCCAAATCTGAGCACACGGGCCTACAGCATTTCCGCCTCCGTCGGAAATGCAGCCGCCGCAGCCGGGACTCGATCCCGCGACCTGCGGGTCAGCAGCCGAGTACCTTAGCCACTAGACCACCGCGGCGGGGCAACTACGCACATGTATGCATGCATATAAAAATAGGGCCTTCATTCAAACAAAGCTGGTTGCAAGTTGATGCCCTATCCTTTTTTTCCTCTATGGGGGTTGCGTCCTTCACATTTCGGAAAGAAACAGTGCGAAGAACAAGAAATCAGACATAGAAGGGCACATACAAAGTAGAGTGCATTTAGTTTATTTTTTTGCGCTGTTTCCTTGCAATATGTTGTACCATTGCGCCCAAGCAGCCACTTTGGCTTAGCATTTCTTCATGAAAGGCATTGGTGAAACATAATGATGGTCAATATTAGCTATGTTTGTTCCTCAAATAATGCCCTTTTAATTCTTCCAACAGGTGGCAGGTCTGCTACTCTTCTTCTATTGGGACCCACGGCTAGGCCTAGTGTATGGTGCTCTATGTCTGCTGCAGCTGCTGGTGCTGCCTGAGCCAGCAGCTTATGGTGGGCCTGACCCTGTTTTATACTTGGATGCAGAGAGCTTCCGTGAGCAAGTGCAGTGCGGTGACCGGCGAGTCACCTGGCTTGTCGCCTTCTACGCACTGTGGAGCCCAACTTGTGTTCAGATGGCACCAGCATTTGCACAGCTGGCAACGCGCTATGCGCTCGACAACCTGCGTTTTGCCAAGCTGGACGTGACTCGCTTCCCAGACTTGGCGCACGAGCACCACATCAGCACGGCGGCCCTGAGCCGCCAGCTTCCCACGGTGCTGCTCTTCCGAGCCGGCCGCTTGGTGGCACGGCGACCAGATGCCCAATGTGACAAGCTGGTTCCGTTTGCTTTCACCGAGGAAAACATGGCAGCTGCCTTCGACCTCAACAATCTGCATCAGGAATGCCGCCAGAACCCAATCCGCAAGAAAGTGGCAGGCAAGCAGTCCTGAGTTCTCAAAGTGGGCCTGTAAGCCATTGGCTGATTACATTGACCTTTGGTCCAGCTTAGAACATCCACAGTCACACTATGAACGCTGTGTGCCATACACATGATTAATAACTGCTCGTCTGCTTTGTATACGAGAGAATGAATGTAAGCAACTAGTCAGTAGGTAGCAAGTTGGTGTTTCAATAGTTTCAGATGCTAGGTGTGAGACCATGTCAGCTACTGCTTCCAGTATTGTTTTTGGGGTGATTTGCAATGTACAAGATCGCATATTGGCATATGTACTTGCTGTTTGAGATGAGCTTCATTTGGTACAACTAATTGCTACATTATCAGCCATCCAGAGGTCTACATATGTAGGAGGCACTTCATTTGTGTTCATATTAAATGACTGGGTATGCAAACATGTGCACAGAAGTCAAGGCACCACAGGTGTCTGTGATGTTTGACTTCTTTCCTGTGTGCACAACTCATCTTTTACAATGCATAGTACTTACAGATTAGCTCGGCTCTCTGTTGTTCTATGATTAATGTTATAGCACAGATTACTGCTCTAGGCTACAGTCTACCTAAAAACTATGGCATGACAAGTTCGCTGTTTTGTACATTCAGTTGAAACCATGGAATATCAAGCTAAGTTTGTTGGACAATAATTTGTTGTTTCCAGAACTTTTTCTAAATAGAAGGAGCTTCTTATCATTGCAAATATGTGTATTGAGGTTTCTATATATCAGTGGATGGTAAATACAGTTAAGGAAGCCAGCAAGTTAGTTGGAGTGACATATTGTAAAGAGTTCACAGGGATCAAGGGGAATCAACTTGCCGAAAATTGGGTAAATTAGAGATTACTCTTGTCCTGCAGTAGACCCAAGTAGGCTGAGAATGATAGCTATTTGTTCTAAAATTTCAGAAGTGCAGGGGTATTTTAATTACCACTGTGTAGCCAGCTCTTGAAAAACACGTCCATCACAGCTGGCTCTCTTGCGAAGAAGCGCGCAATCTCTTTTTCTTTCAGAGCGAAAGCTGTTCTTGCCCTTGACCCACTACGTGTAGGTGGCATTATCGCCCTTCAGAAAAAAGTAAAAAAATACAAAAACCAAAAGAGAAAAAATAACAAGACGTAGCGCGGCCCCGACGCTATAGCATAGGCACGTAAAGGAAAAGGAGATAAAAAACCCCCGATAAAGGCAGAGTAGAGAATTAAGAGCGTGGCAATAAGAAAAAAAGTCAATGAAGGAACAGGCCAATTCACAAAAAAGAAAACACAGATGGTTTCATGCTCGCAATTTAAACTGGGTCCGGGCTCGGTCGCGTTCTGGTCTATGCCTGCATTGTCGAGTCCGGGACTGCTTCATAGTTCACGTCACTAATGCAGCATAGCACTTCGTACGGCCCAAAATAGTAGCTCAGTGACTTTTCACTGAGGCCTCAGCGGCTAACGGGCATTCATTCCTAAACTTGGTCTACGAGCTTGTAGACCACTTCCCTGTGGCAGGTATTATAGCATCTGCCTGCTGCTGGCCGATGTCCAGTCATGCGAGCTGTCGAGCTTCCTTGGCATGCTCTGCGAATTTCTCAGCGTCAGTTGCCAACTTGTCATCGTTTTAATACGAGAGCATAGAGTGCAGCATGCTTTGCACTTCGCGGCCATAGTGAATCCGAAATGGCGTCAATCGTGTGGTCTCTTGCACGGCAGTGTTATGCGTGACGGTGATGTAAGGCAAGATCTGATCCCATGTAGTGTGCTGTATGTCGATGTACAGTGCAATAATGTGTGTGAGCATCTTATTCAGTGGCTCGGTAAGCCCAATGGTTCGCGGATGGTACGTGGTTGTCTTTCGGTGTCTGGTGTTGCTTAGTTCAAAAGCTTGTTGTTATGCTAGAAGGTGCACCGTGCCACCTGCATGTAGTGAGTCGAGGGCAAGAGCGACATGTACGTGCCTTCGTAGTACAATATGTGCTGCGCTAACTTGAGTGACTTGGTAGAAACAGGATGAACAAGCAGTGGCGGAGATGCAGCAGGGCGCTTCAAAGCTTCGCATAGGTTGTCTTACGGCGGTATTCTGTATGAGCTGGGGCAGCTGTATGGGGAAGCAAGGTGTCTAGGAGGGTTTGGTGCAGCTATTTCTTGACCACAGTTGCAGTAGAGCTAAGCGTAAGATGAGGTGTTGGACTTGCCTTTTGCAGCTCTTCATGCGCTGTAGAACGGATGAGTTTGCGTAGGCAGTCATTGCTGGTTCCAGTGGCGGTGAAAGCGTCAGCGGTGAACATGCTACTGATTTGCCTCTTGTATAGGTTGGACCGCTGCTGCAGCATTTTTTCGATCGTCACGGCCTCGGACAAAAACTCTGCAGCCGCCTTTAGAGGGCTCCACTTGAGGCCGGAAAAAAGCTGTTCTCTTACGCCGTGCATCAGATGACACAGCTTCTTGTCCTTCACCATTCTCGGGCCAGCTCGCCTGAAGAGGCGCGACATGTCTTCAACGTATATAGTCACGGTTTCATTTGGCAACCGGACGCGGGCCTGAATCGCTCGTTCCGCTCATTTCTGACGATCAGCGTTGGTGTAGGTCTCTAGAAGCTTATGACATAATGCGCGGCACGATGTCAGTAGCGCCTCGCGGTTTTGATACCACGTACGCACCCCATCCTCTAGGTAGTAGTGCTTGTCCAAGTTTTGCCCCGTCATCCCACTGGTTCAAGGCGGCTACTCGCTCGAAGTGCCTCAACCAATTTTGGACGTCCTTGCGCTCCATGTCATGAAACACTCTTGATACCCACGGACTCGCGAATATACGCCGGTTTGACATCATGCTTGCTGTGCCGGTTGAAGCAGTTTGCAAAGAAGTGGTAGGCATACCTGTCGAAGTGGTGGGAAGTATGTTGCGAATTCCCGGAGGCATTTTTTTTTATTGGTCAGCTAGCCCGATGCACGGGAGTGTTGACTGGCACTGGGCTTGTACGGCGGCTCTCTGGAGGTGTATGCAGCATCCGTGAGGGCTACCCAGCACCTCCACCAGTTTGGCATGAGCCTTCAGAAGTGGAGGTTTTTTTTTTTAATTACGATGGTGCAGCCATCTCCCGAAAAACACGATGGTTGGTTGGTTCCTCAATATCCTGGCACAACCCACTCTGGGAGGCTCTGATCATAGGTAATTCATGGGACTTGGCTGGCTCTCAAGCAAAGAAGTGTGCTATCGTCTTCTTTTTCTGGGCGAGAGTCATTCTTGCCTTCAAGCCACTACGTGCAGGTTGAAATATGGAAAAAAAGCCAAGCAATTAAACTGAATTTTGTCGTAAGCTGTTGATATATAGGTTGTTCCAAGATACAAACACAGGCCAATAGACCACGGCTTCAGTGTGTCAGTATGGCACTGTTATAGCTTGCCTTTTATGTGAGGCACATTATGCTTGGGCTCTTGGAAAGTACGTCACCACTGCAATATCCAAAGTTTTTTGCTTGCACTGTGAACCCATGATGTCATAGCCGTGCCAATTGCACCAAACAGTGCCAATAGGTGTAATGTGCTACATCTTGCTACATTTCTGCAAAAATGTCATTTGCACCAAGTGTGCACGAAGAAGTCATTCTTGCTGCCTTGCGAAAAAAAAAAAACTGAACCAACTTGCAAACTATACAAAATTCAGCACTATGATAATTTAAAGTGATCATTGGAGCATTCTGGCGAGTGCTATGTGGCTAAAATAGTTGCTTGGTGCAACCCTGTTAAATAATTCAGATTGGCCTATTCTGCGAGATCACATTATTAAGTCTAATAGAGCAGCCTCTAACTTTTGTAGACCAATATATTTATTTGATATCATGAACTACTGTGGCCGTTACGTGTATGCAGTTGTGTAGAGAATTTCGTTATACTTTGTTTCAAAATCAAATTATTTCAGTTGCTGTAATATGCACATAAACAGAACGACCTTAAATGTAGTACAGGCTTCTTGATTTTCAAGCGTTATTTTATACGGTCACTAGAATTTTTTAAGAGTTCTACAAACTGCAGTGGACTGTGTTATTTTGTAGAAAAAGCATGATGGGGGGGGGGGGGGGGCAGGATACTGTCGCATGTGAAAAAGAGGGACTTGCATCTGTAGTTTGTTGTTGCGTGATATGCAGGCATGCCAACTGTCGAGCTTCTTCGGCATACTGAGTAAGGTGTTCAGCGTCAGGTGTGAGCGATCCGTTGTAATCGTGTGGCAACATAGCGTCTAGCATGGGCCGGACCTCGCGCCCCTAGACAAGACGGAACGGTGTGAATTGTCATTTTTTGAATGGCAGTGTTATACGCCAATGTTATGTATGGGAGGACCTGATCCCACGTCTTGTGCTGAACGTTCACATACATAGGTAACATATCGGCGATGGTCTTGTTAAGTTGCTCTGTCAAGCAGTTAGTTTGCGGGTCATACGCCGTCGTTTTGCGATGGCTCGTGAAGCATAGTTTGAATATATCGTCAATGAGCTGAGCCGTGAAAGCTGTTTCGCGATCAGTGATCACGCAAGATGGAGCGCCATGGTGAAGAACAATCTGGTCGACGAAAAACTGGGCAACATCGGAAGCTGAAGCTCATTGGAGGGCTCTTATCCTGGAATATCTCGCTTGATAATCTGTCGTTACAACTATCTACTTGTTACCAGCAGATGACAGAGCAAAGGGCCCCAGTAAATCCATTCCTACTTCATCGAACGGAGTCCTTGGTGGTGTGATTGGTTGGAGCAGGCCTGTGGGCTTCAGTGGTGGAGATTTGCGACGTTGACATTCACAGCAGCTTTTCACACATCGTTTGATGTACGTAGCAAGTTTCGGGCAGTAGTATGTCTGTTGAACTCTGGCGAGAGTTTGTGAAGAACTTAGAGGACCAGATGTGGGCTCGTCTTGGCAGGCCAGAAGAGTGTTGTCTCGCATATCGGAAGGGACCACTAGCAGGTAGGCTTTCCCACTGCCGTTCGAGTTTGTTTTGTGCAAGACACTGTTTCGTAGGCAGAACGAAGAGAGATTGCGAGAAACGTGTTAAGGTTCGGGTGTGTTGCGTCATTCTAGATTGTCAACGATTGCGTGAATCTGGACGTAATCGTGTTGTCATGTGATCAAGTCTGTTGCAGTGAGCACTCTGAGGAAGGCGCCGTCATCCTCATTGTTGGGATCACAAACTGCAGTAGGTGCATGGGACAAGGAATCAGCATCTTCGTGCTTGTGGTCCGATTTATAGACGAGGGTAAGGTCAAATTCTTGCAAACAAAGACTTCATCTTGCCAGACGCCCACATGGGTCTCGCAAATTGGCTAACCAGAACAATGAATAATGATCACTCACTACTTTAATGTGACGACCGTAGAGGTAAGGCCTGAATTTCATGGTGGCCCACACTACTGCTAGGCACTCCTTCTCCGAGGCGAATACTTCATCTCGGCGCAAGACCGGGTACGGCTGGCGAAAGCTATTACGTGCTCGGTGCCTTCTTGATGTTAGACGAGCACGGCACCGAGACCTACATTGCTCGCATCGGTATGAACTTCGGTGGCAGCATCCTCATCGAAGTCAGCAAGAACTGGTGGTGCCTGCATTCGCTCACGTAGATCGATAAAAGCCGCGTTCTGTTCTTAATTTCAAACGAATGGTACGTTGTCACGTGTGAGACAGGTCAGCTCTACAATTCTAGAAAAATTGGCGATGATAGTAGGCGCACAGGCCGAGAATGCGGCGTACCACCTTCTTGTCACGGGGAACGAGAAAGGAGGTCAGGTCGAACA
This sequence comes from Rhipicephalus microplus, assembly GCF_043290135.1. Taxonomy (NCBI): domain Eukaryota; kingdom Metazoa; phylum Arthropoda; class Arachnida; order Ixodida; family Ixodidae; genus Rhipicephalus; species Rhipicephalus microplus. The sequence continues at coordinate 278,859,182 of NC_134702.1, read as the reverse complement.
CCGTCTGCGCGCACAACATGGCCCACGAATTTAAGTTCTTTATAGCCGAAGTGGCATTTTTCTGGCTTTACCGTCACGTTCGCAGAGCAGAACGCTTTCAGAACAGCCTGCAGACGCTTCAAGTGTTCCTCGAAGGTAACCAAAATCACATCATCGAAATAATTTAGGCAAGTGTTCCACTTCAGACCAATAAGAACAGTGTCCATCATTCCTTGGAAGGCCGATGGTGCAGAACACAGGCCGCAGGGGGGCACATTGAATTCATACAGACCATCCGGTGTAACAAAAGCAGTTTTCTTTTTTCAGTCTCTTTCATCAACCTCAATATGCCAGTATCCGCTTTTCAAGTCAATGGATGAAAAATACCTTGCCAGCCATAGCCTGTCTAGTGAATCATCGATGCGTGGCAGAAGATACCTGTCTTTTTTAGTCAGCGCTGTTCAGTTTTCAGTAGTCCATGCAGAAACGCAACGCTCTGTCCTTTTTTTTTTACAAGAACGACTGGCGATGACCATAGGCTATTGCTGGGCTGTATATCATTATCCTGAAGCATTTCTTCAACTTGAGTATTGATGGCGTCATGTTCTTCAGCCGAAACTCGGTAGAGTTGTTGCTTTATGGGCTAGAGGTGTGTGTAATAATACGATGTTTCGCGAGGGGCGTTTGACGCACCTTCGAGGACGAAGCGAAACACTCTTGGAATTCAAGCAACAGTTTCAGCAGCGCTGCGCGTTCTTGCTGCGAGAGGCCTGAATTCATGTCCACCTTTGCAAGAGCCATAGAAACGCCTGTCGATGTCGATTGTAGCCCGCTGTTCATTGATGTGGCGGCAAAACATTCAGCAACGTCGTCGATTGGGTAGGTGAAAGTGATAGCGGTGCGACGAAAAAGGTGCTGCTGCTCATCACTAAACTTTGTCACAAGCAGCGTGGCACGTCTGTCGTGAAGAGTAATGCGGCTGCGGGCCGCACAGACACCTGTGCTGAACAAAAGTGTCAAGTTGCCTTCGGCGACTGCGTCACCGTCACAAAGCTCGTCTCACACATCAACTAGGACACTAGAATATGGGGCCAATGTGATTATGTCGGCCGAAACATGAAACGTGCCGATATGCCTGTCATTAGGTTTTTCTGCTGCTTTGACTGTCTAGAACATCACGGTGCTCTGTCGGAGGTCAATTATAGCACTGTATTTATACATAAAAAGTCGATGCCTAGGATGAGGTCTCAGGAGCACTAGGAAAGTATAAGGCAATTACACAGAAATGTGCGTTTGCGAATGCCGACTCTAGTCATGCACGGATTTGTGTTCCGTACCACGGCGTAGCAAGTTTCTTGAGAAGCATAGCCAGTTTTCTGCTCATAGTGAAGTAGTCAGCCCCTGTGTCTAATAAAGAACTAACATTGTGGTGGCCATCAAGCACTAAGGTATGTCCAGAGAAAGTCGGCTTTCTGATTCGGAAGCTGTCGTCGTCAAATCGCTGCTGGCACGTACTCGCGTCAATGGGGGCCTTTGCTCGTGTGGTTTATCAGCGGCCCCGCCCCCGAAGGTCGCTGTCGTTAGTTTTCCCACCTAGGGATGAGCGAACGCGCTGGCGCCGCCCCTGGGTAGTTCAAGGCACTTGAAGAAGACCTTCTTGAAGATGCTGATCATGACTGTCGCTGCGGGGGCAGTGGCATGGTCTGCTTGGACAGGTATTCCTCGATCGCTCTGGGTCTTTCACCAAATCCGTGCTCTCCAATTATGCCTCTCCAATTCGGAATCCACACCAATCTTATTTATAGACGCCCTTGAAGCCATTAAATATAGCGCGGCTCATTTTATAGCCTCCCAATACAATTTCCGTACAAGTGTTGCTACTATAAAATCATCACTGTCTCTCACCTCTCTGGTTCTTAGACGAAAAATAGCACGCCTTTGTTTATTTCACCAACTGTGTTTCAATTATTCTTACTTAAATGGCTCCCCACTTCTCCCACCAATTCGAACTTCGCGCCGTCTCTTCAGTTCTTCGAGTGTCCAAAATTTAAAAGGTTAAACCAACGCTTTTAACAAATCTTTTCTCCCGTTCACAATTGAGGATTGGAATCAGCTTCAAATCAAATGCAATAGCCAACGGACGTAATACTCTCAAGTTTAAAACCTTACTCGCAACTCATTTTACAACCATACCGTCATAATTCCTGTGTAGCCAGTTGCCTTTCCTTTATTTTTATGCCACTTTGAATCATGCTATTGTTGTATAATGAGTTTTGTTATTATTATTGCCCTGTAATTCCAATTCGTGAATATTATCCTACTTTATGTTCTTGGTCTGTAATTGCCTTTGCGTATCCTTGTTTGACCCCCCCCCCACCCACCCTTATGTAATACCCCGTCAGGGGCCCTTAAGGGAAAATAAATGACGATGGTCTTGGCCTGGGCGAGTCGACAGTGAAACCCTGATGTCCGAGGCGGCGGTACTGGCATTTGCAGTATACATGTCCAACTTGGCCACTGTAGTAGCACCGCAGCCGCCTGTCCGGTGTGCGCCATATGTCCGATTTCTGCAGGAGGAGCTGCCGATTCTCGAAATGCTGGACTGGTAGTACTGATGGAAGTGCATCGTGAGGTGTAGGGTGTATGAAGCAGTGTGGAGGGACGTAACAGCTCACAGCTTCGGCGTACGACGCAGGAGGGGCGTAACGGTTCGCAGCTTAGATGTATGATGCAGGAGGGGCGAAAAAGCTCACAGTCTCGGCATAGTGGTGCACGGCGAGGCTCTGTCGGTACAGACCGGGAAGCATCGCTGAAAAGCGGGACTTGCAGAGCTTGCTGTACTTCGCTCCTGATGAGGCTGGAGATAGATCCTGCAGCAGGTGGAGGCAGGCAGTGAATCTTTTGCAGCTCTTCGCGTACCACTGATCGGATGAGATCGCAAAGAGCTTCGAGACTCCTTGCAACTTCAATCGGGTCCACCGGCGAAGCAGCATTGACATGGCGGTCATACACAGCCGATTGCTGCTGCAGCATGTTTTCCATGGTCGTGACTTCAGTTAAATACTCCGCCACAGTTTTCGGGGGATTTCGAAAGAGACCAGTGAAGAGCTGCTCCTTAACTCCTTGTATTAGGTGCCGCAACTTCTTGTCTTCTGCCATACCTGGGTCAGGGTGAGGCAAAAGGCTCGTCATGTCCTCCACTTACTTCATCACACTTTCGTTCGGCATTTGAATGCGTGATTGGATGGCCCGCTCCGCTCGTTCAGAGCGATGGGGGTCGGCGTAACTTGCCAGCAGCTGACTGCAAAACACCGTCCAAGCTGACTGCAAAACACCAAGTACGAGTGCCATCCTCAAGGCTGAAGTATACATTCCGCAGCTTGTTGGCATCGGTCCACTCATTGAAAGCACCAACGCGCTCAAAGTGAGCCGATCAGTCCACGTCATTCTCCAAAATAGAGCCGGGGAACAGCTTCGGCACTCGTGGCTTCTGCAGCGTTTAATTAGCCGTCGGAGTATTTTCCGTACCGCTCTGGGGGGTGGGGGGGGGGTGCAGTTGACGTCATTTTCAGCAGAGGTTCACGCTCGGGGGACAATCCTCGTATTCTCTGGCTGGCCCGGTGAACAGGTGTTGTGACTGCAGTTATAGGGCTACCAGAAGACATTTGGATCATTGGCTGGGAATACCCAGAGTTGCCGAGTGTGAAAAAGAGGAACTTAGGGCAAGGAATACAGCATAGTCGCAAAGACCCAGGTCAGTGACTCAAAACAACCAAAAAGCCTCGGGGAATGCACGCCCTGTCCCAAGACGATTTCGTTTGTTTCTCCAGGATGCGGGCTCGTGCTCTCCACAGTTCATGGCCAGGTGGCAATACCAGTATCTCTATCATGTTTCTTAACCACATTAACAGTTGGTGCTTTAGAACTTGTCGAAAAGTTAAATACAAGGCCCATTACTGTGATTTTCATATTGCATAAATTGATTTTGGCTCAAAGGACCAATTATTCAATCCTCTATTAACCACCTATGAACTGGAATCTTAGCGATTCTCCTCATAACGCACCACAGTGTGCACTTTTATTATTTTATTAGGACTGCAACCACTATTACCAGTGTTTTAGCTGACAATGCATGAAAAATAAAAGGTATATGCCGCTCAAAATATATATATATATATATATATATATATATATGAGATATAACAGATAGTAATGCCAAGGAATGTACAGGGGAAGTTATTAGAACCAATGGAATGTAAATAAGAAGAAAGAAGAAAGAAAAGTGGATGAAAAAATTACCAACTGTGAGCAGGAATCGAACCTACGACCTTCGAATTACGCGTTCGAACGCGTAATTCGAAGGTCGTAGGTTCGATTCCTGCTCACAGTTGGTAATTTTTTCATCCACTTTTCTTTCTTCTTTCTTCTTATTTACATTCCATTGGTTCTAATAACTTCCCCTGTACATTCCTTGGCATTACTGTCTGTTATATCTCATTAATATTGTGTTAAAACACGGAAAAACGAGCCCTTAGGTATACACTTCTTTCCCTTATATATATATATATATATATATATATATATATATATATATATATATATATATATATATATATATATATATATATATATGTACGTACATGCAGAGGGGACTAAGAATTGAGGGGCTAGTTACGCACAGAATATAGTAGCCAAAAATAAAATGCTAGAGATATGGTTTTAGTAATTAAACAAAGCATTTTTTTATATAGGCACTGCTTCGCAAAGATCACTGTTGTTCTGAAAGCATGAACATCATCAGAATAGTTGTGGATCATATACAAATGCATTAAAAGTGCATACTGCTTGTTTTTCCAGTGTTTTCAATTAAGTGTGAGGGAAAGTCATTAACTTAGAGATATGAAGTGGATTTTGGATAAATGTTTGGTGGCCTAAGTTTGCAGCACGAAAAAACTTGTGGCTGTCTGCTAAAAGAACAGAGAATTTTCTTGCCTTCACGTTTTGGGATATTTTATGTCAGCAGCTATGTTTATATATGTTGTTTTAAGTAAACATGTGGTACAACTGCTTTAGCTTTGGGATAAGTGTTATACTTAGAATGTTTTTGGTGCAACGCCGCGGTGGTCTAGTGGCTAAGGTACTTGGCTGCTTGCCCGCAGGTCGCGTGATCGTGTTTCGGCTGCATTTTCGAGGAAGGCGAAAAGGCTGTAGGCCCATGTGCACAGATTTGGGTGCAAGTTAAAGAACCCCAGCTGGTCAGAATTTCTGGAGCACTCCACAACGGCATCTCTCATAATCATATGGTTGTTTTGGGACGTTAAACCACAGATATCAATCAAAAATGTGTTTGGTGGCTGCTTTGAGGCGAGGTTTTAGCTGGTCGAGAAGCTGTGCCAAAGTTGCTTTAGTCGGGCACACCACTGTCTGTATCAGTGAAAAAAAGAGGGAATTCAGGGAGCTTGATAATTTGTTGAATATAACCAAGTCAATAAGCAAAGACAGGCCAGCGGTGACAAAAAGGACATTTATTGTCATCTTCAACTGCAATGTAGTCATGATTTAAGGAAATAATGTGGACCACATCACCATTTCAGTCTGTGGGAACCAAGCCCACAAAATTCACATTATACATCCGATGCTCTGCCAATTGAGCTACGATGAAAAGCACCTCCCTGTACAAGAATGGAGATTAGGATAACGCGGGAGGTAAATATAGCGCTGAAAAGGGCCAAAGAGCAGCCAATGCCTTGTTGAGGACGAGATGAAACCACACAGGATGCAAGAAAGCAGCATATTTCTCCTTTAAGTGTGAATCATGAGGCACTGTTTATGAATGTATCAAATTAACATAGCATAAATCCAATGCACTCAACATTACGTTTCCCAGAAAAAATGTATTGTCTGTGAGCTGCAATAATGGTAATTGGCATGTAATTAAATACTTTTTATTCTGCTGTCAGTCATGTTTCATTTTGACCTGATGATGTATTCATTGGCTACAGATATGTGTGCAATCAGTTTTTGGTTGTATTAATTTCGAGAAAAGCAGAGTACTACGATTGATTCTGGAAAAGCACGTCGAACGTCGTAGTGCCTTCATCAAAGTGATTGGCTGCAGGCATATCCTGCCGCACACCTCGAGGGGCAAGTCCCCCTACCTACTGAAGAGGAGCTCTGTGCACACTGAAGGTTTGCTTCGTCTAATTAGGAATGTATATTACGCAAGTTGACAATTGTCATGAACATGTACTGATGAGCTAGTTGGTCTGCCATGATAATAAATGTAAAGCATGTCTTTGTGTATGGCAGGCACTTTGAGCGTCTCTCTGCATATCTATCCAGCCGCCTACGTCTAAGCGCTTTCGTGATTACCCCCTTGACTTGGGGTGAACAAAAAGATTACTGTGGAAGGGTAAGATGGTTTGAAGAATATGTCGCTGGTCATCACTTCCATTAATTCACAATCCTGTTGCTTACATTCTCAAGCTAGTATTGAAAGCTCCATAGAAGCCTATACATTCAGAAAATGGCGGCCGATCAGCTGCTCATGGAGCTTAGCATCGTCTCAGTGAGGAGAGAGTAGTTTCGGTGAAACAAAAAATAAAGTAAATATAACTTTAACTTGTCCCAGACAGGTTCTCAGCACTGGGTACTTGAAGATGGCAGCCACTGTGACTTTTTGACGCATTTAAAAGGCCACTCACCAGACCTCATAACAAATATTAGTTAGACCGTGGAAGTTGTGTGTCCAATAAGGAGCATTATGGCACAAAAATTTTTCCAATCGGTTTACAACGAACTAAGAAAAATTTGTTTTGTTATTTTTAAGCGGCGTGAAACGAAGATGAGAGGGGGGCAAGCTCGAAACCATTGCGGCGTAGTCTTTGCAAGCCAAATCTCTTCCCTACCCTCTCCGGCATCCGACTAAGAGGTCACGTGCACATGACGGTCCTAAACAAGCCCAACCCGCATAAGTTTCATACAATACCTAGAGGGGAAACTGGTGCTAGTGTCTACGCTGGCTCCTTCAGCGGCACTTGTACCCCCATGGGAATTATGGAAAGTTGAGGCTTCGGATCTGCTTCGGATGAATTACATTCTTGAAATTCGCGACGCATCTTTTTCGAGTGTAAAACAAAATTATATAAACTTATGTCTAATTGAACCTTGTTTTGTTTATTTGTAGGCGAACTTTATTGCAAAAACTTTTTGTGACTAGACGCAAAAGTGAATCCTGAGCAAATTTAACAATCAAGGTATGCATTGCTCCGCCATTGCGTTCTAGATTGGCCATCAAGATTTAATTAATTTTTTTCACAACTCTTGAAAACCAACATTCTTATTTTTCTCTCGAAAGTACGCATTATCTATTAATAAAAATAATAGCGCAGTCTTAAGTGAGAAACGCTTAACATTTTGTCTTCTGCGACGCTAGGTGCGGCTGCCTAAGTGGTCTGCCCGCAACGCACCTCTGCCTTTGTGTTGAGGTCGAGTCAGAGGAACGTGATGGTGCGTATACTTAGCTTCTTCACTATTTTCCAGTCGATTTACAAGTTTAGGCAAGATGCGCTCGTGAAAAAATATGAACTTGATGCATATCCTGCACTGGCATGAGACGCTACATCTATGTGCAGCGGTGCGTGGACAACGCTTCGTTTAAACAGTCAATTACGACTTGTAAAGCTCCAATACCGCAGCAAATGAAGAGACCTAGTGGTCTTCAGCCTCTTTGAACAACAAAGGCACTGCTTCACCACTTTTCAGTGCACCCCATTACCCGTGCTGTGAGAAGAACGAAACTGAAACTGTAGAAAAATGTCTGTAGATAGTTTGCTAGCTAACCCTGTCCAGTTCTAAGCCTGTACTTCCCATAATTCCCATTGGGGTTCACGATCGCAGTGCCAGATTTCTCTCTTGGTATTATTCTATGAAACTCTATGCCAACCCCCAAGCACGCTAGCAGCGTTGTTTTGTTGACCAGTGTTAATTTATGGTGTACTGCCTGTTTCTGTGGGATGGTTTGAAAACGTTGACTTATACGCGGTAGAATAGATGAGCACAATGAGTGAGCAAACACGCAGGAGCGTTATGTTCGCTTTTACAGCTGTCGTCTACTCAATGCGCTGATCACGGGGACACGAACGCATGTGAAACGCTAGTACATTAACCCCACATCTCGTCGCAATCAAGGGAAAATATGGAAAAAAAAGCACGCATTCCCTTATTGTGTATCATTATTTATTTCAAGTTTTATTAATCTCTTCAAGCAACAAATTACGTAAACTACGCATGTCGTGTTAAATAATTTTCACCATGTCGCATTTCACTGTTGACGACGTCAGAGCACAGTTGTCTACGTAGAGGACGAACCTCACTGAACTGCCGTGTACGTAGGGCAATTCACAGGTGCACGTCATGTCCTCATTCTCTGGGCGTGCGCTCGCGAAAGGAAGAGGGAGCAGGGTCAATTTTGAAATTTGACCCATTTCCGCGGCGCGTAGCGTTCCAAATTTTGGCAGATGTGATCGTGAACGCCCCATCGCACATGTTGCGCTTGTCAGCTCGAAATTGTCAAACCTGGTGAGTGGCCCTTTAAAGGTGCTCTGGAACGCACTGATATCGTTGCACAAATGGCAACGCCGAAATCGACGCTGTTATAATTTTAATTCATGGGACAAACTACCTTGGTTTCAGGCTGCGGCGACACACATCGGCTATTTTTGTTATGGGAAGTGACGTAATGTCATGTGACGTGACGACAAACACCGTCCACTTTTGATTGGCTGACGTAATGTCATGCGATGTGACAACAAACACCATTCACTTTTGATAGGCTGGACGTGATAATTAGCGTGCAATATTCATATAGTGGTACCTAGGCCATACGAGTGAATGCTAAAAACACCAAAAACGTTTTTTATACTTTCTCAGAAAGAAATCATTCCTGTTTCAAAATGATGGGTTTGGAGAACAACGAACACAACACAGCCTGCGAACAAGGCTATGGTATGCCAGCGAGCAACTAACCATGAAGAGGCATGCCGCATTTTTAGCGAGCCAACAATGCGGTGGGCGCCGGCGTTGACGTAGAACGAATTTTTGCATGCAAACTGAGAAGTAACCCTGCCCAAAGTGTATGTGCGTATTTTACACAGTGACCATGGGAGCGTCTTCTAAGGTTCTACTCGACGCATGTTCATAGTAACCATGCTAACGATGCCGTCCCCCGCAGGGGCGCCTGCGCAAGTAGGCGTTCGGTGTGTAGCGACACCACGGACCCGAGCTAACGGTGGAGTTTCTACTCCCTCCCACGCCTAGCCGTGCGTGGCTTTGCCATGTCCGGGGAAAAGGGGATCCTGGGGGTTGAGCCGACGCTGGGTGGTTGGACCGTTAAGGCCCCCCGGCAGAGGCAACACACCCCTTTGGCCCCGGCTTCACGTAGACGGCACCCCTGGGCTGACCCACCAAGGGAAATCAGCAGTCGCCTTTTCCTATCTCTCTCTCCCTACATCTTCGTCTTTATCTCTTACTATTTATCTGTCCTGTCTTCTACTCTCTTCCGTTTACTTCCAAACTTCCTGGCGGCTAGGGTTAACCCTGTGCAAATAGCCTACCTTGGTCTAGGCGCATTGGGTTATAGTGACGTTGTACGGCTGGCGTCTGCAGGTTTCAGCATCCGCAAACTTGTAGCGTCCCCTCGTTGGGCTCTGTGGTGGGTGGCCGCCAACGCTGCTGAACAAAAATAAGACAGGCATGCATAGAGCATTCCCCCTACTGTCTGATCGTACCGGCGTAAAACGGGTACGCACCGATGATATAAATTTTTTCAACCGGCCAAAAGAAACATATCCTCACTTTCATGTTAACCACTGTGAAAAAACTGAAAAGCAAGCCAGGACCGTCTCTCCTTTCCTAGTTTCTAGATGTCTTACCGAAACTCTTGGCACAGGATACAAGGTAACCAAATAGGCTAGTGGAGACCTTCTCCTCGAAATCCGTGACAAAGAACAATTTGAAAAGCTAGACCGTCTTTCAGATTTCGGTGGCATACCAATAACCATAACACCACATAGATCAATGAACACAACTCACGGAGTGGTATCTGACATGGACTTACTTGACCTGACTGAGACTGAACTTTTGGAGGGGTGGAAGAGCCAAAATTTCACTAATGTACAGAGAATCATCATGAGAAGAGATAATAAGGAAACACCGACAAAACACCTAATACTCACGTTTGCATCGAGTAAACTACCGGAATATATTCAAACAGGGTACACGAAGACGTCTATCAGGCCGTACATACCAAACCCTCGTCGTTGCTTCCAATGCCAGAGGTATGGCCATGGCTTTAAAACCTGTCGTGGTCGCCAGACTTGTGCACAATGTGGAGTCCTAGGCCACGTGTCTGAGAACTGCAAACAACCACCACACTGTGTAAACTGCGAAGGAAACCATGCCGCATATTCACGCTCCTGCACATACTGGAAAAAAGAAATAATTACGTTGAAGGTGAAGGAGAACATTGCATTTAAGGAAGCATGGCGAAGAGTCGCTCCATTCTATGGACCTACATACGCTGATGCGGCGCGTCAGGGGGCACCGCAGCACCAGCCCTCGCCACTCCTTCGGCCCGCGCATACCGAGCAGGTGGTTGTGGCACCTGCCCCCAAGGCGGCTGTAGCACGGGCTACACCGCCTACTCCCAAACAGAGACCGGAGACTCCAGAGTCCTCGGGTCTCCAGGCCTCACCTCACTGGGCGAGGCCCGAAACTCGAACTAACAGCCCGCACGTGTGGGCATCCAGTGCCTCCGAGGAGGCAATGGATACGTCGGTACCCTTGGTGCCGAAAGAGCGGCGTGGCTCCTTGGAGCGCGCCAAGAAAACAAAAAAGCAGATAACAGGGCCTGGTGACGGCCCTGTTAAGTGAACTCAAAACTCCCTGTCTAAACAGCCACTCGCTTTTCGTACACACAGCACTATTTTACATTCATCATGAACACTCAAATTATACAATGGAACATCAGGGGCCTTTTCAGAAACCTTGACGACATCCAAGAACTCTTACATGAACACTCACCAAAAGTGCTGTGTGTACAAGAAACACACCTTAATTCAAAACACACAAATTTTCTTCGTAAATACGTTATTTTCCGAAAAGACCGTGTTGATGCCATGACATCATCCGGAGGTGTTGCCATCATAGTGAATCAAGGAATTGCATGCACACACTTACAACTCCAAACATCCCTTGAGGCAGTGGCTGTTCGGGCAGTTCTTTTTGATAAACTGATCACAATCTGCACTATTTACATTCCTCGTAGCTATCAGCTGCAAAAACGTGATTTACACTCTCTAATTGATGAACTTACGGAGCCTTATGTTCTCCTTGGAGACTTTAATGCGCATAGCGGGCTATGGGGTGACTCTCGGTATGGCGTGGGAGGTCGACTGATCGAACAGTTCCTTCTCTCTTCGAGCGCGTGTCTCCTAAATCGAAAAGAACCAACCTATTATAATCTCGCTAATAACACCTACTCCTTCATAGACCTAAGCATAGTATCTCCATCTCTTGTGCCTCTACTCCAGTGGAAAGTCGTCAGTAATCTGTACGGAAGTGACCACTTCCCCATAGTTTTGAGCACAACTACAGTAACTGAGTGTCCACCACGTGTTCCCAAGTGGCTCATAAACAGAGCCGACTGGGAACAGTTTTATACCATCGCTCGTCTAGGTTGGAATGACATATGTACTTTGAACATTTATGTTGCTGTCAACTACTTCACAGCGTTTTTTATTGATGCTGCGACAAAATGTATCCCACAAACAAATGGACACCCTGGAAAACGGCGTGTGCCATGGTGGAACTCTGAATGCCGAAACGCGCGCAAACAGCAAAACAGAGTTTGGAGGCTGCTTCGGAACTTACCGACAGCCGAAAATCTTGACACCTTCAAGAAAATAAAGTCTCAAGGCAGGAGAACGCGTCGGCAGGCCAGAAGAGAAAGCTGGCAGAAGTTTTTGTCAGGGATCAATTCATACACACAGGAGGCTAAAGTCTGGAACATGGTCGGTAGGATAGCAGGAAAACAAGTACACACACTTCCACTCGTAAACACTCAGGGTGATACCTTGGAAGATCAGGCAAACTTCCTCGGTGCACACTTCGAACAGGTGTCCAGCTCATCCCACTATACTGACACTTTCCAAAAATACAGAACAAGAATAGAAAAGCAGAAACTCGAACACAAATGCTCTAGATACGGGGCATATAACCAAGGTTTCAGTCTAGCTGAGCTGCGAACGTCTCTAAACTCCTGCAGTACTTCTGCCGCAGGTTCTGACCGTGCGGTGTATGAAATGTTGAAAAACCTACCAATCAAAACACGAAAAACCTTACTTTGTTTGTACAATGCTATCTGGTTTTCTGGCACTATTTCTACCCCCTGGAAAGAGGCTATTATTATTCCCATTTTGAAAGAGGGCAAGGACCCTTCTTTACCTTCGAGTTATAGGCCTATTGCACTTACAAACTGCTTGTGCAAAGTCTTCGAAAAAATGATAAACTGTCGACTTGTACATATCATTGAAACAAACAATTTGCTCGACCCATTTCAGTGCGGGTTTCGAGAAAGTAGATCCACCACCACAGACCACCTTGTTCATATCGAGGCACAGATCAGGGACGCCTTCGTCCATAAACAATATTTTCTCTCTGTATTCCTCGATATTGAAAAGGCTTATGATACTACATGGCGTTACGGAATTCTAAGAGACCTGTCCCACCTTGGCGTGCGCGGAAGAATATTTCACATAATCGAAAATTACCTGTCAAACCGGACATTCAGTGTCCGAGTGGGCACGGTTCTTTCCCAATTATTTGTCCAGGAAACAGGCGTGCCACAAGGTGGTGTACTTAGCTGCACACTTTTTCTCATCAAAATGAATTCCTTGAGCTTGTCCATTCCTCGCAATATGTTTTATTGTACATATGCCGATGACGTCCAGCTTGGCTTTAGATCTTGCAATCTGACAATGTGTGAGCGGCAGGTTCAGTTAGGTTTAAACAAGGTCTCCAAATGGGCAGAGGAAAACGGATTCCGACTGAACCCACAATAAAGCACGTGTGTCTTGTTCTCCCGAAAGAGAGGCATGCACTCAGAACCCGACATTGAACTGAACGGTCAACGTCTGTCTGTTAATACGGAGCATAAATTCTTAAGATTAATCTTGGACAACAAGTTGACCTTCGTACCGCACATCCTGTATCTAAAAACAAAATGTTTAAAAGCCATGTATGTTTTAAAAGTGTTGTCACGTACTAGGTGGGGTAGTGACAAGCAATGTCTCATGAACCTATATAAAGGCCTCATTCGCACCCGCTTAGATTATGGGGCCGTTGTTTATCAGTCTGCGACTCAAAGTGCTTTGAAGATGCTGGACCCCGTGCACCATTTGGGCATCCGCCTTTCTACGGGTGCTTTTCGCACCAGCCCCGTAGAAAGCCTTTATGTTGAGTCAAATGAGTGGTCGCTTCATCTGCAGAGAACTTACATGTCCTTTGTTTATTTCCTTAAGGTGAAAGCAGACAAGAAGCACCCCTCATACTCTACTAATAATGATTTGTTGAGCTCAATTCTGTTTCAAAACAGGCCTTCGATGAGGCAGCCCTTCTCAGTTCGCCTGAAGAGTCTAGCTGAGGAAACTGGAGTCTCACTTGAACACAGTTTAATGGCTCCTGTAGCATACCCGCCACCGTGGCAATGGCAGACTATAGACTGCGATGTGTCTTTTCTAGAAGTTACAAAACATGCGCCTATTGCCCATATCCGAACATACTTCCTGGAACTTCAACACAAATACACACGTCCTGAGTTCTTTACAGATGCCTCCAAGTCTAACTCCTCTGTGTCCTACGCTGCTGTCGGCCCATCCTTTTCGGATGCTGGCCCTCTACATCCAGGCACAAGTATCTTCACAGCGGAAGCTTATGCGATACTTGTGGCGGCTAAACACATCAAGCAATTACGAATACAAAAAGCAATAATTTATACGGACTCCCTCAGTGTGGTAACGGCTCTGCACACTCTCAAAAAACAAAAAAACCCAGTCCTTCTCTCACTTTACTCCATTTTGTGCACACTCTACACACTCAAACAACATGTTGTAGTGTGCTGGGTGCCAGGGCACCGTGAGATTCAAGGCAACGTGAGGGCGGATCAGCTCGCTGCATCCGTCCTCAAAAGCACTGCCCTACACCCATATCAATCCCGGCCCTTGATCTTAAGCCGTCTCTCAAACGAAACCTCAGGGTATACTGGCAGAGCAAGTGGCATACACACACACAAAACAAACTACACGTTATTAAGCCACACCTTGGTCATTGGCTGCCCGTATCGAAATCGCGTCGTACAGAGGTAATACTAACGAGACTCTGTATAGGACACACATACGCGACACACACTTATCATTTGTCTGGTGACGATCCACCATTGTGTGACAGATGTGGTGAAGCATTAACAGTCCTTCACATGTTAATCCAGTGCAAACACTTAGAAACTCTAAGAAAACAACATTTTCCATTACCCTACCCGCAACATCATACCTTTTACACCCTGCAATGTTCGTCGGTAGGGAACCGCTTTTAGTCATAAATCATTGTTAGCGTTTTTAAAAGACATTCATAGTTTTCATATCATATACCCGGGCATTCCGTAGCACGACCTCTCCAGAGAGGTTTTTGCTGCAGTGGCTACACAAGAAAGCACTTGCCTCGCGGCCCTTGGACGCAAGGGTATGAACGAGTGAGGCACTTGTGCTAATGCCATACATATCCACCATCGTCTTTTATTATCACCAACTTTTGTCATCTATTCACACCACACACACCTTTTACGGCATGGTCATGATTTTATTACTTGTATGTTCTTACCCGCCTTACCGCGAGGAATTTTATGGCCCTTATAAGCCGCTTATCACAATCATTGTCCATATTTTTAGTAAGATGAACTGGCGCTCTTTGGCCGTGAAATGACCCTTGCACCACAAAACATCAAACATCATCATCAACGATGCCGTCCAAAAGAGCGTAGTGAGGTATTGTGGGAAGACCACCATGAGGTGACATTTCCGGAATGTCTTTATGAAACGCGCACTGTGACTGGAAGCGATCTTTGACGTCAGCAGGTGAGTGAAATGCGAAAGAGAACGCTTCTCGTCGTCTGCTCGAGTTTTGAACTTTGAGGACTAGTAACTTTACTGTCCGTACACCAATTTCCATCATTCTTGTTGCATTCGTCTCAGTAATCATCGGTATGCGTGTTCCAGTGCTAAATAGGGCTGTTCAAAAAGTGTCGCAGGGCCCCTTCAAGAGTGCCAGTGCAAGGGACGACAAAGAGTCTTTCATCCCTCGCACTCTTTTGTGCCATCCCCGTTTCACGCAGCATCTCAACTAGCTAGTACCTGAAAATGGCGATCACGGTGACGTCAATGCAAAAGTTAGCTGGTACCTGCAGACGGCGACCAGTGACGTCAATGCAAGTGATGCAATACATAGCTTGCGTTGACGTCACTGTGATCGCCATCTTCAGGCACCAGCTAGTTAAGATGCTGCGTGAACTGTTGCTCAACCACGGGAAGCAAGAAACGGTAACACTAGATTAGTGCCTGTGCCTATTCCAATTCTTTCTGTTTTCCCTTGACGCGGCTGGCGAACTGGAGGAAGCAGGGATAGCTCAAAAAAGTGCAAGGGGTGAACGACTCTCTGTCGTCCCTTTCATTGGTTCGCTTAAATTCGACAAATAGTAATGATGGCTGTTGTCTCCAGATGCCCAGCGCAGAGAACCTGTATGTAACGACACGCTCAAGTTATGTATATTGTGTATAGCTGGTAGACAAGTCACGTCATTTTGTTGGCACTAGTGCAAAATTTTACAAAGAGATGGACTTTACTATTTCTGGTAGATTGCTGGGCTGGGCCCTCACCTAGGATTTATAGGGGAGTGAAACATACTCAAATTGGTTCAACAGAACATTTCGCATACAAACTGTGCTACCAGTTAGGACATTTCTGGGATAGTTTGCTTACCGAGTTGATTACCCATTAGGAAATTTATGGGACATTTTGTGCACTGGCTATGCTACCCACCAGAATAGGTTGTATGCTGAATTGCTGTATATTACGTTTTACTTTTATGTGAAGATAATGCTAGAGCGTGGTTGTGTACTAATAGTATAGAAACGTGTCAGTGGCGATGCAGACGATACCCATGTAGGGTACGTGGCTGCGCCATCCGCTGAAGCTAGCACAAAAACAACCAGTTTCTGAAATACTTTATTTTGGTGCCCCGGCCAGGAAAGCCAACAATAATATCCTCCAAATGATGAGGAGAATGAGGCACTCAGTAGTCTTGATTTGTCAGAATAATCAGTGTACTTCCAGTGATCCTTAAAAAAAAAGTAAGCTTTTTTGAGGCCAGTAGTTAAAGAGATTCTATATACTTCACTAGCACAGCATGAAGCCACTCTTATTATCAGTGCAGACAGTGTTTCAGAAAATTGGGGAAACAACTCTTTCTGCAGTATATGTGCCTTACACGGCAAAATTCGAGCAGATGAAATCACCAATGTGGCTCCTAATATATAGGACAAAAGTTTGGGCAAATGCATCATAGACCATGCTGTGTAGCTTCACAGTAATTGACACACTATCAAGCAGTCACGGAATTCTTCAAAAGAGTGCTATAAAAACTTGCATTTTGTAGTTCGATTTTGCTAAAAAAAAATCTGCAATAAAAGGTTCTCGGTTTTTCTAATTCCGGATGCCTCTGGACTCTTCGCTAATGGCAAACCATGAATATTCAAACAAGCTGAGCTCGTTAGGCAAACGTGCACATTCCAGCAGTTTGCCGTAGTCCTAAAATGACGAAACTTTCCTCCGACCAGCTCTCTGACCTTAAGGGCCCTACCTGGAGTTTGCAAGAGTATCCTAGCAAATGATGGTAGCGACAGGAAACAAAACTGGCTCCATAAAACTGACAGCAGTGTCGTGACTGCGGCGTGCGAGCACCACGATTCTACCACTCGCACTTGTAATATTCGCCAGCACACTGTTTTGTCATCGGGAGACACAATGCCTCAACTTTGACGGTCATAATCTGCACATGACTGCAAAGTTGGCGCCGATCATGCTGCAACGAAAAGTCTGGTAGCGCCAAGTTCACGTCGTTGTCGTCGCGCAAGCCACCGCTGATTGGACCACTTACTAGATCTGCAACAGTGATGCACCACATGTGCATTTATTAACAAGACCGGCCGAATCGCCACTAAACTCGGGATTATGCGCCATCTGCTCATTGTGCTGAGTCGCTTAACCTTGAAGTAGGGTGCAACCAGTAGATATTGTGTCGAGCAGAGAACATTACATGTTTGTAGTACACTCGGTCGGACTTTGAGCACTACATGCCGGCTCTGCGAGGTCATTGTTCATGTTCACAGCTGAACACAGGCATCGCCGCGGCAAAATAGTCATTCATTGCTTTCTACCGTCACGAATACACAAAACAAGTGCAACGATCTCAAGAAACTGGATGCAACTCACAAATGTTTATGCCTGGGCGCGTCTTCCCACGTGCAGCCTCTCCGCATGCCGCCATTGAAGTTCAGAAGCAGAAAGGAAGCGGAAGACACGTGTGGAGACTGCTACAGCCACTAGTGGTCCACTTTTTTTTTTTTTTGTCCAAACTAAAACCCCTTGATCTTGGAAAAGTAATGACACTCTCTACCATGCGCGTGTTTCCTCCTTGATTCTCCTTGCCCACTTGCCGTACGCGCGTCGCCATTTTTCGCCGACGATCCCGTGGGCGCGCAGCAGAATTCAATGGAGGCGAGTTATTTGAGGCAGCTTGCGCGCCAGAGTAGTGCTGAAATTTTTTGAAATGGTGATAACAAAATTACAAACACTGAGACTACTGTTTATTGAAGGATTAGCTTCTTTCAAAAGTTGTATAAGTGGGGCATGCTAATAAATAAAAGTTTTTATGGGGCGTCCTACGATGCAGTGTTTTTCTGCCGCATGATAACATGCTGTACGTTTGCATCTCATGTAGTTACGCTTTTGGCATGTCCGTCTGTGTTCGGACTTTTTTTTTTCGTGCTTGTGCGCCAGTATAGGACGCAAGTAGTTATAGCGTCACATATTGCAATGACTTCGTGGATGGTGGATCGTTTAGCCACGTGTTCATCTTCTTGGCATGAAAGTATCTTTGCGTAGTGGTCTCCAAACTGAAGAAGGCCTTTTAGCTATGTCAATACGATTAAGTGTCGCCAACAGTGACTCATCTACCACAATAACAGAAGCATAAGAAAATGATTAATTACAACTGCGCTTTGACGTTCTTGTCAAAGAAACTATCGAATGGATTACTTGTGAGAGGAGATACTCTGCTCCAGGAATACCATCATAATCTGCACGTCGATAGCGACCAAAAAATCCTATCCGGACTGACTGATGCCGGTCAGAAGTACCCATGTGACACTGGTATAAACGATAATATAGTTTTTTAGTGGAAAATGGAAGACATGCTAATGCTGCAGGCATGGCCAAAACTATTGCGGCCATAGTCTCCTAGAAAATAGCTCACTTGCTATCACCGTGCTATAGCTTTTTTTTTTTGCATTGCACCTCTGTATTTTTTTTTTCCTTTAGATGGACCGCATCTCTTTCATAATTTTTGTGTGTTAATTCTCCCCCCCCCCCCCCAAAGAAACAAATAATAAAAAAGATACCCTTATGGAAACGAGCGCCAATTAGTGTCATCTTCACTCATCCATTCATTTGTTTTCTCTTACAAATGTTTTCGTAAACGAATCCTTAATCACAAAAAGCGTGATCGAGAAGCTGTGTCATTCCACCTAATTGTTCGCAGCGAAAGCAGACTGCAGTTGGGCATTTTCGACGATTGCCGAGGTGGGTGCGAGATAATGAAGTACGAGCTGAATATTCGTATTCATTTTACTTATTTATTTAAACATACTGCAGACCGGCGTTTTGGTCCAGGCAGGAATACCCTGCACATGCAATAGCCAAGAAGCATGTTCTTGGCATGGGAGCCAAGCATTTTGGCCAGTGCAATTTCTGGCTCATTTATTTTAGTTGTCTGTCTTGGTTACAATTTGATGCCCTGGCTACTTTTTTTTCAGATTTTTCATGTGCCCCCCCCCCCTTCCCCCCCACGATAAGTAACAAGACAAATATTTTTAGTGCTTCATGTTTATTTTACACGTAATATATAGAAGGCAATATGCCATTTTTCCATTTTGCGAACTCTTGTGATTCTGAAATGTTGCTTGGGCTTCTCTTGAAGTCATCGATCATAGCGGCATGCCTTCTCACATAGGAGCACCTTCTTGATCTGAAGCTAACACAAGTTATCCTTTTGTTTGTTCGAAACAGCTGGGCCAATTTTGTTGAACAGGGTATGTCTTATCTGGAAAATGGGAGAAAATGAACATCATGGGGTCCTCTTCTTCAATAAGCCATCTCTTAAACAACTGCTTTCACCAATTTTCACCAAAACACACAGTAAGAACATTTGTTGCGAAACTAATTGGTTATGCATGATTATGAGGATGACGGCACCTGCATAGACGGGACTACTTGTTGGACTCGATGATGCATTTGTATTACTAAAGTAGTGTGCAGTCATGAGAGATCCCCACCAATAATAAAAATGAAGACAAATAATAAAAAAAATATTTATATTCTCGCACATTCTGGAACATATATTCTCTCAATTAAGAAAAAAAAGTAATTTTCTTACTGATAGCATTCTGGAAGCAGCATTGGCGCAGAAGCACTGTTTAGTGTCCTTGTTTTTTTTTTTTTTGTATGTACATACCTTTATATTTATAAACATTACTGAAGTAGTCAATGCACCTTTATTTACAAAGGTTATTTTTGTTGTGTAGCTTCTGTTGCCAATGCTTTATTTTATTTTAATGCTCATTATTGAGCAGTCTTGCCGCTTAGTCTTGCAGCTGACTGTTTAAACGATGAAATCGGTCATGTGCTCTGGCTCCCAGCTCCCACAACTTGGCAAGTTGATAGCATGACGGTAGTTATAGCGCGTAAACAAAACGACGACACAGAGACGAGAAGGACACGAAAGACACTTGTCTTGTCTCTGTGTCATTGTTTTGTTTTCGTGCTATAACTATCGTCATGCCATACCAACAGCCCAAGCTGCCACACTGCAAGTTGATAGAACAGGAAATAAGATTATACAACATTTAAGCGGTGAATACGGCGGCAGTGAAACTGTTTCAATGCTCAATCTTGCTCTAGATGGCAGAAGTTGGCTTTTTTCAGGAGGGAAGCATATATAAACTGAAAAAATGAAAATTGTATTAGTAGGTCAAGTTTTCAAACAAACATCAGTGATGCAGTATGTGCAATATTCTGGTCCTATTGAAGCATTTTCTAAAGAACAGCAACCAAAATATCACAGCATCGAGAAGTCTACATAACAAAAAGTCATAAGGATGTTGCCAATAAAAGGCGAAGCAAAACCAATTTATTTGTTTTCTGTTAGTGCTCACCAAGTAGAAACATTAGCACATTTGCAGGGTTTTCAATGGGAAATTGTTCTTAGTGGCCCAGCAGTACTTCTTTGGAGCCACATTAGTACAATATGATGGAGCTTTCTGTGCACAGCGTATTCAGCACTGCTGGCATTTTCTAGGAACAAATAGCTGACCTGTAAAAAAAAGAGCAATACATAAATTAGAAAGCTGATAAATGTAACACATGTTTAGAAGCTTTGAAAAAGTCTCTACTATATGCAGTGGTTGTGGTGCCAACAGAAGGATAATCTTGCTATAACGAAACAGCACCAACTCTTCAAAATATTCATTGCACATTCTACGAAGTACTTGTAGAACTGGAAAAAGTGTGCCTTCATTGTAGAAAATTGTGATTGAAATTCACAAAACTCTGCAAGTATTTAGGCCCGATTATTTTGTGTAAACATCATTTTTTGGTGTATATTTCATAAAGTTCCTGTTGGACAACTGGAAGAATCATGTGTTCTTGTGTAATTTATAAATAGTCTGGCAAGTGGCACTCACTCCATGCCAGGAAATAAAAGAGATATTATGAAGTCTTGGTAGTCTTGGTTGCGACAGCGTTTAATTGAGGAAAGACCTCGCAAAACGAACGGGCAGAGCCAGTCCACAGACGACGATGACCCAGAGTGGCAATGAGGACAAAGAGACAAGCGGATGATGGTGATTGTGATAATGCAGGGATGAGGACATTGTAAGTAACAAATGCCCACACTAATTCCCCCCACTTGGAAGCGGACACCCTGGCCGCCGTAAGTCAAAGTGACGGGGAACGTCGCGTGAAAGGTTTCATGCGACAAACGTGGACAATCTCTGTGCTGCGGTAGCGGCGGTCTGTTGGGCGACGATTGGTGTCACACGATAATTAACCGGTGAAGTGTGTTTTAAAACAATGTATGGCCCGACAAAGCGTGGTTGGAATTTGTCACAGAGACCAGGAGTGCGAATAGGTGTCAAGAGCAGCACCTCGTCACCAGGTTGGAAAGACACAACACGGTGGGATTCGTCATAGATGATCTTCCCCTCGTGCTGTCTCGCTTCAGTATTGATGCGAGCCTGATGGCGAGACTGGGCCAGGCGGGAAATGTATTCTTCGCTAGAAGACTGACATGAATTCCCATGGCTGCTAAAGAAGGAGACGTCGAGAAAGGTAGTCGGGGTGCGTCCATACACGAGGTAAAACGGTGAGTAGCAAGTTGTTCGCTGAACGGCGGTATTGTAAGCGAATGTCAGGAATGGTAAAAAAGTATTCCAGTTTTTGTGGTCGGGTTGGACGTAAACGGCTATCATGTCTGCAAGGGTTCGGTGAAATCTTTCTGTGAGACCATTTATTTGAGGGTGGTAGCTTGAAGCTGTCTTGGGAGTAGTTCCAGAAACGCGCAGTACTTCATTTACCATTTCTGACAGGAACACATTGCCGTCATCACTAAGCAGTACACGAGGAGCCCCATGACGCAGGATTATGGCGTGAAGAATAAAGTCTGCAACTTCCACAGCTGAGCCTGTAATAACAGGACGTCTCAGCGTAGCGTGTCAGGTGGTCCACGGCGGTCACTATCCATCGTTTGCCAGCAGATGTGACGGGGAGAGGCCCTTAAAGGTCAACACCTACAACCTCGAAAGGCATTGAAGGGCACGGAAGTGGCTGTAGAGGTCCAGCAGGTGCAGATGTGGGGAGTTTACGACGCTGGCATGGGTAGCAGGAACCAACGTACCGCGCTACACTAGAAGAAAGGCCGGGCAAGTAATAACGACATCGAATGCAGTCAAGAGTTTTTTTTAAACCAAGATGACCAGCAGTCAAGTCGTCGTGGAAGGCTTTGAGCACCTGAAGTCGAAGAGAGCGTGGCAGTACAGGAACCCAGCGCTGACCGTCAGGGTGGTAGACGTGGCGGTGGAGAACCCCATTGTCCAGCTTAAAGAGCAGGAGTTGACGACGGAATCGCGCGTTTGCTGGATGAGAAACTCCCAAAAGGTGGTCCATCATGCGTCTGCAGTATCAATCGGACCGCTGGTGGGAAATAAATGTTGGCTCGTCGTCCGAAAAGGGTTGCGTTATTGATGCGAGCGTATGAACTTTGGTAGATGTGGCGGTTGAGTTCTCACCAACGCTGATATGAGTAGTTGGAAGCGGGCAACGAGATAAAGCATCGGCGTCTTGATGTTTTCTGCCTGACTTGTAAGTTATGTCAAAGTCGTACTCCTGCAAGCGTAGTATCCACCGACCCAAGCGTCCGGACAAGTTCTTCAGTGTAGAAAGCCAGCATAAGGCATGGTGGTCCGTAACGATTGTGAAGTGACGGCCGTGGAGATGGGGACGAAACTTCTGGACCGACCAAACAACAGCCAAACACTCTTGCTCAGTTATAGTGTAGTTCTTTTCAGCAGGGGTGAGTAGGCAACTGGCATATGCAACAACTTTCTCTAGGGAAGACTTGTCGCGTTGTAGAAGAACGGCTCCTATACCAAGGCCGCTAGCGTGGGTATGAAGGATAGTCGGTGCGGCTTCGTCAAAGTGGCAGAGTAGAGGTTCAGACGTGAGTGCCCGCTTCAACAGCTCGAATGCTATTTGACATTCTTGAGACCACAGAAAGGGGACGTTCGAAGCGAGTAGTTGGTGTAATGAAGCAGCAATAGAAGCGAAGTTCTGGATAAACCGGCGAAAATAGGAGGTGAGGCCAAGGAAACTGCGAAACTCCTTTGGTTTTTCGGGACGCGGAAAGTGAAGGACTGCAGAAACCTTGTCAGGGTCGGGCCGGACGCCATCTTTGCTAACGACATGTCTCAAGACCTTGATAGATTTACTAGCAAAAGAGCATTTCTTAGTGTTTATTTGAAGCCCGGCGCCGGCAAGGCACGGCAGAACTTGATCCAGTCGTTCTAGGTGCTCAGAAAACGTTGACGAAAAGATAATAATGTCGTCCAGGTAGCAAAGGCAACTTTTCCATTTCAGGCCACGCAGCACGGTATCTATCATGCGCTCAAAAGTCGCGGGTGTGTTGCAGAGCCCGAAAGGCATCACGTTGAATTCATATAGCCCGTCGGGGGTCGCAAACGCCGTTTTCTCCTTATCGTCTTCATGCACGGGGATCTGCCAGTACCCAGAACGCAAGTCGATGCTTTAAAAGAATTCCGCACCTTGTAGAGAATCAAAGGCGTCGTCAATGCGTGGCATAGGGTACACGTCCTTGCATGTGATCTTATTGAGCGCCCGGTAGTCCACGCAAAAACGCACAGAGCCATCCTTTTTGCGAACCAAAACAACAAGAGACGACCAAGGGCTAGATGAGGGACGGATGACTTCCCGTTTAAGCATGTCCGCAACGTTTTCTTCTATAATTTTTCTTTCAGCTAGAGACACGCGGTAGGGTCGGCGGTGTACGATAGATGTCCCAACAGTTTGAATTCGATGTGCTATATTATTAGTGCGGCCCAGCTTAGACGAGCAAAAATTGAAAGAATTTGCATGTTTCTGTAACAGTGCGAGCAGCTGCTGCCTCTGTGAATATGTCAATTCGCTGCTGATAGCGGTGGTAAAGGCAGAGGAAGAAACATGCTCACCGACGGAAGGTTCTTTGGATGCGATGACCTGAAGTGGCATGACAAATACAAGCTCGAAGTCGGCAACACAGGCCACAGTAGTGCCCTGTGGCAGTAAGATCTTCTCCGGTGTAGAGTTGACAGCGGTGACAAGTGCAGAGCCATTGCAAAAACGAACGACACCGGACGGAAGAACTATACCTTTACGAACCCAAAGTGGTGAAGGTGAGACCAATACATCACCGTGATAGATGTCATTAGACGTAATGCTGACAATTTGCTTTTGCAGTGGAGGCAGTTCGATGTCTTTCATTGCGACCAGACGAAGTGGCTTCTGATTGTTGTCGTCAAGCATGTAGTCGGTGTCAGCGAGGTGAACGACGCGTTGTCCACAACAAATCGCCGCGGAAGCAGACGATAGAAAATCCCACCCTAAAATTAGTTGGTGAGAGCAGCGGGACAGGACAGCAAACTGGACATGATGGCGAATGCCGTCGATGAAAACACGCACAGCACAGAACGCGGAAGGGCGAATAACGTTCCCCTGGGCAGCAATTAACGTGGGGCCATCGTAAGGTGTCATTACTTTCCTTAAATGTTCACACAAATCAGCACGTATCACAGACAATGTCGCACCTGTGTACACCAAAGCATCGACTCCCACTCCTTCCACTTCCACAGAAAGCGTGTTACACGGGCCTGATGGAGGAATTTCAGTTCTAATTCCGAATGCAGTTTTTCCTCCACAAACTGCATAACTTAGTTTCCCGAATGAATATCAGATGAGAATGAGGCGGGCCGAAGTGGAGAAGTGGAATGGCGAAAGGGCGAAGGCGAGCGGCGTCTCGTGTTTTGGTTGTTTCGTGGTGCAGTCGATGCCGGAGGAGATGGAGACCGGTGCGGGGGAGACGAATAACGCCGACCTTGATAAGACGCCCCAGTGTACGAATCCCATTCGCGCACGTCGTTCCGACGCTCATCTTGCTGGCGCTTTCGGCAGAAACGAGATATGTGGCCGCGATAGCCACAGTAGTAGCATACAGGGCAAGACGAGCGCCATGGTGGGGAATAGAAGGCATTCGGGGCACCTGGAGATAGCGCGGTCAGGTGGGCCGGAGGGTCAGGGGGCACGGAATAGTAGTTTACCGGGGGGAGCGGTAGCAACTGATGCGTAGGATGGGCGCAGCAATGTCGCGTGGAAGTCGCTGGGAGGCACGGCAGCAACTTCAGGGTACGTGGGTAAGGGGCGTGAAGCAGGTGGCTGTACGGGCGCAAAGCCAGTCAGCGATGTAAGTTCCTCCCTGACGATGTCACGCAAGGGCACTCCCAAAGACTGTGTAGGACGCGGTGTAGGAGGTGTGAAGCCCATAGACCGCAATTCTTCACGTATAATGTCCCGGATGTGGTCACGCAGGTGGCCATGAGACGTAGAGTGGTGGTCGTCAATGTCCGGTTGGAGGCGAACAGAGTCCAGCGTATCAAGGTGCTGGCATGTCGTCACGACATCAGCGATGGTAGCTGGGTTTTGCACAGCAAGTGCATCAAAGGCAACAGGCCCAATGCCTTTCAATATGTGGCGCACTTTGTCCGATTCCGGCATGGATTGATTGACACGCCCGCACAGTGCGAGGACATCCTCGATGTATGAAGTGTACGATTCACCGGGATGTTGTTGGCGAGTATCAAGTGTACTCTTCGCGACGGCGGATCGAATGTCCGGGGTCCCAAAAATGTGTCGCAGCTGCTGCTGGAAGGTAGCCCAGTCGGGTAAGTCAATGACGTGGTTAAAATACCATGTCCTTGCGATTCCGGTCAGATAAAAAGGGTCGTAACGCAGTTTGGCGGCCTCGTCCCACCGATTAGCGACACTTACGCGGTCGTAGTCGTCGAGCCAGTCTTCTACGTCTTCTCCACGAAGACCAGGGGTTCCCGCTGATGTCCGTGTATGTAAAAAGGAGGGGCAGCTTGCGTCGGTGCGTGGTTGATGACATCAGTGCCGGTAGGCTCGGTCTGGGACATGCTGCCTGACAGTGGGCGCAATCGGTGGCCTGAACGAAGCTCCAGCGGGTAGAGCGGACTGCGGGAGGTAAGAGGACCGAAAATCCACCTCCACCACCAATGAAGTCTTGGTAGTCTTGGTTGCGACACCGTTTAATTGAGGAAAGACCTTGCAAAACGAACGGGCAGAGCCAGTACACAGACGATGATGATGACCCAGAGTGGCAATGGGGACAAAGAGACAAGCGGATGATTGTGATCATGCAGGGATGAGGACAATGTAAGTAACAAATGCCCACAATATATGTAACTAATAATACATTTAGCTGATGATAGGTCATTTACGACAGATTATACAATAAAAATTCCGAAGAAATGCATTACATTCAGAATAGCACCGCTCGTCAACGTTGCGTACTTATTGACTAACCACAACTTTCAAACTGTGCGAACATCTAAAATGGCAACTTTCTCAATATCGATAAAGGAAATCCCAAAGTCGCTGACGCTGAAATTGCATCATAATATTTCTTTTTTTTTTTTTTTGAAGAGCAGAATTCCACTAAAGTAGACCAAACAACACAGAGGAACTTTATTGCATCAATGCATTACGTAAAAGGAAATAATACAGGCGTGGCTGAATTTGGATGGTAGATGACCCATGACTCTCGCATTCGGCAACTGCCTTCATATATACCGTATTTACTCGCATAATAGGCGCACTTTTTTTTTTTCAGAAAATCCGGCTCGAAGTTAGGGGTGCGCCAATGACGCGGGGTAAAATTTTCGAAAATTTTTTCAACTCGGTTATCGCGCTTTAAATCTGCACACTTGTCAAGTAAAAGGCGACTTTATCGTTTACCAATTAATTCAGCAGCATAAAACAAACACACCTACGTACCTTTTAATGAACAAGCGAGAGCCGTCAACTGCACACACACACACGTAAAATTTATTTACACAAAAGTCGTAGCTGTTCCTCCTTTTCCCTATTCGGAGTCCGAGTCGGAGATCACACATTCATCCTCGCCGAGCGGGGATTCGTTATCGGTGTCCGAATCATCCGCACCCAACAAATGTCATCCTCACTCGCATCCAGTGCGTTCGAGATAACCGTCTTTTTGAAGCTTTTCCTGACGACTTCGTCGGAGATCGCCTGCCACGCTTCCACGATCCAAGCGCACAGCATTTCCACAGGCGGCCTCTTAATCTTACCACCTGTAGTCAGCTGATGTTGTCCTCCAGCCATCCAGGTGGTGTACAGCCTTCGAACATTGTCCTTGAAAGGTTTATTCAAGGACACGTCCAAAGGCTGCAGTATCGATGTGAGGCCGCCCGGAATCACTGCCAGATCTGTGCGCAGCTCCTTTAGCTCATCTCGTACGCGGTCTACTAGGTGCCCACGAAAACTGTCCAGGACAAGCATGGACGGCAACAACAGACCACCCGGCCGCCGACCCCAGACTCTTTTCACCCACTCCACCATGAGTTCCGCGCTCATCCAGCCTTTTTCCTAAACTCTGACGTAGATGCCTTGGGGGAATTTTGCCTTTGGGAGCGTCTTACGTTTAAAAATAACGTAAGGCGGTAGCTTACGCCCATCCGCTGTCACCGCCAGCATTACGGTGCATCGTTGTTTGTCAGCGCCAGACGTTCTGACGATGACGCTCCGTGCACCTTTCTCCTCCACTGTCGTGTTCCACGGCATATCAAAGCAAAGGGGGTTCTGATCAGCGTTGCCGATCTGGGACAAAATGAAGTCTTTCTGCTGTCGGAGCATTATAACAAAACTGTGGAGGTCCACCACTTTGTCCTCATATGCTGCGGGCAAGCGCTGGCACAAGGTGGTCCGCCTTCGCAGTGCGAGGCCATGGCGCCGCATGAAACGAGTTGTCCATCCGGAGCTGGCTTTGAACTCTTTTGCTTCGATGCCCTGCGCTCGGGCTATTCTGCGCGCCTCAGTCTACACAATATCCAACGACACAGCACAGCCGTCTTGTCGTAGCTCCCGTATATGCCGGACCAGTTGCTCTTCGACGTTCGGATACCTGCCGGTCTTGGCACCGCGGAAACCCCGTCGTGTCTTCTTCGTCGCCTCAAGTTTTTCTTCTTGGTCCCTCCAGTACCGAATACTGGTTTCTCCAACGCCGAAATGCCTGCTTGCAGCCCGGTTGCCGTGCTCCAGCGCGTACTGCACTGCCTTCAGTTTAAACCCAGCCGTGTAGCTCGCGTACTTCCCCATGGTGGAACCAAAGTTCAATACACGACCACAACATACGCACACCGCTTGCAAAATGGCGTTTCTTTCTTTTTCTCTGATGGTGGTGATGGCGATCGAGCCCCCGGCGTTGTACACGTGACCTCCAAAAAGCGCGGCGATTTGGGGGGGGTATCGGTAATTGATAGAACAGCCGTTTTTTTTTCGCTCATGGACGCTTTTTTTTTTTCAAGTTTTATTTCGACAAACACGTTGGTTAGGTCGTTGCACTTCGAATTTTTTTTATTTGCTCGTCGATTTGCCTTCTTTTTTTTTTTCAGGGTACGGGGACCGCGTTCCAACTGTACCGCTGGGGGGTAGAATCGTTTCTGATCACGGCCAAGTTCGGGGTGCGCCTATTATGCCTGGAATTAAAAAAAAAATCGAATTTTCCGCGACCAAACTAGGGGTGCGCCTAATCTGCGAGTGCGCCGATTATGCGAGTAAATACAGTATTTTACTTTTTAAGTATGACTGCAAGCACAAGCTTATAATTTCAAATTAATTAATAAAGTACCGGCGTCAACCCTAAATCGCATGGCGCATTAGCGAGATGCACTCGTCGTCAGCGGCAGGCAGTCTCGCAAGAAGTCAACAAGAAAAATGGCCGCGCACCACGCGTCAACATATACAACCGGTGGCTGGGCGCCTGTCCTTCGCACCGGGTCGTTTCAGTTAATTTCAAGTTTTCCCCGGAAATAGTGAAGCGCGTCCTGCAGGACTGAAATAAAGTTTTTTCATTCCATTCATTGCCGGAAACAGTGTATCGCTAATTTTTAAAAAATACGCCGAATTGAATCGCTGCTCGAACACAGTACCGAAGAACACTTCGATTATGTCCGGTTTTTACTTGCAGAGCCTCCTAGCTAGGAGGTTCTATACTATGTCTTCTGGAATGGAGGTGCGCCTCGATAAGTGACGCCGGTTGCCGCCATACTGCAAAAGGAAAGACTCGGAAGCAGACGGCGAAGTGCGCTTCGTAGCTCCGCCCTCGCAGTGGTCTTTGGAGACTGTGGCATGCTTTTGTAAAGCAGTTAAAGGTTTTACAAGGCCATGGTGACTTCGTGCGTCGCTTATAGCTGTACAAATCGCATCAAAAAGACGCCTGGGATTACTTTTGACATGTCAGTATTCACGCTTCGTTCGCTGACGATCACGTGTTTCCTCACTTATGCTGTTAAATTAGAACTAGGAAACAAAATACATCCGTATAGCTGTATGTAAGCTAACTTGAAGCTTTAAATGCTCGCTGACACGACGTTGTTCATTAGTTTTAAGTTTATGGAGGAAGCAGTTGTGGTCTATGGCTGCACGTATCAAACATTGGAACGAGTAGGACGTCTGAATGCCCTTTGAATTCCAAGTTTTCTGGTGTTGTCTTATAAGGCAAGACTGACGGCGTGCATGCAT
Organism: Rhipicephalus microplus; assembly: GCF_043290135.1. Classification (NCBI taxonomy): domain Eukaryota; kingdom Metazoa; phylum Arthropoda; class Arachnida; order Ixodida; family Ixodidae; genus Rhipicephalus; species Rhipicephalus microplus. The sequence continues at coordinate 278,829,374 of NC_134702.1, read as the reverse complement.
ATTTTTTTGGTGAGTGAATATCGAATTTGGTGCATGTTTATTGAGGAATTGACAAACGTCGAAAATATTCCGTGCCGTGATTATCCGTGTTACCGGTTTCCGAAAGACATTGCGCTTCGTTCTGCCTGGAAACGCGCTGTTCAAAGAAATAGTTGGAGGGCTACACACGGTGACCCCCTCTGTTCCATTCACTTCCAAGAATGCTGCTTCGACAGCACGGGGCAGACAACCAAACTGCAGCCTGGCAGTGCACCTTCAATTTTTCCTGCTTTCCGAGCGCATGTGCAAAAACCTGAGCACATGAAAAATCTGCTAGTTTCTACATCCTTGACGTAGCTTCAATAGAATGTAGTGACGAAAATAAGCAATTGCATCCAAAACAAGATGAGACACCTTTGAAATTCGTTCTATCTTGCCAACTAAACTGAAACCAAAACGCCAATAGACGAAGTTGCCAAAATGAGTGAGTGCCGTTATATCAAATATCGAGCTACCTCGTTTCTAGGCTCTGAAGGCTGCGCTTGCCATGACAACACCCGTCGCCAACGGAAGTTGATAAATATTGTGCAGAACTAAGACCACTGCAATCGTCCTTATAAACGGTTCATTTGGGTACGTCTCCTGGAGTTTGTCGGTTGCACGCGACATCGGTGATTCGGGTTTGGTTCCGCCTGTACATCGGTTAGAATTCGATAACTCTAGAAAAATTACTGGCGACTCCCAGTTTACTTAATTACCTCTATCTTTCAACTTTGGCTTTCAACTTCCTTATATAATTCTCTGGTAATCTGCCGACACACGCTAAAGAACACCTATGAAAGAGGCGAGCAAATGTCACGTTCCCCTTGATCTTGAATATCTGCAGGCACATTTCTTAAAACACCCAATATATACTCCAACCCTTTTGTACTGCAATAGTGCACCAGCAAGCTCAGTATTTATTTATTTATTTATTTATTACATACTGCCGGCCTCATATGGAGGCCTTAGGCAGGAGTGGGGCATAAATACACAACACAGAACAAGCTCGAAGTATTGAATAGAACTGCACTAACAAAAAAGAAATACATGACTTAGTGTTCTGCAAATCAACGGCATTGGCAAAATATGCGAAAGCAACGAAAGGGAACCAATTGCACGGCAGTTAGTACTTGCATAGCACAAGGTACTCACATTAAGTATTTACATAGGAGAAAGCATTGCAGGTACTGACATTGTACTTACATAGCACAAAAAGTCAAAGGAAAAAAGAAAAAGAAAGTTTCACCATTTATTCGAACACAGCAATGTGAAAGCAAATGCAAGTGAGTACATGTCTTTACATGACGCTTCGAGCATAGTGGCGATTAAAGAACTTCATTTCTGATTGCCTGCAGAAAAGAATCAATGTTGGAACGTTCTACCGCATGAGCAGATAAGGCGTTCCACTCGACGATTGTCCGAGGAAAGCAAGAGTACGTAAAAGTGTTTGTTCTGCACTTCAGCTCAGCCATTTTTTTTTTTTTTTTGCGTGAAGAGACCGAGTAAAGCGGTTAATGACAGGTTTTATAAATGCGGATGAATCAACTCGTAGCATTTTGTGATAAAACAAAATAACTTTAACCTATCATGACAGCGCCTTGTTTCGAGTTTCTCTAGTCCTGCTTTCTGTAGGAGGTGGGATGGGGATGTTTTCCAACTACAACTGTTATAAATGAACCTAACAGATTTTCTTTGGATACTTTCCAGCTTTAGTTTATTAGAGGCTGTCCAGGAATCCTAGGCCGCCGCTGCATACTCCAATATGGGCCTAGTAAACGTCCGGTAGGCTAATAGTTTAATTTCCGTTGTTGAGTGACCCAGCATGCGCCGAAGATATCCCAGTTATCTTTAGGCTTTTTTAGCAATAAACGTTACATGTTCATTCCAGCGCACATCAGAGGTTATCATTACTCCTAAATACTTATAGCTTTGCACTAGGCTTAAAGGTTGATTAATTGATGAAGTAGGTAAATTCAAGTGGTTTATTCTTGTGGGTTATGGTCATTGCTACCGTTTTTTACTATTAACTGTCATCTGCCATGTACAACACCAGTTTTCAATTGCACTTAATGATTGATTTAGCAGGACCTGATCATTAGGGCTAGATACTTCCTGGTATATTACACAGTCGTCTGCGAATATGCGAATTTGGACGCCGATGCTCTGAACAATATCATTAATATATAGCAGGAAAAATAGATGCCCGAGAACGGAGCCCTGCGGAGCACCAGATGCCACCAAAGCTGAAGGAGAAGCTGTGCCACCAATGACTACACATTGCCGCCTTGACGAGAGGTACGCAGCAATCCAGGCCAAAAGGCGATCATTTTTGAGAATGGGCTTCAGTTTTAGTATCAGCTTGGAATGAGATACCAGGTCAAAGGCTTTTTCGGAGTCTAGAAATATTATATCTACCTGATTATGTCTGTCTAATGCTAAAGCGAGGTCATGTATTGTTACGACTATCTGGGTTACTGTAGACATCCCTCTACGAAATCCATGTTGCCGATGGTGGATCAAATTATTGCTCTCAACAAAGGAAGATATGTGCTTAAATATAATATGTTCAAGCAGCTTCACAGAAGTACATAAAATCGATATAGGCCTGTATAAAGAAGGTGATGAATGATTGCCTGATTTAGGTATGGGGGTACTTTTAGCAAATCTCCAGTCATCTGGAAGTTCCGCACGAATCGGTGATTTGCGATATAGCAGAGTTAAATACTTCGCGCACCATTCAGCATATCGCACAAGGAAAGCGTTCCGTATTTCATCAATACCAGGAGATTTCTTTCTGTCTAATTTCAGAAGCAACATCAGGAAACCCTCTTCACTAATGAATATGTCATCAATCGGCAGTATTTCTTCGAGATGCGAAGTTTTTGGAGCACTACCATTATCCTGAGTGAACACAGAACAGAAATATGTGTTAAGTACTTGAGGTATTTCAAGTTTGTCGTCGAGTACTGCGTCACCGGCGGACAGACGCGGCAGAGACTTTTTTTGCGGTGACGAGTGTCGCCAGAACTTATCAAGGGATGAGAGAAGAAAGTTTTTCAGTGTCACGTTTTGGAAGTGCACTTTTGCTTTTTTGATACCGTTTCCTAGCATAGTGCGTAGCTCAGTAATCTTTTCAGCGTTAGCGTTTGTTGGATGACGTTTGTGCCTAGTTCTCGCCTTTTTAAGCTTACGCCCCATTCGAATGAGGTCCCTCGTCAACCAAGGGTTACAGCTGCGCACGATCTTTTGTTTTTTTTTTTTTGGCACGAACTGCGCAATGCATCGAAAAAGCAGTTCCTTAAAGAAACGCCACATTTGTTCGACGGAGCCATCAGTTGGTTCGTACAGAGTGCTGAAGTCGGAGAACGAACTACCAAGTAAGTCTGGTACGTCGACGTCACTAGCATGTGTAAACAACGGGATTATACTTTCTTTTATTTGAAGTTTCAAAGAAAACTGCATTTCTAAAGTTAAGGATACCATCTTGTGATCACACACTCCTTCAAAAATATCTATTCTTGGATTCCTCCTTAAAAGCTCATTGGAAACAAGAAAAAGGTCCAAAATATACTTTGCTATTTGTTGAGTGCGTGTGGGGGATTTAACAAATTGGGTTAAGATGTGCAAGATAATGAGGTCAAAGAATGGTTGAGATGCGTCAGTAAGAGCTTCTGGGAAATAGTCTGACCAATTAATTGCTGGTAAGTTGAAATCACCCGCGAGTAACAGGTTGCCGGAACGAATAGTGTTCAAACACAAGAACTCGTTTAGGTTTTCAGCAAAGGGACTATCACAGCTTGGTGGGCGGTATATACCCACTACAATCAGGTTCCATTCTTCAAGGAATAGTTTAAGCGCAACACTTTCAATGCCCGGTACATTCGGTAATCTGGACGCCCGCAGCGATTCCTTGAGAAGAATAGCGACTCCGCCTCCCCTACTGTCGCGATCATTGCAGTAGATTCTAAAGCCCTTTGGTATTGACTCGTGGTCACGTGACGTCTTGATGGAGCCAGGTTTCGGTTACAACTATGATGTGCGGATTGCGTGCCATAATAATACTTTCCAAATCAGCTAACTTGTTAAGAATACTACGAGCATTAATATTTAGGCAACGGATAGTTTTCCTGCAACCTCTACTAGTTCACCGATTTCGCCTAAGCCTACTCGTGCTCTGAATGTCGGAAGCAGAAGACGCCTTATCTGTAAGAATAGGAACCCTTTTGTTAAGGCTGCTATCTCATCGAAACAGAGTGCCATCGATATGCCATCGATACCTTGTCATATGTGAGTTTCACTTTCTTTCCCTCGCTTCTCTCTTTCGCAGCACTATCCCACAACTGCTTGCGCAGTATGCTAGTGGCAGTAGAAAAATTTTCACTGACTGAAACGTTCTGGCCTTTAAGCTTGTGGCAATTTCTTAAAACATCTATTTTTTCGCGATAGTCAATGAACTTTAGGACAACCGGTCGCGATTTGTTTGCTTGTCTGCATCCTATTCTATGAATTCGCTCAACAGATTTCACTTCGACATTTAGTGTCGTCGCAAATAAATCATCAACCACATTCACAAAAAGCGATTGTGGCGTTTCACTCGCCACCTCTGGAAGGTCAAATAAAAGATTATTGTGACGGCTTCTGTCCTCTAGGTCAAGGAGTTTCATTTCCAAGTTACCAATGCTTTTTTCAAGTCCTGTGATTTTGGCACCAAATTCTTTTAGTGTTGACGTAGAAGCCTCAACCTTTTGTAATTTAGATTCAATTACGTCCAGCCTATTTTGCATGAACGAAGGCCCCCAAGAAGTTGTTGAAGCAGATTATTGGTGTTGGGTCTCGGATTTGATTCCACATCCCCACAAACCATAAGCAAAAAGAAAAGAACGCCCTTTGCATACGAACAAAATACACAGACAGTATAGGGGCACGTCAGCTGGAGCCTAATAGATGCGTGTTTGTTACTAACCTGCATAAAAAGCAGAAAAGGATTCATGGTAATGTTGACTGGTGGCCAGCTGACGTTCCCACTGAAAGAATTCCAGCAGAGTCGTCTTCTTATGAAGGAAGCCGACGATGTCAAGCGTAAATTTTTCCCAAATTAAGTAAAAAAGGTAGGCCTTGCGACGGTTAAAGTAGACATGCTAAATGTCTACAAACGGTATTCTCTTTCAGATGCAGATTTAAATGTTCTGGTGCAGGGCACCTCCTCAATGTCGCACAGTATTTAATTCAGAAAAAATATCCTACTTGTGTCGGCTTTCAAGATGTCTTGCTGGGGTGATGTTTACAATTCACTCAAATCAAAGGCCCTTTCGTTCAAATCTTGCATGTTCAGAACCCCAATCATTGGCTTACAGTAACAAATGTTGGTGCGGACAAAAACACAGTCTTCATATATGATTCAATTGATCAAGATACCCCTCCTGACGCTGTTAGGCAAATCTGTCATATTCTAAAATTACAATCGCCAACATTAACCATTCAAACAATGAAGGCACAAAACCAGTGCAACACACTTGACTGTGGCTTGTTTGCAATTGCTAACATGTATTATATAGCGTCAGACAGAAAACCAGAAACTTTGAACCTTAACCAAGTTATGCTGCGCAAACATTTGCTGCAATGCATACAGAATAATATGGTCGAAGACTTTCCCCTTATAAACTCCACTGCTGCTCGCGTACAGCCAAGAGATAGTATTTACAAGTTACATTGTGTCTGCCGGCAACCACAATATAGTGGGGTAGTATTGGACATTACTTGTGCAGGTTGTTCAAGAGGATTTCACGGAGCTTGTCTGGGCTCTTTAGCAGCTAACTTGGACAAAAAAGTATTCGTGTGTTCTAAATCATGTTTGCTAGTTGCCAAGGAAAAGATACATTCTCCTAATTATTAATAGCATTCCATTTTGATGTAGACATATGGCAAAATTTCTAACCATTCTTCATGTCTCCTCCTCTAATTTTTGCTTTTCATTAAAGGGCCACTCACCGGGTTTGACGATTTTGAGCTGACAAGTGCAATGCGTACATCGGGAGTTCATGATCACGTCTGCCAAACATTGCAACTCTATGCGCCGCGGAAATGGATCAAATTTCAAGACAAACGCTTCTCCTCCTTTCTTTACAGGTCGCGCCCCCAGAAAAGGAGGGGCACGTATGAATCGCCCTACATACACAGCAGTGCAGTGACGTTCGTCCTCTATGTAGACGACTGTGCTCTGATGCTGCCAACAGTGGCACGTGACATGGCGAAAATGATTTAACGTGACATGCGTAGTTAATGTAATTTGTTGCTTGAAGAGATTAATAAAGCTTGGGATACATATTGAGACGCAATAGGAGAATGTGTTTGTCTTTTTCATTTGTTTCCCCGTGAATTGCAACGAGATGCCGAGCTAATGTGCTGGCGTTTCGCACGCGTTCCTGTCTCCGCGGTTACTGCACCAAGCAGAGGCCTGTCCTGAAAAAGAAATTAATGGTCCTGCGCATTCGAGCACTCATTATGATCATATTTTCAACCGCATCAAAGCCAGCGTTTCCAAACAATCTCGTAAAAACAGGCAGTAGACACAAAACAATGCTGGTCAACAAAACAACACCGCTCGCGCGCTCGAGGGTCGGGCTTGTTTGAGCACGTCATGTGCACGTGACCTCTTGGTTGGATGCTGGAGAGGGTAGGAAAGAGATTTGGCTTGTGAAGGCTACATGGGGGAGTGGCAAGGGTTTTGAGCTTGCCTCCTTTCATCCTTGTTTCCTGCTGTTAAAAAAAGAAGAAACTGTTTTCTCAGCTCATAAAGAACCGATTGAAAAACTTTTTGTAGTATAATGCTCTTCATTAGATACACAACAACTTCCACAGTCTAACTAAAATTTGTTATGGGACCTGGTGAGTGGCCCTTTAAGGACTGACTTCAGGGATCGAAAGTATGAAGTTAGGCATGTTGGTTATAGCACAAAAATTTCACTCAGGACAAGAAAAGGAACAAACACGAGTGTTCACTTCCAAGAATATTTATCTTGATGAGCAAACACATATATACTCCTGAAATGTGAAAATCATTCAAGACGCCCACAACTGCCATGCGCAAATATCTTACATTTTCAAAAAAGACAATTTGTTTTGACAAAGCCCGAGACAGAGTGCTGACGCAGTTCAGCTCTAGTCTACAAATCCTCTTTGCCTCGATAATTTCTCTTGTCATTTTATTTGTTGTTTTTTCTTCCAGCAATAATAATGTCGTGCAAAATCATTTTGCATCCACACGTGCTGCAATGAACACGCTTGTAACCTCAAGAATGGTCGCAAACGTTTTGTGGCCTTGCACTGCAGCAGGTGTGGCTCCAAACCACTTTTGTGTGACACCATTATCATTGGGAAAAAAAAACTACAAAAGAAATTGTCGTGGCAAAAAAGATTTGTAGACTATAGCTGAACTGCATCAGTACTTTCTCTTACTCTCTCTCTAAGGATTTGTCAAAACGAATTGTCTTTCTTGAGGATGTAAGGTTTTCGTGCATGGCAGTTGTGGGCTTTTTGAATGATTTGTCTGTTTTGTGCATTTCAAGAGTATATATGTTTGCTCTTCAAGATAAATCTTGTTGGAAGTGAGCACTCGTCTTTGTTCCTTCTCTTGTTCTGGGTCAAATTTTCACGTTATGTGATGAGTTGACTTTCTGCATGCACCACATTATTTTTCTCCCTTGTTGTAAGCTAGTGGTGGAGCGTTAACTAGGAATACATAAAAACATTGCCAAATGTATATTACCCCAACGAATCAAATTCCTTTGTTGAGGCAATCCTTTCTGTGGCATTCCTTCTTTATTGGCTTCTCATCACGTCAAACCTCAAACCTGTCTCTTTCATAAAAGTTCTGGAACTAGTTCTTGTTTTGTTTTGTTTTTTTGCCAAAAGTAGAAAAACTTCCATTCGTTGAGCAAATTTTCCTGAACTAAAATATATTCATAACTAATGCACGGAATGAAAAATAAAAAAAAAAACAAGAAAATTCATTGGCTGATCCCTAAATGTCAACTGAATAAGGATTTCGGAAATAATACTATGAATGGCACACAACAAACACTCATGCATGCAGCCTTTTACAATGTGCAGCTGTAAACTGCAAAAAAAAGTATCAGATATTGTATATGAGTTGCTTTTTTTTTTCTTTTCAGCAACAGTAACTTGCCCTTTAGGAGAAAAATATGAATATCAAATTTTCAAAAATAGTCATTTTTGAAAATCTGTCAATATATCAAAATGGTTTAGTTGATTCATGATTATGCAAGCAGTTCTTGCATGCCTGCGGCACTGGGATTGTTAATGTAGGCAGGCTGAGTTTGTAATGTTCTAAAGCCTCAGCATTTTGGTGTTATATTACATTCAAATATTTTATGAATTCAATTATGAAATTTGCTCACAATGAGTTTGCTACAAATCAGGCAACCAAAGTCTGTGTATATATTGCCCACATTAACGTCACACTGCCACAAGTCTCTAGGCGGAGCCTGACCAATACAGAGCGCGTTCTCGGGTGGCGGATAGAGAAAAGTCTTGCAATGAAGTGATGCTAAGCAGCTTCTATTAATAAACAAGACTGGCACTTGTTCCCGCGGACCAACAGGCATTAAATACATATGGCAACAGGAGTCTTTTCACTGCTGTGATTGGCAAATTGAAAGTTTCAGGTGCCATTTTTTAAACTCTTTGATTTATCTGTTGTTTTTTTCGTCTGTTTTCTTCATCTTGTACAGGTCCAGTACATTGTGGACTCACCCTGTTGTCAAGTCGTCAGGAAGTTGGATGATGCTGTCTTCTTCCAGCTAAATTATGCAACTACTAAGAAGGGGATCAGAATTCTATTTTGTAGCAGTTATTTTACAAATAAATGTTAGTAAAATTTTTCTTGGTTGTAGTAGTGTCATTGTGTATTCACGGACCATAACATTACATAAGACAGGAATTCAAGTGCACAGCAAAAAAAGTGCTGCTATGAGCACCTGTTATCAATATCAGCTGGTCATTCTTAATTTTGGTCTTTTATTTATCGCACATGAAGTAGCCGCGATTGCTTGGTTTACAGGCTGAGAGAAAATTTAGCTCCCTTTCTTGCACGCCAAAGGTTGCTGGCAGTGAAACAGCGTTGTCAGCATTTTGATAGATACTTTTAAAATGAACGTGAAAACGATGGAGGCACAAGACAAATGCGAAGTACTGATTATTTCTCATCTCGTGTTTCCGTCGTATTCGTGGCCGTTTTCCAAGACTGCATAGTTTCCAACTCGACCTTACTGATATATTGTGAAAACTTTATGAAAACATGAATCCCCGAAGTTAAGTATAAAACTTTCACATAGAATGCATCACTTCTAGCATCAACAGTTGAGCTATCACAAAGCTTTGATGAGTCGCAATACACATGAAAGCAAGTATGGTCAAGCTTCACTGCCTTGTGAAGGCACTGTGGTAAAGCCAGCGTGAGCAGAAGAGCACAGCATGATACGAAATGAACGCATGCACAGGCCACTTGTGCATCAAACAAATATAAGCATTTGCGATTGCTCAAGCCAAATATGCATCTTGGCACGTCCGTTTCAGGGAGACAAAAAGACAATTGCCAAAAGATGATTAAGCTTCACTGCATCACGAAAGCACTGCGGTAAAGCCAGCGTGAGCAGAAGAGCATTACATGATACGAAATGAACGCATGCACAGGCCACTTGTGCATCAAACAAATATAAGCATTTGCGACTGCTCAGGCCAAATATGCATCTTGGCACGTCGGTTTCAGGCAAACAAAAGGACAATTACTAAAATATGATCAAGCTTCACTGCATCGCAAAAGCACTGCGGTAAAGCCACGTGAGCAGAAGAGCATTACATGATACGAACATGATACGAAATGAACGCATGCACAGGCCACGTGTGTATCAAACAAATATAAGCATTTGCGACTGCTCAGGCCAAATATGCATCTTGGCACGTCCGTTTCAGAGACACAAAAAGACAATGACCAAAATATGATCAAGCTTCACTGCATCGCAAAAGCACTGCGGTAAAGCCAGCGTGAGCAGAAGAGCATCACATGATACGAAATGAACACATGCACAGGCCACTTGTGCATCAAACAAATATACGCATTTACGACTGCTCAGGCCAAATATGCATCTTGGCACGTCCGTTTCAGAGACACAAAAAGACAATGACCAAAATATGATCAAGCTTCACTGCATCGCAAAAGCACTGCGGTAAAGCCAGCGTGAGCAGAAGAGCATCACATGATACGAAATGAACACATGCACAGGCCACTTGTGCATCAAACAAATATACGCATTTGCGACTGCTCAGGCCAAATATGCATCTTGGCACGTCCGTTTCAGGGAGACAAAAAGACAATTACCAAAAGATAATTAAGCGTCACTGCATCGCGAAAGCACTGCGGTAAAGCCAGCGTGAGGAGAAGAGCATTACATGATACGAAATGAACGCATGCACAGGCCACTTGTGCATCAAACAAATATAAGCATTTGCGACTGCTCAGGCCAATTATGCATCTTGGCACATCCTTTTCAAACAGACAAAGGAACAATCACTAAAACAAGGTCAAACTTCACTGCATTGCGAAAGCATTGCGGTAAAGCCTATAAGTAAATGATGTGCAGCAATCAATGGATATATGCCTTATTCATCGTACCCACCTGTTGGTGTATTAAAGCTTCTCACATTTGGCAGGCTATTATGTGAGTGAGAGGCAATACCTGATGTGATAACAGCTGTTACATTTCTTTAATTTCTCACATTGGGAACTATAGCTGGCTGATGGCAAGTTGAATTTGCATGAGTCCTTGATTAACTTAGCCATGTGCCATCTTTGCACATGATGTCTTAGCTGTCACAGAGTTATATAGATAGATTGACGTGGCGTGGCTTTGATTGCGTGCGCTGTGCTGTTTAGGGTAACTGCTGCAGATGGGGAATAAATATTTAAATTCTCGTGGTACGTGATGCATTTGGTCAGGCATGCAGGGCTTATTCCTAATGTACAGCTCCTGCTTACGAGCTGCGCAGTCTGCGATCTGCGCCGATAGACGAACTGATGGTGGAAGAAAAATTACTCTCTCCCACTAAACGGAACCATGCATACGTGTGAAGCAGCGGGCGCTAACGCTTACCCAGGTGGCGCCGTTGACGCTGGCTCTCATCACGGCGTTGCGCAGATCAACCTGGTGACGAGGTGCTAAGCACGCAGCGATGGACCGGTGTTTCTTACTGTAACATGCCAATCACTGCTAATGGGTGAGAGACACAAGACTCTTATTAAATGCAGAGACACCCAGTACACTTTTAACTAAGTATAACGCGCACTCTGCTCATTTTCATTGTTCAACAACGCACAAGAGAACTCTATCACCAGCACTACCTTGGAGGTCAATATCCAGTGCCTAATAAGGGGTGGCCAGTGAATGGTTGTGCAGTGCTAGCAGTCATTTTTTTTATTAAGGAACTCGCTATCAGATGCTGCTTGCGTCCGTGGGGCGAGTCGAGAGAGGGGGGAGTGTAGGAGAGATGAGAGACGGGGAGGGGACGCGCATGCGCAGCAAGGGTGGTCACGCCGCACACAGCATTGAACTCGACCACAACATGCTTGGCAACTAAAATGGCCCCAGTGTACGAGAGAAAATTGCTGGATCTGCAGTCGAAGATTTTCCGCCAAAGAAATGTAGACTGCAGACTCTAGATCACGTTACCGGCTGCCATTCGGTTCAGCACATTAAAAATATCAGTTAATTTACATGAAACATACTACAAACTATAGCTACGTGTACTTTATAAATGTGCCCGCAAAATCACCTGTAAATTTACACGGTGGACACTAATCCAGAGTTCCCGCCTGCTTCTGAAGCATTGTTACAGCAGAACACTGAAAAAAATTGCTGCAGGTGCATATATATATATATATATATATATATATATATATATATATATATATATATATATATATATATATATATATATATATATTTGTATAATAAGAGTGTTTTCACACTCGTTGTTTGGCTTATAGATGGCGCTGACTGTCACTCCTACTTCTAAATTCACATATAAACCACAAAAACTGGATAGAGGGACGGCCGCTGTGATAGCTTAGTGGTTAGAGCACCGAACGCGTTATTCGAAGGTCGTGGGTTCGATTCCTGCTCACAGCTAGTAATTTTTTCATCCACTTTTCTTTCTTCTTTCTTCTTATTTACATTCCATTGGTTCTAATAACTTCCCCTGTACATTCCTTGGCATTACTGTCTGTTACATCTCATTAATATTGTGTTAAAACACGAAAATACGAGCCCTTAGGTATACTTTTCTCTCCCTTATTTCATTGAACGAGGGTCTCGTACTGGCAGACTTGGTGTGTTTAGGTTGTATAAGAGGGACAATTAATCAGCTGCCCGCTCATAATAAGTTCACGTGCTACGTGACGCCAAACATGCGAATAAGAGTGTTTTCATACTCGTTGTTTGGCTTATAGATGGCGCTGACTGTCACTCCTACTTCTAAATTCACATATAAACCCCAAAACGTGGATGGAGGGACGGCCGCTGTGATAGCTCAGTGGTTAGAACATCGAACGCGTTATTCGAAGGTCGTGGGTTCGATTCCTGCTCACAGCTAATAATTTTTTCATCCACTTTTCCTTCTTCTTTCTTCTTATTTACATTCCATTGGTTCTAATAACTTCCCCTGCACATTCCTTGGCATTACTGTCTGTTACATCTCATTAATATTGTGTTAAAACACGGAAATACGAGCCCTTAGGTATACACTTCTCTCCCTTATTTCATTGAACGAGGGTCTCGTACTGGCAGACTTGGTGTGTTAAGTTGTATAAGAGGGACAATTAATCAGCTGCCCGCTCAGAATAAGTTCACGTGCTACGTGACGCCAAACATGCGAATAAGAGTGTTTTCATACTCGTTGTTTGGCTTATAGATGGCGCTGACTGTCACTCCTACTTCTAAATTCACATATAAACCCCAAAAAGTGGATGGAGGGACGGCCGCTGTGATAGCTCAGTGGTTAGAGCATCGAACGCGTTATTCGAAGGTCGTGGGTTCGATTCCTGCTCACAGATGGTATTTATTTCATCCACTTTCCTTTCTTCTTTCTTCTTATTTACATTCCATTGGTTCTAATAACTTCCCCTGTACATTCCTTGGCATTACTGTCTGTTACATCTCATTAATATTGTGTTAAAACACGAAAATACGAGCCCTTAGGTATACACTTCTCTCCCTTATTTCATTGAACGAGGGTCTCGTACTGGCAGACTTGGTGTGTTTAAGTTGTATAAGAGGGACAATTAATCAGCTGCCCGCTCATAATAAGTTCACGTGCTACGTGACGCCAAACATGCGAATAAGAGTGTTTTCATACTCGTTGTTTGGCTTATAGATGGCGCTGACTGTCACTTCTACTTCTAAATTCACATATAAACCCCAAAACGTGGATGGGGGGACGGCCGCTGTGATAGCTCAGTGGTTAGAGCATCGAACGCGTTATTCGAAGGTCGTGGGTTCGATTCCTGCTCACAGCTAATAATTTTTCATCCACTTTCCTTTCTTCTTTCTTCTTATTTATATTCCATTGGTTCTAATAACTTCCCCTGTACATTCCTTGGCATTACTGTCTGTTACATCTCATTAATATTGTGTTAAAACACGGAAATGAATGGTGGGCATGGTGGAAACCACCACCCACCATTATAGTGGATTAATGTAGTGGGTGAATGGTGGCAAATGCCCACCATGGCGCATGGTGGGTGCGGCAGTGCCGGCAACATTTGAGCGCGAAATGACGTCAGAATCACCGTGACGAGCTGCCACAAAAAATAAAAAAGTATTCTATAAAAACAATATAAAAAACACCCGTCCCGTAAAAAAAAAAAAACAAGGCGCCCCGTGGGATCGAACGTGCAACCTGCGGATTCCTATTCGAAGACACTAACCACTGCGGCACACCAACATGACGTTAATTGCGTGTTAAATACTTAGTTGCCATACAAACTTAAGGTTCAACTTGGTTATGTTTGTCGTGTACACAACATAGACAAGATCTACACCTGCTACTAAATATTGCACATTTATTAAACACAAGCAACTGCGGCCTGTAACGATTGCCACTATGTTAATGACACTAGTGCTATTTTTTTGTAATCCCCAACTTCAAGAAAAAAAAAGCCAAGTGGAATGGGGAGCAGCGACAGTTTACCGGCGGGGTCTGCCAAGTTTAATATCCGTTTCGCGCTCGTTCTAAAGGGCGACATCTGTTCACGCTTTATGACGCTTCTAGGCTCATTCCATAGATACGCCCGCCTAATTTATTTGAGTATTGGAATGCTTTTCGCGCAATGTAGAGGGCGGTCGCGCCAGCGCAATGCTGTAGCTCTTTCGCTAAAGCAACAACTACATAACGGCTTGGCCAAAACGAATGCAGTGTGCCGGAAACATTACGCTATCATATTGGTTCACTAAGCACACGAATTGCCACGTCTGAGTTCTCGTACAAAAGCTAGAGAAGTGCCGGCGAGTGTGACCGGCGGCTGTCGGTGAAAAGACACTTAATTACATTCTCTGGGAATGCTTTAATCGCGTCGCATCGATGTTTGTTGCTTCTTGAGCGGACATCATACACAATGAAAAATGCTTCATTTAGGTTAATTGATGCCATATGGCTGCGCTGTATTGTCATACTTAATCGTCGTAATCATGTATTCTGAAACCCGGAAGCCTGATAACACAATTGTACGGGCTCGGTCAGTAGGCCTAACCTTTGGTGGAAATCATGGTCGTAGAACATGTAGTGTACAGATCCCAGCTTTGTACACTATATAAATTGCACGCCATTATAAGCCCACCCATCATCTGCTTACTGCTTCCCAGCATTATCGCGATGGTGGGCAGAGCTTCTCAGCTTGGTACACCATGTGGCCCACCCTAACAAGCAGCACCCATCATCTGCTTAGTGCTTCCCAGCATTATCGCAATGGTGGGAAGAGTTTCTCAACTTGGTACACCATGTAGCCCACCATAATAAGCACCACCCATCATATGCTTAGGGCTTCCCAGCATTATCGCAATGGTGGGCAGAGTGTCCCATTATTGCCCACTATCTAGCCTCTGCTTTCCACCATCATTTCCACTTTACCCATCATCTGTACACCATACCACCCAGTATGTCCCAGCATAACCACCATATTTTCCACTACGTCCCACCATAGCCATCATAATTTCCACCATGCCAACTATTATTACAACTACTCCCACCATGTTTTCCAGTATCCACCATGGCAATTTTTCCGATAGGGTTAGGTATACACTTCTCTCCCTTATTTTATATATATATATATATATATATATATATATATATATATATATATATATATATATATATATATATATATATATATATATATATATATATATATATATATTCTCGCAGCAATTCATACACGCCATTCTAACAACCTTACCACATACACATGGCCCCACTCATGCGTTGGCTGCTGTGAGGAGCATGCACAGTAGCTTTCGTTGACACTCGCAGTGCATCATGTTACTGTAACATAAACAACAGCGTCATAAGACTAGACTATATTTTAGTTTTATGACATTCTTTGGCTCTCAAGGTGCAGGATGCACTTCTTGAAAAGAAAAAGAAAAGGCAGGTCCCACGCACAGTATACAGGAATCGACGCATAATGCAAAGCAGCCGGGAAGGAGGAAACCATGCTGTGCAATTAAGACGTGAATATTATGATTGGCATGTCAAGAAATGTCATTTATGGTCATCATACAGTGGTATGCAATGCAAATTTTGCTGTATATTAAGCTAGCGAAATTGCCGCAAGCACACCAAGAGCCCGGCATGTAAATCACGTGGTGCATGATTGTATGTCATAATTTACATGTTACCATTTGCTTTTTATGTTCATCATGCAGTCACGTCCATAGGTTAATGAACTAACCCACGAGTAGACACAATCAAACTCAGATCAAGCCGTGAGCTTCAGTCTGAATGAGCTGCATAAGTTTTGCTGACCTATGGTCACGTCATATTAATTTTGGTATAAACCAAGCTATAGCAAAATAACCGCAAGCACACAAGGAGCGTGACATGCATGTGAGCCCATTAGTGACATGCATGTCATGGTTTTACCATTACCACACCCTTAATTTGTTATTTGTGCAAAAATATCTCGTGATATCATATTTGGCTTATATCTATATAATGAAACAGTTGCGAGTGTATATATATAAATATATATATATATATATATATATATATATATATATATATATATATATATATATATATATATATATATATATATATATATATATATATTGTAAGATGGCGTCCAGTGCCCTCAAGACTCTTCTTTATTGTCTCGAGTATGTGCCCCACAACCTAAACAGGAGTGGTGATGATAAGTATGTACAGATGAAAAGATGGAACGAGTAATGATGCTCACACCTATTTTCCCCGTGCACTTGATCGACCGACCCGGCCGAGAATTAGGCGGAAAAGGTACGGCGAACAAAAGGTTTAAGGCGTGAAACGTGATCTATCTCAGATGCACGGTAACGACAGTCCGAGGAACCCTCGACGGGAGTGACAAGGTAATTGACAGGAGATGCTCGTTCACTAACAACGTAAGGTCCAAGAAAGCGTGACTGAAACTTTTCACACAATCCGGATGTACGAACAGGCGTCCAAAGTAGTACTTCATCTCCAGGACGGAAGGTGACATCTCGACGAAAGCTGTCATATCGTTGCTTGCGGTCTAGTTGACTGGCCTCCGTGTTGAGTTGAGCCCGTTGCGTGCGTCAGCGAGCCTGGAGACGAAATTTTCTGGCGTAGTCGTGGACGTTTTTGTCGTTACATTGAAGAAAGAGGCGTCAATAGTGAATGTCGGCGCACGACCATAGACGAGGAAGAAAGGTGAATACCCGGTGGTTCGTTGAACAGCGGTGTTGTGTGCAAACGTTACGAACGGTAAGATGTTGTCCCAGTTATCGTGGTTCGGTCCGATGTATATGGATATCATGTCGATTAGAGTCCGGTAGAATCGCTCTGTCAGGCCATTTGTCTGCGGGTGGTAAGCGGATGTGGTCTTTTGAACTGTGCCACAAGTTTTTAGAATTTCGTCAAGAATTGTCGACATGAAGGCCTTGCCCCGGTCACTCAACAACGTGCGAGGTGCACCATGACGCAACACAATGGCTTCTGAAAAGAAGGCGGCAACGTATGAGGCGGAGCTAGTGCGTAGAGGAGCGGTCTCCGCGTATCGTGTGAGGTGGTCGATGGCTGTGACGATCCAGCGGTGGCCCGCTGGCGTTACGGGAAGTGGCCCGACGAGGACTATTCCGACAACGACAAAAGGTGTGTTGGGACATGGAATGGGTTGTAATAAGCCAGCAGGAGCTGAAGTTGGTCGTTTCTGGCGTTGACAAAGTGTGCAAGAAGCGACATAATTAGCCACAAAGGTAGAAAGACCAGACCAGAAGAAACGGCTCCTAACGCAGTTGTAGGTCTTCTGAAATCCCAAGTGTCCAGCTGATGGATCGTCGTGGAGTGCTTCGAGAACTTATTTTGTTTTCGCAGTGAACGGGGAAGTACTCACTTACCGATGCCCATCCGCATTGTAAGTATAGCGCTGCAGGACATTGTTGTCTAGCTTGAACTGCCGTAGCTGACGATGTAGTCTGGCATTAGGTGGAGAAGGCGAGTCATTCAAGTACCCGATGATGCGGTTACAGTATGGGTCGTCACGTTGGCACGCGCAAACTGAGCGCTGTTGTTTAAAGATAGTGACCCAGCAACTGCCAGGGGTGATAACGTGAGTGCAGAGGAAGCCGCTTGATCACCTGAGGGGCATCGAGGATGCGTGGTTGTAGATGAAAGTGGCAAATGGCAGCGAGAGAGAGCGTCGACATCCTGATGTTGTTTGCCAGACCTGTACACAACGTCCAAAGTGTACTTTTGCAAACGGAGTATCCAGCGACCGAGTCGCCCAGACAAATTCTTCAGCAAGGACAACCAGCATAGGGCATGGTGGTCGGTAATGACAGTGAAGTGGCGTCCATACAGATAAGGTCGAAACTTCTGGATGGCCCAAACGACAGCAAGACATTCCTGCTCTGTTATCGAGAAGTTCTGCTCTGCAGGTGTTAGTGCGCGGCTGGCATACGCAACTACTCGCTCACGTGAAGTGTCGTCACGCTGGAGAAGGACGGCACCGATTCCGTGGCCGCTGGCATCTGTGTGAAGTAAAGTGGGGGCGCTCTCATCGAAGTGACGGATGACGGGGTCTGATGTCAAAGCACGTTTAAGGGCTTGGAAAGCACAGTCGCACTCGTCAGTCCAAGTGAAGGCCGTTCCTGATGTCAGAAGCTTGTGTAACGGCCCCGCGTTGGCAGCAAAGTGACTGATAAAGCGGTGGAAGTAAGACGCCAGGCCCACGAAACTTCGCAATTGTTTTTGATTGCCCGGACGTGGAAAATTAATTACGGCAGCAACCTTGTCGGGGTCGGGTCGAACGCCATCTTTGCTGACAAGGTGACCCAATACTTTGATGCTCCTGCTGGCGAAGTGGCACTCCTTTGTATTGAGCTGAAGCCCAGCGTTCGAAATGCACGTAAGAAATTCGTCCAAACGCTTAAGGTGCTGAGGAAAAGTAGAAGAATAAATTACGATGTCGTCCAAATAGCATAAGCAGGTTCTCCACTTTAGACCACGTAAAACAGTATCTATCATGCGCTCGAATGTTGCTGGAGCGTTGCATAAGCCAAAAGGCATGACGTTGAACTCGTAAAGCCCATTAGGCGTTGCAAACGCTGTTTTCTCCTTGTATGCTTCGTGCATAGGTATTTGCCAATACCCGGATCGAAGGTCAAGGCTGGAGAAATATTCTGCGCCTTGTAAGGAGTCCAGGGCATCATCTATGCGTGGAAATGGATATACATCTTTTTTTGTTATTTTATTTAGCGCTCTGTAATCAACACAAAAGCGGACAGAGCCATCCTTTTTCCGGACCAACACCGCAGGAGACGACCAAGAGCTGGATAAAGGTCAAATAATGTCCCGTTTGAGCATGTCGGCGACGTTTTCCTCAATCATTTGCCGTTCCGCCGAAGACAGACGGTAAGGGCAGCGGCGCGCAATGGAGCTGCCTTTGGTTTAGATGCTGTGCTCTGCAACAGATGTGCGGCCCAAAACTTTGGAATGTACGTCGAACGAAAAGCTGTGCTTTTGGAGAAGGTCTAATAGATCTCTCTTTTGCTCAGCAGTGAGGTGAGGATTTATGGTAGCATTTAAAGCAGCAGTGGTTGCCTTGGTATCGGTTGTAGCAGACGAAGGCGGTGATTCTGCGTGAAGAGGAACCAGCGAGAAAGGCTCGCTGTCAGCGAAGCAGCTCCTAGCAGTGCCCTGGGGCAGCATCACTGGCGATGAAGTTGGGTTCAAGGTGGTGACCAATGTCTTACCGTCGTTAAACCGCACAAGGCCGGGTGCAATGGTAAGCCCCGCAGGTTTGGAGGGAACTGATGGAGCAATTAACACGTCATCGTTAACTATATTATCCGAAGCGATCGTGAGAATTCGTTCATCTCCTGGTGAAATGAAACAATCCGCGGCAGCAACGAAACGGAAGCTGTATGGATCGACATCGGATGAACTCTCAGTAGCTGACATATGAATTACTCGCTGACGACACGATATGAAAGCTGATGCTGAAGAAAGGAAGTCCCATCCTAAAATGACTGTGTGAGTGCACAAAGGAAGTACAAGAAACTGAATGTGGAGAAAGATGCCATCTATGAAAACGCGGACTGTACAAACACTTGAAGGCTGAATAGGGACTCCATCTGCGCAACGAAGGGGAGGGCCATCGTATGGCGTCCTAACTTTTTTCAAGCGGGCACAAAAGTCTGCACGAATTACCGAAAGTGATGCGCCTTTGTCTACTAGTGCCTCTGTCTGTATACCTTCAACATACACCAATAAAACATTTGATGGGCGGTCTGGAGGAGTTTGACGCAGTTCGAAAGATGCAGCTTTCCCTCCCGAAGCTGTACAGTTTAGTTTTCCAGTTGGCGCTCGGGAATCGAAGTAGAAGGTCGAAGGGGAGAGGAGGAACGCCGCATCGGTGAAGGTGAGCGACAATGGGAGAAACGGGAACTGCCAACTGAGGCAAAGTTCTGCGGAGACGGCGACCGGCGTGTGCTGTTCTGATACTGTCGGCGATAGGGTGGTACAGTTGGGTAGAAGTCGTCCCGTTCATAGTCACCATAGCTTCGTCTTTCGTCTTGTTGACGGCGTCGGCAATACCTTGAAATATGACCACGGATGCCGCAATAAAAGCAAGTCGGTCGTGTAGTGCGCCAGGTGTTGTAAGGCTGGGAAGATGGTCGCGGTGCGAGCGAGTTGAGCGAGCCATGCACATCGGGCAGTGGTAGCTGCATTGGGCTGTGCTGGGGTGCAGGTGTCCTAGCAGCAACCTGAGCATAAGTTGGCATGGCCACAGGATAAGAACTCGGAACAGGTGTGACAGTCATCGAGGCCAGGCTTTGGTGGGGCGCAGGCGTCGTTGCAGCACCGTGAGCATAACTTGGCATGGGCACGGGATCTGAGCACGGAACTGGTGTGCCTGTACGTGATCAAGGCCAGTTCCTCCCTCACGACGTCGCGTAAACTAGTAGCAGGTGGCGTCGTTCGAATATCAAGGTGGCGAGGTGAAGCCTGTGCATGAAGTTCCTCGCGGATGACAGAGCGGATCAATGAACGCAGCTCTGTGGTGTCGTGACTCGAGCTGAGATCAGGCATATCAGGTTGCACCCGAGTGGTTTGAAGCTCCTCGAGGCACTGACAGGTAGCTACAACATCGGCGATGGTCTGGGGATTCTGCACCACAAGCGCATTAAAAGCGACCATCGCAATGGCTTTCAGCAGGTGGCGCACGCGGCCGTTTTCCGCCATATGGTTGTCGATGCGGCGGCAAAGGGCGAGAACATCTTCAATGTAAGAAGTGTAAGACTCGCCGGGGCGTTGAAAACGTGCACCAAGCTTTTTCTTGGGGATATCCGAGCGCACTGACGGGTTGGCGAAAATCTGGCGGAGGTGGCGCATAAAGGCGGGCCATGTCAAAAAATCGGTAGCGTGGTTTAAAAACCACGTTTTTGTGACGCCGCTCAAGTAGAAAGCAACGTGGGTGAGTTTCGCAGGCTCATCCCAGTTGTTGATGGCACTCACGCGGTCATACTCCTCGAGCCAGTTTTCCACGTCCTCAACCGGAAGCCCTGCGAACAGCGGAGGATCCTTTTGAGGGCTGGTGACCAGGTGAGAAGGGCTTCTTGGCAGTGGGAGCGGTGGCGCAGCTGCTACGCTAAAATGGTCGGCTTGCGACATTACCGCACCCAGGACGTAAGAGGTGGCCTGAACGGAGCTCCAGGGATGTGTTCTAGAAGACGCTGGGGTTGTGCGAGAGCGCGAGAGGACGCGGGAATCAGGCAGCACTCTCCACCACTTGTAAGATGGCGTCCAGTACCCTCAAGACTCTTCTTTATTGTCTCGAGTATGTGCCCCACAACCTAAACTGGAGTGGTCATGATGAGTATGTACAGATAAAAAGATGGAACGAGTAATGATGCTCACAATATATATATATATATATATATATATATATATATATATATATATATATATATATATATATGTATATATATATATATAGTGGGAGTAATATTTCAATGGGCCAGTTAGTCTTTGTGAAAGTATGGGATATGGTACAACGGGAAACGGACGAAGATTAAAGGTAAAAAGAGCCGACCGACCCATTTACGGGAGACCCTTCCTTTGCGCCCGCCGCATGCCGACCGACCCATTACGGGGAAGCCCTTTCTTTACGCACGCCGTCACGGACCCTCCCGGCACCGCGGCGACAATCTTGGGTGGCCCGACACACGTCGAGAACTGAACAGCACGTGATAAGAAACGTATGTGGACGTACACGGACAGTTGGTTTCGTTCTCAGTGTTGACAGTGGTTCTTCCTCTTTCTTTTACTTTCTTTCTTTTTTTCTTCTTTTTTTCTCCCCCCCTTTTTTTTCTCACTCTCGCAAACAGATTTCAAGGCGAGAGGGACGCGGCAGCAACGAAGTTTGGAAATTCATGTCAGTATAACTCATCCCCTGATGAAGGGAGGACTCCTCCCAAAACTGTTGGGAAATAAATATATTTATCCTTGTTGACAACGCTCCCGTTGTGCCATATCCCATATATATATATATATATATATATAGAGAGAGAGAGAGAGAGAAGAGATTGTTTTATTGTATGATTGATTGATTCAAAGTCACAGAAGTTCACTAAGAAATGCATTGCATATGAAGTTAAATAATTTGAAAATGTCAGATTTTATTAGTATATTGCATGAATGGCACCAGTGCTCTATCTGGCTTATTAAATGCATATTATTAAATTTATTGTTATAAAAATATACAAAACACACCTATTTCATTTGCAGAACCCTCTGAAGAAAGTAGCATGTTATGATCGTAAATCTGTAATGGCTGGATGGCTCATTGGGATGTTGTCACTCTGTGACCACATTGCTTGTATTGCCTCTGTTGGCAATAAAACGCCAATGATAACCCCATTCCATTCATAGACAGTGCCAAGTTTACTGCCTACATCTCAGATCAGTGGGCTTGGGCTGAAGGCTGCTGTTGCGAACGCGTGTTGCCACTTGCGTTACATCGTCAAAAAGCTTACAGTGTTACAAAATTGAAAAAAATAAAGTATTTCACAAGTTCAAAAAACAATATTTCCCTGTAACTTCACATATCTTTAGCTAATATATATATATAACTTTATGAATACCTTTAGTCCACTAAGTGACCAACAAAATTGGTTTTCAATGAACACTCAGCTTTGTTCTAAAAATAAAGCGAAATTGAAATTTATCTTTTAGACGATATATCTTGAGCACCTTAATCGTTTTTACTTCATAGCATGTTGAACAGGCTGCTATGACATGTTATTTGTGCCATTTTATTTTGACATGCTTCCACAGTGAATATCGAACTTCACAAATTTATTCAATTTGGCTCAAGCCAAAATCGCTTAATGAGTTTATATACATAAAAAGTAATTTATTTATAGTTACATTATCTAATTAGCTTGCCATAAATACCATTTTTCGAGTGCATTCTACAGACATCCTTTGAATGAAAATTGTTGTTTGATACTCTTTAGCTGAGTCGGCGAAAAGCTATAAACTAGCACAAACAGGCAGGAAAATTTTCGCCTACAAAAATTAGCAAGCAGAGCAAGTTTTAAACACAAAGAAAAAGTGTGGTGATTTTTAAGCCAGATTTTGCAAAAAGCTGTTAAAGAGTGAGAATCATTTTAGTGGAGAGTTGGAGATGTTTGTCTGGCTTTTCACCTGACATGTTGCTCCAGATACTGGGTGATAACTATGATATATGCAGTGATAAATACATAACACATGCACTCACGCACGTGCACTACACTATTTACGATGTTTTAATCAGATTCGGGGCCCAAAAGAATGTCAGTAGCACTTTTGTGGCATGTAACGCACTGGAGCTACTTTGCCATGGGCCTAAAATACCTGGTGACTCTCCTTAAAAAGTATAAGTGATTGCTGTCTATATCTAACAAATTCTGGCATTTTGGATTATATTTATCATACCTTTATCTTGTGTTTGTTTGATACTATTGAGATTTTGCTGTAATTTTAAACAATCAAAAAACGTTCCCCTAAAGTTATTCAAACAAAAGACCAAATTGAATGGTACTGCACAATATTACTTGAACTTTTCAAATACTTTCACACCGTTAATTCTGACACGTCAACTCTACCATGCTGTGTCCAAACTTTCATTGCATGACTTCATCAGTGTACTGTTATGATTTACTTTAGAGCTTTGCCTCTAAATTTAAGTTTACAGACTTTAACAAAGTAGTACGACCTTTTCGAGACAGTGTATTGGAAGGCTCCAGACAATTTGAACCCCATTGGGTTCTTTATTGTGCCCTAGTATTCCACCTGACGTGGTTCTCTAGGATTTCACTTCTACAGAAATGCAACCGTGGTGCCTGGATTAATCAAAGCTGCATCTATTGAGCGAGTAGGCGAGTACTGTATGAGCCACTGAAGGGGCACCACCTCTGAATATATAAGTGCATACATGTGCACCAGTCTATACATGCAAGTGCTTCTCTTGAATAAAAAATGATTTTTTTGTGGCTAAAGTATTTTCATGCTATTTTTTTTCTTCAGGCTTAGAAATGGCATAAAAAAGACATTCACAAACTTTATTGATGATGACTAACCAGCCTAAAAATTGATAAAGCGGTTTCATTTAAAAGGGAAAGGGACTTTGGTACATTAGAATGGTCCTTTACTGATTTTATTGCAAGGAACGCCTCAAGGCCCTTACTTGTAGGGATATATTACATAAGGAGGAGGGAAAAACAGGTAAGCTGTAGCATCAATAAAAAGCAGAACAACAATACTCATCAAACAAACACCTAAAGAAGTGTGACATAACAAACAAAATATACAAAAAATGCAATTCTGAAAATAGAAAGGCTCTAGTGAGACAGCCTACAAATGGGTAATATATTTAATAAGTTTATTAAATTTAAGTGTATTGATTTCAGTTGCAATATAAGGAGGCAGCCAGTTCAACTCGATAATGGTTTTAGGGATGAATGATTTAGCAAAGTTGGAAGTACAGCAAGCTATGTGTTTAATTTTGAAAGGACGATGATGATGTGGAAATATGATTGGAAAAGAATGAAGTAATGAGTGGCAGTATATTTTATAAAAAAGAGGTAAACAAACTAGTGTACAATGATGGTAAAGGTTATCAAGACCAGCACAAGCCTTTAGGACTGACACACCAATGAAATGGTAGTAATCAGAAAAAAAAAAAATAAAATCTGTTGCATTATTCTGGAGAGATCGATGTTGCCTATGATGTAGGCCTAATCCAGGTGCCACATCTATGAAGTATACTCTGTATTTTAGGATTAATTGAAGTAAAGTGGGTGAGTTTATGCACCTGTGCAGGAGCATGTTGTAGATTACAATTTAAGAGGCAGAGAGGTAGTGGCAACTACAAAGCGAAATAGGTATGACGGTTCCATGTCAGGTCAAACATAGAATGAACATTTAAATAGTTGTCAGTGGAAGCTGAATCAGCATTTATGTCATTAGGAGTATGTGAAGTTCAGAAAGCAGCATGAAACTTTTTGTAAACGTGACAAGTTTAGCCTTACACTTATTCAGAAATGTAGCCATGATGAGCACCAAGTTGTAATTGAACAGAGGTTGCTTTATAATAACTGATAGCCAGAGTTACTTTTCATGGCTCAGTACACTACAAATGTGGTCATCAGTGAAAAAGTCTAGTTTGAGAAAAAATACATTTAGGCAAATCATTAACAAATATTAGAAAAGAACAGGGGACCAAGGAAACTTCCCTGCAGAGTGCCAGATATTACTTGAGCCGTCGAAGAGTTAGAGCCATTAACAGAGGTGAATTGACTGCAATATCAGAGGAACCCTTGTATACTAAGAAGTGTGTGTGAATGTTCAGTTGTGTTAACTATAGAGTCTATGGCCCGTATTCACAAGCCAACCTTGGCCTTTCCTCGAGTTCTCCTCAAGCTTCTGTACCCTCTACTCGTGTTATAAAGGCACGAAAATGGTAAGGAGGTAAAAAACTACAAGAAGACTGGTTTACGAATACTGGCCAGCTTTGTACATCAAGCGCAATAAAGGCTTACAACCGATAATAAAAACTTGAGGTAATACTGAGGATGGTTAGTGAATACAGGCCTATGGTCGGAGACCCAATCAGTGCATCGAAAAAAACTGGGAAACAAGGTTTCAACTTGAAAGCCAGTGTCTATTAATAAGCCATGAGTAAATTATGTCAGCTGATGATCACAAGGAAATTCCTTACAGAAACTGTGCTATTTAAACATGATGTTCTTTGAAATAATTATTTATTTGAGTTTGAATGGTGCCTTCGAGGAGCTTGGAAAAGGTGTAAGTGAAAGGAATGGGTCTGTAGTTTAGAGAATCAGGGCAGGTGCCTGATTAGAACATTGCATAACTTGGCTTCACACCAGTCATGAGGAATGCAGCAAAAGGATAATGATCAATAAAAAAAGGGCAGTAAAGGCTTCAAAAATACTCCCACATATATTTTTATTATATCGTGGCTAAAAACAAGGACATCCATACTTGCAGCATTTTTATTGTTTGTAAATAAAGAAAAAATACCATCTTTACTGATGACTACAAATTTATTGCATAGAATAGAGAAATCATGAAATGAACTAAAGATTCGAAAAGGAGTAACCATTTCAAGAGTGAAAACAGATGAGAACGCTTTTATAATAAGATAGGCAGAATAGACACCGTTTAGCTAGTCAATGTTCAGATGCATCAGGACATAAATGTGGCTTATATTACATTCCAAAATCTCCAGGGTTTATTACATAGCATAGTGGACACGCAGGGCCGTCTGCGTAAGCAGACGTTTGGTGTGTAGCGACACCACGGACCCGAGCTAAGGGGGGGGGGGGGTGGTTTCTCACCAGAGATGGATTTGCCACCTTGGTGCAGTATCTGGCCACCACCTCCCACATGCATACGTCAATTAACTCACAACCCTCAGTACCCAGCAGCTGCGAAGCAACTGACCACGGCGGCGGTCAGATCTTCAACGCATCAGAGGGTGCTAAGAATCTGTGGATCCAGACAGGCCGCCATTGGAACCTGAACTTGGCAGCGTTTAACACTAGAACCTTATCTAGTGAGGGAAGCCTAGCTGTACTATTCGAGGAGCTAGACGGTGTTAAATGGGATATAATAGAACTCAGTGAGGTTAGGAGGACAGATGAGGCCTATACGGTGCTATAGAATGGGCACGTCCTTTGCTATCGAGGCTTGGCTGACACAAGAGAACTGGGAGTGGGGTTCCTAATTCACAGAAACATAGCTGGCAACATATAGGAATACTATAACATTAATGAAAGGGTGGTAGGTATCGTAATTAAACTCAATAAGAGATACAAGATGAAGGTGATACAACCTTACGCGCCTACATCCAGCCACGATGATGCATCAGTTGAAAGCTTCTATGAAGACGGACGTGGAATCAGCAATGAGTAACGTAAAAACACACTATACTATACTGATGGCAGACTTTAATGCAAAGATAGGGAAAAGGCAGGCTGGAGACCAGGCAGTAGGAGATTATGGCATCGGTACTAGAAATGCCAAAGGAGAGCTACTAGTAGAATTTGCAGAACGCAATAATTTACGGATTTTGAATACCTTCTACCGAAAACGAGAAAACCGTAAGTGGACATGGAGGAGCCCTAATGGGGAAAGTAAGTACGGAATAGACTTTATAATGAGTGCACACCCAGGCATCGTGCAGGATGTGGAAGTGGTTGGCAGGGTACGATGCAGTGATCATAGAATGGTACGGTCTCGAATTCACCTAGACTTGAAGAAGGAATGACAGAAACTGATGCGCAAGAAGCCAATCAATTAGCTAGCACTGTGAGGGAAAGTAGAGGAATTGAGAGTCTCCCTTCAGAACAGGTGCTCGGCTCTTATTGAGGAAACCAGCCTTAGCGTTGACGCAATGAATAATAATCTGAAGAGTATCATTATGGAGTGTGCAGTGGAAGTTGGAGGTACGGTACTTAGACAGGACACTGCCAAGCTGTCCCAGGAGACGAATAACCTCATTAGAGCGTCAAAGCATAAATGTATAAAAACATTAAGCAAAAAGCATAAAAGCATTAGCGTAATGAGCTGAGCGACAGGTTATACGTTTTATTTTGAAGATATGGTCTGTGCGTGGAAATATGACTGTTGGTGCTTCGAAAATGCGGTGAAGGTATGGGTGATGATAGAGTTTGTGGAGAAGCGCAAGGCGGGCAGTTCTGCGGCGATGATTTAAGTCGTCAAGCTGAGCGCGAGCTTTTAGTAAAAGACAATGTCTACTTAGTGCAGGTAATAACCACGGAGCCGAACCAATAGATTGAAGTAACTAGAAGAATAAGAATGGGTAGGCGCACATTTGGCAAGCACTCTCAAGTTATGACAGGTAGATTGCCACTATCCCTCAAGAGGAAGGTATATAACAGCTGTATCTTGCCGGTACTTAGCTATGGAGCAGAAACCTGAACTTACAAAGAGGGTTCAGCTTTAATAGAGGATGACGCAGCGAGCAATGGAAAGAAAAATGGTAGGTATAACTTTAAGAGACAAAAAGAGAGCAGAGTGGATCAGGGAACAAAACGGGGTTAAGCATATCATAGTTGAAATCAAGAAGAGGAAATGGACATGGGCTAGGCATGTAGTGCATAGACATGACAATTGCTGGTCGTTAAGGGTAACTAACTGGATTCCCAGAGAATGCATGAGAGTTAGGGGGAGACAGAAGGTTGGGTGGGCAGATGAGATTAAGAAGTTTGTGGGTGTAAAGTGGTAGCAGCAAGCACAGTACCGGGTTAACTGGCGGAACATGGGAGAGGCCTTTGTCCTGCAGTGGACGTAGTCAGGCTGATGATGATGATGATGATGACATAAATGATCACCCGATTACTCGAAGTGGTCCCTAATGGCAGTAGAAAGTTGAGACGCATTGAAGGAGTATTACAAGGCAAACAACGACTATTTACCGCGCGCACCGTCGGCTTCCTGTTGCACAGCAACGGGCTAACCATGGCCGCCGCGCCATGGAAGAGGCCGTTGTCCTGCAGTTGACGTCAGGAGGATAAGGTCAGGAGGATTTTGCCCGGTCCTTTAGACCCTCATGTTTTTGTCCTGCCACTGTTGAGCTTCAGTTATGGACTAAGTAGCCAAGAAGGGCATCTATTAATCTGTCTATGTTATGAGAGATTAAGGTGCATGTGTCGTATCAGTTTAGGTCATCGTGCACAATGAATGCAATGATCCGACGCAAGCAAGTCAACGCAATATAGGCATCACACATGAAGCAAGCACTTCAGCTCCTTAGTCAGACATAAGATCGCAGCACTTCCAACCATGCCCTGGTCACCTCAATAGCGAGACGTGAAGACTTCGTAGATCATGTGAGTTTTTGGACAAAATTGTAGTGCTTTTGTAATCTAGCTGCTATAGGCAACATTGAAAGAGGCTCTCGTGCAGTGCCAGGATTACCAGCCTAATGCTGACTGTACTAACATTGCCGTCACAGGTGAAATTAATGAATTAGTGTGGTTTTCATGTTGGGTGTTGCATTGATTAAATTGATGGCAACCTGTACAGTATGGCTAGTAATTCAAGTAGTAATGGGTTAGTCATTTTTATCTCATTTGTGAAGAAACGCCGGATGAAAACAGCTTGTATACCTTTCTCTTATGTTGATGATAATAACCTTTCTACTTTGTTAAGGTTTCTACATGCATATGAAGCTACAGTAGTCAGCCCTGTCCATAGCCGTACAAGGTTTGCAAGTCTTACCTGCGAACCAATCGCTGCACTATAATGCGCTAAAAAAAGGAAAGAAAACCGAAGAGCACCTGCAAGTGCTTTATATGGCAGTCTACTTGCAAACATATTCAACTCATACTTAGTGGAAGTGCAGCAGCACATCGTAGCCGCATGAATTAAGATGTGTGACCCTGGGCATGAGGGAGGTCAAGCTGGTTTGCTTGGTGGTCCAGACACGACTACCTGGTCTAGAGGCACAAGCAACAACATGGCCAACATTCCCGATTTGTTTAAAAGAAATAAGCGTACCATCTCTTCCTCAGAGTGTAAGCATGTAAACATTTTAATATCCAGTGCAAGGGTATAGTTAGCACAGAAGCTTAACGTGGCATGCATAGCGCGTACATAAATGACTTTTTTGTTAACTTTTTCATATAAGGCCATCAATAATGTGCTGCATGAAAACTGAAAATTGCATACGCAAGTTGGAACGCATTCTTGATTTTAGCAGCGCACTGAAAGATCCTCGACCCTCAGAGCACTGCTGAAATTAATAACAATAATGTGCTGTCTGCGACACAAGTTAACAAGTTTCTCCTAAGCACATTTTGGGCTGATCTTCCTGAATGCCGCTTCCTTTGATTTCGAATGTTTGATTATCCTCACAGAATTGGACATTTATACGCTTGTTCAACAATCGATGCACTTTCTTGCCGAGACGTACAAGGACACACAAAAATCCAGGCCCATAAGCGAAAACGATGCAGCTGACTGCATCGTTTCCTCCGCCACTGGGTAAGCAATGCTGTTCGCGCTATTTATTGAGGCTCTGATGACAGAAAAACGCGCCGTAGTCGACGTGGTACTAGAACAGCGTCACTGGACGCATAGATTTTGCGAACGAAAGGCACGGATGAACATTAATTTGACACCAGACCACCGATTTCCTCTCGGTCTACGAAAGAAACACTCTGTCGACAGGCAAGGATGCACATTAATTTGACACCAGACCCCCGATTTCCTCTCGGTTTATCAAAGAAACACTCTGTTGACGTTGCGATGCAGATTTATCACACGGTGTTCGGCGAATGCTGTTGACATGGCACATTGCGATGTAGAACGTACACATGCACTGTAGAATAATTTGGGTAGTCGTAGGATCAAAATACGCTCCAAACCGAAACCAGGGGCAAACCCGCTGCACCCTCGAGCACAGAACAAACAATCAACTTATTTTCCTTTTAGTAATACTTATAAACCAACAAATAATTTATTCGCTTGTTAAACTGAGCAATATATACTAATATTACAAAAATACTACACAAAACAAATAATTTTATGCCATGCGTTAATAATTAATTTATGCACATTAAAAAACATGTTACACATGCTCCGCGCGGCGCCAGACGCTGTGGCTTCTGCGCCGCACGGAAGTGACGTCACTTTAAAACTTATTAACTAAAGATATTTATTTGTAAAAACTGTTATAGTATATAGCGTTAAATCTACCAAGATTTTACTAAGCAAGTGTATGACGAGTAAGTTAGTTTATATTTGTCAATCGAATAGATATTACAAGTATTTAAATTAAAGGGGCCGCCATGGGCGCTGCGGCTGCAAAAGGTAAACAGTGTGAGATGGTAGGTAGAGCACGGCCGCTGGATCAAAGCGCACTGTGCGCTAGCCTTTGATCCAGCGGCCGTGGCTAGAGTTTCCTACAATATTTACTAGAGGGAACTCTGGCGCTAATATGAAAAGGCATTCATTCAAAAAAGTACATACTGGCAAAGGGTCAACCAGGAGTGCAAGGAACATTTATGGCTAAAAGGGAAAGTGGCATGGCAAATGACACTCCTTGGTTTGGTATACTTGTCGACGGGAGCAAAGGCCAAAAAGGAAAACCAGGCAATGGTCGAGTGTATATCAAAGGACGTTGAGGGATTAAGAGGAGAGTGCGAGATAATTATACTAGGAGATATGAACGCACACATAGAAGATATAGATGGGTATTCTGACTCAACAGGCAAAATGATCATAGATATGCGTGAAAGGCATGATTTGATCATTTGCACCAATACTGAGAAGTGTGACGGGCAAATAACATGGGAGGTAGGAAGGTTGCAGTCAACGATAGATTACGCACTGATGTCACATTGTATGAAAAGCTCAGGGGAATGCACATAGATGAAGGTGGCTCCAGAAGTCTGGCTAGTGATCACAAAGGTATCAAGCTAAGTTTTGGAAGAGCAGTGCAAGTGGGAAGGAGACAAGATGAGCAACTACAGGAAAATTTTTATTCAGAAATGCAAATAGATATAGCTACTAAATAAATTGAGAAAGTAATCACTGAGGATAATAAAACTGTGTGGTCATACACAAATCTAGCTAGACTGTTTGGGCTGAGCTTGCTAAGGCACGTGACAAGTCACCCCGGAAAAAAAGACACAAGCCCAAGAGTTGGTGGGATGAGGAAGTTAAGAAAGCCATAGCAAAACGTCAAGAAACCTCTAGGGAACACAGACATGCTAAGCAACGGGCTGAACCGACAGATGATGTTGAAAGAAAATGGGAAATCTCTCCTAGCTATAGAAGGAAAGCATCCCTCCTGATCAATGAAAAGATTAGAAGAAAGGGTGCTCAGTGGCTGGCAGAAGTACATAAAAAGGACAGAAAGGCGGCTGCGAAATTTTGGAACCATCTAAACTCCCTAAGAAATGAGACAAACCTAGAGCAGAGGTTTATAACTACAGCTCAAGGTGCTAGGCTAGAAGGGAACGAAGCTATTGAATATATAGGAACAAGGGTGACAGAAAAATTTCAACAAAGAAGTGCCTTATGCACCACAATAGACAGGGATGGATCAAGTGGCACAATGGCTCCATTTTCACAACTAGAGTGGGAAAGGGCTGAGAAGAGGGTTCCAAGTAGTACATCAACAGGCCCAGATGGCATTCCAATTATGCTGATAAAGACATAGGGTCCGAAGTCTAGACGGACTTTGAGAGAGGCAGTAAGCAGAACAATACTCGATGGGTAAGTCCCCAATGGATGGAAGCTTAGCAGGATGAGCATGATCTATAAAGGAAAGGGGGACAAAGCTGACATAAGTGTTGTATATTGGTCTGTTTGGTTTCGGTTCCACGATCACTGCCGCTGGTGGCGCGAGTGTTGTTTATGTATATAAGCATGCGCAAGCTGGAATAAAGGGGCTTTTGTTCCGATGGGCACTGAAGTTGTCGAGTCGTTCATTCACCGGCGGCACACGCCGCCACTACATTGGCGACGAGGGTGCTCGTTTAAAAGGGGGTCTGATTTTCGCCGACTGGTTCCCGCACCATGAGTGTCTCCGGACTGGCACCACCGCCCCCGTTCCTGCCCACGCCTGGCCGCCCTGCTGTTGCCTGGCCACAATGGATCCGCATCTTCGAGAATTTTCTGCTCGCACCTGGTGTTTCGGACTGTGCGCCGGACCGTCGCAAGGCTCTCCTAATCCACAGCCTCGGCGTAGAAGGCCAGCGCATATTTCACACACTACCGCTTCAGTCTTCGGCCAACGCAAAGTCCGGTGAGCCAACTTCTGATACGGATTCAGGAAATGTCAAGTACACTTCCCAGACACAGCATGAAACGTCGTCGTACTATACCGCTGTCGCAGCGCTGCATGCGCACTTCATGACAACAACCACGGAGGAAGGTCCTTCTTCCGTGACAACAACAAATGTTGTGGTCGAACGGCACCGGTTCGGTAGGCGCGTGCAGCAAGTCGGTGAAACAATCAATGAGTGCATTACTGCGTTACGTGAGCTTTCTGCTACGTGCTCTTTTCCTTCTCGGGAAGATTCCTCGCGTGACCAGTTCATTGCGGGCGTATTATCTCGGAACTTGCGCGAGCGGTTGCTGCTTGAAGGGTCTTCTCTTTCGTTCGCTCGACCTGTACTAATAGCGACGCAGTTTGAGCAGGCAACCAATGATTGCAAAGAATTTGCTACTGCAGATGTTCAGAGCATAAATGCTCGCGAAAGCACCCCGCCGCCCGCATCTTCTGCCAGCGACACCTCGAAGCGGTCGCGCAGCAAACAGGGCCAGTGTAGCGCTGTGGTTCACCTCGGCACAACGCATCTTCATTCCGCTACCCCGACAAAAATAAGCGGTGTCATGGTTGCGGTATTATGGGTCATTTTCGCTCAGTCTGCAACAGAAACGCCGTTCCTGTTTGTGAACTAGACGACGAAAGTTTTATAACAGAAGTATTGAGCATTCTTGCCGTGACGACATCCACTCGTCTCGCAATCTACGTATCGGTAGCCGTTGGGGAAACGAAGTTAACTTTCCTCGTGGATTCAGAGTCATCAGTATCAATTTTGACGCATGACCTATTTGGGCAGCATTTCGCAGGTCGGCAGCTTTCAGCTGCTCGAATTAGACTACTGAACTATTCGAAGAAACCCATTCCAGTGTGCGGTTGCTTCTTTGCTGATGTCACGTAGAATAACTGCACAACAAAGCTTCTTTTTTATGTCGTTGAACAAGGCACCTCGCTTTTGGGTATTGATGCAATTAGGGCGCTCAGTCTGCAAATTGATGGGTTGTCACTACAGTGCCTTGAAACGACAGCGGTGCGTACTAGCGCTCGAACGGAGCACAGCGCAATCATGACAGAGGGGGAGGAGTCCATTCACCTTCCATCAGAATTAGTCGAAGAGTTTGGCGCTCTTTTCAATCCAGGACTTGGCATCGCAAAGGGTTTTGTTCATCGCGTCAAAACACGGTTGACAGCTCAGCCAGTTGCTTCAAAACTCGGGCGCCTTCCCCTCTCATTGCGGCCACGAGTCTCGGAAGAACTGCGCCGCTTGGAAAAAATGGACGTGATAGAGCGAATACAGGCATCCGAGTGGGTGTCCCCCATCGTTGTGGTTGAAAAGAAAGATGGAGGTATCCGCCTTTGTGTAGATCTTCGACAGGTAAACAAGGCCATCATAGCAGATAGCTTTCCCCTCCCTCATACAGAAGAGCTATTGCATAGTCTGGTGGGGGCAACCCACTTTTCCAAGCTTGACCTTGCATCAGCGTACCATCAGGTCATGCTTCACCCCGAGAGCCGCGATTTAACGGCTTTTATAACACACGACAGCCTCTTTTGTTTTGAGTGCGTGTGTTTTGGGCTCGCGTCGGCATCATCTGCTTTTCAGAGTACGACGTCAAAAATTTTGCAGGGCTGCAGCGGCGTCCTGTTCTATATCGATGACATCATTGTGTTTGGGAAGGGCAGAGAGGAGCACATGGCAAATTTTACCACAGTGCTGAAGTGCATAAAAGAGGCAGGACACAAATTGAACCCGAAATACGTCATCGATACGCCGGAACTTGCGTTCTTGGGCCACAGGATCACCGCAAACTGTATTGTACCATTGAAGGAAAAGGTTGCTTCCATCCGAGACACTCCAACGCCTACGGATCCAGCAGGCCTTCGATCATTTCTGGGATTGGTCGAATATTATTCTAGGTTTATTCCCAATTTCGCTGACATGGTTGAACCAATGCGTGTTCTGCTAAGAAAGGGGCAGCGATTCGTTTGGTCTGACGAGGTAGACTCTAGTTTCAGAAAGACCAAAGACGCGCTGGCATTTAGCTCTATACTGAGAATGTTTGATGAATCCCTTCCAGTCTTAGTGTCGACGGACGCATCAGAGTGTGGAGTTGGAGCGGTCCTACAGCAGGTGGATGGACATAAACTGCACACTGTTGCTTTCGCTTCTCGAGTCCTTTCGCCAGCTGAGAGGAAATATTTGGTAGAACAAGAAGCGTTGGCCTGTGTTTGGGCGTGCGAGCGGTGGCACGTGTACTTGTGGGGGCGCCACTTCACGTTGCTCACTGATCATCAAGCCTTGGTGGCATTGCTTTCAACCCAAGGAACAGGAAGGCGCCCCTTGCGGGTAGCGCGATGGACAGAGCGCCTACTTCGGTACAACAACTATGCAGTCGAGTACCGCAAGGGGTCGCAAAACCAAGTGGCGGACGCACTCTCACGCCTGCCCGCGTCCTCTTTCCAGGAAGAATAAACGCTGTTTGACGAGTTCTCGAAATTCCTTCCTGCATTACCAGAGAACAGTTTGAGCAGTCCCAATTGCAAGATAGCGCACTGACATAAAGCAAATCTACGTGCAATTATCGTGGCCTGCACACAAATCGTTATCGGCCGAGCTTCAGCCATTCTTTGATGTACGTGACAATCTTTCTGTGGTAGACAATCTTATCTTGCGTGGCGAACGGCTTGTGGTTCCCACGTCACTCACGCAGCCGGTAATCGCTGCAGCACATGAGTCGCATCCCGGAGTGGTGCGAACAAAAGCGCGGCTGCGAGAAAAGTATTGGTGGCCGGGCATGGACCGCCAAGTCGAGCTAGCAATCCAGATGTGTAGCATATGCCAGGAAGCAGACAAGATCGTCAAGGTGCGAGCTACACCCTTGCAACCGGTCCCCTTTCCAGAGCAGCCATGGCTCAAACTCGGCATGAATATTGTAGGCCGATTTGAGAGGGCGCCCTACGATTGCAGATATGCAATCACGCTTGTAGATTATTATTCCAAATGGCCCGAAGTGCATTTCTGTAGCGAGACGACAACCAGCACAGTAATACGCTTCTTAGTCGCTGTGTTCACGCGCGAAGGCTACCCAGAAGAGGTCATTTTCGATAACGGTCCACAGTTTGCATCTAGGGAGTTGGAGGTATTTCTTCAAGATCGCGGCATCCAGGTCAAACATTCGTCTATATACTATCCACAAGCAAACGGCCGAGTGGAGCGCTTTAACAGAGTATTAAAAAGCTTCATTCAAGTGGCGGTTCTTGAGCAGCGACCTTTGCGCCAGGCGGTAACAGAGTATCTGGGCGTTTACCGATGCACACCGCATGCTATAACGGCATGGGCTCCAGCTCTTCTGCTACAAGGGCGGCTGCCAAGAACTCGGTTGGGTGTCGTCGGGCATCCGTCGGTAACCTTCTTTGATGACCCTAACTCGGAACTCTGGCGCTTACGTGAGCGGGTAAAGCAAAAGCAACAGAGCAGCAAACGATACACGGACGCTCGGAGGGCTGCAAGAAAAACCAGAGTTAACGTTGGCGACTTCGTCAGAGTGAAGAAATCCACAACTAGATTTAAAGGCGACGTGGAATTCAGCCACCCAAGAGAAGTGATCAGCAGGAAGGGACCATCTTCTTTTCGCCTGGCTGACGGCAAAACGTGGAATTCATCCAAGTTCTCAAAGGGGCCACGAGCCTCTACCGCCCTTTATACGTGAGGAGGAAACGGTACAGCTAGCTAGTGGGGTAGGATCTCTGCCTACATATGGGGGCCCCACCCCAGAGATAACTACCAGGACTTCAGCTGCTGCTCCTTCGGCTGCGCAGGCACGTACGTCTCCCGAGTACGCTGCGCAGGCACCTACGTCTCCTTCGGCTGCGCAGGCGCACGGGTCGCCTGCTGCGACGCAGTCAGCCAAGTCTCCAGGAGCAGTCACACAACAACGCAGGGTGCAACCACCAAGAAAGAGACCACCACCAGATTGTTATGGCTACTAGGTGTAGCAAGAGAAGTTGTGCTAAAGTGAATGAAACGGACGTATCCAGTGTGGTGGATTCCTTTTTTAAACTGGGTGATTTTGTAGTACTAAATAGTTACGTTCATTGTACAGGTTGTATTTTTATAGGGTTTTTTTTGAATATGTGCTAACACACTAAACTACTCAATCGCTAATCCATATAGCTGTTTTTAAGGAAGGGAATGTGTTGTATATTGGTCTGTTTGGTTTCGGTTCCACGATCACTGCCGCTGGTAGTGCCAGTGTTGTTTATGTATATAAGCATGCGCAAGTTGGAATAAAGGGGCTTTTGTTCTGATGGGCACTCAAGTTATCTAGTCGTTCATTCACCGGCGGCACACGCCGCCACTACAATAAGCAATTGCCGTCCTATAACACTGACACCAGTGGTCTACAGGTTGGAGATGCAGATAATAAAAGAGACTGCAGGCATGGATAGAGGATGAGGGGTTGCTGGGGGAACTGCAGAATGGGTTTCGGAAACACAGGAGATTGGAAGACAATCTGTTCTCACTGACTCAGTGCATCAAAATAGCAGAAAAGCAACTCGGGCCCCTGTGGCTAGCATTTTTGGATATCAAGGGAGCGTACGATAGCATGGTTCAGGGGGCTTGTGGGGAATACTGGACACACTAGATGGAGTCACTAATCTTTAAAGGAGATCTATAAAAGTAACAAGGTAATTGCAAAGTGGGAAAAACGGGTATCAAAGCCCACAGAGGTGAAACGGCGGCTTTGGCACGGGTGTCCTTTGTCACCCTTGTTATTCATGACGTACCTACGAGGAATAGAGGCCAAATTAGAGGGAAGTGGACTTGGCTTCAACCTCTCTTTCGTCAAGCAAGGAAAACTCATTGATCAGCCACCACCAGCATTAATGCACGCAGATGATATAGTGCTAACGGCCGAAAACAAGGAAGATTTGCAGAGGTTGATGGACATCTGTGGTAATGAGGGAGATAGGTTAGGTTTTAGATTCAGTAAAGAAAAATCAGCAGTCGTGATTTTTAATGATAATGGAGGTTGTGAGCTTAGAATACAGGAAATCAGGCTAGAGATAACAGATAAATATAAATATCTGGGCGTATGGATAAGCAATGGGACCAACTACCTAAGGAAACACGAAATATACGTGAACACTAAAGATAACAGAAATGCAGCAGTGATGAAAATTAGGGCACTGTGGAATTACAATAGGTATGATGTTGTGAGAAGAACATGGAAAGGGGTAATGGTTTCTCGTCTAACGTTCGGCAATGCCGTCTTGTGCATGAGATCAGAAGTTCAAGCAAGATTAGAAAGTAAGCAACGTGGAATAGGTAGGCTTGCTTTAGGAGCTGGCGGGAATACACCAAATCGGGGAGTACAAGGTTATATGGGATGCACATTATTTGAAGGCAGGGAAGCTAGCAGCAAAATAAAATTTGAGAAGCGATTGAGAGAAATGGGGGAGGGGCGTTGGGCTAGGAAGGTTTTCAGCTACTTGTACATGAAGAATGTCGATACAAAATGGAGGAAGCGAACTAGGAAATTCACTGGTAAATACTTAGAAAACAGCAGGAGGCCAAACCAAAAAACTATCGGTTAAGAAGAGAGTGAAGGAAGCGGAGACTGACATGTGGAGAATTGGCATGATTAAGAAGTCTGCACTAAAGATCTATCGAACTTTTAAGCAGGAAATTGCCAAGGAAAGTATCTATGATACTACTCGTGGTAGTTCTCTACTGTTTGAGGCCAGGACGGGAGTATTGCGAACAAAGACATATCAGGCCAAAGACGAAGGGGTAGACACGGTATGCAGTGCATGTGGAGAGGAGGAGGAAACTGCCGAACACTTGATAATGTCCTGTAAAGGGCTTCACCCTATAGTTCAGGATGATGGTGCAGAGTTTTTCAAAGCACTGGGGTTCAGGGACAGGGAGGGAAAAATAGATTTTAAGCGGGTAGAATTAACTAGAAGAAGGTTATCTGATTTGTGGCTAAAGTCAAGGCACGAGTGAAAATAAAACACTTCACTACAAAGTACCAGTCCTCAACATCACTATATAAAGGGAAAAAAGAGATAAATCTAGTGGTTAGTTCATTAAGTATTACGGCTAGGTGGTGTTAGCCGCCGCCCGATCTAAAGGGTACAGCCACATCAATCAATCAATTCATTTAATGGGAGCTTAAGGTCTCTAGACTTTGTGGGAGCTGCTACGCACGACACTTCAGCGAGCATGGAAATGATGGGTAGGGCCGCCGCTGCTATTTTCACCTGGTCAAAATAACAAGAACGCTATTTTCACCCAACTTGGCTTGGATCTAGGCGGATTTGTGGAACATTGCGGCTTTTCGCTGTTTCAGGGAACCTATGGAAACCTTTCTTTTGATGAATGCACATCGGGCGTATTTTTTTCGTGTTTATGGTCGGCTCGGTGTTCATGTCGTTGGCGCACACTGTGATTGTGTTTGTCGTTGCAATGTGCTCTGTGAACGTGAATAGTTAGATTGTGTTCGTGTTTGCAACCGCTGAATTTTGTGGTTTCGCCTCAGCTTGCGTGAAGGCCACGATGTCTAGGACTCGTCAACCTGTTTCTGTGCTCTTTGACATCCGCGATATTTACTTCTGTTGTGTGTGAGATAATGACGATGTGGTAGTCCGCACGTGT
Source organism: Rhipicephalus microplus (assembly GCF_043290135.1). NCBI lineage: Eukaryota > Metazoa > Arthropoda > Arachnida > Ixodida > Ixodidae > Rhipicephalus > Rhipicephalus microplus. The sequence goes on along the minus strand of NC_134702.1, from coordinate 278,789,538 downwards.
TGCCAGTTTCGCTGGGTGCGCTTGTGGTTTTGTGGTTTGCGCGGCCGTCGGCAACCTGCTCAGATTCTTGCGCTTGTTCCTCGAATACTTCGTTTTACATGCGTAGTAGCATCAAACCGGTATTAGCTGAGCTGTTAAATGCGCGGTACTTTAACCACTACATCATTCAGAAAACGTGCCGACCATTTCTTATTTTAAAGTACAGGCATCACACGATATAATTTCGATGGCCATCCGTCCAAGTTTCTTGATTGCGTTAGATGCGGAGATCAGTCAATCACGGTCCATAAATTCACTTTCAATAGAAAGTGCCCGTGTGACACCCGCATGCTCAATCAAGCCTCGCTATTCGCTTCCATGGCTGCACGAGCGATGAAAAAAAACATTCGACTTTGAGCGTGCGGCTAGCACCTCAGGGTTTCTGCGAATGGAATAGCATATGTGGCTGCGGACTAGTTGGTATTCCATACTTCAAACTGTTCAGCGATAAGCACAGCAGCTCAAGTGACATGAGAATTAGCGCCGATATCCAATTGAAATTAATCTCAACTCCCAAATGTGTTGCCTACACCCGAAATAAAAACAACATGCTCATGCTGAAAAAAAATGAAGTGAAGCATCAAATCGCTAAGACCACAAAAAAAACGAAAAGCGGTGACATAGAACGTGCCAATGAATCCAGGTAAGCCAGTTCTTTGCAGTCAAAAGTATTGAAGGTTCTGGGTGCCATCATGAGGATGAGTTATAACAACTTGTGTTTTCTCGAGCAGGCATGGGCAATCGTATTTCAAATTATGAGAGCCCAAAGAAACATCTCTATCCATGTATTTTACTTTTTGAAAATTTTTCTGTAACCATATGTTTAGATACTCTCTCGTTTTACCAATTCACCGAATAAGCAATCTCATTTATGTAATTGAGCTTGCGATGTTAAAAGAGGTTTGAACCATAGCCAATCTATGCATGGCAAAACTTTGTTGACTGTGCAGGAGGCATCGATTACAGCATATCTTGGTTCTGTGGACACGGTTATATGGGTCAAAGAGACAAGTGCCTAATTATACGGTTGCAGGAACATTGTCAAAAGGTAAAAACCATAGATAGAGATGGTTCTTTGGCTTTTGATTGTTGAGAATGTAGTTTCCAGCCTCTGCTCGAGAAAACAGAACCTATTGCAGCTCACCTTTATGATAGCACCAGGATTATCATTAAGGCTGCATGAACAGCTAAAAGAAGCAGGTCACATAACCTTCGATGTTCCTATCTGTTAAAGAACTGGCTTACCTGTATTCATCGTCACGTGATATTTTGCCTCAGTTTTTTATAGTTTGTTTCAGTGCACTTTCACTTATTTTTTTTTACTATGAGCATGTTTATATTTTGGGTGTGGGCTATATATTGTATGTGGTATAAAATTCCAGTTGGTAGGCTGTGCTTGTCCTTGTGTCACTGGGGTTGCTTCATCTGCTGTTGTGCTGGCTATTTTCAAATCTCTGCACAGATGCATTGTATGCATGTTGAAATCGACACAGCGAAAAAACGAGGACGCAGGAAGAACAAATACACACCGCTGCGCCATCTCGCAACTAACCTTATGAGAACGCACACCATCAGAAGGAAACCGAAAGTATGAAACTCCCCTGATCTGGTGGACCACAATCACAAAGTTAAGTCCTGAAAAACCTAGCATTGTGCAGAAATTTGATGTGGAGGAGTGGGTGAAAAACGTCAAGTAATGTAATATAAAAGGACTTTTTACCGCATCCTATATATGGGACAATTCTGAGAGAGATTTGTCATTAAAATTCGAGAGATGATGTTACCGACATTCGGAATGGCTAAAATATGGATGCTGACTACAAAATAAAGAACATTTGCTTCGTTGGTATGTTCTGGCTGCATGGGGTGCTTATGGAACAAAAGCTTGAGACCAATTACATCTGTGTGATTTGCCTGAACACGTTATCAAGAGGCAAGAAATAAGTGCGAGTGCTATTTAGCAAAATGACACAACTTTCTTCCTTGCAAAGTACAAAACAGCTGCTGCAGTTCTGAACATGCTCGCTTGATGCGTTGCGAAATTTAGTAGCGACAAAAAAAAGAAATGTTTGTATTCTTCTGCCGAGACGATCCTCATGGTCGATCGCAGGGCCTCGTCAGTAAGGTAAGAATATCGGCTTCAGAGTGGTTTTGTGCAAGCTTGGTCACTCAATAAAGGTCGGCAGGACATGTTTTTCAGGCTTTTGGTTTAATCTGCAACCAGTGCCGAGTGTTGTTCTCACGTGATATTAATGGGACAAAGAAATTGAGGCAGATTTGCAATAGTGGTGCCAAGCCTAAAAGAAATAATACTCAACAAACTTCCTTGTTTTTGTGTTATTAGTCTCTTTTTTTCTTCTTTTTCTTTTTATCTGTTATTTCTGTCTTCTTTCCTACAATTTATTTTTGTCTCTATTTTAGGTTTCACTCTATTTCTCTTTTTTCATCTTTCTCCCTCACTTTTTGATTCTGTTTCTTCCTCATTCTTTCTATGTGACACCTTTTCCCTCCCCACATTTTTCCCTGTTCCTCAATCTCGTTTATTTTTCCAACCCCCTTGCACTCTATACTGTAAAAAGCTATGATAAATTTTGCTAGCGTGCCTGGATAGCCAAGTGGTTTTTTTTTCGGATTGTCAGCCCATATATTTGAATGGCGCCTCGTTGAGATTTTTTTTTTGCCAACATTTCGTTTTCTTTGCACTCATTCTCTGGTCCATCAGTCTTAATGCATCCCATGCCAGAGGTATCGGCGCATGTGTTCTGGGAGCGAAGCACAGCAGGAAAAGATGAACAAGCGGTGAAAGAGAGCATGTGCCCGTTCATGGTGATAGTTATTTCTGTTCTCCCATCGCAAACGAATGCTCTGCTTAAACAGCTCCACTCTTAATATATGAAAAAGTTGTCACATGCCCAATCTTTGACTATGCTCCAAACGATCTTCCTATTTGTTCTTAAGTGTGTGTGCACTATCCGAGTATCAAAGCATGTTTTAGCAAAATAAAGGTATTTTGACTGTTTCGATCTATCCATCTATCTAGCTGCCTGCGTCTGGGTGCTCGGGTGATCACCTCCTTTACTAGTATGTACCAAAACTGGCATATAAGAGTATGAGTGTAAGACGAACATGACCGACGTGTAATGGTTTGAATGACATGAAATACCTGTCGCGTAAATCATAAAACTTTTTCCCATACACATCTGGTGCATAACCATGACCTTTGAAATTTGGGCGTGTCCCACAGGTCGTAAGCCCACAGTAAGGCTTTATTCTCAAGTATCGCTAAAACAGACATTGGAAATCTTACCATAATAAGTTTAAAAAGCTTACGTAAAAAAACATTCTGCTGCCTGTTTCAGTGACAATGCCTGAGACTAAAATATTTCTAGACCATACGGAACAAAAATCACAGTTGAAGCCAAAAGCGAACCCAGGCATTCTGTGAGGTAGCCAATTTTTCTACCCCAGAGCCACACGACTGCTTAATGTTGCATCCACCACGGTGGATCAGGGGCTAAGGGTCTCGTCTGCCAACTCAAAGTTCGGGAGTTTGATCTCGGCCATGGCAGTCACATCTTTACAACTTGTTACAATGCAACAAGCGAGTACGCCTACGAAGAGTTGTTATTATTATTGACAAAGTGTTAGCCACAATGAGCTGGTTCAGGCAGAAACCCGGCAAGCACGAACCACATGAACATAGCCTTCTTTCACACTGGTACATAGCTGGCACCGCTTTGCTCCTGTACATACTATTTGCTTTGGAAGAGGGTGCTTAATATATGAAATCAGTGCCGTAGGACATCTCAATTTCGAAAGCTTGATTACCACGTGTATACAACTTTAAAGGAAAGATATGCCTTATTTTTATCGTGCTTCACATTGCCGCAGCAGAAGGTGCATTGTCATTTATACTATGGTATACACTGTCTTCTATAGCACATAGATTTATTGTCTTTTGTCTACTAAGTAGTCTCCAATGCACCCAAAAAACACTCGTACATTTAAAGCCTCATATGTTGGGTGCCTTGTCTAGAACGGCATTCTTGCTATGACGAAAGGGCTAAGAAAGCATGTGTTCCTGGAAAACAACCATGAAGTGGCTTGTAACGAGCCTCCAATCAGTGTGTCTTAATTCATATGATTACCATGTGGCACATGTCACTGGCTCTTGCCTTCTCGCTGAGGAAGCTTGCCACAACGTGAAATTTTGTAATTTGTACTCAGTCTGTGTGAAAAAAGTTGGATTCGTTGATCTCTTACCTGGATTCGTTGATCTCTTACCTGTCAGTATCAAAGTAAAATGTGACATTTTCGTGTGCCTGAAAATAAACTGATGTTCTTAATTCTGTCTCCTGTGTGGTTTTGTCAATGCGACACATGCATGCACAGTGCATGTACAGTTCTAGCAATGTTTTATGCGATGCAGCAAATAAAAACAAACTTTCTGCTGCACGGTAAATATTCGATGAAGCAATCTCTGTGCGAATTACAACACAGGTGACAAATTGCTAGCGGTGTTTTTTCCAAGTTATACAGAATTATGTGGTTGCATCAGCAAAGAAACAGATAAAAAGCAGTTCCTAGGTAACACACAATACTGCATTAATGCCCTGCTGAGTATAATTATTTTTTATTGGTATAACTAAGTTCTCCAGTCATGTTTTATTATGTGTCTAGACTGAGCATCTTCTGATACACACTGGGGAAAAACATCCTGTGTTCTCAGCGTCAATCAAGCTCTTTTTTTTCTTTAAGAGCCTTTCCTGCTGTACAAAAATTATGTACAGTAGCCTGTTTCAAGATGGGACTGTGCGGCATTTGCCAAGACTGAATTATGCCATGCAGTTTCTTTATGAGAAAGAAGTCAAACAGCACCATAATTAAAAGATAAGGTGAAAATGGCAGACTCATGTTGTGTCTGTTGCCTTCTCTCTAATTTATCCACAATGCTGCACAATTATCCCCTAAAATCTATGTATTCAGTAGTACATGCTCAGTGTGTGCTACTAAGCACATAATGAAAAAGTGCTCCACATAATAAATGAGGGAGTTATTCATTTCAGAGTCTAGTGTAGGAGCAGGAGCTCCACTTTGGTATGCACAGGTTCTATAACAAAAAACAAAAAAATAGTATGCCCCTTTTGCAGGAAGTTAAAAACATGCCAGGAATTATAAAGCTGAAGAAGAAAGGACAAATTATTCCAAAGACCTAGCACTCATATGTAATAGGATATCACAATGTTGTGCATTTAAGATATAGCAATATTATTACCCTGGTTTCCTCTATGGCTTTGTTGATGTCAGGGGTGTATGCATTGCCCCTGTACTGTTGTAGCCATGTATAAAATGCAGCAAAGAAATACTTCCTTCTTTACAGTATAAGTACGTCCCAAGAACTAGTATGGATTTAGTGACTAATTGCTAATTGGGTTATTTGGACAACGAATAGAGTATACATATGTCTTTGTTTCAACAGTGAAAAAGATAAAACCAGAGACAAAGGTTACAAGCAATGTTGCACCTATGCTGTCCTCAATGTACCTATTTCGGTTTGTTATGATCTATATGCCAGTCATTCTTTAGCGTGTGTCTATGTCAAGCATTCTTATGACGCATAATATAACCAAAATATGCTGCATCAAGTTAGGGCAATGTTTGCTGGGTCACATTATTCAAGTGTCTCAATCATTAGGCTGCATTTGCATAGACTTAATTTAGCTATGAACTTATGATCAGCACTATATAAAGAGAAAAGATGCGGTGAAAATTACAGACACAGCATGCATGTCCCATTGCCTTTTCTCTATTTCATCAACAGCGCTGTTATTCCCCTCTAAAAAAAAAAAGACTACACCTGCATGCACTGTGCATGTGCCACCAAGTACATTCCAAACAAAGGCTTCACAAGAACTCTGGAAGACATTCCTTTCAAAGCCAATTACATCTGATATATATATATATATATATATATATATATATATATATATATATATATATATATATATATATATATATATATATAGACACGTGTTTATAAGAAAAAGAACGATGATAGGAATGTTTTGTAGATTCCAGCTAGTGGGTCAGGTGGTTTTTCGGGACGACAACGAAGCAGGCATCTTGCTGTACAGCTGATCCTGAATACGTTTTTTTTACGGCAGCGAAAAAAGCTAAAAAGCGACAGGCACTGGGATCGATACCCAGCACATCCACCAGTGTCGCAGTGCAACGCGAACAAAAGATGACAGCAGCATTTACGGCAGCTCTTTTAGACCACGTCCTGATGCTTAGTGAAACGACTCACCGTAAGATCACTGCGTACCACCCGCAAACAAATGGACTAACTGAGCGCCTCAAGGCAAGGTTCCTTTTGGCGTTGCATAAGTTTGTTGCCAGACTTTGGGGTGGTTGTTGCCAGACTACCGCTAAATTTGGCTGGAAATTTTTTTCTGTAGTTGTGGCTTTTTTGTAAGAGTTTGGTGCTATCCGCGGTGCATTTCGCGAGTCCAGGCGTACATAGCTGTAGCATATCCGACATACCCTAATTAACCAGCCTTGGAATGCTTATTCATCACATGTATATAACGAATGATATGTCTTGTGCTTACACAGCTAGGGGAAGCGTAGCGTCCCCCGTCGTAGCGCGCGGTCGACGCGACACGATCAGCTGAGAGGGAAAAAAAAGAAAAGTAAGGGGGGGGGGGGCAGCGCATCACCTCCTGCGACTCTATTCAGTTTTCCCCGTCACCCCTAATACTGAGACGCGATATCTTAATCGCACAGCTGCGCACACAGCAAGAGAACGTGCCTCGACTTCTGTAATGGACAGTTCATTCCGTTAATTAAAACGGCCTCTTAATTTCGCAGCAGCGCCGCGCTCGACTTCTGCGAGGCGCGGTTCATTTCGTTAATTAAAACAGCCTCTTAATTGCGCAGCAGCGCCGCGCTCGACTTCTGCTAGGCGCGGTTCATTCCGTAAATAAAACGAATTCTCTAATGCGCGGTTCATTCCGTTAATTAAAACGGAATTAAAACGGCCTCTTAATTACACGGCAGCGCCGCGCTCAACTTCTGCCACCTGGGGTTCTTTAGCAGCCAAACGTGACACGTGTATTACTTGAATACACGCTAACAGCATACGACGATCAGCCGGAGGCAACAGGTTCAGTAGATCTGTACAGAATTCAAGTCGATAGTTAGAAGCAGTCACGCTGCCACAACTACTGCGGCCAAATGCTCACATACAGAGCAGCTTTCGTTCAAGGTCGCATCCTTTCGATGTAAATTCTGTTCCAAAACCTTCCTCCGTGCTTCGTCTTTGGGTGCAGCGAAAAGCGACGGCTGCTCACTTTTTTTCCCAATGGCCTACCCTGTTTCGCACCTAGGTGCAAAGCAGTGTCGTTTTCGCCAATGACTCGGCATTGCCACACTGTCAAGGGGCCAGCAAAAACATTGCCAGAAAAACTTTCGTTAAGCGGGCGCGAACACAAGCAACAGGTCACTGAACAGCACCCGAGAAGGCGGAGCAGCGCGGAGCTGACAATCCATCCAGCCCATGCTACGAAAGCGCCACCTTGATAACCGGCTTTTTGTCCACGTGCGCCGCTTCACGCGATGCATGACGAGAGGGGATGCCTGAACACACTACCCCATATTCTAGCACACTATATTTTCGTCGCTTGCTCGTGTACTCGCAAGTCGAAACGTCTGCGCTCTGCCTATTTGGACTTGTTAGGGATCAATACGTGCCAATCTGACCATGCCACAGTGATGAGTAAACAGCAATTAAAGACACTGCTTTGCACCTGGATGCAATGCGGGATATGTTTCGACCCGCAAACAATGGAAGAAGCGTCTCTTCTCTGCTCCCGCCAACACTGAACGGCGCAAGGCCTGGGAGCGTACGATTCCTCGCGCCGACAAACCACTGGAAAAGAACTGCGTTGTGTGTGAAGCTCATTTCGAAGAAAGATTCATCGTTCGTTACTACAATCATGTTATCAATGGGTTTTTATCAGCTTGAGAAACGGCTGTACCTATAAAGGAGGGTGGGCTCCTGAGTGAATCAACTGCCGAAGGACTCCGCGTCACCCTAACCACCAGCCTTTCCATCTTGCTCTATGCCACGAAAACCGTCGGCTACAAATTATCGATGACGTCTTGCCTCTGCCAAGACGCGCTTAAAATCTTTTTGGCATTCTTAATCAAATGTCAGGCTCGAATAATCGCCCTACACCGTCACAGTTTTAAATGTCAAGCGTTTCTTAGCGAACTTTGGCAAATTTGAGCGTACCTACCTACCTACCTACCTACCTACCTACCTACCTACCTACCTACCTACCTACCTACCTACCTACCTACCTACCTACCTACCTACCTACCTATCTACCTACCTACCTACCTACCTACCTACCTACCTACCTACCTACCTACCTACTTACCTGCCTACCTACCTACCTACCTACCTACCTACCTACCTACCTACCTACCTACCTACCTACCTACCTACCCACCCACCCACCCTCCCGCTTACGTTTGAGTGCTCTCGTGCACCCCCTTGACTTGGCGTGAACCAAAATTAGCATGGGAGGGTAGGACGGTTTGACGAATATGACGCGCTGGTGAAGACATGAATAATGTCACATTACCTTCGCGTACGTCGTCCAACACTTCCCGCCAGACAGTGGCACATACCCACTGGCGGGTATGTACCGCTGGTATGCGGGTATGTGTCACAAGTGATAGAGAGATAATAAGGATGAAAGAAAGACAGGGAGGTTAACCATGGCTGAGCCTGGTGGGCTACTTTGCACTGGGGATAGGGTAAGGAGAATAAATGTTAGACAGAGAGAGAAGGAGAGAAATGTCACTCATGCCATCGACGAAACGGCAGTTATGTGATTATCGCAGACGGTGAGTCACATCCGTGTCTTAATCATTGAGCCCATTCGTTCAATTAACTTGTATGCGTGGTTCCATGCACCCAAAATCTTGCCGATGGTGTAGCCATGATGGTGACGCTTGCGTTTTCAAGCAGCAGACTTCTGAAGGCTTGCGAGAACTGAAGTGATGGTGTCAAGCAGTTGCAACACGCTTTGAGCTGTCGGTGTCTGCATCTTGCTTAGCAGCACGCGCATAGCACTGACCAGGTGTCACGAGGCTAGTCAACCCACAAGCTCTCGTGTAGATTCTTGTGCATACAAACCGATGAGAAAACCCACATCGGTAAAGAGAACACGAGACCATTTATGCACACAAGAAAAACAACTAAATATATTTTCAATAAACTAGATAAAGAGAAAGAAATAAGAGGAAAAACAAACAAAGCACACAAATTCGAGGAGAAATTAACCTAATGACCGCAAAATGCTAAGGATGCTGAGTTCCGCAATAGCAAAAGCGACTGTCACCGTTCGGTCACGGCACTCTTGTAGACGGCGAGGGTTGATGCGATGGGGTGCAGACAAGGTAGATCAGAGGTCCAAGCGTTGCTCGGTTTGAAGGTAGCTCCGGGCGCACCAAGGTCAGTGACCTCTCAGCGTTCGTCCTCCGACGCTGGGACGTAGCCCTGGAAACGGGACGAGCCTGGCCAAAGCCAGATGGTGAGAAGCCTGGCCAACGCCAAACGACGAGCAGCCTGGCCAACGCCAGATGATAGATGATGCTCGGGTACCCGACCAGGTGGGAGCCCGCAGCAGCCTTGCCTCAGGAACTTGGCCGCCACCCCCGCGCCCTGGTAGCCTGCTTGCCTCCGTCGCGTCCCGGCCACGTCTGCCCCGTTCTTCGTTCGGGCTTCTTCCAAACCAGCGTGGGGGCCTCTCATTGGTCCGAACTTCACGCGCCTCGTCTGCCCATCGTCTTCCTCACCGAATACATCGCGAAAGCGCGCGTCCACACCATCGGTCGTCGTCGTCTTCTTTCCTATGCCGGTGCACTCGCGCACATTTTAAACCGAACACCGGTTGCACTCGCGCACTTCACGAAGCGCGCACTTCACTTATCACACCAGGGTGCTAACCATGCCGCTAAGCTGTCCTTCGTCCGTCAAGTTATCAGGTACCGATGAAGTGTCGCTCACTGTCGAGGTCTGATGCCTCTCATCAGGCGCATGTATCTTTGGGTGTTCGGGCCAAGCGTCACCTGCATTGCTGGTAGAGGCATCATTTTCCTCAAAAACGACTGCGTTCTGACTGGGTAATAAGGATGAAGCGTCAGCTCCACGGCTAGCAGAAGCGCCTTTGTTCTTGGAACCGACAGCGCTTAGCCAGAGTGGGGGAGGTGGGGGTGGTTTTGGACGTGCCTCGCGAGGCGACGAGGTTTTAGGGGCTTTACCCAGGAAAGACAAGAACACACATGGACAATTTTAACGCGGGAACGTTAAGAAATACCCGTCATCGGTAGCGTCGACCCGATGAATGCAAAGTATAAATGTCGGGGTTGGAATAGAACCCAAGCATTCTGCGTGGAAGCATTTTACCACAGAGCTACGCCAGGTCCCGGAACTACCTCTCAAATAGACGCTAATCATCATGAAACGTCAATTGCGGTTCCAGTGCTGTCTACCCAATTTTATAAACATTACATATGCGCTCCTTTTATACAGCCGTCCCGTCATCGGTAGCGTCGAGCCGATGAATGCAAAGTATAAATGTCAGGGTTGGAATAGAACCCAAGCATTCTGCGTGGAAGCATTTTACCACAGAGCTACGCCAGGTCCCAGAACTGCCTCTCAAATAGACGCTAATCATCATGAAACGTCAATTGCGGTTTCAGTGCTGTCTACCCAATTTTATAAACATTACATATGCGCTCCTTTTATAGAGCCGTCCCGTCGGGTTATTGTCAATTGTGGTTAGGTACCATGTGCTGAAGTTGATTTATGTAGCAGTGTCCAGGGCAAGCATCCTCGCGAGCATCGGCACTTCATATCAGCTTCTGGTATTGCCAATACGCATGTTCCCGTTGTCATCGTATAACTGTCAGTTCAAGCGCACGAATAAACAGAATGGAAGAGAGGACAAGCGCTTTCTCACAACTAAACGATTTATTAGAAAGGGAAGAATCTTGCCACGTTCCATTTCCCAAGCTTTTGTTATCGTCCCAAAACACCACACGATTCTCAGCGCAAACCGCGCCAGCAGTTTTCGAGAGGGTTCCGGACTGTAGTAGATCATTTCGATAAGATCACGCCCACTGTGCGAATGGTACAGATTGTTCTGGAACGTACGCCGCCGCCAGCGGTAGCGCTAGAACATTCGACGGCGGGAGTATAAATGCCGACGCGCTTCGCCGCTTGTCAGTTGTTGATCGAAGGTCGACGCTGCGTTCGCCGTTATCAGTCCGAGACTGCTATCTGTGCAAGACTGCTGCTGTAATTAGACTTTCCCTTTACCGGGCACAGGTTCACCCAAATAAACAGTTAAATCCCAACACGAAGTTTTCTGTCTTTGGCCACGTCACGACCCCGTGACATCTGGTGGAGGTGCTGCTTCGTTCATGTACCGCACGCCCCCGTCAAGCCGTGAACCCAGCCCACGTCGCGGAGAAGACACCGACGCCAACCAGGAGCAGCGAACAAGCCGCCGACAGCAAGGGCTACCACCGGAGTACGGGATTCTAGAAGACAAGGCGCGGAAGACCAAGGCCATGACCGCGACTGCAGCGACAATGACAACCGCTGCAGTGACAATCCCTGCCCACGATGGTCATGCATCAACCCAGGGAACCACCAATTTTTCATGGGTCATCGTTCGAAGACCCGGAGTCCTGGTTAGAAACATACGACCGTGTGGCCGCCCTCAACCACTGGGACAACGAAGAAAAGCTCCGGCGTGTGTACTTCTACCTGGAAGACACCGCAAGGACCTGGCTAGAGAATCGTGAGTCCACGCTCCGAACGTGGGATGTCTTCTGCGGCGCATTTCTGCAAACGTTCGCGAGCGTCGCTCGCAAAGAAAGGGCCACTGCTCAACTAGAGACCCGGGTTCAGCTACCGAATGAGAAGGTTGGAATTTTCACAGAGGAGATGACCCGCCTATTTCGTCACGCTGACCCAGACATGCCTGAGGAGAAGAAAGTTCGTTTCCTCATGCGAGGGGTCAAACAGGAGCTCTTCGCGGGACTAATGAGGAATCCACCGAACACCGTCCAAGAATTTGTATCCGAGGCGACCACCATCGAAAAAACCCTTGACATGCGCACCAGACAGTATAATCGTCGCCTGACTCCAGAATGCGCTGCTGCTCAAACCAGTGACTCGGACAACCTGCGTGAAACGATCCGAGCGATCGTGCGGGAAGAGCTGCGCAAACTGTTGCCTTCGGCGCAACCTCAAGTGGATTCGATCGCCGACATTGTGCGAGAAGAAGTTCGGCAATCACTTCGAATTCCCCATACACCGCTGCCCGAGCCAGAAACTATGAGCTACGTTGCTGCAGTGCGCCACAACGCTCCTCCCCGTCCACGCCAAAACGCCGCCCCGTCGCACTTCCGTCGCCAGACACCACCGCCGCCACCACCCCCACCGACGACCTACCGTTCACCAGCGGGCCAGCGCAGTGCGCCGAGGAAAACCGACGTTTGGCGCACCCCTGACCACCGCCCACTGTGCTACCACTGCGGCGAGGCGGGGCACACTTACCGCCGTTGCCAGTACCGACAGATGGGACTACGTGGCTTCGCCGTCGATGCACCACGTCCGCAGCCAGGAGAACGACCACGTGACATCGCCGACTACCTGACAGGAACTCGGTGGACACCACGAAGCCCTTCGCGTTCGCCGTCGCCCAGCCGCCGCACGTCACCGCACCACCGACAGTACTCTGGCTCAACGCGGGGCCGGTCTCCTAGCCCGTATCCGGGAAACTAAGGGCAGCAACCGGTGGAGGTGCGGTTGCTGTGCGACGAACTACCGAAGATCCTCCGACGACGACGACGCCGCGACGGAGCTTTCCGAACACAACGTCAACCAGGCAAAGCCCTGACGGCGAAAGCTCACTTACTGAAGGTGGCCTGACGACGCAACATGGAAGCAGCGGAACAAGCCGACGCAGCCGTGACCCGACGCCACGCCCTAACTGTAATGCGAGACGGCGAACTAGCGACCTCGACGTTCTCATCGACGGCCACAGTGTGACCGCTCTCGTCGATACTGGAGCCGACTATTCTGTCATCAGTGGGTCGTTCGCCGCGAAGTTAAAGAAAGTTAGGACAGCTTGGAAAGGCCCTGAAATCCGCACAGCCGGAGGTCATCTCGTAACGCCTGCAGGAATCTGCACAGCAAGAGTCACCATTAGCGGCCGTATTTATCCTACAGACTTCATAGTCCTACAGCGTTGCTCGAGAGATGTCATCCTTGGCATGGACTCCTTATGCCTCCATGGTGCTGTCATCAACCTAAAAACAAAGTCGATAACGTTATCCACAGAAGAAGCACTACCGCCGCGCACGCCGTCTGGACACCATGCCTTGAATGTGCTGGAAGAACAAGTCACCATTCCGCCTCGCTCAAGCGTCATTATTTCAGTCGGCGCTCCTGAATCACCTGTCATAAAAGGCGTCGTTGAAGGCAGTCAGCATCTGTTGGTCACCCGAAATATTTGCGTCGCAAGAGGAATTGCAGAGCTGCGGGGAGGCAAAGCAACGGTTATGCTCACGAATTTCAGCAATGAGTACAAACATGTGAACAAAGGAACAACGGTCGCATACATCGAAGAAATTGTCGAAGCCACCAGTGCTTTCGCCCTCGCCGATTTTGCGGAACCTGCTCAGGGGAACCAAGCCCCTCCCATAGCTTTCGACGTCAATCCCAGACTTCCGAACGATAAGCAAGAACAGCTCAAGGCCCTGCTCCTGCAATACGAAGATTGCTTTTCGTCGTCATCGAAAATTCGGCAGACCCCAATCACGAAACATCGCATCATAACCGAAGAAAATGCCAGACCACTCCGTCAGAGTCCGTACAGGGTTTCGACGCGAGAACGAGAGGCCATGAAGAGACAAGTTGATGAAATGCTGCGGGATGACATTATCCAGTCGTCCAAGAGCCCATGGGCATCCCCCGTGGTGTTAGTGAAGAAAAAGGATGGGACCCTACGTTTCTGCGTCGATTATCGCCGCCTGAACAAAATCACAAGAAAGGACGTGTATCCTCTCCCACGAATAGACGACGCACTTGATCGGCTCCATAACGCCAAGTACTTTTCGTCAATGGACCTCAAGACTGGCTATTGGCAAATCGAAGTCGACGAAAGAGACCGAGAGAAGACGGCGTTTATAACACCGGACGGCCTCTTCGAGTTTAAGGTGATGCCCTTCGGTCTTTGCTCAGCGCCTGCTACTTTTCAACGCGTTATGGACACAGTACTGGCAGGATTGAAGTGGCAGACTTGCCTTGTGTACTTGGACGACGTCGTCGTGTTTTCCTCGAGTTTCGACGAGCATCTTCGGCGCCTTGAAGCTGTACTTCAAGCCATCAAGACTTCCGGACTCACACTGAAGCCAGAAAAGTGCAGATTTGCGTATGAAGAGCTCTTGTTTCTGGGGCACGTTATCAGCAAGTCTGGAGTTCGTCCTGATCCACGGAAAACAGCCGCCATCGCCGACTTCCCGCCGCCCACTGACAAGAAAGCCGTGCGCCGATTCCTGGGCCTGTGCGCCTATTATAGGCGGTTCGTGAAAAACTTCGCCCGCATCGCCGATCCTCTCACTAACCTTACCAAGGCCGACATGGAGTTCAAGTGGGAAACGCCACAGGAACACGCTTTCCAGGAGCTCAAACATCGCCTCCAGACGCCTCCGTTACTTGCCCATTTCGACGAATTCGCCGAGACAGAAATACATACTGACGCAAGCAGCGTAGGTCTTGGCGCCGTTCTTGTGCAGAGGGCTGACGGACTTGAAAGGGTTATTAGTTACGCCAGCCGATCGCTATCCAAAGCAGAAGCAAATTATTCCACAACAGAAAAGGAGTGCCTCGCCATCATCTGGGCTACGTCGAAATTTCGCCCATACCTCTAGGGCAGGCCCTTCAAAGTTGTGAGCGACCACCACGCCTTGTGTTGGCTAGCCACTTTGAAGGACCCTTCAGGTCGCCTCGCACGATGGAGCCTGAGACTTCAAGAATATGACATGACTGTCATTTACAAGTCCGGCAAAAAACACTCCGACGCCGACTGTCTCTCTCGTGCGCCTGTCGACCAACCGCTACCCGACGACCCGGATGACGACTTCTTCTTGGGAACGATCACTACCGACGACTTCGCTGAACGACAGCGGGCCGACCCGGAACTTAAGGTCCTAATAGAATACCTCGAAGGCAGGACCGCTGAAGTCCCGAAGGTATTCAAGCGCGCACTTGCGTCGTTCTTTCTACGAAACGGCCTTCTACAAAAGAAAAACTTTTCCCCGCTTCGGGCTAAGTACCTCCTTGTGGTGCCTTCAGCTCTGCGACCAGAACTCCTGCAGGCCCTGCACGACGATCCGACGGCAGGGCACCTCGGTGTTTCTCGCACGCTCGCGAGGATACAAGAAAGGTACTACTGGCCGCGTCTTACCACAGACGTCACTCGTTATGTGAGGACATGCCGGGACTGTCAGCGACGCAAGACACCACCGACAAGGCCAGCGGGACTTCTGCAGCCAATAGATCCACCTTGCCGACCTTTCCAGCAGATTGGTATGGACCTACTGGGGCCGTTCCCGACGTCGGCTTTCGGAAACAAGTGGATCGTGGTAGCTACCGACTACCTCACCCGCTACGCCGAGACAAAAGCCCTGCCAAAAGGCAGTGCATCCGAGGTAGCTAAGTTCTTCGTAGAAAATATCGTCCTACGTCACGGCGCCCCGGAGGTCCTTATCACCGACAGAGGAACGGCATTCACTGCCGACTTAACTCAAGCGATCTTGGCATACAGCCAAACAAACCACCGCCGGACGACAGCGTACCACCCACAGACCAACGGCCTCACCGAGCGGCTTAACAAGACGATCGCCGACATGCTGTCAATGTACGTCGATGTCGAACACAAGACGTGGGACGCCATTCTTCCGTATGTGACCTTCGCATACAACACGGCGGTGCAGGAGACGACGCAGATATCTCCATACAAATTGGTCTACGGAAGGAGCCCGACAACGACGCTCGATGCCATGTTACCCAACGTCACCGACGAAGAAAACATCGATGTGAGCGAGTACCTTCATCGCGCCGAAGAAGCCCGACAACTTGCGCGGCTCCGTATCAAGAATCAACAGACGACCGACAGCCACCGTTACAACCTTCGACGACGCTTCGTGGAATACCAGCCCGGTGAACGTGTTTGGGTGTGGACGCCGATACGCCGACGTGGACTAAGTGAAAAGCTTCTGCGACGGTACTTCGGACCGTACAGGGTGGTTCGACGTCTCGGCCCACTTGATTACGAGGTTGTCCCTGACGGCATCACGAACTCTCAACGACGCCGATCGCGACCTGAAGTCGTCCATGTCGCACGCCTAAAGCCGTTTCATGCGCGTTAACAAACTGAAACAGTGTTTTTTTGTATTATTGTTGTATTGTAATTTATTCATTGTACTTTCTTGCATTATTATTGTACCTTCATCTTTAGTTAAAGCATCGAGACGATGCCTTTTTCAGAGGGGGGCAATGCCACGTTCCATTTCCCAAGCTTTTGTTATCGTCCCAAAACACCACACGATTCTCAGCGCAAACCGCGCCAGCAGTTTTCGAGAGGGTTCCGGACTGTAGTAGATCATTTCGATAAGATCACGCCCACTGTGCGAATGGTACAGATTGTTCTGGAACGTACGCCGCCGCCAGCGGTAGCGCTAGAACATTCGACGGCGGGAGTATAAATGCCGACGCGCTTCGCCGCTTGTCAGTTGTTGATCGAAGACCGACGCTGCGTTCGCCGTTATCAGTCCGAGACTGCTATCTGTGCAAGACTGCTGCTGTAATTAGACTTTCCCTTTACCGGGCACAGGTTCACCCAAATAATCAGTTAAATCCCAACACGAAGTTTTCTGTCTTTGGCCACGTCACGACCCCGTGACAATATATACTCAGGCAATCACAAAACAACGCATGCGGGTGCAGGCAAAAAGTACATCCGTGGCACCTCGAGACCACAGGGTATTTGATTGATATGTGGGGTTTAACGTCCTAAAACCACCGTATGATTATGAGAAACGCCGTAGTGGAGGGCTCCGGAAATTTCGACCACTTGGTGTTCTTTAACGTGCACCCAAATCTGAGCACACGAGCCTACAACATTTCCGCCTCCATCGTAAATGCAGCCGCTGCAGCCGGGATTCGATCCCGTGACCTGCGGGTCAGCAGCCGAGTACCTTAGCCACCAGACCACCGCGGCGGGGCAGAGAGAGACCACAGGGTAAAAGAAGAAAGATTATCTTGGAACATAATCTAGAAAAGCTAGCTGTTTATTGTGCAGTGAAACCGAAGGCTGGCTGACGAATGTTGACCCTTTTTTTTCATATGTGAAAAGCTTCTGTCAACTCGCGAGTTAATTCATTGTTAGATCGAAAAACCACTTCAATATTCTTAAAAAGAGGATAACAACCGCACTCACTGCAATGAGCCGCGAGATGCGATGCACCCAAGGATTTCAAAGAAGAATTGTGCTCCCTAAGACGAACATTGACGTACCTTCCCGACTAACCTATGTACACTTTACCACAGCTAAAAGGAGTCATGTAAACAATACCCATTGCACAGTCCATGAACTTTTTGCTGTGTTTCATGCGACATTGCGGAAACTCTCTGCGCATGCGCGAAGAAATAGACTGCAGTTTGCTTTTGGCTGAGAAAAAATGCACATAGACTTTATATCTATTATCAAGTTGCTTAAGTTCATGCGACGTCTCATGAGGGTAAGGAATCACTGCTATCTTCCTACCTTTGCTACTCTCATCACCACGCCCCGAGTAGTTCCCTTCAAATTTAAGTTTCTTAATCATGTTGTTACACATGGACGTGACGACATCGTTAGGATACCCTGCTTGAACTGGTTTCTTTACTTGACTGTCAAAGCTCATTTTCATTCTGTGTTGGCAGGACTTTTTTCAGAACAAAACACATACTCTTAGTAACAATACTTCTCTTCACTAACTTAGAGTGGCTCGACCTGTAATTGAGTATAGGCTTTACGGATTTAGGACAATAATACCAGCAAACATGCAGGGGTTTGAAGACCAAGTTAAGATCTAGAAATTGCAGTTGCTTGAGAAGCGGCAATTCAAAAGAAAGGTTAGTTTCTTGCCTGTTTCTTTAAAAACTTTGAAATTATTCACAACATCTCGTGTAAAATCTGAGGACGTAGTGAACACAAAAAAATTATCGACGTATCTGAATACGTGAATCGGGAGTCCTGACAAATGCTTTTGAAGTGCCACATCAATATTTCCGAGAAAAATTTCGCTTAAAATCGGAGCTACTGCAGAGCCTATGCATATCCCTGATATCTGGACATAAAGATTACCACCCAAAGCCACAAAGGTTGACCTCAGATAGAAGCTAAGTAATTCCAGAAAACTAGATACTAGATACCAGATACTAGATTCTAGAAACTAGAACTAGATTTTTTAGCCTGAAGTGTGGAACTTCTGTTTCTAGTTTTCTGGGACTACTTAGCTTCTACCTGAAGTCAAGCTTTGTGGCTTGGGGTGGTAGTCTTTATGTCCAGAGATCAGGGATATGCATAGGCTCTTCAGTAGCTCCGATTTTATGCGAAATTTTTCTTGGAAAGATTGATGTGGCACTTCAAAAGAATTTTTCAGGACTGCTGGTTCACGTATTCAGATACGTCGATGATTTTCTTGTGTTCACTACGTCCTCAGATTTTACGCGAGATGTTGTGAGTATTTTGAAGGTTTTTAAAGAAACAGGCAAGAAACTAACCTTTTCTTTTGAATTGCCGCGTCTAAAGCAAATGCAATTTCTAGATCTTAAGTTGGTCTTCGAACCCCAGCATGATTGCTGGTATTATTGTCCTAGATCCGTAAAGCCTATACTCAACTACAGGTCGAGCCGCTCTAAGCTAGTGAAGAGAAGTACTGTTACTACGAGTTTGGGTTTCGCTCTGAAAAAGTCCTGCCAACACAGAATGAAAATGAGCTTTGATAGTCAAGTAAAGAAACTAGTACAAGCAGGGTATCCTAACTATGTCATCACGTCTGTGTGTAACAACATGATTAAGAAACTTAAATTTGAAGGGAACTACTCGGGGCGTGGTGATGAGAGTAGCAAAGGTAGGAAGATAGCAGTGATTCCTTACCTTCATAAGACATCGCATGAACTTAAACAACTTGCTAATAGATATAAAGTCGATGTGCTTTTTCTCAGCCAAAAGCAAACTGCAGTCTATTTTTTCGCGCATGCGCAGAGAGTTTCCGCAATGTCGCATGAAACACAGCAAAAAAGTTCGTGGACTGCGCAATGGGCGTTGTTTACATGACTCCTTTTAGCTGTGGTAAAGTGTACATAGGTTAGTCGGGAAGGTACGTCAATGTTCGTCTTATGGAGCACAATTCTTCTTTAAAATCCTTGGGTGCATCGCATCTCGCGGCTCATTGCAGTGAGTGCGGTTGTTATCCTCTTTTTAAGAATATTGAACTGGTTTTTCGATCTAACAATGAATTAACTCGCGAGTTGACAGAAGCTTTCCACATAAGAAAAAGAGGTGAACAATATGTCAGCCAGCCTTCGGTTTCGCTGCACGATAAAGAGCTAGCTTTTCTAGATTATGTTCCAAGATAATCTTTCTTCTTTTACCCTGTGGTCTCGAGGTGCCATGGATGTACTTTTTGTCTGCACACGCATGCATTGTTTTGTGATTGCCTGAGAACATATTCTTCCCTTTCTAATAAATCGTTTAGTTACGAGAAAGTGCTTGTCCCCTCTTCCTTTCTGTTTATTCGTGCGCTTGAACTGACAGTTATACCATGCATATCCAACTAACCCAACTTTCGATTCTGTTCTAGTTGTTATCGTTGCACAAGTGCAAACAACTGGTTCTATGAACATCTGCAACCGTTCAACGTATGTCTGTGCGTGCAACATTTGTTCATACATTTAGCGTCATTACATAGCGCGCGTGTCGCTCAATAAAAAAATTGGAACAAGGTCATTTTCCCTTCACATGTTTTGCATAACGTCGATTCCCAGGTACGTGGGATCTGCCGAATATTTTTTTCATCTCTGTGAATTTCCTCAGTTTTTACAGTTTGGCACAGTCACCTTACAGCAGCCTTCAATGTCCGGGCGTCCACAATAATTCAATAAAACTGAAGAATAAGCTGGATGAGCTGCTAGATGCGGGGTGCCTCGATGAGATTCATGAATTGACTGCTGCTTGTGAAGCCCTCCCTGACCACACTGATCTCATTGGACGCAAAAGTGACTCCAGGATCACTTAGTACGTCAGTGGCTATGTGGCCAGGAAGATGGTCAAAAAGACGAAGTGCAACGAATGTAGATGGTTTTTGCTTCACTCTGAGAATTCTCGCTCGCTTCCGGCAGAGTCATGCCTCACATGTTATACAGGTGGCCTTCTGTACCCGTCCGAGCCTTTAACAGACCTGGTCACAGCTATGGAAGGTGCATTCATCTATTGCTTCAGTTTCAACAAGTTGAAAAGTGACAGCATAACAGATCGACCTTAACCCTTGCCTGTCTGTGAAGAGGTTAAATATTGTCGGCTGTGAACACCACGAACAGAAAGTGACAAATCAGATAGTAGGATTCTTTACACTGACCAGAATGCATTTTCTCGTTGCTGAAGAAAATGCGATCAGTCAAAAAAGAGAGAGAAAAAATGAAGTTCTTAAAGTTGAGATGTATGCCTTAGCTGTCATAATGTTAACTCAGCGAACAAGGTCTTATTTTATGTCATTGTGAATTACTCACGTTCTGTTGTTTTTGTGATTTTACTATTGCCTTGTTTACATTGTTGCGAATCTCCCATTAACAATTGTGATGTCACTGCCTCGCTGCGTTTCACATATGCAGAAATAGATTTTTTCGTGATCTGGTTTGTAACTGTATCCATGTTTGCCAATCAAATCTCGGTGTGAGGTGTGTATTGCCCATTGTATCATCGTATATTTGCTGTTCTTTTTAGCTGCCTTATTCACTTGCTTTAGCTGAGTTTCGTTCAACTTGCAGTTCTCTCCAACCCTAAAGGGGTGGTGTCACCAAACTTGTGGAATGTGCGTTCTTTGCTGTAAGCGTTTCTTTCAGCTCCAGGAAGCTCGATACACGCACCACTATTCGTGTATTTTCACTAGATAATTTATTATTCCGATGTTTATGTGGACCATTTTCGGTTTCGGTTTCGCGTCGCCGAGTTGGGCCGTGACGTCGAAGCATAGGTGGCTTGTTGACGTGACCACACGATGCACTTCGTGCAGGGTATCGTCTGCTCTCAACACACGTGCCACGCAAGCGCCAGCAAAACAAACGCGCTGACAATCGCCATGGCCAGCTGCAGTAGCCAAGATTCTGAATCCTCTGCATCCGCGTCCAACC
Source organism: Rhipicephalus microplus (assembly GCF_043290135.1). Taxonomy (NCBI): domain Eukaryota; kingdom Metazoa; phylum Arthropoda; class Arachnida; order Ixodida; family Ixodidae; genus Rhipicephalus; species Rhipicephalus microplus. The sequence goes on along the minus strand of NC_134702.1, from coordinate 278,767,952 downwards.
CCGATGAGGATGTCGACTTTTTTTTTCTGGAAGCAGCGAGGAGGATGACGCAGGCGGCTTGATGTTGTGTTTATTTTTTATGATGTTTTTCGATTTTGTGAAAAGAAATGTCTTGCTTGTAAAATTAGGCCTTGATTGCGCAAGTCATAGATATAACGGTTACCAATGCCTTTACTTGCCTTGAGACGTCACGGAGAAAACTGCGGTATCAAAGTGAAAACTGCACGAACTTTGTTTTCGTGTCAAGCTCACGGCAAGTCATTTGATTCTCTCTTTTCTAAGCTTCGTAGCTGATATACTACGAAGTGAATTAAAACACTAGTTTTCAGTGTGAATAGCGCACTGCCAGAATTGTTACAGGTAAACCCTGCCCGCAGGGTAGCGTGAAATATTTGCAACAAAAAACTACTTATACGCGGGCGCGAGGACGGGCATCTCGAAAGCGACCGCAGCGCCGCCGCATCCGGATGAATTCCCGCTCGCTCTCCGGTTCGCCGATGCAATAGTGTTTGAGAAGGGGGCAGTGGATAGAGGTGTGCGCCGAGGCGATTTCGACCGGCGGCGGCGTGGGGGTCGTTCAGAGTCGGCGGCGGCGGCGTCGTGGCGCACGCCGGTTATTTCATCGGCGGCGGCGGTGCCGGCGGCGCGGAAACCGAAACTAAAAATTCAAAAGGCTGTTCTGGCACAGGTTACTGAATTAGTTGGAATTCAGGGATTTTCATCGAAATAGCACTAATGACACTACACAGATGTGTCGACATCACGATGAATGAAAAGCGTTTTGTAAAATAGTTTTTATTTCGCTTTCATAATAAAATACCCGTATTTCAATATATGTCCATGTTCTACGACGAATGTGCAGCACTTTGCTTGTTTTTTTTATTTAAGATGCAGCAGTTTGTTTCTGTTGTTGGCTACGTCATACTTCATGAAACCTTCTTTCATTGAACATTGAGCAAGCACCGACGCACGTCACTCAGTTCGCTTTTTCCGAATCAGATCTCACTTTTACTCTGTATGCTGCACACACACAAAAAAAGAAGCACCTCTGCTACGAGTTTTCTTATTGCGATTGCAGAAAACCGCTTTTTTGAGTATCTGTCATGCCTCTAATGTTACTTTCCTTCAAACGAATCGAAATACCTACTTTTCACAATATGAGAATGTTTTATGTAGCGGTATAAGATGCGGAATAAAACAAATCTGCGCATTTAGTCAACTAGTCCTCACCGCAGCGTTCAATGAATGAAGTGTAGACCTGGGCGTGGGCGAGGCGGGTGGTGCAAAAGGGGCACTTGATCCCTTCAAGCCGCACCAGCACTTGCTACCTACTCTAGCGACACCAACACGACCCCCTCCCTCAGCCATGATGCAAGTTGAAAAAAGGGTTTGCTTACCCCCAAGACAAAAACCTGTCGATGGCCATATGTGCAGATGAGAGCAAATGCAATATTTGCTCAGATACACAGTCCACACTGGTCACGACCTTGAGGGCCGTTGACCATGCCTGCAGAGAACGTTGACTCCCGACCCCTTTGTGCTCGGTCAGGGGAGGTGAACACCCCTTGCAAGTGGGCCCCATTAAAATTTCTCTTAAAAACGTCACAAATAAGAATGCTTGATAAGTATATATAAAACATTCAACTTTTAATGCTTTTTCGTAACGTGTACACGTGCTCAATACCCATCAGGTGTATGAGACAATGAAAATCGCAACTGCCACTCTCGACTGGTTCCGGAAAAGACTCAATAGAAGAATGCAATTACGAGTGCTGGAAAGCTAAGTTCGTTTGTCAATGTGATTTCTCGGCATGATTTTGATTGTTATATAAACAAAAATAAAACCTGCAAAATATTAAAACAAAATGGCTGCTATTGCAAGATGTGTGTCCCCCTTCGTGATTTTTCTAGACTTACGCGTCCGCAAGCCACATCTGGTGTCACAAACTTGCAAGTGCCCCCCTCCTCCCCACGACATCTCCCAATACCCCCCTCCCCAATAAAAAGGCCCAATGAAGGCCTCCGTAGGCCTCCGTGATTGCCTACTGGCGCACGGTGGGCCATTTCGGTTGCTAGGACAAACAGTACCGATTTCGACATGCTTTATTGAAGGTGCTGAAGGATCAAGAAAAGACCGATTGTTGTAAATTTCTTGAGAGTTCACTGATAGCTTCTTTGTGAATACCGTAGATTATTGAACCTCACTTTGCGTATAATGCTCCAAGGAAAAAAAATGGTTTCACCTTGTGTCACTGCAGAGTCAGAAGCCATCACATGGGCAGACGTCATTAAGCCTCTATATAACATTGCTAAGGTTCAGCACATTTGTACAAATAATTCTCGTTAATTGAACATTGAGTATAATCCTTGCTTGGGTTGGTGTGTGTGAAACATAAATTTGAAATTTAAAAATTGTCATTGTGGGTTTCTGCGGCAAAGACACATTGATTAAAACGGATGATTACGGAGCTACAGCAGAGGTAACATTCGTTATGTTTTTTTGTTATGGTAATGATAATGCGTTACCTTTTTTATGTATATATATATATATATATATATAACGTGAAGCCGTGAAACGTTCCCTTTCTTTTATTAGAGTAACGAGTAAAGTATTTAGTTACTTTTTACTGTAACGGATACAACCCTAAATATATAGACTTACAGGAGTGATGTCCGCCCACACCGTCAGTTGTGGTTGCGGTCTATAGGCTGGCTGTACACATTACATAGATATATTCCTTTCATCTAGCACGTGATAGTGAAGGTTTGCTCGACCTTTGAGGAATACACAACAGGGTTCAAATCCCGGCTGCGGCGGCTGCATTTCCGATGGAGGCGGAAATGCCGTAGGCCCGTGTGCTCAGATTTGGGTGCACGTTAAAGAACCCCAGGTGGTCAAAATTTCTGGAGTCCTCCACTACGGCGTCTCTCATAATCATATGGTGGTTTTGGGACGTTAAACCCCACAAATCAATCATCAATACACAACAGCTTCTTAATAATATGCATATCATCCAACAGAAGCGTGCACTTCGTTTCGCTAAAATTTACAGTCAACGTGAGTGCTGTCGTCACGCCGTATGTTTCAGGTCGAAACTTAGCCTACTCAAAATACCCAAAGATGTCGATCCACCTAGCAACGCGTGGCTACCCGCTGACGGTTCTGTATGAAAATAGCATCCACAGTGGAGCCTGTCGCATCTGCTGAAATTTTATCGCAACGTTATTATACTGCCACTTCGCTTGTATTTTTATGTCACTGCCTAGCGCAAAGGCACCGCCATTGTGGTTCAGTAGCTGAGGTACTCGGCTGCCGACCTGCAGGTCGCGCGATCGAATCCCGCCTGTGGCGGCTGCATTTTCGATAGAGGCGAAGATGCTGTAGGCCCATGTGTTCAGATACGGGTGCATGTTAAAGAACCCCAGGTTGTCATAACTTCTGGAGTCCTCCACTTCGGCATCTCTCATAATCATATGGTGGTTTTGAAACGTTAAACACCACATATTAATCAATTGCCTTGTGCAAAGCACGCTTGGCTGTCTGCGAAAATCCTAGATTATTTTAGAATCTTCTGATAAGCTTGAGACACCTACAATACTGATGATGTTCGATGCCACGGGTATATATAGCGACGTACCTTCACGCAGATCATAGTACCGACGACCAATGCTCTAATTACCGCTATCTGCGTAAAGCGTGAATTTCTAGTACTTTGTACTTTTCTAGGCACACGTTCACGAAATAAAAAGTGTCGTCTTGAGGAACCCAAGTACCATATTCTTTGCCGTCGCAACCACGTGGCAATATGGTGAGATGAGAATGGTGAAATTATTGATACAACACAGTGAGATGGAGCGTAAGTACACGGCCAAGTTTTATTTAATATGCATATACCACAAGCTATCTTCTTCTATAGAACCAATATAATGCGGATTTGTTAAATTACTGTGAAGTTGAATGTCAAGAAAGGAAGAACACGAACTTGGAAAGAGACAGTGGAGACGAAAAGTGATAGGTATCGACGTAAAGTTTGATCGGTCATTCCACGCCGAACGTCCAAGGCGTTTTGGTGACTACCTCAGGTGTATTCGAAAAATGTCGGGCTGATTTACACCATGAAAGCAGTCTATAGCGAAAATGTTTTGCAGAGAAAAATGGTTTTGGTCATTTATATATGTGACCAAAATACCGGCTATAGGCTGGGCCCTATATCATGTCCTAAGATAAAAGCACATTTACTGAGCGAGTCTATATAGGCTCCATTTATTTTGCCAACCTATGGTTCCGAATATTTAAAACTTCCTACTATGGCGTGCCTTGTTGTCGTATTGACGTTCCGGCTTGTAAAGCCGAAAAATTTATTTTTCAAATGATAAAACTGTTCATATCTCCTCCTCCCCGGAACTCATTCTATGTCCTTTGATAAACACCAGTCATCTATCTTTAAAAAATGCTTGGATATCAACTATTCATAACTCTCATTTAAGAATGTGGAAATGAAATGACCTTCAATAAATGACCGATGAGGTGAAATATTAACATTTGCGTGCTTGTGTGCGTGTGTATCGGCCTCCCTGGCTGGGCGCCGCTTGGACGCGGAGGATGATTGCAGCTAAGCCTACCCTGCTTTGTTCCGGGCCAACGCTCTCGAGGTGCGCCTAAAGTGGGGACAACACAAAAGTCATACTTCGAATTCTTTAGGGCTTTTGGCTCCCCTCGTCAAAAACTCTTTGGACACGCCTGACTGACGACGGCCTAGGAAGAGCTGTTTGAAATCGAGGCTGCTTGATTTGTTCGACGTGCCACGAGACGCGCTTGGGATCCGTCGTCAGGTATGTTTCCCACACTCTGTGGTGCTTGGAAGTCTTCCATTCCCTCAAGCCCTAGCCTGCCTAGCACTGCAGACCCTATTCTGCATGTGCGATGCAATGTTATTGCACTGTGCTGTGTTGTGCGTATTATTGCACTGTGACCTACGTTGTGTTTCTCTCTCACCGTGTGGCGAACTGAACGTCCATTCTCTCTCTTTCCTGGGTTGAAAAGAAGGCAGTATTTGACTTCTTCTCGCTTTCTCCCTCTCTCGTTCTTTTATCCTTATTCGCTGCGCCCTGCGCTCCCTGCTGGGCTGCAGAAATTAGACGCCTTCTTCTAACCACTCCCCCCCCCCGCCCCCAGTTCGGCGGACGGAGATGAAGACGACAATAGACCTCTAACAGGGACGTCACCGCGTGACGTCACCGGTGCACGTGCAAGGCGGTGGTTGGCAAAACACTCCTGCCGGGGCCTGTGTGGGTGCAGTCGCTCGTGCTTGGGGCAATTTTTTCTTCCTTTTGAAAGCGTAATCTTCATCTCACAGTGGCAACATTAGCTGTGGCATGTGTCAGAGAACATCTAGGTGTGTGATAAAGTGCGTGATGAAATGTTCGCTACGCTGGCCGGCTGACTGTTTATCTACGAGAAGTGAACACACGTGACGGTCTGTGCGAGGAACAGCGGCATCTTCTTTGAAAATGTGCAGTGTTGACGGTGGCGTGTAGTGTGCGTTAAAAGGCATCGACAATATTGGTTCATCTTTACAGACGGTAAAATTGGGAATATTGTGCATGGTGTGTGCAGTGTGAATAATGCGATGCGTCCTGTTTGCGAAAACACTGGTATTCGTTGTGGGCCGGTTTCAGTATCAGATTGTCGATATAACTTTACGATCTGACATTTTAGTCAAGGTAAAAATGCATTTGACGCGATTATCCGCGAGTGGGTACATCTCAACGTATGCGTGGTTTGCAGAAAAATAAAAGTACATGATCTCCTGGTGATATATACGACTACGCATGAGCTGTAAGCATGTTGTAGCGTTGCCGAATCTGCCTATACGCTTCACCACGGCTATAACTCGTAATATCGGATACCTGATATGTGTTAATGGAAACAGCGGAGATTTGGGTTTCTCATCTACTTTGTACTTTTACGACTCAATCTTTATAAAGTGAAAATGCGCGTTAGAAGTTTGTCTATCAGGCCTAAAGGAGCGATAGGTACGAAAACACGTTATAGGTGTCAAATGCAGCAAGATAACTGTGCCAGATAATATTATATATAATATCACGATGTCGGGTTTTACATAACATGAATTTTTACTAGGTTATTGAGAAACGCAGCGACAGAACTTCACTTTGATTTTCACGAGGATATGTTAACCTCAGTCTAACCAACGGAAAGAAGTGGTGTTTTTTCCATTCATCTCCGATGAGACTTTTGGGCAATGAGTGAGAATCTTATCCGTGACTTTGCGCACAGCAGCTCAAAACCATGCTGCCGTCAATGCTGTACCTCATATTGCACATGCCACGATGGAAATAGAGTAAGTTTACAGCCATGCCATGCAAATATTTCTCAAAGAGCCAGTAATCGTTTACATTCAAAAGGTTCGCTTTCAAAAAAGATGAGATTTTTTTTATGGCTATCATCTACGTGGGTGAAGCCAACTGCATGTTAGTTGAAAAATTGAATTGCTGCACAAACTTGAAGAAAAAACAAGAGAGACAGGAAAGAGCGCAGTCAAGTTTGTGCAGCAATTCAATTTTTCAAGTATGAACCAACTAGTCTGCAAAAAAGTATTGCATGTTAGTCGCGTCTCTCAGTACTCTGAACAGTTTCTCCGTCCATCCAACTGCGATGAGCGAATTTCCACACTATGAGCAGTAACCCTTCAGTGACCCCCTTCTTTCAAATTTCAAAAGCTGTAACTTTAGAACATAGCAATGTAGAAATTTCTGTCGAAAGAATGCAGACAAGCAGCTCTGCTATGCAGAAAGATGCCGCCGGCGGAACTTTCTTGCCAACCAGCACCTGTTTCGAGAGAGGGTGTAGGGGGCGGGGTGCCCGCAGTGACGTCACACTGTTTACAAAAAGGGAGAGGTCTATTCCTTCGGGCTACCCTGAACTGAATGGACATGCAGTCTGTCAGTTTACAGTGATCTGCACGGTGGCTTTCCTGTAAGGTTTGTTTTTCAACCAAAAACTCTCGTTCACAGACTGCTTTTCTTTCTCATTTTGAGCCCGCGAGTACAACAAAATGTCACCTCTCCAAATTCTAGCGAAGGCACGCGAGTACAACAAGATCTCAAAAAGGGGAATGGCAAAAATGAAATGAGCGAGAAAAGCAGTGTGTGAATGAGAGTTTTGAAAAACTAACCTTACAGAAAAGCTGCCTTGCAGATTATTGCAAACTGTCCATTGTTTTTTCCTGCAGAGAATTTTAGGAAGATCAGGGCTTAAAACGCGAACAGAGACACTCTGATACAGCTCTCAGAAGCTCCCATCAAGCTTCCATGATGCTACCATCAACATATAGTATTACGCTACCTTTAGTGTGTAAATAGTGTATATAAACGTTCCTCTTATCAGCCCAGGCTACTCTGCACGACTTCTACCAGAGACTTGGCTAGCTCCTTCGAATACATCACGAGCAAGCGAAAGGGCACGGAGTTGTAGAGGCGAAAATGTGCAACATCACATCGCTTTTATTACGTGACATATTCGTTCTCCGCTGCATTCCCCCGCTCGTGTCCGCAGATAACGTTCCAGTTTTTATAGCGAAGACACACCGTTGATTGCGGTCACGTCATTGAATATCAATTAAACAGCGGTTGCATTATTTATTTGCAAATTACTTCACCATAAAGTATGGTGAAGTAATTTATTACTTGGTCACCTGAAGAGCTTTCTAACTTTACTTACTGTTTATCAAGACCTGAATATAATGTTAAGATTTATTTTGTTGATTCTGAGCATTACCTTTGCAACAGAAGTACATCACCACTGCCCGCAACAATTATTATTCATCTTTCCCAGTGCCTGTAGGTCCGTTGAAGTTACGTGATGAAAATATGTTTGCTGGACTACGTCATATATGACATGCCGGTTAAGTGTCTGTCTCCGCATTATTGACGAATCCAGCCGTCTCTTGTAAACTTTCTGCTGGCAAGTTTTTGAAATTTTATTTTGTTATTTTTAAAACTGGTGGCCTCAGACAAGCTTAATACGCCTCTGCTCACCACTGGATAGCGTTGTTACGCGCGGCGCCTGGGCTGACGGGGGAGAGAGGCGTTCTTTGTTCATCAAACAAGTCACCAAAGGGCTGCCAGCCTGCTGTCCGCCGTGTTTCGTCCATCTTAGCCGGGAAGTGAGGTGGCATTCCGACACCATAAGACGTTCGACGAGACGACCACAATGGTTTCTTGGCGTCACAGGTCCAATGTGATGACCACGCCCCAATCAAAGACGTTGACTTGAGCGAGTGTGAGCGGTACCGTCAGAAATGGTGTGTGTGTCCCGTGATTCAACAGCACATTCTGGACCCATTACCTGATTTAGTCAAAACGCACACTTTATAATGAGCCACCCAGCTCATTCGCAAGAGATCTCTCACTCTGTCTGTACAGAACGTAATAAATCCTCTGTTAAGTTTGCCATCCTACTCCTGAGTGCACATGCGTTTTCTTTTCTGTCTCTTTACACCCCCCTTCTTGCCCCTATTTCTCCACCCCCAGAGTTGGGCAGCAAACCGGATGCCAAGATCTGGTTGATCCCCATCCTTGCTTTCTCTCTCTTGCCATCTTACTGCCTTGGCATCTTCATCCCGGATATCTTATGCCTGAAAAGGCCGGTACCAACGAAGGTTAAAGAATAAAACAGATGGTGAATATTTTCTGCAGCATGTTGAGACGCTGCATATGAGTGGTCATCCTCGAAAATCATCAACTTTAACACCACGGACAGGTGATGATATACCCTGAGTAGGTTCGAGCATGTATTATGCCTCGATGCTTTTATTCTCCATTAAACTTCTCCCTTTCGATTTCATCCTTCGGGGCTTTGTGTAGTCCTTCACCTAACGCACTGCATTCGTGCTGCACTGCTACTACTTCATTTCTTCTGTATATACGTCCTGTTTCGGGCACGGTCACAGGCTGCCATCTTGGACTGATAATGACGCCGTTTTGCCTCCATATAAATATTCGAATAGTGCTACGGTGAACTCGCATGCATCAACACGCTGGGCCAGTACATTCAACGTCGTATGACCATAATCATTGCTAATTACGACAATTTAAACCCAGCAAAAATTGCTTTTAAGCCTAAGATGGCAGCGTCTATGCTTTACTGTAACTGTTACATTTATTTTTGTCAATTTGTCTAATATATCACTTCATGCAGCGGCCGCAGAACTTGTGCAGCTTTTCATAGTGGTACTCTCGGTCTCTGAAGCTGGATGAAGATAACTAAGAAGCCTGGTTTATACTGGCTACATAAAATGTGAAACAAAGCTCTAAATTAAGATGAAAAAGAAAAAGACAAATCTGTGAAAAAGTCAGTATTGGCGCATAAATGGCGCGCTGATTGCGCCGATGAGAATCATCGGCGGCGGCGGCGGCGGCGCGCCGATCAGTTCGCGTCGGCGGCGGCGGCGCGGTGAAAACTCTCGGCGGCGGCGCGCCGACCAGTCGGCGCACACCTCTAGCAGTGGAGTGAACAAGGCGACCGCGCCGTATCTCGACTGAATCTCCGGCAGGTGACACTAGCGGCGGCGCTGGAGTCGCATGGTACTGAACCTTCCTCCGTGGTACTGAAGATCTCAAAAGCGTACGCACTGGGAGCGCGCGCGAGTAGCCCGCGAAAGCGTGTATTTGCTTGTTTTTAGCGCGTTGAATGAGTTTCAGAGCCTTTATCTGTGTACGCACACCTGCCAAGCGCAATAGTGCACGAGTAAATATGCAGACATGCAGAAATTGCGTCGGGACATTCACTGTTTCAAGAGCCTGCCAACAAAAAAGAAAAGAAAACATGTAGTGCAATCATAATTTGCACGTATCCGCCTAGCTTTTCACTCAAGCAGGGCTTTGAGCGGCGCTACGTCATAAGTGGCTACTGGTGGGCTACAAAAAGGGAAGTATCAAAATCGCGAATAAATCATACGCTCGTTTTGTCGGTAGTTTTTATGTCCAGAGCACCATTCCTCACATAAGTCCACACGCCCTCGATTGTTTCATGAGAAACCCGATTATAAGTAATGTCACCACATTTATATCGGTGCCGACTTAGTTTTATCACCTCAGGTTAGCGGAAGATAATAATTAATGCTTTCTGAAAGGCTTTTCTTTGTTTTAACCGCATACTTTCGCGCTCATTTTGCTTCTTTTATGAGAGCTATAGGAGGCCGAACCAGGGAGCCGATCTGAAAGAACGCCTGTACCTCCTAGTAAAGAACTCTATGCGAAAGGGGTTATCTTGAACATATTAAATATGCCAGTTTTATAGTTTACATAGCCCCTCTGTTACTCTTCGTGAATTCACTGTAACCAGTTCTCATTTTGTATTGACAGTCTATATTGTACTGCTTTTCTAATATTATGTTGGCGTAACGTCGTTGCAAGCGAGGAAATTTATAACGATGTTTATTCAGTATTATAGCTGTAGTTCTTTTATTAAGTGTCAAAAGTGTAGGCGGGCGTTCGTGCATATTGTTTTGAGAAATATAACTTGTATATGTGCATAATAATAATAAACACACATACAATATATATATATATATATATATATATATATATATATATATATATATATATATATATATATATATATATATATATATATATATATATATATATATATATATATAATAAGGGAAAGTAGTGTATACCTAAGGGCTCGTTTTTCCTTGTTTTAACACAATAATAATGAGATCTAACAGACAGTAATGCCAAGAAATGTAGAGGGGAAGTTATTAGAACCTATGTAATGTAAATAAGAAGAAAGAAAAGTGGATGAAAAAATAACCAACCGTGGGCAGGAATCGAACCTACGACCTTCGAATCGCTACGACCTTCGAAGAGCATCGAACGCGTTATTCGAAGGTCACTCCGACGATGATTCACTCCGACGAAGGCAGGCCCACCTGCCGAAACGTTAGTAAAACTAGTGTTTTCTCGCACGTTTGTCGACCTCTTTTTCTACCGCATTTTCCACCGGATCCATTGAGTTTCACCCCACCATATATATATATATATATATATATATATATATATATATATATATATATATATATATATATTATTTATTTTATTTATTTCCAATACTGCTGCTCTCATCTGAGAGCGTAGCAGGAGGGCAATACAAAAAGTGCAATATATAAAACATAAAACATTTCAGGAACAATGAAATATCTAATAAATGTAAAAAAAGAGGTTACAATAAATATAAGGCAAGAACAAATAGCGTTTACCAAAATATATACAATGAATACATTTATCACACTATTGAGACAGGCCTGTAGTTATATCCTCTCTGTGTCGAGGATTAGTTGCTTGTGCCTTCAATTTTATTAACAAATTCCGAGAATGATTTGGTGTTTGTGATCGATGGATGTACTTGATTCCATTCCCTAATGGCAAGTGCAAAAAAAAGAATGCTTGAAGGTTTCATTACTATATGAATATTCTGTTAGTATATTGGGATGCTGTTGGCGTGTAGGTCGGGTTTCGGAAAACGAAATGTACTTCGACACGTTTATCTTGAAACTGTTGTGAATTATCTGAAACAAGAATTTTAAGCGGGCTTCTTTCGCCCTTTCTAGCAGCGTTTTTAGATTGGATGCGTTTAAAAGGTAAGTTGGGGAGTCAGTGCGCCTGTACCTGTTGTGAATAAATCTTATCGCTTTTCTTTGCACTGCTTCCAGTTTCCTTATGTTAGTCTTTGTATGCGGGAACCAAACCACGTTGGCATATTCTAAAATCGGTCTTATAAATGTCTTATAGGCAAGCAGCTTTATTGGGGTGGGAGCTAGTTTTAGGCTTCTTTTAAGAAAAAATAACTTGCGTAGTGCTGCTGCGGAAACGTTATCTATGTGCTGGGTCCAGTTAAGGTCCGAAGTAAGCGTCACCCCTAAATATTTATGTTGGTTTACTTTAGGTAGCATGGTGCCGTCGACTGCATAGTTGAATATTGAGGGCTGTTTTCTTTTAGTTATTGTGATCACAGCGGATTTTTTTACGTTTATTGACATCTGCCATTGTTTACACCATTCGGATATTGTGTTTAGGGAGGCACTCAGCGCAAGGTGGTCTGTATGGCTATTGATTTCCTGATATATAACACAATCGTCAGCAAAAAGTTTTATGTTAGAGTCGATGTTTGTTGCAATGTCGTTGATATAGATTAAAAATAACAATGGTCCAAGAACTGATCCTTGTGGTACGCCTGATGATACAGAAACGGTTTTCGATGTAGCTTGTTCAAAGAATACGAATTGTTTTCGATTGAGCAAAAAGTCCTTAATCCAACTGGCGAATGAGGTGTTACCTAAGATGGCTTCCAATTTCGCAATTAATTTGTTATGGCAGACACTGTCAAATGCTTTTGAAAAATCTAATAGGACCATATCTGTTTGACTGCGGCGATTGAGGCTATGTGCAAGGTCATGTACAACTTCGGTCAATTGTGTAATAGTTGATAAACCGTTTCGAAATCCATGCTGGTTGGGAGAAAAAAAATGTATTTGTTCAAGGAAAGATGTGATGTGTTTAAAAATAACATGTTCTAGTAGTTTGCACGATGTACTTGTAAGAGATATAGGTCTATAGTTCGATACCAGGACTTTATCTCCGGATTTATGTATTGGTATGACTTTAGCTAATTTCCAGTCAGACGGTAATTTAGCGAGCTGCAAGGATTTCCTAAAAATTATTCCGAGATATTTACTACTCCATTCCGCGTACCTTTTAAGAAATTCGTTCGGAATGTTATCGGGACCACTAGATTTCCTGGGATCAATTTTCAATAAAAGATTCATGACACCGGCATCTGTAATGATTAGGTCATCGATGGTCGTGGTAATGCGCGAACTAATAGAGGGTACATTTTTATTTTCAGCTGTGAATACAGATTGAAAAAAGTTGTTAAATGACTCAGCTTTATCTTGTTTTTCTTTTGCAGATAGTTGTGTCACTGCCCCCTTTACACTGAAATGTTTCCAGAACCTGCGAGGGTTATTTGCAAGGAAACTCGGCAGAGTTACGTTAAAGTAATGATCTTTTGCCGCTTTGGTTTTATCTCGTAGATCAGTCTTAGCGTTCTGCAGTTTTAAAGTTATCGACTGGCTTTGGTTATTTTTTGCTGTTTTACGAAGACGATTCACGCGACGTTTTGAGTGAATAACTTCACGCGTGATCCATGGGTTTGACCTCTGCTGTTTTCTAGTTTTTTGGGGAACATACTTATCGATACAAAAAAATATAATTGATTTGAACTTAATCCATAGAGCGTCTATGTCACATGATGCGTCCGACGCGAGTTGTGAAAAGTTGGCAAACTCGTAGTCTAAGTGTGTTAGTATGCTGTTGTCGTCTGCTCTTTGAAAGTCAGCAATCACAGACACTTCGTCACGATTGATTTGGGTATTGCTAATAGGTAGAATGCATAGCGGTATATCGTGGTCCGAAATGCCTTCAATAATACTCGATTTAACGGCACTTATCGGGAAGTGTTGGCTGAGAAGGATAAGATCCAGGATGTTTTTAACGGCACCTTGTGTGCGCGTAGGCTCAGTTACGATTTGTTGAAGGTTAAAGGCAAGCATAATATCAAGGAGAGCTTCAGAGGCTGCTGACGAGTGATGCATAGTATTCCATTCTATGTCAGCAAGATTGAAATCACCCATCAGCAGTACTTTCGAATTTCTCACATTTTGATGCATGAATTCTTGAATGGCCGATATACTTTCATGACCCGATGACGGGCTCCGGTAAACACACCCAATGAACACAGTCCCTGAGTCACACGTGAGTTTACAAAAGATTGCTTCAGCTTCTAAATTGTGCGCCAAAACGTGGAAGGAAAAGCGATTCTTTATCAGCAGAGCAACACCACCCCCTCGCGTCAGACGGTCCTTGCGGATTACAGAATAACTTGGGGGAGCAATTTCAGAGTCGTACACGTCAGGGGTGAGCCATGTTTCAGTAATAGCCACAACATCAGGTTCATATTCAAGCAACAGATTTTCAAGAGCTTCGATTTTGTTTAGAATACTTCTAGCATTTATATTCAGTACAGTTATTTCTTTAATTTTGTGCCTTGACGAGTGTAAGGCCGCCCCTTCGTGTCGTCCTTTTTTTGACGAAGCAGAACTTTGTCATTTTTTTCGTTATTCCAAACGAAGGCTTGGCCATTAATATAGAGTTTGTCGAAGGCTAGTGACACCTTCTCGTGTTTCTGTCGATTTTCTTTTGCACTCTCCCAAAGCCTCTTTCTGACTTCCCGTATTTTACGCGAGAAGTCTTCACCAATGGACAAGCCAGAGTTTTTCAGTTTGTACCCATTTTTGAGTATTCCATTTTTTTGTCTAGAATCCAGCAGTTTGAAAATCACTGGTCTGACTTTATTTGTCTGTGCATTCCCTAATCGGTGTATACGTTCGATTGCAACTGGTTCAAGTTCCAGTTTTTCTTTAATAATACCTTCGTTTACGGCTTGTTCTAAGCTTTCACTTGTTTCTCCCTCCTGTTCAGCTAAGCCGTACACAATAAGGTTTGACCGGCGGCTTCGATTTTCAAGGTCATCTATTCTTTTTTGCAGTGTTTCAATTACCTGTTTCATGTTTAATATTTCACCGTGAGAAGCTTCGACTTTCTTTTCTAGTTCCGTTATTGCGTCAAGCTTTTTATCAATATCGGTCAGACGCTTCTCTTTTATCTCTTTTATGTCGGAAGCAATTTCCTTTATCTGTCTTGCGATTTGGGTTAGCTCAGGCCCAGGGTTTGTTTCAATATCGCCCCCAAGGAGCAATAATTTCTTCGCTAGGTCTATACATATTGACACAATTCCACAAAACTGCCGCGGGCACAGCAGCACAAGCAAGAAACGGTTGTCTGATCGAATACAAATTCCATGTTCCCTTCTCACCTGCACGATGAAGACGAAGGGGTTAAGCGTCCGCATTGCCTGAGTGCCGCTGTGCCCACAGCCTGCGTTGTTTGGTGCGGGCGCTTTTGTAGTCGTGGTTATCCGTGGTGGCGCTGCTTGTAGGTCGATTGCACTGGTTGCCTTGTAGTGACGCAACACAGATTCAACTGCCACGAAGAGCAGGATATCTGGTGCGTGTAGTGTCGGTGCGTTGAATGCCTGCGCAGTCCACGTGTCCGTGGTCAAGATGGCGTTTCCACCGCTGACAGAGAACAGCAAGTCCGGGAAGAGCTGCAGCATCTGCACGATGAAGACGAAGGGGTTAAGCGTCCGCATTGCCTGAGTGCCGCTGTGCCCATATATATATATATATATATATATATATATATATATATATATATATATATATATATATATATATATATATATATATATATATATATATATATATATATATATATATATATATATATATATATATATATATATATATATATATATATATATATATATATATATATATATATATATATATATATATATATGGTGCATCGAACGCGTAATTCGAAGGTCGTAGGTTCGATTCCTGCTCACAGTTGGTAATTTTTTCATCCACTTTTCTTTCTTCTTATTTACATTCCATTGGTTTTAATAACTTCCCCTGTACATTCCTTGGCATTACTGTCTGTTATATCTCATATATATATATATATATATATATATATATATATATATATATATATATATATATATACATACACACATTGGCACTAGTACAAGTTCTGAAACTATTATTTCCACAGATTCTGGCATGCTTGTATGTGCCGCTGTTCAGAAGAGGACATAGATGCGCGTGCAGAGAAAAACAATAGTCATACTGCGGAAGACTGACTGCGGAGTCATACGACGGAAGAGAAGTGCTGTTTATGTCATGAAGCGCATTCTGCAGACTTTTTAGATTGTGAGGCGAAAGAACGAGAAGTTAAGCTGCTGGAAATTGTGGAACGCAGGCGTTGCTCCCAGAGGGAAGCTGTGACTAAATTACAAGAACGCTCGAAAGGTTACGCAAGCGCTACAGCACGGCATACCACTGCTACGGATGCATCGTTAGCAAAATATATAGCAGAGGCTATAGAGAAGGTAACGGAAAAGGCGATGAAGCGTCTTGTCAGCAGTATTATTGGAGTCGTGGCTGAATTGTTAACATCTCATTTGACCCAAATCACTGCTTCAGTGGCTATGAAAAATCAGACTTCACAGGATTTGGAGGTTTCAAAGTGTGCCGGGACAGAAAGTCCAATAGCTCCTACACGATGCGCATCTCCTAAAGCAGGACCCTCCAATAAGACACTGCGGGCAGATCCAGAACCCGTATCAGATGACACTGATGAATTCACAGATATGGATGCAGAATCTCATAATTTCTTGAAGCGTGCCAGATCTCCCCTATCGAAAGAGTCTTCACAGAAATCAAAATCTAAAAAGTTCCTGTCAAAGAAAGACTTTTCGGAGAACCTCTCCAAAAAAGACTTTTTGAAGAAACATGTTTTGGATCAAGCAGTCTCTGCGGCGGGTTTATAGAGTCGAAATAGGCTCCTTAAAAATATTACAGTGGAATTGTCGATCAACAGGGTCGGCTACCACAGATTTATCGTGTATTTCTTCGCAAATTTCCCCAGATATTATTACTTTACAAGAAACTTGGCTTACAAATGGACAAAAATTTTACCTAAAAAATTATCGCTCATTTCGTTTAGACAGACCTAGCAGAGGTGGTGGACTTGCCATTTTTATATCAACTAAATTCAGTCATAGAGCGAAGATTAACTACCTGTGCATGGATTCTAACTATGAAATTATGGTATTAGACATCACTCTGCCAGGCTGTTCCCCTTTTTCTTTTGTTAACGCATACTTTCCGGTAGGAGTACAGGACACAAGATGCTTAGATGCAATGTTAGCTTCCTGTAGGAAGAATGTAATATTAACTGGTGACTTTAATTCACACCACGTGTCTTGGGGTTTCAAGACTGATGTAAATGGAAGGCGCTTGTGGGAACGGACTGTTGATAATAACTTATCTTGTGTAAATTTCCCCACTGTTACGTTTATTAGGAGACAATCAAAGTCGGCGATAGATCTGACCTTTTCCAGCTCCTCACTAAACATTTCGTCGTGGAAAACATTAGATTGCGCAACAAACAGTGACCACCTTCCTATTAGCTTTGATATTAACTTTCCCGGGATATTTTTAACTGGTAAAATTGGCTCGTTTGTAAATTATGAGCGTTTACAAAAAGATTTAAAGTCTGCTTGGTTCTTCGCAAGGACATGCAGGAAGACATTCGGGCTATGAGTCTGTGTGGGGTATTGAGAAGAGCAATAAAAAAGTCAACTTTTTCGATAACTTCAGGCACAGGCGGGTCGTTTAGCCCATGGTGGAACGCTGATTGTATGAGGGGGTATAGAAAACGAAAAGCGGCGTGGAAGCAACTTATTCACAACCAATGTACAAAAAAACTGGTGTGACTATAAATACGTGGCAGCAGATTTTAAACGTACAGTACGCAAATC
This sequence comes from Rhipicephalus microplus, assembly GCF_043290135.1. Classification (NCBI taxonomy): domain Eukaryota; kingdom Metazoa; phylum Arthropoda; class Arachnida; order Ixodida; family Ixodidae; genus Rhipicephalus; species Rhipicephalus microplus. Next base: position 278,750,419 of record NC_134702.1, on the reverse strand, counting down.
AAAAAATGACTATGGCACTAACAAATTTAGCTATCTTTCAAAACCATACAACAGAAAAGCGCTTTTTAGATTTTTGCGTTCCAGAAAAATGATACCACCATCAGACAATATTGATTCTTCAGTTCTATCGCCTACCGAATTCACTGAAATATTAGAAAATGTTGCTAAAAGATTAGAAGAAAGATTCAGATCAACAATGCCAAGACACATAGTAAAGCCAATTGCAGGGGAGGAGTTCAATGAGGTGGCATTAGCGGAAGTAGCGGGTGTAGTGAGGCACTTACCTCCTACAGCACCTGGACCAGATGGAGTAACCTCAGCAATGATAAAAGTACTGTATGACATTTCCCCACATGAACTCTGTAATATGGTTAATTACTCTTTGAAAAATTTTTGGATACCGGCGGATTGGAAACTTTCCAAAATAATTCCGATACCTAAAAAACAGGGACTTGGGTATACACTTGATAATGTGAGGCCGATTTCTCTTACATCTAATTTGGTTAAACTAACTGAAAGAGTTTTGAATGCACGTGTAATAAAATACATTGAGGATAAATCAATACTGAACCCCAGTCAAATTGGCTTTAGATCGGGATGCTCCATATGGTGTACACGCGGATTTGGAGAGTCGTATACAGTTGGCTAGGCGTAGAATAGAGTATTGTGCATTAGTTACTCTGGATTTGGCCAAGGTGTATGACAAAGTGGAGCATATAGTACTAATAGAGCAGATGGAAATGTCACACTTACCAATCTACATGACAGCAAGGGTAGCAGAGTTTTTAAGGGAGAGAGAGTTTTATTGCTTTCAAAGGGTTTGTTTTTCTAACAGATATCGACAATACCGTGGCGTACCACAGGGGGCAGTGCTCTCGCCGGTGTTGTTTAACATCTTCCTCAGTTCGATTCCAACACATAGCGATATTAATTTATATGTGTATGCAGATGACATTGCTTTCTTTGCGACAAACAGTGATCTGCAATTACTTTATCAGACATTACAGAATTACCTAAACATGATAGAGGAATGGCTTGAAAAAATTGGAATGTCTCTAAACGTAAGCAAAAGCGCGCTTCTAGCGTCCTCGTTCAGGGGTCCTGTCAACATCTCCTTGATGTATAGCACAGAGCAGATTCCCCAGGTGGATTCACTCAAATACTTAGGCATCATATATAACAGCTCGTTAAATTGGAAAAGCCACATCGATCACATTGCGTCCAAAGCAACACGAGCCATGGGGTGGTTACGCAAGCTCAGCAACATAAAAAGGGGGTTGCGAAGAAATAAATTGGTAATGGTCTATAAAATGTACATTCGTCCTATCATGGAATTCAGCTGTGTCTTATTTTCTGGCAGTGCGACGTATAAAATGAGACCGCTAATACTATTAGGAAGGGAGGCTTTACGACTGTGCCTTGGACTGCCCAAGTTTGGTGCTAACAATGTGCTATACATGGAAGGGCGTATACCGTCATTGTTGAATAGATTCAAAATGCTTACTATCCAAACATTTTTAAAAATATACAATGTGCCCCAGAGAGCATCATTTTATGCTTTTATTAAAGAACCAAGCTTATTTTTTGAAACTTGGTGGTCACGATTCCACTGCCCACAGATCTTGTTCGTTCAAGCGCTGCTAGAACCACTGAACGTCAAAATCAAACATATTTTCTCAACAAGAAACGTTAATTTAGATCTCAAGATAGAATTGGAGAATATTTATTCTTATAACGCAAAGCAAATGCCATTTGAATATTTAAATGATTGGCTGCAGGATTACTTGGCACATGTGAACATGAACAACATAATTGCGACTGATACATCCGTATCAAATGAAAAGGCTGGGGCAGGTATCTTCTCACGTTTCCTTGACTGGCCCTTTTCGGTTAGACTCCTAGATTACACACCAATATTCATGGCAGAATTATTTGATTTGTACTGGCACTACGGAAACTTCCTTTGGGCGAATCGGAAGCAGTCGTAATTACAGGTTCTTTTTCAGTATGTGCTGCTCTGTCTTCAGGAGCCAACTTAACACTTATGCACATGTTTCGACAACTCATACTGACAAACTTGAAAAAACTGCAGCTCTTATGGGTACCAGGCCATCGTGGCATATATCTCAATGAGATGGCGGATGCACTAGCCACAGTATCTCTTAGCGGTCCCCTTATCCCGATTTCGCCTGATACGGCTTACGCGACAGCAATAAGGTTTAGAAACCTCTGTTTGCATGAATACGACTGCTACTCATTGGATAAATATCGAGATTTCGTGCATCTAAGATGCCGCTAGAATAGGCAGTGGTGTGCAACACGGCACTTGGAAGTTACTTTTACAAGATTGCGTTGCAGAATTCCGCAACTGAATTATTATTTGCATAAAGTTGGTCTAAAGGCGTCACCTTTATGTCAGACTTGCGAAGAAATGGAAACGATAGATCACTTGTTTTTGTTCTGTCACCGATATTCTCATCAGCGGAAAAGACACCTGGTAGCTCCACTTGAAAAATTGGGATTAGAATTAAATGTGGCAGTAATTTTGTCGTTTGGGAGCATAAAATTCGGTTATAGCCACAGGGACGTCTGCTCTGTGGTATTTGAATACATAATTGAAACAAAGCGATTGGCATGTTAATCTGCCTATATATATATATATATATATATATATATATATATATATATATATATATATAATATATATATATATATATATATATATATATATATATATATATATATATATATATCATTTTACACCCACCATTACCTCTGTCTCAAATCGCATCTGATAGCCTGCATCGCTCCCTGCTCAGATATACTCCTTTTTCAATTTTCGGCTTTTCTTTCTATATTTTTTTCAGCCCAAAATTACGTTTTGCTTGAAAAACCATTAGCCTTTTAGTTAAGATCCTGCCGCCTGGTTCTTGGCCGATCCCCCTCTGTGGGTGTGCGCCAGAGTATCAACGATCATCATCATCATACTGCCGTTGTTCGAATCAGTTTGACGTCCTTGTGTGCCATTATCAGCAGGTTACAGTTACGTTGTAACGTGACACTGGTGGAGGTGCTGGGTAATAGTCTATGCACTGTTACCACGAGGAAGATCTCGGTCCCAACATCGACGCCTTAATAGAAACAGCCAACCTTCGACGCAGTCGGTGGCAACTAGGCCTACCACCCGAATTCAGCCCTCTTTCGGAACGCTCCAGAACCATGGCATATGCGACAACTGCAAGCCAGACTGAACAGACCGCGACTCCGCCAGCACCATGGCTACCAGCCTCTCGAACGCCAAAGCCCTTCCATGGGGAGCCCTACGAAGACGTTGAAGACTGGCTGGACCAATACGATCGAGTCGCCGTCGCCAACGAGTGGGACGAGCTCCGGAAACTGCGGTTTGTCTATTTCTACCTGGAGGATTCGGCGCGTATTTGGTTCGAGAATCACGAGGCCGCCCTGACAACCTGGCCGGTGTTTTGCACTCAGCTGCGGAACACGTATGGTAGCGCCGACCGGAAAAAACAAGCCGAAGGTCTCCTCAATTCTCGCAATCAAAGACCCAATGAAAGTGTGACCATGTTCGTTGAGGGGATGTCTCCTCTGTTCCGTCGAGCGGATTCTGCAATGACGGAAGACAAAAAGGTACGCATTCTGATGCGGGGTGTCAAGGAGCAGCTGTTTGCAGTACCTGTACGAAACCCACCAGCTACAGTGGCAGAATTCCTCCGTGAAGCGACGACAATGGAGTGAATGCTAAGACAGCGGTCTTCACAGTATGAGCGGTCCGACAACCTTGCATGTCTGTCAGCACCCTTGGTAACAGCCGATGTCACGAGCGTGAGAGACCTTGATGAGCTAGTCCGTAGCATCGTACGCGATGAGCTGCAAAAGCTTCACGCAGTGCCTTCACAGCCTCAAGTGGCTGCTCTGACAGACGTCGTCCGTGAAGAGGTGCGGCAGCTGGTACGACCATTAGCGCCACCTCCAACCGAAGCTCCTCTGCTAACGTATGCGGAAGCTGTACGTACTCCTGCACCAGCAGCCAGCTATTTCTCCCGACCGACTAGCCTGCAGACGCCGCAGCACTTCTCGGGCGGGCCACGCTATGAAAACCAACGACCGACTTGCCTGCAGATGCCGCAGTACTTCTCGGGCCCACCACGCTATGAGAATCCGCGACCCAATTTGCGTAAATCTAGCGTGTGGCGCGCTTTCGACAATCGGCCACTATGCTACCACTGTGATAAGCCAGGTCACGTGTACCGGGAGTGCTCGTACAGACAGATGGGCCTACCTGGATTTCAGCCAGACGCTCGTCGGCCCAGGGACGGCGAACGACCCCGCGCCATCGCAGAATACTTGGGAAGTCTACCGTCTCCGAATTTTCAGCGACGCCAATCACGCTGTCCGTCTCTTCGATGCTCTACGTCCGCGAATCAATACTCCACTTTCGCCGATGTTGTTGCGGGACGATCCGCTAGGTCCCCAAGTCTACGCCGGGGAAACTAGAATCAGCGGCCTCCGAGGGTGGGACCGCTGTTGATCTATCATCAAAACAGCCTCCTCCGACCCTTTCACCGACCTTCGATGATTCCTTTCAGCCGACACCTCACATCGCTGACGAACCCGTTTCTGCTGACATTGCCGTTCGTGTCGACAACCATGCAGTGACTGCTCTGGTCGACACCGGTGCCGACTACTCAGTTATCAGCGCTGAACTTGTGGCTGAACTCAGGAAAGTCACGACTCCTTGGGGGCATGGACCAAACCTTCGGACAGCCGGTGGTCATCTCTTGACACCAATCGGGAGATGCACCGCAAGGCTGCAAATCTGTGAGTCGACGTTCGTAGCTTCTTTCGTTGTGCTTCCCGAATGCTCCCGGAAGATTATCCTTGGCATGGATTTCCTTCGTGAACACGGCGCTCTTATAAATCTTCGAGACTGCCTCGTAACGTTTGCTGACGACTATGGCCCGAAGCCTAGAGATACCAATACGCAGAAGACTGCGCTTCGCATTGTCGACGACACCGTTACACTTCCGCCACGCACCAGTATGTTCGTTACAGTACCGGGCGACATAGACCATGACAGTAGTGGTATCGATGAAGCCAACCTTTCGGTGCTCTTGTCTCAGCAAATCTGTGTTGCCCGCGGCATAATTCAATTTAAACGTGGGATGACTGAGTTGTTGGTCACCAATTTTAGTGGAGCATACCAACATTTGGCCAAGCGAACAACTATCGCTCATTTCAAATCCATCGACGATGAAGCGTGTACGACGATAGCCCCCAATTTCTGCAGCCGTTGAAATGACACCACGGTAGCCGATGCAGTCGATGTCAATCCGAAGCTGTCATGTGCACAGAAAGAGCAAATCCGCTGTATCCTCCGCATGTTGAGCGACTGTATCGCATCTACATCGAAGATAAAACAAACGCCAACCGTAAAGCACCGCATTGTCACTGACCATGCTGAGCGACCCATACGTCAGCACGCCTACCGAGTATCACAAAAAGAAGAAGAGGCTATACGTTCTCAAGTGAAGCAAATGCTCGAAGATGGCGTAATCCAACCCTCGAACAGTCCATGGTCGTCCCCCGTCGTACTAGTAAAAAAGAAGGACGGCACTTTCCGATTTTGCGTCGATTACCGCAAACTCAACAGTCACAAAGAAAGACGTTTATCCGCTTCCGCGCATCGACGACTCACTAGACCGCCTACGACGCGCCCGATACTTCTCCTCTATGGATTTACGCAGTGGCTACTGGCACATCGAAGTTGATGAACGCGACCGAGAGAAAACAGCATTCATATTGCCTGATGGTCTGTACGAATTCAAGGTGCTGCCCTTCGGTCTGTGTTCTGCCCCTGCGACAATCCAGAGGATGATGGATACAGTGCTCTCCAGTCTCAAGTAGGAAGCATGCCTTGTTTACTTAGACGACGTCGTTGTCTTCTCCCAAACGTGTGAGCAGCATTTGCCGCGACTTAGATCTGTGTTTGCTGCGATTCGCACGGCAGGCCTTCCACTGAAACCAGAAAAATGTCATTTTGGTTACAACTAATTAAAGTTCCTCGGTCACCTTGTTAGCCCTGATGGTATTCAGCCGGACCCAGACAAAACATTGGCTGTCGCAGATTTTCCACCACCTACCAAGAAACGTGATGTGCGTCGATTTTTAGGTCTCTTCGCATACTACAGACGCTTTGTGGAAAATTTCGCAAACATTGCCGGACCCCTCACTCGTCAGACAAAAGACGACGTTCCCTTCGTGTGGGGCCTTGAGCAAACACGCGCTTTCTCCGAGCTCCAGCAGCGTCTCCAGTCTGAGCCCTTACTCGGACACTACGACGAATATGCCGACACTGAACTACACACAGAGGCCAGTAACATCGGCCTTGGTGCATTCCCCGTCCAGTGGCAAGGCGTCGTCGAACGCCCTATTGCTTATGCGAGTCGGATTTTATCATCTGCGGAGGCGAATTAAACAACAACTGAAAAGGAGTGCCTAGCTGTTGTCTGGGCAATAGCTAAATTCAGACCGCACCTGTATGGTCGCCCGTTCAGAGTTGTTGCCGATCATCATGCGCTCTGCTGGTTGGCGAACATTAAAGACCTTTCCGGACGTCTGGCCAGGTGGAGCTTACGCCTTCAGGAGTTCGATTTGACAGTCGTGTACAAGTCTGGCCGGAAGCATACTGACGCGGACTGCCTTTCCCGAGCTCCTCTTAAGACAGCGTCAGGTGATCACGATCTCGACGGCCGTTTTATCTGCGCCGTTAGTGTATCCGACTTGGCTGAACAGCAGAAGAATGATTCCGAGTTTCGACAATTCATCGAATATCTCGAAGGCCGTACGCCGCATCCACCACCAGCATTCGCCCGCTCGTCATCATTGTTCTGCGTCCACAGAAATATTCTCTATAAAAGAAACTTCGACACTTACGCGACTGAGTACCTGCTCGTTGTCCCGCCAGCGTTACGAGCCGATGTCTTGTCCGCCTGTCACGATGAGCCTTCCTCAGGCCACTTGGGATACACACGTACCTTGGCCCGGATTCGCCAACACTACTACTGGCCTAAGCTCAGTCGAGACGTGAAGCATTACGTGAAGACGTGTCACGAGTGCCAGCGCCGTAAAGCACCACATCAGCGCCCAGCCGGCTTTTTGAAGCCCGTCGATCCTCCGACACAACCGTTCCAACAAATTGGCATGGATCTACTCGGACCTTTTCCCAAGTCTCGTGACGGCAACCGGTGGATTGTAGTCGCTACTGATTACATGACGCGCTACTGCGAAACGAAGGCATTACAACGTGGCACCGCCATTAACACTGCCCACTTTTTTTATGAAAAACATCGTCCTCCGACATGGAGCACCAGCAGTTGTCATAACTGATCGTGGCACAGCTTTTACCGCCCGGATGATACAAGACGTCATGCAGCTTAGCGGCACAGGACATGGAAAAACTACTGCATACCACCCACAAAGCAACGGCCTTACAGAGCGACTAAACAAGACGATCGCCGACATGCTGTCCATGTACGTTGACCAAGACCACAAAAACTGGGATGACATCCTCCCTTACGTAACGTTCGCTTACAACACCGCTGTGCAAGAAACAACTGGATTCACACCATTCCGGTTGCTTCACGGCGGGGAGGTCATTACAATGCTGGATGCCATGTTTCTACCAGACAGGCACCAGATTGGTGTCAAGACGAGCGAATTTATCAGACTGGCAGACGCGGCTCCTAAGCTTGCAGTCGAACGAATCTATAAGAAACAATGCATCGACTCGCTGCGGTACAACGCACGTCGTTTAGATGTCTCTTACCAACCCGGAGAACGAGTATAGTTGTGGACTCCCATTCGACAACGGGGCCGGTCGGAAAAGTTGTTACGCCGCTATTTTGGTCCCTATAGAGTTCTCCGTCGTCTCAGCGAAGTGAACTACGATGTTCTTGACGAGGACATGGCTCGTCAATCCCGCCGTTCACAACAGCCACACGTCGTCCATGTTTCGAGGATGAAACCATTTTACCAACGCTGACTATTCGTCACACTCCCTTGAATAGACTTACAGTGATTGTGAACACCCCCTTGTGTACTGCTTATCGTACGTGTTTTCTTTTCATCTGGTAATTATGTTATGACATCGGCACGATGTCCTTTGGGAAGGGGGGTAATGCCACTAGAACAAGTTGTGAAATTATTATTTCTACAGATGCTGGCATGCTTGTATGTGCCGCTGTTCAGAAGAGGACAAAGAGGCGCGTGCAGAGAAAAACAATAGTCATACTGCCGTTGTTCGAATCAGTTTGACGTCCTTGTGAGCCATTATCAGCAGGTTACAGTTACGTTGTAACGTGACAATATATATATATATATATATATATATATATATATATATATATATATATATATATATATATATATATATATATATATATATATATATATATATATATATATATATATATATATATATATATATATATATATATATATATATATATATACATATATATAAAATAAGGGAAAGAAGTGTATACCTAAGGGCTCGTTTTCCGTGTTTTTAACACAATAATAATGAGATATAACAGACAGTAATGCCAAGGAATGTACAGGGGAAGTTATTAACATTAATGGAATGTAAATAAGAAGAAAGAAAAGTGGATGAAAAAATTACCAACTGTAAGCAGGAATCGAACCTACGACAGAGCGGGATACATATATATATATATATATATATATATATATATATATATATATATATATATATATATATATATATATATATATATATATATATATATATATATATATATATATATATATATGTGTGTGTGTGTGTGACGCTATGATGAATGGGCGACGTGGCCTGGCTCATACCCATGTTTATTCTACTCTGCACTTCTTCCTCATCTGCTTCTACCAACCGTCCCTGCCTTCTTACGTCACAGGATTCCCCCTCCCCCCGAAAGATGGCACCGGTTACAAACTACAACAAATTGAAAAAGAGAATAAACAAAACAATGGCCAAGTTCACAGTTTCACATCCCGACGGAGTTTCACAATCTCACTGAATCTTCAAGCCCGACCGAGCAGTCCGGTGAACTCTATAAAAACTCTGGTGGGCGAGGCTGACTGTTGCGTTCCGGACAGAGCGGGATACACGTGGATACTGACAGTACTGCTAGAACTCTTGTTCGGGCTGACCAAGGTTGGAACGCTTTGTTGCATCGGCAGCTGGGATGACGCCGGGGTTGTATTTTTCGCCGTGAATGGTGCAATCCTGATGCTTCTTGCTTGCGTGTTTCTCGACAGACTGTGATAGAGTGCCTGAGTGCTTGCGGTTTGCAAGCAGTGCTTCCACGTCTTTCTCGGCGCTTTCTGTGGTTTTGCAGTCGGCGGAATAGCAGGCGCTGGGAGCGTTTGTGGCGACTTTTCTTTGTCCAAAAGTGTCTGACGTCTTGTTGGTTTGGAGATCTTATTTTTCGATGTTCTTCAACTGGTGAACGCGCTTCCATTGAATTTGGCGTTCGCCGATGCCCTCGTTGCAGTCTCTCTCGTTTTCTGAGTTTGTGAACTTCGTTTTGCTTGCTTTGCTGGTGCTGCTCAGGAGATGGCCGTAGTGGCGCCCCTTCTGGAATCGGGCATTCATTTCCTTCGAGGTTTGACGCGTCCTGTAGACAGCTGATGCATGGCGAGCTGGTGTCTTGCTTATCGGGCATAGTTGGTAATGTGCCATCATTATGCTCTTTAAGGCTTCTTCGCAGTTCACTGCGAGTGGTTCTTGCGCCTGGTAGCTTGCGACGTTCGATGAGTTGGAGCCTTCAGTGTTTCTTCCACTGTCGAGTGTGTATGGACTGGATGGCGATGCATGAGCCCGTGTGGAAGGAGCATGGCTCGACAGGGTATTTTCCCGATGCGCCAGGTCATCTACCATAAATACGGCGTCCTTATAAGGCAAATGGTGAGCGTTAGGAGCGCTTGAAGAACCGCGTGATGAAAACCCAGGTGGTGGACCACGTATGCCAGACGAAGAGTGAACGGCATCAGGTGGTTGGGCAACGTCTCGGGTCATATGCTGAAGCGGTGACTTCGCAAATGCCGACTTTCGTACAGAAGGGAGGCGCGCTCGACGGCTGTGTTTTTCCCAAAATACGCGTGTTCGTCTGCCACTGAACTCGTGGGCCACTTCGTCTTTTGTCAGAGGTCGAATCTTGTTGTGCGTTCGAATGGTTGAAGACTGCCTGTAAAATTGACGACTGAGTGCAGTTGTCTGCGGATGGTGGGATACAAGCAAGTGTTCGTCGTAGTCGTCATCGTATTTTTTAAACCAAACGATCATTTCTTGTTTTATCTTTTGCCAAGACTCATCGTTGTCGAATATGTGGGTGAGGTAAAATTTAAATGCCTCACCGGTGACGTAGTCGCTGAAGTTCGTAACCATCTCCCGTTCCGACCAAGATGCAGCGGCGGCGTGGACCTCGAATAGGTTGGACCAGTCCTGCACGGGTCCGTCGTCCGCTGATCCGGTGTACTTGCTGATGTCGAGCTCAGTCGATGGTTCTGTCATGGTGCCGGTAACTGTACGCGCCTGAGATCACCTCTTCTGTGGTCGATATTCAGTTGAGGCGTACTGCAGGTGGCTTCATGAATGATGTGAGGTTGATGAGTGGTGGCCAGGTCTTCATCCTGTCGACTCGTGTGACGCTATAATGAATGGGCGACGTGGCCTGGCTCATACCCCATGTTTATTCTACTCTGCACTTCTTCCTCATCTGCTTCTACCAACCCTCCCTGCCTTCTTACGTCACACACACACACACACACACACACACACACACACACACACATATATATATATATATATATATATATATATATATATATATATATATATATATATAAGAATAACTTCGGTTGCCGCAAGGTTATAAATATGAAAGTAGATGCGCTTTCACATAACAACTGTTTATTGTGCCGACGTTTTGACGGGAACCCCGTCTTTTTCAAGGCATAATACTATTTACACATGTTCCGTGTCTTCTTATAGCCTCTCGAGACAGGAGGGAAGGGGTCAAAAGAAAAGTAAAAAAAGGAAAAAAAACACAGAGAGAGAGAGAAAAAAAGGGAGAAGAAGAAACAGCGAAACGGGAGGACAAACATTAAATAAAATATAGAAAATCTAGGAGAAGAAGCAAGACCGACACGGCGTAATTAGAAAGAGCGGCATCTCAACAGAGTAGGGCAGAGGTAGATGAGCATTGTCATCATTGTCAACAATACCTCCCCCGCACCCACTCTTCCCCAAGTGGGCAGTGAGCCGCCGTTCCTGTATTTCACCTTTCCGTGTAGTCCGCTGGCGGCTCGTTTCTCTTTGAAGTTTAGGATAAGTTAATGGGGAGGGCTTAAGTGCGTCGAGTGCGTGCTGGTGGCGTCGGGAGGAATGAACAAGCCGGTGATTGAGGCACCACCATCGATATTCATTATATGCAATGGCTCCTTGGCAGTGGAGGAACAGAATGTGCGTTAAAAATTAAAGAAGGAAAAAAAAGAAGTACAAGAACAGGGGGAGGGGGAGAGACTGTACGACATCCCGGACAGTCACCACACAGTTGCGGCTCACTGGGAAGACATGGGCGCATGCATGGAAAAGTCAACGAAACCACCTAGCTGTCAGCTCCTTGTCAGTGAAGGAACAGAATGCGCGTTAAAACTTAACGAAGCAAAGAAAAGAAAAAGAAAGAAAAAAAAGGGGGGGGGGGACCGTACGACATCCGGGACCACTTATCTGTGCGTTCCGGCTGTGCTTGATGAGACAAATCATTTCTGTGTTGCCAGATGCATAGGCCAAAAGCTTTGTTAGCGGGTAATATTATTGTCGTAATGAAACCGGACTGATTAGAGAGAAGCGTTTGCGTCTTTTAGCGGTCGTAACGCTGACAGAGTGCCTGGGTGTTCATTTATTCCGGATTTTATCGTGTTAAATTTGTAGATAAAATAAGATTCCCGTTGTTCCCGTTCTCTGATTGTTCGAAAGTTGTTTTCTAGTAGTGTAACCCCAATGTCATCAAAGCTTTGGTCTTTTAATGTGTTTTGAAAGTGGAAGGCCTGGCAGAGATCGTACATGTGCCCGATGGTTGTTAAATCTAATTCTAAACGAAGTGTCTGTGTGGCCCACGTATTGCTTGTTACATACCCCACATTCCAGGAGGTATATGACGTTGTCTGAGTCACAGTCTAGTGCACCTCTTATCCTGTGCTTAAAATCCGAGTGGGTGCTTTTCGCCACTGTCGTTGTCTGCATGTGTTTGCATACCTTGCATCTGTTTTTTCCGCAAGGGTGACACCCAATTTGAGGTTTCACACCTATCTTTGAATTTTAAAATGATCTTTTATATTTTTTGGCCGTCTGTATACAAATCAAGGAGGAGAAGTGAAAATTTTGAATAGTCGCACGCTCTGTTCCAATATGTTAAAGTGTTTTCTTAGGACCTTGTTTATGTTCGGTGGGTTGCTCGTGAAAGTTAATAGCAAGTTTTTGTTGCGGTGTTGGTCGGCGTTTTTCTGGTGGTTGAAAGAAGATGAAACAAGATGAAAGAAAATTGGACTCTTGTAATATCAAACCATTACTCTATAAACGGTACCTAGATAATATATTCATAATTTGGACACATTCGAAAACGAGCTGCTCAAATTCATACAGGCATTCAACCAGGTACACCCCAGCATTTATTTTACACACTCCTACTCTAACACTGAAATAAACTTTCTTGATGTACTCATTCGAGTTGACGATGGTGCGTTGGTAACTAACGTATACAGAAAACCTACGGACAGGCAACAATACCTGCACTTCAAAAGCTGCCACCCGCGACATTGCAAGACCAGCATTCCCTATTCCGACGAATCTGCTCCCGCACCGAGGACTTCCACAAAAACAGCACACATATGCGCGAAGTACTCCTTAATCAAAAATACTCGCCAGCTATCATCGATGACGCCATCAAAAAAGCTGAAAATCTGGACCGTCAGATTCTGCTCAACCACCAGAAAAACGCCGACCAACACCGCAACAAAAACTTGCTATTAACTTTCACGAGCAACCCACCGAACATAAACAAGGTCCTAAGAAAACACTTTAACATATTGGAACAGAGCGTGCGACTATCCAAAAGTTTCACTTCTCCTCCTTGTGTTGTATACAGACGGCCAAAAAATATAAAGGATCATTTAATAAATTCAAAGATAGGCGTGAAACCTCAAATTGGGTGTCACCCTTGCGGAAAAAGCAGATGCAAGGTATTCAAACACTTGCAGACATCGACAGTGGCGAAAAGCACCCACTCGGATTTTAAGCACAGGATAAGAGGGGCACTAGACTGTGACTCAGACAACGTCATATACCTCCTGGAATGTGGGGTATGTAACAAGCAATACGTGGGCCAAACAGACACTCCGTTTAGAATTAGATTCAACAACCATCGGGCACATGTACGATCTCTGCCAGGCCTTCCACTTTCAAAACACATTAAAAGACCAAAGCTTTGATGACATTGGGGTTACACTACTAGAAAACAACTTTCGAACAATCAGAGAACGGGAACAACGGGAATCTTATTTTATCTACAAATTTAACACGATGAAATCCGGAATAAATGAACACCCAGGCACTCTGTCAGCGTTACGACCGCTAAAAGACGCAAACGCTTCTGTCTAATCAGTCCGGTTTCATTACGACAATAATATTACCCGCTAACAAAGCTTTTGGCCTATGCATCTGAAACACAGAAATGATTTGCCTCATCAAGCACAGCCGGAACGCACAGATAAGTGGTCCCGGATGTCGTACGGTCTCCCCCCCCCCTTTTTCTTTTCTTTTTTTCTTCTTTAAGTTTTAACGCGCATTCTGTTCCTTCACTGACAAGGAGCTGACAGCTAGGTGGTTTCGTTGACTTTTCCATGCATGCGCCCATGTCTTCCCAGTGAGCCGCAACTGTGTGGTGACTGTCCGGGATGTCGTACAGTCTCTCCCCCCCCCCCCCCCTGTTCTTGTACTTCTTTTTTTTCTTCTTTTTTTTAAGGCACATTCTCTTCCTTCACTGACAAGGAGCCATTGCATATAATGAATATCGATGGTGGTGCCTCAATCACCGGCTTTTTCATTCCTCCCGACGCCACCAGCACGCACTCGACGCACTTAAGCGCTCCCCATTAACTTATCCTAAACTTCAAAGAGGAACGAGCCGCCAGTGGACTACACGGAAAGGTGAAATACAGGAACGGCGGCTCACTGCCCACTTGGGGAAGAGTGGGTGCGGGGGAGGTATTGTTGACAATGATGACAATGCTCATCTACCTCTGCCCTACTCTGTTGAGATACGGCCCCTTTCTAATTACGCCGTGTCGGTCTTGCTTCTTCTCCTAGATTTTCTATAGTTTATTTAATGTTTGTCCTCCCGTTTCGCTGTTTTTTCTCCTCCCTTTTTTCTCTCTCTCCCTTTTCTGTGTTTTTTCCCTTTTTTTACTTTTCTTTTGACCCCTTCCCTCCTGTCTCGAGAGCCTATAAGAAGACACGGAACATGTGTAAATAGTATTATGCCTTGAAAAAGACGGGGTTCCCGTCGACACGTCGGCACAATAGACAGTTGTTATGTGAAAGCGCATCTACTTTCATATATATATATATATATATATATATATGTGTGTATGTATATATATATATATATATATATATATATATATATATATATATATATATATATATATATATATATATATCCACAAGTATACGCATTTATGTCACACGTCACCGCATCCTTAACAACATCCATGCAATGGCCCTTAGAACAGCCGCTATTTTTACGCCGTGCATTTTTTGTCCAACTACGTTAGACTTGACCTAGTTTTGAGACGTAACAGTGTCGCAAAGATGGAATTTACGGTGTCAATTAGTACAGAGGCACGTCATATTATGCTTCGCCAACTGTAAACGTTTGGCGCAGGGCTACCCAGGATTTTTTTTATTTTTTAGGGGAGGGAAGTGCAGCAGAACGACTAACTTTGGCAATTGGCGGTCACTGGGAATACGTGTATATATTTTAGTATACTCTGAAAAGTTGAATTACGAAAACATTTCGTGCTGTAGGGGGTTCAGATTCCCTTCCTGGCCCCTCTACTTGCGGCCTCCTGGTTCTGCGTGCGTTTGACGCGGTATGTTTTTTTTTCATCCCACAGCTTTGCAAGCGCAGCTAACTTTAAATCAATCGACTCAGTTATGCTTAATATCGTAGACGCCTGCTAAGCTAGAAGAAAGGGTTGAGAGAAGTCATAACAAGACACGCCCTATCTAAATAATTTTCGATATCTTACAATAACTTTTATGGAGCTCAAATTCAGTGGATTGGCGTGTCATTCTTCAAGGGTTATGACATCATGAATGATGCAAAGGTACGAAGAAATCTGTATCAAAAAAGCGCGCCGGAGAAGCCGGAGCACCTATAGCAGTTCCTGCATGCGCGCGGCGCGCTGTTCTTTCAGTACTATTCGACTGCTGCTGCGGGCAATGCGGAAGGCATCAGGTGGTGAGGTGCGGTCATGCCACTCAACACTTCTAGTACGCTCTACCGATGCTGACACCTATCCTTCTAGCCACCATAATGCTGTTTTCTAAGCAGTCTGCGTAGACTACATGCTGTCTAAGAATTGGAACACAGCCAGTCTACGTAGACTACTTGGAAGACAGCTCCGAGCCCATGCTGTCCGTGAATTGGAACATGTCTGAGCGGCTTTTACGCGACGATGCGCCACCTCGCGTCGAGAAGAGAAAGCCAAATAAACAAACGTAATAGTTGTATTTTCTGGCTTATTTCATATTGAAACTTAAATAATATTAAACGTTACTCACATTGAGCTACTGAAGAAGCGTCTGCTTCTGTGCAGACGAGCATTCCGGCGAGGTACAATCTATCTGAGCGATTCGCACAGCCGCCATCTTGTTTAGACAGCAAAGTAGCCTGCATCATGCCTGCATCGTATTTGGGTGTGTTCCAATACTACAGTGCTCTAGATCTCTACAAATACTCAGCGTAGACGGCTAAATAGCCAGCTAAATAGATGACCGCCCTCTTAAGTCTCATTCCAATTTTCACGTAGCCCAGAAGTGTGGCAGCTTGTGCTAGTTGGTATTTATTTAATAATTTATTTACATTACCCTCAGGGCCCGTAAAGGCGTTACAGAGGGGGTGGGTAATATAACAAAAATGCAGCAATAACAGAACACAATAATACAACCAATTAATTAGAATACACGTTGAAACAATATTCAGTTATTAGAGGCTTAAGATATGATCGGTTAGTGCAGTCTTGAAGGATGAGACTTCCTCAATGGAGGTGATGAAGGGGGGAAGGTGGTTCCACTCGGCACTGGTCTTTGGCAGAAAGGAGTCTGAAAAAACGTTAGTACGGCAGAAAGGAATAAAAACTTTATACTGATGATCAAGACGTGACGATATGTATGAAGGTTGCGAGATGAGTTCCTGTTTAACTTGAATTATTTTGGTAAAAGATTTTGTGAAAAAGGCATAGACGGGAAATTTTTCTTCGAATTTGCAAATCAATTAGTCCAAGGTTTGATTTCATTAGTGAAACGCTAGATGTGCGGGTACAGTTTGAATTAATGAAACGTGCTGACCGATTTTGAACCGACTCAATGATTGCTGATAATGTTTTTTGACCGGGGCCCCACACAGAGGACGCATACTCAAGCTTAGGTCTAATTAGCGTTTTGTACAGCATTAATTTTAAATGGGAGGGGGCTTTAGAAAAATTTCTGCGTAGGTAGCCGAGGGATCTGTTGGAATTGTTAGTGATGTGTTCGATGTGCGCATGCCAAGAAATATTATTGGTTAGCTGAATTCCGAAATATTTATATGACGTTACGTAATCAAGATTGATGTTAATGATAGTATAGCCGAAAGAAGTGGATGAGCCAGAGCGACGCGAAAAAGACATGATTTTGCATTTAATGGGATTTAGGAACATTAGCCATTGTGAGTGTCAGCGGCACCCGAGTTCGCACAGCTGAATTCTCCGGTAGCGTCTCATTCTCCGGCAGCGCCTCCTTCTCCGGCAGCGTCTCCGTGCTTGCTCGGGAAAGGCTGCACTGCGTTACGTGGACTCCGAGCCCTGAGCGCGTCCACTCGACGCGGTTGCTGATTGGTTCAACGAACATTCAAAAAACAAAAAGCGAGCCTTCGAGCCGGGACCGCATAGCAACGCATCGCCAAAGAGGGGAGAATGAGCCGAGATTCGAGCCGGGACCGCAGAGCGACGCACCGCAGAGCGAGACGAGAAGCGAGTGGCGTCGGACGTATCCGATCGAGCTCCTGCACCGAGTCCAGTTTCCTTTTACATGTAACCACTGACGATTCACCTGTAACTTACCACAATACAGTTTTTCTTAAAATTTGAACCTTGCCTTGATTACATTCATTCGGACATCGCTGACAGTGAGCACCACTTAGATATGTTATCTAGGTCTGACTGAAGAATAACGTTATCATGCTGATTAGTTATTTCACGATATAGAACACAATCGTCGGCAAAAAGTTTTATAGAGCTATTAACAACAGTAGGTAAGTAATTAATATAAATTAAAAATAGAAATGGGCCCAAGGCGGAGCCTTGAGGAACACCTGACTTTACGTGACAGTGCGGGGATGCAGCATCATTAGCGGTTACAAACTGAGTATGGTTAGTTAGAAAGCATTCTATTCAACTCAAGATGTTAGGATCAATATTAAGAGTACTGAGTTCAAGAAGTAGTAAGCGATGAGACACCTTGTCAAAAACTTTAGCAAAGTCTAAGAAAATACAATAAATAACTTGGCCTTTGTCTAAAAAGGAAGAAATGCTCTGTATAAATGATAATAGTTGTGTTTCGTAGGAGTAGTTCTTGCGAAACCCATGCTGAAATGAAGTGAATAAAGAGTTTGACTGAAGAAATGAAACGAGATTAGAAAATATGACATGTCCAAGGATTTTGCAAGGTACGCTGGTAAGTGAAATGGGTCTGTAATTGAGAGGAGAATGCGGGTTACCTGATTTCAACAGCGGTACCACCTTCCCCACCTTCCAATCTGCGGGCAAAGTCGAGCACTCAATAGACTGGGTGAAAAGGTACATAAAAAATACAGAGGAGTACACAGCAGTATTTCTCAGAAATTTCGAATTAATTTCGTCCGCTCCACAGGAAGAGGATAGTTTTAAGCTATGAATTAACTTTAAAATCCCCGCAAAATCGACAACGAGTGGATCCATGAGAAAAAAATCTTTTTTGCGCATGTACGGGACTGTGTCAGTACAGCAGTCAGAAAATGACTTTGCAAAGGTGTCATTTAGAACCATGCAACATTCTTCATTGCTCATGGTGCAACCACCAGTATCTGTAAGAGATATGTTATTTTTCTTTTTTATTTGAATAGTGCTCCAAAATTTCGATGGATTAGTAGAAAGAAGGGAAGGTAGATATGTATTAAAGAAGACGACCTTTGCTTCTCTTAACGTGATGCGATATGCATGCTGTGTGTTTGCGTAATCATTCCAACGAGTAGATGTTTGACAGCGTTTCGCAAGACGAAAAGTGCGTTTTTTCTTGTTTGATAATCTTTTTAAAGTCGTTGAAAACCAAGGGGAGCGTTTCTTTCCGGAAAGCCTGCGCAGTGGAATATATTTAGCGACAAGTGACGTGGCTTTGTTCCTAAATAGTGTCCAATTATCTTCTACAGTACGGCTAAAAAATTCTAGCATGAACTCGTCAATGAATAATGCAAGCTCATTATTGATTGCTGTGTAATCACCTCTCGCATAATCTCTGATAAATTTTGGATTGCTTTTCTGACATGTAACACGGCCCTTTACAAAAAAAATGTAAAAAACAATGATCGCTTATTCCGGGTAAACAAGTTAATGAATGCACTAAATTAGGATTACTGACAAGGACCAGGTCAAGTGTGTTCGATGAAGTAGTGCCAGTTCTAGTAGGCCCAGATACAAGTTGCGCAAGATTGAAACTTAAGCACAAGTTAATAAAAGATTGACTTTCAGCGGACGAACCAAAAACGGAGGGATATTGCGAAGCCCAACTTATTCTAGGAAAGTTAAAATGTCCCAGAAGAACCAACGGAGAGTGAGGAAATTCTGAGACGAGAAAATTAAGAACGTCATGCAGCTCATCGCAGAAAGTAGTTGGTGCATTGGGCGGCCGATAACAAGCACAGATCAATGTGTTTTGGTGGTCTATGACCACGCACACAAACCAACTCTAAGGACGTTGTAAGTGCAATCCTAGCAGACACTATATTGTCGGCAACGGCAATTAGAGTGCCACCACCCGGTTTTAAATCGCGGTCACGACGGTACACAACATAATTCATGTCGCAGTGAAACAGCTCTTCACTATAAATTTTATCGGTCAACCAGGTCTCAGTCAATGCAACCACGTCAGCAGTGCATGAATCAACAATAGGTGTTAGAGCGTCGCGTTTATTGATTAAACTGCGCACATTTGACAATAAAAATTATAAGCCTTGTGAAGACTGGCTGCGTTGCTGATGCCTAACATCTGTTAGGAAAAAGACACATCAGGACGGCGGTTTGTAGCGGCAGACGACAGTTCAGCAGTACTGGCGGCATTGCCCAAAGGCAGTTCACAGACACGGTCGGTATCAGGGGAGTAAATGTAACATTTTTTGTTGATATACAGCTTGTTGTACCTCACAGTGAAACGTTCGCAGCTTTTCTTGCCAAAATCGCACAACTTTGTCCTGACAGTTCTGGTTGCCTCACAAAAGTCTTCACTTACGGAGACACCACTTGTTTTTAACTTGTGTTTGGAAGACATAATCGTTTCTCTTAGTTTACAGGATGAAAGCCGGACAATAACAGGTTTGGACTTATTAAGGACAAAAACGGCCAAGCCTGTGCGCCCGGGAAATGCGATCATCGCTGCTATCTAGGTTCAGGCTATAAAAGCTGAATTTAATATCGAGCAAACGTTTTCTTCTGACTGTGCCCAAGTTTCAGCAGCGGCATCTACTACGCTGTGAAATATTAAATTTTCTCGACGTGAACGGTCTTCAAATTCATTGAGCCGTTGGTTCAGTACGGCCATTTGAGGCACGAGACTTTCTTCCTGTTGCCCCTCTGACGATCGAATGCTTTGTTCAACTGCCGAGAGCCTATTGTTGATATCGGCGATTTGTTGCTCCATTGAATACTGAGCCTCTTTGACTTCACTCAAGGCAGACATCACTTCTTCATGTTTGGAATCAAATTTGTCGTGCAGTGAATTAACGAGCTGTAGCAATTCTTTGTTAGGATCGTCTTTGGGGGGGCCAGGGTTTAGCTCTACAACGCCGGACATGAATAGCAACTTAGCGATAAACACACATTCACATGTTAATTGAAACGTTTGTGGGCCTGGAAGCACTAGCAGCCAAACATTGCTTGACTTTTTACAGTGAAGTTGAGGTGCTGTACTCACCTGCACCCAAAAACGGAACGGTGTTTGAAACATGTTGACGGCTGTAGTGCTTCCATTCCCACTGAAGTGGCGTAAGCCATTCTAGCTGCTTTTGAGGCTTGCCGATGTTGATGCGTCTGTCGATTTGGTAGCCGGGAATGACAGCGCTGCGGTGAGACGCGGCCAGCTTGCGCGAAATGTCTCGGTGGTCTCACAGCGGAACGGGTGCTTGTTCAGCCGGTTGGGCGAGTTGATGCCTCCGTCATTTGCTGCCGGGATTGCCAGCACTTGTGCTTGCGCAGAACCAGTCAGGCTGTTCCACGCGGCGAATCCGATGAAAATCTGTCCCCAAAAACGAAACGGTGTTTGAAACATGTTGACGGCTGTAGTGCTTCCATTCCCGCTCTGACATGACATGACGATAGTTACAGCGCGAGAACAGAACGACGACAAAGAGTCCTTCATGTCCTTTTTGTCTGTTTGTCGTCGTTCTGTTCTCGCGCTACAACTACCTTCACGTAGCCCGCCATATAGACAGCTCCGAGAAGACCGCATCGTAGACAATGCGAATCGCTCAGATTATTGATAGAGTGAACTTGAAGTGCTGAGTGGCATGGCTGTGGCTCGCCGCCTGATCCCTTCCACATTGCCCGTTGCGGCAGCGCTGCAGTCGAATAGTAATGAGAGAGCCGCGCGCCGCGTGCAGAAACTGCTGTGCGCTTTGTTTCCTCCGTCGCGCTTTTTTGATGCAGATTTCTTTATTCCTGGCAATTATTCATGTCTTGCACATGGTGCCATAGCACTTAAATTATGACACGCCAATCTACTGAATTGGAGCTCCGAAAAGCCCTTGTGAGAGATCGAAAATAATTAAGGAAGGGCGTGTCTTGTACTAATTTCTTCTGTCTTAACTCTTTCTTCGTTGGTTAGGCGTTTACAATATTCAGAACAGCAGAGCCGATTTATTGGAAGTTATCTGTGCTCAGAAAGCGGTGAGATTAAAAAAAAATACCGTTTTAAACGCACGCAGAACCAGGAGGCCGTAAGTAGAGAGGGGAGATGAAAGAAATCTGAACCCTTACACCACGGATTTTTTTTAAATTTAACCTTTAAAGGTATACTAAATATTTACAAGCATTAAAAACGACCACCAGTTTCCAAAGTTAGCCGTTATGCTAAAGCTCTCTCTCTCTCAAAAAAAAAGGGGGGGGGGTGATAGCCTTGCACCGAACGTTTCCAGTTGACAAAGCTGAAATAGCGTGTCAAATGCCCACTGTAAATTTCACCTTTCGACAGTATGACGTCTTAAAACTAGTTCAAGTCTAGCGTAGTCGGATGAGAAATGCTCCACCGAAAAATAGAATCTGGGCTATGGGCATTGCATGAATATTGTTAATGGGGTGGTGACGTGTGCGTTAAACGCGTGTCGATATGATTGATCGATATGTGGGGTTTACCGTCCCAAAACCTCCATTTGATTAGGAGACACACACACACACATACATACATACATACATATATATATATATATATATATATATATATATATATATATATATATATATATATATATATATATATATATATATATATATATATATATATAATATTGCGCACATGCACGAAGACAAAGAAGCGTATAGAAAGCACTTGTCGCCCAGAGCGAGAGCGGAAGAAGAGGATCAGGAGGATCGTTAACCTGTCGGCCGCTTCTGAGCTGCCCCTCACGACCTAATAAACGGTCCCTTTCAACGTCTACCAGTCCTTTTCAAACGTAACAGAGTGGTGGAGGAGCTGGGTAAGCGCTTCAACTACGGAACGATCACTGCCACAGCTTCGACGAAGCCGTCGACTTGCCGGTCTCCCACCATCTGCCGTGAGTGACTTCGACATGCCCGAAGAAGCAGGCGTTTCCAGGACGGCACCGTCTGGCCCGCTTCCGTGCTACCAAGTTCCACCGCTTTTCAGAGGAAAAGCCGAAGAAGATGTCGACGCCTGGCTCACCAAGTACAAACGTGTGGGCGAGTTCAACAGTTGGGATGCAGCCGCTATGCTAGCCAACGTAGTGTTCGCCCTGACCGACATCGCACTGGTATGGTACGAGAACCACGAGGACGCACTCACGACGTGGGATCTTTTTTTTGAAGAGCTCAGGGCGTGTTTCGGCGACTCGGTTGCTAGAAAGAAGCGGGCTCAGCAAACACTGTCGCAACGGGCACAGCTACCAGGTGAGACATGCACCACTTACATAGAAAAAGTGTTAAGGCTGTGCAATGTGGTCTGTGCTACCATGTAGGAAGAGGACAAAGTTGGGCATCTGCTAAAAGGGATTGCTGAGGACGTGCGTAAGTTTCTAATTGGAAAAGAAAGCCTCAGTTATGTGTCCGACGTGATTCGGCATTGCCGAACGTTTGAAACGCTCAAGATGCGTCGAATTGCGGCCAAGTTTGGTCGGCTGGCTAACGTTACAACTGTTGCCAGTGTGGACACGAATCCTGCCCTAGACATTTTTTCTACCATTCGACAGATTGTTCGTGAGGAACTGTCCCACCGAGAAATGTCGTGTTCAAAAGCTGACCATCACGAGTTGTATCTGCCACGTGAGGCCATCGATGTGCCTCCTTTGACCCCATGGCAACCGACGATGAGCGCGGCAACTGTGGAGTACAGTCCAGCCCCTCAATCGAGGGTGACAACCAAATTTCGCGGTATGACCGACGCTCTCAGCGCATGCCTCGTCGACACCCGACGTCTAGGTACGACGCACCCGACCAGTACATCCGTCACACAAGAGCAAATGATGACGCTCTATTCACGACGAGTGACCAACGTTTCGACCTCGGCCGGTGTGCTATTCCTGCGGTGTGCCAGGCCACATATCGCGATTTTCCAACCGTCGGGTGTCACCAACCATCCGACTTTTCACGACCCTGCGAACTGCCTTATGGTGTCCAGCGGCCGGCCCACATACCACCTGATGACAACTATTGGCCCAGCAGCTTCCGCAACCACTCCCCGGCATCTGACAGGGGTTTAACGCCCCCACCGCGACCTCGTGCTCATCGTTCTCCTTCACCGCTGCGTCGCAAAGCGCCCTCTTCGCAACCGGAAAACTAGCCAGCGCGGCCAATGGTGAGGTCGCTGGAAACGTGCTACCGACAGAAATACATCCTGTGTGTATGTTTAAAAACAAAGTGCGTGTTTTGGTGGATTATGTGCCTGTGATGGCCTTGGTGGACACAGGCGCAACGATTTCCGTGATGAGTGCTTCCTTTAAAGACGTGTTACGGCGGAAAGTTGTTTTTACCTGGGGTGAAACTTAGACGTTCTGTGGAGTGAGTGGAGAGCCGTTGCGTCCTATTGGTGTGTGTAGTGCTGAAATATTTTTGGGAGGCCTTATGATAACGACAGAGTTTGGATTATTCCTCGGTCGACACATGATGTCATTCTGGGCATGGACTTCTTGCGAGAATGTGGTGCTACAGTAGACTATCGCACGGGGAAAGTCTTTGTGAGTGGCCAGGGGCCGTCAGAACTTGTGGAAACTCCAGCGAGTCTCCAAACTACACGGTGTGTCTGTGACGATACGTTCATACCTGCGTTGTCTACCCTACGTGTTCCTGTTGTTTGTCGTGGCGCAGATTCTGACAGCTTCGATTCGAGCGTAGAACC
The DNA here is from genome assembly GCF_043290135.1 of Rhipicephalus microplus. Lineage (NCBI taxonomy): Eukaryota > Metazoa > Arthropoda > Arachnida > Ixodida > Ixodidae > Rhipicephalus > Rhipicephalus microplus. The sequence continues at coordinate 278,726,202 of NC_134702.1, read as the reverse complement.
AATGCACATAAACTGCGTGAAGAAGAATGTGTTGGTTCCCCATTGTGTGGTGTCGATCGATGGCGGACGAACTGGCCTATGGACTGTAAACTGTTCCTCTGAGCCCGTGACACTACCCAATGGATTGAAATTAGCTTCGCGACCTTATCACGCGACCTTATCAGTGGTCGAGCTCACAGACGTGCTGGAAGAACGGGACAAAATTGGTTGTCACAATTTGGATGGGGCGCTTATGGCAACGATAAATAAGTCGCTTAGCACTAGCGAGCGCCGAACTTTAATGAATGTGCTGTTGAAGCACGTTTCGGTATTTGACTTTGCGCAGAAGGGCAAAGTAATCCCTATCCCTCTGTCTCGTCCGCGCCAAACCTAAATGTCCAGATGTAGGGTCGTCGTGCATGACACTCATAATAACTGTTGGCAGGCTCCTGGAGAGCCTGCGAACAGTTATTATGAGTGTTATGCACGACGACCCTACATCTGGACATTAGGTTTGGCGTGGACGCTTCACCGGACTAAAGAGCGCTTTTATTGGCCTGGTATGCAGAAGTCCGTTGAGAGTTATGTGGCAAGCTGCATACAATGTCAGCGTCACAAACGTCCATCAACTGGTCCAGCTGGTCTTCTACAGCCGATGCCTACTCCAAGCGCACCTTTCGAACAATTGGGGATTGGCTTTCTGGGCCCCTTTCCAAAACCTGCTAAGGGCAACCGATGGATAATTGTTTGCGCCGACTACCACACACGCTACTGCGAGACGGCGGTCGTCCCCTCCGCAACTGCCAGTGAAGTCTCGTCGTTTTTGTTACAGTACGTCATCCTCCGACACGGCCCACCTCGCCTGATTATCAGCGATTGTGGACGACAATTCACAGCGGATGTCGTGAAGGAGCTACTCCGTTTATGTGAATCCCGCCTGCGTCACTCGACACCATACCACCCCCAAACTAGTGGGCTGACGGAGCGTACTAACCGCGCCATTATCAACATGTTGTCTATGTATGTTTCATGCGACCACAAGAACTGGGATGACGTACTTCCGTTCATTACTTACGCGTTCAGCACCGCGAAGCATGAGATTACAAGCTATAGCCCTTTCTTTTTGCTTTATGCACGTTCGCCCCGGCACACAATCGACACAATATTGCCTTTCTGTGATCAATATTGCCTTTCTGTGGTCACTGTCGCCGACACTCTCTGCCTCGCCAAAGAGGCGCGTCGCATAGCTCGTCTACGCACATTGGCATCGCAAGACAAAGCGAAGGCACGCTATGACATTCACCATCGACCAGTGATTTATCGCCGTGGTGATCTGGTGTGGTTGTGGACTCCAATGCGCAAGCGCGGGTTATGCCACAAGTTTTTGGCCACTTACGATGGACCTTTTGTCATTGTCGACAGACTTACAGAGGTCAACTATGCAACAGCTCGTCTCACGGCTAGTGGTCGACGAGCTGCCAAAACTCAAGTGGTTCATGTTGCCCGCCTGAAACTGTACACGCCACGACAACTTGACTGACTCGTCCGGCGGCCTTCGTCTGCGCGGAGAAGAATGTTGCGCACATGCACGAAGACAAAGAAGCGTATAAGGTGAACGCACTTGTCGCCTAGAGCGAGACAGGAAGAAGAGGATCAGGAGGGTCTTTAACCAGTCGGCTGCTTCTGAGCTGCCCCTCACTACCTAATAAACGGCCCCTTTCAACGTCTACCAGTCTCTTTCAAACGTAACAATATATATATATATATATATATATATATAATATATATATATATATATATATTGGGAGCATTATGCGTCCCATCTTTTCATCTGTACATACTCATCATCACCAGTCAAGTTTAGGTTGTGGGGCACATACTCAAGTCAATAAAGGAGAGTCTTGAGTGTACTCGACGCCATCTTACAAGTGGTGGAGAGTGCTGCTCGGTTCCTGCGTCCTCTCGCGTTCTCAGACAACCCAGCGTCTTCTAGAACACATCCCTGGAGCTCCGTTCAGGCCGCCGCTTAAACGACCTGGGTCCGGTAATGTCGCAAGCCGCCCAGTCCAGCGTGCCAGCTTCGCCACCGCTCCCACCGCCAAGAAACCCTTCTCACCTGGTCACCAGTCCTCAAAAGAATCCTCCGCTGTTCACAGGGCTTCCGGGTGAAGACGGTGAAGACTAGCTCGAGGAGTATGACCACGTGAATGTTATCAACAATTGGGATGAGCCTGCGAAACTCACCCACGTTGCATTCTACTTGAGCGGCGTCGCAAAAACGTGGTTTTTCAACCACGCCAGAGAGTTGCCGACATGGCCCGCCTTTACACGTCAGCTCCGCCAGATTTTCGCCAACCCGTCAGTGTGCTCGGATATCGCCAAAAAGAGGCTTGGTACACGTGTTCAACGCCCTGGCGAGTCTTACACTTCTTACATCGAAGATGTTCTCGCCCTTTGCCACCGCATTGACAACTATATGCCGGAAAACGACCGTGTGCGCCACCTGCTAAAAGGCATTGCGACTGTCGCTTTTAATGTGCTTGTGGTGCAAAATCCCCAAACCGTAGCCGATGTTGTCGCTACCTGTCAGCGCCTTGAGGAGCTTCAGACCACTCGGCTACAACCTGATATGTCTGATCTGAGGTCAAGTCATGATACAACAGAGCTGCGTGCATTGATCCGCTCTATCATCCGCGAGGAACTTCATGCACAGGCTTCACCTCGCCACCTCGATATCCGATCTACGCCACCCGCTACTAGTTTACGCGACGTCTAGAGGGAGGAACTGACCTTGATGACTGGTACACCAGCTCCGAGTTCACATCCCATGCCCAGTTATACTCACGTTGCTGCAACGATACCTACGCCCCACCAAAGCCTGGCCTCGATGACTGTCACACCTGTCCCGAGCTCATATCTTGTGGCCATGCCAACGTATGCTCAGGTTGCTGCTAGGACACCTGCACCCCAGCAAAGCCCAATGCAGCTACCAGCGCCCGAAGTGCATGGTTCGCTCAACTCACTCGCACCGCGACCATCTTTGCTTCCTTACAACGCCTGGCGCAGTTCGCGGCCGACTTGCTTCTATTGCGGCATCCGTGGTCATATTTCAAGGTTTCGCCGACACCGTTAGCAAGACGAACGACGAAGCTACGATAACCTTGAACGGGACAACTTCTACGCACCTGGACCACACTATCGTCGGCTGTATCCGAAGAGCACACGTCGGTCGCTGTCTCCGCAGAACTTTGACCCAGTTGGCAGTTCCCGGTTCTCACGTCGTCGCTCACCTTCACCGATGCGGCGTTCCTCTTCTCCTCTCCGACCTTCTGCTTCAATTCCGGACCGCCAACTGGAAAACTGAACAGTGCAGCTTCGGGAGGAAAAGCTGCATCTTTCGAACTGCGTCAAACTCCTCCGGACCGCCCATCGAATGTTTTATTGGTGTATGTTGAAGGTATACAGACAGAGGCACTGGTGGACACAGGCGCATCACTTTCCGTAATTCGTGCAGACTTTTGTGCCCGCTCGAAAAAAGTTAGGACGCCCTACGATGGTCCTCCCCTTCGTTGCGCAGATGGAGTCCCTATCCAACATTCAAGTGTGTGCACAGTCCGCGTTTTCATGGATGGCATCCTTCACCACATTCAGTTTCCTGTACTTCCTTTGTGCACTCACACAGTAATTTTAGGATGGGACTTCCTTTCTTCGGCATCAGCTTTCATATCGCGTCGTCAGCGAGTCATTCAAATGTCAGCTACTGAGAGTTCACCCGATGTCGATCCATACAGCTTCCGTTTCGTTGCTGCCACTGATTGTTTCATTTCACCAAGAGATGAACAACTTCTAACGATCGCTTCGGATACAATAGTTAACGGTGACGTGTTCATAGCTCCATCAGTTTGCTCCAGACCTGCGGGGCTTACCATAGCACCCGGCCTTGTGCGGTTTACCGACGGTAAAGCATTGTTCACCGCTTTGAATCCAACTTCGCCAGTGATGCTGCCCCAAGGCACTGCTGTGAGCTGCTTCGCTGACAGTGAGCCCTTTTCGCTGGTTCCCCTTCACGCAGAATCACCGCCTTTGTCTGCTACTATTGATATCAAGGCTACCACTGTTACCTTAAATGACACCATAAGTCCTTACCTCACTGCCGAGCAAAAGAGAGACCTCTTAGACCTTCTCCAAAAGCACAGCCTTTCGTTTGATGTGCATTGACACGTTCTGGGTCGCACCTCCGTTGAAGAGCACAGCATTGAAACCGAAGGCAGCTCCATTGTACGCCGCCGCCCATACCGTCTCTCTTCGGGGGAACGGCAAATCATTGAGGAAAACGTCGCCTACATGCTCAAACGGGATATCATTCGACCTTCATCTAGCTCCTGGTCGTCTCCTGTGGTGTTGGTCCGGAAAAAGGATGGCTCTGTCCGCTTTTGTGTTGATTACAGAGCGCTAAATAAAATAACAAAAAAAGCTGTATATCCATTTCCACGCATAGATGATGCCCTGGACTCCTTACAAGGCGCAGAATATTTCTCCAGCCTTGACCTTCGATCCGGGTATTGGCAAATACCTATGCACGAAGCAGAAAAGGAGAATACAGCGTTTGCAACGCCTAATGGACTTTACGAATTCAACGTCATGCCTTTTGGCTTATGCAACGCTCCAGCAACATTCGAGCGCATGATAGATACTGGTCTCAAATGGAAAACCTGTTTATGTTATTTAGACGACATCGTCATTTATTCTTCTACTTTTCCTCAGCACCTTAAGCGTTTGGACGAAGTTCTAACGTGCATTTCGAACGCTGGCCTACAGCTCAATACAAAAAAGTGCCACTTCGGCAGCACAAGCATCAAATTATTGGGTCACCTTGTCAGCAAAGACGGCGTTCGACCCGACCCCGACAAGGTTGCTGCCGTAATTAGTTTTCCACGTCCGCGCAATCAAAAACAATTGCGAAGTTTCGTGGGCCTGGCGTCTTACTTCCGCCGCTTCATCCGTCACTTTGCTGCCATTGCGGGGCCGTTACACAAGCTTCTGACGTCAGGAACGGATTTCACGTGGACTGACGAGTGCGAGTGTGCTTTCCAAGCCCTTAAGCGTGCTTTGAAATCCGACCCGGTCCTCCGTTACTTCGATGAGTGTGCACCCACTTTCCTGCACACAGATGCCAGCGGCCACGGAATCGGTGCTGTCCTCCTCCAGCGCGACGACACTTCACGTGAGAGAGTAGTTGCGTATGCCAACCGCGCACTAACACATGCGGAGCAGGACTACCCGATAACAGAGCAGGAATGTCTTGCTGTCATTTGGGTCATCCAGAAATTTCGACCTTATCTGTACGGACGCCACTTCACTGTGGTTACCGACCACCATGCCCTATGCTGGTTGTCCTCGCTGAAGAATTTGTCTAGGCGCCTTTGTCGCTGGATACTGCGTTTGCAAAGTACACTTTTGACGTTGTGTACAGGTTCGGCAAACAGCATCAGGATGCTGACGCTCTCTCTCACTGCCCTCTGCTACTTTCATCTCCAACCACGCATCCTCAATGCCCCTCAGGTAATCAAGCGGCTTTCTCTTCACTCACGTTATCACCCCTGGCAGTTGCTCGGTCACTACCTTTAAACAGCAGCGCCCAGTTTGCCGCGTACCAACGTGACGACCCCGACTGTAACCGAATCATCGGATACTTGAATGGCTCGCCTTCTCCACCTAATGCCAGACTGCGTCGTCAGCTACGGCTGTCAAGCTAGAGAACAATGTCCTGCAGCACTATACTTACAATGCGGATGGACATCGGTGGGTGCCAGTACTTTCCCGTTCACTGCGAAAAGAAGTTCTCGAAGCATTGCACGACGACCCATCAGCTGGACACTTAGGATTTCTAAAGACCTACAACCGCGTTAGGAGCCGTTTCTTCTGGCCTGGTCTTTCTACCTTTGTGGCTAATTATGTCGCTTCTTGCGCACTTTGTCAACGCCGGAAACGACCAACTTCAGCTCCTGCTGGCTTATTACAACCCATTCCATGTCCCAACACACCTTTTGTCGTTGTCAGAATAGTCCTCGTCGGGCCACTTCCGGTAACGCCAGCGGGCCACCGCTGGATCGTCACAGCCGTCGACCACCTCACACGATACGCGGAGACCGCTTCTCTACGTACTAGCTCTGCTTCAGACGTTGCCGCCTTCTTTTTAGAAGCCATTGTGTTGCGTCATGGTGCACCTCGCGTGTTGTTGAGTGACCGAGGCAAGGCCTTCCTGTCAACAATTCTCGACGAAATCCTAAAAACTTGTGGAACATTTCATAAGACCACATCCGCTTACCACCCGCAGACAAATGGGCTGACAGAGCGATTCCACCGGTCTCTAATCGACATGATATCCATGTACATCAGACCGAACCACGATAATTGGGACAAAATCTTGCCGTTCGTAACATTTGCACACAGCACCGGTGTTCAACGAACCACCGGTTATTCACCTTTCTTCCTCGTCTATGGTCGTGCGCCGACATTCACCATTGACGCCTCTTTCTTCAATATAATGACAAAAACGTCGACGACTACGCCAGAACATTTCGTCTCCAGGCTTGCAGAGGCACGGCAATGTGCTCAACTCAACACGGAGGCCAGTCAAGAAGACCGCAAGCAACGCTATGACTGCTTTCGTCGAGATGTCACCTTCCGTCCTGGAGATGAAGTACTACTTTGGACGCCTGTTCGCACACCCGGATTGTGTGAAAAGTTTCAGTCACGCCTTCTAGGACCTTACGTTGTTAGTGAACGAACATCTCCTGTCAATTACATGTCCTGTCAATAGTCCACATCTCCTGTCAATAGTCCACGTTTCACGTCTTAAACCCTTTGTGCGCCGTACCTTTCCCGCCTAAGTCTCGGCCAGGCCAGCTGCTCAAGTGCGCGGGGAAAATAAGTGTGAGCATTATTTATGCGTCCCATCTTTTGATCTGTACATACTCATCATCACCAGTCAAGTTTAGGTTGTGGGGCACATACTCAAGTCAATAAAGGAGAGTCTTGAGTGTACTCGACGCCATCTTACATATATATATATATATATATATATATATATATATATATATGTATATATATATATATATATATATATATATATATATATATATATATATATATATATAGTGGGAGTAATAATTCAATGGTCCAGTTAGTCTTTGTGAATGTATGGGATATGGCACAACGGGAGCGTTGTCAACAAGGATAAATATATTTATTTCCCAACAGTTTCGGGAGGGGTCCTCCCTTCATCAGGGGATGAGTTATACTGACATGAATTTCCAAACTTCGTTGCTTCCGCGTCCCTCTCACCTTGAAACATGTTTGTGAGAGTGAGAGGGAACTAGAAAAAAGGGGGGGAGAAAAAAAAGAAAAAGAAAGAAAAGAAAGAAAGTAAAAAAGAGGAAGAACCACTGTCAACACTGAGAACGAAACCAACTGTCCGTGTACGTCCACATACGTTTCTTATCACGTGCTGTTCAGTTCTCAACGTGTGTCGGGCCACCCAAGATTGTCACCGCGGTGCCGGGAGGGTCCGTGACGGCGTGCGTAAGGAAAGGGTTTCCCCGTAATGGGTCGGTCGGCATGCGGCGTGCGTAAAGGAAGGGTCTCCCGTTAATGGGTCGGTCAGCTCTTTTTACCTTTAATCTTCGTCCGTTTCCCTTCAATGGTCATCAAGTGGTAGGCGAACGAAAACACTTTGTATGTGCATGTGGAAAAAAGAAGAAAAGAAAAAAAAATGAATGAAGAATAAACGAAAACAAGAATGGACAGTGTACACGTACGAGTCAGTCAGAAAAAAGCATGGTCTCCAGCTATCAATCTTTGTCACCAATTTCCTCCTGGCTTACTTCTCGGCGGCAGTTGAGTTTACCGGGGTCCTCGTGTATGCCGGCTACTAATGTTCGAAATTTGAAAATAAAATATTCCTCACGCTGTTCGCACTCGCGTCTGTTTGAGAAACCGGACTGTGAAAGAGTTACGCTGATATTTTCAAAACTGTGGTTTGGCAGGCGCAGATGTCTAGATAAAGGTAGCTTCGGCAGTGAAGTGGCGTGGTACCGGTGATTATTGAACCACAGCCGAAATGGCGTCTCTGTTTGGCCGATATATTCTTGTCCGCAGATGTTGCAATGTAGCATGTATATTACGTTACTGGAGTCACAAGTGGGAGCGGCTGCACTACAGCAGCAATGTCGCTGAAACATGCGTGGCTTATCTTGCAGATGGTGCCGCTCGTGCTCAGTGCTCCAACATCGACCGACAAAGTCCCGGCCCTGCCCAGATTATCCCCGACAGCATCCCGTGACGTCATCTGGGCGAACCTATGGAACTGGAAGACTTCGGTGACGTCACCTCGCGAAGAAGACATAAAACCTCGTCCGCTTCAGCGGCACCTCAGTGGGAGCGGCGGCACTACAGCAGCAATGTCGCTGAAACATGCGTGGCTTATCTTGCAGATGGTGCCGCTCGTGCTCAGTGCTCCAACAGCGACCGACAAAGTCCCGACCCTGCGCAGATTATCCCAGACAGCATCCCGTGACGTCATCGGGGCCAACCTATGGAACTGGAAGACGTCGGTGAAGTCACCACGCGAAGAAGACATAAAACCTCGTCCGCTTCAGCGGCACCTCAGTGGGAGCGGCGGCACTACAGCAGCAATGTCGCTGAAACATGCGTGGCTTATCTTGCAGGTTGGTTATTATGCTCCTGCATCTGCAATATTTTTTTTATTCTGCTGCCGCTCCCAGTGAATTGTTTTGACATTTTGTTCAAGTTGTGGTCAGAATTGGTGCTAATGCTTTCCGGGGACATTGAACTCAATCCCGAACCAACTGTTGAGGAAATGCTAGAGACAATCTTAAAGACACAAACTCAAATACAAGCTAGGCTAACTCAGATAGAAGAAAAATTGGAACCTTTGTCTGAACATTCTGCTAAGATAAATAACCTTGACATTGCTGTTGAAAGCCTCCAGCGCACGATTGAACAACAACAACAACAAGAAAGGTTTATCGAATTGGATGACAGGGCTAGAAGAAATAATCTTCTTGTTTTCGGTGTCACTGAGACTGATAAGGAAACACGACAGGACATTGAAGAGAAAGTATTAAAAAACATATTCTCAGCGCGCCTTGGTGTTACAGTGTCCTCAGTAGAAAGAATTCACCGCATTGGTCAGAAGAAAAGCAAACAGGACAGACCAGTAATTGTAAGATTTTATGACTACAGTGAAAAGATGGCCATATTTAGGAGCTGCAAAAAATTGAGAGGTACTAATATCGGAGTCTCTGATGACTACTCAAAAGAAACATTAGAAAAGAGGAAGTCCCTTTGGCACTCTGCTCTTGATGATAGGCGCAATGGTGCGAAGGTGAAGCTTGTTCGAGATAAGCTTTACATCGACGACGCTGCTTATACGTGGGATTCCCGTTCCCATACACGCGTGAAAGTTAAGAACGTTCAAAGCGAAGCACGCAGCTCGGTCTGACAAAAGAAGCAGTGCGACATAAAGCTGACAAACGTGAATGCACGAAGCGTTTTGAACAAAACAGAAGAACTAGAATCGTTGACACTAATTTATGACCCTGACCTCGTGGCTGTAACAGAAACTTGGCTAACAGAGGATGTTGCAGATACGGATGTTTTTCCCATTTCATTTCATGTACTGCGTAATGACAGACTAACCCGAGGCGGAGGCGTTGCTTTACTGATTAAGAAAACTCTTCGGTACGAATTATTGTCGCCCAATAAAGACTGTGAGAACGTGTGGTGCAAATTATTTATGGGAGATATCACGTTACTTATAGGGGTTCTCTATAGGCCCCCCGGAACTTCAGTTGATATTTTTGAGAAATTGGATGACTACTTGCTAACAATGACAAACAAACGAAGCAGAGTAATAATCACAGGCGATTTTAATTTACCAGGTGTTGACTGGAATTCACGAGTTGCTGGGCCGCTTAACAGGCCTCTTGCAGAAAATCTGCTTGACATCATGATCAAGTGCGATTTGGTTCAGGTAGTTGACAAGCCCACTCGAGTTCAAGGACGAACCGAGACATTGTTGGACTTACTATTTTTGTCACAGGAAGTGTTTGATTATGAAATAAGTATCGAGGATAGAATCTCGGATCATAAGGTGGTTGCAGCAACTCTTAAACCAAATAAAAAATTAGAAAAAATAACCAGAGTAAAGGTGTACAATTTTCAGGCCGCAGATGATACCTCAATTCTTGATTACTTAGAAATGGCTTTTGACGCTATCCCGCCTACAGATGATGTAAATGACCTCTGGGAATACTTTAAGAAGGTAGTAAACGACTGTTTGTCACGTTTTGTTCCCCAAAGAGAAAAGAGAACTGCAAAAGCTAACCCATGGATTACTAGAAGCATCATTCACTTAAAACGACGACTATGTCGCGCCCGTCAGAAAATACCAAGAAACTCGTCTGTTATTGCTCACATTAGTGCTCAGGTACGAAGAGAAGTCAAGCAATCTAAAAGTAATTTTCTAACTACTATATTGTCTGAATACATATTCAACTCTCCCCAGAAATTTTGGCGGTATCTGTCTAATTCGCAGTCTGAAATAACTGGGCTTTCTATAGACGGGACCTCTTATAGTGAACCGATTCAGATTGCCGAAGCACTCAATCATTGCTTCAGTACTGTTTTTTCTCAAAGTATTGATCATTCAAAAAAAGGCTGTACGTTCGATGATACTAGTTCCAATCTTCTTACCGTATCTAAAGAGGGCGTAATGGCATTACTGCTTGAATTAGATCATAAAAAATCACCTGGTCCGGATATGATTCCCAACGAATTTTTGAGGCGCTACTCTGATTGGGTTTCTAGTTTCTTAGTTAAAATTTTTAATTTATCTTTGTGTACTGCCGCTGTTCCGATTGAATGGTTATTAGCAAGAGTTGCACCCAATTTCAAAGCTGGTGACCGCCTTAATGTTTGTAATTACCGTCCAATTTCTATCACATGTACGGCATGCAAAGCAATTGAACATATAATTTCAAAATGTATATTTCAATATATAGAAAACAATAATCTGTTTTATAATAAGCAACACGGTTTTAGAAAAGGCCTTTCAACCGTCACTTAGCTTTTTGAGTCTGTTCATGCTTTCGCTACAGCGATAAACTCAAAAGAACAAGTAGATGTCATAGCAATTGATTTCTCTAAGGCCTTTGATAGAGTATGTCACCAGAAACTTATTCAAAAAATGTTAATACTTGGTATTGATCCCGCAATTGTAAGATGGGTTGAAGCGTACTTGCGCAATAGGTTGCAGTTTGTTGAAATAAGTGGCGCACGTTCTTCTCTTTTACGCGTATCCTCAGGTGTGCCACAAGGCTCCGTGTTGGGACCTCTACTCTTTTTAATTTATGTGAATGATATTGCAACGGTTGTGCCTCCTTTTGTTGATGTAAGGTTATATGCAGATGATTGTCTCTTGTTTTGTCATGTGAAAAGTGTTTCTGATCAAATGCTCCTCAATGATGCTCTGCGATGTATTGACAACTGGGGTGAAAAATGGGACATGAAAATTAATTTCGATAAAACTGTTTGCATGACAATTTCAAAAAATAAATCCCCCTTAACTATAAATACACAATAAACAATAGAGAAATTAAGAGTTCTAATGAGTTTAAATACTTAGGTGTTACTATATCCAGCAGTTTAAAGTGGGACAAGAATATTGACAACATTACCGGACTGGCGAAGCGAAAGCTGCGTTTTCTGAGAAGGAAACTCCGTAATGCAACGCCCTCTGTTAAATTGTTGGCGTATAAGACTATTGTTAGACCAACGCTGGAGTACGCAGCTATCATCTGGGATCCGCATACTAAAACTGAAATTAACAAACTTGAACGAGTACAAAGATTGGCCGCAAGGTTTATTTATTCAAATTACATGAGAACACAGTCTGTATCACTTTTGCTTGCTAGGGCTGACCTTCAATCGTTAGCTACACGTAGAAAAATAGCTCGCTTAAAATTTATTTATGACCTGTATCATAAGAACTACAAGCTGGATCCCAGTGTATACCAGCGCCCCCCAGGACGAGTGTCGGCTCGTACCAATCACTCATTTTCTGTCCAAGCTTATGTACCGCGGGTGGATGTATTTAAGTTTTCGTTTCTGGTGCGATCTATTGTTGACTGGAATGCGCTTCCTCCCGGGGTACTTACAGGATGTAGATCCTCACAGGATTTTCAACGACGGCTGGACTTGTTTTTTGCCTAACATTGTTTGTGTATTGTTCACCTGTTCACCTCCCAGCCCTGCTACAGCCCGCAAGGGCTAGCAGTATTGTAAATAAATAAATAAATAAATTAAGGCTTTCAGTTATGCGGACTTTGAAATCCGAGAAGTTCGCTTTGGATTCACGTGTTGTGACCATCTGTGGGCATACCTTGCATCGAGCTGTGCCATATCCCATATATATATATATATATATATATATATATATATATATATATATATATATATATATATATATATATATATATATATATATATATATATATATATATATATATATATATATATATATATATATATATATATATATATATATATATATATATATATATATATATATATATATATATATATTGACCGTTTATTGGGCCTAACAGCACCGAGACAGCAACCAGCGGTTTAAGCAGCAGCTGCAGCAGCACGAGCCTCCGCCATAACAAACGTCTTCTTCGTCGTTTTCAGAGCCCGTATTTGTCACTACATTGACTCCCCGGTGCGAAAGGAGCCATCAAGGTGACTTATGGAACAGACAGGACTGGTGGGTCGTAGTGAGGTATTAGACACTCGACGTGCACAGTCTCGCGCCCGCGGCGCCGTTGATCTGTAGGTGGCTGAATAGGTTCAACTATGTAGTTGACTGGTGAAGTCTGGCGCAGGATCCGGTACGGACCGTCATACTTGGGTATGAACTTTGAGCAAAGGCCTGGGGCAGACGATGGCACGCGGAGCCACACGATTGCCCCAGGCGCGTATGATGAAGGGGATGAGCGTTGGTCATGCAAGGGCTTCTGGCGAGCCTGATCGTGCGTTGTAAGCGAACGTGCTAGCTGCCGACATTCTTCGGCATATGTGGCGGCTTCGGCCAATGTTGTCGATTCTGTAGGGTCTGGGTGGTACAGAAGGATAGTGTCCAAGAACGATGAAGGTTCCTGACCATAAAGAAGGAAGAATGGGGAGAATTCAGTTGTCGATTGAATTGCGCTATTGTAAGCGTAAGTAACGAATGACACTATGCGGTCCTAGTTCGTATGGTCATCAGAAATATACATGGAGAGCGTGTCACCCAGCGTGTGACTGAATGGCTTGGTCACTCAATTGGTTTGGGGGTGGTATGCGGTCGTTATTCGGTGCATGATGTTGCATTCGCGTAGGAGGGCTTCTACAGCTTCCGACAAGAAGGAACACCCATGGTCACTGAGAAGCTCACGGGGTGCACCATGCCGAAGGACGAGGTTGTGCAGAATGAACAGGCCGACTTCACGCGCAGTGGCCTCGGGAAGCGCTGAAGTTTCGGCGTAGCGCGTAAGGTGGTCCACGGCTACGATGACCCAGCGGTTTCCAGTTGGTGTGTACGGTATAGGGGACCGTACAAGTCGATTCCGATGCGGCTGAAAGGCCGAGAAGGACATGGCAGTGGCTGGAGTGGCCCTGTGGTTGTGCGAGGGGAGCTCGTCCGGCGTTGGCACAAGGAACATGAATGGACGTACTGCCTAACAAAGTGGTGCATTCCGCGCCAGTAATATTGAATTCGTAGGCAAGCATACGTCTTCACTACACCTGCGTGGGCGCATTGCAGATCTGCGTGGAAGGAGGCGCAGACGTCAGAACGTAGGTGGCGAGGTATTACCAGCAACCATTTGCGGCCATAAGATAGGTAGTTTCGCCGGTACAGAAGACCGTCACGGACGGTAAAATGGCGAGCAGTTCGTCGAAGTAAATGGTTGTCGGTACGTGGAGACGTCTGAGACATGTACTCTAAGAGAGACGCTATCCATGAATCCTGGCATCGCTCAGCGGACATGTCGGCCTGTTCAAGTGAAGAACATTTGCAGCTGGAAACAGACGCTGCAACATAATCGTGGGGAAGTGGCGAGCGAGAAAAAGCGTCGGCGTCCGAATGCTTGCGGCCTGACCGATAAATTACACGAATATCGTAATCTTGGAGACGTAGTGCCCAGCGAGCTAGGCGACCAGATGGGTCTTTTAATGACGGCAACCAACACAATGCGTGGTGATCAGTCACGGCGTCAAATGGGCGGCCATATACGTAAGGTCGGAATTTTGTGATTGCCCAAACAATGGCAAGGCATTCTTTTTCGGTGAATAAATCGTTCTTTTCCGCTTTAGTGAGGGTGCGACTAGCGTAGGACACAACATACTCATCGATGCCAGATTTACGCTGAGCAAGAATAGCGCCGAGGCCAACTTCACTAGCGTCCGTATGGATTTTGGTTGGAGCGTCTGGATCAAAGTGGCGTAGGATAGGTGGTGATGTCAGAAGATGACGTAAAGACGCGAATGCTTCGTCGCATGCTGGGGACCACGCCGAGAGGTCTTGGTTGTCGGCAAGTAGCTGCGTCAGGGGTGCGGTTATGGTGGCGAAATTGCGCACAAGATGGCGAAAATATGAACAGAGCCCGATGAAGCTGCGGAGTTCTTTTAGTGTAGCCGGCCTGGGAAAGTCGGCGTCAGCGTGAAGCTTGGCTGGATCAGGAAGGACACCATGCTTGCTAACAACATGCCCTAAGATGGTAAGCTGGCGGGCAGCGAAGTGGCATTTCTTCAAATTCAGCTGCAGTCCAGCGTTCGAAAGACAAGTCAGGACGCTTGCGAGGCGGCTGAGGTGGGAGTTGAAGTCCTTCGAGAAAACGACGACGTCATCCAAATAGCACAGGCATGTGTTTCATTTAAAGCCTCTAAGGATGTTGCCCATGAGACGCTCGAAGGTGGCAGGCGCATTACAGAGGCCGAATGGCATGACGTTAAACTCGTACAATCCGTCAGGCGTTATAAACGCAGTCTTGGAGCAGTCGTTCCATTCATAGGGACCTGCCAGTAGCCGGATCGAAGATCTAAAGAAGAAAAGAACTCTGCTTCTTGCAGGCAATCGAGGGCGTCATCGATTCTGAGCAGCGGATAAACATCTTTTCTGGTGATCTTGTTGAGACGCCTCTAATCAACGCAAAATCTGATGCCGCCATCCTTTTTTTCACCAGTACAACCGGAGAGGTCCAAGGGCTGTTTGAAGGTTTTATTACACCACGTCGAAGTATATCGTTCACGTGATCATCAATGGCACGGCATTCAGCGTGAGAAACTTGATATGGGCGCTGGCGCAAAGGTTCATGGCTACCGGTGTCGATTTTGTGAACTATGGCAGACGTGCGACCCAAAGAAGGTTGGCTATGGTCAAATGACATCTTGAAGCGATTGAGTAAAGCCAAGAGTTGGGTGCGCTGAGAAACGGGATGTTTAGGGTCAATGGATGGGGAAAAAACCTCCGGAGATGAAGTGGGAGTGGTATCAGAGGTAATGGTATCTAAGTGAGATGATAAGTCATCAGGTAAGTGACTGGATGAAACAGAATCGATTTCCTCAAGGTGACCGAGGAGTTCGCCGCGGAATAATATGGCCGGGGAAGGAAGCCAGTTTGTTATATAAATGGAGCCACGTGAGTTTTCTACGGTGATTACTGCGAACGAGAGAAGGAAGCTTTTGCGAGAGCCGAACGTGTCGGAGGGGATAAAGAGGGCGGTGACAGAGGGTGCGTCGTCGCAGAAGAGTGGCACATGAACACAGGATAGAGGAGGGATGTGAGTGTCCGCGGCTACGGTGACTCGGGAAGATAGCGGCTTGAAAGAAGGTCCTTCAGACGGCGGCGCTTCACAAAGGGGCAGTTCACACATCGTCGACAACTCTAGTTCGGCACGCGCACAGTGAACGACGGCATGATGAGCGCAGAGGAAGTCCCAGCCTAAGATGATATCGTGTGAACATGGGGAAAACACAAAGAATTCGATTACATACAAAATATTTTGGATGACCAGTCGAGCTGTGCACGCCGCAGAAGGTTGGATGTGATGCGCAGTGGCCGTGCGGAGAGAGAAATCGGAAAGCGGCCGCGTAAGCTTCTTCAACTTGTGGCACAGTTCACCACTTAACACAGACATGGCAGCACCAGTATCAACGAGCGCTTTCGCAGGTATACACCATCAATATGCACAGTTATTTTATTAGCAGGTGAAAACGGAGGCCTTGAAGGTTTCGATATATGCGCAGCTCTTGCCTCGGGAACTGCGATGGTCAGTTTTCCATTTGGGCGGGTGGTGATCGAGGAAGCATCGGAGAAATTGAGCGGCGCCGTGGTGTGGGCGACCGATTGCTGTCGAAGCCGCGGTGACGTGGCGGCGACTGATCCGACGTGGGGTGGAACGAAGACGGCTGCGGTGGCTCTGGACGATAGGAGTCGTACGTTGCCTCACCAGCAGTTGGGTTGTAATCCCGACGACGGCAGTAGCGTGCTACATGAGCAGGAAGCTGGCAGAAATGGCAAATAGGCCTGTTGTCTGGAGTGCGCCAAGGGTTTCTTGATGGTGGTGTGGGGTGGCCAACAGGAGGTAGGTGGCGACGGGTAGGTGGACTTGCTGCGTAGAGGGAACGGGGCTGTCTAGCAAGATTCAAGACGGTTATTAGCGACGGCGGTGATCGTCTGGCAGCCTCAGCGTAAGTGAGAGGGGCGGAGATAGGCGGAGGATTGTATGAGGGAGACAGGGCGTCAGAAACTTGCTCTTCGATTGCCTTGCGGAGCGTTGGGGTCAGCGTGTGCGCACTGGTCGGGACGTACGGCACAAGAGACAATTGGCGCGAAACTTCTTCTCGAACAAACTGCTCGATTTGCTGCAATAACGTTATTTGTTCGGAGGAAACAGCGCCAATGGTTAAACCTGATGTAGAGGTCGTGTCGAGGTTTGGACGTCGAGTAGAAATCCGCTCTTTCCGCAGCTCGTCGAAACTCTGACAGTGCTGAATAAGCTGGGCGACGGTTCGCGGGTTTTTCGCAACGAGCATGTGAAAGGCGTCGTCCTCGATACCTTTCATGATGTGCCGTATTTTGTCAGTGTCAGGCATTTCGGAATCGATACGACGGCAGAGGTCCAAAACATCCTCAATATACGAGGTAAAGGTCTCGCCTGAGCGCTGTGCGCGGATGCGCAGGCGCTGTTCGGCGCGGAGCTTGCGAAGAGCAGGTCGGCAAAGACTTCTGCGAAGCGCGTCTTGAAGGTTGACCATGAGGATATTTCCGCTTTGTGGTTGTTAAACCACAGTTGTGCCACACCCGCGAGATAGAAATTGAGGTAAGCGAGCTTGTCTGTGTCATCCCACTTATTGTGGGTGCTTACCGCTTCATACTGCGATAGCCAGTCTTCGGCGTCTTGGTCGTCGGTGGCGTTGAAAATTACTGGATCTCGCTGTCGTGGCATTCCGGAACAGGTGACGGATGGGATTATCACTGCAGGGGGCTGGGTCATGTTGTCAGGCATTGGCGAGGCGAGTGGCTGAGGTAGAGTCCGGAAACGGAGTTCCAGTTTGAGACAACCGGCACTCTCCACCAATTGTAAGAATACTGCTAGACGCACGCCGGGGTAGATCAACCGTTTGTTGGGCTTAACAGCACCGAGACAGCAACCAGTGGTTTATGATGATGATGATGATCCTTGATACTCTGGCGCACAACCACAAAGGGGGATCGGCCAAGAACCGGGTGGCAGAATCTTAAGTAAAAGGCTTATGGTTTTTCAAACACAACGTAATTTTGGGGTGAAAAAAATATAGAAAGAAAAGCCAAAAATCGAAAAAGGAGTATATCTGAGCAAAGAGCAATGCAGGCTATCAGATGCGATTTGAGACTTTGAGGCAGATGTAATGGTGGGTCAAAAAGGAATAATATATATATATATATATATATATATATATATATATATATATATATATATATATATATATATATATATATATATATATATATATATATATATATATATATATATAAAGAGAGAGAGAGAGAGAGAGAAATTGGCTTGAGCGGACAAACGTGCGAAAACATTTATTGCTCCTACATTTCTGCCGGGGTCCGGCCTTCGTCAGGGAATACATTGCAAACGTCAACGTGCTGCTTATATACATTGGGGGCCCCCAACACGTGTCTATTTAATATCAAATGTCACATATATGACAGTGGCACACAAATCAACATGCGAAACAGCACGATGTGATAATGACAAGGCTATATAACGAAATGATAATATACGGTAAAGTCTGCACAGCAAAAAAGGGGCATTTTTCACAGTCACGGAAAGGATCAACATAACAAGGGTGAATATGTACCACGAATACATTTAACAATATTGCGTTAAAACAACTCGATGAACTAACAAGAAACATAGGTAATCAACCAGCAACAATGTGCTAAAAGAATTAACAAAAAACAGGTGTAAAGCAACGAGAACAGCAATATAAAGAAAACATAGGTGAATTATGTGGCAATGGTGATTTGAAAAATTAAAAAAAAGGTAAAAGTGGCATTCATACATGGCATTCATGAGAACGAAATATAACAGAATTGTATGTAACAGGCTGAAAACTGATGAAAGCGGCAGACATGTGATAGGGAATTTAGTCTTGTCCGTGACATAGTGATCCCGTTGCTGAACGTGCGCCCAGGAACGTGAGATTTCCTGCGCTTTCGTTAAGGCTGAATGACAGTGCTTTAAATTTGTAGATGAGAAATGATTCGCGTGCTTCCCGTTCGTGGTGAGACTTAAAACCAGATTCTAATATGGTTGCTGTTAGGTTATCGAGTGAATGTCCTGTCGCATTCAGGTGCTTAGATAGGGGTAGGTTAGGAAAAGTTGTGACATGCGCCTTGTGGTTATTAAACCGCAGTCTGAATGGTGTCGCTGTCTGGCCTAAGTACTGAAGCTTACAGACTGAGCACTCAAGTAGGTACACACAGTTACTTGTATCGCAATCGTAATCACCATTATTTTCATTGTGAAATTCGACGCCGAACTGTGGGCTGAAATAGAGGTGGTCATGTGTACGCAAACCTTGCAACGTGGTTTGCCACAAGGGTGGCAACCTGAATAGGCAAGATGAGTTTATTTATTTATTTATTTATTTATTCAAAATACCTTACAGGCCCACTGAAGGGCATTGAGTAAGGGGGGCATCAGTATACAAACGAAATAACAATAAAGGAGAAAAGCAGACGAAAAAATATATACATATATAAAAGATTACAAAAATCAAAAATCAAGGTGCAACAGCGCTATACAATGCTAGAGTGCAACGAATTCAGGTTGTCACGAAAGATTTCACGGTTACAAATGGATACAACATGATCGGGAAGACCGTTCCAATATGCAATGGCTCGAGGTAGTGATGATAAGTTAAATGCCTGCGTGTGACCATGAATGCGCATAAAACTACGGGCATTGTGAATGCGCTAGGAAGTGCGCGCAGGAGAATAAAGTGGCAAACAGTGAATTTCGTTACTATAAATGTACCTATGAAACAGACATAAAAGAGCAATGTTGCGGCGTATTTCTAGCGACTGAAATGCAAGGTCTTGTTTTATTAGGGTAATACTTGAATGATAGTCGTAGTTTCCGGAGATGAATCTCGCTGCCCTATTCTGGACGGCTTCCAACATACGTACCAAGTAATCTTGATATGGTGACCATGTGGATGATGCATACTCTAGCTGTGGGCGAACATAAGTAATATATGATAATGCGCGTATGTTAGAAGGAGCGTTGCGCAAGTTTCTGCGGAGATATCCGAGAGATTGAGATGCTTTCGATGAGACAGCTGCTATATGCGTAGTCCAGGATAGATCCGATGTAAGGTTAGTACAGATGAAGTCAGCATATTGCGCAAGTTTCACGACCGGCGATATACTACACGTGGTGATTTCGAAAATATGTTTTTGAGACGGTCGCTCTGCATAAGACTGTTGTGGTGTCTTCGTAGGATGTGGTCAACGTTTGGTGCTGATGCAGAATACGTTAATATGAGGTTTGTAGATGGTCGCTGTTGAGAAGGCTTGTTGGAGTGGAGGAGCACACTCCTGTCCACTTCATTAGCACGTTTAATGGCATCGTCAATTATCTGAGGCGGGTACTTTTGTCATCTTAGCGCATCACTGAGCTTGTCACAATTATCCCTGAAGTCAGATTGTGCGGAGCACAACCTTTTAAAACGAAGTGCTTGGCTGTACGGTATGCTTGTCTTGTTGTGTCTTACGTGGCTACTTTGAAAATGAAGGTACCGGTGTCTATCAGTCGACTTTCTGTAAAGCTTTGTCGTTAGTTTATCACCTGATATGCATACCGCGACGTCCAGAAAGTTTATGTTTGATGCTGAGTAGGCGAGCGAGAAGGAGATTGATGGATGAAAATTGTTAAAGCTTTCCACAAAAGACAAAAGTTCAGTTTCCCCGTGATGCCATATCAAAAAGATATCGTCAATAAAGCGCTTATAGTATAACGGTTTTAGGGCGCACGTGGCAAGAAACCTGTCCTCCAATGTGCCCATGAATATATTGGCGTAATTCGGTCCTATCTTTGTGCCCATCGAGGTGCCACTCGTTTGTACATAGTGAGTTTGATTAAATTCGAAGTTATTTAGTTGCAGAATTAGTTTTAAAAGGGAGGCTAGAGTTGAGCTGTCAATAGGTTTGTCTAGCGAAGATTCGTCATATGCACGTATTATGGACGGAATGCCGTCGTCATGCGGGATATTCGTGTATAGAGAAGCTACGTCTAGAGTGACTAGTAGCGCTTTGTCGGGGACGTCAAGATCAGCAATGTCACTCAAGAAATGGCTAATGTCTCGAAGATACGAGGGAAAGGAGGCGGGAATTACTCTGATAAGAGCGTCAATGTAGCCGGAAAGAGGTTCAGTAACCGTACCAATAGCCGAAACTATTGGACGACCGGGGTTATTTGGTTTGTGCACCTTCGGTAATAAGTAAAACCTTCCTGCAGCAGGACTAAGTGGTATTAGTGATTCCATCGTCTTTTTACTGATGCACCCTTTTTGTAAAAGTTCGCCAAGAGCCTCGGCAATAATGCGTTTAAAGTCCTCAGTTGGGTCGTGACCGAGCTGCCTATAGTATGCAGTGTCGCCTAACTGTCTCAATGCTTCAGTGATATAGTCAGAGGTATTCATTACCACTACTGCACCGCCTTTGTCAGCGGGCTTGATAACAATGTCCGAACGGTTCTGCAATGTCCTAATGGCTTTACTTTCATTTGAGGTCAAGTTGTGTTTGAAAGAATTTTTCTGGTTATATGCTTCAAGAATATCGTGTTGGACAGCTGAAATGTACATATCAAAGCACTTGTCACGTTGTACCGGTGGTGTCCATGTTTACTGGATGACACGTTGTTGGATGAGGATCGTTCATGAAAAAATTCACGTAGTCTCATGTTCCGCGCGAAGTCGTCAAGGTCCTTTACGAGCTGAAATTCATTGTACCTGCCAGTTGCCGGACAGAAGTTGAGACCACAAGAAGATCTCTTTAATTCGTCGCCGTCTTCCTGGGGTGACCACGCAACCACCATGCCGTCCAAGCAGGATTCGACTCGCTTGCTACCTCCGTAGCAATCAACGCACTAGCCAGGCTTTCGCCAGCACACCGAGTCCACAAAGACCTTCTACCGAAGCCAGTTTGCCACCTCAACCACAGAGGCACTCCCGCAACGCAACTAAAAGGTCTGAAATTCATTCTTCATGTTCCCATCCATATTCTTTGAGAAGTGCTAATCGCTCTACAACTGTGACTCGCAAATGCCCCCACCAGTGTAACTGTACACTCCAGTAATTTCCTAAAGATTAGGAAAGTTGTTGAAAAACGTGTGCGATGTGAAATGCATGAGTTTGCATTGTCGTCATACGTAGCTTCACAAAAAGTACCAAAAGGCCTTCAGCTGTCCTTCAAACCAGCTACATCGGAAATGTCTAGCCATAATTTAGAACGTTGGAATGAAACGCTGGGGAAAGTGTCTTTGGACCTTACCCGCATTGTAATCAAACACTACAGCTCATTGGCAAAGAACTTAAGCAACCAAGAACGACAGCTACGAAGCGCCCATTTAATTAGTTCCGACGAACGTATTTTGCTTCAAGATTACGAACAAAGGAAGCGATTAGAAATCCAAGCAAGAAAATCTGCAAAGATGGTTCGCGATAACGTTCTACCTTCACCACTACCAGCACTCTCGTCCACCGGCGCTTCAAATATATCCGGCCAGGCTATTGATAATGAAAACCAGTTCACTAACATTATCACTATTTCGAACATCAAACTTACAAACCCTGAAATGTCTCTTCTTTCTCGTGGTCTCAACTTCTGTCCGGCAACTGGCAGGTACAATGAATTTCAGCTCGTAAAGGACCTTGACAACTTCGCGCGGAACATGAGACTACGTGAATTTTTTCATGAACGATCCTCATCCAACAACGTGTCATCCAGTAAACATGGACACCACCGGTACAACGTGACAAGTGCTTTGATATGTACATTTCAGCTGTCCAACACGATATTCTTGAAGCATATAACCAGAAAAATTCTTTCAAACACAACTTGACCTCAAATGAAAGTAAAGCCATTAGGACATTGCAGAACCGTTCGGACATTGTTATCAAGCCCGCTGACAAAGGCGGTGCAGTAGTGGTAATGAATACCTCTGACTATATCACTGAAGCATTGAGACAGTTAGGCGACAATGCATACTATAGGCAGCTCGGTCACGACCCAACTGAGGACTTTAAACGCATTATTGCCGAGGCTCTTGGCGAACTTTTACAAAAAGGGTGCATGAGTAAAAAGACGATGGAATCACTAATACCGCTTAGTCCTGCTGCAGGAAGGTTTTACTTATTACCGAAGGTGCACAAACCAAATAACCCCGGTTGTCCAATAGTTTCGGCTATTGGTGCGGTTACTGAACCTCTTTCCGGCTACATTGACGCTCTTATCAGAGTAATTCCCGCCTCCTTTCTCTCGTATCTCCGAGGCACTAGCCATTTCTTGAGTGACATTGCTGATCTTGACGTCCCCGACAAAGCGCTACTAGTCACTCTAGACGTAGCTTCTCTATACACGAATATCCCGCATGACGACGGCATTCAGTCCATAATACGTGCATATGACGAATTTTCGCTAGACAAACCTATTGACAGCTCAACTCTCGCCTCCCTTTTAAAACTAATTCTGCAACTAAATAACTTCGAATTTAATCAAACTCACTATGTACAAACGAGTGGCACCTCGATAGGCACAAAGATAGGACCGAATTACGCCAATATATTCATGGGCACATTGGAGGACAGATTTCTTGCCACGTGCGCCCTAAAACCGTTATACTATAAGCGCTTTATTGACGATATCTTTTTGATATGGCATCACGGGGAAACTGAACTTTTGTCTTTTGTGGAAAGCTTTAACAATTTTCATCCATCAATCTCCTCCTCGCTCACCTATTTAGCATCAAACATAAACTTTCTGGACGTCACGGTATGCATATAAGGTGATAAACTAACGACAAAGCTTTACAGAAAGCCGACTGATAGACACCGCTACCTTCATTTTGAAAGTAGCCACGTAAGACACAACAAGACAAGCATCCCGTACAGCCAGGCGCTCCGTTTTAAAAGGTTGTGCTCCGCACAATCTGACTTCAGGGATAATTGTGACAAGCTCAGTGATGCGCTAAGAAGACAAAAGTACCCGCCTCAGATAATTGACGATGCCATTAAACGTGCCAATGAAGTGGACAGGAGCGTGCTCCTCCACTTCAACAAGCCTGCTCAACAGCGACCATCTACAAACCTCATATTAACGTATTCCGCATCAGCACCAAACGTTAACCACATCCTACGAAGGCACCACAACATTCTTATGCAGAGCTACCGTCTCAAAAACATATTTTCAGAGTCGCCACGTGTAGTCTAGCGCCGGTCGAGAAACTTGCACAATATGCTGACTTCATCTGTACTAACTCATCCTGCCTATTCAGGTTGCCACCCTTGTGGCAAACCACGTTGCAAGGTTTGCGTACACATGACCACCTCTATTTCAGCCCACAGTTCGGCGTCAAATTTCACAATGAAAATTAATGGTTATTACGATTGCGATACAAGTAACTGTGTGTACCTACTTGAGTGCTCAGTCTGTAAGCTTCAGTACTTAGGCCAGACAGCGACACCATTCAGACTGCGGTTTAATAACCACAAGGCGCATGTCACAACTTTTCCTAACCTTCCCTTATCTAAGCATCTGAATGCGACAGGACATTCACTCGATAACCTAACAGCAACCATATTAGAATCTGGTTTTAAGTCTCAACACGAACGGGAAGCACGCGAATCATTTCTCATCTACAAATTTAAAGCACTGTCATTCGGCCTTAACGACAGCGCAGGAAAGCTCACGTTCCTGGGCGCATGTTCAGCAACGGGATCACTATGTCACGGACAAGACTAAATTCCCTATCACATGTCTGCCGCTTTCATTAGTTTTCAGCCTGTCACATGCAATTCTGTTATATTTCGTTCTCATGAATGCCATGTATGAATGCCACTTTAACCTTTTTTTTTAATTTTTCAAATCACCATTGCCACATAATTCACCTATGTTTTCTTTATATTGCTGTTCTCGTTGCTTTACACCTGTTTTTGTTAATTCTTTTAGCGCATTGTTGCTGGTTGATTACCTATGTTTCTTGTTAGTTCATCGAGTTGTTTTAACGCAATATTGTTAAATGTATTCGTGGTACATATTCGCCCTTGTTATGTTGATCCTTTCCGTGACTGTGAAAAATGCCCCTTTTTGCTGCGCAGACTTCACCGTATATTATCATTTCGTGATATAGTCTTGTCATTATCACATCGTGCTGTTTCGCATGTTGATTTGTGTGCCACTGTCATATATGTGACATTTGATATTTAAATAGACACGTGTTGGGGGCCCCCAATGTATATGAGCAGCACGTTGACGTTTGCAATGTATTCCCTGACGAAGGCCGGACCCCGGCCGAAACGTAGGAGCAATAAAAGTTTTCGCACGTTTGTCCGCTCAAGCCAATTTCTATTCATCACTGGATTCACAGAAGACACTCGCTGAATATATATATATATATATATATATATATATATATATATATATATATATATATATATATATATATATATATATATATATATATATATATACACATATATGTATATATATATATATAATATATATATATATATATATATATATATATATATATATATATATATATATATATATATATATATATATATAACGCTTATATGCAGAAGAATAACTTCGGTTGCCGCATGGTTATAAATATGAAAGTAGATGCGCTTTCACATAACAACTGTTTATTGTGCCGACGTTTCGACGGGAACCCCGTCTTTTTCAAGGCATAATAATATTTACACATATTCCGTGTCTTCTTATAGCCTGTCGAGACAGGGGGGAAGGGGTCAGAAGAAAAGTAAAGAAAGAAAAAAAGAAAAGAGAGAGAGAAAGAAAAAAGAAGAAACAGCGAAACGGGAGGAGAAACATTAAATAAAATATACAAAATCTAGGAGAAGAAGCAAGGCCGACACGGCGTAATTAGAAAGGGGCAGCGTCTCAACAGAGTAGGGCAGAGGTAGATGAGCAATGTCATCATTGTCATCAATACCTCCCCTGCACCCACTCTTCCCCAAGTGGGCAGTGTGCCGTCGTTCTTGTATTTAACATTTCAGTGTAGTCCGCTGGCTCTCGTTCCTCATTGAAGTTTAAGACAAGTTAATGGAGAGAGCTTAAGCGCTTCGAGTGCGTGCTGGTGGCGTCGGGAGGAATGAAAAAGCCGGTGATTGAGGCGCCGCCATCGATATTCATTATATGCAATGGCTCCTTGTCAGTGAAGGAAGAGAATGTGCGTTAAAAATTAAAGTAGAAAAAAAGAGCAGGGGAGGGGGGAGACTGTACGACATCCGGGACAGCCACCACACAGTTGCGGCTCACTGGAAAGACATGGGCGCATGCATGGAAAAGTCAACGAAACCACCTAGCTGTCAGCTCCTTGTCAGTGAAGGAACAGAATGCGTGTTAAAACTTAAAGAAAAAAAAAAGGGGGGGGGGACCGTACGACATCCGGGACCACTTATCTGTGCGTTCCAGCTGTGCTTGATGAGGCAAATCATTTGTCAGATGCATCGGCTAAAAGCTTTGTTAGCGGGTAATATTATTGTCATAATGAAACCGGACTGACTAGAGAGAAGCGTTTGCGTCTTTTAGCGGTTGTAACGCTGACAGAGTGCCTGGGTGTTCATTTATTCTGGATTTCATCGTGTTAAATTTGTAGATAAAATAAGATTCCTGTTGTTCCCGTTCTCTGATTGTTCGAAAGTTTTTTTCTAGTAGTGTAACCCTGATGTCATCAAAGCTGTGGTCTTTTAATGTGCAGTGTTTTGAAAGTGGAAGGCCTGGCAGAGATCGTACATGTGCCCGATGGTTGTTGAATCTAATTCTAAACGGAGTGTCTGTCTGGCCCACGTATTGCTTGTTACATACCCCACATTCCAGGAGGTATATGACGTTGTATGAGTCACAGTCTAGTGCACCTCTTATCCTGTGCTTAAAATCTGAGTGGGTGCTTTTCGCCACTGTCGTTGTCTGCATGTGTTTGCATACCTTGCATCTGCTTTTTCCGCAAGGGTGACACCCAATTTGAGGTTTCTCTTATCTTCCCCGTAACATATTTTTGTGGAAGGTGCGGGGTCTTCACACAACCCGGCTCTGGAACTCCGCAGGGGACGCCAGCTTTGTCCAGCCGCGATGCCTGAAACCGGCACTCAGTCCTCGCCATCCACGCCGGCTCCGTCACCTGTGATTCCCCCTCATCTTCTCGACCCACGCAGGTTTTCCGGGACGGACAGCACGGACGTCGATGAGTGGCTCGCATTATTCGAGTGTGTCAGCAAGCACTACAGGTGGGGCGAAACGCTTATGCTGGAAAATATTCTATTCTACCTACGGGGTACGGCACGCGCCTGGTATGAGACGCATGAAGAAGAACTAACCAGCTGGGACACATGCAAGCAAAAGCTTCGCGATTTGTTCGGTCGGTCAGTTGCTCGTCAGATGGCAGCCAGGCAGGAACTCGCGTCGCGTGTTCAATCATCGACGGAGTCGTACGTCACTTACATTCAAGACGTACTGGCACTGTGCCGGAAGACTGACAAAAACATGTCCGAGGCGGACAAGATCAGCAACGTGTTGAAAGGCATTGCTGATGATGCTTTCAACATACTAATGTGCAAAAACTGCACCACTGTCGACTCCATCATATCTGAATGCTGACGATTTGAACAAGCTAAAAGCAGGCGAATAATCCACCACATCACGAGACTACCAAACACTGCTGCGACTTCATTTTGTGAGGATTCTGCAGGGCCCCGTTCACTTGCGCCTCCTGCCAATATCGCAAGGATTGTTCGCCAGGAGCTGGAAGCCATGGCACCCGCTTCCTATCAGCCCTCTGCGCAAGACAACTGGGCAACAGTCTCGCTTATTCAAGCCGTCGTACGTCAGGAGTTTGCTAACCTGGGCGTCCAGGTTCCCCAGCCCGCCAGACTTATGCCGCAGCCCACGAGCACTCCCGTCCACAACGCTGACCACCACTCTGCTCCACTTGTCGCTGCGGCAGCTGCGACTCCTCGGTTTCCACCACGCTACCGAAATCCATCTGAATGGCGCATGTACGATGATCGACCCATCTGCTTTTCTTGCTCTCGAGTTGGGCACAACTCCCGCCATTGCCGCAACAGGTCGTATTTCCGGCCAAGCTTTCCTAATGTCGACCGCCGTCAGGACCGTGGACACTATTTGCAAGCCGGTTTTCCGGATGACCATATTCAGGACCCTTCAGCTCGCCGTTCATCTCCATGCTCCGAACCGTCCTACGCTGATGTTGTCGCCCAAAGAAACTGGTCTAGCCGCTCGCCGTCACCTCAGGGTCGGCCGTCACGCTCCCCTCAACGCCGCCGCTCTCCGTCACCGACTTATTCTGGCCATTCCTCGGGAAACTGACGAGTGCAGCTCCTGGAGGTGGCGCTGCGTTGACGACTTGGAACGAAAACCCTCAACCGGCTACAAATTCTAGACGCAATTTGCTTCGGGTGTTCGTTGATGGCCACGCCGTTACTGCTATAATTGACACTGGTGCCCAAGTATCTGTTATGAGTTCTACACTTCGATCTCGCCTGAAAAAGGTTCTTACACCGGCTATGCTTTCTACTGTTCGAGTTGCCAACGAAAGTCGAACATCGGTGCTTGGTATGTGCACTGCCCGCGTTACTGTTGCTGGCCACCACACTTCCGTTCTCTTCGCAGTCCTCGATGCTTGCCCACACGACGTCATCCTTGGAATTGACTTCTTAACCGCCCACTCCATCCTCATCGATTGTGCTACCGGTATCTTACGACTCGAATGGCCTTTGTGCACTGATTTAACTACTCCAAGTCGCACTCGGCTACGATCCGTGGAGTCTCTACGGCTACCACCCCAGGCTGCTATGCACATTCCTCTGTCGCCCTTCCCGTTCGTTCCTGATAGAGACTATCTGGTGGCTCCCCTCATTGATTGGACTCTTACGCACCACATCGCACTACCACATACTATAGTGGCTGTTGCTAACAACACGGTGCTACTTCCAGGTCTGAACTTCTCTATGTCGACCCAAGTTCTTCCCTAAGGCATCACTTTAGCCGATCTTTACACCCTTGATGAATGTTCGATTTGTTCTTTTACCCCTGACACTAAGGTCATGGCAAAACCTGTCATCACGTCGCAATATAAGGCGTTCCTCGACAAAATGATATCCAGTGACCTCTTACCTTCCCAAGTTGCAGCGCTCCGGGGTGTTCTATTTTCTTACCTGACCAGTCCACTCCACAAACGCCCTTATCGCGTGTCACATGCTGAGCGCCAAGTTATACAGATGGAGGTCGAGAAAATGCTGAGTAAAGACGTCATTGAGCCTTTATCGAGTCCTTGGGCATCCCCAGTGATCTTAGTTAAAAAGAAGGACAACACCTGGGTCTTTTGCGTCGACTAACGCCACCTGAATCGTATCACCAAGAAGGACGTTTGTGCTTTGCTCCGAATAGATGATGCGCTCGACAGCCTCCACGGCGCCAACTATTTCTCGTCCCTCGACCTTCGATGCGGATACTGGCAAATTTCGGTCGACGACCGCGACCTCGAGAAGACAGCATTCATCACACCCGACGGCCTTTACCAATTCAAGGTCATGCCTTTTGGGTTGTGCAATGCCCCGGCTAATGAAACTGTCGCCCCGACACAGCTGAATTGGCACCCAAACGAAGAAGACGACAACGTGGTTGTTGTGGGTTGGACTCTCGTTGCTTCTCCCCTTGGCCTGCATGACTTTGCGCTCTCTAAGCCTTTAGCAAGACCAGCTCTCGGTGAATAAATCTTCCCCGTAAGAATATATATGTGTATATATATATATATATATATATATATATATATATATATTAGTGGGTAAGGCTGTTTTCGAGACGACAACGAAGCAGGCGTCTTCGTTTTCAGGAAAACTACCAGACTTTACACCTATTTTTGAAGCTGAACTTTTGGCAATTGTTATAGCACTACAACAACTAACTTTGTACGCCCACACTGCAATAATAATTACAGACTCCATTTTGCTTGCCCACTTCGACAAAGACGCCCCGACAATGCTTCATACTGACGCTAGCAATGTCTGGGGACTGTGCTTGTGCCACGGTAAGAGGACATAGGAAGAGTGATCAGCTACGCAAGCCGAATGCTAACACGAGCAGAAGTTAACCAATTAACAGAGAAAGACTGCCCCGCCATAGTATGGGCAGTAATAAAATTTCCCCCGTATTTGTAAGGCCGACACTTTGAAGTTATAACAACCATCATTCACTTTGGTGGGTAACTAATCTAAGAGATCTCACCGGCTGATTAGCGCGTTGGAGTTTAAGGCTGCTAGCGTTTCACGTGACAGTCGTACAAAAGTCGGGGAAGAGACATATGGACGCTGACTTTATATCCCGATCACCAATACAGTCAGCTTCCCAACCTGATGAGGGTGGAACTGCGTTTCTTGAGGTGCCTGATAGGTCTACCATCGCCCAACAACAACGTGATGACCCTGAGCGGCTTGCTTTGATTAATTACATGGAAGGACGATCTGAGAGTGCACCCAGAGTTTCTGCAAGATTGTTGTCGTCATTTTCTATACGGAACAGCGTCCTATACAAAAGAAATATTTCATCAATCGGATCTCCCTACTTGCTCGTCATTCCGGCAACCCTCCGTACCGAAGTGCTTCAAGCATGTCACAAAGAGTTCACTTATGGCCACTTAGGCTACATGCTCACATTGGCGAGAGTTCAGCAAAGATGCTACTGGCCAAGGCTCACCACCACCGTGAAGCAACACATTCGTACTTGTTTGGACTCCCAACGACGTGTGCATTTACGAATGCTCAAGGATCTTTGTGGCCAAGCCAGGAAGGGAGAATGCGAAAACCGAAAATGCACTCTTGAACGGAGGAAGTGAAACGCATTGTGCCTAACAATGGGTCGCTGTTCAGGAGCCTGAAACTTGCAAAGTGGAGAGAAGAAAAGAACATCGCTCTTTACAGCCCCTTACCCTCCTCCTGCCAACGGGCTCGCAGAACGGGTCATACGAGACATAAAGCAATACATAAGCGTGCACGCTGTAAACGCAAACTAGCCTATTTGGGCGTTTCAAGGGCATGATATTACCTTTATTCATAGCACCCATATTATGGTTCTGCAACCTCAATTTTACCTCCTTAGGAAATAACGTGGATAAATGGGAGGAGACGTCTCTGACGTCATTCATGACAAACTAGACCAACAGAAAACTCTCATTTCACCTTCTCTCACATGTTTTATTTTATTTGTTTCCGGAGCTCTCTGCAATTTGCCTTCAGTGCTGGTGGGCATGCATTCTGATGTGCAGGGGGAATAAGTGCACCGTTACAAGAAAGCACAAGTTTATCAGAATGAACAAATTCACAACGCGCTAATCAATTATTTATTTCTTCGTATCGTTGAATGATGTACGTTGTACGGAATGCTGCAGAGGGCACACTTGAGACAGTTGGGCTCAAGTTCAACAGCACTGTGACCACAAAATGACTTCGCTTATGTTGTTTTACCGTGAAATCAATAGGAAGTTTTAGAGTAGCGCAGCATGACGCATGCGCAGTGGTCGAGGCCACTGCGCATGCGTCATATCGCGAGCAGCTGTCCGCGTTCGCGGCCGACCCGCAGAAAATTTGAAATAGTGGGCGGCGTGTGCGGCCCGCAAACGCTGGTTTAGATGCTGCGGTGTCGCTGTGATTGCGCGTTGCGGTTTCCAGAAGAGAAAGTGCTTTTCTAAAGCTCATATTGCGCCCGCTATTGCGCCCGCAATAGCGCCGGCAACGCCCGATGCCCCTGCAAACGTTATTCTAAAACTCCCTTATATAATGCTAAAGGAATAGCGTGCAAACGTTCGATGGGGCCGATCGGTACTGCATGACGTGTCTGACAGGTGCGGCGTGCATAAACCCACGTAATAAAACGAGGAGTTTAGAAGGCTTGAAGAAAAAAAAGAAGAAAGGGAGGGAATAACCCGACTTTTCTCAAGCGGCCTTTACGTAGCGGGAAAAAATGCCCTTCGACCGACCTGTGGTTTCACCTCTGAACAGCGACGGCCCCTGGTTAGAGGGGAACCAATGCACGCTTCTGTACGCGGCGAAATAAGTAAAAAAGAACACGCGAAAAAAGAGCCGTTGAAGTTCCGAAATGCCATCAGAGGCAAGACTACCCCAGCGGTGTGCGTGAGCGATAGCGAAGCGAAGCTCTAACGAGATAACCTTCGCCTTCTGAGCGAGGCCATTCCCTGGAAACTCTCAAGTTCCCGCGATGGCCGTAGAGGGCGAAAAAACCGACCAAGGTCTGAACAGAATTGAGCACGGTGAATTGACGTGTTTTTTTGAGCGCTCCCGATCAACTGCGCAGATAAATGCTTTTACATGGTTTGAGCTTGCCTTTATAATTATTAAGGCAGCAGTTGAAACAGCACTTATTACATTGCAGGCTTTTTTGGGCGTCAGTCACCAGGTATTTACTAGTTTGTGTGTGGGTGTGTGTTAGTTTCTTTCTGTTTTTTTCTCTTGCCACTCTCTCGGAGAGGTTCACGTACATTTAGCACCCAAAATTGTTTAGTACAGCTTAGGCTTTCTCTTTTTCGTAGGGCAGGATTCGTCGTACGCCGTGTTTTGTTTTTATCGAGTGGAACAATTCATAAGGACAATTGGTGTCAGAAAGACATGCTTAAAAGGCTGTAAAGTGTTAAGAATGCGGGATGGATTTGAAAATGTACCCAAGTGCCGAAGCGATTGAAGGGGAGGCTGACGCCAAGTGTAGGCAATGTGAGGTCGAGGAAAAAATGGAGAGAATGATGGTTGCCCAGAGTGAACTGCTGATGAGAACCACCGATCTAGAGACTGCGTTGGCGACAGAGCGAGAGAAAACGAGGGCTATTGGAGAAAGGCTGAAGTCCACCGATGAGGCACTAGTGAAGGTGAACAAAGCTGCGGTCGACAAAGAGAACAGTAGGGCACCGACAACCAGAACGGCGGAGAAGAGCCAGCAAGTTTGGAAAAAACAGGTTCAGCAGGTTCAATGGTCGCAAGACCAAGCTTCAGCGATGTAGTGGTGGGGCTGGGAGGAAACAAAGCAGCCGGCGTAACAGGTGCAAGTAACCCCAAGGTGCAGGACGCTCCAGCTGAAAAGTCACAGCACGTGATAACCACTGGGGACTTGAATTTAAATCGATGCGCAGAAGCAGTAAAGAGAGGGTAATAGGTGACAAGAGGGTTGCAGTAGAGATGTTCCCGGGACGCCAAGCTGGAAGCAGTCATGAGGCAAGTGAGTGCAAAATCAAAACTAGTGCTGATGAACTAAACCTATTGGTAATTTCAGGCGGTTTCAACTATGTCTTAAATGAAGATACGGCAGGACTAGCGACCACACTGGCGAAAGGGGTCGATCACATGCGTGCAATTTCTCCTCGGGCACAGGCAGTGATATGCACGATACCGGAGGTACCAGTGCCTGACAGACATGCAAAGAGTGGTTGTCAACGCAAACCAAGAGATATGGCGGTTGAGTCGAGAGAAAGGCTTTGTCGTGGTGAAAATAAAGAGAGAAGTGCATAGGTGGGGTGGTTTTCAACGAGACAGAAATAACTTTGATGGGCGTCTAGGTCATGAGGTGGGTTGGCGACTTACAGGACGTGCAGTAGATTTTGGTGGGGGGGGGGGGCACCCGGGTCTTTCAGGGTGTAGGATAGCTAGTAACCAGGAAAACAACCAGGGAGACTCTTTGACAGGTGGTATGGACAGGTACGATTCCAAAGTGGCACCAATTTATAAGACAGGTGGAGTCCGGGGCAGAAATAGACGTAGCCACGAGGGCCGAGTCGATTCAGACGTAGGGTATATTGACATGCAGGGTAGCCGGAACAGGCTGAAGTGGGAAGAGATAGAAGAACAGCTAAGGGAGGAGGGGCCTATGGTATGCGGTTTTGTAGAAACACATCTGAGGGACATGAAACAACCTCCTAACAATCCGGACTACGCGTGGTAATATTGTAATAGAACAGGAGGCAGCAGAAAGGTGGTTGGTATTGGGGCATTCATTCATAAAAATATAGACTGGCAAAGGGCCAAACGGGAGTGCAAGGAACATTTATGGCTAAAAGGTAAAGTGGCAGGGAAAATGACACTCCTTGGTTTGGTGTACTTGTTGACGGGAGCAAAGGCCAGAGAGGAAAACCAGGCAATGGTAGAGTGTATATCAAAGGACATTCAGGAGTTAGGAAGAGAGTTCGAGATAATTATACTAGGAGACATGAATGCGCACATAGAAGATATAGATGGGTATACCGACCCGACAGGCAAAATGATCATGGATATGTGTGAAAGGCTTGATTTGATCATTTGCAACAGTACCGAGAAGTGTGAAGGGCAAATAACATGGGAGGTAGGAAGGCTTCAGTCGACGATAGATTATG
The DNA here is from genome assembly GCF_043290135.1 of Rhipicephalus microplus. Classification (NCBI taxonomy): domain Eukaryota; kingdom Metazoa; phylum Arthropoda; class Arachnida; order Ixodida; family Ixodidae; genus Rhipicephalus; species Rhipicephalus microplus. Next base: position 278,691,913 of record NC_134702.1, on the reverse strand, counting down.
CACTGATGTCACATAGGATGTATGATAAGCTCAGGGAAATGCACATAGATAAAGGTGGCTCCAGAAGTCTGCGTAGTGATCACAAACGTATCAATCTAAGTTTTAGAAGAGCAGTGCAAGTGGGAAGGAGACAAGATGAGCAACAAGAAAATTTTTATTCAGAAAGGCAAATAGATATAGCTACTAAATAAATTGAGAACGTAATTGTTGAGGATAATAAAACAGTGTGGACATACACGAATCTAATTAGACTATTTGAGCCAGAGCTTGCTAAGGCATGTGACAAGTCACCCAGGAAAAGAAGACAGAAACCCAAGAGTTGGTGGGATGAGGAAGTTAAGAGAGCCATAGCAAAACGCCAGGAAGCCTCTAGGTAACACAGACATGCTAAGCAGCGGGGTGAACCAACAGATGATGTTGAAAGAAAATGGGAAACCTTTATAAGCTGTAAAACGGAAGCATCCCTTGTGATCAATGAAAAGATTATAAGAAATGGGGCTCAGTGGCGGACAGATGTACATAAAAAGTATAGAAAGGCAGATGCGAAATTTCGGAACCATCTAAACTCCCTAAGAAATGAAACAAACCTAGAGCAGAGGTTTATAACTACAGCTCAAGGTGGTAGGCTAGAAGGGAACGAAGCTATTGAATATATAGGAACAAGGGTGACAGAAAAATTTCAACAGAGTGCCTTATGCACCACAATAGACAAGGATGAATCAAATGGCGCAATGGCTCCATTTTCACAACAAGAGTGGGAAAGGGCTGAGAAGAGGGTTCCTATTAGCACATTAGCGGGCCCAGATAGCATTCCTGTGAAGAGGTTAATTAGTAGTTAACGACAACGGCAAGACATCGTGATGAACCGTCCAGCAGAGACCGGCCCAACAGCGAGCTGAAGCACGAGCCGAGAGAGCCGGGCGTTGGCGATGCTGCTCGCTGCAGGCACATCTTCTTCACAATCGCCCCCACTGAAAAAGGAGCCATCCTGGCGACTTAAGAAGTTTCAGGCAGAGGATCATGGTATGCTTTCAGTCGGGAAACATGGACGATGTCACGTGCACGCCGGCGCATGTCGTCCGATCGGGAAACTGGTTCAATTAGGAAATTAACCGGAGGGGTTTTCTCCAAAACGGTGTAAGGCCCCTCGTACCGGTGGACAAGTTTCGAGGAGAGTCCAGGAGTTTTGTATGGGATGGCAAGCCACACAAGAGACCCTGGGGCATAGCTGGGATCCGGAAGAGAGGTGCTACGGTTTTCTTTCTGGTGTTGTTGCTCTTCCGAGGTGAACGCACGGGCACGCTGGCGGCACTCTTCGGCTTGTCGAGCAGCATCGGAAATAGGTGGACACTCGGAAGCATCAGGACGGTAGGGAAGTAGGGTATCAATTGCATGGGAAGGCTCACGTCCGTAAAGAAGAAAGAAAGATGAAAATCCCGCAGCGGTTTTTATTGCGGTGTTATATGCGAACGTGACGATTGGGAGAACACGGTCCCAGTGGCTATGATCAGATGCCACGTACATTGAGAGCATATCACGTAGCGTGCGGTTGAACCATTCCGTTAGCCCGTTAGTCTGCGGGTGGTATGCTGTCGTTTTCCTATGAATGACGTGGCATTCTGAAAGCAGAGTTTTGATGACCTCGGGGAAGAAAGCGCGGCCTCTGTCACTAAGGAGCTCTCGAGATGCCATGTCAAAGGATAAAGCGTTGTAAAATGAAAGAGGCGACATCCTGAGCTGTAGCGCTCGGCAAAGCGGCTGTTTCGGCGTAGCGTGTCAGGTGGTCAACCGCCACTATAATCCACCGATTACCATCTGGTGTCATTGGAAGGGGACCGTAGAGGTCAACGCCGACGCGATCAAATGGCTTGGCATGGCATGGAAGTGGCTGCAATGCGCCAGTCGCATGTGGCAGTGTTGATTTGCGTCGCTGGCAGTCAGGACAGCACTGCACGAATTTGCGTACAAAATTGTACATGCCGCGCTAGTAATAGCGATGGCGAAGGCGTTCATATGTTTTGAACACTCCGGCGTGGCTGCATTGCGGATCGTCGTGAAGAGAGACGCATACTTGCGATCGTAAAGTGCGTGGAATGACCAGCAGCCACCGGCGGCCATCGGGAGCGTAGTTGCGTCAATGAAGAAGTTGATCGCGGATGGCGAAAAGGAAAGCTTGACGTCGGAGGGATGGAGATACTGGAAGGTTGGGCGTGCCAGATAAATATTCGATAAGAGAGGCGATCCACGGGTCACGACGTTGTTCGGTGGCAATCGAGTCGAGATTGAGCGATGACAAGGTCTGGAGGCAAGTGTTTCCGCACGTCTGAAATGGTGGTAAAGGTGAGTGGGACAGGGCATCAGCGTCAGAGTGTTTGCGTCCGCAGCGGTATACGACGTGAATGTCGTACTCCTGGATGCGGAGTGCCCATCGCGCAAGGCGGCCAGAAGGGTCTTTCAAAGTGGAGAGCCAGCAAAGCGCGTGGTGATCAGTTACTAGATCGAACGGGCGGCCGTATAGGTATGTCCGGAACTTTCCAAGCGCCCACACCAGAGCCAAACACTCTTTTTTCTGTCACGCTGTAATTAGTTTCGGCTTTCGTCAGAGCGCGGCTAGCGTAGGCTACAACGTATTCTGAATAGCCGGGCTTTCGTTGAGCGAGGACCACGCCTCGCGCGACGCCGCTAGCGTCGGTGTGCACTTCGGTAGGAGCCATCGGGTTGAAGTGGCGAAGAATAGGTGGGGAACTGAGCAGACGGCGCAGAGTAGTGAAGGCAACGTCACATGCAGAGGACCAGGAGGAGAGGTTCACGTCACCGCGAAGAAGCTGGGTTAACGGTGACATGATGCAAAATTGCGAGCAAAGCGCCGGAAATAGGAGCATAGGCCTACAAAACTGCGAAGTTCTTTCAAGGTCGTCGGCTTGGGAAATTCTGCTACTGCTCGAAGTTTTGCTGGGTCATGTAATACACCGTGCTTGGACACGATGTGGCCTAGGATGACGAGCTCGCGTGCAGCGAAGCGGCATTTTTTCAGGTTAAGCTGCAGACCAGCATTGGTCAGACAAGTCAAAACGTGCCTGAGGTGAAGGAGGTGCGTAGGAAAGTCATGGGAGAAAACCACGACATCGTCGAGGTAACAGAGGCACATATTCCATTTGAGGCCACGTAGCGTGTTATCCATAAAACGTTCAAACGTGGCAGGCGCGTTACAAAGCCCAAAAGGCATGACGTTAAATTCATATAGTCCATCTGGTGTAATAAATGCCGTTTTTTGGTGGTCAGCTTCAGCCATTGGGACCTGCCAGTAGCCAGATCGCGAATCTAGCAACGAGAAAAATTCCGCTCCGTGAGGGGTGTCAATGGCGTCATCAATGCGCGGCAAAGGATAGACGTTGTGGAGATAGGTTTGCACAAGGCTCACCTACTATGCGCAACCGTGTAGGGATGCGACGTCCTCCACTGCCGCTGCGTACAAAGACGTGGCGGCCGGGTTCGTCGTTTTTTCCGGCACGGCGCAGAAACCACGCACGAGGCAGGATAACAACAACAACGGGTTTATTAACCCAAGATGCAGCACAGTGCGACACTCACGGGCTTGCAAGCCGTATAGGGAACTCCGCAATACTGAGCAAGTACGCTTGCCTAGGGCGCGACGACTCCCGCACAAGGGCCGAAGTCGAACGCACGAACGAGAAGCCGCCTGCTTAGCAGCGCGTCAACCCCTCGTGGAGGCCTGAGAGAATCCACCGCGACGAGCGAATCGTCAAGCGCAACATAGCCCGTAGGAGAGGAAGATGTCACGCGCGGCCCAAAGGGAAATGGCGCTGCGTTGTGCCGTAGGCCCGCGCAGCACGCCAGCGTAGCGTGCCCGGACATGCCAGCGCGGGAAAGAGCCGACGGTTGCCTGGCCCAGACCAAAAGGCGCCGTGGCAGCCATCTTGGCGGATGCCGGTGCTTATACGTGCCCGGGTTACGCTGTCGGCACGCGTGCGGCAGCTGGGGAACGAGGCGCCAGGTAGGAGGGCGCTCTCGATTCTCACAACGTCCTTGCTGGTTATCTTATTCAAACGACGATAGTCCACGCAAAATTGGATAGATCCGTTTTTATTACGCACCAGGACGACGGGAGACGCCCAGGGACTGTGAGATGGTCGAATGACGTCTCTACGAAGCATATCTTCGACTTGATCGTTGATGACGCAGCGCTCTTCAGCGGAGACACGGTATGGTCTTTGACGCAGTGGCTGGTGTAGGCCGGTGTCAACATAATGTTCGACTTGTGATGTGCGGCCCAGTTGAGGTTGCGACACATCGAAAGAACTCCTGAACTCATGCAGAAGATCCAGCAGGTCGGCATGTTCGGTGAGAGTAAGAGTGTCGGCGATGGCGCTGGAAACCGTATCATTGGACGACTCCCCGAGTGCTGACAGTGCTTTTGGGTGGTCGCAGTAGTCATCCGGGACACCAACCAAAAACGAAGGGTCGAGATCTTGCACGCGGCCGAGACATTTCCCCGCAAGCAACGTGACCGGTGTGGAAAGCAGATTGCTTACGAACATGTTGCTTCTTCCGGCGGCAAGGTCAATTGTTGCGAAAGGCAGCGGCAAAGCTCGACGACATTTGAAGATATCGGAAGGCATAAAAAGGACTGTAGCGTCAGTGTAGGCGTTGCATGAAACGGGAACAAGTGCGAAATTTCCAGGCGGAATGTTGGTATATCTTCATGAACGAGCAACTTCGGCGGCTGATGAAGAGCGTCCAGTAATGGGACATCACACAAGGGTGGAAACTCAACTTCGGCGCGTGCGCAGTCTATGACGGCATTATGGCGGGATAGGAAGTCCCACCCGAGGATGACGTCATGCGAACAGACAGGGAGAACAATAAACGCCACGATGTAAAAAATGCCTTCGATGGAGACTCTTACAGTGCAGGCTGCGAGAGGCGTTACTTGATGTGCGCTTGTGGTGTGAAGCGACAGTCCCGAAAGCGGCGTCGTTACTTTGCGTAGTAAACGGCAGAGATTAGCGGCAATAACAGAAACAGCGGCGCCGGTGTCCACAAGGGCGAAAGTACAATAACCTTCAACAGTTACTGCGACCACGTTAGCAGGAGAGGAGCGAGGGCTTAGACAGTTCGAAAACGGCGCAGTTCTTGCCTCTTGAACTGTGGTGGTTAGTTTTCCTGGTCGGAGGGTCCGGGCCGGCGACGCATCGGGGAGGGCGATCGCCGACGAGGAGAGGGTGCGCGTTGTGGCTGGAAGTCAAGGTGGTCAGTAGAGGCATAGCGAGGTGGCGAGACCGGCCCGTATTGGACGAAGGGTTGGCTGCCGGGATGAGACGACCGGGCATAGTTGCCGAACGTCTGAGGTCGACGGCGGCAGTAGCAAGCAACGTGTCGGGGAGTGAAGCAGGCGTAGCAAATCCGTCGGTTATCGGGCGTCCTCTAGGGATTGGCGACTGGTGCTGCCGCCCAAGGTGCAGTATAAGCAGCCGGGTGTGCGGGCTGTGAGAGCGTGGTGTAGGATGGTTGCGGGAGCCTACGTACAGCTTCTGCATATGTGAGCGGCGCGGCTACGGGCTGCATATCTTGCGAAAAGGCGACAGGAGGAGCCACAGGCTGCGCTGCATAGGTTAGGGGCGCGGCCACAGGCTGAACGGCTGGCGGATAGGCGACAGGAGCGCCTACCGGCTGTGCGACACCTGGGCAGTGACCACGGCTAGATAGAGGTGGCTCGTAGTGTGCAAGAGGAACAGCTTGTGCAACCTCTTCCGATATAGCAGTGCGAAGCGGGGCAGGTAGACGGGTGTTGGTCTCGTGAGTAAAGGGCACTAGGGAAAGTTGGCGGGCGACTTCTTCACGGACGAAGGCTCGGACTTGCTGAAGCAATAGTGAATTGTCAGGCATGGAGTCGAAACTGGACAGCGACTCACCACCAGGCTGAGGCTGCCGAGTCAGAGTGCGTTGCTTTTTCAACTCGTCGTAGCTCTGACACAAGTTGACGACTTCAGAAACTGTGCTTGGATTCCTAGCCAAGAGCATTTGAAAAGCGCCATCGTCGATGCCCTTCAGGATGTGTTTGACCTTGTCCGACTGGGGCATGGTGTCATTCGCGCGTCCACAAAGGTCGACGACATCCTCAATATAGCTGGTAAAATTTTCTCCAGTCTGCTGAGAGTGGACGCGCAAGCGCCGTTCTGCTCGCTGCTTGCGGACAGCCGGCCGACCGAACACTTTGGCACATGACGTCTTGAAGACGCTCCATGTGGGAACGTTGTGTTTGTAGTTGTTAATCCACAATTCTGCGACGCCAGCGAGATAAAATATGACGTGGTCTAGCTTGTCGGCTTCCCCCACTTGTTATTGGCGCTCACCAGCTCGTAGTGGTCGAGCCAGTCTTCCACGTCGGTCCCATCCGCACCGCTGAAGACCTTCGGGTCCTGTAGCCTAGGATGGCCTGGACAGTTGAACTGGGGTGACGATGCCGATGGGTTGGCGTTGTCAGTCATGACGGGCTGTAGCGTGCAGCTTCGCAGCTCCAGGGTGTAGCGACGGGGATAAATAGCACCCTCCACCAAATGTGAAGAGGTTTATTAGTAGTTAACGACAACAGCAAGACAGCGTGATGAACCGTCCAGCAGAGACCGGCACAGCAGCGAGCCGAAGCACGAGCCGAGAGAGCCGGGCGTTGGCGATGCTGCTCGCTGCAGGCACATCTTCTTCTTCACATTCTAATTATGCTGATAATGACAATGGGTCCGAAGTCTAAGCAGACTTTAAGAGAGGCAGCGAGCAAAATAATATTCGATGGTGAAGTCCCAGATGGATGGAAACATAGCAGGATGAGCATGATCTATAGAGGAAAGGGGGACAAAGCTGACATAAACAACTACCGTCCTATAACAGTGACATCAGTGGTATAAAGGCTGGCGATGCAGGTTATAAAGGAAAGACTGCAGGCATGTATATAGGAGTAGGGGGTGCTTGAGGAACTATAGAATGGGTTTCGGAAACACAGGAGGTCGAAAGACGATCTTTTCTCACTGGCGCAGTGCATCGAAATAGCAGAAGAGGAACACAGCCCCCTGTGGCTAGCATTTTTGAATATCAAGGGAGTGTACGATAACGTGGTTCAAGAGGACTTGTGGGGAATACTGGGCACACTAGGTGTGGAAGATAATCACTAGTCTATTAAAGGATATCTATAAAGGTAACGAGGTAGTTATGATTTGGGAAAAACAGGTATCCAAGCCCGCAGAGGTAAAACGGGTGCTTAGGCAGTGTTGTCCTCTGTCACCCTTGTTATTCATGATGTACCTACAAGGATTAGAGGCCAAATTAGAGAAAAGTCGACTTGGCGTCAACCTCGCTTTCGTTAAACAAGGGAAACTCAATGAACAGACACTACCAGCTTTGATGTACGCAGATGATATAGTGCTAATGGCCGACAACAAGGAAGATTTGCAGAGATAAATGGACATCTGCGGTAATGAGGGAGATAGGCTAGATTTCAGATTCAGTAAGGAAAATCAGCAGGCACGATTTTTATTGATAATGAAGGTAGTTAGCTTAGAATACAGGAGGTCACGCTAGATATAGTAGATAAATACAAATATCTGGGCATATAGATAAGCAATGGGGTCCAGTACCTGAGGGAACACGAAATCAATGTGACGACTAAAGGTAACAGGAATGCAGCGGTGATGAAAAACAGGGCACTGTCGAAATACAATAGGTATGATGTTTTGAGAGGAATATGAAAAGGGGTCATGGTTCCTGGTCTGATGTTCGGCAATGTGGTGTTGTGAATGAGATCAGAAGTTCAAGCAAGATTAGAAATTAAGCAACGTGGAATAGGTAGGCTTGCCTTAGGAGCTCACGGGAATGCACCAAATCAGGGAGTACAAGGTGATATGGAATGGACATCATTTCAGGGCAGAGAAGCTAGCAGCAAGATAAAATTTGAAAAGTGATTGAGAGAAATGGGGGAGGAGCGTTGGGCTAGGAAGGTATCCAGCTACCTGTACATAAAGAATGTTGATACAACATGGAAGAAGCGAACCAGAAAAATGACTGGTAAATACTTAGAAAATAGCCGGGAGCCAAACCAAAAATAATTATCGGTTAAGAAAAAGGTGAAGGAAGCTGAGACCGATATGTGGAGAATCGATATGATTGAGAAGTCTGCACTAGAGATTTATCAAACTTTTAAGCAGGAAATAGCCAAAGAAAGGATCTATGATAATACTCGGGTTAGTTTGCTACTGTTTGAGGCGAGGACAGGAGTATTGCGAGCCAAGACATATCGGGCCGAATACCAAGGGGTAACCACGTTATGCAGTGTGTGTGGAGAGGAGCAGAAAACTGCCGAACAGTTGATAGTGTTCTGTAAAGACTTCACCCTATAGCTGAGGATGACGGCGCAGAGTTTTTCAAAGCACGGGTGTTTAGGACAGGGAGGGCAATATAGACTTTAAGCGGGTAGAATTGACTAGAAAGACGTTATCTGATTGGTGGCTAAAGGCAAGGCACGAGTGAAAACTAAACCCTTTACTGCAAAGTACGAGCCCTAAACCTCACTATTTAAAGGAAAAAAATAAATCTAGTTTTTTGTTGACTAAGTATTACGGCTTGGTGGCGTTAGCCACCACCCGATCTAAAGGGTACAGCCATATCAATCCATCCATCTATCCACGTTTAAATTAACATATTGTCACGTATTGCAAGAGGGTGACACAAACAATAGCTTTATTAAAGGGCGAACTTGTGCCCAGAAAAATAGGTAAATAACTGAGTCCGCTAAAGCGTTCCACACTAGCGTCTCTCTCGAACACCTTTTTTCACAACCCGTCGATCAGGCCACCGTCGCGAGCCCAAGCACGAGGAGCAATGACTCGCGTTGCTACAGCGCGCGCAGGTGCGCTACGTTGTAGACGCTTGCATAGCGTCTCGCTGGTTCTCCTGGTAGTTGTAGACGCTTGCATAGCGTCGCGCTGGTTCTCCTGGTAGAAGGCAGTCTCTGCGGCATTACTCCCCCTCCGAAATACGCATCGTCCCGATGCGCGGTTGGGGGAAGTACGCAAGGGGGAATGCTTCAGCATCTCTCGAAGTAGGGCTTCATGCGGGCTACATGTACGACCTCTGCATGGTTTTGACGTCTTGAGCGCTCTTGTCCTTCAGGAATAACTTCATAAGTTATGTCACTGAGTTGGCGGATGACCTTATATGGACCAAAGTAGCGTCGAAGAAGTTTCTCTGACAGCCCACGGTGGCGTATTGGTGTCCACACCCACACTTGATCGCCTGGCTGATATTTGACTTCTCTGCGGCGCAGGTTGTAGTAGCTCGCGTCCCTACATTGTTGTTGACGTATTCGATGTCGCGCTAGTTGGCGCGCTTCTTCAGCTCTTTGTAGGAATTCTTCAACGTCAGATGGCTCATAATTGTCGTTATCGACAGGGAGCATAGCGTCGAGTGTTGTAGTCACCATACGGCCATAGACCAGCTCAAATGGAGGAATGCGGGTGGTCTCCTGTACTGCCGTATTGTAGGCGAACGTTGCATAAGGTAGGATTTCGTCCCACGTCTTATGCTCTATGTCCACGTACATCGACAACATATCCGCTATGGTGCGGTTTAGGCGTTCCGTCAACCCGTTCGTTTGGGGATGATACGCAGTACTTTTTCTATGAGTGGTATTAGTCATATTCATCAGGCACTGCATCAACTCCGATGTGAATGCTGTTCCGCGATCGGTGATAACTACCATCGGGGCGCCATGTCGCAGAACTATGTTGTGAACGAAGAACTTGGCAACTTCCGCAGCCGTTCCTCGTTCCAGGCAGCCAGTTTCTGCGTACCGCGTTAAATAGTCGGTTGCGACAATAATCCACCTCTTTCCTGAGGATGACATTGGAAACGGCCCGAGAAGATCCATTCCAATTTGCTGAAAAGGAGTCTCAGGTGGGTCTATGGGCTGGAGCAGGCCGGCAGTTTTCAGAGGTGGTGTTTTGCGCCTTTGACATTCGCGGCATGTCTTCACATAATGCTGTACCGATGCTAACAGCTTGGGCCAGTAATATTTCAGATGAATTCTGGCGAATGTCCGGCTGACACCTAAGTGACCCGAGCACGGTTCATCATGGCAAGCTTGTAATATTTCACGTCTCATGACTTGCGGCACAACGAGTAAGAACTTTTCTTTGTTGCTTCTGAAGTTCCTTTTGTAGAGTACATTATCACGGAGGCAGAACGACGATAATGTTCTCCTAAATACACGTGGAACTTGGGAGTCGTGCCCTTCGAGGAATTTTATCAATGGGAGCAGTTCTGTGTCGGATCGTTGCTGCTCGGCGATATCTGAAGCCTTCACAACACAAAGGAACGGAAAGTCGTCCTCTTCCGAAGAGGTAGAGTCCAGTGGCGAGCGTGATAAGCAATCAGCATCGCTGTGTTTTCTTCCCGACCTATATACAACTGTAATATCGTATTCTTGGAGCCTGAGGCTCCATCTCGCAAGTCGTCCCGACGGGTCTTTTAAGCTCGCCAGCCAGCAAAGTGAATGGTGGTCGCTGACGGCGCGGAACGGCCTGCCGTAGAGATATGGCCTGAACTTGCTAATCGCCCATATAACTGCCAAGCACTCTTTTTCCGTTGCAGAATAGTTCTTTTCAGCTTTTGACAGGGTGCGACTGGCATAGGCTATGACTTTCTCTTCTCCATTTTGCCATTGAGCTAATACCGCGCCGAGACCAAGATTACTTGCGTCTGTATGGACTTCCGTGTCCGCAGTTTCATCAAAATGTGCGAGGATCGGTGGGGCTTGTAAACGGTTCTTTAGTTCCTCGAAAGCTCTCTCTTGTTCCTTATGCCAAACGAATGATTCTTCCTCTTTTGTGAGTCTGGTCAGAGGTTCAGCAATTTTCGAGAAATTTTCTATAAATCGTCTGTAGTAAGCGCACAAGCCCAGAAATCGACGCACCTCCTTCTTGTCTCTCGGCTTGGGGAATCGCGCAACGGCCGCAGTTTTGTCCGGATCCGGGCCAACACCTTCAGCGCTGATCACATGACCGAGAAAACGAAGCTTTTCATATCCAAACTGACACTTTTCCGGTTTAATAGTCAAGCCGGCCGACTGGATGGCGTGAAGCACTGAACGTAGTCGTTCTATATGCTGTTCAAAGGTTGCAGAAAATACCACAACATCGTCCAAGTATACTAAACATGACTGCCATTTGAGACCCGATAGAACACTGTCCATCATGCGCTGGAATGTCGCCGGCGCACAACAAAGGCCGAATGGGAGTGCTTTAAATTCGTACAAGCCGTCCGGAGTTACGAAAGCCGTCTTTTCGCGGTCTCTTTCATCCACTTCAATTTGCCAATACCCGCTTTTTAAATCTAATGACGAGAAATATCTGGCATGCCGTAGGCGATCTAATGTATCATCGATACGTGGCAAGGGGTATACGTCGCGCTTGGTCACGCTGTTCAGTTTCCGGTAGTCAACGCAGAATCTCAACGTGTTGTCCTTTTTCCTCACAAGCACTACTGGCGATGCCCACGGACTGTTGGATGGTTGGATGACATCATCCTCCAGCATCTCTTGCACTTGACCCTTTATGACCTCTCGTTCTTTGGGTGAAACTCTGTACGGGTTTTGATGAACAGGTCTTGTTTGCTCGTCAGTTATTATTCGGTGTTTAACGATCTGCGTGCGACGTACTTTTGACGAGGTGGAGAAACACTCTGAGAAGTCTCTTATGAGGTCCTGTATGATTTGCCTTTCGCCTGATGATAGACTTCTATTTATTGAAACCGCAGCTCCGACATCATCCGTACTTCCCGAAGCAGGTGGTGCTGACGTGAGGCCACACAAATCTGTCGCTGCAGTAAAGCTGTGCAGAAAGGCAATGGCAGTGTCTTTTGCAACATGCTGTATTGCATTTCCGAAGTTTGTGAGCAACACACTGGCGCACCCATCACGTAATTGAATGATGCCCCGGGCTACACAAATACCTTTCTTTAGTAGCAGCTCGACGTTGCTATCCGCTATGCCTTCGGAATCGGCAAATGTGTCATTTCTGACGCCAACCAGCACGCTGCATCGTGGTGGCACGGTTATGTCTTCGTCGATAACCCGCAATGCAGTGCTCTCTACCTCCTTCTCGTCTATGGCCAGCTTCGTCGAGAAGGAAACGCTAGAATTTTGTAGGTTGATTATGGCACCGTTCGCTAGCAAGAAATCCATCCCGAGAATTACGTCCCTTGAGCATTCCGGAAGCACAATAAACTCAGCCACGTAAGTAGCACCCTGAATTCCTATTCTCGCGGTACATCTTCCCACTGGTGTTATCCTGTGGTCCCCAGCCGTTCTTATTTGTGGACCACTCCACGGCGTCAAAACTTTCTTGAGATCCCTCGCGAACGCGTAGCTGACGACTGAATAATCCGCACCGGTATCGACTAAAACGCTCAATTCCCGCTCGTCCACCGTAACGCGCAAGTCCGAAGAAATTGATTCCTTACTTATCTTAGCCGTTCTTTTCTGCCTGTCGCTGCTACCCTCGGGTCTTGACGGAGGATCTTCGCCTTGTCGAACAACAGCGGCCTTGCCTCCACAGGTCGCTGGACTTAGTTTTCCTGCCGCGGGCTCGTTGAACGTCTTGGTGGACCTGAGAATGGGGAACTTGGACGCCGGGGGCTCGGTGATCGGTAACGTTTCGGCGCCGGTGACCTTGGCTGGTGCTGAAAACTAGCAGATGGGAGTTGCTGCCTTGACAGGTAATCTTCTATCTCCATGGGTCTTTCACCATTACGCGGGCATGGTGCGTTCACAGAAAACCCCCGCAGGCCGGCCCTCCGGTATGGGCACGTTCTGTAAAGATGTCCAGCCTCTCCGCAATGAAAGCAAAGCGGCGTCCAGTCGGGTGTGCGCCACACGTCGCTTTTTCGTGGTCTCAGCTCTCCGAGAAAGGGCGAGCCATGCGAAGCCGACGGGCGTGTACTGGGGGCTACGAAAGAAGCATTGTGCACGGCAGGCTGGCGTAGAGCGTCCGCGTACGTTGGCATGCGACGTGTCTGCAGTGGTTGTTCCAGTCGAACAGGTTGCGGCTCAGGTTCCGGCTGAAGGATGGCGTGCCGGACTTCGTCACGAATGACGGCGGCGAGGGTCGAGACTGTTGGCATCACTTGTGGCTGCATCAACTTCTGAATCTCTTCCCTTACAATGGATCGCACCAGTTCTCTTAGCGTTTCACTGTTGTTACTTTGGCCTGCCGATAGGACGTCCACTGGTGCGCTACTGGCGTCTCGGTTGTAATGACGGGCACGCTGCTGTAGCGCCTTCTCTATGGTTGTTGCTTCGGTGCGGAACTCGGCAACCGTGCGTGGTGGATTGCGAACTAACCCAGCAAACAAGTCCTGCTTGACTCCACGCATTAGGTGGCGCAGTTTCTTCTCTTCCGTCATGTTCGGATCAGCGCGTTTGAAGAGCCGGCACATGTCTTCGACATACATGCTGACACTCTCATTCGTGCGTTGACTCCTGGACTGGAGAGCGTTCTCTGCCTTCTCTCGGCGGTCGGTGCTGGCATACGCAGCGAGCAAGTGTTGTCGAAAATCTTCCCATGTTGTTATCACCGCTTCGTGATTTTCGAACCACACCTTCGCTGAATCCTGCAACGCAAAGTACACGCGTCCAAGTTTCCTTGTCTCATCCCAGGCATTGGTCCTTGCGACTCGCTCGAAATGTTCCAGCCAGTCTTCTACATCTTCGTGCGAGTCACCGTGGAAGGGCTCAGGCAGGCACGGTGGTGACACGATGAGCTCGGATGTAGAACCTGCGGTGGCCATCGTTGTGGGGTCGTTTGTAAAAGCTGCTTGCGTTGCTGGAGCAGTGGTGAGCGGTCCGAATTCAGGCGGGTCTCCTCGAAGACGACGGCTCGAACGCTGGTGTACAGGAGTCAATTCGCCAGGTTCCAGTCGTTGAGGGTCGGGGCTCCGCTCTCTTGCGCCTGAGGGACTTCCAATCATACCCCCGCACCTCCACCAGAATGTCACGTATTGCAAGAGGGTGACACAAACAATAGCTTTATTAAAGGGCGAACTTGTGCCCAGAAAAATAGGTAAATAACTGAGTCCGCTAAAGCGTTCCACACTAGCGTCTCTCTCGAACACCTTTTTTCACAACCCGTCGATCAGGCCACCGTCGCGAGCCCAAGCACGAGGAGCAATGACTCGCGTTGCTACAGCGCGCGCAGGTGCGCTACGTTGTAGACGCTTGCATAGCGTCTCGCTGGTTCTCCTGGTAGTTGTAGACGCTTGCATAGCGTCGCGCTGGTTCTCCTGGTAGAAGGCAGTCTCTGCGGCAATATAAACTCGGTAAAGTGGCCGGGGGGGGGGGGGGGGATAGCCGCCGTGATAGCTCGGTGGTAGGGCATCGAACGCGTCATTTGAAGGTCTTAGGTTCGATTCCTGCTCACAGCAAGTTATTTTTTAACCACTTTTGTTAATTTCTATTTACACTCAATTGGTTCTAATATCTTGCTCTATATATTCCTTGGCATTATTGTCTGGTAGATGTAATTTGCGGGGATTTGCGGCCAGGCATCTGATGCTAACGAAGTCTGCTCGCTTCTTTTAGGCACCAGAATCTTTGAGGAAAGATCCCGGTTCTGCTGATACTGGCACTACCTGGTGATTATACAGTAACCAGTCCACACGTGCTGCTTCCGGCCCGTGGCAAGGTCCCGACCAGTTCCCCTGCGCAGATGGTCGACACCGCTCATCGTCATCATCGTAGCGGTGCTTCTATCACAGCGCCCTCAAGCCTCTTGCCTATAAAAGGCCACGTTAGCTATCAGCCAGTGGAATTTGCGGCCAGGCGTCTGATGCTAAGGAAGTCTGCTCGCTTTTTTTAGGTGAGTTTGAGTCTTGTAACCAACTTAACCTTATACTTTTTGGTCGCGAATCCCTCCGAGTGATTACTGTGTAAATAGACATGCGTATTGATATTTGCACATACCGTGTTCAAATTGGTTGTTTCGTAGAATCAAGTAGACACGTCCAAAAACATTCACCCGTGTGGTTCTGGCCGAGAACAATCTGCCATTCCATGGTTGTTTGTAGTATGCTTCTTGTCTTGTTGTGCCTGTCGCATCTCATTGTTCGCGCTAGAGATGTTGAGACTAATCCAGGGCCGGATAAGATAGATCAGCTACTAACGTTCCCGAAGAAGTTCGCGTCTTCAAACGAGAAATTTCAAAGGGATGTAACAGGTAGGCTGAAGGATATGCAAGCAGGCATCACAGATGTAAAAAGACGAATATCTAGTCTAGAAAGAATACCCAAAGATATAGACATCCTTCGGGAAGGTGTTGCTGCTCTAACCTCAGCGCTAGATGATGTAAAAGCTGACCTCAAGAGCTCCGACGTGCTGGCACTTCGCGCCGTCCTTGACGAAGTCAAAACTCATCTCCAAAATACTGGCTCAAGACAGTTTGATTGAACAAGCTAGTATTGTAGTTGACAATCTGAGTAACCGGCTGAGACGAAATAGTCTGATATTCAAAGGAGTGCCTGAACAAGGAAGTGAAAAATGGGACGATACGGAAAAACTTATAAGCGAGTTTGTTTTGCGTAACCTTGACCTTAACATTGGTGAAATTGAACGTGCACACAGAATAGGTCAACAAACACCCTGTGAAAATCGCCCAATCATTGCGAAATTCTTGAATTTCAAGGACAAGAGCATCATCTTGCAAAGTGCGTCAAAACTTAAAAATCTTGCATCTCCGTCCGTTTGGATAGAAGAAGATTTCTCACCACGAATTCAACTTATTAGGAAAAGGCTTCGGGACTTCGCACGCGCTGAGCGTAAACCTAACGAAAAGTGCAGATTGCGGTTCGATAAACTGTTCTTCGGTAACAAACTCTATACCTATATTAACTCGAGCGATACGGTAATCCCACTTTCGAGGTGGGACGCGCCTGCACCAACTACGTGACCCAAACAGCATTGCAGAAGTAGAACCTTATCTTTGATTGTCTCGAGCTTCAGAAGCATTTTTCATAAACAGGACCGCCTGTGTTCTTTTATCGAGGGCTGCTCTGCCGACATCGTACTTGGTACAGAGACATGGCTGTCCCCAGATGTGGCTAACTTTGAGCTATCACTGTCGAATAATTTCCTCGTATTTAGAAAAGCTAGCATGGCCTCTCGGGGTGGTATTGTCTTAGTTTCTGTAAAAAACAGCTTTAACGCTCACATAGTTGAAACAAAGGCTACCATTGAAATTTTATGGGTCGCACTACAGTTATCGTCATTTGTAACCTGTACTGTCGGAGTATGTTACCGTCCGCCAAACTTGCCAGCCGACTTCAATGAAAAACTGAATGATTCGCTCAGCCTCATACAATGCAGTTATCCCCGGTCCCCTAATTTTTTGGCAGGGGATTTTAATCACCCAGGCATGAACTGGCGGATGTGTACACCCGAAGGCAGCGCAGGAAGGTCTGACCGTCAGAAATTTCTTGATGTACTGGCCCTGTTCAATTTGACACTGGTGGTACTGTCGACTCGTGGTGATGCTATTTTAGACCTTGTATTGAATACCGAGCCCGATCATGTTCTTGTTAATGTCTTAGACAATATCAGTGATCACAATGTGCTTCATTGTAAATATACTTAAGAGAACAAAAACCAGAAAAGCCAAGGAAAACAATCTACAACTACATGCATGGTAATGTTGATAGATTATAAATCAACTGTCATCTTTTTCTTTGGAATTTTCGCGCACCTTGTCGCTGCGCACAACTAATGAGAACTGGCATCTCATACAGACACAGCTAAATGATCTAAAAGAAAAGTATATCCCTAAAATTGAAGTGACAACGTCAACCCATAGCACCTGGTTTAACTTGCATGTCAAGCTGCAGCATAAATAAAAAAAACGACTTTACTCGAAAGCCAGTCGGGATCCGATAGTGATTGGGAGCGTTACAGTGAGCAATCCAAGCAATGTAAGACAGAAATCGAAGCAGCCAAAGACAAATTCTTCAACAATGATATAACAACGCTCTTAAGTAAAAACACAAAAAAATTTGAAAGGTAATTAACCTTAAACCATCTTCGTCATCACAAGTGTCTATTTCCAAGGATGGTGTACTTCTTTCACGATCGTGTGCTGCAAAGGAGCTAAATAATTTTTTTTGGTTCAGTATTCACAGAAGAAAATCCCATTCCGTCTGACCTTAAGTTCACGACTCTAGATTCGGTCATGAACGATTTAATTATTTCACACCAAGGTATTTAACGAGCTATTGAAAGTCTCCCAAACAATTCGGCACCTGGGCCGGACGGAATCTGCACCAAAATGCTAAAAATAACAAAGCCTGTTATTTCTCACATTCTAGCTTCTTTGTTTCAGCAATCTATTGATAGTGGTAGCGTACCAGACGCCTGGAAAATTGCCCACATCACTCCTATCTTTAAATCAGGTGAGCCCTCTATGCTCAGTAACTATAGACCGATTTCACTAACAAGCATACCATGTAAACTTTTAGAGACATTATATCATCTACAGTTATAACATATCTAACCACGAGCAAGTTCTTCTTACCAAGTCAGCATGGTGTCCAGCGTGGCCTTTCATGCGAAACTCAACTATTTGAACTAATAACCGATATTCACGAAGCGATACATAATAAAACAAACGTCGATGCTCTCTTTATAGATTTCGCCCAAGCCTTCGACAAGGTCCCCCTTAACCGCCTAAGTATGAAACTGAGCACCCTCAACATCAACCCTAAATTCTGTAAATGAGTTGCTAATTTCCTGTCCGATCGCTATCAGTCTGTTTTTATTAATAATACCTTGTCTTCATTAGTAAAGGTAAAATCAGGTGTTCCGCAAGGTACCGTGCTAGGGCCAATCCGATTCCTCATTTACGTTAATGATATAAACCAATGGTCATCCCCAATCAGACTTTTTACAGACGATTGTGTATTTACAGACAAATTACTAGTCATATCGATACGAGTGCGCTGCAGTCTGATATTAACCAAATCACCCGATGGAGCTGGCTATGGCAGTTGGAAATAGATGTTTCAAAAACAAAGTATATTCAATTTACAAAAACTACGAAACTTGAGCTGCATTCTTACATGATAAACAATAGGCTAGTGAAAACTGTGAACACAATAAAATACTTAGGAGTTCATCTTGCACACAACCTCTCATGAAATGATCATGTTGAGGCAATAGCCAGTAAGGCTTTATGAGCTTTAGGATTTATTAAACGAAATTTGTACTCTGCTAACCAATTCACCAAACTTCTCGCATACACAACCTTAGTTCGCTCGAAAATGGAATACGCTGCCCTTATTTGGAATCCAAACCAGTAACACCTTATTCATAAATTTGAGGCCTTTCAAAACAAAGCAGCCCGCTTTATTTCAGGAAAATATTCTCGGCTATATAGCATAACAGCTATTAAAACGTTGTTGAAATTACCGACTCTAGAAATACGTAGGCTTATCGCACTGCTGTCTCATTTCCACAAGCTTTATTTCAGTGAGTCATCTTTCTTACATTCACAGATTAAACCAGCTCATTGCATTTTTCCACGTGTGGATTATGCTTACAAAATACAGCCCATGTTTGCCCGTACTAACTTCCTCCGTGACTCACCATTGTTTCTTGCGATTCATCATTGGAATAAACTACCAAGTGATGTTGTAACAATGCGTGATCACGACACGTTTGTCCGCAGAATAATGGAGATGTGGAATGTAGAACCGTAATATTTTGTGGCTTTCTTTCGTTTAGTCTAGTGCCCATATTTCATCAGTTATCGCACACATCGTTTCATGTCATACTGAGTGCTACATTACTATGTCTTCTTTGGTGCAAAATTTGTTTCTCCATTTACCTTTTATTTTTTTTCGTGTTCTGTGTAAATATCTTTGTTTTGCACATAACCTTGCTGTATTGTAACTACCCCCCCCCCCATGTAATGCCCAAATGGGCCTTTAGTGCATATGAATAAATAAAAAATAATTAAATAATATTGTGTCAAAACACGGAAAAACAAGCCCTTGGGTATACACTTCTTTTTCTTATTCATTAACGAGGGTCTCGTACTGGCAGACTTGGTGCCGTTAGGTTGTATACGAGGGACTATTGGTCAGCTGCCAGCTTGTATTAAGTTCATGAGCTACGTGATGCAATACAGGCTTATAAAGGAGTGTTAATTTCTCGCCGCCATGGCTACAGGTGGAGATGACTGATGCTCCCAAGTTTAAATTCAAATATAAACCTGATAAAGTGGTTGAGGGATAGCCGCCGTGATATCTCAGTGGTAGAGCATCGAACGCGGTATTCGAAGGTCGTAGGTTCGGTTACTGCTCACAATTTATTTTTTCACCCACTTTTCTTAATTCCTATTTACATTACATTGGTTCGAATAACTTTCCCCATACATTCCTTGGCATTATGGTCTGTTAGATCTCAATAATATTGTGCCAAAACAAGGAAAAATGAGCCCTTAGGTATACACTTCTTTGCCTTATTCATTAATGAGGGTTTCGTGCTGAGAGACTTGGTGCCGTTAGGTTGTGTACGAGGGACCATTGGTCAGCTGCCAGCTCGTAATAAGTTCTCGTGCTACGTGACGCCATACAGGCTCATAAAAGAGGGTTCCACACTCGCCGCCATCGCTACAGGTGGCGCTGTCTGACACTCGTTTGAATTCACGTGTAAACCCAATAAGTGGCTGGGGGGATAGCCGCCGTGATGGCTCAGTGGTAGAGCATCGAACGAGTTATTCGAAGGTCGTAGGTTCGATTCCTGCTTACGGCAAGTTGTTTTCCCTCACTTTTCGTAATTCTCATTTACATTACATTGATTCTAATAACTTCCCCTATATGTTTGTTGGCATTATTGTCTGTTAGATCTCATTATATTGTGTCAAAACACGGAAAAACGAGCCCTTAGCTATACACTTCTTTCCCTTATTTATTAACGAGGGTCTCAGACTGGCAGACGTGGTGCCGTTAGGTTGTATACGAGAGACTATTGGTCATCTGCGAGCGCGTAGTAGGTTCACATGCTACGGTATGCCATACAGGCTCATAAAAGAGTGTTCCACACTCGTTGACATGGCTACAGGTGGAGCTGAATGACACTCTGTTGA
Source organism: Rhipicephalus microplus (assembly GCF_043290135.1). Classification (NCBI taxonomy): domain Eukaryota; kingdom Metazoa; phylum Arthropoda; class Arachnida; order Ixodida; family Ixodidae; genus Rhipicephalus; species Rhipicephalus microplus. Next base: position 278,671,718 of record NC_134702.1, on the reverse strand, counting down.
AATTCACATATTGTCACGTTTAAATTCACATATAGACGCCGTAAATTGGGCCGAACATAAAAAGTGCTGGTGGGCAGCTAATGACGCCAACCGGTAAATGCACTGCTCAGCTCGTAATCCGTCATTCGAGCTTCGTCGACACTTTTGTCATTTTACCGGACTATTGTAAAGAGCTGATTTTAGGTATGAATTTTCTGCGAAAGTACGGTGCTGTCATCAACATTCCAGAACGCATCGCCACCTTTTCTGCCCATCCTTACGTCGACGCCACCACTGAAGAACAACTGCAACGTTTACGTGTAGCCGATGATGTGATGCTCCTGCCGAAATCTTGCTGCTTTGTGTCGGTGTTATGTGAACGGCCGTGCCGTAATGAGGTGATAGCGAAGCGAATAGACACGCTATATCTTATGCAAGGTGTTTCAATAGCGAGAGGCGTTCTGGCACTAACTATTGGGCGGGCAGAATTGCTCCTCACCAACTTCAGCCACGAGCGTCGTCACACCCAGAGGGGCACCGCAATCGCCTCCTACGACGACGTGGACCAAGCCAGAGATTGCTTCGCTTTGCAACCGGACGACGCGACCATCCCAGCCTCGACACCTTTCTCTGTCAACATTTGCTCTACCTTGTCACACTAGGAAAACGGCGCCTACTAGAGCTGATACACCCGTTCTAAAATTGTTTTCGTGCACGTCAACCCAGAAAACCATCAATATTTAGAAGTTGTCCACAAATGGTCTGAATATCCAATGTTTTTTGTGGATATTCAGTGGATATGGAGTGGACACCTCTATTTAAATATTAAAAGTGGATATTCAAAAATATTCGTAAACATTGTTTTAGTAACATATATGCCTTAGTGAGTGCAACCCGACGGTGGCGGAAGCGAATCCCGGCCACGGCGGCTGCATTTTTATCCAATGTGGAAATACATTAGGCTAGTGAACTTTAATTTAGGTGCATTTTAAAAGACCCTTCACATGGTCGAAATTTCCGGAGCCCTCCACTACGGCGTCGTTTGGGGATGTTAAACCCCATTTTTTACTAGCACCAAGAAGCCAGAAATATTTTAAGTATAAAGATAACAGTAATGTGTAGCTTTTTTCTGTTCATGTGCATACAGCAATGTGATGCTTTCTTTTTAAACAGGCTACATTTTTTGTTAAAGTAACCTGATCTGTGCACAGACCAGTTTGCATGTGCATGCATGCTTTTGTATTCACCCACACTTCCGCCACTGCAACATTGTAGGAATGCATGAAAGTTGTGCAATAAAATTTCAGTTTAGCAGCTGTAATGAACGTTATGATTGTATGCATGCATCCCTAAAATTATTTTGATTGATATGTGCGGTTTAACGTCCCAAAACCACCATTTGATTATGAGAAACGCCACAGTGGAGGGCTCCGGAAATTTCGATCACCTGGGGCTCTTTAACGTGCACCCAAATCTGAGCACGCGGGCCTACAACATTTCCGCCTCCATCGGAAATGCAGCCGCCGCAGCCGGGATTCGAACCCGCGACCTCCGGGTCAGCAGCCGAGTACCATAGCCACTACACCACCATTGTGGGGCCCCTAAAAGTATTTTAAAAAAATAGACTGGTTTCAATAACAATTTTTACACGTTACACCACAACAAGAACATGTAAAACTTGATCGTTGTGAGAAGTCACTCGTAAAACGCAGGCTACACCAGGTCGCTGATGTCTCGAGTAGAAAATCAGAAAAACAATTCTGCTGCACTGAGCTGAACGAGCTTAGGCCACTCACAGGATGTGATGGCTCGTTCTGAGCTCGATAAGTACACTACCACAGCAAACGTCACGCCCTCTTTCAAACAACTACGGGAGATTACTTCACATTACCGCGCGCACAACTCTATGGCCGCGCCACCCGCACGTCAGCCATGTTGTTTATTGCATCGTCCAGGCCTCAAGGCGGCTCTAGCCGCATCCACCGAACACGCTTCCTTGGCTAAAGGCAAAATCATACAAATTGCTACATGGTGTATTTTATAATAACTAAGTTACAAAAACGTAACGTTTTTTATAACATGGAATACGTTGCGAGAGCACTGTTAAAAGTGTGAAGGCTTCATGTAAACCACGTTTAGCAGCTGTAATGAACGTGTAAACAGCTGCCATCAACGTTTCTAGTCTAGAAACGTTGGCTGCCATGGCGTCTCACCGTTGGCTAGAGGCGTGCGCCGACTGGTCGGCGCGCCGCCACCGAGAGTTTTCGCCACGCCGCCGCCGCCGACGTTTTTTATCGGCGCAATCGGCGCGCCATTTATGCACCAGCACTGACTTTTCACAGATATGTCTTCTTTTTCATCTTGATTCATAGCTTCGTTTCACATTTTTTGTAGCCAGTAAAAATCAGGCTTCTTAGTTATCTTCATCCAGCTCCAGAAACCGAGAGTACCACTATGAACAGCGGCACAAGTTCGGCGGCCGCTGCATGAAATGACATATTGGACAAATTGACAAAAAATAAGAGTAACAGTTACAGTAAAGCATAGACACTGCCATCTTAAGCTTAAAAGCAATTTTTTGCTGTTTTTTGTGTCGTAATTAGCTATGATTATGGTCATACGACGTTGAATGTAATGGCCAAGCGTTTTGATGCGTGCGAGTTCACCATAGCACTATTCGAATATTCATACGGATGCAAAACGGCATCATTATCAGTCCAAGATGGCAGCCTGTAATTGTGCCCGAAACAGTTCGTATATATAGAAGAAATGAAGTGGTAGCAGTGCAGCACGAATGCAGCGCGTTAGATGAAGAACTACATAAAGCCCCGAAGGATGAAATCGAAAGGGAGAAGTTTAATGAAGATTAAAAGCGTCGAGTCTAAATACATGCTCGAAGCTACTCAGGGTACATCAGCACCTGTCCGTGGTGTTAAAGTTGATAATTTTCGAGGATGACCACTTATATGCAGCGTCTGAACATGCAGAAAATATTCACCATCTGTTTTATTCTTTAACTTATCTATTTGTACCGGCCTTTTAAGACATTGCATATCCGGGATCAAGATGCCAAGGCAGTAAGATGGCAAGAGAGAGAAAGGAAGGCTGGGGGATTAACCATATCTTGGCATCCGGTTTGCTGCCCAGCACTGGGGGTGGACAAATAGGGGCAAGAAAGGGCGTGTAGAGAGACAGAAAGGAAAACGCATGTGCACTCAGGAGTAAGACGGCAAACTTAACAGAGGATTTATTACATTCTGTACAGACAGGGCGAGAGATCTCTTGCGAATGAGCTGGGTGGCTCACTATAAAGTGTGCGTTTTGACTAAATCAGGGAATGGGTTCAGAATGCGCTGTTGAATCACGAGACACACACTCCATTTCTGACGGTGCCGCTCACGCTCGCTCAAGTCAAGATCTTTGATTGGGGCGTGGTCACCACACTGCACCTGTGACACCAAGAAACCATTGTGATCGTCTCGTCGAACGTATTATTTGTCGGAATGCCACCTCACTTCCCGGCTAAGATGGACGATACACGGCGGACAGCAGGCTGGCAGCCCGTCGGCGACTTGTTTGATGAACAAAGAACGCGGCCCTCCCCCGTCGGCCCCGGCGCCGCGCGCAACAACGGCTATCCAGTGGTGAGAAGCGGCGTAATAAGCTTGTCTGAGGCCACCAGTTTTAAAAATAACAAAACAAAATTTAAAAAAACTTGCCAGTAGAGACTTTACAAAAGACGGCTGGATTCATCAAAAATGCAGAGACCGAAATTTGAGCGACATTTCATATATGACATAGTCCAGCAAACTGGTTTTCATCACGTAACTTGAACGGACCTACTGGCACTGGGAGAGGTTAACAATGATTGTCGCTGACAGATGTTCTGTTGCGAAGGTAATGCTCAAAATCAACCAAATAAAACTTAACATTATATTCAAGTCTTGATAAAAAAGTAAGTCAAGTTAGAAAGCTCCTTAGGTGGGCAAATAATAAATGACTTCACCATACTTTATGAAGAAGTAATTTGCAAATAAATAATGCCACCGCTGTTTAATTGACATTCAATGACGTGACCACAATCAACGGTGTGTCGTCGCTATAAAAACTGGAAAGTTATATGTGGACATGATCGGGCGAATGCGGCGGAGAACAAATAGGTCACGCAATAAAAGCGATGTGATGTTGCACATTTTCATCTTAACAACTCCGTGCCCTTTTGTTTGCTCGTGATGTATTCGAAGGAGCTAGCCAACTGTCAGGTAGAAGTCAAGCAGAGTAGCCGGTGCTGATAAGAGCAACGTTTATATACACTATTTACACACTAAAGGTAGCGTAATACTATATGTTGATGGTAGCATCATGGAAGCTTGATGAGAGCTTCCGAGAGCTGGTTCAGAGCGTCTCGGTGCTCGCGTTTTAAGCCGTGGTCTTCCTGAAATTCTCTGCAGGAAAAAACAATGGACAGTTTGCGATAATGTGCAAGGCAGCTTTTCTGTAGGTTAGTTTTCCAACCAAAAACTGTCGTTCACAGATTGCTTTTCTCGCTCATTTTGTTTTTGCCATTCACCTTTTTGAGATCTTGTTGTGCTCGCGTGCCTTCGCTGGAATTTGGAGAGGTGACATTTTGTTGTACTCGCGTGCTCGCGTGCATTCGCTGGAATTCGAAAAGGTAAAGGCACAATGAGGGAGAAAAGCAGTCTGTGAACGAGAGTTTTTGGTTGGAAAATAAACCTTATAGGAAAGCCGCCTTGCATATCACTGTAAACGGACAGACTGCATGTCCATTCAGTCCAGGGCAGTCCAAAGAAATTGCCGTCTTCATCTCCGTCCCCCACATGATGGGGGTAGTGGTTAGAAGAAGGCGCCTAATTTCTGCAGCCCAGCAGGGAGCAAGGCGCAGCGAATAAGGATAAAAAAAACGAGAGGGAGAAAGAGAGAGAAAGTCAAGGACTGCCTTCTTTTCAACCCAGGAAAGGGAGATTGTGCACGTTCAGTTCGTCACATGGCGAGGGAGAAGCACAACGTAGGTCACAGCAGAGTGCAATAACGTTGCATCACACGTGCAGAATAGGGTCTGCAGCGCTAGGCAGGCTACGGGCTCTGGGAATGGAAGACTTGAAAGCACCACAGAGTGTGGGAAACATACCTGATGACGGATCTCAAGCTCTCGGCTAATTGTTCAGCGCGTCTCTTGGCACAACAAACAAATCAAGCATCCTCGATTTCAAACAGCTCTTCCTATGCCGTCAGTCAGTCAGGTGTGTTCAAAGAGTTTTTGACGAGGGGAGCCAACAGCCCTAAAGAATTCGAAGTATGACTGTTGTTTTGTGTTGAAGAATTTGAAGTATGACCGTCTTGGCGCACCTCGAGAGCGTTGACCTGGAACAAATTAGGGTAGGCTTAGCTGCAATCGTCCCCCGCGTCCAAGCGGTGTAGAGCCAAAGAGGCCTATCTTAACATCTTCTACAGACACACGCACACAAGCACGCACAGTTTCACTCCGAGAGGGAATTGGTAGTGGTCACAATGACGTACGTAACGTGCATCTGCTATAAAAAGGCATGCAGTGTATGCCATAGCTTTTTTTCTTAGTCTTAGAATTCTAGTATATTTTCATCATATCGCTAAAGTATGAGGCGGTTGTTAGTCGCATATATTTGGGTTAAAGTACTACAAATATTTATTCGGCGCGCATGATTTCTGGAAATGATACTCCTGAATGATGCGCCAAAAAAAAGGAAATCGCTCCAACATTTTTTTAAAACTAAGCTCACACGTGGGAGTACTTGTTCTCTGTCGGTGCTTTTCCATGGTTCATGAATGTCAAGCCCCACTGCCGCTTCTATAGAATGGTGTACAATAAGCCATATCGACGTTGTGACAGGACTTCCTACAGACTACCAAGCATTCGATCACCAGACATTTTCTCTCCGGCATATTTTGATTAAAAGAAGCGACATATTTTTGCTGAAAACCCGGTTTCTGCACTGGGGCCCGGTGCACAGATGTTGCACACTACAACTCTTGATCATCGCGAACACGAAGATGACAAGTAAAAGCCTTTATGCTATTGTCTGTACGGCCGGTGTAATGAAACCCTCTAGTCTTGAGGGGCGTGGGTTAAACCATGCACTTTGCTCATTGCTATTTTTCATCATGGCGTTTGTCTATTCACTGAGTGGTGCTATGTGGAGCACGCGGCAGTAGTGCCGATGTGCTTTTTGGTGCTGGTACAAAAAGAAAACTTGCTTGCTTGTATCTCTTCTTCAATGAGTCCTTCAATTGAACCTATTCTAGGGGGCTGCATAGAAGACCATACGCATGACGCAGTTAGAAAAATAAAGCACGTTGTAAGAGACCACTTCTGCTAATTGAAGGACTTGTACACCATCAGCATCTAGACTGTGGTGTTCTGCAGAAAGATGTTGAGCCAGTGACGCGCCGCATTAGGTTCTAAATTTAACATTGATGTGTGCAGAGCGCATATGCTAGCAGCCTGCCCTGTGTACCGACTGTAAGTTTTTTTCTTTTTTGTTTTTAGTCAGCTAGACAATTTTAAATTGGCGTTCTACTGATCTCAGTCCTCGCATGTGTTTATTATAAGGTGGTTGGTTGTGGTGGTTCCTAGCATTCAGTGCAATCCTAGCATTAAGTACAAGCTGAGTGGACGCGAGAAACATCTAGACGGTATATAGAGCTCTCTAAGTACTTATTCAAATTATTTCCGCGCAAGTATTTGCTTTGGTCATCGAGGAATTCGAATACATTCAGAGTGCACCACGTGGATCTCTTGTGACACTGTGAAGCAATACTGACGTGTAAAGCACCTGGTTAATTACATCCGAAGAATAATAAATTGATAGAGAACAACGAACAAATCCGCAAAAATAAAAAAAGGTATGTTTTGCGGCGGATGAGTTGCAACTAAAAATGAGCGATATTCGACGTGGTCCGGCTTATACAATAAACATCGAAGAAGCACCATTAAAAAACTCATGTGAAAGAATTGCAATTTCCAAGCAACCGATATATATATATATATATATATATATATATATATATATATACAAAAACATATATTTAACATACAAAAACAAGTTATTTTTTAACATAACATGCAATTTCCGCGACAGGCACATGCGCGCTGATAGCACTATATACAATGAGTACCACATGTATTGGCTGCTGTAAATAGCTGTGCTATTTTGAAATTTGGTAATACTATGCTGGTATATTCATTCGCCCACGCTTGTAATTTGGTCATTGTGGGGAATGGTGTAGTATAAAATTTTTGCGGCATAAAATCGCAGAACCATGACTTGACAGGGTCGCGTTCTTTAAAGAGTCTGTTACCTGTCCCGAGTTTCGTATCAGGTAAGGTGCATTCATGATTCATTATTCATCAAGCCTTCCTGCAAAACACTGCAAAAAAACTTGTCTTCATTGGAAGGACCTGTGATTAGTGCACATGTACGTGTTATCCTACATAAGCTGAGTTTTTCGACAATACCTCATCAGTTGCAATACAACGCCTGTGTTTGCGTCTTCTTAGGTGGGCATCATTGTGTTGTATTGTATGCTGCTTCCTCAAAAATAAAATAATGACTAAGTCATTAGCTACCTGGTGCAGAAAAAAAAACCAAGATGCAACACTTTTTTCGTCAGTACTCCTCTCTCTACCCCCCCCCCCGCACACACACGCACACGAGAGCTATAAGCGTCCAAGAAGGAAGAGGGGATGCTTACCGTTGCGACCCTGTCGTTGCTTCTCTAAATGTTTCGGTGTGATGGGGTTTATCGGAGCAGCGAGGATATATTGTACGACTGGAATCAAAGGTGAACATTTGATATAAGTCCACCTGTTTTGGATAGAAACTGAAGGAATGAGAACTCGAACCAATATATAGTTAAGGGAAAAAAACCCAATGTTTCGAAGCTGGTCCGGCTTCTTCCTCAGGGGTGAGAGATTGGCTTTATGTTTTGGTTGGAGTTTTCTGGTTACTTCAATGTACGACTAGAAGTGGGGATGGTTTTAAAGAAAAGGGTTTCCCCACTGGCTTTCGCAATAATCCATTAGGCAAAGTATCTTCTCTTTTCATCTTGCTGTGTAATCTCCTTGCCTTCTCACGACTCTCGGGTAAGCTTTGTTTTGTGCTCGGCAGCTCAAGGTGAGGTGACTTTCCACGAACCTTACCTTCTTTCCAAACCAGTTACTGCATGCAAGCTTCCCCTGAATGGATGAATGTGTGGTTGAAGAAAAGGAAAAAGACACTATCTTTCCTTGCAAGGCCACGGCTCAGTCGCTTGAAGGGGAGAGTTGAGAAAAGAGTTTAGAAGTAGGTAGGAGGAGAAGGTTTCGAAGAACGTGACGGCCATGGCTGCTAGAGCAGAAAGAGAACAGGGGCCGTCGGCAGGGCAGTCCGAATCGCACGTCTTGGAAATGTGGAGCTGCAACCACATACGCACATACCTATGGTCATTCCCACGAGAAAAAAATGTTCTGAATCACCTTTCTTGGGCAAGAATACAAAAAAATTAACTAAACGAGAAAACTAAAATAAATAAAGAAATAACCGATAATCTAACCACCAATTGTCACCATAGCTGCGGAAGGAAAGAAAGAAAAACATAATTCGTGACCTTGGCACCAGCGGCTAAAGAGAGGCATTTATTCGCAGAACACTGTGTATAAGAAAAGACACGGGAAACACGACACCAATTGCGCCACAACGACGCCGCGTGTCGACCCAACTTGAGCTCTGGGAACAACGAACGGAGCGCAATGGCAGAACACTGCGAGACCACTCGAAACATGTTTGCGCCACATGTTGGCACCGTGTACAGATCGTTGGGTTGTATTGTAGTCTTTCTGAATTCCTTGAAGTGCACAAAGAGCGCGAAAGGTTGAGTACGAGGAACTTGAACATGGAAAACGACTTTGTCATCAAGCCTTTTGCAGTGTGTACTGGACAAGTGCAACGACGGGTGACGAACGACAGGAAGTTCTTACGAGCTTCAAAAATGACTATGAATGGAATCGGTTTTGAATGGTAATGAAAAAAAAAATCTTCAAAAACTTGGGCGTTGCTATGTCAGTACAACAAAACTGCAGGCCTGTTAAAAAAAGATGGCAGCAATATCTCATAAAGAGACTCGAGAATTAAAAGCCTCTCTGATTGCCGAGCGGTAAAAGAATTCTTCGAGCACGTTACAGCTTGAATAAATTTATTTCCGCGCGTGATGAAGGATCACGTATGGCATGAACGGTGCGTTTCTGCCTCCTTTCTTCTTGAAATATGACCGCGACAATTTTCATGGTAACCTAAATTACGCAGCCACTGTTTAATTGGTAGAAAATGACATGACAAAAGCCCATAGTCTGTGCCATTGCTACATTTTAACAAAACTTGAAATTCAGCCAGATCGCGCATTGCTATCGGGAAATTTCGAGCGCAAACTAATGCTTCCACATGACGTTCACAAGCATCTGTCCTGTCTCTCTCGTTCTTGTTAACGTCTTGTTTGGCACTCACAACTTTCCCAATCGCCACAATTATTCAAGAAAAAACTGAAGTGGCATCTGATGGCACAAGCAGTTCAACGCAATAGAAAGACAGAATGGGTACTCGATTGCTCGCGAATCGTGCTGCTTTCTCGTCCTTGAAGCCACATTAATAATAAAACCGGAGCTTAGCACTCATACTCCGTTGATTAAGTACATAATCACAGATCAAGCTCAGTGTGGATTCCGATGTCACGTAATAAATGTGACCTGCAGTGCCACATGTGTCACAACATGCTGCAGAACCCAATTTCATGCCTTCGTATTGTAATGCTCGTTGAATACGAACGTTTGTAGATTGGACTACAGAAACAACATTAAAGACCGAGAATTATTTAATTCTTCCAATCGTTAGTAACGCCCTTCGTTATGCATTCTTCTGTTCTTTGGGAGCAGGTCACGTGAGTTTTGTAGCATGAATTAACATAAATTGCTGTTTCTATTTTACCGCAGTCACCGAACGGTGTACTCTATAAACAAATCACCTGCATTAAACTTCGTGCCAGCACAATGTATACAATCCTAATTACGTCGAAAAAAATACGTGTTTCACGCAAAGAATTTCCTAATGCTTCGTTAGATATTCAACCGTTAAATTTAAAAATAGCACCACCGTGAATGGGACTAACTCCATGACCAAATTTCACTGCAAAAAGCGCTCGAATAACTGCACCTTGCAGGTATGCAATATACATTGCATGAAGTTTTAGATGTGTGGTGACATCAGTAGTTCAGGTTACATTGTTTTTGTAGAATTAGCTTTTTAGTCACGTTCACTATGCTTTTTAATGTTAATATTTTACCTCATCAGTCATTTAGTGATGGCCATTTCATTTACACATTTTGAATGAGAGTTATGAATAGTTGATATCCAAGCATATTTTTAAAGATATAAGACTGGTTTTTATCAAAGGACCAACCCTAGAACGAGTTCCGGGGAGGGAGGAGATATGAACTGTCTTATAATTTGAAAAATAAAAATTTCGGCTCTACAAGCCGGAACGTCAATACGACAACAAGGCACGCCATCGTGGGATGTTTTAAATATTCGGAACCATAGGTCGGCAAAATAAATGGAGCCCACATAGACTCACTCAGTAAATGTTCTTTTATCTTAGGACTCGTTATAGGGCCCAGCCTATTGCCGGAATTCCGGTCACATATAGGTGACCAAAAACATTTTTCTCTGCAAAACATTTTCGCAATAGACTGCTTTCAATAGAGTAAATCAGCCCGACATTTTTCGAATACACCTGAGATAGTCGCCAAAACGCCTTGGACGTTTGGCGTGGAATGACCGATCAAACTTTACGTCAATACCTATCACTTTTCGTCTCCACTGTCTCTTTCCAAGTTCGCGTTCTTCCTTTCTTGACATTCAACTTCACAGTAATTTAACAAATCCGCATCATATAGAAGAAAATAGCTTGTGGTATACGAATCTCAAATCAAACTTGGGCGTGCACTTACGCCCCATCTCACTGTTTTGTATCGAACATTTCAGCGTTCTCATTTCACTTACGGTATTGCCACGTGGTTGCTACGTCAAAGAAGATGGTACGTGGGTTGCTCAAGACGACACTTTATTGAGTGAACATGTGCATAGGAAAGTGCAAAGTACTAGAAATTCGTGCTTTACACAGATAGTGGTAATCAGAGCATTGGTCGTTGGTAATATGATCTGCGCGAACGTACGTCGCCATTTATACACGTAGCATCCATATCGTAGGTGTCTCAAGCTTATCAGAAGGTTCTAAAATAATCTAGAGTTTTCGCAGACAGCCAAGCATCCTTTGCGCAAGGCAATTGATTAATATGTGGTGTTTCACGTTTCAAAACCACCACATGATTATGAGAGATGCCGTATAGTGAAGAACTCCAGAAATTTTGGCAACCTGGGGTTCTTTAACATGCACCCAAATCGCAGCACACGGACCTACAGCATTTTCGCCTCTATCGAAAATAAAGCAGCCGCAGGTGGGACTTGATCCCGCGACCTGCGGGTCAGCAGCCGAGTACCTTAGCCACTGAACCGCTGCGGCGGTGCCTTTGCGCAAGACAGTGACATAAAAATACAAGTGAGCGTGGAAGTATAATAACGTTGCGATAAAATTTCAGCAGATACAACATGTTTCACTGTGGATGTCATTTTCATACAGAACCGTCAGCGGGTGGCCACGCGTTGCAAGGTGGATCGACGTCTTTGGGTATTTTGAGTAGGCTAAATTTCTACCTAAAACATACGGCGTGACGACAGCACTCACGTTGACTGTAAATATTAATGAAACGAAGTGCACGCTTCGGTGGGATGATATGCATATCATTAAGAAGCTGTTGTGTATTTCTCAAAGGTCGAGATCCTCAATGGTCAAGCAACCCTTCCCTATCACGTGCTGGGTGAAAGGAATATATTCATGTAATGTTTACAGCCAGCCTATAGACCGCAACAACAACTGACAGTGTCGGCCGACATCACTCGTGTAAGTCTATGAAGTGATGTATCCATTAAAGTAAAAAGTAACTAAATACCTCACTCGTTACTCTAATAAGAAAAGGGGAACGTTTCACGGCTACACGTTATATAAATACATAAAAAAGGTAACGCATTACCGTTACCGTAACCGAAAAAAACATAACGAATGTTACCTCTGCCGTAGCTCCGAAGTCATCAGTTTTAATCAATGTGTCTTTGCTGCAGAAACCCAAAAGGAGAATTCTTAAAACTCAACTTTATGTTTCACACATACTAACCCAAGCAAGGATTATACTCAAAATGTTCAATTAACGAGAATTATTTGTACAAATGTACTGAATCTTAGCAATGTTATATCTAAGCTTAATGATGCCTGCACATGTGATGGCTTCTGACTCCGCAGGGACACAGGATGAAACCATTTTTTTCATTGGAGGATTACACTCAAAGTGAGGTTCAATAATCCATGGTATTCAAAAAGAAACTATCACTGAACTCTCAAGAAATTTACAAATATCGGACTTTTCTTGATCCTTCAGCACCTGCAATAAAGCAAGTCGAAATCGGAACTGTTGGTCCTAGCCACCGGAATGGCCCGCCACGCACAAGTAGGCAATCACTGCGACCTACGGAGGCCTACATTGGTGCCTTTTTATTAGAGAAATGGGGGGGGGGGGCGGGATCGGGAAATGTCGTGGGGAAAAGGGGGGACACTTGCAAGTTTGTGACACCTGATGTGCCTTGCAGAGATGTAAGTCTAGAAAAATCACGTCTTGCAACACACATCTTGCAATAGCAGCCTTTTTTTAATATGTTGCAGGTTTTATTTTTGTTTATACAAACGAATACATACAAAATATACGAACGAACATAGGTTCCCAGCACTCGTAGTTGCATTCTTCTATTGAGTCTTTTCCGGAACAAGTCGAGAGTGGCAGTTGCTATTTCGATTGTCTCACACATCTGATGGGTATCGAGCACGTGTACACGCTATGAAAAAAGCATTGGAAAGTTGAATGTTTTATACATACTTATCAAGCATTCTTAGTTGTGACGTTTTTAAGAGAATTTTTAATGGGGCCCACTTGCAGGGGGTGTCCCCTCCCCTGACCAAACACCAAGGGGTCGGGGAGTCAACGTTCTCTGCAGGCGTGGTCAACGGACGCCCAGCTCGTGACCAGTATGGGCTGTGTATCTGAGCAAATATTGCATTCGCTCTCATCTGCACATATGACAATCGACAGGTTTTTGTCTTGGGGGGATGCAAACCCTTCTTTCAACTTGCATCACGACTGAGGAAGTAGGTCTTGTTGGTGTCGCTAGAGTGGGTAGCAAGTGCTGGTGGATCTTGAAGGGTTCAAGTGTCCGTGTTGCACCACCCGCCTCGCCCACGCCCATGTCTACACTTCATTCATTGAACACCGTGCTGAGAACTAGTTGAATAAATGCGCAGATTTGTTTCCTTCCGCATCCTCTACCACTGCATAAAAGATTCTCACATTGTGAAAAGAAGGTATTTTGATTCGTTTGAAGGAAAGTTACATTCAAACCGTGACAGATACTCAGAAAAGTGGTTTCATGCAATTGCAACAAGAAAACTCGAAGCAGAGGCGCTTCTTTTTTGTGCAGCGTACAGTGTAAAAGTAAGATCGGATTCGGAAAAAGCGAAATGAGTGACATGCGTCACTGCTTGCTCATTGTTCGATGAAAGAAGGTTTCATGAAGTATCACGTAGCCAAAAACAGCAACAAACTGCTGCATATTAAATTTAAAGAAAGCAAAGTACTGCACATTTACGGTAGAACATGGACATAGATTGAAATGCGCATTTATTTTTTTATGAAGGCAAAATAAAAACTACTTTACAAAACGCTTTGCATTCGTCGGGATGTCGACACTTCTGTGTAGTGTCGTTTATGCTATTTGGATGAAAATCCCTGAATTTCAATGAATTCAGTAACCTGTGGCAGAAAAGTCTTTTGAAGTTTCAGTTTCGGTTTCCGCGCCGCCGATGCCGCCGCTGCCGACGAAAATTGGCCGCACGCCGCCGCCGATGAAAAAACCGGCGTGCGCCGACAACGCCGCCGCCGCCGACTCTGAATGACCCCCACGCCGCCGCCGGTCGAAATCGCCTCGGCGCGCGCCGAAACGGCGGCGCGAAACGGCGGCGCGGAAACCTCGGCGGCGCGGAAACCAAAACTAAAAATTCAAAAGGCTGTTCTGGCACTGGTTACTGAATAATAATAATAATAATAATAATAATAATAATAATAATAATAATAATAATAATAATAATAATAATAATAATAATAATAATAATAATAATAATAATAATAATAATAATAATGATGAATTGATTTCGCATCAAGGATACATGATGCAGGAAACCTGCAGAAAAAGCTGGCGTGATGCCAGCTTGACAAGGCCGCAGGCCCCTCTTCCCCCTCCCCTGAATCATCTCTGAATTAGTTGGAATTCAGAGATGTTCATTCAAATAGCATAAAGGACACTACACAGATGTTTCAAAATCACGATGAATGCAAAGCGTTTTGTAAAATGGTTTTGATTTCGCTTTCATTAAAAAAAAACCCGCATTTCAATCTATGTCCATGTTCTACCACGAATGTGCAGCACTTCGCTTATTTTTTTTATTTAGGATGCCGCAGTTTGTTGCTGTTGTTCGCCAAGTCATACTTCATGAAGACTTCTTTCATTGAACAATGAGCAAGCATCGACGCACGTCGCTCGGTTAGGTATACGTTCGCTACTTCCGAATCAGATCTTACTTTTACAATATATGCTGCACAAAAAAAGAAGCGCCTCTGCTACGAGCTTTCTTATTGCGATTGCATGAAATAGCTTTGTTGAGTATCTGTCGTTCCTTGAATGTAGCTTTCCTTCAAGCGAATCAAAATACCTACTTTTCATATTGTGAGAATGTTTTATGCAGCGGAAGAAAACAAATCTGCGCATATTTAGTGAACTAGTCATCGGCACAGTGTTCAATAAATGAAGTGTAGACATGGGCGTGGGCGAGGCAGGTGGTGCAAAAGGGGCACTTGACCCCCTCAAGCCACGCCAGCACTTGCTACTCGCTCAAGCGACAGCAACACGACCCCCCCCCCCTCTCTCAGCCGTGATGCAAGTTGAAAGAAGGGTTTGTATCCCCCATCAAGGCAAAATACCAAATCCTGTCGACGGTGATTTGTGCAGATGAGAACAAATGCAATATTTGCTCAGATGCACAGTTATTTTTAAAAAAATATTTTTCATGATGCACAACGTAATTCAACTTCGGTGCAACTTTCTGTGTCAGTCATACCAGATTTTTTACGTGTAAGTGAGAAAAAAAGCACACCATGTTGTGGATAATGTGGAATATTTATTTCGGAACCAAAGAAACCTGGAAAACAGGCATCAAACGAGCAAACAAACCAACTGGGCCGAAAACAATGTTTGTATAAAAATGTCGCTCATAGGCAAGATTTGCAGTGACTGTAGTTATCGTGAATAAACAATAGTTTTATCTACAGTTAGCGGGTGCAAATTGGCTCTTCGAGATCAAAGGACAAGACCAGCCACAAAAAAGACTCGTTCACTTGGAGTGCTCGTGGCCGGGATGCACAGCATTTTCTTAGCCAGGCACGAGAGCCACGGTAGCTCGTTCTGAGCGTCTTTCCAAAACTTCAGCACGTCGTTTACTTGGGCGCAAGGCTTACTTAACAGTGTGTGACATTCTGAGTTGATCTCATTTGTCCAATGCTGTGGTGTATCGGAATGACGCCGGGCTAAGGACGTCAAAGCGTCACTGTTAGGGCGCATGTCACGTTCAGTTGTCCTTATGACATCGCATCCTTTGATATGGCGACGCACCTGCTTCACTAGAAATTCAAGTTTTGATGTGTTCTTCTGTGCTAAGTACTCTTCAACGGCATGTAGGTTTTGGAATCTAGGATCAAGAAGTGATGCCGTGATCATAGCATCGGTAAGGGGAAACCTGTGTTCAAACCTCTGCAACATCTCTCTCTTCATTTCTTGCACGCCGCTACTTCCTGATGCGTCTTTCAATGAAGTGAGAAGCTCGCTTCTAATGACTATGGGCAAATTAAACGTGCTGGATTTTTGCTGCGAAAACAGCTCCACTGCGCACTTAAATTGGCTCAGAAATTTTACAACTTCTTCAATAAGACACCAGTCTTCAATGTCCGGGAATGGGTGCCCTAGCCTAGACAGCAACCTTCTAAGCGCAGCCTTATTGGCTTGGAGGCTCTCGAACATGTTGTTAGTGGTTCATGAGGCAAAGGAAGAAGGCACCTAATTTCTGTCTGCCTACGGGCGACACGGCGCAGTGCCTTTGGGGTGGGGTGGAGGGGGATGAAAGAGGATAGGAGAAATAGTGTGTGGTGTGTAAGGAGAGATGTCCGGTCCGCTTCAGTGCGAGCAGCAGGCCGTCGGCAAGGGCAAGGGCAGCATGGCTCCTGGGATCAGCGGTAGGCAGCAATTCTTGACTCCTTCATGAACTCCGCCAGGCTGCGGAGTGCTGCTGGATGTGGACGAGACGGAAACAGCAGGTGTTCCAGGGTGAAGACGGGCAGACCCTGTCTCCTGTAAGCCGCGTAGGCCCTCAAGCGTTCCTGTGCTAAGCCAGGGCAGGCGCAGAGGAAGTGCTCGAGGGTTTCTGGGTCTCGGCAATGGCTGCAGGCCAAGGAGGGACAGAGGCCCTTAGCGTGGCGGCGGGCCGCTGTCCATGCGCAGCCGGTCCGCAGTCGCAACAGGGAGGCCCGTTCTCTCCTGGTGAGGCCCGTCTCTGGGAGAGGCTTTGGTCCTCGCCCGCTGGCTACCCTCGGGTCTGGGTGGACTGTGACGAGGAGCCTCTTGATACGGGCCTGCGAATAGTCTGTAGCGTCATCATCATCGCCATTCATCATCGTCGTCATTTTTCTAGCCACCGCGCTTAGCCTCTCGTGCAGCTCACGTGACAGCTCGAGGCGCGAGCGGTGGAGAACGAGCACCAGGCCTGGCGGTTCGGACGTGGCAGCCGCTGCTGCTCCGCTTCGGCAATCGCCTTTGATAATAAAGTGGCGAGAGAAAGACACGACCACGTTGGCCGCCGTCCCGTCTTCCTCTCTTGCTACATTGGTGCCCTGAAGGACACGCCCTTCGGTGAGCTACCAGCTGCCATGCTTCCGCCACTCTGCCCGCCAGTGCCGCCGTTCCACCCAGCCTTACCCCAGACATGGCTCATGCGGCTCGACGCCGTTCTCGCTGTGAATGGCGTCGCGGACCAGCCGCTTATGCACGCCATCTTGCTCGACGCGCTGCCGGTCGAGTTTCGCCATCTTGCTACCTCATCGATCACGAGCCCGCAGCCATATGACGCCCTCTGCACTGCGCTGCTCACCTGCTACGGACTCACGTACCGACCGCTTCCAGGGTCCCATGACTTTGGGGCTATCACTGCGTCGCAACGTGTGCTACCAACCGGCACGCAACCCTCTAATCACAACGACCTCACCACTACGGTTACGACTCCCTCTATCTCAGATCCAGTGACAGGAACATTGAATCCTGCACCCGACCACGACGACGAGGTAGAAGACGCTCGCACTTCCACTGACTACACCACCGAGAGCTGCGTTCCGTTGGCGCCCACGTACAAAGGTTCACCGAAGGTGCCTGCCACATGCACGTTTTCCGTGACATCAACGGCACGCGCCACCTCAGTGACCCCATACTCCACGACGGCTACCTTGCCGCGCGCCTCAGAGTCTGGGCACGAGATATTTTCACCCCTTATTTGGCACCCGATACCGGAGCTTTCACAGTCGACATTATCCAGTGAACATGATCTTCCATCAAGCTTGGCAATCTGCGCATCCTGCAAGCAGCCACTACCATCTACCTTGACGTCTCCCGAAGATGAAGTTGTTGCCCGCGACATGCTACAGCAGAACTTCCGAGATGCTGCTACAATGACCAAGGACCAGATGACAGATTTGCTAATGCCAGAACTGCCAGCCCACTGCTCCTTGTCAACATCCATGTCAGTGCCATGTGTGCTGTCGGAGACGCCGCCGCATCCTTTATGTTTCACTACTAGGTCGTCCTGGTTCCGTTTCAATGCATAGCACCATCTCGCCACCATCACCGACTCGGCTTTTCCAGCGCCCTTCCACGGCTCCACCTGTGGGTACCTTTGTCATACACGCATTCTCGAAGCACCGGGTGCGCTCTCGAGTGATTCCGCCAAGTCATCGTGCGACGCTCGTGTTTATGGCCACAGCGACCCGGCGCTTTTATCTTTTCCCGCTGCGTTTCTCCCAGTGTCGCCCGCCAGAGACCCACTGGTTGCCGATTGTCCCTTCCCTATGACGATCTTGACTGCTCACGGACCCCGTTTCGTTTTGCGAACCTAACTCGCTGGTATATACGCTCTCATTATTTTCATTCCGGCTTCATTTCTGCGGGGAGAGTAATCTGTAGCGTCATCATCATCGCCATTCATCATCATCGTCATTTTCCTAGCCACCGCGCTGCGCCTCTCGTGCAGCTCACGCGACAGGCGCGAGCGGCGAAGAAGGGTGGGCGCGAGCGGTGGAGAACGGTGGAGGCGCGAGCGGTGGAGAACGAGCACCAGGCCTGGCGGTTCGGACGTGGCAGCCGCTGCCGCTCCGCTTCGGCAATCGCCTTTGATAATAAAGTGGCGAGAGAACGACACGACCACGTTGGCCGCCGTCCCGTCTTCCTCTCTTGCTACAAGTCTCTGGCCGCCACGGCACAGGAGTAGGGGGCTCCAGGCTGGTTGGCAGCCTTGGCGAGTGTGTCTGCTTTCTCGTTTTCAGCGATGCCCACGTGGGAGGGCAGCCAGTGGAAGGAGACGGACACCCCGGCGTCGGTGAGGGCTCGAAGCTTGGCTGTCAGGAGGCAGGCCGTCAGTCCGGCACGGCGGGAGTTGGCCAGGGTCTGCAGGGCCGCCTTGCTGTCACACAGGACCGCGGCTGGCTCAAAGGGGATGTCCTCGGCCAACAGGTCTACAGCGAGATGGAGTCCAGCCAGTTCCGCAGCCGTGGAGCTCGCCAGGAAGGGTAGCCTGCACTGCCTGCTGTTGGCTCTGGACGGGATTACGCATGCAGCCGCTGCGGTCCCGTCCGGCATCACAGATCCGTCCGTGAACAGCTGCAGCTGTCCCTCCAGTTGTTCCTGGAGCTTGCAGGAGGCCCCCTGTTTCAGTGCGGCTGCAGACGTCCGTCGCTTGGTTGCCCCTTCCAAGCAGAGGTCGACCTCTGGTGGCTGGTGGTGAGGCGTTGGAGAGGTAACCGGGACTGGTGGATCCGGGACCATCTGGTGGGTGTGTACAGCAGGCAGAGGCCTGCCATCCGTGATCCTGGCTGACTGCGGAGACGATCCAGGAAGGCCCTGCCGTCGGTGGCGCGGTGAAGGCGGTCGATGTGGCCCAGCACACGTTGGAGCATACGTAACTTCAGGGGCCACTCTCCCGCCTCCGCGAGAGTTGCTCCCACCGGCGAGTTTTAGGGGCGAAGCTCCTTAGGGCGTGGGCTGTGCGTCCCCTGTATGTAGCCACCTCTAGTTCAGTTCTTGCAGTGTTCAATAGATGGCGGTACCGTCCCCTGTATGTAGCCACCTCTAGTTTAGTTCTTGCAGTGTTCAATAGATGGCGGTACCATCTCGTATATGTAGCCACCTCTCGTTTACTTCTTGTAGTGTTTACTAGATGGTGGTACTTGTAGCTGATGATGAAAAGATGCAAGATGTTATAAACTAGAAAGCGGTACTTGTAGTAGATGAAAGACGCGAGATCTTATAAAATAGGAATGATGTCACATATGACGCGTGTCATTGGTTGAAGGCAATCGTTCTATTTAGTGCGGCGACGTACGCTAGGGGGAGCGATGTAATAAAATCGAGTGGGCAAAATGTACAGAGGATTCATGGTTTACCAGGTTTACCTCTGGAGCTTCGCCCACTCATCATCATTCACTTCGTGGATATGGCGGCATTTTTTTGGGAAGCCCCAGGATGGCCCTCAGTGCACCCCTGTGGAGTCCCTCCAGCAGGCTTCTCCTGGCCGGTGTCAGGTTCACCAGCGGGAAGGCGTACAGGAGGACCGAAGATGCCACAGCCTGGTTGAGCCGGAGGGCCCACTTGGTTGAGCAGCCACGGCCACGCAGCTGCAGCATAGTGATGGCGCCCTAGACGCGCCGCACCTTGGTGGCAGCAGCCTTGGCAGCCGGGATCCACGTGAGCCGGTGGTCGATGGTGAGCCCCAGGTACTTCACCACCAGCCTCCAAGGCAGGCGGTGGTTGCCAACCCTCAGCCGTCCCACGTGGGTGCGAGCTGCCGCCAGCAGGTGAATCAGCATGGCCTCTGTCTTGGTGGCAGAGACCTTAAGCCCGATGCCTCTGAGGTAGGTTATCACTGCATTGAGGGCCGCCTGCAGTGATCTCCTGATGGCTGGGATGGACCGCCTTGGTCCCCGGACCCAGAGTGCCACGTCATCTGTGTAGACGGAGCAGCGGGCTGGGAACCTGGTGTCTGTTGGGAGGGACACCAGAAGTCCTGCTAGTACCATGTTAAAGAGGAAGGGGCTCAGTACTGAACCCTGTGGGACACCAGCAGTGATGTCCCTGGGCTGGCTAGTTGCCCCTCCAACACGGACACGGAAGGTCCTCCCGGACAGGAAGGCGGTCACGAAGCCTCGGAGGCTCTCGCTGATGCCGAGGCGGTCCAGGGCCGCCTCGACCGCCACGGGTGGAACTCCATCGAAGGCACTCTCCATGTCCAGCAGCAGCAGCATGGCCACGTCCCCGCTGCTCCTGGCGTCCTCGAGGGTAGCGACGACGTCCGAGATCGAATCTGCCGTGCACCGGTGTCGCCTGAAACCCGTCTGCTGCTCCGGGAAGAAGCCCAGGTGGTCGGCAATCCACTCCAGTCTCTCTAGAGCCACCCTCTCCATCACCTTGCAGGGTGTAGAGGTGAGAGAGACTGGCCGGTACGAGGAGAGCCGTGGCCTTCCTCCGGGGCTCCAGGATTGGCGCCACCACCGCAGTTCGCCAGGACTCTGGTAAGACTCCGGTGCACCAGACGTCGTTGTAGTACTCCAGGAGTCGTTGACGGCCACCTCCATCCAGGTTGCAGAGCATCTGGAAGGTGGTGCTGTCGGCCCCTGGAGCACTTCGTCGCTTGGTCCTCTCGAGGGCTGCCACCAGCTCGTGTATCCCGATGGGCTCTCCGCACAGCTCCCGCACCTGCGCGGACACCCATCTGGGATGATGGTAGAAGGTAGAGCAAGGGAGGGCAGCAGGCGGTGGTGCAGCAGGCAGTGGGGCTATGTCTCTGGCAGCAAACTGGTCAGCCAGCCGTTCTGCCAGGTTTCAGCCGTGATGGACAGGTGAACAGCCAGGGACAGTCCCTGGTTCAAGGCCCGGGGTGCCATCAGCAGGCATTTCAGCAGGCGCCAGGCCTTGGTCCCATCACGCGAGCGGTTGATTGAGACGCACACGCCCTGCCAGCCCTGGTTCCGGCGCCTGCGTGCGTGGCGTCTGCAGACGGCATCGATTCTCCGGAAGACCGTCCGGAGCTCCGGTTGGGCCTTGTTCAGGGCTTGCCGCTCTGCACGTCGCCGTGCCGCCCTCAGAGCCAGGTGCCGGATGTCCGGGACGGGCTGCCCCTGCTGGACCTTGGCAGTGACTATTGCTGCCCTCGCACTGTGGACCACCAGTTGCAGCAGGTCCCCGCTGCTCGTGTCCTGCTTGAGTAGCCGCTGGTAGACCTGCAGTCTACCACGCGGTACTCGCGGTCCCGTGGAGCCCTACCTCTGAAGGGGGACAGCAGGATGGGCAGGTGGTCCGAGCCCCAGGTGTCCGGGAATGGCGAGCAGGCGTACTGGCAACCCTCCGTGGCCACGCTGAGATCTATTGTCGCAGTACAATGCGAACAAAGCACAAGTACGCCTTGAGGCAGTGAGAGCAGCGTGTTTTCAACAGCTAAGCCGCAAGATTGTCTTCTTTGTTGTTGAGTCAAGCCAGAGGCCCACTACTTGGTGTCTGCTAAATCCCCACATCATCGTTGTCGTTCACACGCAGACACGGGTCATTTGCCTTCCTCTCAAAGAGCATCGACCCGATGCGAAGTCAATAATGCAGTTTTTTTAAAAAGAAAAGTCTCACGCAATCACTCGCTGACGTAAGGCTTCATGCGCACTACGTGAACGAGTTCAGGATGGTGCTGGCGACGATTGGTACTACACGAACTGTCGGGAACAACTTCGTAAGTAACCTCACTCAGTTCGCAGCACTCGGTAAGGCCCAAAGTATCTTTTTAAAAGCTTTTCGGAAAGTCCTCGTTTCCGTACGGGTGTCCAAACCCATACTTTGTCGCCAGTTTATTAGACGACTGTTCTGCGGTGAGCATTGTAGCGGCCTGCATCGTACTCTTGTTGCTGGCGGATCCGTAAACGTGCAAGTTGCCTAGCTTCTTCCGCGCGTTCCGTAAACGTGTTGGCGTATGGGTCGATGCCGTCACCTTCGTGCGGTAGCATCGCATCTAACATAGTTCGTACTTCTCGTCCATGAACGAGGCTGAACGGGGTCAGGCGCGTCGTTTCTTGCTTAGCCGTATTGTACGCAAACGTTATGTACGGCATGATTTCATCCCAATTTTTGTGTTCAACGTCTACGTACATAAAAAGCATGTCTTCAATGGTTTTGTTTAGACGCTCTGTCAGCCCGTTCGTTTGTGGGTGGTAGGTGGTGGTCTTACGATGCGCTGTTCCACTCAGCATGAGGACGTGATCCAAAAGAGCTGCCATAAATGCGGCTCCTCTGTCTGTGATCACGACGGATGGTGCACCATGCCTCAGTACAATGTTCTCGATGAAAAATGTTGCCACCTCTGCTGCTGTACCTCTCTGGATAGCCTTTGTCTCGGCATAACGGGTCAGATAATCCGTCGCGACGATAACCCAGCGGTTCCCTGCAGTAGAAGTAGGTAGTGGGCCCAAAATGTCCATGCCGATCTGGTAGAATGGAGCTGTTGGGACCTGTACGGATTGCAGGAGGCCAGCTGGTTTAGTCGGTGGTGACTTGCGTCGCTGGCAGTCGAGACAGGCACGGACGTGGTGCTTCACGGCTGTGGTTAGTCTCGGCCAGTAATACTTTTGCTGTATTCTGGCCAACGTTCTCGTGTAACCCAAATAGCCAGAGCTCACCTCGTTGTGGCATGCTTGGAGTACTTCGGTACGAAGGGCTGCTGGGATGACGAGCAGATAGGCAGATCCCGTCGGCGAAAAGTTTCTTTTGTAGAGTACTTCGTCCCGTAAACAAAATCATAACAACACTCTTGCGAAAACTCTTGGCGCCTTCTGAGATCTGCCATCCAAGTAGTTAATTAGGCCAAGCAACTCAGCGTCGTAACGTTGTTTCTGCGCAATGGCGGTCGTGTTGAGGACACCGAGAAATGCCATTTCCTCCTCTTCAGGTAAGATTGCCGACTCAATGGGCGAACGGGACAGACAGTCGGCGTCCATATGTCGCTTGCCTGACTTGTGTACGACTACAATATTGAATTCTTGCAGCCTGAGACTCCAACGCGCTAATCGCCCGGTAGGGTCTTTTAGACTTGTTAACCAGCACAATGAGTGGTGGTCGCTAATTACTTTGAAGGGGCGGCTATATAAATACGGGCGAAATTTTAAAACCGCCCATACCGCGGCGAGACATTCCTTCTCAGTTGTAGAGTAATTAGCCTCAGCACGTGTTAACGTTCTGCTTGCGTAAGCGATTACCCTTTCTGTGCCCTCTTGCTGCTGCACAAGCACAGCTCCCAGACCAACATTGCTTGCGTCTGTGTGAAGCATCGTCGGGGCTTCTTCATTGAAGTGGGCAAGCACTGGGAGCGTTTGAAGACGTTGACGCAGGTCATTAAAGGCAGCCTCCTGTTCTTCGTTCCACTCAAAGGCAACGTCGTCTCTTGTGAGACGAGTTAGTGGCGACGCGATGTGGGCAAAGTCTGCGATAAATCGGCGATAATAGGCACAAAGGCCCTGGAAGCGTCTGACAGCCTTCTTATTGGAGGGTACTGGGAACCGTGCGACGGCGTCAATTTTTCCAGGATCGGGTCGGATGCCTACGTTGCTGACGACGTGACCGAGAAACTGAAGCTCGTGGGAACAGAAATGACACTTTTCCGGTTTCAATGTTAGGCTCGCAGACCGCATGGCACGTAAAACAACTTCCAGCCTTTGGAGATGCTCGTCAAAAGTTGTTGAAAATACTACAACGTCGTCCAGATAGACTAGGCACGTCTTCCACTTCAATCCCGAAAGTACCGTGTCCATAAGCCTTTGAAATGTCGCGGGCGCGGAGCACAAACCGAAAGGCAAGACTTTAAACTCGTATAAACCATCTGGCATCACAAAAGCGGTTTTCTCTCGGTCTCTTGGGTCTACCTCGATCTGCCAGTATCCACTCCTCAAGTCCATGGAAGAAAAGTAGCGAGCGTGCCGAAGTCTATCAAGGGAGTCATCAATACGTGGGAGCGGGTACACATCTTTTTTGGTCACCCGATTCAGCTTCCTGTAGTCCACGCAAAAACGCAGCGTGCCGTCCTTTTTCTTTACTAGCACTACAGGCGATGCCCAGGGGCTCTGTGACGGTTGAATTACATCATCTTCAAGTATTTTCGCGACTTGTTGTTGTATGTACCCAGCACCTCCACCAGTGTCGCAGTACAACGCGAACAAAGCACAAGTACGCCTTGAGGCAGCGAGAGCAGCGTGTTTTCAACAGCTAAGCCACAAGATTGTCTTCTTTGTTGTTGAGTCAAGCCAGAGGCCCACTACTTGGTGTCTGCTAAATCCCCACATCATCGTTGTCGTTCACACGCAGACACGGGTCACTATAGCAGTGCTGATGGCCTGGTGCCGACGACGGAGGAAGGTGTTGGCACCCGAGCTCAGGATTGCCAGCCCCAGCTGCTGGATGATATCACGCACCTCTCTGCCTCGAGCGTTAGTCCTGCGGCCGCCCCAGGCTGGGTGTTTGGCATTGACGTCCCCGCAAAGCAGGAACTCCTTGGCCAGGCGATGCGCCAGCTGCCGGTGGCATCTGGGGTCCCAGGGCTGGCCCGGCCGAACGTAGATGCTGGCCACAGTGGTGTCCTGCCCCCCGATGTAAATGCGGACGGCGCAGCATTCAAAGGGGCCTCCAACCAGGTCAGCCACCTTCACCTCTGCCTTCGGGAGCTCTCGCTTGGCGTAGACAGCACACCGGGAACGCCCTTGCTGGTGGCCGTCGTTCAGGCAGGGGGCATCATGGCAGGTCGCCAGGGTGCAGCCAGTCCTTCTGCTGTATACAACATACCCCGGCAGGCGAAGGTCCTCCGCCCGGGCGTACACCTCCTGCAGTGCAAGCACGTCGTAATCGCTCCGCAGAAGGTGATCTGCCAGGTCGTCTCTCCGCCGCCCCAGCCAGTAGACGTTCCACTGAAGAACGCTTGGGCGGCGGCCTCGGCTCGTTCCGGGCGGGTAGCTAGCCATGATTGGCTGTGGGGAGCAGAGAGCCTCCCGTCTGTAAACAGATGGCTCGAAGGGGATGGTCCAGAGGAAGTGACTCTCCCACAGACCGCAGGGTATGCAGCAGGGTGGCGATGATTTGGTGGGCCGGGTCTGTGATAGGCAACGCTGCTGTCGCAGCAGGCGGGGCCACAGAAGCCGTGGGCACAGCAGGCCGGCCTCCGGGGACAATAGCAGCAGGCTGGGCCACGAGAGTGGCAGCTGTAGCAGGCGGGGCCTCAGGAACAGCAGTGGCTGCCGGCGAGGCCATAGGGGCAGCAGTGCCAGTGGACTGCTGTCAATGGAGTGGCTGGCGACGAGATTTGCGAGGCGCTGGGATGGGTTTGGCTAGAGGGGGGGGGGGCGGCGAAGGGTGGCCCTTCACCACGCTCGCAAAGGTCCGCGCCTCCTGAATCTCCTCTCGCACCGCCACTGCCACTGCACGCCTCGAGAGGATGGTTGGGGAAGATACCGTGATAGTGGCAACATTCCGCTGCTCCTGCCACCGGGGGCACTCCGGGGTGTCTGCAGAGTGTGGGCCCCCGCAGTTGACACACCGGGGCCGGGTCTGTTTGCAGCTCTCTCCCAGGTGGGTCCGGCCACATCTGATGCAGCTGCCTGGCTAGCTGCAGCTCTCCTTGACATGGCCGAACCGACCGCATTGCCGGCACTGCAGGGGGCGGGGTCTGGCCGGCCGCACTGGGAAGCGTACCAAGAAGAGTGACACGTGCTCCGGTGGCACAGGGCCGGCGAAGCGGAGCGTCACGGTTCGCCCCTCCCTGGCAGCAGAGAGCACCGGGACGGCCGACTGGATCCCAGGCAGTAGGCTGTCCGCGGCAGGCTCCCCGTCGACACCGTGTAGGAACCCCGTGCTGGTCCTGTGGTCAGCGGGTTCCTTGGCAGTGACAGGGATCCCCTTTAGCTCCTTAATGGTCAGGAGCTGCTCCAGGCACTCTCGCGTGGTGGCGTCGGCAGCCACAATGTTGCGTTTTTGATTTACTCGACTTGCGGCTACGCCGGGCCTTGCAGAGAGCGCCTGTGCGAGGATCAGGCGTGGGGATGTACTGAAAGTACGTCCGGGTGCCGACGGCTGGAATAGAACTGTGCCCACAATGGCAGGGTCGACCGGGAGGGCCGCAGCAGCAGCAAGGTCCCTGGCACGGCGTCGGGCACCTCTGGTAGTGACCACCTGGAAGCCCTCTGTGTCTGGGGGACTTCCCGCTGCACTGCTGTGCCTCCTTGTGGTGTCCACTGCAGTGCGGGCCTTGCCGAAAGGTTCGGGGAGGTTGGCAGCCGTGCCCTCCGATGCAGTAACTGGGGGTTGCTTCTTGGTCAGCTTCTTCTTTCCCTTCTTTCTGTGGTTGGTAGGTGTGGCCCCCGCTGACGGTGTAAGGAGAAAATCTTTTGCCGTATAAGGGGCTTCTTTTCAGGTGTTGCCCCTGCAGCGGTACTGGTAAGAACTTCCTCCACCACCTCCATGGCAGCTGAAGCGTTAGGGGTTGGGTTGTCGGGAGATACGGTGGCCCTTCTGCTACAGGGGCAGGTAGGGTGCTCTCTACTCCTTGGGGATAGGTTGCTGGCAAGGGCAGTCCTTCTGTGTGGGGGGAGGGAAGGCAGGGGTCGGCATTGTACGAGTGTTCGCTGTTTTGATAACCTTCGTCAAGTACTGGATTGTTTTCGTCGTGTTCGAGCGTTTCCGCAGTGCTTACCAACGATTGTACCGTGGCATTCAGTTCAGAGTCCGCAATCTCTTGAAGCTCCGAAGCTCGATAATGCACAGTCTTCACAATTTCACGACAGTTGATCAACAAGCTGGGAAGTTCTGGGACACTTCCGAATCCGTCCTTGATGACCAAATTATGCAAGGCGTAATTATGCAATACATAAGTGGTGTTCTGTGCGAGCCAGAGACGCTGCGCGCCTCATGTTGGAACAAGCGTCAGTAACTGCGTACACTTCTTTTTCTTCCATACCAAACTCTTCAATGCACCTTTGAAATTTATTCATTATTGCAGTACCTGTGTGCCTTTCATTCATATGCCAGGTGCTCAGAGTCAACGATACAAGCTCGAAGTTCTCTGAAATAAAAACAGCAACCACAAGTATTAAAAACCTGGTGAAAATAACCTAAATGAGGATTATCACAAGAAATATTCTGTTGTCATTTAATCATTCATGGTTCGCACCTCTCTCCACAACCAAGTTAGGCACATTTTCGTGTTCAGTACGTCCAGTATAAATTCTAAATCTCATGCTTGTTTCAAGGCATGGTACGGGCGGAACACAAACACTCAGGCACCAGCTTTCCACTCGTGACGTTGCAGCACTACGAAATCTTCAATCGTATATTGAGCAAATTTTTGGCTTCGTTATAGCACTGAGGTGTACAGCCACATGCGAGTAAATATTTACACTCTTCGTATTTTATCCTCTCGTGCCGCCACGGGCCAGTTTCGTAATAATTAAAATAGAATTGGGTCGTACAAGCCAAAGTAAATAAAATATCAAGGAAAGGTCTTTGTCATGTTGCATTGAAATAGGCTGTAGAAGGAGGAGAAGGAGGAATAAATGAGGAAGGACAGGGATGTTAGCTAGTTCTCAGACCGGCTGGCTACCCTGTACTGGGGAAGGGGGTAAGGGGGGATAAAGGATGAGAGAAAAGAGACGTTGTAAAAAAAGGAGAGAGAGTCATCAGACGATCCACGACGCTGTTTACAGTCTGTCTCTAAGACCACTTGCCCGCAGAAAGCGCAACAACGCTCTCAATGCCTTGCGTGCAGAGGATGGTCTCGGCCAGTGTCCTAATACCCTTTCTTCCGACAATTGGCGATTGTCTATTCTATCTAAAGCTTTCGACAGTTCTTTTCTTGGCACGCTGAAGCGGGGACACTCGCAGAGAAGATGGGAGAAAGTCTCTGCGCAGCCACAGTTGTCACATGTCGGGCTTCTGGCCATTCCGATTCGAAACGAATAAGCATTCCAAAAGGCCACCCCAATCCACAGGTGGCACAAAAGCGTCTCCTCTGCTCTGGTTATTCTTGATGGAAGACGCAGCTGTAGGTGTGGGTCCAAATTATGAAGGCGGACGTTGGTGAATGCCGGTGAATTCCACTGAGCGAGTGCCAGTTCTCGTGCAAGTGATCGAAGCCTTGCAGCGGCGTCCGTTCTTGATAATGGTATAGCTACACAAGGAGCATCATCATGAGCAGTTCGGGCTGCTTCATCTGCACGGTCGTTTCCATCAATGCTGCAGTCGCCTGGTATCCATTGATACGCTATGTCATGTTGTTTCTCTATAGCCCAGTGATAAAGCAGTCGTATTTCAGCAATTAGCTGTTCGTTTGGTCCATGACGATATGGCGAGGCAATGCCCTGGAGAGCTGCTTTGGAGTCGGAGAATATTGACCATGTCTGTTGCGGTTCTTCAACTAGGAGCTCCAGAGCGGCACGAATGGCGGCGAGTTCTGCCGCCGTGGATGATGTCAGATGCGAGGTCCTGAACTTTATCGTGAATTTCTCTGGAATCACCACACCACTGCGCCTGTTGAACTTGTTGAAGTGACCGACCCATCCGTGTAAATGTGAATGCGTCCACTGTGTTTCTCATGCAGAAACAGTAATGTTGTTTGCTTTAGGGCCAAATTTGACAAATTTGTCTTCTTTTGCATTCCGGGGATGGTTATCAGGGCTTCCAGTGGATGTAAACACCACAATGGTAACGACGGTCTTGCTGCGTGCGTGAAGTTCATGGGAATCACCGTGCGATGTGGAGCAATAATAGAGCAGAACGCAGAGCGTGGCCTGGAAGTTGGAAGGGAGGCGAGGTGATGCGATTGAATCCGGGTGTCATGTCTTATGTGCGTTCTTAAAGCATCGACACGAATGTAGGTTGTGATAGGGTGTTCATGAGCGATTGCGACAGTCGCTGCTGAGGATGCGCATCTCGGCAGCCCAAGGCATATTCTCAGTGCTTGAGCTTGTAATGACTGGAGGACGTGTACGTTTGTTATGCGGGCCTTGCCAAGCACAGGTAGGCTGTAGCGCATGAAGCCAAAAAAAGTGCACCATACAGTTGAAGCATGGCTCGTACCGATGCACCCCATGATTTTCCCACAAGAAACCTTAGGACGTGGGTGATCATGGTCAGTTTCTTCTTCATGTAAGCGATATGAGGGCTCCAAGACAAATCACGATCTATTATTACTCCCAGGAAACGGTGAGGCTTTTGATAGCTGATTGTGTTCATTAATTCTGATGCGGTATGGCGTCATTGTCTTGCGCGTAAACGCAACCAGTGAGCATTTCTCAGATGACAGCTCCATTCCTCGTCCTTGAAGGTAGTTTGACGTCAGTGTAGCCGCTGTCTGAAGCCTAGCTCGTACGTGTAGACGCGTGACCCCTGATGGCCAGATGCAGATGTCGTCCGCGTATATCGACAGATGTACGGAGTGCGGCAGGACGTCAAGGAGGCCAATGAGCGCAAGGTTGAAAAGTATGGGGCTTAGGATTCCCACCTTGAGGTACGCCGCGATAATTATGATGTTGCCTTGTTGCGCCATCTTCTGTCTGAACAAAGAAGGTTCTGTCCTTCAAATAGCTGTAGATCTATTTGTAAACGCGGCCTCCCGATCCAATGCTGCCCAAAGCGTCCAGGATGGTTTCATGTAGTACATTGTCGTATGCAGCCTTAATATCCAAAATAGTGCCGCTGATAATCTCTTTAGGCTTTTCTGCTGTTGTACAGACGTGACAAGATCAACAACATTGTCTATGGAAGACCGTCCACGTCGAAAGCCGGTCAAAGCATCGGGGTATATATTTTTATGTTCCAAGTACCACTCCAGGCGAGTCAGCACCATTCTCTCCATCACCTTTCCAAAACAGCTAGCAAGCGCGATGGGGCGATAGGAGGCCATGTTCAGAGGCGATTTGCCTGGTTTGAGCAGGGGCACAAGGCGGCTGCATTTCCACGAAGGAGGAACCAAACCGTTGCTCCACGAGTCATTGTATACAGCTAGAAGGGCACGCCGAGCTGTTCGTCCTAGGTTAGCAAGGGCCATGTAAGTGAATCCATCGGGTACAGGCAATGACGAGCGCTTGCATGCTGCCAATACTGCCTGAAGCTCCTCTAGAGAAAACATATTGTCCATCCAAGTGTCTCTGGACACCTGCGCGTTTCGTAGGTTACTCATGTTGATCCCGGACCCCTTGTTTGCAACCCTGGCACAGAAGTCTTCCGCTACGTCTATTTCACGCCGGCCTTGGTGGAGAGCAAGGCATTTGAATAGACGATGCTGTTGTGGCAATGTTCGTAGGCCGCGGATTATTCTCCATATTTGCGAAAGAGGTTTGTGGGGATCGAGCGACTCGCATAGTGACTTCCATCGTAGCGACTGTAGTGCATTGATTCGACGTTGAATCTTCTTTTGTAGGCGTCTCGCTTCCCTCAAGTCGTAGATGGATTTTGTGCGCCTATAACGTCGTTCGGCGCGACGATGTATTGCGCGAAGTCGCTCCAACTCCACCTCATATTTGCAAAAATCTGGCAAAGGTCCACAATTAAACGTTGCCTCTCGGATAGCGGCCTTCATTATACCTTCTAGGCTTTCAAGAGAACCTTCTTGGTTTCTCTCGCATTGCTTTTCTGTGGATGATCTGTACTTTGACCAGTCTATCCGGAAAGTGGGCGCGATTTGCGACTTGCTTAGCTCCTTGATTTTTATATAGGTGGGGATGTGGTCACTGCCATGCGTTTCATTGTCCGCAAACCACTGCACCTTGGTATTTAGGCTACTTGACACAAAAGTTAGGTCGAGACAGCTACTATATGTCAGACCCCGTAAAAACGTGGGAGTGCCGCCATTTAAACAATATATTTGGTGGTCAGATGCAAAGGAGAACACATATCTTCCTCGACGGTTCATCTTCTGGCTTCCCCACCGGGGGTGATGAGCGTTAAAATCAGTGGTAATCATCTATGGCCCAGGGGTCGCTGATATAATGGCGCTTAATCTTGCTGGGTCGAAGCGGCCTGAAGGCGAAATATATACTGCCACTAGCGTGAAGTTCCCATTCTTACACTTAACTGTCAGGCACACGTATTGGTTGCTGTCGTCCGGTGTTACTGGATGCTCAGTATATGTGAGTTCGCACCTGATGTAAACAATGACCTTACTGGTTTCGTTACGGCTTGCAGATCTGAAAGCCTCGTATTTAGAAAGTCGTATAGCAATGTGAAGACGTGGCTCACAAATTACGATAATTGGAAACTGATTCTTGAAAACATATGGTCGAAAATCCGAAATGCGGGGTTTAAGACCTCGGGCATTAAATTGGAAAATTGATGCCTCTTTCACTTGTTTACGGAAGGGCTGCAGAGAAAGAGCCATGGTGCTTCTCTTGATTTGATAGCACCAGATTCAAAGTGTCTAATATTTGAAGAGCTCTGTGGGCAGCCGGAGTCTGAATATTAATCAGGAGTACTCGAGTTGTCTTCATGAGGGTCTTAATCACGTCTATTATTTCGTTATCTCGACTTTATTGACTTACTCGCTCTGAGGTAGTTTTCAGCGGGCGATGCTGTGGCTCTACTGGCGGTGTCACTGACGGCAGCGCTGGCCACGCGTCCGGGTCAATGTTTCTTGCGTCTTTCTGAGGATATGCTTGTTGTTGACACTTGTTGATGCTTGTGGTGGTGAGTGCGTGATGTGGGGTAGCGGTGTATCCCTGGCCTTGGCAGAGGATGTCCTAGGAGTTTTCCTATGGCGCGAACGCCGACGTCGCACTTTGGCAGCAGCCTCCCTGTGAGTGGAACCGTCTCTGGCCATCTGCCTCAGCACTTGCATCTCCTTCGTCACATTTGGGCACTGCTTTAATGACGCCTCGTGAGGACCTTGGCAATTGCTGCATTTGCGATGTTCTGCCTGGCAGGCGACTCCGAGCATCGGGAGCACACAGCAGAACTTGTGCAAACAGCACTCACGTGTCCTATTTTACAGCACTTCCGACATTGAAGAGGTTTCGGCACAAACGGCCGTACTGTGTGTCGAAAATGACCAACTCTTACTTGAGTTGGGAGGCTGTCACCCTTGAAAACTAGTTTCACGCATCGTGAGTTCCCGAGACGGCGGGCTTGCAAGATTATAGTAGCTTCCGTCACTGGTTTGATTAGAGTGGAAAAATCAATATCGCTGATAGAAGTGTCGACGTCGTAGATAACACCTGCCCTAGAGTCCTTGCCATCTGGTATGAAAGAACGTACGTTGATGTTCCCGAGCACATTCATCTTGGTCAATACGTCGAGAGCAGTACGTTGCGTAACGTCTATCGCCAGAACGTTCTTGCGGCCATTGATTCTCACGTCTGATTTGTCCCGGCGATTAAATCGGTTCATGCAGTCAGCGGCATTCAGCGGGACAAACAAAATAGTGTGAACCGGTGGCTCTTGAATATTCGTGGTGGCCTTACTTTGGGAAGGAGATGTCGTAAGCAGCCTCCTCTTCGCCTTGTGTCTTGCCACGGGCACAAAGTCACTTTCATCGGAGCTCTCATCACTGGCCGTAGAGTACATCAGTGTTTCCTCACTGTCTACGTCACTTGGGTGGCCGGAGTGCTTTCTTAGAGTGGCCACAGACGACGCGGAACGTATGGGTGGAGGCCTTGGTGATTATACGTCCATTTCCGCAGAAGAGCGGCGTTTTCCAAAAGCACCAAAGAAAACGAGAAAACATAACAGAGACTGAAACCAGCGTTCCACTCAGGAAAGGCTTCGTCTTCTTCGTTCGTCACGAAAACTGTAGAAGACTGTAGAAGATTAAGTTAAAGAACTAGGAGCTTACTGGAATATTAAAGGATTCGTAACCACAAGAGATAAACGGAAAGATAAAATGGCCATGATCAATGAAACATGGGCAACGTGTTATTCCACGTAAAATGTAACGACCTGGTCATGGCCTGGTCACGACCGGGATGTTAATATACCACGCACAAAAACAAAAGGAAGCATTCAATACTGACAAGGCATTCTTCGACGAATATATATATATATATATATATATATATATATATATATATATATATATATATATATATATATATATATATTGTTACGACCGGCCCTGGAGAGCCAAGCAGGGAGAGTTTGGGGGAGAACCGGTTCTTGACCTGACGGTGTCGTCCACCCCCACCTCCCCATTCGGGTTCCTCCTCGCCGGGAGAGCTACGGGGTCTGCTGTGCGTTCGTGACCATATTTGGTAACATTTTGGGGCGCCGGGACCATATATGGACCTCGTGTTGGGTTGTGCCACTCCTTGTGTTGTGAGAGGTGTTTTCCCCTCCCTCGTGGCCGAGGTGCCGGCGACACCGTATTGGCTGACGATGCGGACAAGGCGCCCAGTGTCAACAACGTGGCGCTATAAAATGCCGAAGACGTTTTGTATCACACGCACTCTTCTCTCTTTGGGTCAGTTGACCACTTTTCCACATGTAAATAAATTTCAGAAGAATGGTAAGTTGGGCTAGTTGGTACTGATCCATAAGGTATGTAACTGCGCAAAAAACTGACGGAAACAAGAAGGAGAGAAAAAGGACAGACAAGCTGTAGCCTTGTTGCTCGATATGAACCTGCAGAAACTTGCGCAGTCTGTAAAAAAGGCGGATAAATTGCAGCTTGAAGTATTTTACACTGCAAAAACGCATAAGATTGGGATGCCTTTTCGCGCAATAATCACGGAACGCGACACGTGGCAGTATTGTGTGTCTGGTTTCTTGCAAACATGCTTAACGTCTCTATATATAGACGACCCGTACATTGCACCTAACTCGGAAACGATTGTCCAGTTCCTACGTGATGACAACCCCGTTGATTGTGACGCTGTGAGCATTGACGTAGAGGACCTTTTTTATTCTCTACCCCATAATCACCTTTTGACCGCAGTGAAAGAATGCATTACGTATCACAATGATGAACCTGCCTTCATAGGTTTAAGTGGTATGTCAGTTGAATCTTTCACGGAACTTTTGTTCTTTTACCTGGGGTCTTTATTCATTTTTTTCCAAGGTGAGGTGTACCTGCAGAGGAAGGGTGTTTGTATAGGGTCTAGGGTGGCACCGGTTTTAAGTGATATTTTTCTAAGTAGAGTTGATCGGGCGCTCCAACCGGTCTTGCAGGCTTCTGTAATCAGAGTTTTTCGTTATGTCGATGACTACATTGTGTTTTTCCGTAAGGGAACTGAAGATATGTCGGCAGGTATTCTAAAGAGGTTTGAGCAGTGTGGTCTTGGCCTGAAGTTTACTTCAGAATACCTAAAGGACCAGTGTATCCAATTTTTGGATCTGCAGCTGCAGTTCTCGCCCACCCATGTGTGTTGGTGCTATGCCCCTAGGTCCGTAAAACCTGTGCTGAACTACAAATCCGGCCATACGAAACTGGTTAAAAATGCCATTGCACTCTCATGTTTTAGCTCTGCACTGAAGAAATCCTGCACTCATTTAGTCGGTAACAGTTTTTCTGGGCAGGTGCAAAAACTGAGACAGGCAGGATATCCACGGGACTTATTGGTAAAGGTCTGCGAGAAGTTGATTAAGAAGTATAAAGGAGGTCCAGGTAATGGTTGTGACCTGGATGAGAAGGCGCAGCATAAAATTTTTGCTGTTCTTCCTTATATTCATGGTTTTACCCACCGCCTGAAAAAGGTTGCATCAAGATATGATGTCCAAGTGGTTATTTCTGCCAGGAACAAGTTATCCACTTTATGTGCCAAAGTAGATAGACGAGTCGCGAATCAGCGAAATGTCCAGCATCACACATGCAATGTTAGTCATATTCATAATTATGTATCTTGTATCACCGGTGTTGTCTACTCCATACCCTTGTCATGCGGTCGTGTGTACGTGGGACAAACAGGTCGCTGTCTAAATGTTAGACTTCGAGAACATTTTAATTCTTTAAAAGGCCACTCCGGCCTTCATCTGGCAGCCCACTGTAAGAAATGCGGCTGCGCTCCGCTGTTCGGTGATACTTCTGTGTTGTTCCGGCATAAGAACCAAAGAGTGCGCGAACTTATTGAGGCTGCGCATATTCACAAGAAATCTGTGTCTTGTGTTAGTGTTCCCTCTGTGGCCATACATGATAAGGAGTTAAGCTATCTTGGTTTTGTATGACGGGTGTGCTATGCTTGATGTGCCTAGGTTTGGTGATTTGGTCCCTCGTGTTTTTTTCTCCTCCCCCTTTGCCCCCTCTTGCTTTTTTCTGCCTATTATATATATTGCCTCGTTCTTGCAATAAAGCGTCAGTTGATAGTCTGCGCTTGTCTGTCCTTTTTCTCTCCTTCTTGTTTCCGTCAGTTTTTTGCGCAGTTACATACCTTATGTAAATAAATCTCTGTTGTTCGTTCGGGCGCTTCTTCTCGCTGAATTGTTGGACGATGGATCCTGCGACGGGGCCAGCTACCGAAAACGAGACCGGTAGGACCCGGAGTCCCAACAACTGGATGGCAGCGGCGGGATGCTGATAACCCCGAAAGCGACCACTGGACGGAGTGAGCCCGAAGTTCAACAACAGGACGACAGGAGAAGGATTACACGAGCTCATCGACTTGCAAAGGGAATCGAACGGCACTTCTGAGAGGCACGACGCCGGAGACATGACTGCGAACTGGGTGAGTGCCGGATTTCTCTGTTAAATTTTACCAGGCATTTACTCTATGTGTTAAGTAAAAGCTGGTAGAGAGGGGCTGTCTTGGTCATTGGGTTAACAGGTAACTTGCGTCAGGCAGAAATTGTGTGATAGCTTGGTTAAGCTCTTTCTGTCAGTGGCGTCAAGGTTAACAGTGACAGGGCAGGATTCCGTATAAGAGCTTTTTGAAGCTTTATTTGTAGACTAAGTTAACAGAAAACTTGAGGCAAGGCAGGAACCTAGAGCTGTCGTTGCCGTCAAGGTTAATTAGTTGCAGGACAGGAATCTTTGTGGAACAGAGACAGCGGTACTGGAAGCAGCCATGAATTTGAAATCCCTCCGAAAGTCCATGTTGTTGCTACTTGCAAGGGAGTTGAATCTGGAGGTGTCGGACTCTCAAAGAAAGCCAGAGCTGATAGAGGCGATTCTCGCATTGGGGGCGGAGGATGACGAGCTGTCAGAATGTGTCGAGGAGATTCAGGAGAGCCAAGCGGCAGAGGCCGAAAGAAAGGCGGCCGCGGCCGAGGCCGAAAGGAAAGCGGCAGAAGCCGAGGCAGATAAGATGCGAAAGCACGAGCTTGAAATGAAGCGCCTCGAGCTAGAGATTAGCCATAATAGTAGAACAGGAGGCAGCGAGGCATCCGGTACCGCAGAGCGGGTCAGGTTCAAAATGACGGACCTAATGAGATCGTACAAGCTAGGGGAGGACATTGGGCTGTTTCTCGTCAACTTTGAGAGAACTTGTGAAAGGCAAGGTTTCAGCCAGGATACGTGGCCTCAACGCTTGTTGTCCCTACTTCCGGGGGAGGCCTCAGAAGTAATCGCGCGCCTCACGAAAGAGGAGGCTGACGAGTACAGTGAGGTAAAGTCGAGCCTTCTCAAGAAATACAGGTTGTCAGCGGAAGGTTTCAGACAAAAATTTCGCAACGCCGTAAAAGAGAGCAATGATTCATACCCGGAGTTTGCTTACAAGTTAATGGCCAACATGGGGGAGTGGCTGAAAGAGGCAAAGGCGTATGGGAATCATGACAAGGTGCTCGAGTGTATCGGTCTGGAACAATTCTATCAAAGGTTACCAGAAAAGGTGAGGTTCTGGGTTCAGGATATACCAGACGTGAACACCGTAACAAAAGCCGCAGAGCTCACTGAAGAATTCGTTACGTGCCGCGCCCTCGGGGCAAACAGCGAGCCTAAAAGGGAAAAATTCCTACGGCCGAATAAGGCGCCGTTTAGAAAACAACCGACAAGTCTCGCACAAAAGGGTGAGGAAAACAATTCATCTAACCATGGGGCGTCGGCAGAGGCAAGCAAAAAAAAATTGAGGCGAGAAAACCGGCTGCTTGTTTCAATTGCCACGAAACAGGGCACTTCGCGAAAGACTGCCCGAATGAAAAGGTGGCCTTTTTATCTATAAATGAAGCCGACGAGAACATGAAGTTGTTAGAGCCCTATATGTACGACCTTACCGTGAACGGCAAGCAGTGTCGGGTTCTTAGAGACTCCGCAGCCACTATGGACGTAGTTCATCCGTCTTTTGTTCAGTCCGGACAGTATTCAGGAGACTGTGCCTGGATTAGACAAGCCGTAGAAGCAAACAGTCAGTGCCTTCCCGTAGCTAAAGTTGTCCTTAAAGGCGCATTTGGAACATTGGAAACAGAAGCCGCGGTATCGCCATATCTACCCCCTCAGTATCCTTACTTATTTTCAAATAAGTCAGATCAAATGCTGAAGGAGAAAAGTCTAACGTTGGGAGAAGGCATAGTGCAGGCACTGACTAGATCAAAGGCACGTGCGCTGGCTGCGAGAGCAACATTCACTGAGGCAAACAAGCCTCAAATCGACAACGGGCCTGGTTGCGAGTTGGACACCACGGAAACAAATCGACTTGTGCGAGAACAGGCTGCAGAAGCCGTAGTCGCGGAGGCAACCATTCCTAAAGGCGACGTTGAACCTCCTCCCGAATTGGAAGGGGTCAATTACGCCTCGTTGACCGAGCAAATAGAGAATGCCATTGCTCCCAAGCCGATTCCTGGTAGTACAGAGGATAGCACAGAGGGTGACACATTCCAGGTACTAGGAACTACAAAAGAGTTGTGTGTCATGCCAACTTCGGATAATTTCAGTCGGCTGCTGCAGGTGAGCCCCGCTTCATTAATAACCGAACAAAAGGGTGACCCAACGCTTAAGCAATTCCAGGACAGTTCGAAAGAGGGAATCGCCAAACGAAATGTGAGATTCCAAGAGAGGAGCGGCATACTCTATCGAAAATATCTAGATAGGCGAGGAGTAGAGTTTGACCAGGTAGTCGTACCTCAGGCGTATCGTCAGGATTTGCTTAGTTTGGTGCATGGAGAATCATGGTCAGGCCACTTAGGCGTAACGAAGACGAAAAATCGTCTCTTACAGGAATACTACTGGCCTGGATGCTTTAAAGATGTAGAGAGGTTTGTAAAATCTTGCGATGTGTGTCAGCGAGTGGGTAAGCCGGGAGATAAGGCGAAATTTCCAATGAAGCTGGTACCCGTAATCACGGAACCCTTTCGTCGGTTGGTAATTGACACAGTAGGTCCTTTGCCCAAGACAACTTCAGGCTACCGTCACATCCTGACCTTAATCTGCCCAGCTACTAAATTTCCAGAGGCGGTCCCGCTAAAAGAGCTAAGTTCCGTCGAAGTAGTGAACGCACTTCTGTCCGTGTTTGCCCGGGTAGGCTTTCCTGCCGAGATACAATCAGACCAGGGCACCATTTTCACGAGTGCCTTAACGACAACCTTTCTAGAGCGGTGTGGCGTGAAATTATTGCATAGTTCAGTCTACCATCCGCAGTCGAACTCGATAGAGAAGCTTCACTCCGTGATGAAGCGAGTGTTAAGAGCCTTGTGTTTTGAACGAAAAACTGACTGGGAAATGTGCTTACCTACAACGATGTTGGCACTAAGAACTGCACCACATGAGACAACAGGGTTTACGCCAGCGGAACTTGTTTACGGCCGCAGACTGCGATCTCCTCTTCGTATGCTGAGAGAGTCGTGGGAAGGTCAGGGTGATGATCCTGTAGTAGTGGAATATGTCCTCACCTTATTGGATCGTCTAACAAAAGCCCAAGAACTGACCGAGAGTGCGATGACCAAAGCACAGCAGAAGGCTAAGCTTTACTACGATCGGACAGCTAAAGCGCGACACTTTGCTGTAGGAGACAGGGTCATGTTGTTGAGGCCCTCCCAAAAGAATAAGCTTGAAGTGCAATGGGTCGGCCCGGCCGAGGTTACTCGAAAATTGTCTGACACCAACTATGTGGTAAAATTACCAGGAAGTCGTAAGGTACACCAGGTGTATCATAGCAACTTACTCAAACCCTATAAAGAGAGAGAAGCCATCGTGAACATGACTTTAAATGTTCCAGAAGTGGTTACGGCAGAAATTCCTGAATTAGCTCCCGAATCGGACGAAGTCCCGATCGAGAAAAGAGTTGAGGATTTAGTATCAAAGTCACAGCTGACAATGAAGCAGAAGCAGGAATTGCGTGGTCTTTTGACCGAGTTTCAGGACAGATTTGTAAGCGAGCCAGGCCGGACATCCGTCCTCATTTATGACATAGAGCTTACCTCGTCGGAACCGGTAAGATCTAAGACGTATCGGGTGTCACCTCGCAGGCTTGAGCTACTCAAAGCAGAGGTTAACAGGATGCTGGAATTGGGTGTGATTGAGCCGTGTGAAAGTGATTACACTTCCCCGTTAATTCTCGTGGAGGTACCCGGCAAAGATCCGCGTCCTTGCGTAGACTATCGTAAGTTAAACCTCATCACCAAGGATCAGACATACCCAATTCCCCACATTGAGGAACGCGTCGAGAGGGTAAGCAGCGCGCAATTTATCTCAACGCTAGACCTAGTGAGAGGTTACTGGCAGGTGCCGCTCACCGAGAGGGCGAGCCGGTATGCTGCATTTATTTCACCATTGGGGACATTCTGCCCTAAAGTGTTGAGTTTCGGCCTAAAGAACGCGCCTTACTGTTTTTCAAACTTAATGGATAAGGTTTTGCGTGGTCAAGAGGACTTCGCATTGCCTTACTTGGACGATGTCGCCGTGTTTTCCTCGTCCTGGCCAGAACACTTGACGCATTTGAGAGCAGTACTGACACGCCTACGCGAAGCAGGTTTAACGGTAAAGGCGCCCAAGTGTCAGCTAGCACAAGCAGAGGTACTTTATCTCGGGCATGTTATCGGTCGAGGGCATCGCCGTCCCTCTGAAATGAAAGTGGCAGCTATCCGAGACTTTCCCCAGCCCCGAACGAAAACCGATATTCGGGCTTTTCTTGGAATAGCTGGTTACTATCGTAAGTACATCCCTAGATATTCCGACATTGCCAGCACTCTTACTGACGCGTTGCGCAAGACCGAGCCCCAAATGGTCAACTGGGATGAGGAGAAAGAAAAGGTTTTCCGCGTTTTGAAAGCGGCCTTGTCGAGCCAACCTTTGCTTAGTTCACCGGACTACTCGAGGCCTTTCATAGTCCAATGCGACGCTAGTGATAGAGGCATGGGGGCAGTTCTTAGTCAAAGGGATGAGGGGGATCAAGAGCATCCCGTCCTATATGTTAGCCGGAAACTCACCCTTCGCGAGCAGGTTTACAGCGCTAGCGAAAAGGAATGTGCGTGCTTGGTTTGGGCAGTCCAGAAACTGGCTTGTTATATTGCCGGAAGCAAGTTCATTGTGGAAGTGGACCACTGTCCTCTCACCTGGCTACAGACCATGTCCTCTAAGAACGGCCGCCTGCTGCCTTGGAGCCTCGTTTTGCAACAATATACGTTTGAAATACGCTACAAAAAGGGTGTACTCCATGGCAACGCTGATGGCTTAAGTCGATGCCCCTGACGCGAGAGGATGTCTCGAGAACTCTGGCATTTTTTTTTCCTGACCTGAACAAGAGCTAGTGATTGTTTTTTTTTTACTCTTTTAGGTGTACTTGTTTGAAAACGTTGAAGACACGGCTATCCAGGGTTTCGGGTTCGGTGTGCTTCCAGTGTTGTTGTTTTGTGTCACCTTAAAGTGTGAGTAACATTTTGAATAAATTGTGTATTTCCTTTATTATCAGTTAAAGGGGAAAATTGCCTGGTGGAGTTTGGCGGAATTGTCCGGCGCTCACCGGCTGAGTAGTTGTGTTTTCATGTGCGTATGTGACGTCTGTTGAGCCCTCAATGAAGCAGGTGTTGCCCTCTACTTCATCAAAGACGGTCGTCACCAAACCGACTGCCGGCGCTGATCTCTCCGGACAGTGGCTGCAAACCTCAGCCCATCGAGATCTTCACCCCCCCGCGCGAGAGACTGTTACGACCGGCCCTGGAGAGCCAAGCAGGGAGAGTTTGGGGGAGAACCGGTTTTTGACCTGACGGTGTCGTCCACCCCCACCTCCCCATTCGGGTTCCTCCTCGCCGGGAGAGCTACGGGGTCTGCTGTGCGTTCGTGACCATATTTGGTAACATTTTGGGGCGCCGGGACCATATATGGACCTCGTGTTGGGTTGTGCCACTTCTTGTGCTGTGAGAGGTGTTTTCCCCTCCCTCGTGGCCGAGGTGCCGGCGACACCGTATTGGCTGACGATGCGGACAAGGCGCCCAGTGTCAACAACGTGGCGCTATAAAATGCCGAAGACGTTTTGTATCACACGCACTCTTCTCTCTTTGGGTCAGTTGACCACTTCTCCACATGTAAATAAATCTCTGTTGTTCGTTCGGGCGCTTCTTCTCGCTGAATTGTTGGACGATGGATCCTGCGACGGGGCCAGCTACCGAAAACGAGACCGGTAGGACCCGGAGTCCCAACAATATATATATATATATATATATATATATATATATATATATATATATATATATATATATATATATATATATATATATATATATATATATCAAGGCTGTTCTTGTGAATTCATATGCAGATGCATTGAAAAAGCTGGGACGCGATACCAAAAGTGCTTACAAGAAAAGCGAAGAACAGTACGACCCATACAGCTTTTA
Source organism: Rhipicephalus microplus (assembly GCF_043290135.1). NCBI lineage: Eukaryota > Metazoa > Arthropoda > Arachnida > Ixodida > Ixodidae > Rhipicephalus > Rhipicephalus microplus. Next base: position 278,629,434 of record NC_134702.1, on the reverse strand, counting down.
CAAATGAAACTACTTTTCTGCAAGGCAATATTGTCCTTCATTAACACCTCTCGCACATATTTGTTGATACACGTGCTCATATATATTGCAGCATAAGCAAAAAAACTTATGGTTAACAAGGTGACAAGTGAATGTGATGTAGGCTCGCCACCTGTAGCTGTCGGTCCACAGGTCGTACGTGACGGCACAGAACCTCGGCCCCTGAACCACCGTCTTTTTCACCTGCCCGTGCATTGACCGGTACATGTCATCCAGCGCTGACCTCGACAAGGTGGTCCGGTCAGGAAGCTCTTGGAGCTCCTTTATCACCCCATATTTCATGAAAAAGTCCTATAGAGGAGAAATCACTCTTTGTTCACACCTATCACGACATTAGGAAAAACGAAATGCAGCCACGGCGCTACTGTCTATACACCCACCTGTAATCCTTCACCGTTGACTAAGTTAAAAGGCAGCAGGTCTCTGGCAATCAGAAGAACCAGGTCCCTGGCGAGCAAATTCTTCCTAGACGATGATGTCGTGTTACGCCTCGGAACCACTTGGAAGTAATTTTTTACTGTCACCCTAGATGCACCCTTGCTGTCATCCTGCAGTTTGTGCTCATTCACCAAGTGTCTCTGCATGTTCGACGTGCTCACTGTTGACGCGTAGCGTTTTATCTTGCATCTGCAGCAGAAACAGAAGAATAATGAACTCTCACTATGAAATTATCAAAGGGCTAAGCCCAAACAATTTAGCGAAATAAATAACCAAAGGCGCTTTACTCACGATTCGAATGGCTTTGAGTCGTCGTCTTTGATGAGTTCGTCAAGCACTTCTCACAATAATAGTCGGTTCCGATTTTCTTCTGCTTTCCTCTCGTGATATACGTCAGGTGCCCGAAATGTTGCCAGACATAGCTAGTTTTCGCTTTCGAGTGTAACGGCATTATGCGGAAATTACCAACCGGCATCTTAAATATACTGGGGCCGGCAATTTCCATCTCGTCATTAGCTTCATCTCTTGGGACGGGTGCGGTTTCAGACATATCGGCTGTATTATCCACACAGGCAGTGCTCTCGAGACTGCGAAAATCGCGATTATTCCCACGCTGCGAGTTCACTGTTCTTGCTGTGCCATACTGCGTTTTTAAAGCCTAAGGCCATCGACTGAGAGAAAGAGAGAAAGCTTGTTGAGCCGATTATTACTTTCGATGGTGTCGAATGAGTGAAACGGATGCTCGTTCGTCTTTCCTCAACCACCTAATCAGCGCGAAGTGGGAGTGACAATAGGGTCTTTTAGCAGTAACACCTGTATGGTATTACTGCACCACTCCTCCTTTCTCACTCACTAGACTTTAGTCACACCACGGCCGGACTCGACTCCTTCTCCGGCGCCCCCCTTACGGCCTTCGCATTGGGGCGTTTTGCTGCCTGCCGCCGCAAGTTCGGGGTGGCGCTGCTAGACCACTGTTGCTCTATCGTGAAAAAAAGGGTTCCTAGTAGTACATCAACAGGCCCAGATGGCATTCCAATTAGGCTGATAAAAACATTAGGTCCGAAGTCTAAGCAGGCTCTGAGAGAGGCAGTGAGTACAATAATAATCGATGGTGAAGTTCCCGATGGATGGAAACTTAGCAGGATGAGCATGATCTATAAAGAAAAGGGGGACAAAGCTGACATAAACAACTACCGTCCTATAACAGTGACATCAGTGGTCTACAGGCTGGCGATGCAGATTATAAAGGAAAGACTGCAGGCGTGGATAGAGGATGAGGGGGTGCTGGGGGAACTGCAGAATGGGCTTCGGAAACACAGGAGGTTGGAAGACAATCTGTTCTCACTGACGCAGTGCATCGAAATAGCAGAAAAAGAACACAGGCCCCTGTGGCTAGCATTTTTGGATATCAAGGGAGCGTACGATAGCGTGTTTCAAGAGGAATTGTGGGGAATACTGGACACACTAGGCGTGGAACATGTAGTCACTAATCTTTTAAAGGGTGTCTATAAAGGTAACAAGGTAGTTATAAAGTGGGAAAAACAGGTATCCAAGCCTGCAGAGGTAAAACGGGGGCTTAGGCAGGGGTGCCCCCTGTCACCCTTATTATTCGTGATGAACCTACAAGGATTAGAGGCAAAATTAGAGGGAAGTGGACTGGGCTTCAACCTCTCTTTAGTCAAACAAGGAAAACTTATTGATCAGGCACTACCAGCATTAATGTACGCAGATGATATAGTGCTAATGGCCAACAACAAGGAAGATTTGCAGAGATTGATGGACATCTGCGGTAATGAGGGAGATAGGTTAGATTTTAGATTCAGTAGGGAAAAATCAGCAGTCATGATTTTCAATGACAACGAAGGTAAAGAGCTTAGAATACAGGAGGTCACGCTAGAGATAACAGATAAATACAAATATTTGGGCGTATGAATAAGCAATGGGACCGAGTATCTGAGGGAACACGAAATATATGTGACGACTAAAGGTAACAGGAATGCAGCAGTCATGAAAAATAGGGCACTGTGGAATTACAATAGGTATAATGTTGTGACAGGAATATGGAAAGGGGTCATGGTTCCTGGGCTGACGTTCGGCAACGCGGTCTTGTGCATGAGGTCAGAAGTTCAAGCAAGATTAGAAATTAGGCAACGTGAAATATGTAGGCTTGCTTTAGGAGCTCACGGGAATACACCAAATCAGGGAGTACAAGGTGATATGGGATGGACATCATTTGAGGGCAGGGAAGCTAGCAGCAAGATAAAATTTGAGAAGCGATTGAGAGAAATGGGGGAAGAGCGTTGGGCTAGGAAGGTTTTCAGCTACTTGTACATGAAGAATGTCGATAAAAAATGGAGGAAGCGAACCAGGAAGTTGACTGGTAAATACTTAGAAAACAGCAGGTGGCCAAACCAAAAGGAACTATCGGTTAAGAAAAAAGTGAAGGAAACGGAGACTGACATGTGGAGAATGGGCATGATTAAGAAGTCCGCACTAGAGATCTATCGAACTTTTAAGCAGGAAATTGCCAAGGAAAGGATCTATGATAATACTCGGGGTAGTTCTCTACTGTTTGAGGCCAGGACGGGAGTATTGCGAACCAAGACATATCGGGCCAAATACGAAGGGGTCGACACAGTATGCAGTTGCGTGTGGAAAGGAAGAAGAAACTGCCGAACACTTGATAATGCTCTGTAAAGGGCTTCACCCTATAGTTCAGGATGATGGCGCAGTGTTTTTCAAAGCACTGGGATTTAGGGACAGCGAGGGCAAAATAGACTTTAAGCGGGTAGACTTAACTAGAAGGAGGTTATCTGATTGGTGGCTAAAGTCAAGGCACGAGTGAAAATTAAACCCTTCACTGCGAAGTACGAATCCTCAACTTCATTATTTAAAGGAAAAAAAAGATAAATGTAATGGTTAGTTCACTAAGTATCACGGCTAGGTGGCGTTAGCCGCCGCCCGATCTAAAGGGTACGGCCACATCCATCCATCCATCCATCCATGCTCCGCCGCCTCCAAGCGCGTTCACAAGCGCAGTGTGCGCGCCACAGCGCTATGGCCATCATAACAGCGCTGAGCACGAGGAACACAACCAACTGCAGCGCCTGAATTCTTGAAGATGAACGTTTTATCTACACAATACAGCTCGGTCGTTGCATGTTATGAAGTTAAAATGGTATAGTCGACCTTTGAGAGCACTGCTTACCCAGTCGCAACCATTCCGGCAGCTTTCCTGGATTTTCGCACACGCTTGTTGTCTGTCACATGCAACAGTAATCCATTACAGCGCACTAAATTCAGAGAGAAAAAGCAATATTTATTTTGTCGTAAGGTGGACTAGAACTGAAATAAAAAAACAATTTCTGTGCGAGGTGAACACAAATACCTTTTTCTTTCAAACCCACGCTAGCAATACAAATTAACACAAACACAAATGCGTGGTACAAAGAAAGCGAACCTCCATGACATACTCATCACAGTCTGAAATATTTTCTAGACGGCTTGTGCCCATACCCAAGTGGTTTTTCATTTCTATCGCTCACCATCTTGGTGTAGTTAACGAGAAGAAGTCTGATGAATTTGTCCGCAATTAAACGAGCTGTGCGCCTTGCGTGGCTGCTGTCTACACCCTCTGGGCAGAGGAGGATGGGTGATTGTTCGAGGTGTGGGGTAACCAGAAGTTGCAGCACTTCATGCACTTTTGTACGCGGAAGTTTGCTAGCAGCTTTTTCAAAGAAAGTAACAATGTTGTCCAACAGTGTCAAAAACATACGGTTTGGGTAGTGGAGTGCACTTTTGTCCTGGCTGTGCAACAGAACATACAAGGGATCAGCTTTGTTCGTAGTCGTCAGCATCGTAACACAAGCATCACACTCAAACTCACTGACGAGCTTCCCGATGTATCCACTCCCCGTAGGTAGACGGCGATGACTCCGCTTTCCGTTTCGTCGGCTGTCGAGGAGCCGAGGTGGCCGAGGGGCCACGCGCTGCAGGTTCTTTACGCGGCCTCTTCGTAGTCGGGACCATACACGAAGAATACTGATCGAAGACCGTGGGCACGGCTCCTGGACGCAGTTTCCGGATACGATATCCGGGAACGTAGTCATTTTCCGTGAAGTGTTGGCTGCACACTACAGTCGATGCGGACTTGTCATTGATGACGAGGTTTTCACGTGAAACATTTTCCCTCCACTTCGAACACAGTTCCTCATCGCTAGGAAATTGGTGGTACGACACACCCGGTGTCTTCCCTTGCTGTGACTTACACAGCGGCACGCAACGATAAACCATGGCTACGCTAGTGCAGTTAGCGTGCCTGAGTGTGTCTGATGCATTGTTTACCCGAGGTCATCGAACGCAGTCAAGAAAAGTCGCAGTCGGCGACGCGGGGAGCCGGCGGAGTTTACAGTGAGGTGGTGCTGCCCTCTACGCGTCAGAAAAAAATATATGCGCGGCGCCTGTATTGAGAAGGCCGTAAGGAGCGTGCGGAAGGAGCGTCGAGTCCGACCGTTGTCACACCCTTTACCAGTCAGTGGCGTTTCCTCCTCAAAGGCGGATGCACACACGCCTGCACCAATGGGTGTATACTCCAGAGTCCATACTGGTCACGCCCGTTGACTTCGCCTGCAGAGAATGTTGACTCCCTGACTCCTTTGTGCTTGGTCAGGGGAGGAGGACACCCCTAGCAAGTGCGCTCCCTTAAAATTTCTCTTACAAAACGTCACAAATAAGGATGTTTGATAAGTGTGTATAAAACATTCAACTTTTTAATGTTTTTTGTAGCGTGTACCCGTGCTCAATACCCATCAGCTGTGTGAGACAATTAAAATCGCAACTGCCACTCTCGACTGGTTCCGGAAAAGACTCAATAGAAGAATGCAATTACGTGTGCTGGAAACCTATGTTCGTTTGTCAGTTTGATTTCTAGGCATGATTTTAACTCCTTTATAAACAAAAGTAAAACCTGCAACATATTAAAACAAAATGGCTGCTATTGCAAGATGTGTGTCCCCCTACACGATTTTTTTAGACTTACGCCTCTGCAAGTCACATCTGGTGTCACAAACTTGCAAGTGTCCTCTCTCCTCTCTTTGCATCTCCCGATTCCCCCCCCCCCCCTTGAATATAAAGGCACCAATGTAGGCCTCCATGATTGCCTACTGGCGCGTGGCGGGCCATTTGGGTGGCTATAGGGCCAACAGTACCGATTTCGTCATGCCTTATTGGAGATGCTGTAGGATCAAGAAAAGGCCGATCGTCGTAAATTTCTTCAAAGTTCAGTAGTAGTTTATTTGTGGATACCATGGATTATTGAACCTCAGTTTGTGTATAATGCTCCAATGAAAAAAGAATGGTTTCACCCTGTGACACTGCAGAGTCAGAAGCCATCACATGTGCAGGCATCATTAGGCTTCTGTTGGGCTCGAACTTCGTGCGTTCCCCGAATACCTTATGTTACCCACCCAGCGGCCGGCGACCCTTCGCCAACAAGGAAGCAGGGCCACCGGAATGCGGGACGATGACTGTCTGCTGGCCACGAAGGACGCGACAACTGCCGTGCCGCTGTCGGGCTCAATTATGGCGCCTTACAGGAGACCAAGCCAGGCTGCAGGTGGCCGGTACACGTGGAAGGCACACGTGGAAGGTACACGTACGCGTCCGCCGGACAATCAGAATCAGCGGAGGCGACGGCATTGGCGCAGGCGCCAATTGTATTGATGGCCTGTCAACCCGGCATCGCGGGAACTTACTCGGAGGCGCTTTTCCACGACCTGGCAACGCCCGTCGTCGACCATTCCGGGAACCGGTGTGAAAGAAACCTGAGCGACTGCGGAGAACCGATGAGTGGGCAAGAGGCGGTGGGTCTTCGAGGCTCTGGCGAGGAGAGACACATCTGTGCGTTTTGATTGGACTATAAGAGTGGTGCGTTACGATTGGACTGTAAGAGTGGTTGAATGGGGAGCCAAGGGATAAAACCAGGGGTGCAGGGACAGAGAGAGAAGGGAAACGAATAAACGTCTCTATATCCAGATGATGTCGGAGCGGTCGTTTCCTCAAGGTTCCTCAAGGCTCAAGGTCGGAGCGGTCGTTTCCTCAATTCGAGCACGGCTCTCATCTCAGAAGGCAGCAGCTTTCTTGTTTTCGGCAAGCAGCGTCGTTGGAGGTGTTGGTTGGTTCGAGTGGGAGGAGACCCGCTGTTCGCATGCGGTGACCCGGCGGACTCCTGCACAGGTTTTCGTCGGTTTTGGTGAGGTTTCTTGTCCCCTTTTCTCTGCCTTTTTTTTTTCTTTCAGGTTAGGCTAGCTCCTAACTGACTTGGTAGCCTCGTGGTGGTGGTACCACGATGTCTACCAGTCTGCTCTCGCAGATTAGGCCGCGGGTGCACTACGCACGCGTGCCTAAGGGCGTCGGCAGTGCCGACATTTGCAGGGAGCTCGTGAAGCGCTTCACGGTCAGCGAGCTGAAGTGCGTTCAGGATTATGGCTTAGGGAAGTTTGAGGTGACGTTCGCGAACGACGAGGCGAGTCGGCGGTTTTCCGACGATCCAGTCCTCGCCATTCGCGATGCGAGGATCAGGTTTCAGGACCGAGGTGTTCGGGTCAAGGTGGTGCGCGTCATAGGCTTCCCGGCGGACGCGGATGTGCGCATCATAACACAACTGTTGGCGAGGTTTGGAAAGGTTTTGGATGTGACGCGAGAGGAGTCAGCGTATCTGCCGGGAGTCTGGAGCGGCGTCCTCATGGTCAAAATGGAGATGCACAAGAGTATCCCCAACCTCATCGAGGTGAGGGACATCATCGTCCAGTTTGAGTATGAGGGGGTCGCGCGGGTTTGCCGGCGCTGCTACAGAACCGGACACCATGCGGCAAAGTGCACTGTACCACAGTGCGTGCGCTGTGGGGCTTTTGGTCACGACCAGTGCGCGGTCAAATGCAGGCACTGCGGCGGCGATCATGGCCCCTCACAGTGCAAGGCGCGGACGACTTCGTCGGCCGCCCCGCCTGTAGCCTCTTCTTCTTCCCAGGAGCAGGTGAGCGGCGTTGCGGAGGATCGGGAGGCTGCTCCAGGGGACGCCGAGGGCTCGACCCAGCCACAGCCGGAGCCCATTAGCGAACGGGCTCCAGGAGGGGAAGAGCAGGAGGCGGGGTCGGAATTAGCTGAGGCCCCCACCCTCTCTGCTGCCGCCGAGCCGTCGCCGGCCTCGCCTGCCGGTGCGCCCGGGACCAGCCCTGCTGACGCGCCTGCTGCCGAGGAGACACAGGAACCCATGAGCTGGACGGACGCTGTTCGGGGCAAGAAGCGGCGTGCCAACCGATCACCAGGGCCCTCCAAGGAGAGGCTGGCGGCGGCTCCGAGCGGCGGCCCCGGCAGCCCTAAGGACGACCTCCCGGTTCCGAAGCGAGCCGCAGCGACAGAGTCCGACGAGGAGTCCACCTCGTCGACTGTCACGGACGGTACCACGGGTGAGTTGAACAACAGTTCTTCTTGCCCTAACTGTGGACCAGGCAATTGCGAGTGTTCGTTAATGTCTAACACAGTGTACTCGTCCACGAACGAGGATTCCCTCTCCGAGGGGGACTCTCGTTCGTAGGTTTTATATTAGGTAGCTTTTCAGCAGCTGATACCTTCGAGTATCTGCTGTTTTCTTCTCTTCTGTGATTTTCTTTTCGCTTCTTGCCTATTCTAGAGTCTGTCTTCTCTCCTTTCTTTCATCATGGCTTCTTCTCTAACTATTGCTACCTTTAATTGTCGGGGTATTACTAGAGCAGCGAAACAAGCTGAGGTCATTCATTTAGCTCGGTCTCGAAAAATAGACATTCTCCTTTTGCAGGAAACTTTTGTGTCTAAATTGCAACAGATTAAGAACTTTGACAGAACGTTTGGCACCAAATCCTACTGGAATTATGGTGGCGCACATTGCCGGGGAGTTGCTGTCATTTTAATGCCACGATTCACCGGTTCTGTGCTACGCTACGCCAGGGATTCGGACGGCCGTGTTCTGTCAGTGGATCTTGACTCTGGCGTTAGAATTGTGAATGTGTATGCTCCAGCAAAGCGCGGACAGCAGAAAGATTTCTTTAATTCCCTAGATTCTTATCTAGTTGGCCCTTCCCGTGTCATTTTAGTAGGCGATTTCAACTGTGTTTTAGAAAAAGCGGATCGCGTTTCCCTCAAAGGAACTCCAAAGTTTAGAGACGGAAACGGCGAGCTAGAGTTGCGGGAGCTTGTTAAAGAGCTGGGGCTTGTCGATGCTTGGCGGTCCCTCCGTCCTCTCCAGTCAGGCATGACTTGGACGGGGAGGGGGAGCCGCTCGAGGATCGATCGTTTTTATGTCTCGCCCTCGCTTGCTCCTAGCATGCACTCTAGCTGGCTGTGTTCTTCCGCGTTGAGTGACCATAGCCTTCTTGCACTGAGATTTGCCGACTCTAGTTTGGTGCCATGGGGCAAGCGACCGTGGCGTTTAAATCCACGGCTCCTTAAAGATAAGGACGCCACAAAAGATGTGGCGACCTATCTCATCGGTTCACTCCTTGGCGACCAAAACTTAGGCGGTAGCGATTGGGACACGGTGAAGGCCGGAGTCGCGGAGCGCTTTCGGGATTGGGGCAAGAGGCGGGCGCGGGAGGAGCGCGCCGAGATCAAAGCGGTCTCTGGCGCGATCCTCCTGCTCTCAAAGCCATTGTCCTGCGGCCTGGGGGTAACCGCGGCTCTTACTTTACTGCGCAAAGAATATAGAGTCCTGCTCCAGCGACGCTGGGACCGCTTGCGGGCCACAGCACGCGCAGAGCAGTGGGAAATGGAGGCTTGGTGCAGCAGAAATGTCCTTCGCAGACACTTGGCTAGGAAGAGCTCAGCGATAACCTCTTTGGTCGATCCTAACACAGGCGGCTTAGTGGAAACGCAGGACGAAGTATTAGAGGTGGCAAGACAGTTCTACAAGAACCTTTACGCCGAACCACCTCCCACTCCGTACTCGTTTCCTTTCACCAAAACTTACGAGGACTTTGATATTTGTGACACTCCCTTCGTCGAAGAGGAGGTGTTTGCAGCCCTTAAATCCATGAAGCATAATCGCAGCCCAGGTTCAGATGGTTTGACAGTCGAGTTTTATGTCAAGTTTTGGAGAGTTTTGGGGGGGCCTTTTACCACATTGGCAAACAGGCTTCTCCGTGAGGGGACCCTGTCAGCAACTCAAAGAGAGGGGCGGATCACTCTCCTGTGCAAGGATGAGACGAGACGCACCGACCTGAGAGCCTGGCGGCCCATCACCCTCTTGAACTGTGATTACAAGCTCATAGCTAAGTGCCTGTCCGTTCGACTCACTCCAGTGCTCAGTACTGTTTTGGGTCCGTACCAGGCGTGTTGTGTCCAAAATAGGTCGTGCCAACTTCATGGTTTCGCTATCAGGGACCTCATAGAATGGTCGAATTCTCGCAACCTAAGTGGAATCCTTTGTTCTTTTGATCAAGAAAAGGCTTTTGATATTATCAGTCACAAGTACATCTTCAAAGTTTTAAAGCAGGCGGGCTTCAGTTCAAAGTTCATCAGCATGGTCAGGGCTCTCTACTTTCGTCCTAGTTCTGCTGTTGTCATACAAGATCGCGTCTCGGAGTCGTTCGGTGTGTGCCGTGGAGTCCGACAGGGTGACCCACTGTCGCCCGCTCTCTACGTGCTCGCATTCGAGCCGCTCTTGCAGAGGCTTTCTAAAGACACCAGCATAGGTAGATTTCCCCTTCCGCCAGGTTCCCCCCCGGTGGCAATGTTTGCCTATGCAGATGACCTCTCTATCGTCGTCCCGGACGAGGCAACTGTTTGCACCGTCTTGGACGTTATGGAGGGGTACTGCTCGGCGAGCGGCGCCAGAATAAATAAGTCAAAGAGCGCAGTCATGTATCTGAACTGTGCTCCCTCCAGTCCACGTCCTGTACATGGGCTCCCCATAAAGAAACGCCTACGTATATTAGGTTTCCATTTCGAGCCAGATGGCCTGACTACCGAAAACTGGCGGTTAGCAAGGCAAAAGCTTACTGATAGGATTGAGGAACTCGGTGCCTTGTCTTGTCCGCTTACAGCCAGGGCCACGATAATTCAATCACTGTTGTTCAGTTTCCTCACGTACATAGGTTCGGTTATGCCAGTTAAACCCCACACCAAAGTTATCTTGGAAAAGAAAGTTTTCAAATTCTTTTGGGGTCGTGCCTCTCCTTTTGTGGCGCGTCCCGTGTTGAAGTTGCGCAGGGACGAAGGAGGACTAGGTATTCCCGACCTTAGCGTTGTGACCACGGCATTACATGTTAAATGGACACGGGTAGCTCTTGAGTCAGATATGCTCCTTACTAGAAGCTTTGCGTCTTATTTCCTGAGTACCAGGCTGAGGTTGTTCTCGCCTGGGGCATTTTCGAATTCCGTGCCTCGGGCGGGAACGCCTTCTGCCTTCTATGCAGGGGCCGCTTCTACTTTGGCCCGTCTCCAAGAGGTCGACCCCGAGATAGATTTAGATTCAATCGAACTCCGCGAGTTAGTCGATAGACTCGCTCCGGAGTTACCCGAATGCTACAGAGAACACGACCTGTCCGAATACAGTCCTAACTGGCGGTTAATTACTGCCAGTTTCCTGGACGCCAAGCGCGCTACATTCATGTATCGCCTGGCCAGAGATCGCCTGCCTCTAAGCTTCAGGCCTTTCACAAGAATTGCTCAACGAGGAGTGTGCCCTTTTTGTGGCACTAAGGAGGACCTGGTTCACGTGTTCTCTCAGTGCGCACTACCAGCTGCCCTCCATCGAAGGATAGCTAGCTTGTTTGGCCACCCAGGTGTTCCTTTCAACACCGTTCGTTTTCTTCAACCCCTGTCGCGACAAGCGGCTAAGCAATACGTGCTTCTGCTTGTTGAGTGCTCGTACCAAGTGTGGGTTGCACGGTGCTGTGCCGTCTTTGATGGCAAGCGACCCGGGCTTCTCGAAGTGCTTGCAAAAGTACGGAAGGAGGTCTGGTTCGTTCTCCACCGAGAGTGGCAGCGCCTTGGTGCAAAGAAGTTCTACGAGACGTGGCACCGTCCGGCAGTGATTTTCAGTGAGGCAGGAGGGCAGATAACCATCAACTTTGAATGATGGCTTTCTCTAAGGCTCCACGACTAGGCCTAGTGAGCCAGTCGCCCCCGAGTTTGGTCTGTATGGTCTTTCACCCGAGTTTTGCATGTGCTAAGGTGATCCTGTCACCTTGTCGGGCTTTACCCGCAAGGTCCGTGTTGGCCCCTTCTGTAGGCTCGGCTACTTTACTCGTCGAGGCGGAAGGTGGTTCCCTTCTTCGAGAAGGACTAAGCCGGCTTTCAGCCGTGCCGGTTTCCGTGGGTACGTTTGGTTTGTGTGCAGCAGCACTGGCCTCTGCACCAAATAGTAGTCCCGTAGACCCCACAGGACGGATTGTGTCTCACTGCGCCCTTGTGGTGAGGAGACGGGCCATGACCGCAAAACGCCTCGCGCTGAGCGATAGCCCATCTGCACTGTGGGGGTGTTGTCGCAGGCTCTCAGCCGCGCGACAGTGTGAGGGCACGGGCACTTTGGTTGTGGTGACTGAAGTTACCGCGACCGAAGGCAGCACCGCTGCCACTTTTTTGGGTACGTCCGCTTTGCGTGTGGTGGCGAGAGCTACCGTGCCGAAGGGTAGCCCCTATGTCAAGTCTCGCTGGGCCCTAGTGGTCAGGAGACGGGCCATGACCGCAGCGCGCCCCATGCGCCGCGATAGCCCACCCTGCCAGGGTACGTTCACTTTGCGCGTTGCGACTGAAGTTGCTCCGCCGGAGGGTAGTCCCTTTGTCGGGCCTCCCTGGCTTGTATGCCGGGAGGCAGGCCGCGTCTGTTGGGCGCCTGGCGCCGAACGGTGGCCCCCTTGCCAGGGCATGGCCGTCTGCCCGAAACAAATCTTCCCCCCACACAGCCCTGGGGGGAGGGAGAGCCGGGACAGACGTAGGATGATGATGGGTTGATGAGTTAAGTGTGACTCTGGGACAAAGCGTTTCGGCGCCGCGTCTCCTTCCTATCTGACAACGGCTCTCAAGGTGCCAGCAGATGAAAAGTTCTCGTCTTCGGCTTCCTTGGCGGCAGCAGCAAATGTCGTGCAACAAGCGAGAGGCGAGTGGAAAGAACCAAACAGAACGTAACTGGCGCAGTCGAGCAGGATCTGCATGGCTGAACTGAGGAGGACAGCGGGGAGCGACATCAGCCGAGACTGACGACAACCACCTTCAACTGACTACCACGCTGCGGGATCAACGAAGCAAGGCTAGTCCACCGGATTCCGAGGAGAAAGAGCGCACCGCAAGGCTACTTCAGGCGGGTACCTCTTGATTTTCGGTTGGGCGCAGGCGATGACAAAGCATTACAACTTGCGAGACAGAGAAAGGGACAACTCGGAAATTAACGGGGACGGGGCAGGAAACTTGCAGGCGTTGGGAGTCGCCGACATCGGCACGGGGGGTCATGGTAGTGGCACGTCAGATACGGCGTCGGAACAGCAGCTAGCGCTGCTCCAGCTTCAATTAAAAATTGCTGAGGCGGAAACGGAGAAGCAGCGTTTGATGCTGGAAAGCCAGCGGCTACGAGCCCGTAATGGGGCAGAGTCCAACGAGAGCGATGACAGCGTAGCGCTTGGCGGAAGGTCAGAAGAAGACAGGCGACTGAAATTCGCAAGCTTGTTAAGGGGTGTACTGGCACCAATGCCGAACCAAGAGGCGCTTGCGCCAATGTGGTTCGAGGATGTTGAGGCAACGCTCGAGTCGTATGAAGTTCCGAGCGAATGGTGGGCCGGGCTAGTTTTGCCACAGTTGAGTGAAAGGGCACGCGGGCTGCTGTGCAGGCTTACAGCACAGGAGTGCAAAGCTTATGTTAAGCTTAAGTCAAGCATTTTAGAGGGTCTCAGGCTTTCGGCGGCGGAGTACAAGAGGCTGTTTGCGGGATCGAAAAAGGGAGAAAGAGAGTCCTGGGATCAGTTTGCCGTGCGCCTTGAGAATTATTTCGACTATTATGCCCAGAGTTCAAAGGTAGGCACGTTCGAGGAACTCAAGCTGCTAATCGTCGCGGATTGCTTGAAAGAATGTTTGAGCCCGGAAGCGAGAGCGCATGTCATTTGTAATCAACAGGGGTCCTTTTTGCTGCCCAGTGGCGTGGCTAGGCTCGCGGAGAGATTCGAGGAGAGCGAAAAGTGCAAGGCAGCACAAAAAAGGCAAATGTAGAGGAGTGGCAAAAGAAAGCTAAAACAGCAGTAGATGCACTCACGGACGGAAACGGGAAAAGGCGATGTTTTGAGTGTAAGGGTGCCGACCACATTGCCAGGAATTGCCCCAATAAGGGCTCAGGTGCAAGGCAAGGCACTAGGCCAGCAGGACAAGAAAACGGTCCAGTGGTCGCGAGGGTGACGGCTTCTGCATTCGGGTCAGAAATAGCAATGGCAGACAGGTTGTGGCAGCGCAAAGAGCAGAAACAACTCTCATTGGAAACTGTAACGCTTAAGAGCTCAGGTCGATCGTTAAACGCCGTGGTAGACTCAGGAGCGGAGGTGAGCGTCATCAGAAAGGCAGTGGTACCTCAGTACGATGGTACGGGTTCGCAGATAAAGTTGACGGGAGCGTTCGGGCAACAGGTAACCGCTGAGTTGGCTTACGTGCCGCTCATAGCTACTGAAGGAAGTCCTTACGTGTCGTCCGAGGCGGTGCAGTCGGCCGTGCTTTGTGCAATCACAGATAAGCTGCTAGACGGCACCGACGCGCTGATCACGCCCAACGATTACGCACAGCTTCTCGAGGAAAGGGTTAAACGTGACATAGTGTCAGACGAGTGTTCAGCAGTCGAGGAGACCGAAGCTATAGTAGAGCTGTCAGATGAGGCATGCGAGGAGCAACGGGCGATGGCAGGCGTCATAACCGCGGAGAGCAACAGCGAAAGTTCCGAGCTGGTCAAAAGCAAACGACAGGAGTTTCGTGAGGGTCAGGAAGCAGACCCGGCTTTGCGAGATGCTTGGGCGCAGGCAAAGGCCGGAACGCATGTCATGCTCGTTCAAGACGAGCTATTGTATCATCAGGAACACCTCGCGGGTCGCATCTGCAAACAGTTAGTGCTGCCATCACACAGGCACAAAGAAGTGCTGACAATGGCTCACAATTCACCATGGGCAGGTCATTTAGGAGAGCGGAAAACACTACAACGAGTGAAAAGCTCATTTTACTGGCCGCAGATGTCGCGAGATGTAAATGAGTACGTAGGACGCTATAACTTGAGGGCCACAGACAAACAGTTTGTCACAGGGGACCAAGTACTATGGCTCGAGAAGGAAGGAGAGGGGAAGCTAGTGGCGAAGTGGAAGGGACCGATCACAGTGGTCGAAAAACTGCGACCGTACAGTTATTTAGATGAGCTCGAGGACGGTTCACGCAGAACCATTCACGCTACCAAGCTTCGCGCATATCACGCCCGAGTAACTGCAGTAGGAGTGATATTCGAAGGCGATCCAGAGAAGGTCAGGGCGATAAAGCAGATCCCGGCTCCCGAAACAAAGGGACAACTTCGTAGTTTCTTAGGGCTAGCCAACTATTAAAGGGACAACGTGCCCGAGTACTCCAAAGTCGTTATGCCTCTGACTAACCTAACTGGCCGACGTATTCCGCAGAAATTACCTCGGAATGCAGAGGCGCAGGAAGCTTTTGACAAGGTGGAAAACTGTCTAGTGCAGGCGTCGGCGTTGCAGGCACCAGATCCGAGGAAAGAATCTATCCTCGCCACACATGCATGCGATTACGCCGTTGGTGCGTGCCTGGCACAGCAGGATCTGGTGGGCAAGAAGCGCCCTATCGCTTTTCTGAGCAAGAAGCTTAGCCCGGCTCAGACCCGATGGGCCACAATAGAAAAGGAAGCCTATGCAATCATTTGGGCACTGGGGAAGTTGGATGTTTGGCTGTTTGGCGCTAAGATCAAGCTGATTACCGATCATAACTCACTCAAATTTCTGACTCTAACTCCGCAGAGCGCTAGGCTGACACGCTGGGCGTTGGCACTACAGAAGTATAACCTGGAAATTGAACACAAAAAGGGGTGTCTGAACGCTAATGCCGACGCAATGTCGCGGTTAGTGACTCCTAACGATGACGCAGAAAAGGGACGGCGAGTTAAGCGGGGTGTATGCTTTGTTAGCGCGTGCGCGCGACGGAGTCAACGAGGTACGAGTGACAGTTGGTGCCTCACGTGTCGAGCCAGTGCACATGTGTGCATATGTGGTTGTGTTTGTGTCGCATGTCATAGATACAGTGCAACACAGTTGAAGGGGAGCTATTGGGCTCGAACTTCGTGCGTTCCCCGAATACCTTATGTTACCCACCCAGCGGCCGGCGACCCTTCGCCAACAAGGAAGCAGGGCCACCGGAATGCGGGACAATGACTGTCTGCTGGCCACGAAGGACGCGACAACTGCCGTGCTGCTGTCGGGCTCAATTATGGCGCCTTACAGGAGACCAAGCCAGGCTGCAGGTGGCCGGTACACGTGGAAGGTACACGTGGAAGGTACACGTACGCGTCCGCCGGACAATCAGAATCAGCGGAGGCGACGGCATTGGCGCAGGCGCCAATTGTATTGATGGCCTGTCAACCCGGCATCGCGGGAACTTACTCGGAGGCGCTTTTCCACGACCTGGCAACGCCCGTCGTCGACCATTCCGGGAACCGGTGTGAAAGAAACCTGAGCGACGGCGGAGAACCGATGAGTGGGCAAGAGGCGGTGGGTCTTCGAGGCTCTGGCGAGGAGAGACACATCTGTGCGTTTTGATTGGACTATAAGAGTGGTGCGTTACGATTGGACTGTAAGAGTGGTTGAATGGGGAGCCAGGGGATAAAACCAGGGGTGCAGGGACAGAGAGAGAAGGGAAACGAATAAACGTCTCTATATCCAGATGATGTCGGAGCGGTCGTTTCCTCAAGGTGCCAGCAGATGAAAAGTTCTCGTCTTCGGCTTCCTTGGCGGCAGCAGCAAATGTCGTGCAACAAGCGAGAGGCGAGTGGAAAGAACCAAACAGAACGTAACTGCTTCTATATGACATTGCTAAGGTTCAGTACATTTATACAAATAATTCTCGTTATTGAACATTTTGAGTATAATCCTTGCTTGGGTTAGTATGTGTGAAACATGAATTTGAGATATAAGAATTCTCATTGTGGGTTTCTGCAGCAAAGACACATTGAATAAAACTGATGATTCCGGAGTTAGGGCAAAGGCAATATACGTTATATTTTTTTTTGGTTAATGTAACGGCAATGCGTTACCTTATATATATATATATATATATATATATATATATATATATATATATATATATATATATATATATATATATATATATTCTGGTTAGAGCATCGAACGCGTAATTCGAAGGTCGTAGGTTCGATTCCTGCTCACACTTGGTAATTTTTTCATCCACTTTTCTTTCTTCTTTCTTCTTATTTACATTCCATTGGTTCTAATAACTTCCCCTGTAGATTCCTTGGCATTACTGTCTGTTATATCTCATTAATATTGTGTTAAAACACGGAAAAACGAGCCCTTAGGTATACACTTCTTTCCCTTATTTCATTGAACGAGGGTCTCGTACTGGCAGACTTGGTGTGTTTAGGTTGTATAAGAGGGACAATTAATCAGCTGCCCGCTCATAATAAGTTCACGTGCTACGTGACGCCAAACATGCGCATAAGAGTGTTTTCACACTCGTTGTTTGGCTTAGAGATGGCGCTGACTGTCGCTCCTACTTCTAAATTCACAGATAAACCCAAAAAAGTGGTTGGGGGAAGGGCCGTTGTGATAGCTCAGTGGTTAGAGCATCGAACGCGTAATTCGAAGGTCGTAGGTTCGATTCCTGCTCACGGCTGGTTATTTTTTCATCCACTTTTCTTTCTTCTTTCTTCTTATTTACATTCCATTGGTTCTAATAACTTCCCCTGTACATTCCTTGGCATTACTGTCTGTTATATCTCATTAATATTGTGTTAAAACACGGAAAAACGAGCCCTTAGGTATACACTTCTTTCCCTTATATATATATAACTTATCCGCTTTTCTTTCTTTTTATTTACATTCCATTGGTTCTAATAACTTCCCCTGTACATTCCTTGGCATTACTGTCTGTTATATTTCATTATTATTGTGTTAAAACACGGAAAAACGAGCCCTTAGGTATACACTTCTTTTCCTTATTTCATTGAACGAGGGTCTCGTACTGGCAGACTTGGTGTGTTTAGGTTGTCTAAAGAGGGACAATTAATCAGCTGCCCGCTCATAATAAGTTCACGTGCTACGTGACGCCAAACATGCGCATAAGAGTGTTTTCACACTCGTTGTTTGGCTTATAGATGGCGCTGACTGTCACTCCTACTTCTAAATTCACATATAAACCCAAAAAAGTGGTTGGAGGGAAGGCCACTGTGGTAGCTCAGTGGTTAGAGCATCGAACGCGTTATTCGAAGGTCGTTGGTTCGATTCCTGCTCACGGCTGGTTATTTTTTCATCCACTTTTCTTTCTTCTTATTTACATTCCATTGGTTTTAATAACTTCCCCTGTACATTCCTTGGCATTACTGTCTGTTATATCTCATGTATATATATATATATATATATATATATATATATATATATATATATATATATACTCTAATAAAAAGGAACGCTTCACGACTCTACGTTATATATAATATATATATATATATATATATATATATATATATATATATATATATAACGTAGAGTCGTGAAGCGTTCCTTTTTATTAGAGTAACAAGTAACGTATTTAGTTACTTTTTACTGTAACAAATACAACACTAAATAGACCTACTAGAGTGGTGTCAGCCCACACCGTCAGTTGTGGTTGCGGTCTATAGGCTGGCTGTAAACATTACATGGATATATTCCTTTGACCCAGCACGCTATAGTGAAGGGTAGCTCGACCATTGAGGATCTCGACATTTGAGGAATACACAACAGCTTCTTTATGCATATTATCCCACCGAAGCGTGCACTTTGTTTCGCTAAAATTTACAGCCAACGTGAGTGCTGTCGTCATGCCGTATGTTTTAGGTAGAAATTTAGCCTACTGAAATTACCCAAAGATGTCGATCCACCTTGCAACGCGTGGTTATACCCGCTGACTGTTCTGCATGAAAATGGCATCCACAGTGAAAGCTGTTGCATCTGCTGAAATTTTATTGCAACATTATTATACTGCAACGCTCGCTTGTATTTTTATGTCACTGTCTTGCGCAAAGGCACCGCCGCAGCGGTTCAGTGGCTAAGGTACTCGGCTGCTGACCCGCAGGTCGCGGGATCAAGTCCCACCTGCGGCTGCTTTATTTTCGATAGAGGCGAAAATGCTGTAGGTCCATGTGCTGCGATTTGGGTGCATGTTAAAGAACCCCAGGTGGTCAAAATTTCTGGAGTCCTCCACTACGGTATATCTCTCATAGTCATATGGTGGTGTTGGGGCGTTAAACACTACATATTAACAATTGCCTTGCGCAAAGCACGCTCGGCTGTCTTCGAAACTTCTAGATTATTTTATAATCTTCATATAAGCTTGAGACACCTACGATATGGGTGATGTTCGATGCCACGTGTATAAATGGCGACGTACCTTCGCGCAGATCCTATTACCGACGACCAATGCTCTGATTACCGCTATCTGCGTAAAGCGTGAATTTCTAGTACTTTGTACTTTCCTAGGCACATGTTCACTCAATAAAAAGTGTCTTGGGCAACCCAAGTACCATCTTTTTTGCCGTCGCAACCACGTGGCAATACCGTAAGTGAAATGAGAACGGTGAAATGATTGATACAAAGCAGTGAGATGGGGCGTAAGTGCACGCCCAAGTTTGGTTTAAGATGCGTATACCGCAAGCTATTTTCTTCTATAGAACATATATGATGCGGATTTGTTAAAATACTGTGAAGTTGAATGTCAAGAAAGGAAGAACATGAACTGATAAAGAGACAGTGGAGACGAAAAGTGATAGGTATCGACGTAAAGTTTGATCGGTCGTTCCCCGCCAAACGTCCAAAACGTTTTGTCGACTATCTCAGGTGTATTCGAAAAAAAAAAGGCGGGCTGATTTACTCCATTACCAGTCTATCGCGAAAATTCTTTCCAGAGAAAAATATTTTTGGTGACCTTATTGTGACTGAAATTTCAGCTATAGGCTGGGCCCTATATTGAGTTCTAAGATAAAAGCATATTCACTGAGAGAGTCTATGTATAGGCTCTATTTATTTTGCCGACCTATGGTTTCGAATATTTAAAACCTCCCACTATGGCGTGCCTTGGTGTCGTATTGACGTTCTGGCTTGTAAAGCCGAAAACTTTATTTTTCAAATTATAAACTGTTCATATCTTGCCCCCCTCCCCTCCTCGGCACTCGTTCTAGGGTTGATCCTTTGATAAACACCAGTCACATATCTTTAAAAAATGCTTGGATATCAACTATTCATAACTCTCTTTTAAGGATGTGGAAATGAAATGACGTCACTAAATTACCGCTGAAGTGAAATATTAATTTTAAAAGCACAGTAAACGTTACTAAAAAGCTAATTCAACGCTAAAACAATGTAACCTGAACTAATAATGTCACCACACTTCTAAAACCTCATGCAATGTATATTGCATACCTGCAAGGTGCAGTTATTCGAGCGCTTTTTCCAGTGAAATTTGGCCAAGGAGTTAATCCCGTTCATGGCGGTGCTATTTCTAAATTTGACGTTTGAGTATCTAACGAGGCATTAGGAGTTTCTTTCGGTGAAATCTGTGTTTTTTTTTTTGGCGATGTAATTGAGGATTTTATGCATTGTGCTGGCACGAAGTTTATTGTAGATGATGTGTTTATAGAGTACACCGTTCAACGACTGTGGTGAAATAGAAACAGCAGTTTATGTTAATTCATGCTACACAACTCACGTGACCTGCTACCAGAGAACAGAAAAACGCATAACGAAGTACATTACTGACGGACCGGAAGAATTAAATATTTCTCGGTCTTTTCATGTTGTTTCTGTAGTCTTTTCTTATACACAGTGTTCTGCGAATAAATGCCTTTGTGTAGCCGCTGGTGCCGAGGTCACGGATTACATTTTTCCTTCCTTCCCCAGCTGTGGTGAGAATTGGTGGTTGGATTATAGGTTATTTCTTTATTTATTTTAGTTTTCTCGTTTGGCTAGTTTTCTGTATTCTTGCCCAAGATAGGTGATCTAGAACATTTTTTTTTCGTGGGAATGACCATAGGTATGTGCGTATGTGGTTGCAGCTCCACATTTCAAAGTCATGCGATTCGGACTGCCCTGCCAACGGCCCCTGTTCTCTTTCTGCTCTAGCAGCCATGGCCGTCACGTTCTTCCAAAAATTCTCCTCCTACCTACTTCTAAACTCTTTTCTCCCCTCCCCTCCCTTCAAGGCGCTGAACAGTGCTTTCGCAAGGAAAGATAGTGTCTCTTTCCTTTTCTTCGACCACAGATTCATCCATTCAGGGGAAGCTTGCTTGCCTTAACTGGTTTGGAAGGCAGGCAAGGTTCGCGGAAAGTCACCTCACCTTGAGCTGCCGAGCACAAAACAAAGCTTACCCGAGAGTCGTGAGAAGGCAAGGAGATTACACAGCAAGATGAAAAGAGAAGATACTTTGCCTAATGGATTATTGCGAAAGCCAGTGGGGAAACCCTTTTCTTTAAAACAATCCCCACTTCTAGTCGTACATTTAAGTAACGAGAAAACTCCAACCAAAACACATTTAAAGGAAGCGACGTTTTTAAGCCAATCTCTCACCCCTGAGGAAGAAGCTGGACCAGCTTCGAAACATCGGTTTTTTTTTCTCTTAAATATATATATTGGTTCGAGTTCTCATTCCTTCAGTTTCTATCCAAAACAGGCAGACTTATGTCGAACGTTCACCTTTGATTCCAGTCGCACGTTATATCCTTGCTGCTCCGACAAACCCCCTCACACTGAAACATTTAGAGAAAGAATGACAGGTGCACAACCATAAACAGCCCCTATTCCTTCTTGGACGCTTATAGCTCTGGTGTGCGTGTGTGTGCAGGGGGGGGGGGGTGGAAAGAGGAGTACTGACGGAAAAAAATGTTGCATCTTGTTTTTTCGTCTCAGCAGGTAGCTAATATTCTAGTCATTATTTTCTTTTTGAGAAAGCAGCAAACAATAGAACACAATCATGCCCGCCTAAAAAGACGCAAACACAGGTGCTGTATTGCAACTGACATGTTATTGTCGCAAGACTAAGCTTATGTAGGGTAACGCGTACATGTGCACCAACACCAGTGCATACAATGAAGATAGTTTTTCTTGCAGTGTTTTGCAGGAATACTTGATGAATGATGAACCATGAATGTACTTTACCTGATTCAAAAGTCGGGACAGGTAACAAACCTATTACAGAATGCAACCCTGTCAAGTCATGGTTCTCAGATTTTCTGCTGACAAAAATTTTATAGTACAGCATTCCGCACAATGACCAAATTACAAGCGTGGGCGAATGTATTGACCAGCATAATATCACAAATTTTCAAAATAGCACAGGTATTTACAGCAGCCAATTCATGTGGTACTCATTGTATTTAGTGCTATCCGCGCACATGTGCCTGTTGCGGAAATTGCGTGTAATGTTAAGTTTCTCTTTATATAATATTTAGAGGCACGGGAAATAACTTGTTTTTGTATGTTGAAAGCTATTATGTATATTTTTTTCTAGGTTGCTCTGCAATTGCAATTCTTTCACATGTGTTTTTTAATGGTGCTTCTTTGACGTTTATTATACGAGCCCGAACAAGTCGGATATCGCTCATTTTTGGTCTGAGTGCGTCTGTTTTAGAAACATTTGGAGAGTCTATGAGTCCGAGCGAGTCCTTTTCAGGGAAATTTTGGTGAGTATGAGTCTGCCAGAGTTATATTTTTGTTTTATTTTGGTGAGTTTAAGCCCGAGTGAGTCCGCTGGAGGAACGTTTTGATGAGTCTGAGTATGAGTGGGTATATTTGAGAAAAATATTAGTGGATCCGGCTGACAAAAACATCGGTGAGTCTGAGTCCGAGTGAGTTTATTTAGAGTGAAATTTCGATAGTCTCAGTCCGAGTGGGCCCAAAGCAAAATATTTTTATATATGGTTATTGAGTTAGTCTGAGTGAGTTCCATTCATTTTGCCAACCTATGCCATACGTGGGATCTTTCCGTTTTTGTAGAGTGTAGTGTGAATGTTGTTTGCGAAATTTATTATAACCTTGCTCATTTGAATGGCGAATTCGGTTTTCATGTTAAGCAAAATTGTTTGTGCCTGGTGTTAAAAGCTGAACTATATTGTTCCTATTTTTCTGTGATACAAGCATCCAGAAATCTTGCCGAAATGTTCTGTTTGCATTTCTTCCAGGTAGCGGCGCAAGGGATGAGCACGGTGGAGCTTGAGCTCTCCCCCCCCCTCAATTTTCACTCGCCCCCATTGCCCCCCTCAAGAGGGAACATATTCACAACACAATGGCTAAGTTCCCTGCCTCCCTGCCCACCCTTCAGAAACTCACTTATCATGAGTGCCCCATTGGTAAAATAATCTTGACGCTGCCCCTGCTTTATTTCTTTGAGTTGTTGCGCTATGCATAAATACCTGAGTAAGAAAATGCTTGCTCTGGGGTTAGCATATTATGCCTATATTTTTAGAGGACTAAAGTTTTTTTTTACTTGAAAAAACACGGACTTAAGAAAATCGTAATTTGGGTCCACAATGAGATGCTATTTACACCACGTGGGTCTCCAAGTGAAAATTAACTTTACACCTCAATCTAGAGCAAACCAACAGCTTTATGTGGCAAGTGTTATCAAGTGATATGTGGCAAGTGTTGGCAAGTGTTTATGTGGCAAGCTTTATGTGGCAAGTTTATGTGGCAAGTGTTATCACTGGGCTATTTCATGCCATCTCTCCAAACCTTGGCGCTCGACCATTAGAGATAAGCTTTAAAAAACGGAGGATCATCTATTTCTAGAGCAGGGGGTTTTCCCGTGAAATGTTTCTTGACATACATTTTTCAGTACCATAAGACGTATGCGAACTGTTTTCGCGAAGCTTGAAGCTTGACTCGTAAAGTGTATTGCCAAAAAATGCGTTCTACATTCTCAATAAAATTTTTACTAACTCACTCCTATATTAAAATAGATAAACGTCTGTTCAATTGCACAGGGGTGTCCTTTTAACTTGAAATAATTTTCACAAACCCTTTCATGGGTGTTTCTTGCTGCCTTAAGGAAGAGAAATATGGCCCATATTAGAGATTATTTCCAAAGACAGATAATAGTGAAAAGAAATAGATTGTATTAAAGAATTGTCGAGTAGTTTTCTTGTAGGCGAAAAATAATGTTAAACGTATGTAATGCAAAATAGTGAGTACAACTGGCGACAAAACTTGCTAAAAAATCTTTTTTTTTTCGCTCATAAGTAACATTGGTGTGGTCCAAGTAAAAATATCCTGAACAGTTAATTTAGTAGTGATTTTCATTGCGTACTGACTGAAAGCTTTTGTTTACGTTTTGCTTTAGATGAGAAAATTATGCACTAGTTATCCTCGGCTTATCTAAGTTATCGGTGTGCTTGCACGTGTCCATGCCTTGTAACAATGGATCCTAGCATGAAGTACACGCTGCGTGGAAACGAGGAGCATTTAGAGGATTGAGCTTTGTTCGGGCTGATTGGAGTGATTTATTAGAGAGTATTAGCTTGGGTCTCTATCAAAATGCCGAAAATCAAGACGCCGATTTATTAAAAGGTTGAATGTCAGAAAGCTAAAAAATTTAAATGCCGTAAAATTGAAACACCCAAAACAACGAATGCTGGAAAATAAAAGCGCTCGAAAGACATATCGCCGAAAATTCCTTGAACCATGCACGCGAATACATCCGATTTGAAGGGAACTAGACGGAGATGTGGCGGGATGTGTTCCCAAAAAGGAAAACCAATACTTTGTTTCAGTGGTGGTTATGTTTATGTGTTTGACAAGAAGGTGCATTCTAGGTACCATAGGAGGTGCGAAAAGTGAGGAGACTGCAACTCCAGAGTGGTTACCGACCTTCCTGTAGAAGGTACTCGCATGGCAATCTCGAAGAAAGTGATCTACGACAGCCATGCACTTTAGGCTTATTGCTACCATGAAGAGGAAGCAAGCCACACTCGAAGACATCGTCAAGGGAGTGACAACCCCGCCGTTTACAGAGCAAGGATCAAGGGTTACGCAAAATCACTTGATGCTGCTCTGGGCAACCCGGACACTGACGTTTCAAGTTTTCGACAACGAATTGCACACAAGCTGTTTGCGATAAGCAAGAAATCACTATGATGTGCGATTGGAGGTGAAAAAGTATATAGTCTGCTATTTGTATGAAGGCTTGAGATAAATGTAAAGGTACAACTGGAAATGAGGGCGAAAGAGTGGGCTGGCGTAACCTCTAATTTTGCTAGATACTTCATCTTCCAGTGTAGCTATAGGTGACGCACACATTTTGATATTTCGGCTTTTGGAGGGTTCGGTGTTTTGATTTTCTGACATTTTACACTTTCGGTGTCTTGTATAATCGGCTTTTTGATTTTTTGGTGTTCTAAATTTTGGCATTTCAATAGTCCGTCCTTTTGATTTTCGGCGTTTCTAGCGCCACCTTATCGTAGCTTTAGTCATAAAAATACGAACCCTACCCGGGTGTATTTAAACTACGTGCAGCTCTCCCCTTACTGGGAAGTGACACCAACCTGTGCGACAAAAGCAAAAAATCCATGAAAATAAAAAAAGTGTTGCATGGCAGAGAAGCCACAGTTATAAACTAACTCAATAGTATTTGAGTGACCATGTTTAATTACCCAGTAATCATGTGTTGGTTTATAATTGCAACTTATCCGTCGCGAAGCATACCTTTTTTATTTTCGTGGATTCCTTGATTGATCGTTGTGCTCTATCAATTTATAAATCTTCGGGTGTAATTAACAAGGTGCTTGACACGTCGTTATCCTTTCACAGTGTCATGAGAGGTCCACGTGGCGCACTCTAAATGTATTCGGATTCCTCATTGACTAAAACTAATGCTTGCACGGAAATAATTAGAATAAGTACTTAGAGAGCTAGATATGTTGTCTAGATGATTCTCGCGTCCGCTCAGCTTGCACCTAATGCTAAAGGATGCATTGCTTAAAGTATAAACTAACCCCCTTTATGTAAACACATGCGAGGACTGAGATTAGTAGAACGCCAATTCAAAATTATTTTTCTGACTAAAACAAAAAGTTTTTTTTCAAAAACTTACAGTCGGTACACAAGGCAGGCTAATGCGCTGTTAGAATATTTTTGTCTGGACACACCTATGTTAAATTTAGAACTTGATGCGGCGCGTCATTGGCTGAACATCTTTCTGCAGAACACCACAGTCAAGATGGGGATGGTCTGCACGTCCTTCAATTAGTGCTAAGTGGTCTCTTACAATGTACTTTACTTTTCCAAGTGTGTCAGGTGTATAGATATGCAGCCCCCTAGAATAGGTTTAATAGGCAATATGCGGAATTAACAGCGCCATCTAGTGAACGCAGCAGGTACCCTATCCGCCATTTTGATGCTGGCGAGGCTCGACCACTACGCACGGGTGACCCGCATGCGAGCGTACCACGGAACGTACGCGCTTCGACTGTCGCAGTCAGATTTTTTTTGCTGGCGAAATGCCAGTACACTGCTGTGTACCGCTGTGCAAGCAGCGCGGAGTCACAGACAGCGATGGGAGAAAGGTATGTGGCATGAATTACGTTTTTGCAACGATCATTTAAACGCAAAACAGGGTATGGCGTGCAGAAGCTTTATGGGCACATTCTAGGTTGCATGAATCTCCGCGGTGCAGGGGCTGCACGAGAACAATGCAGGACTAACCATTTTTCTGTGTTACTCAGACAGGCCGTGTTTTTATAGGTTTGTCAGCTTTGCGGCTAGGTGTTTTCACTACGTCGGCCCTCTCCACGACAGTGGTGCTCTTCGATTTACCGTCTCGGACTCGCCGAGAAGCTGTCCGGCATTCGAATTTCCCTATGGCTTCGGGGAATCCTCGGACTACCCGCGGCGAGTCCGAGATGGTAAATCGAAGAGCCCCGGTGATTCTCTGCAGTCGAGTGGAGAGTGCGCCGCTGCTGTTGGGGTAACTAGTGTGATAGAACCGAATTGTTAGGACGGGCTGTTTTGTGATGATATTACACCATGTAGGTAGACGACGTATAAATGTTATTTTTGAAGGTGATTGCGCACAGAGACGTGTAGTGCTTCCGCTACTCCGAGTAACATGCCGTACACGCATCCTAGAAAGGCAACTCGGTTGCTTGTCCGCGTTCAGACTCCGTTGTGTCCCCACGTACGGTCACCGCGCAGCAATAAGACTGTCATTCGTAAGATGAGGGCTATGCCCACTTTCGAACAGAAAAGTATCTGCTCAGGCGCTTAACTTCAGTTCCCCCAACGTGCGCGGACGCAACTTTTCCATTCGGTCCTCTCTCACCGATATTCCTTTACCAACGAAATAAAATTGAAAAGATAGCGGGGCGCGCTGCCGTAGGTTTGGAAAACTGGCACCATGAGTATCGCCAGGGCTTGACTGAATGACGTTCTGCATGAGTTCAGAGCGCGGCAGTTCCATTTATTCGTGAGACGGGATTCATTCTCTGCATTTTAGTCTCTTCGGCTCAGTTGTGTTGCAGCTGTTTGGTTGTGTTGCAACTCACCTCACCTGAAAAATGTTTCATGTTGCATTATCAAACATACAGCTGTGGAGGCAGCCATAACTTAGTTGTACGGGATTCTGCCTTTTGGCTGCCTTAGACTCGCAGATCATAGAAACCTTTGAAGCTACCTGGAGATAAAAAATAACTGATTTAAATTCCCCCCAGTGTCCACAAGTGACTAATGCCTCTTAAGGCTTGCTGTGAAGGGCCATATCTAGGAAAGGCTGCTAGAAAAGGGGAGTGTGCGCAGAAAAAACTGAGGGGGGTGGGTCACATTACAAGTGCATCATTAGTCCTGCAATGCACGTATTAGTGTGACCTCTATTCTTTGTGAGATGAATTTGTGACAGTGCCTGTGTTTGTAAACAACAATCAAACAACTAAGAGAAACCTAGCTCATGACGTCGCACTGAATGTTTGTTTGCTTATATCTTGTAGGTATCCTTCCACCACTTTCCGAAAGATGCAATGATATACAAGAAGTGGATTGTTGCGATCAAGAGGGATGAAGGCCCGGAATTTCAAGTCGGCAAGTCAACGAAGGTCTGCTCGAAGCATTTTAGGTCATCGGACTTTATACCTAGCGTTGTGAGTGGCCGCAGCCTCCTTCGGGACTCGGCAGTTCCGTAAGTTTTTGCTTTTTCCAAGGAAAAGAAAGAACGGAAGCCCCCAAAGCCACGTGCTTCATCACAAGTAAGAAGCCAAAACCCGGTTCTAGGCCCAGGAGGGCTAGGCGATGAGCTTATGCATAGCCCAGATAAAGTGAAGGCAGCACCGGTAGGTCTAGAGGAACCCACTAGGCTCAACAGCTCACTTGAAGGTGAAAATGCACGTTTGGCCGAAACGATAAAACAGAAAAACAACGAAATCGCGCGGCTCCGAGACGAGCTTTGCCAAATCAAGGAGCAGCTTGTTGCTGCAAAAGGAATCGTCGGGCAACTGGGCTTCGAAAAGGCGTCCTTGAGTTGCCAACTTGCTGCTGAAAGAGAACGAACGGCTCCCTTTACAGTGGAACGGTTCAAGGACTGCGACGAAGACATGCTATTTTACACTGGGCTGCCAAGCTACAACCATTTCAAGAAACTTCTGGTCTACTGAACCCCGGTGATGATGGGTGCAACGTTCTACGTTCAGAACGTACAGTAATCAGTGAGCCCAGATCATCGCGAGGGCGGAAGAGAAAACTAAGCACGGAAAATGAGCTGTTTTTGGTGCTAGTCCGACTGCGCCTCGGCCTGTTTGAAGATGATTTGGCTCACAGGTTCTGCATTGCCCAGTCAACTGTGTCCCGAATATGCACATCGTGGATTAACTTCCTGTATGCCAAACTAGGCCTGTTACCTCTGTGGGCTCCTAGAAGAATTGTAGATGCTACAATGCCACCCGAGTTTAAGGAAAAGTATTCATCGACTCGAGTAATCCTGGACGCCACGGAAATACAGTGCGAGGTGCCATTATCCTTGTCCCTACAGTCTACAACGTACTCCCCATACAAGTCGAGCAACACATTCAAGGGACTCATCGGCGTCCTGCCTAATGGCCTTGTCGCCTTTGTGTCAGAGCTTTTCACAGGATCCAGCTCAGACAGAGAGTGTGTGATTAGGAGTGGTTTTTTAGACTTGAAGTTTGACGACGAAGATGCTGTTATGGCAGATAAGGGCTTTCGCATCGAAGATCTCTTGGAAAAGAATGGAGTGAAATTGAACCTGCCGCCGTTCCTGAAGGGTGGCACATTCTCACCTGAGGAAGTGAAATCTACAAAGGAGATCGCTGCTTTGCGGATACACGTGGAGCGGCGGATACAGCGGATAAAGGCATTCCACATTTTTGATAGACCCATACCGTTAACCTTGGCTCCACTGATTAACCAAATTTGGACTGTGACGGCAATCCTGAGCAACTTCCAGTCTTCTCTCATGCAACAGTCAAGTGGCAAACCGCAACAAGAGCCTTAGATGTGGCAAGCTAAAAAATTACGCCCTTTCCCACGAGGGGATTCTTGCGAAGGATGCGGAGCGTAACGGGGCTCCACCTGAACAGCACTTTGCGACTTATCACAAAGTATATATTTTTGCAATGCACCAATGAAGTGCAAGAGTTTTTTTTTTTCAGCGCACGCACTTGCTTTCACGAGACGAGCCCGCTTCCACTTTAAAAGCTCTGAAGCGACAGTGTTGCTGGTGTCCTCCTGGGCCGGCACGAGCCCCGACCATGAGATGGCTCCTGGAGCGACAGTGTTGCCGGCGTCTTCCTGGGCGCATGCGCAGGTGGCGTGCGGACGACGGACTATGGAGGGACAGAGCCCAAGCCTAAGATGCATTCGCAGTTACGCTCCGCATCTAAAAGAACACACAGCACTTGGCACGTTTTAATGCACCGACGACTGATGATTGGCTGGTTGTGAGGTGTAACGTGCCGACGCTACACAGGCGATGAAGCGCGCCGTAGTGGAGGGCTCCGGAGTAATTCTGATCACCTGGGGGTCTTTAACGTGCACTGAAATCTCAAACACGCAGGCAATTTCACTTTCCGCCTCAGTCCGAAAAGCGGCTGCTCCGGCCAGGAAACGAGCCCACAAATGGAGGATGACTGCAGGATCAAAAGGGAGATGAAAGCACGGACCGTGAAACTGGTAATCTGCAGCTGTGTGACTTGAGCACTCAGGGGCGCCACGTGCACGAACAAAAAGCCTTGAGCAAGAAGGCACTGTTGTGCTCTGTTAAGTTGTTGCTCACTGTGTGATTCGTCCAAAGACGTAACCACCAAACTTGTACTCACCGTGTAAATACTTGTGCAATTTTTTTTTCCTGGTCACCTCCGGACACCATTCACGCTTACAGAAGGCTCCCGAACCTGGATTCACAGCAGTACTTTGTCAAGCTCTATTATTATTTCTTCGCTCATTTGTAATCCTTCCTTATTGTTCATATACTGTGTTGTGTTTGTTAACCTACCTCAAGTTGACTCTCATTGTAACAAATCTTGCAAAGATTGACTATAAACTGGTTTTGTTTTGTCCATGTGCAACTCAATGGCAGAAGATGTGGTTGTGTTCAGTCATGACATGCTTTCGGTTACCACAGACTA
The DNA here is from genome assembly GCF_043290135.1 of Rhipicephalus microplus. Lineage (NCBI taxonomy): Eukaryota > Metazoa > Arthropoda > Arachnida > Ixodida > Ixodidae > Rhipicephalus > Rhipicephalus microplus. Next base: position 278,599,072 of record NC_134702.1, on the reverse strand, counting down.
AATTTTAAGTAATCTAGTCCAAAAAAATGCTCCCAAAGGGATTGAGTGGTGCTAGCTTGTACATTATAACTTATTTGGATGAGATAAGAATTTAATTCGCAGCATTGCAATGTGGCCCACAATCATAGCTTTTCTCCCCCCCCCCTTTAGGCATGTTTCGTTGCCTTTTTTGCTTTTTTTGAGGCCGTAGCACTTCTGTGTATCGCTGTGTATCACATGTTAAAACATGTGGAGCTGTCCACCTTGAATGGCTTGAAAGGTGCACTCTCTGCGTGCGGAGTATTTCTCTATTTCAAAAAAAAGTGCAGGAACACAAAAGTACATGTCCCTTGTGACTCTGTAGCATGTGGTTAAGAAAACTGCTACGTTGTGTTTGCGTCTCTTCCTGCAATATCACTCAAACTGATGCGTTACAAAGCATCACTATGCCTGAAAAATGGTGTTTTTCTGAACTTTCATCGGCGAGATTTTAAATTATTCAAGATTAAATCGAGCGAGTGTGAGCTCACGTACAATATCTATATTCTCTTAGACGTATCCAAAATTTTTAAGGGCTCACTAAGTTCTGTATTAATACAAGCAACTGGATGCTGCAAGTATGTACTAAGATTCATTAAACACTGCTTAAAAAACCTTGGATGGGAGTTTAATAATAATAGGTATGGCATGCAATCTTTTATCTTTACCCAAAATATGATGCATGAGATTTTTCATTTCCTTATTGTGGTCTCCACAACTTGTGCTGTGGCAATGTGAAGTCTAGTGAAAAAAGCGAATCTGAAAAAATTCTTGCACGAAATCAGCCTGTGTATGTTTGGTTCACTATAAAGCAGCCAATGTTTTTATTTCCACATGTCCGCAAAAGGAAAATTTTTTGTCTCAAGGTATTATGTTGTGTTGCCTTCTCTGCGTTGAGATTTTGGTGCACGTTAAGATGCCCAGGCAGCCAAGACAATTTGCAACCATCCATTACAGGGCACAGTATTGCCCAGATGCACAAATGGCAAGTAAAGCTCGGAGCGTTATTTTTTTAGTATTGGAAAATCCTCTGGCATGAAGGTAGCACCGAGTTACCTCTTGGCTAGGGTGTGCAGGTATTGTGCACGCCTCATAGGTTAGGTGTAGCTTTGGCGCACTAATCAGCCGAAATCTGGAGGCTTCACTGATTACCGCCTGGCAAGATGGGGCAGCATTTGCTCAAAGAAGAAGGCATCAAGCTTTTTGCGCATATCCTCCCACTCGTTCCTGTCGAACCAAATGCGCTCAATGCCAATCCACTTTTCCGAACACATGACAAAATCGCCCCACAAGCAGCCAGTGAGGGCCATCTGCCCAAGCACCTGAGCATAATACTCGTGGTCTCTGTCCAGCTGCGGTTCACCATTTTCCCCGAACACCAAGGAAAACTTTCTTTTCTTCGCTTCCTCTGGCTCAGAGTCTTTCAGAGAATGGGGGCACTTGACCTCCAACACACCATATGAAAGTTCTTCCGGGTCGTACACGAGTTCGTCTGGTGTTGCACCCAACCAAGGGCACACAGGGTCTACCACAAGGCCGCAATGCTGCACTGACACATTGTGCCCGTAGCTGTTCATGACAGCTATATACCTATCTTTGGCCGTGTTCTCATTCCTTATGCCATATTGCACCGGACGGACGTGCGTGAGGTCCTTCGGCTCAATGAGGTTACGGAGGCCCTTCTACGTCCATGCCTGCCGCCTGACGACGCGGCCGAAAGTTGACGCTGTCAGTCGATTGGCCCGTGCCTGTCGCCAGCGTTCACTGAGCCGCTGCTGCCTTGAGTTCAGCTCGAGGTCACGAGCTTCTTCTTGTGACAGCTGGATCTCCTGCACAATGTGGAAGTAAATATAGCATGAGAAAGCGCTAGAAACTTTTAATGGCTCAGAGCTTGCATACACTGTACTTTGATTACTAGCAAGACCCAATCAGCTTTCCTGCAGCCTAGCTGGTATGCCAATGTTTGTTTTCGGTACCGTGCTGCACTAAGATTAATAGCCAGTCATCAAAAGACAGATTTAGGAGCCACTTTTAGGAGAGTCAATGGCATGAATGGCAGAACAGCAGCAGCAATGAAATTGTGCTTTTTAATAAGAACAGGCAAGAGAGGAGCACAGTTCCCGGTTTTTTAAGCAAAGCTTGGATAGCTAGGGTTCCATATATTTTTTGCATTTGGATATAGAAGCTCATGAGGCTGCAAATGTTTTCAAAGCGCAATACAATAAAAAGAAGTCCACACGTGTGTCCCCTCATGTTTAAAATGGCATATGCAGTGGATGGTGACCGCGCACAGAAAAAAAAACGGGGTGTTTGTCGTCCTCGCAAAAGTAGCTAGAGATTTGGGCTTGAGAGTGGCACACACCCCAACCGAGGCATCGGTGTTTGCACCACAGAATGAATGCGCACCTGAGTCGGGCTCCACCACCTGCCGCCGCAGCGTTAGCGCCCGGTCATCCCTATTCTAAAACTCTATTGTTATAATGCAGGTTTGACAAAATCAGAGGACATGCAATCGACAGTGGCCCCAAGTTCGATTAAGTGCAAGTCTTGGTTTACATTACACTGATGCATTGAAATGAATCAAAATACGGATATTGGGTGGTAAAGCTAGCAAATAGCAAATGTTAGCCTGTAGAAGCACATATGGGTGAGACTGTTTAATAACCACACAGCTTAACATCCTTCAAAGCGTAGAACATAAAGCAATGATCTGCACTGATAAAATAAAGCACAGCATTAGTGCTGAGTTGGCCTGTAGTTTAAAATTGCTTAACCACTATCATCACTGGGGCCATTAATTGTCTTGGCATTTGTAACATTTGGTGGAAGCAAATAGGGCATTCATAATTTTCTCGTTTTCTCTTTTTACAGAGGACTGCATAAGAATATTTCTAGGCTGCATGTGCTCTACATCTAGGTCCACCTAATCAGTTAAAAGCATCAATGGTACACACTCCACCAGTGCAGAGAGAAGTATCTTTTCTATACTGCACTTACAGTCAACACCCTCCATTCTTCAGCCGTGAATCTGCCGGGCAATGGTGGCTGTGAGGCTCCGTCACTAAACAGAGTCAAAGCTGGCACTGGTGTCACGGTGGCTGCCCCTTGCGAAATGCTGGGTGACATCCACGTAGTGAAGCCTGCAGGGAGTTTTGCCTGCTGGTACGACAGTGCAGACCCCGCAGGCGCAGGCCCAAGCTTTGTGTCCACTGACGGCCCCCCAGCAGCAAGGAGAATGGCAGCAAAGTCGAAGGTCCCGAGGCTCTGGAGGTCCTCTCCCAGGCTATGGATCGCTTCAAGGTGTTGCTGCTCCTTTTGCTCCTCAGCCCCCGCATCAAAAAGTCGCACGGGCATTGGCATGCCCATGCCACCCTCACGTGGACTCCGCCAGTCCACGTTCTGCACGGCCATAGGCCTGATGCCTTGTCGTCGGGGGCGCCTCCATTGCTGCGGCAACTCGGTGCATGAAAGCTCTGGTGGTGCCTCTTTGAAGCCCTTCTGCTTCAGCAGAACAAGGAGGCGCAGAGCCGCAAGAATGTGGCTGCAGGCACCACCAGCCCCAGCGGGGCACTCACAAGTGGAATCTGCCACTGCTCCACTGTCGCTTTTCAAAGCCAAGCTGACTTTGTACGGCCGCCCACTCTTCTTCTGGCTTCGGTAGCACGTGGCACGTGCATAGATAATCCCGAGACTGTAAGAACAACAACAAAAAAAAAGAACTTTGTAAGCTGCACACAGTCAAGTTTGTCATCTTTTTACCGAGTGCCATATCACAAGTACGAATAAAGCTGTCGTGGCACTTGCCATGACAGCTTTATGCAAAGCAACAAGGTTATGCAACCTACTCTCCACAAAGTAATGACTATGTCATTCGGGAAAACCCCTGCGCAGCTGACGTTACAGTGCAATAATACAAAACCTGCATGAAGTGCTTCGATGTGAACAACCTCTAGTGGAACATAAAAAAACACTGCTTTTTATTGACGAGTTGGAAAACCACATGCCAATGCTGCTGAAAAATCTCCAAACCAACATGCACTGAATGAGTCAGGTTTTTAAGGAGTCCCACTGTTAACTTACGTTGACACTTGCGGTGGATCAGTTCCGTTCTTTCTAGCTGTCCTTGTAGACCCGTTTAGTCTAAATGTTTAGTGAACAAATTAGCGTACGTCGTGTTTTATACAAAGCAGCATGCGCACTCGTAAAGGCAGCACATTAATATTAGACCAGTAATGCATACGTGCGGACGCGAAATTTGTTTGCGCAAAAAACTGTTTTCATAGTACGAGCGATGTCCTTCAAGGCATGCACACTGCACCACCGGAACAGCTGCGAAGTTCCTGCGCGACCACGCCTGCTGATCGGACGTGCTAAAAATAAACGCCAAACCATAGCCTCCTCTTGCCAAGCCATAAGGACAAGTTATCCAAGCACGTGAGCACGCGTAGTGAAAGAAACACGCAGTGACATGACCGACCTCGCCGAGAACGCCCGCACGACGTTAACATCGGCGGCACTATTTGTACGTTGCTCCAAAAGGAAAAGCACTGCATGCTTTCAGAAGGTTACACAAAACGTCGCTTACCTACCTTGTGTCACAGGCGTTGGTCACAACCGACGACGGCAAGGTTTACGCTTCCACGGCGAAGGCATAAAATTTTGTTTGCTGCTTGGATGACGTCGGCGCCTGGTTTATTAGGTCCGCTACAGTGTCGTTCGATATATGCGGCAAGTTTTCTAAACAGTTTGTACACATCACATGTTCGGGCACTGGAAAACGTCTTGCTGTGGCCATCGCAGTAGCTCAGCGCAGTGAAGCGGGTGTTCAGAAGTCGTACGGCCGTACTAGCAAACGCGTTTCCGTCGACCGCTCGCCCACACTAAAATGGCGGCGGGGTCGAAGTGCACAGTGTTGCCAGAGCACAAAGCAATTTCGCATATGGTCTATTGATGGACTCATTGAAGAAGAGATACAAGAAGGTTTTCTTTTTGTACCAGCACCGAATAGCAGATTGGCACTACTTCCGCGTGTTCCACATAGCACCACTCAGTGAAGAGACAGACGCCATGATGAGAAATACCAATGGGCAAAGTGGTTTAACCCAACACCCTCAAGACTAGAGGGTTTCGTTTGACTCACTTTCACGTGACTAGTGTTACTATAGGTGCAGCAACACCTGCCGTACCGACAATAGCATAGAGGCTTTTGCGTGCCGTATTCGTGCTCGCGATGGTCAAGAGTTATATGCAACATCTGTGCACCGTGCCCCAGTGCATAGACCAGGGTTTCAGCAAAAATATGTTGCATCTTTTAATCAAAATATGCCGGAGGAAAAATGTCTGGTGGTCGAATGCTTGCTAGTCTGTAGGAAATCCTGTCACTGCGTTGATATGGCTTATTGTACATCATTTTATAGCAGCGGCAGCGGGGCTTAACATGCATGAACCATGGACAAGTGCAGACAGGAAACATGTACTCCCAAGGGCGAACTTAGTTTGAAAAATGTTAAAGCGATTTCCTTTTTCTTGGCACATCATTCAGGAGTATCAATTCCAGAAGTCCTGCACGGCGAATAAATATTTGTAGTATTTTAACCAAAATGTATGCGACTAACAACCGCCTCATACCTCAGCTATATATTGAAAATATACTAGAATTACAAGACTTTCAAAGAAAACAAGCTATCGCGTACACTGCACGCCTTTTTTAGTAGATGCACGTTACGTACGTCATTGTGACCACTTCCATTTCCCTCTAGGAGTGAAACTGTGCGTCCTTGTGTGCGTGTGTCTGTAGAAGATGTTAAGATCAGCCTCTCTGGCTCGGCGCCACTTGGACGCGGGAGACGATTGCAGCTAAGCCTACCCTAATATGTTCCGGGTCAACGCTCTCGAGGTGCACCAAGACGGTCATACTTCAAATTCTTCAACACAAAACGACAGTCATACTTCGAATTATTTAGGGCTGTTGGCTCCCCTCGTCAAAAATTCTTTGGACACGCCTGACTGACTGACGGCCTAGGAAGAGCTGTTTGAAATCGAGGCTGCTTGATTTGTTTGACGTGCCAAGAGACGCGCTGAACAATTAGCCGAGAGCTTGAGATCCGTCATCGGGTATGTTTCCCACACTCTGTGGTGCTTTCAAGTCTTCCATTCCCAGAGCCCGTAGCCTGCCTAGCGCTGCAGGCCCTATTCTGCACGTGCGATGCAACGTTATGGCACTCTGCTGTGACCTACGTTGTGCTTCTCCCTCGCCATGTGACGAACTGAACGTGCACACTCTCCCTTTCCTGGGTTGAAAAGAAGGCAGTGTTCAAGTTTTTGTCTCTTTCTCCCTCTCTCGTTTTTTTAACCTTATAGGCTGCGCAGTGCTCCCTGCTGGGCTGCAGAAATTAGGCGCCTTCTACATACCCCCCCCCCCCTTTTTTGGGACGGAGATGAAGACGACAATTTCTTTGGACTGCCCTCGACACTGCGCCCTGCTCACGACCATAATGCAGACATTAGGTGCCTTTCTCCTCTTCTAACCACTACCACCCCCACCACTGTCCTGGACTGAATGGACATGCAGTCTGTTAGTTTACAGTAATCTGCAAGGCGGCTTTCCTGTAAGACATGTTTTCGATACAAAAACTCTCGTTCACAGACTACTTTTCTCCCTCATTGTGCCTTTACTTCTCCGAATTCCAGCGAATGCACGCGAGTACAACAAAATGTCACCTCTCCAAATTCCAGCGAAGGCAAGCGAGCACAGCAAGATCTCAAAAAAAGGAATGGCAGAAACAAAATGAGCGAGAAAAGTAGTGTGTGAACGAGTGATTTTGGTTGAAAAACTAACCTTACAGAAAATCTGCCTTGCAGATTATTGCAAACAGTCCATTGTTTTCTCCTGCAGAGAATTTTAGGAAGACCAGAGCTTAAAACGCGAGCACCTAGACGCTCTGAACGAGCTCTCAGAAGCTCCCATCAAGCTTCCGTGATGCTACCATTAACATATAGTGTAACGCTACCTTTAATATAATAGTGTATATAAACGTTCCTCTTATCAGCCCCGGCTAATCTGCTCGAATTCTACCCGAGAGTTGGCTAGCTGCTTCGAATACATCACGAGCAAACAAAAGGGCACAGAGTTGAACAGGCGAAAATGTGCGACATCACATCGCTTTATTACGTGGCATATTTGTTCTCCGCTGCATTCGCCCACTCGTGGCTGCCAATAACGCTCCAGTTTTTATAGCGACGACACACCGTTGATTGCGGTCATGTCATTGAATATCAATTAAACAGTGGTTGCATTATTTATTTGCAAAATACTTCACCATAACGTATGGGGAAGTAATTTATTACTTGGCCACCTGAGGAGCTTTCTAACTTGACTTACTTTTTTATCAAGACCTGAATATAATGTTAAGATTTTTTTTGGTTTATTCTGAGCTTTACCTTCGCAACAAAAGTACATCACCACTGTCCGTGACAATTGTTCTTCATCTCTCCCAGTGCCAGTAGGTCCGTTCAAGTGACGTGATGAAAACCTGTTTGCTGGACTATGTTATATATATGACATGTCGCTCAAGTGTCTGTCTCCGTATTAATTGACGAATACAGCCGTCTTTTGTGAACTTTCTACTGGCAAGTCTTTATTTTATTTTTTTAAAGTGGTGGTCTCAGACAAGCTTATTACGCCTCTGCTCACCACTGGTTAGATGTCACGCACGGCGCCTGGCCCGACGGGGGACAGCGGCGTTCTTTGTTCATCAAACAAGTCACCGAAGGGCTGCCAGCCTGCTGTCAGCCGTGTATTTTTCTTCTTAGCTGGGAAGTGAAGTGGCATTCCGACACCATTAGACGTTCGATTAGATGACCACAATGGTTTCTTGGTGTCACAGGTGCAGTGTGGTGGCCACGCCCCAATCAAAGATCTTGACTTGCGCGAGTGTGAGCGGGACCGTCAGAAATGGAGTGTGTGTTCCGCCATTCAACAGCACATTCTGGACCCATTCCCTGATTTAGTCAAAACGCACACTTTATAATGAGCCACCCAGCCCATTCACAAGAAATCCCTCGCCCTGTCTGTACAGAATGTAATAAATCCTCTGTTGAGTTTGCCATCCTACTCCTGAGCGCACATGCGCTTTCTTTTCTCTCTCTCTCTACACCCCCTTTCTTGCCCCTATTTCCTCATCCCCAGTGTGGGGCAGCAAACCGGATGCCAAGATATGGTTAATCCCCCAGCCTTGTTTCTCTTTCTCTCTCTTGCCATCTTACTGCCTTGGCATCTTCATCCCGGATATCTGACGACTGGAAAGGCCAATACCAACAGAGGTTAAAAAATAAGACATATGGTGTACCCTGAGTAGGTTCAAGCATGTATTATGCCTCGATGCTTTTAATCTTCATTAAACTTCTCCCTTTCGATTTCATCCTTCGGGGCTTTGTGTAGTTCTTCATCTAACGTGCTGCATTCGTGCTGCACTGTTAGTACTTAATTTCTTCTGTATATACGCCCTATTTCGGGCCCGAACATAGGCTGCCATCTTGGACTGATAATGATGCCGTTTTGCATCCGTATGAATATTCGAATATACCTACGGGGAACTCGCACGCATCAAAATGCTGGGCCAGTACATTCAACGTCGTATTACCATAATTATTGCTAATTACGGCATAAAAAACCAGCAAAAATTGATTTTAAGCCTAAGATAGCAGCGTCTATGCTTTCCTGTAATTGATACATTTATTTTTGTCAATTGTCCAATATGTCATTTCATGCAGCAGCAGCCGAACTTGTGCCGCTGTTCATAGTGGTATTCTCGGTCTCTGAAGCTGGGTGAAGATAACTAAGAAGCCTGGTTTTTTCTAGCTACATAAAATGTGAGACGAAGCTATTAATCAAGATGAAAAAGAAAAGACAAATCTGTGAAAAGTCAGTACTGGCACATAAATGGCGCGCCGATGAAAAACGTCGGCGGCGGCGGCTATGGCGCGGCGAAAACTCTTGGTGGCGGCGCGCCGACCAGTCGGCGCACACCTCTACCGTTGGCCAGCTGCAAGCTGAACGGGCAAGGTTCCTTTCGGCGTTGCATAGAGATGTGCGCCTAGGCGATTTCGACCGGCGGCGGCGTGGCGGTCGTCCAGAGTCGGCGGCGGCGGCGCTGTCGGCGCACGCCGAATTTTTCATCGGCGGCGGCGCGCGGCCAATTTTCGTCGGTGGCGGCGGCGCCGGCGGCGCAGAAACCGAAACTGAAAATTCAAAAGGCTCTTCTGCCATAGGTTACTGAATTAGTTGAAATTCAGGAATTTTAATCCAAATAGCATAAATGACATACACAGATCTGTCGACATCCCGATGAATGCAAAGCGTTTTGTAAAATAGTTTTTATTTCGCTTTCATGAAAAAATAACGCGTATTTCAATCTATGTCCATGTTCTATAGTAAATGTGCAGCACTTTGCTTTTTATTTAATTTAAGATGCATGAGTTTCTTGTTGTTGGCAACGTCATACTTCATGAAACCTTCTTTCATCGAACAATGAGCAAGCAGTGACGCACGTCACTCATTTCGCTTTTTCCGGATCTGATCTTACACTTACATTGTACGCTGCACAAAAGAAGAAGCACCTTTGCTTCGAGTTTTCTAATTACGATTGCATGAAACCGCTTTTTTGAGTATCTGTCATGCTTTGAATGTAACTTTCCTTCAAACGAATCAAAATACCTTCTTTTCACAATGTGAGAATCTTTTATGCAGTGGTAGAGGATGCGGAAGGAAACAAATCTGCGCATTTATTCAACTAGTTCTCAGCACGGTGTTCAATGAATGAAGTGTAGACATGGGCGTGGGCGAGGCGGGTGGTGCAACACGGACACTTGAACCCTTCAAGTTCCACCAGCACTTGCTACCCACTCTAGCGACACCAACAAGACCCACTTCCTCAGTCGTGATGCAAGTTGAAAGAAGGGTTTGCATCCCCCCAAGACAAAAGCCTGTCGATGGTCATATGTGCAGATGAGAGCAAATGCAATATTTGCTCAGATACACAGCCCATACTGGTCACGAGCTGGGCGTCCGTTGACCACACCTGCAGAAAACGTTGACTCCCCGACCCCTTGGTGTTTGGTCAGGGGAGAGGAACACCCCTTGCAAGTAGGCCCCATTAAAATTTCTCATAAAAACGTCACAAATAGGAATGCTTGATAAGTATGTATAAAATATTCAACTTTTCTATGCTTTTTTGTAGCGTGTTCACGTGCTCAATACCCATCAGATGTGTGAGAAATCGAAATAGCAACTGCCACTCTCGACTTGTTACGGAAAAGACACAACATAGCAATGCAACTAAGAGTGCTGGGAACCTTTGTTCTTTTGTATATTTGATTTCTAGGCATGATTTGAATTCTTATATAAACAAAATTAAAACCTGCAACATATTAAAAAAAAGGCTGCTATTGCAAGATGTGTGTTGCAAGACGTGATTTTTCTAGACTTACGTCTCTGCAAGGCACATCTGGTGTCACAAACTTGTAAGTGTCCCCCCTTTTCCCCACGACATCTCCCGATCCCCCCCTCCCCCTCTAATAAAAAGGCACCAATGTAGGCATCCGTGATTGCCTACTGGCGCGCGGTGGGCCATTCCGGTGGCTAGGTCCAACAGTGGCGATTTCGACTTGCTTTATTGGAGGTGCTGAAGGATCAAGAAAAGGCCGATATTTGTAAATTTCTTGAGAGTTCAGTGATATTTTCTTCATGAATACCATTGATTATTGGACCTCACTTTGTGTATAATGCTCCAATGAAAAAAAAATGCTTTCATCCTGTGTCACTACAGAGTCAGAAGCCATCACATGTGCAGGCATCATTAAGCTTCTATATGACATTGCTAATGTTCAGTACATTTGTACAAGTAATTCTCGTTAATTGAACATTTTGAGTATAATCCTTGCTTGGGTTAGTATGTGTGAAACATAGATTTGAGATTTAAAATTATCATTGTGGGTTTCTGCAGCAAAGACACATTGATTAAAACTGATGACTCCGGAGCTACTGCAGGGGTAACATTCGTTCTGTTTTTTTTTTCGGTTACGGTAACGGTAGTGCGTTACCTTTTTTTATGTATCTATATAACGTGGAGCCGTGAAACGTTCCCCTTTTTATTATTTGAGTAACGAGTGAGGTATTTAGTTACTTTTTACTGTAACGGATACATCACTAAATAGACTTACACGAGTGATGTCGGCCCACACCGTTAGTTGTTGTTGCGGTCTATAGGCTGGCTGTAAACATTACATGAATATATTCCTTTCACCCAGCACGTGATAGGGAAGGTTTGCTTGACCATTGAGGATCTCGGCCTTTGAGAAATACACAACAGCTTCTTAATGATGTGCATATCGTCCCACCGAAGCGTGCACTTCGTTTCGTTAAAGTTTACAGTCAACGTGAGGGCTGTCGTCACGCCGTATGTTTTAGGTAGAAATTTAGCCTACTCAAAATACCCAAAGACGTCGATCCACCTTGCAACGCGTGGCCACCCGCTGACGGTTCTGTATGAAAATGACATCCACAGTGAAACATGTTGTATCTGCTGAAATTTTATCGCAACGTTATTATACTTCCACGCTCACTTGTATTTTTATGTCACTGTCTTGCGCGAAGGCACTGCCGTAGTGGTTCAGTAGCTAAGGTACTCGGCTGCTGACCCGCAGGTCGCGGGATCAAGTCCCACCTGCGGCTGCTTTATTTTCGATAGAGGCGAAAATGCTGTAGGTCCATGTGCTGCGATTTGGGTGCATGTTGAAGAACCCCACGTTGTCAAAATTTCTGGAGTCCTCCACTACGGCATCTCTCATAATCATGTGGTGGTTTTGAAACGTTAAACACCACATATTAATCAGTTGCCTTTCGCAAAGGACGCTTGGCTGTCTGCGAAAACTCTACATTATTTTAGAATCTTCTGATAAGCTTGAGACACCTACGATATGGATGCTACGCGTATAAATGGCGACGTACCTTCGCGCGGATCATTTTACCGAATACCAATGCTCTAATTACCGCTATCTGTGTAAAGCACGAATTTCTAGTACTTTGCACTTTCCTATGCACATGTTCACTCAATAAAAAGTGTCGTCTTGAGCAACCCACGTACCATATTTTTTGCCGTCGCAACCACGTGACAATGCCGTAAGTGAAATGAGAACACTGAAATGATCGATACAAAACAGTGAGATGTGGCGTAAGTGCACGCCCAAGTTTGATTTGAGATGCGTATACCACAAGCTATTTTCTTCTATATGATGCGGATTTGTAAATTACTGTGAAGTTGAATGTCAAGAAAGGAAGAACACCAACTTGGAAAGAGACAGTGGAGACGAAAAGTGATAGGTATTCACGTAAAGTTTGATTGGTTATTCCACTATCTCAGGTGTATTCGAAAAATTTCGCGCTGATTTACTCTATTGAAAGCAGTCTATTGCGAAAATGTTTTGTAGAGAAAAATATTTTTATATGTGACCGAAATTCCGGCTATAGGATGGGCCCTATATCGAGTCCTAAGATAGAAGCACATTTACTGAGTGGGTCTATGTGGGCTCCATTTATTTTGCCGACCTAGTGTTCCGAATATTTAAAACTTCTTGACGTTCCGGCTTGTATAGCCGAGAATTTTATTTTTCAAATTATAAGGCTGTTACTATCTCCCCCCTCCCCGGAACTAGTTCTAGGGTTGGTCCTTTGATAAAAACCAGTCATATATGTTTAAAAAATGCTTGAATATTAACTATTCATAACTCTCATTTAAGGATGTGGAAATGAATTGACCATCACTAAATGACTGATGAGGTGAAGTATTAACATTAAAAAGCATAGTAAACGGGACTAAAAAGCTAATTCTACAAAAATAATGTAACCTGAACTAATGAAGTCACCATACATCTGAAACCTCATGCAATGTATATTGCATACCTGCAAGGTGCAGTTATTCAAGCGCTTATTGCACTGAAATTTGGTCACGGAGTTAATCCCGTTCATGGTGGTGCTATTTTTAATTTTAACGGTTGAATATCTAACGAAGCATTAGGAAATTCTTTGCATGAAACACGTATTTTTTTGCGATGTAATTGAGCAGTGTATACATTGTGCTGACACGAAGTTTAATGCAGGTGATGTCTTTATATTGTACACCATTCGGTGACTGTGGTAAAATAGAAACAGCAATTTATGTTAATTCATGCTACAGAACTCACGTGACCTGCTCCCAGAGAACAGAAGAATGCATAAAGAAGTGCGTTACTAATGAACGGAAGAATTAAATAATTCTCGGTCTTTAATGTTGTTTCTGTAGTCCAATCTACAAACGTTCGTATTAAACGAGCATGACGGTACGAAGGCATGGAATCGGGTTCTGCAGCATGTTGTGACACATGTGGCACTGCAGGTCACATTTATTACGTGACATCGGAATCCACACTGAGCTTGATCTGTGATTATGTACTTAATCAACGGAGTATGAGTGCTAAGCTCCGGTTTTATTATTAATGTGGCTTCAAGGACGAGAAAGCAGCACGATTCGCGAGCAATCGAGTACCCATTCTGTCTTTCTATTGCGTTGAACTGCTTGTGCCATCAGATGCCACTTCAGTTTTTTCTTGAATAATTGTGGCGATTGGGAAAGTTGTGAGTGCCAAACAAGACGTTAACAAGAACGAGAGAGACAGGACAGATGCTTGTGAACGTCATGTGGAAGCATTAGTTTGCGCTCGAAATTTCCCGATAGCAATGCGCGATCTGGCTGAATTTCAAGTTTTGTTAAAATGTAGCAATGGCACAGACTATGGGCTTTTGTCATGTCATTTTCTACCAATTAAACAGTGGCTGCGTAATTTAGGTTACCATGAAAATTGTCGCGGCCATATTTCAAGAAGGAAGGAGGCAGAAACGCACCGTTCATGCCACACGTGATCCTTCATCACTCGTGCAAATCAATTTATTCAAGCTGTAACGTGATTGAAGAATTCTGTTACTTCTCGGCAATCAGAGAGGCTTTTAATTCTCGAGTCTCTTTATGAGATATTGCTGCCATCTTTTTCCAACAGGCTTGCAATTCTGTTGTACTGACACAACGTAGCAATGACCGTGTTTTTTGTGAATTTTTTTTCATTCCCATTTAGGCACTTTTCCATTCATAGACATCTTTGAAGCGCGTAGGAACTTTCCGTCGCCCCTCACACGTCGTTGTATTCGTCCAGTCCACATTGCAAACGGCTTGATGGCAAAGTTGTTTCCACGCTCAGATTTCTCGTACCGAAGCTTTCGCGCTCTTTGTGCACTTCAAGGAATGCAGAAAGACTACGAAACAACGCAACAAGCTCTACACCATGCCATCGGGACTGGTATGGGGCAAACTTGTTGCGAGTGGTCTCGCGGTGTTCTGCCATTGTGCTTCGTTCGCTGTTCCGTGAGCTCAAGTTTGGTCGACACGCGGCGTCGTTGCGGCACCATTGGTGTCGTGTTTCCCGTGTCTTTTCTTATTCACAGTGTTCTGCGAATAAATGCCTCTGTGTAGCTGCTGGTGCCCAGGTCGCGGATTATGTTTTTCCTTATTTCCTTCCGCAGCTGTGGTGACAATTGGTGGTTAGATTATCGGTTATTTCTTTACTTATTTTAGTTTTTTTCGCTTAGCTAGTTTTCTGTATTCTTGCCCAAGAAAGGTGATGCAGAATTTTTTTTTTCTCGTGGAAATGAACATAGGTATCTGCGTACATGGTTGCAGCTCCACATTTCCAAGTTGTAGGACTCGGACTGCCCTGCCGACGGCCCCTATTCTCTTTCTGCTTTAGCAGCCTTGACCGTCACGTTCTTCCAAACCTTCTCCTCCTACCTACTTCTAAACTATTTTCTCCACTCTCTCCTTTCCCTTCAAGGGACTAAGCGGTGGTCTCGCAAGGAAAGATGGTGTCTTTTCCTTTTTCTTCAACCACACATTCATCCATTCAGGGGAAGCTTGCATGCAGTAACTGGTTTGGAAAGCAGGTAAGGTTCGCGGAAAGTCACCTCACCTACCCTGATTTGTTCCGGGTCAATGCTCTCGAGGTGCGCCAAAAGAGGCGACAACACGAAAGTCATATTTAGAATTCTTTAGGGCTGTTGGCTCCTCTTGTCAAAAATTCTTTGGACACGCCTGACTGACTGAGGGCCTAGGAAGAGCTGTCGGAAATCAAGGCAGCTTGATTCGTTCAACGTGCTACGAGACGCGCTGAATAATTAGCCGATAGGTTGGGATCCGTCGTCAGGTATGTTTCCCACACTCTGTGGTGCTTTCAAGTCTTCCACTTCCCCAGGCCCTAGCGCTGCAGACCCTATTCTGCACGTGCGATGCAATGTTATTGCACTGTGCTGTGTTGTGCGTATTATTGCGCTATGACCTACATTGTGTTTCTCTCTCGCCGTGTGATGAACTGAACATGCATCCTTTCTATTTCCTGGGTAGAAAAGAAGGCAGTGTTTGACTTTCTCTCTCTTTCTTCTTCTCGTTTTTTTATTTTTATTCGCTGCGCCGTGCTCCCTGCTGGGCTGCAGAAATTAGGCGCCTTCTTCTAACCACTACCCCCACCTTTTGGGGGACGGAGATGAAGACGACAATTTCTTCGGACTACCCTGGACTGAATGGACATGCAGTCTGTCCATTTACAGTGATCTGCAAGGCCGCTTTCCTGTAAGGTTTATTTTCTAGCCAAAAACTATCGTTCACAGACTGTTTTCTCCCTCATTGTGTCTTTACCCCTTTGAATTCCAGCGAATGCACGCGAGTACAAGAAAATGTCACCTCTCCAAATCCGCCATGGATGGATGGATGGATGGATATGGCTGTACCCTTTAGATCGGGCGGTGGCTAGCGCCACCAAGCCGTAATATATAATGAACCAAAAACTATATTAATTTTTTTTATCTTAAAAAAGAGTTTGAGGACTCGTACTTTGCAGTGAAGAGTTTAATTTTCACTCGCGCCTTGACTTTAGCCACCAATCAGACAACCTCCTTCTAGTGAAGTCTACCCGCTTAAAGTTTATTTTGCCCTCCCGGTCCCTAAACCCCAGTGCTTTGAAAAACTCTGCGCCATCATCCTGAACTATAGGGTGAAGCCCTTTACATTACATTATCAAGTGTTCGGCAGTTTCTTCTTCCTCTCCACACGCACTGCATACTGTGTCTACCCCTTCGTATTTGGCCCAATATGTCTTGGTTCGCAGTACTCCCGTTCTGGCCTCAAACAGTAGAGAACTACCCCGAGTACTATCATAGATCCTTTCCTTGGCAATTTCCTGCTTAAACGTTCGATAGACTTCTAGTGCGGACTTCTTAATCATGCCCATTCTCCACATGTCAGTCTCCGTTTCCTTCACTTTCTTCTTAACCGATAGTTATTTTTGGTTTGGCCACCTGCTGTTTTCTAAGTATTTACCAGTCAACTTCCTGGTTCGCTTCCTCCACTTTGTATCGACATTCTTCATGTACAAGTAGCTGAAAACCTTCCTAGCCCAACACTCTTCCCCCATTTCTCTCAATCGCTTCTCAAATTTTATCTTGCTGCTAGCTTCCCTGCCCTCAAATGATGTCCATCCCATATCACCTTGTACTCCCTGATTTGGTGTATTCCCGTGAGCTCCTAAAGCAAGCCTACCTATTCCACGTTGCTTAATTTTTAATCTTGCTTGAACTTCTGATCTCATTTGCGGAAAAGCGAGCGCCACCTGCCGTCTAAACAGGGAAGCAGCGCTCGCGCTTTTGGTTGGAAAGGCATTCGTGAACTAACATGTGCTAGGCAGCGTTCGGCGGCTCGCGTGCGCTTGTTTTATTGATTTAGTGTTGTTTCTTTGCCGGAAACGTGCACTGCTTACGGAAACAACAATATAGAAGAAGAAAACATCCCGTTTGCGTTTGCGGAAATGGGATGGAGTGAGGATTTTTCGCGTTGCAGCCTGAGCAACGACGACGTGTGGCGGTACCTACACTCCGCTACTTCGACCGTTCGCCAGGCTCATCGCGGCTGGTCCTTCAAGGAAGAAGGATACGTCAAACACTTGAAGTTGAACCTCCAAACATCTGATGACGAACTAGGTCTGGTGAGAGCGGCGTGCGCACCGTCCATGAAGTCCGGCGTGTATGTAACAATGGCATGGTTCGTCGTGGCTACCGGTCGCATCGTTGGAGCGCACTGCGACTGTGTTGCTGGGTGAGATATTTTATTTTACTCGCGTCTGTAGTGCAAATCACCGATTGCCGAAAATGTGTGTAAACAAATGTTGCGCCTATGCGCTTGCGAGTGTAATGGGAGCATGCAGTTCCCTTATCGGAACATTACGTTCTCTTCATAGGACAGGAGTTTACCCCAGTGCCTATACCTGCTGCAGCTCCCGCTTTTGTGATTATAAACGACCCGTGCTACTATATCAATCATGGTTTGCGCTTATACATCGAAGCGCAGCCTCGCGCACTAATGGCAGCTTTTTTTGCGAACCGTTACAATGTACGGATATACGCGAGACTGTGTGCTGCCGTGGTACACATTGTTGCATTCACAAGATCACGTCTATCGAGTACTTCACCTCATTGCGGTGCTACCTAAAAAGCTCGACGTTGCAAGACGCGGGCTTAGCGTCTGTAAATACATGTTCGAGGTTGTCCGTTGATTTTGTGAACAACAGTTTTTTTTTTCTTTCAGACTTAGTGAAACCTGCCAACATGTAGCAGGCCTGCTGTTTAGTGCTGCCGCCAAAGCTGAACATGCACCGTCCTGCACGGACGTACCCTGCAAGTGGATAGTCCCTGCTGAAGGTATTACTCCACCAATGCATGTCCTTAACGATCCTGTGTTGCCCATCTTGCCACTAAAAACTTCGTGTTTCAGCTAAGTATATACCTACAAAGTACCCTGTGCAAGCATATTATGATCGCGATATATTTTAATGGCACAAAAGCAGCTCAGCCATACAGTGCCGAGCACAAAGCATATTGCATGACACAGTGCAGGTCAAATACGAGTTCGAAGGGTAGTAGGTTTTAGCATGTTAGTTAATCATGGTTGCAGAGAATACATAGCGCCGTGTAAACGCAGGACAGCGCTTGCCCAGGTACTACCCGTCCCGTGTATTTCATACTACAACGGAGACCGCTTTCAGAAACCTTTTAACAGCCGGGAATCCAAGCATAATAAATGGTTGGAGACGCAACTTGCACTCCAGGATTCGTGTAAGCAGTGGATGTTCAAACCAGTAAATTACCGCTATTGTGAACATGACGTTGCGTTCACATACCATTATGTGTCATTCACAAAATATACACATAGAAACAGGCTCGCAGCGTTGCATTTTCATGACTGCTTGCTCAGTCATGCCAGTTTATTAATAAACAGTGTTACATCATTTACACACCACAAAGCACAGTACACGAACAAACACACTTCCTCATGTGTTGAACAGCCATGCTTGTGCTCGTACATATGCTCCCTTTCTCAACACAAATGTACTTATCACTCACATGTGTGCTCTCTTTAGCAGCATAACTGAAGTACCCTATTTTCTGTTTACTTGCAGCAAAGAAACCAGTGGCAAGAAAGCCTCTGGGTGAAATCAGATTCCAAAAGTATTTCATAAACAAGCCTACACGTGGGAAACGGAAGCGCGATTATGACCCCTGTGCTGATGGCCCACTTCCTAGTCCACATGCCATTCAGTCACTGAGGGATAAGCTGGCAACCGCCTGTCCCGATCTGCATGCTCTGCGATACATGTGCCACGACAAAGCCAAGCCAAAGCCACCATGCAACATAAAGAAGCCCATAGAGGACAGCGATGACCTCTGGAGCGAGGCTGCAGCAACTGGGGTACAATCGTACATAAAAACAATGAAGCCACTAAGCCAGACAGAGAGGGATCTGATATGCCACCAAACAGTCGGCCAAGCATCTAACAAGAAGTGGCATGCAGAACGGGTTGGACGGCTAACAGCATCGATGTTTAAAAGGATCTGCCAGTGTACAAAACCGGACAGTTTGCTAAAGGCACTACTGTACCCTTGGGACAGAGCCACTTCCGAAGCAATCGTATATGGCAGACAGCACGAAGCAGATGCCGTAGCTGCTTATGTGAAACTGTTGCAGGCCAGAGACTCGAGCGTGGCAGTCCGGGAAACTGGACTTCACGTCCACTGCCAGTACCCCTTCTTAGCTGCTTCACCAGACAGAATTGTTGTTATAGATGGAAAAGAAGGCCTACTAGAAGTGAAATGCCCTTTTTCAAAAAAAGGATAACGTGTGAGGATGCCTGCAGTGACAGAAACTTCTGCTGCAGACTCACCGAAGAAGGTGCGGAGCTGAAGCGGGACCACGCCTATTTCTATCAGGTGCAAGGCCAGATGGCAGTAACGGGCCATAACTGGTGCGATTTTGTCATATGGACTGAGGGAAACGCACCAGGAGACCCCCCACATCTCCATGTTGAAAGGATAAAGTTCTGCGAAAAATTCTGGGCTCAGGAAGTACTGCCAGGACTCTTGCACTTCACTAAGCATGCACTTGTACCCGAAATCTTGACACGGCGTGTCAAAAGGCTTGGGCGGCTTTACACGTCTGGAACATACGTGTCTTTCAAAAAATTCAAGGCTGGATTTTATGTCTGCACGCGTCTAGATGGCCTAAGCATCAAAATAAAAAAATTGAAGTAAGACGCCTCACTTTATTTATAATCGCTCTCTTCTGGGGAGAAACAGTCTCATGCTTTTTTTTTCAGTTAACTTCTCAAGGAGTGCACTGCAAAACTCTGTGAAATTCATGGCAATCGTGGCATAATCATGTGTAGACTGTTCAGCTATACTTGTGAAACCAATGCATGGCTCTTATAGTCTGAAAGTAACTAAGTAACAAAGGCTTATTGTGACTTATGTAAGATGGGACAGTGTAACACAGGCAAACAACCTGTTTCGTTATTTGTGACTTAGAGTAAGGCAAATGGGGCTTGACGTGGCTTCTGAAAGCTGTCGTGGAAAGCGCGAGATAAATTCCAACTATATGAGGCTTCAGTAGCGTGGGTCTATTCAGCACAAAGGGGTGAATATAGCTACTGTGATATAACAAGATTGATTGAAAAATGTTTCATAGTTACATTTATTGGTTACAGCAAGTTTGGTAAAACATTCAAAATGGCACATCATTCCAAAAACAGCTGACTTCTGTTACTGCCTTGGCTGCAGCCACCAAATCATTTCCTAACTCTAGCCAGCTCAGGCCAATTTCAAACTTGGCTTCCTTTTGAAAACTATGCTCGTGCTCTTGCAAATCCTAATCTACCTCTCGAATCAAAGGCAGCCTGTAGTTGCTCAAGAGGCAACAAACTTCAAAAACCTGCTCAGCAATGTCTATCATGGCGATAGGAAAGGGCCTATCCAAAATATGAAAGCTTTTAGCTCTTGCAATGGTTCTTTCAACGTGCACCCTTGCAGAAGCGATGCGCCTGGTTTCGTCAACTTTATTTGCAGGCATCTGCTTTTGGTGAGGCTCTCGGAATGGAGGCCGATAAACTGTTATACCTGCTGGCAAGTAAGGAAATGTAAAACCTTTATCAACCATTATTGCATCTCCTGGCTCCAGCTTGTCAAGAAGACCACTACTTTCCAAGATTGCTTTATCCGAGCTAGAGCCTCCCCAGAGGCGAGACACATAAGTGATGTATCCATCCGGTGTACATCCAATAAGCGCCTTGTACGTGTTGTAATGTTTGTATGGTGGGAAGGTTTGGCGCTGTGCGCTCAATGACGAAGGCCTCTGTATTCTCACCTCTGTGGCATCGAGAACAAGACGGGTGTCGGGAAAATCAGAGAAGCACTTCGGTAGGTGGGATCTTATGTCATCTAAAGTAGGTAAGGGTGTCAAGTGCCGAAGCTCTCGTTATAAAAAGTTAATCCATGTGAAAAAAGTGCGGCTAACTAGACTTTCTGACATCAGGAAATTCCTGGCCAGTTCTTGCCCTTGCATACCTGTCCTGAGCCGAACTAACACCATGAAAAATTCTTTGGCCAGATTGCCATTTTTTTGTTGCCACGAGGGTCATTATGCCGTTTTTTATCTGAGCCCCAGTACAACATTTCTCTAGCGCGTGGTGCAAAGTATTCAAGCAAAATATTGAACACTTCAACATTCGGCAATCCAGTGTAGTACATGCAGTCCTTTGGAGTGGCTAGAGTAGTCAGGGTGAGACACCTTGACATGGCTGCATCTAGCTGCACCTCTAGCTTTGCATTTTGTTTCTGCAACTGGAGGATAAACTTCTGCGAATTTCCTATTTCTTGCTCCAGGACTTCAATCTTCTTAGAAGCACAGGCTTGACAGCGGCAATCTGACCAGATGTGCTCCTTTATACCTGCAAGTGGCACAGAAAAAGCGCTCGTCAAGCACCTTAGAGCGCCCTCTGCAAGTCAATGTTACACATATGGACATACGGACTAGAAACAAGCTCTACAATAAGCCTATAGCTGAGGAGTTTCTATCTGCAAATGCAAAAAGCAGTTGCAGCATTGGCATCATGGTACGGGAAAAAGCCGAAAGGAGCATTGCACTCTGCAAAGTGCATACAAACTCACCATTTTCGGGTTGCTGCAGCTCCATCGAGTTCTGATCAGGTACATCATCCTTTGTAGCATCCAAGCCTTCGTCAGGATTCTCTGCAAGCAATGCAACAGCATGACATCTAATTGCTTTGTATGAGTGTGTTACTGCAGAAATGGGCCACATGCAACAAGCAGCGGCAGGATTCACATCGTGGTATGGGGAAATGCTGAAAAAACATTCAACTCTGCAAAGTGCACACAAACTTACCATTTTCCAGTTGTTGCAGGTCCACCGAATTCTCATCTAGTACACCATCCTGTGCAGGACTAGTGTCCATGTTGAGATTCTCTGAAAGCAACACATCAGCTGACCATTATCCCCTATATGAATGTGTCTGCAGAATCAAGCCAGCTGAAATCTGAGCAATCACATGATGCCACGGGAAGAAACTCAAAACAGCACTTAAGTTTGCAAAGTGCAAGCAAGCTCACCATTGGGAGAATCCTGCAACTCTGGCGTGTCATTAGGAGTAGCAGAAGTGGCTGTCGTATCAAGCTCCCCTGAAAGAATGGTATCGTGGTTGTGCACAGGTCATTTGCTGACAATAAGCACCTAGGGTGAGATGTGCATAACAGCCACATATTGGGTGTCTAAGAAATAGTGACAATCAGGGACATGGCTGAGCGGAAGAGTTGTTTGAGGGGTTCAAACCCCCGAAAATTTTCAGCTTTGCATGTGTATATATTACACGCACACATACCAACGCACACACGAGCATAAAGTATGGTTGAATCCCACCACCGAAATATGTCTGGCTACCCTACTGGTGACAAAGGCATTGCATGCGGCATTCACAATACGACTTCACAACCTAAAAACACGCTGTAAATGCGGGAAGCAGCGGCAAAAATGATCGAGTGGGCAATAAATCTATACAAGTGCTCTCACGGTGCCGCAGGCACGAGAAACCTCGCAAGCACTGCCTGTCACACTACACTATCTACTGCAAATCGCCTCGAAAGTGGTTGGTTTCTCATCTGGCCTCGCCCATGATGAAAGCAGTCACAAAATACCAGACGGGAGCGATGCAGTACAGCCGTCCAGACGATAGCCTAGAGTGCTCGAACGGCTCACTAGAGTGGTACCGGGCTCGAAACAAGTATTTATTATACATTCACATTTCCACTGACTGTGCTTTAGACCGTATATCTTTAAAAGCTGGAGTGAGTCCGGAAAGCAAGAGCGACCTTCGTAAATGCACGACAGAACTGACCGTTCACGCGCTCAGACAGATGTGTGGTTGCCTTCACGAACATCTGCTCCTCTATTCTGCATTAGCAGTTTTTGTCCCAGTAAATATAAACTGAGATTGTAGCGCTTACCTTTCAGTCGCTTCCACCATCGGCTATGGCGACGCACAGCAGCATCGCCGTGACTTCTCACGTAGGTGGACACACTGGGGACGAAGTCAGGATGGTTCTTGAACTTTGACGGCCGTCCTGCAGTAAACGTGAGTTCTGATTGCACAAACCAGCTTATAAGCACTTAAAATTACCGTACCTGTTATGAAATGCGCGCTGCAGATCCGAGAATGTTTGTTGGGCGCCCACGGCGAACCGTCGGCATTCTGTCTCCTCACAGCAGCTACCCAAGCATCTCTCTTTTCGGCACGTAGCCTCGCGGACGGGAACCTGTAGAAATGCGTGCTTCCTTTCTGAGTAAAATAATTCGTGCAGCCGTAGGCCACACAGTGCGCTGGCATTTCTGTACGCTGCTAAAGCGAGGCGACTTAGTTCAGTGATGGCACAGAGATGCACGAGTGACGGCCAGCCCGGCTCGTGTTTTCCAACCAAAACCAAAGCGCCCATAGAGGGCGCCAGCTGCGCCGTTACCGCGCATGCGCAGAAGCTTTTCCGCAAATGGTCAATTCCAGCAAAGGCACGCGAGCACAACAAGATCTCAAAAAGGTGAATGGCAAAAACAAAATTAGCGAGAAAAGCAGTCTGTGAACGAGAGTTTATGGTTGGAAAACTAACCTTACAGAAAAGCTGCCTTGCAGATTATTGAAAACTGTCTATTGTTTTCTCCTGCAGAGAATTTTAGGAAGAGCACGGCTTAAAACGCGAGCACCAAGACGCTCTGAACCAGCTCTCAGAAGCTCTCATCAAGCTTCCATGATGCTACCTTTAGTGTGTAAATAGTGAACATAAACGTTGCTCTTATCAGCCCCGGCTACTCTGCTTGACTTCTACCTGACACTTGGCTAGCTCCTTCGAACACATCACGAGCAAGCAGAAGGGCCCGGAGTTGTAAAGATGAAAATGTGCAACATCACATCGCTTTTATTACGTGACATATTCGTTCTCCGCTGCATTCGCCCGATCGGGTCCACATCTAAATTTCCAGTTTTATAGCGACGACACACCGTTGATTGCGGTCACGTCATTGAATGTCATATAAACAGCAGTTGCATTATTTATTTGCAAATTAGTTCTTCATAAAGTATGGTGAAGTAATTTATTATTTGGTCACCTCAGGAGCCTTCTAACTTGACTTATTTTTTTATCAAGACTTGAATATAATGTTAAGTTTATTTGGTTGACTCTGAGCATTACCTTCGCAACAGAAGTACATCTGTCAGCGACAATCATTCTTAACTTCTCCCAGTGCCAGTAGGTCCGTTCAAGTTACGTCATGAAAACCAGTTTGCTGAACTATGTCATATATGACATGTCGCTCAAATGTCGATCTCTGGATTTTTGATGAATCCAGCCGTCTTTTGTAAATTGTCTACAGGCAAGTTTTTTAAATTTTGTTTTGTTCTTTTTAAAACTGGTGGTCTCAGACAAGCTTATTACGCCTCTTCTCACCACTGGATAGCCGTTGTTACGCGCGGCGCCTGGGCCAACGGGGGAGGGCCGCGTTCTTTGTTCATCAAACAAGTCACCGAAGGGCTGCCAGCCTGCTGTCCGCCGTGTACTGTCCATCTTAGCCGGGAAGTAAGGTGGCATTCCGACACCATAAGACGTTCGACGAGACGACCACAATGGTTTCTTGGTGTCACAGGTGCAGTGAGGTGGCCACGCCCCTATCAAAGACCTTGACTTGAGCGAGTGTGAGCGGGACCGTCAGAAATGGCGTGTGTGTCTCGTGATTCAACAGCGCATTCTGGACCCATTCCCTGATTAAGTCAAAACGTACACTTTATAGTGAGCCACCCAGCTCATTCGCAAGAGACCTCTCGCCCTGTCTGTACAGAATTTAATAAATTCTCTGTTAAGTTTGCCATCTTACTCCTGAGTGCACATGCGTTTTCTTTTCTGTCTTTCTACACGCCCTTTCTTGCCCCTATTTCTCAACCCCCAGTGCTAGGCAGCAAACCGGATGCCAAGATATGGTTGATCCCCCAGCCTTCCTTTCTCTCTCTTGCCATCTTACTGCCTTGGCATCTTCATCCCGGGAATCCAATGTTTTAAAAGGCCGGTACAAACAGATAAGTTAAACAATAAAACAGACGGTGAATATTTTCTGCAGCATGTTCAGACGCTGCATATAGGTGGTCATCCTCGAAAATTATCAACTTTAACACCACGGACAGGTGCTGATATACCCTGAGTAGGTTCGAGCATGTATTATGCTTCGACGCTTATAATCTTCATTAAACTTCTCCCTTTCGATTTCATCTTTCGGGGTTTTGTGTAGTTCTTCATCTAACGCCTAACCTTCCGGTCCTTCCTCATTTATTCCTCCTCCTCTTTTCATCTAACGCGCTGCATTCGTGCTGCACTGCTACGACTTCATTTCTTTATTATATACGCCCTGTTTCGGGCACAATTATAGGCTGCCATCTTGGACTTATAATGATGCCGTTTTTCATCCGTATGAATATTCGAATTGTGCTACGGTGAACTCGCATGCATCAACACGCTGGGCCAGTACATTCAACGTCGTATGACCATAATCATTGCTAATTACGACAATTTAAACCCAGCAAAAATTGCTTTTAAGCCTAAGATGGCAGCGTCTATGCTTTACTGTAACTGTTACATTTATTTTTGTCAATTTGTCTAATATATCACTTCATGCAGCGGCCGCAGAACTTGTGCAGCTTTTCATAGTGGTACTCTCGGTCTCTGAAGCTGGATGAAGATAACTAAGAAGCCTGGTTTATACTGGCTACATAAAATGTGAAACAAAGCTCTAAATTAAGATGAAAAAGAAGACAAATCTGTGAAAAGTCCGTACTGGCGCATAAATGGCGCGCCGATTGCGCCGATGAAAAACGTCGGCGGCGGCGGCGGCGGCGGCGCGCCGATCAGTTCGCGTCGGCGGCGGCGGCGCGGTGAAAACTATCGGCGGCGGCGCGCCGACCAATCGGCGCACACCTCTAGCGTTGCTCAAATAGTTGCCAAACTGGGAAAGTCAGTGTTGCCAGATTGCCGCTAAATTTGACTAGAAAATTTTTTTTTGTAGTTGTGGTTTTTTGTGAGAATTTGGTGCCATCCGCGGTACATTTCGCGAACGAGCGACGCTGGCCGTTTTAATTAACAAAATAAACCGCGCCTAGCAGCAGTCGAGCGCGGCGCTGCCGTGCAAACAAGAGGCCAATTTAATTAACGGAATGAACCGCGCCTAGCAGAAGTCGAGCGCGGCGCTGCCGTGCAAACAAGAGGCCAATTTAATTAACGGAATGAACCGCGCCTAGCAGAATTAGAGCGCGGCGCTGCTGTGCAATTAAGAGGCCGTTTTAATTAACGGAATAAACCGTGCCTAGCAGAAGTGAGGTTAATTTCAATAATTAAATTGGCCTCCTAATTGCACGGCAGCGCCACGCTCGACCTTTGGTAGGCTCGGTTCATTTCGTTAATTAAAACGAATCATGTATTGCGCGGTTCATTCTGTTAGTTAAATTGGCCTCCTAATTGCACGGCAGCGCCACGCTATATTTCTGCTAGGCTTGGTTCATTCTGTTAATTAAAACGAATTCTGTAATGCGCGGTTTATTGCGATGATTAAAACGGCCTCTTAATTGCACGGCAGCACCACACTCGACTTCTGCTAGGCTCGGTTCATTCCGTTAATTAAAATGGCCAGCGTTGCTCATGCACTCGCGAAATGCACCGCAATGGCACCAAACTCTTACAAAAAAACCGAAACTACAAAAAAAAACTTCTAAGCCAAATTCAGCGGCAGTTTGGCAACAACCACCCCAAAGTCTGGCAACTGATTTACGCAACGCCAAAAGGAACCTTGTCGCTGAACGCAGCCGAGACAAATTCCAGTGAACTTTGTCCGCTGGTGGGCTGCGCCTGGTGCACGTACATTGTGCGCGGCGTGCTTAAATATCGTCGTTGGATTTATCCTGCTGCTGACGCTGTAAAAGCTTGGTACTCTTCCCTTTTCGCCTTCGAAATTTTCGACCGGAAAAACCGAATCCAGCACAAGACATGCAGTCTCGCGTTGTGGCTGTAATGTGTTCGTGTATTCATCCCAGCGCATGTCTACAAATGGCCCTCCTACTTTTATCGTTCCTTTATTTGATCATGATAAGCTCATGGCATCGCCCTTTGATTCGGGGGATCATGGGTAAAAAACATGCCTGTGTCAAATAATCAAAAAACCGATTTGGTTGTATCGCAGGCCGGCTTTCCCTGTACGCTTTCCACTTGCGAGGGGCTAGGCGTGGCCTCCTCCATGAAAATATAGAATGTGGCTTTAATCAGAGAATAATAACTTTACGCCGCTGTAGACTAATCGTTAAAGCATTGCTTCAGTCACTCGTAAAATTGTTTGACCATCATGTTTATTTGTAGAAGTCATTTGCGGTCGTCGACTTCTTTGACACGAAAAAGGCTGATGTTGTACCAGCGTCGTGGTTTGACGACGGTACATGCAGCTGGCCTTGCGCCAAACCTGACAGAAATGTCCAGCTGGCGAAAGCTTTGACCAAGCCTGCGGTAGCGTGGGTGATATATCCGGCCAAAGTGAAGGCAAGGGGCGGGCTAGTTGGTATTCTTGTCTAAAACAGCTGAAGCGCTAAAAGGTAACAGCGGTCTAAAGAAACAGGAAGGACAAGCACTAACTTCCAACTATAATTTTATTGCAAAACAGCAAGAATATATACCTATCACATGACATCACAATGAAATCAATGAATGCACAAATATAAAGAAAAAACTAAGCAGCAGTGAATTCACAAAGAAAAATCTTCTGCTTGTGAGTTCAAGTAATCGAGTTCTTTTTTTCTGTTGGTGCGGCGGATGGCTTGCTGATGCAGCTTCGGTTTGCTATCGCCGTCGCCTCAATGATGAGTCCTGCACTCTCGTTAGAGAGAGTAGCCAACACAGTTGTTTTATCAAACAGCGGCTTGCACTTGCATTCTGCGCAATGAGTCGCCAGGAAACCACCAGATCCTTTTTTTACTTGCTAGTTATGTTCAGGTAATCGCACATCTTAATTCCTCCTAATTCTTCAACGTCCTTTGATATACACTCGACGATTGCCTGGTTTTCCTCTTTGGCCTTTGCTCCCGTCCACAAGTACACCAAACCAAGGAGAGTCATTTGCCCTGCCACTTTCCCTTTTAGCCATAAATGTTCCTCTCTTGACCCTTTGCCAGTCTGTACTTTTATGAATGAATGCCCCAATGCCACCCCCTTTTCAGCTGTCTTCTGTTCTATTACAATATTCCCATACGTAGTCCGGATTGCAAGGTGGTTGCTCCATGTCCCGAAGATGTGACTCCACAACTCCAAATACCATCAGCTCCTCCTGCCTCAACTGCTCTTCTATCTCTTCCCACTTTAACCTATTCCTGCCACACTGCATGTTAATATAGCCACGTCTGACTAGCTCGACCCTTGTGCTTACGTCGATTTTTTCTCCCATGGACTCCGTGTGGCTTGAATATTTGTGCCCCTTTAGAACTGTCTTTGGCTACACTGTTGGCCTCAGGGCTCTGGGTGCTGTGGCTTGACGACCCCTTCTATTACCGACCCTCCTGCCCGTCACACCACTGTAGTGAATGCCATCCTGTGCAAAGGAGCGATTGCCGGGCTCGTACACGTCTTGGTGCACTTCCATTACGCTGTATCTGAGTTGCCGGGTCATACCCTTGATCACACAGTTGGCCTCCACTACCCTCTTTTCAATTCCACGAGACAGCCTCCAGACCTCTGGGACTGTGCATATGGTCACATGTACACTCCCAGAGGCTTTTCGGAGCTTACGAATGACATCCTCTGTCTCTGAAGGTTCTGATTCCTACGTAGGCAGCGCCGCCTTAGATGATGGGCGTTTCGCACTCATCCGGCAGACAAACGAGAGGCTATGGTACAACGCATGCGCTGAAATGTTAGCTGATGACGTCGCGCCTCGATCGTAATTGGTGCATCATGATTACGTACCTTGAGAATGGCGCACACGCGGCATAAGTATGGGCTCAATGCAATGCTCGAACAGTATTCGGAAAATGTTGAAATATTTTTTTTGGGTGACAACATGTGAACCATGCTCAATAATTTGCAGGGTAATGCGAGCGAGACTACAGCGATGCATGCGAATGCCTTGGTGCCGACCGACTAAGCAGCTAGCTCGCCGCGATTGTTACATATCTATTCAAGTTGCGTGTGACGCCCAAACCAAATGACCATTGCCTTCGGGCGTTTTCTCCCTTGGGGCAGGCACAGCATGCATAGTGGGTTTTGAGCAGCAAGACACGAAACATTGTATCCAATTGACGTCGATGACGTCTAGGATGACGCACCCATCACGATAGTCAGAAGATGGCGCTTCGCGTATCGATTGTTCTGCAGTTCGGGCCACCTTGAAGTGGAGGAAGACAACAGCGGGCTTTTTATGGCTTCGAAGAAATTCTAGGCGGCCAAAAATTGGCCGCACACCGAGCGGACTGAGCCAGCGGCGAGGGTGGCTGACGCCAGGGGTGCTAGCTTGCCATTTCCCGCAGGTCACAGCCGGCCTCTTTCCCGAGTGACGTAGTCCTCCCTCAGCCGCCCGACGTATGCGACGCTGCTGCTGAGCCGACCCCGCGATGCTCATCAAGGAATTGTAAGTAGCGCACCCACAATTCTCGCTGTAGCCCGTCGAGCGACTCGAGGACCTAGCGGCTCGGAAAGCACGAGTGCCGGTCGCAAACGTGGTTTCCGAGCCGGCGCTCGGCGACATTCAATGGACCGCGGGGGTGGCGGCGCATCCCATTCCGCTGCGGGTGTCAAGACTTTCGCCGACGGGCCGCAGCTTTTACGATTGCACCGGGTTTCTTCTCACCGCTGTTTCCCCGTTTCTGTTTTCAGTCGCGTCGTTCTTCCCATAACCGTGGAAGAGGTAAGAAGCCGGCGTTCTTGCGAGTCGGCGTGGCCGCGGAGCGCGCGCATGCCGCCGCCGGACCGGATGATGCCCGCTCGGCTTGTCGCCGACTGACTGGCCGGTGCTGTGCGCGCGCTCCGACGTCACGGCGTTTCCGGGGTTGAGGCTCAACTCGTTGGTGGTGGCCGTAGTACCAGGTGGCCCAG